>NC_141881.1:29183879-30527212 GCF_030686135.1 Camelina sativa
CCAGTCTCTGGGACTTGAGGCTGATGAAGAAGAAGGAAAGGAAGAGGAAGAAGAAGAAGAAGAAGAAGAAGAAGAAGCAGCAGCAACAGAGACCCAAACTTAAAAGTTGTTGATAAATAAAAGTAGAGAACAACGATGGTCCATTGCCTTGTCTTAGAAGATAGATCACTTGGAGTCGGAGAGAGTGTTTTGCACAATATTACCGTAACCGGTTTTTTTGTTTAAAAGTGAACCGAACCGAATTTGCTCCGTCCTAAATTTGAAAGATTTATCTGATGGGTTTTATTTGTATCAAAATGTTTTTACTAAATGTGTTCCGATATGTAAAATTAAAATTACATAATAGTTACAGTATATAGTTCTAAGTAAATTTAAGCTTCCAAGTGCATGATGCTTTCTCTCCTACCCATCAATGCATGTACGTCTTACTATCCCATGTTCCTCTGATTTCAACCTTCCTCAAATCATTCTTTTGCATATCATAATAGAGAAGTAATAAGGGGAAGACATCGGTTTGGGAGCTAAGATCACCTCCCCGATTTGAGTTGCACCTACCACCCTAAGACATCGGTTTGAGTTCGGTTGATTTGGTTTGGTTTGATTTGGTTCTGTTTAAATGCCCACCCCTAATTACTAGTCTTACTACACTATAGTCCTATTGTTGTTAGTTGATTAACTTTATTTTTTTGCTTATACACTCAAAGGTACCTTTTATAAATTACAACCGGGTACAAATACTACAGTGTTTATGTTTGTTAACAATTGTATGTACCAACTGGGAGTTCAATTCTCTAAAACCTCATAATACCTAAAGAAAAAAAAACATGCTAAAAATCACTAAAATTTATGAAATACTCTATCTGATTCAAAACATAGGATGTTTTAATTAGCGAAAAATACGTAGATTAAGAACTAAGACGTTTATTTTTTAAAAGGTCAACCAATCACAAAAAAATAGCATAATATAAATATAAATAATCATAAAATTAAATGAATATATAATTTGCTTTGAAACTTGAAAACATATTATAATATGTAAAATAAAATAAAATAAAATTCTAGAACATCTTGTATTATGAAATAAATGGGAGTATAAAATAAATAAATTGTTTCATTGTATCATTAATATATTAAAAAAACAGATATCTGGCTTGACAATTTTATAATAAATAGTTTCACTGTATTATTATAAGGCAAAAACAATTAAATGTTGATAAATCATTTGGACCCGGGAAGAAAAAAAAAAGTAATGGCATTCAAATTTCCAAGTGCATGATGCTTTCATAATTATCCAGCTTGGCATAAATGTACGACTTACGAAACCAGCAGAAGTCCCGTATTCCTCCGATTTGAACCTTTCTGAGATGATTCTTTTGCACATTATAAAAGAGAACGTAATAAGGGGAGCACCACGGTTTGGGTGACATGATAAGCTCGCCCTTTGAAGTTGCACCTTCTACATAAATGTAATCAATGTCATCAACAAAATGCATCTGACAAGGCTGTAAACCCCGAGGTTTCCTCGACCATTTACCAGCAGCATCTTCCAAGATCCATAAATCCAACAAACCCTTTTCTTTAAAATCGGCAGTATTCGAAATAGCTGGTTTTCCACCATACTCTATAAAATTCAATGACCCACCAAAGTTATGCAACACATCAGGTACTTGGATCATATTGAACTCTTCAGACCTAACGTCAAAACTGAAAACGATATGGTCATATATATCAGTAGAAGCCATATAATATATAACTCCGTTGATGCAAGGTCCGAATATTGTAGGTTTATGATGTCGATCAAACTGAATTCTTTTCCAGAAACCTCTCGCTTCTAGTACGAAAACCCAATGCTCCGAAGTTAAACTCTCAGAATCGTCTGAGTATATCACAACCGTGCAGACTACTTTGTATTGATCAAGGACGGGATCGTATCCCAAAACGTATCTGATATCCTTAGTTAAACCTTCTTCAGCAAACATAAACATGTTATCATATTTGACGGCCGGTAAGGTTACGCTTTGTCTGGTGGTGGGATTATAGATGCACGCTTTTGCGCAAACGGTGTATAAAATCAAGCCGCGAAGAGCCACCATCTCGGTTCCCCCCACCCCTATCATTGTCAAGTCTTGGTCGAAAGACTCAGCACTACCACTACTACTAGACGATGATAAGAATGATAGCAGGACAGACTCACCATCGTCCTGGTCCACGAAACCTATGTATAGATGAGGTGGTCGCGGTGGGGTTGCCACCGTAAGATAACGATTGTTAAAATATCGAGAACGGATAAGAGAAGACCATTGTATAGATGAGGTTTCTTTCTTTCTTCTTCTTCTTCTTCTTTTTTTGATTGGTTTGGATTTTTGTCTATCGTATCTGCATCTGTGTGATTTCTTCATTGTGTAGCATTGTCCATGAATTGATTCATAAAGGACGTTCCTTTTGGTCTAAAAGGTTCTTCTTTTGATAATGTCGGTGGCTTAAGACGATTTGATTTATGACAAGATATGTATTGTTGTTGTTGTTGATCTGGGGGTATATAGGATTTGATTGGTGTTTCTCAAGATTTTTGTCGGTGACCTCCTCTCACTCTGAATTCTTGAATTGAGATTCCTGATTCCATACAAACCAGTGAGCTATTGACAGTCTAAAAAAGAATTCTTTTTGTTTCAGTTTCTCGTATATATCTGAAAATGGTTCTGTTTGATCAATGCTTCAGCTATTGGAAGCAACACATTTGTCTAGTTGTTGATCGGTTTCTTTTTGTTTGTTTCAAGTTTTTGGCTTTTCAGAAGAGTATGTTGTATGAATCCACATTTGTCAGTTTTGTTATTGAAAAGGCTTCAATGATCATTAAGATGATTATGAAATGTGTTGGGGGCAGTTTCATTACTTTAGATATTGCTTTTAATCAGGACTTTTTTTTTTTTAGTTTATAGTCTTTTAAACAAGCATTTAAACTGTTTGATTTTTGTCTTGCTTGTGAGACTGTTTGTTTATCTAAGTAGCTATGGTGTGGGTTTTCGATAGGCTGCATCCGGTGCTGTGCAATGTCAAATGTTGGATATGACCTTCCCAGGAGTTGTGCCAATGCACAAGGTGATTTTTTTCACTCGGCATCTCTTTTTTTGTTTCTTGCAATCGTTTTTTGTTTCTTTGCAGAGCGGTCTAAATCTCTCACTTTTAGGTTAATTTTGAAGCAAAGAACGAGTACGAGATGATTCAAAACTACAAGGTCATGCAAGAAGTCTTCACCAAATTGAAGATTACAAAGGTAATTTCTTACCTTTGCCTGTGTGTGCTATTTATTGGCTTCAAAATATGTATAACACTCACAATGTTGCTTGTCTTGATGGGAAATACATCAGCCATTGGAAGTCAACAGGCTTGTCAAAGGCCGACCACTAGACAACTTGGAGTTTCTACAATGGCTGAAGCGTTTTTGCGATTCTATAAACGGAGGCATTATGAATGAGTATGATGGACTTCTCTACCTTCCTTGTTGACTTCCTATAACTAAAAGTCTTTTTAACGGCACTCTAATGGCTTCATCGTTATAGGAATTATAATCCAGTTGAACGAAGATCAAGAGGTGGCAGAGAGAAAAGTGTAAAGGGATCTAGTAAGATCTCAAAGTCATTGCAAACAAACAATATGCATCATCATCCTCCTGTGACTACTTCCAACAAACCATCTGGTCAGCCATTTGATTTAAGCTTCTCTTATCCTATTGCTTACCTATCCAATTTACAAATTTCTCAATGTTGTTGAAAATTATAACACCTAGGTCCCAAGCAAGTAAAATCACATGCAATTGGAGGTGGGAGCAACTCATCAGCCGAAGTGCAAGCTCTGTCAAAGGAGGTAATCAGCTCCCTTTTAACTATTCGGTTTAATTATTTTCATGTTAATGAAAACGAACCTGTAATGAAACTTTCTTTGACAATGCCAGATAGAAGATCTCAAGGTCTCGGTCGATCTCTTGGAAAAAGAAAGAGACTTTTACTTCTCTAAGCTCCGGGACACAGAGATACTCTGTCAGACTCCTGAACTCGAGGATCTTCCGGTAAATGCAATATCAACACCTTTTTTTTTTTTTTTTTTAATGTATTTGTTTCTCTTCGTTTGAACTCAAATCATTGAGAATCTGAACAATATATGTATTGTTGAAACCACACAATATGTGCAGATAGTGGTAGCAGTTAAGAAGATATTATATGCAACCGATGCAAATGAATCTGCACTAGAAGAAGCTCAAGAGTGCCTAAACCAGTCTCTGGGACTTGAGGCTGATGAAGAAGAAGGAAAGGAAGAGGAAGAAGAAGAAGAAGAAGAAGAAGAAGAAGCAGCAGCAACAGAGACCCAAACTTAAAAGTTGTTGATAAATAAAAGTAGAGAACAACGATGGTCCATTGCCTTGTCTTAGAAGATAGATCACTTGGAGTCGGAGAGAGTGTTTTGCACAATATTACCGTAACCGGTTTTTTTGTTTAAAAGTGAACCGAACCGAATTTGCTCCGTCCTAAATTTGAAAGATTTATCTGATGGGTTTTATTTGTATCAAAATGTTTTTACTAAATGTGTTCCGATATGTAAAATTAAAATTACATAATAGTTACAGTATATAGTTCTAAGTAAATTTAAGCTTCCAAGTGCATGATGCTTTCTCTCCTACCCATCAATGCATGTACGTCTTACTATCCCATGTTCCTCTGATTTCAACCTTCCTCAAATCATTCTTTTGCATATCATAATAGAGAAGTAATAAGGGGAAGACATCGGTTTGGGAGCTAAGATCACCTCCCCGATTTGAGTTGCACCTACCACCCTAAGACATCGGTTTGAGTTCGGTTGATTTGGTTTGGTTTGATTTGGTTCTGTTTAAATGCCCACCCCTAATTACTAGTCTTACTACACTATAGTCCTATTGTTGTTAGTTGATTAACTTTATTTTTTTGCTTATACACTCAAAGGTACCTTTTATAAATTACAACCGGGTACAAATACTACAGTGTTTATGTTTGTTAACAATTGTATGTACCAACTGGGAGTTCAATTCTCTAAAACCTCATAATACCTAAAGAAAAAAAAACATGCTAAAAATCACTAAAATTTATGAAATACTCTATCTGATTCAAAACATAGGATGTTTTAATTAGCGAAAAATACGTAGATTAAGAACTAAGACGTTTATTTTTTAAAAGGTCAACCAATCACAAAAAAATAGCATAATATAAATATAAATAATCATAAAATTAAATGAATATATAATTTGCTTTGAAACTTGAAAACATATTATAATATGTAAAATAAAATAAAATAAAATTCTAGAACATCTTGTATTATGAAATAAATGGGAGTATAAAATAAATAAATTGTTTCATTGTATCATTAATATATTAAAAAAACAGATATCTGGCTTGACAATTTTATAATAAATAGTTTCACTGTATTATTATAAGGCAAAAACAATTAAATGTTGATAAATCATTTGGACCCGGGAAGAAAAAAAAAAGTAATGGCATTCAAATTTCCAAGTGCATGATGCTTTCATAATTATCCAGCTTGGCATAAATGTACGACTTACGAAACCAGCAGAAGTCCCGTATTCCTCCGATTTGAACCTTTCTGAGATGATTCTTTTGCACATTATAAAAGAGAACGTAATAAGGGGAGCACCACGGTTTGGGTGACATGATAAGCTCGCCCTTTGAAGTTGCACCTTCTACATAAATGTAATCAATGTCATCAACAAAATGCATCTGACAAGGCTGTAAACCCCGAGGTTTCCTCGACCATTTACCAGCAGCATCTTCCAAGATCCATAAATCCAACAAACCCTTTTCTTTAAAATCGGCAGTATTCGAAATAGCTGGTTTTCCACCATACTCTATAAAATTCAATGACCCACCAAAGTTATGCAACACATCAGGTACTTGGATCATATTGAACTCTTCAGACCTAACGTCAAAACTGAAAACGATATGGTCATATATATCAGTAGAAGCCATATAATATATAACTCCGTTGATGCAAGGTCCGAATATTGTAGGTTTATGATGTCGATCAAACTGAATTCTTTTCCAGAAACCTCTCGCTTCTAGTACGAAAACCCAATGCTCCGAAGTTAAACTCTCAGAATCGTCTGAGTATATCACAACCGTGCAGACTACTTTGTATTGATCAAGGACGGGATCGTATCCCAAAACGTATCTGATATCCTTAGTTAAACCTTCTTCAGCAAACATAAACATGTTATCATATTTGACGGCCGGTAAGGTTACGCTTTGTCTGGTGGTGGGATTATAGATGCACGCTTTTGCGCAAACGGTGTATAAAATCAAGCCGCGAAGAGCCACCATCTCGGTTCCCCCCACCCCTATCATTGTCAAGTCTTGGTCGAAAGACTCAGCACTACCACTACTACTAGACGATGATAAGAATGATAGCAGGACAGACTCACCATCGTCCTGGTCCACGAAACCTATGTATAGATGAGGTGGTCGCGGTGGGGTTGCCACCGTAAGATAACGATTGTTAAAATATCGAGAACGGATAAGAGAAGACCATTGCTTTGAGACGCACTTGAACCTCATCAGTGATTTAGCAGGCAATCTAGTCAGAACCTCGACTAAAAGATCCAAGGGAATCTCCGGTGCGACCCAATTGACTCCGCTTCTTCTTCTTTTTCTTCCTCTTCTCAATATCATCATCACCTTCGAAGACCTCATCGAAAGGATGAAAACAAACGCGTAGTTACTATTGTAATTTATATGTCTAACTCATAGCGCTCACAAACTTATATATCAAACCTAACCTACTCCTTGATCATTGAGGAACAGGAAACTTCTATATATTTACATTTTTTTAAGGAAAACAATAAGAAGGACTTCTCTTTTTTCTTTTTTTTTGGGTGTAAATTATCATTAATGGTTTTTATATCCAAATAGACAATAAAATTATTTTTAATAACTAGATTTCAAATATTTTATTAAGATTTCAAATTATGATTCTCCTATCTCTTTTTTTTTTTGTTTACAAACTGTTTGGAACTTTTATGTAATAATTATGATTAATAAATATGCTGATTTTTTTTGCATATGATGTGATTTGAATTTTTTAAAACGAAGATATATTACTCATTCTATGGAAAAAATATTTGTCTTAATTTACACATTGACGGGTTGGTAAAACTAAATTTATATTGTTAATAAATTAATAAATTTTATTTGCTCACAATTATAATATTAAAATTACTACTTTATATTTCACAAAATATTGATGCAAATAAAACAAACAAACAATATAAAATTGTAATATACATCAAAAATAAAATACTATAATATTCTAAAATAATTAGTATTCAAATAAACATATATAGATTGACGAAACAATAAAAATAAATATTATCTCAAACAAAATAGTTTTTAAAAAGAAATATAATAATAATTTTAATTATTATATTATACATTTTTAAAAAATGTTGATCCATGTTTAAAGCACGGGATATCTCCTAGTTACACACACTCCTATATATTGTTATTAGTCAAAACTTTTGTGTTTTGCTTATACACTCATAAATTACATTCAGGTACAAATACTACTATGTTTAGGCCTTGAATGGTTACAAGATTTAAAGTAGATTTTGGTTTTAGTTTTTCTAAAAATCTAATTTTTTGACATTCAAGATTTTATAAAATTGGTTTACACTAAAAAAATACTGTTATTCATTCATTTTTCAATTATTGTTATTCTTTTAAAAATGTTTTAAACTTTTTAGCAAAAACCAAAAATCAAAAATTTTAAAAACAAAAAACTAAAATCTAAAAACCAATTTAAAAAACTTATTCCATTCATGGCCTTAATTTTAGCAGTTGCATGCAATCAACTGGACGTTCATGAATTTTTTTTAAACCGCATGATAATCCTAAAAGAAAAAAAAAAAACCATTATAAAAATAATTAAAATTTATAAAATAAAAGATAAATAGTTTCATTGTATTCTGAAAATGTAAAGAAAAAAATTTGTTGATAAATCATTTAGACCAAGTAATGGCATTCAAATTTCCAAGTGCATGATGCTTTCATAATTATCCATCACGACATAACTGTACGAGTTACGAAACCAGCAGCAGTCCCGTATTCCTCCGATTTTAACCTTTCTGAGATGATTCTTTTGCACATCATAATAGAGAAGGTAATAAGGGGAACACCACGGTATGGGTGACATGATAACCTCGCCCTTTGAAGTTGCACCTTCTACATCAATTTCGTCAACGTCATCAACTAAATGCATCTGACAAGGCTGCAGCAAACCCGGAGATTTACTCGACCAATTTCCAGCATCTTCCAAGATCCATAAATCAGACAAACCCTTTTCTTTAAAATCGGCAATATTAGAAAGAGCTGGTTTTCCACCATAATCTATAAAATACAATGACCCACCACCTTTATGCAACACATCAGGTATTTGGATCATATTGAACTCTTCAGACCTAACGTCAAAACTGAAAACGATATGGTTAGATATATCAGTAGAAGCCAGATAATATATAACTCCGTTGATGCACGGTCCGGATATTGTAGGTTTATGATGTTGTAGATCAAACTGAATTCTTTTCCAGAAACCTCCCGCTTCTAGTACGAAGACCCAATGCTCCGAAGTTAAGCTCTTAAAATCGTCTGAGAAAAGCACAACCGTGCAGACTACTTTGTATTGATCAAGGACAGGATCGTGTCCCAAAGAGTAGTTAATTTCCTTAGTTTAAATCTTCTTCAGCAAACATAAACATGTTATGATATTTGACGGCCGGTAAGGTTACGCTTTGTCTGGTGGTGGGATTATAGATGCACGCTTTTGCGCAAACGTTGTATAAAATCAAGCCGCGAAGAGCCACCATGTAGTGTCCTCCCACCCCTAGCATTGTCAAATCTAGGTCGAAAGACTCATCACTACTAGACGATGATGAGAATGAGAATGATAGCAGTACAGACTCATCATCATCCTCTTCCATGAAACTTATGTATAGACGAGGTCGTCGCGGTTGGGATGCCACCGTAACATAACGATTGCTAAAATATCGAGAACGGATAAGAGAAGACCATTGCTTAGAGACGCACTTGAACCTCATCAGCGATTTAGCTGGCAATCTAGTCAGAATCTCGATCAAAAGATCCAAAGGAACCCTCGGCGCGACCAAATCGTCTCCACGTGATCGTATTCTTCTTCTTCGTCCTCGTCTCATCGCCTTTAACGACCTCTTCTTCCATTGAGAATACAGAGTCAGAGCTGTAGATATAGCCATAACTCTTATTACAATGTCTAATGATTTACAAGCGCCCACAAACTTTTATATAATTTATAAAACCTTATTCTTTAATTTAATCAATCATATAAGAGCAGGGAATTTAAAGAGCTAGGCGACTTATGTATATCTAAAACCCTATAACTTAGAGAGGCGGTTGGGTCGTTCAGTGATAACTAAAATACAGTATTTGTTTGTGAGCTTTTTCCTCAAGACCGGCCCTTCTAATGTTTTTATTTTTGTTTCTATTTGCTTTAACGGGCCAAATCCCTTCTAATATATGATTTAATTATGGACATATGGGATTTCTAAATTAAATAAACACTGACCTAATAATTCGATTAAAGAAAATAAAATACTAAATTGTTACGTATAAAATACGTGTGCCGGCCGTGGCCTCTGTAAGCAGACACACACTCTCAATTTCGAGAAGCAAACGGATATATTCTAATTAAGGGTGTGACAACTGACAAGTATAGAAGTAGAGGACAATGATGGTCTAGTGCCTTGTCTTATAAGATATAGATCACTTTGGAGTTTGGAGAGGGTGATCACAGTATTTTTACTATTATGTAATATAATTAACTGGGCCTATATCGTTAATGAAATGAAAAGTATGACCCAATATCAAATTATCAATGGTTTATTTATGGGCTTCTGAATCTGATACATCATATATATATATATATATATCTAGGGTTACATATCTAGGTGTAAACATGTTAATAATAACTTAGATATTGATTGCGATGATGCAAGTCCCGTTGCACAGATATTGATTAGGTGAGTAAACAACTAATCTAATTTAATCCCTCCCACAATATTAATTTGTAGATCACATTCACATTGTTTATCGATTAATTTAGTTATGAACATACGAAATCATAAGTTTCTAACTATATTAAATTATTGACCTATAAAATATCATTTAAGAAATTGATAATGGTTACGTATAAAACGTGTTACGTGTGTCGGTGTTGGTCTCTCGAATAAAGACTCCAACAAAATACACACATTCTCAACGTCCACAAGCAAACGGAGAGTATTATTCAAAGGTGTATAATTTCGTCATTTCACCTTCTGCCGAAACCCCACCACTTGGTTCAAAGGCTAGTCTCGTCATTTCACTATAAGCCACCCCAACCCAACCAGCTTAACGAACCCAACACGGAATAGACCCATCAAAGGAAAGCTTAAAACATTAAAAAAAAAAAAACAGCTTGCGGCCGCAACTTACCACAAAAAAAATGTAATTTAATGTGTTTACGTCTTCTCCACGGAGAAAAAGACAAATAGAACTTGCGAGTATTTAATTTTTATTAATTCAAGAATTGCAAAACCGACGGTAATAACAGAAACAAAAGGCGGTTCTTTTTTCCATTTCTGTAATTATTTTCTTTCTTTATATATATACTTTTGGATTTGGATTGGAGCTCAAGTTCTTCTGTTCTCTCTCTCTCAAGAAACAAATTCAAACTTTTCTTAAGCTGATTCCAAAAAGTTCCTATCTTTTCAATCAATGGATTATTACGTAAGAACCGAAGCTGGTTTTGATGATGATTCAGAGCAAGAAGTATCAACGATATCTGAATCAGGAAGCTGTGATTCGTATTCTGCTGCTGCTGATCCACCACCGTCATCATCATCTTTTGCTGACGAGCTCGGGCTAATGGAGTTGCTTGAAGGAGATAAAGCTCATGATCTTATCTTTCGTAATTGCAAATCTGGTCTTGGTGATCAATGCCAGATTCTCTCTGTTCTCCGTAACGGATTCAGAACCGTTGGGTCTCGTGCCAAGTTCAAGACTTTTCAGATTTTTCAAGAGGCGGTTCACGCGAAACACGCCGCAGGAGGTGACGGAGGAGCTAAGGTGAAGTACGGTTGGTGCTCCGTCGCGAAACATGAGCTGAAAACGATTTTGGAGTATGGGTTTAGCCAGCCGCCGTCAAACGATGGTTCTTATGGCCGTGGATTGTATCTTTCCCCGGACAACTCTCCTCTTGATTGGTTAGTTTCTGAGTTCTAAAAAAGTTTCAATATTTCGAAGAGCTTTGATTTTTATTTATTGTTTTCTGTTTGTTTGTTTGTTTAGTTTGAAGGAATCAGCTGCAGAATCAGAAGATGGGATGAGATTCTTGTTGCTTTGTAGAGTTCTACTTGGCAAATCAGAGATTGTTCCTCAAGGCTCGATTCAATCATGTCCGAGTTCACCAGAGTTTGATTCTGGTGTTGATGATTTAGCTTCTCCCAAGAAGTACATTGTGTGGAGTACACATATGAACACTCATGTCTTGCCTGAGTTTCTTGTTTGCATCAAAGCTCCCTTTAACTTAACTCGTAAGCAAAACCTCAAAAAAATCTTGAATTTTTTCTTTGTTCTTCTTGATTCTTGTTTTTTTGACTTTATTATTACTGTTTTTGCAGGTAGTGCAAAGAGATTGAGATCGCCATGGATGGCATTTCCTGTATTGATCAAAGCATTGTCAAAGTTTCTATCTCCTTCTCAGATACTTGTCATTCAGAAACACTACAAAGATCAACAAGTAAGTGTTTTTTGTTGTTTGTTTGTTTCTAACTTTCATTGTCTTTTTCTGGTGATTTCACATTCTAATTGTTGCTTTCCTTTTGGATTTAACAGAACAGGAGAATCTCGCGGAGCGAACTGATACAAAGAGTCAGAAGTATAACTGGAGACAAATTACTAGTTCACATCATCAAAGCTTTTGGACACAAAGTACAACGCTAAAAGCTCCATTGCAGATCACTTTGGTTTTTCTTGGTTCAAGGGCACAATCGCCATGGTTGTCTTTGTCTGCTTTCAAAAACACCAGAAGGATCAGGACTGGTGAACAAATGGTCATGTTTGGAGTCTCCAAGATCTTAGAGTAGTCTTATTTCTTTTCTTTTTCCCCCCATGATAGTGATGAAAAAAAATTGTTCAATAGAGATCGTTCAGATTAGGGTCTTAATACATTATTAATGAAGAACATTAACAAGTTTTCTTTTCCCTCTTGTTTCAAATTATAATATATTTGCTGGCTTGAGCTGAACAAAAATAAATATTATATAATCAGAGATTCTGGAGGACTTATAATAGTTCCTCTTGAGTTTCACAATTGTAGCTCTCTCTCTTCATCCCTCAACTCCTTAACTAAGTCAACCCCGTTGAAAACTTCATGTTTCAATATCTTATTCCCTCCCACTGAAACTACTAGTAGAGATAACTACAAAACCTCACTTTTATTCGATGCAACAGCAAACTACGAGCTTACTTTATTATTAGTGGATACACCACTCCTAAGTAGATGGAGGAAGTTCCCAACCTTGTGGAACTGGACCATAGTCATAGATGACCTCTCTGTGGCATGACCAGACCAGCTTTATTGCCTCAGGTGTCCCTATCCCGGCCCCTCTTGGGTCCCCCGCAGGTCCAAACCTGTTTTTGTATAAAATAATATTAGCTTTTTTCACAAACAAAAGAAAGATTTGTTACATTTGGGATTGTTTTTATTTCTCTTACCAGTGATTCTGAGGAGCTCCAGTTGTTCTTCCTCTGAGTCCAGCGTATGTAGTCCCATTCACCGAGTTCCCTATTACTTCCTGAACAGATTTGTTACATCAATATCAAACGGAAAGAGACAAAGAGATTGATTGATGATGTTGGTGAAAGGATTTGCCTGAAGAAAGATGGGATCATTTGAAACAACAGCAGCAGTTAGATGAGCGTGCATCCTCTCCAAAGCTTCCAACACTAGAGGAAGTTGATCCTTTTTGTATTCCGTTACAATCTGGATATCAGATACAGAAACAGTGCTATGTATATTAGTTAGGAAACACAGATCATTCAGATAAAGCAAATGATATACGCGGTTTAACCTGAAACGGTCCAAAGATTTCTTTGGTGACGAGTTCGTAGGTTTTACTATCCTTCAAGATTTCTTCAATGGGAACATAAACTGCAGTGGGCTCCAAAGCTCCATAGACAGAAGGAATCGAGTGATTCTTCAATTCCTTGCCACCGAAGAGTAGCTTTGAGCCAGGAATCTGAAGCAGATTCTCCATGTGCTCCAACATTGCCTCAGTTGTAAACTTGAAACAATTGTGAAAGAATAAGTTTTAATGATACAATCTCATCAGAAAATTACTAGCAGATGGAGAAATTATGAAACTTACTGTGAGGACAGGACCAATTGTTAAGTCTTCCAGTTTGCGTCTTTCCGCTAGTTCTTTTAATTTGGAAACAAGAGGTGTTTTTGACCAGTTCTGCTCAGAGTTTTCAGAAAACAGAAAACACAATGAAAAAAAAAAAAAAGACAGAAGAAATTGGAAGTAACCACAAGGATCCAAAGGTAACTTCAGCATAAAATTTAGGATCAAACCAACCTCGTGAACAAAAAGCATAGACTGTGCAGAACACTTCTGTCCACTGCACGCGTAAGCATCTTGATCACATTGCCATGCAACGTAATCAACCTGACATTAGAGACCGAAACAAGGGTTACAATTACATCTAAAGAGACTTGTGGATAATAAGAAGGGAAGGTTATAATAAGAAACCTCCTGAACATCTGGTCCTAAGACTTTCCAGTCAAATCCAGCATCTTCCAATCTGATCCGACCCTTAAGGTCAAGTGCCAACTTTTCAGCTACTCTAGAACTACCAGTGAAGAGGGTCATCCGTGGATTCGCCTAAAAAGAGTTACAAATAGACAATACAGTAAATTAGCTCAACTAAAAAGCTCTGGAGACAATAGACTTGTCAATTCCTGACCAAATACCTCTAACAATATCTTGTTCATTGTCTTCCCATCAGAATTAATAAAGTCCACATCTTCAGCAGGCAAACCACAATAATGGAGCAGACGCATCATTTGCTCCATTACAATGCTCACCTATCCAAATAACATTTATATTATTTCAAACAGATGGAACCAGTACAATTAGGAAGATAATATCAATGTGAAGTATAATTAATACCTTGCTGTCCACTTTAAGGAGAGGTTTGTTACCCATGTATAATGCCCCCATCAACTGAAGTAGTGGGATCTCAAGCGGAAAATTAAATGGTGTAACAATCGTTACCTGCACCAAACACAAATCTATGATTTCAAAACAAAGCACAAAACAGAGTTGTCTCCAATTACAAACATCTAGGAAGAATGCCTTACAGGACCATAAGGCCAACGGTAACCATGACTTTGCTGCCCAAGATGATTTCCAGGGATTGCAAAAGACCGAGCCAGGAACCGCACCTAATAAAAAGAAGTGTGGGAAATCATTAAACAAACATTCTAAAGTTGTAGTTTCGGAAAGCTAGGCACACACATGAAATGTACAAATAGGCATCTTGAGCCAAAAAAAAGTTATGGTTTGTAATCCTTCACGAGTTATAAAGTTTGAAACTAATAACGAGGAACCAAGATAGAAATGGTGAAGAGATTCATGTACCTGATCACCGCAAAAGTTCTCTAAAAATTTCCGTGTGACAAAGACTTCTCCAGCAGCTTGTTGGTAACTCTTTGGAGCAACCCTTTGAATTAACCTCGCGAAGAAATCAGCTACCTAATAGTGCATACACGTATAAGATAACAAATAACCAGTAGCTCAGTACGCATGTTATTTGGGAAACTTAAGTTTTGAATTCAATACTCGAGATTCTAAAAAGAAGTAAGTGTTACCTTAGGTAAGGCGAGCATATGAGCTGCCTTTGTGGAGATATCTCCATACAAAAGGTATCTGTATAAAACATGACAGCATAAGTTTAGTATCTCAAGAAGAAGAAATGAATAATTTCATCAAGCCCCAAGCAAAACCATACCTCTCTGGAGATTTGAAAGGGTTATGGAGACCATGCTTGGGGCACTGGGATAAGCTGTCCACAAATGGCTGCAACATAGAACAAAGTGAAGATAAAAAGTTAGCATTGAGACGGATACCACTTTGCAGTAGGAAAAAAGGTTTTGATAGGCTCGAACCTGAGTTCCTGATTCATCCACTTCAGCAACTTTAATGAAAGGTTCTCCATTTAGAGGATCTAAAAGCGTGTTATGATTAGAAGATCCAATCCACTTTCCCTGCACTATAAACATAACAGGAAAGTAAAAAAAGCTCAGAGACTCCACAAAAGCACTTTAGAGATAAGTACCACATTCGAAGTTCAATATAAGAAGCAAACACACACCAAAGCTCTGTACTTCAGCAGGATGAGCACCAGATAGCTCCTCCGCATCAACGGTAGCAAAAGGTATCGAATGATTCAATCTGCAAAAACACAAAACACAAAGTCATCCTGCTGAAGTTTAAATGGATCACATTCAGACATCAATCTGATAATTATATAAAACAAACCATTTCAACATCTAAGAAACTAAAACTTTCTTCAGTCCCATAGACACTGGCAGATGCGGCAACTCGATCATCCAAATCTTAGATTTTAAAAACACCAACTTGCTAAAAAGTTTTGTCTTTTTTATATATAACTCCAGAGAAATCATTTTAAACAAATGAAAAGACTATTAATTTATGCAAAAACATGCAATCCCAAAAGGTGAAGAACAATACTAAGATGAACAGAAGATTAAAAGACCTGGAGAAAGTCAAAGAAGCAAGGGAGGTGGAAGATTTGTGAGAGAGAGACGAAGCTCTGAGTGCTCGACTCGCCAAAACTCTATACATTGCGTAAGATCCAGAAGAGACGGAGAAAAAGATGAACAAATCAGACAATGGCGGAGAGGATTCGAGTGAGATCGGTAATAAAAATGGTGAATTCTTCGAAGTGATGTTGCTTATAAAAGGAGTAATTTTTGTGTTTCCCCTGATTGACGAGAGAGAAAGAGAGATTAGATAAATGACTTTTAGATATTTACATATATTTCGCCTTAATTTATGTTTATATCTTTTTTAACCCATAATATTTTAATTGCTATTTTACAAACCCTAATGGAATAAGAGTTAATTAAAGAATTAAAGGGAAACTAATCATGAAATTAGTAAAAAGATAAGAGATTTAAGATGTTATTATTTATACTTTCTACTCTTTCAAATTTAAATTGGAAAAAAATCAATAGTTTTAATTTAGTGATCTTGAACATATAAAATTCAGGGGTCAAATAAGGGAATTTGAAAAGATAAACATAAATGTAAAAGATAATTAAAAATTAAAAGAATGGTGAGAGCTTGCTGAGTCACGTCCGCTTAGGCCATTGAGTCATTGACGTATACGTTTGTCTTTACACTAACCGACAAATAAATTTCCTCAAAATAACATTAAAATATTATTTAATACATAAAAATCTTTCTTTCTTTTCATTTTTGGAAATAAATATATCTTTATTTATTTTTCTTTCTTCATTAATTTCTTCTGTTTATTTTTTGGTGAAGAAGACAAAGAAAAAAAAAATCTCTACTTTGATTCTCTCTCTCTCTCTCTCTCTCTCTTTCTTTCTTCTCTACTTTAGCTATTCTCCACTCATAAGTTTCATATCATCTCTTTCGCTCTCTCTTCATTGATCCAAAGGTTTTGAGTATTTGATAAACCCTAATTATTGGTGTTGCGGATTCAACCTGCTCGATTGATTCTTCAATTTAAAGGTAAGCTTTTTTTTTTTCGTTTGATTCTTGTCATCGGAAGATGGAATCTTTTCATGCATGAATGTAGAATCTGATATACGAATGCTCGATTATGCTTTCTTGTTTACAAGTTTGGGGTTATTCTTGTTTCCTTTTGTTGAAATTTTCATTGACCCTTTGGGGGTTTTAGTGGTTGTTGAAGCTTTAGGTCTTTAGGTTATAGAAATGTTGATCTTTGTTTCTGCTTCTACTTCTATAGGGATTCAAAAAAAGTAGAAACTTTTAATCAAGAATTAGGTCCTTACTTTGTTCATGTGAAAGGCTATTACTCTTTACCATATACTTGTGAGAAGAGTTCAGAGGAATTTTAAATCTTTCGTATATTTGATGCAGTTTAAGGTTGCAACAATGACAAGTCCAGCGAGAAAGAGACTAATGTGGGATTTCAAGAGACTGCAGAAAGATCCTCCTGTGGGAATAAGTGGAGCTCCTCAAGATAACAATATCATGCATTGGAATGCTGTCATCTTTGGGTACTACATCTTCTTTATGTGTTTCTGTATCTTTGTTTTGCCTTCTATATATGCTTCAAATCCTTGTCTGCGTATACTACTGATTAACTTCATTGATTTTGCAGGCCTGATGACACTCCATGGGATGGGGGTAACATCTTTGAATACATCAGGGCAACATATATTCGTCATGTGTTATTTATAACTGAAAGCTAAGACTAATCATTCTGGTGTGTTCATCAGGTACTTTCAAGATGACCCTTCAGTTCACAGAGGATTACCCGAACAAACCCCCAGTTGTTCGGTTTGTTTCACGGATGTTTCACCCAAACAGTAAGCTCAAGCATTCAGTTAACAAACAAAGACCATACACGAAATTTCTACTTTGATATTTGATACTTGAACTTTGGTGCAGTTTATGCAGATGGAAGCATTTGCTTGGATATCTTACAAAACCAATGGAGCCCTATCTACGACGTTGCTGCTGTACTCACATCAATTCAGGTTTTGACTTCTGACTTCTCCTTTTTTCATATTTTGCATTGTGGGGGTCGTTGCATAAACTAACCAAGACCTTTTATTTACACAGTCTTTGCTTTGTGACCCGAACCCTGATTCACCAGCGAACGCAGAGGCTGCAAGGTTGTTCAGTGATAATGTACGAGAATATAACAGGAAAGTAAGAGAGATCGTGGAGTTGAGCTATGTGTAACATATATGATTTAGTTTGTTGTATTGACTATTTAAGTAATTGGAGCTTGATTAGTAGCAGTTATCTTCCTAAGACTTAAGTGCTCTGTAACCTGATTTTTATCCAATATATATATGATAACTATGAATCATCTTTTGCCTAAAAAGAAAAAAACGATGAATCATCAAAGTTTCACAGATAACAGTAGAAAGAAGACATGAAATGAAGAAACATTGAAATAAAACTTAACACACTTACAAAGCAAGCAAATAAAATACTATTTGTTTTGTCTTTCAAACCAAACTTTAAAAAAACAAACTTGCAAAAGCTGTTTAATTTAACTATGTACTTTGAACAAATCATTCAAACCAAAAGAAAAAAGAGTGATTGAGATATGTTGAAGAAATAGATATGCCTCTTTGTTCTTCATTTAAACCTGGATTTCTTCTCCTGCACCAACATTAACCTGCAAAGAGAAAGCTTGTGTTAATTATTTGAAATACAGAAACGATTGGATCCTGTTAACTAAACGAGTTTTTACTCACAGTGTTTTCCTTGTTCTCCATCTTCTTCTTTTGCTTCAGAGATGTAACTTCACCACCTACACAAAATAACAGTAACACAACAATCAGCAACAAATTTTATTGCAATCACTGATCTTGGAGAAAGATCGTTTAAACGCTTTTCAAAGACATTGTATGGCTTTGTTTTTTTTACCTTCTTTAGCTGTAGATTTCTTAGTCGACTTCTTAACCTCTTCTTGAACTTTCTTAGTCCTGGGTTTAGTGACCTTTTCAGACTTCTTCTGAGATTTATCATCTTTGCTTATTGGAACTGTTCTTGAATTAGCAGAGTTGGTTGCTAATGATTTCTTTGTCCTCGCTGGCTCGTTGATCTTAGGAACAGTCTCCTTTCTTGCACGTTTCTTGTCTACAGGTTGAACAACAGTCACGACTGGAACACCATCTTGTGATGAACGAGACCCTTCTTCCAATCCCTGAACAACCTCTTGATTCACATTGATTTCGTCCAAAGAACTTCTAATGCTCTCTTGTGGGATAGTTTCCGAGGCCTCTTCATCCTTGGATGTTTCTGTAACAGCTAAATCCTTCAAAGCATCATCCTTCGTGACCTCTGATGTGATGTTTGAATTACCAGGAGTGGAGAGTGAACTCTGGACATCATTATCATTATTGTTCAGAGACACATCTGTTACTTCAGCTACAACAGAACTGGTCTCAGAGACCTGACTCTGCTTGGATTCTTCTGAGATATGATACAGTTCAGATAGTTCCTTCATAGCATCAGCAAGCCCATCCATGTTATTGCGACGAGCATACGATTTCAGCTCTTCTCTCATCTTGTCAAGTGGCTAGATTCCAAAAACACAATCTCAGTAAGTTAAACAAAATCAAAACTTTATTCCAAAATCAAAGCTTTCATTGTTTTACCTCACAGCCAGCATGAAGAGCAAGTTTAAAGAAACCAAGAGAGATTGAGTGTTTAGCCACTGATTCAGCTAACTTGATATGAGTCAGCCAATAAGTAGATGAAGACAAATCTTCAGGTTTCCTCCGATTCACTGACGATCTCAGATTACTAGAGACAGGTGTTGTTGTCTCATTGAAGCTCCTGGAAACAATGCCAGATCTCTTTGGTTTGGTTTCCGAAAGAGAAGTGACGCTGCTGCTCACTGATCTAACAGAAGAGTTGCTTGTGGACTTGTTAGGAATCGAAAGTCTTCTTGGTGGTGGTAGCTTGGTTCGATCAACAACACTCTTCTTCCCAGACAAATCAAGAACTGTAGTGCTCTGACTAACAGCAGAAGCAACTCTTCCCCTGAGATTCATCAAACCACACATATCTATATTCATAAGACGAAACCACAACTGCTAAACTCAAACTAGATGATTTGTAGTTCCTATAAATCTATAGATCAGATCTAGAATTCGTTTATTGCATCAATCAAAAACTGACTTATGTGAAAATACCTTCTGGGTACTGAAGAAGCAGAGAAATCAGGAACAGGAGGCTTCCCTTCCTTGGATCTAAGAGCCGATCTGAGAGGATACCTTAGTAGCTTTGAGTTGATTGAGTTACCTAATAAGAAGTTTTTGATTGAGATCAGAATCAGAACAGAGAAATATACGAAAACTGAAATGGGAGTAAATCACTAATCAGAGAGATCAAACAAGAAGGTGATTATGTTACCAGAAGCAGCAGAGCTCACGCTTTTCTCCATTGATTTCTCCATTGTTTAACTTAGAAACCTCTTTTACGTTTTTGGTCTTTTTGTTTTGGAGTGGGTGAAGGAAGAAAAAAGGAAACTGAAGATCTCAATTTGAAAAAAATGTGAGAGAGCGGAGAAATCTCTGACTTATAACCAAAAAAAAAACAATCTAAAAGAACAGACCTCGCGGATTGACCCCTATACTATTTTGGTATTTCTGTTATAGCCTCGTTATTTCAAATTAAACCAATTCCGACCCTTTTTAACTGTAGAAATAAGGTAACATTGATGCTTGATTTGCGGTTGAATTGATTAAAAAAATAAATTCGAGTTTACTATATCTGTAAAATAATTATACATTCACTTATTATTAATTTGAGAATGGTGTTAAAAGGTAAAAACATTAGTATGGGGTTAGAATATAAGGAATTGTAAAGTAGAAGGATTCATTCGTAACCTAAATTTCTGTTGCAGTTTTGCCTTGAGAGCGGGAAAGTCTCTTTGAGTTATGGGGGAGATGATAGAGAAAGAGAGACTCAATGTGAACCGTCCGATTTGGGAATCTAAGGGACCTCTTTTTCCCAAACGCTCCGTTGTGTGTGGGGTCTTCTTTTTTTGTTTTGTTTTGTTTCTGACTTTCTGTGTAGTTTATTTTTCGAAATTTCAAAATTCAAATAACGCGCCGTTGAATAGATAACTGTTTGTTTTAACGGAGAGATAGTGGGCCTTTTATAATATTTTCTCATTCCTGGGCTTAGTATGGGCTTCTTCCCATAGTGTTAAACCCAAGGGGGATGGATGGAGAACATGAGCCACAGTCACTGCGAGCAGCAATAGTAACTAGTAGTGTAGTGTGTTGCTGTTCGTTTCACTGTTATTTGAGATCAACAAACAATAACAACTATTGGATCCATTGTAAAAAGCCTAATTTAATCATGAACACATGTTTAGTTGATTTGATCTCATGATTAGAAGAATAAAATGGCAATCGACAGATAAGATGAAGGTCTAATGTTTTTCGTATATTAATGTTAGATTACGTACCAAGGCTGTGTGGGTGGAGACTGAAGATGACCATGGGATTGCATAGCTCCATATTTTTACGCCGGGGAAAAAAAACCCATGACAACAACCTTAGGAATTGAGAAAGAGGTTGACGTTTGGCAGGTTTAAAACGTCATGTAAATGGATATGAATCATATGATCTTGACCATATCAAACAAAGAGGAATGTCCATAAATTACACTTTTACAATCTTGCTTTCTTCTTTTTGTTGTTGTTGACTTGTTGTATATGCTTGTATTGGTTGGATAAAAACTACTAATCTATTTTTAAACTGGAAACTAACATTATGTTTTTTCTCCAACAATATACATATTTACGAAATAAGATAACTGTGCGGAACTGCAAATATTATTTTGGAAAATTCTTTCAATTAATTACGATATTACTACCAAAATCATCTACTTAAAAATAAATTATAAAAATTGGTGTCTACTTGATGTAACCTAAAAACATAGGGATATTAAAAACCATCCCAGTTCTTCTCATCGTCTTTGTACACATGTAATTAAACGCAAAGCAGAACAAAACATATCTTAGTGGATGTCATGTTCTTGTTTTTTTTTTATCTAATCGATACTGTCGCTTAATCCGACTTTATCTCACTAGAAACAATATAATTATTTGTGTTACTAGTAATAAAGAACAGTATTATAAGAATGTTTATATTAAATATATTCTCGTTTTCTGAGTATGTAACACGCCTTACCTGTCTGTCACCGGTAATTATTATATGGTGTGTGTGCATTACTCAGTCCCTACCTTTTCTTTTTGTCAATTACGTTTATAAAAATTCCCTGATAAAATTAAAATTTAAAGACACCTTTTTGTAGTATTTTTTCCATGGAGTTATCGTAATTTCTTGATACTTAATGTGTTAATATTAAATCGGAGACTAATTTATGGCTCATGGTGATTATCAGATGTCCATTAAAGATCATTATCATCACCTTTACAATATTAATTATCAAAAAGTAAACCAAACAAAAAATGTCGAAAAAGTCAGAGTAGTTACCATCAACGTTACCAATTCCGTATTGTTGTTTATAATCTCCCTCTGATTTAGGTTATTATACTAAAATATCAACTTGATTAGGATTTCCGGTTTAATCTAACTTAATTTGGTTCCGGTTTAATCATCAAAAACCCCTTTTGGACTTGGATCAAAGACTGAAACATTTCGAGCTCCATCTTCTTCTTCTTCATCCTCCTCCTCTAAAAAAAAACCTAATCTTTTTTCTCCAATGGGTGGAAACAAGCAGAGATGGTTCTCTTTCCACCAAAGATCCTCTTCAGCCACAGCTACAACTTTACCACAGCACAAACACGACGAGACTCCACCGGAGTTTCTCTGTCCCATCACCGGGTTCCTCATGTCAGACCCCGTCGTCGTCTCCTCAGGTCAAACCTTCGAGCGTCTCTCAGTTCAAGTCTGTCGTAACTTAGGATACATACCGGATCTTTTAGACGGTACCCGACCCGATTTCTCCACCGTCATCCCCAATCTCGCCATGAAATCGACCATTTTCAGCTGGTGTGACCGGAAAAAAATCGACCACCCTCGTCCTCCTGATTCCGCTTACGTCGAAGGCGTCGTTCGTGCCCGAATCGATAAAGATCCGAACCCGAACCCGAGTCACCCGAGTCCGAAGGCGTTGTCGGAGCCTGAGACTCTCCCTCCTGTTGAAGAGAATTCACCATCTGATTCTGATTACGACGCTGTGATGGAAGCGATTCGAGCTCGATCCAAAAGCTCAATGTCACCGACGACGTCTCTCGAGTCGGTTACGATCGGTCAGAGTCCGTACCACCCGGTTCGTGCCGTTAGTATGTTCTCTTCTTCAACAACTACTTCTTCTTCCTCTGGAGTCTTCGCTGGAGGAGGTGACAGTCCATTTCGTAACGCTATCTCTTTCTCTTCCTCCGATCACTCTTCCTCTCCGATGTCGCCGGAAGAAGAAGAGATCTTCAACAAATTGAGAGGTCTCGACATTTTCGACCACGAGCAAGGTTTGATTCTTCTTAGGAAGATGACGAGATCTAGCGAAGATCTTAGGGTTTCGCTTTGTACAGATCGGATTCTCTCGTTTCTCCGGTCGTTACTTGTTTCGCGGTACAATCTTGTACAGACTAACGCCGCGGCGTCTTTGGTTAATCTCTCCCTTGAGAAACAGAACAAAGTGAAGATCGTACGGTCAGGATTTGTTCCGTTGTTGATCGACGTTTTGAAATCTGGAACGACGGAGGCGCAGGAACATGTTACTGGAGCTTTGTTTAGTTTGGCGCTTGAAGATGAGAATAAGATGGTGATTGGAGTTCTCGGTGCGGTTGAGCCGCTTCTTCACGCGCTTCGTTCTTCTGAGAGTGAGAGAGCGCGTCAAGATGCAGCTCTTGCGCTTTATCATTTGTCGTTGATTCCGAGTAACAGAACTAGGCTGGTTAGAGCTGGTGCGGTGCCGACTCTGCTTTCGATGGTTAGATCCGGCGATTCGACTAGTCGGATTTTGCTGGTTTTGTGTAACCTTGCTGCTTGTCCTGACGGAAAAGGCGCGATGTTGGATGGTAACGCGGTGGGTATTTTGGTAGGGAGGCTTAGAGAAGTCGGAGGTGGTGATTCTGAGGCGGCGCGTGAGAATTGTGTGGCGGTTTTGTTGACGCTTTGTCAAGGGAATTTGAGGTTTAGGGGATTGGCGAGTGAGGCGGGAGCGGAGGAAGTGTTGATGGAAGTGGAAGAGAACGGGAACGGAAGGGTGAAGGAGAAAGCGGCGAAGATTTTGCAGGCGATGAGAGGAGGAGGAGGCGGGAGAGAGAGTGAGTTTGGGGAAAATGCGGAGGCGCGTGAGTGGAACCGTATGCTTGAAGCGACTGGGTTAAGTCGGAATCAGTTTCAGGGAGGGCAAAATGGGGGTTTTGCTTGCTCCTCCCAGTTCTAGCTTTTTTTGTTATTTAATCGTTTTTTTGGGTATCGCTTTGGTACTTTACCTTTTTTGGTAAAAGGTTATCATATTTTGCCTTTTTTTTGTTTGATATAATATTAATATGGGTGTAAATTATTAATTTTGTGTGAATTGTAATTTGTGATTATTTGTTTTTTTTTTTCTTTTCCAATCAAATGACAAAAGTGAAAATGTCCATTTGTTTTTGTAAAGAAATGTCTAATGTTTTTTTTATCTGATTGTCTCCTTTCTTTTTGATAAAACGTTATCTTATTTTTTTGCTTTGATGTTTGATATAAATGGCTGTGTACAATATTTAATTTTGAGTGGAGTATGATATGTGACTATTTTATTTTCTCACGTAAATTGGCTAAAGTGAATTTGTTTGTAAAGAGATGTCTATTTTTTTCCCAGAATGTGCTTGATTTATTTCAGTTTAAATTAATTTGTAAATTAAAGAGATGCGTGGATGAGAGAGAGGACACAATCAAACTTATAGAGACAACAAGCGTACGTGTGATGGAGAATTAAGAAAGGAGAAGTGGGAGGAGTTTAAGCATTTGGTCAAAGTCCTCCAGTTCGTGTGAAGATGTCAGAGCGACAACATAACTCTGAATTATTCTACAGAACATTCCGTCTGATACCCATGAGATCCAATAACAAAATTTAGTTTAACCAATCCTGATTTATTGCTAAATTAAATTACAGCAAGAGGCATGCAAAATACTTATATTAAAAAAAAAAAGATTATTGTTGAATTTTTGGTGTGTCCTAATACGTAGTGCGTATATTTATTAAAAATATTATAGTTGAATATATATAAGGTCGGATTTGAATAGATCCTCGGTCCTGCGCAGTTCAAGAATTGGTCTTGTAGAATGTTTTAGATCTAATTTAAACAAATTACGATAATGTGAGGAAGCATGGCGAGCAACTAACCTCATCATTTGGCAGGATAAGCAAGTTCCCAATAAACTCTTAGTCATTCAAAGAAAAAGTGATAGATTGTACAAAGCAAGCTTGACTTGCATTTTAAGGTCGAAAATTTATGTATCTTTACTCAATAAACTTTCAGCAATTTTTAATGTAACCAAACATTATTTAAAAAAATAAAGTTAATTTAACATTATATTAAAAAAGAAACTACGATTTCTTCTACTTAACTAGTGCCACATTGTATGTACAGTGTACAATGAATGTCATTGAAGTCTGTGCTTAGAAAATGTGATTCAGGTGTTTGTGAACGGCTGAACGCAACTAGTATGTTTTAAAATATGTTTAGTGGAGGGTGGGGTGTGATTGTCCCTAGACTGCATTCTTTCAATATAAAATAGAACTTAGACAAACTCATTTTCCTTTTCTCATTCTCCGAATCACGCGTCTATGTTTATGATTTTGGTTGGAAGTGTGAGAATGGGATATGTCAGCATTATTGTTAAATATGTGTATGATTGGTGTTGAAGAAGCGTTTATGTATATGTGACAAAGGATTCGCCGACGCTTTCTACATGATTTATCACTAGATAAACTTTGAAACTACGTTAAAAACATATAGGGGTCAAAACTGAAAAAAACATTTTCATATCTGCTAGTTGGCACAGAAGTGAATAATTGATCAAAACATTAAAATGTTTAATTTTGTTTGTCGACCCACTTGGAAAGAAGAATCCTAGCTAGGACAAGACCTTATGGCTGGGGGCAGATGTTAATGTTATCCTCCAATAGAGTTGTTTTGTTGACCTAGCTACTTGATTCATATCCATGTGAGAATAAGAACAAGGATGAATTATGGATGATTGCTGTTTCCGCATGCTTGATCATTTGGTCCAGCAGCCCTCATATAATTCTCCCAAAAAAAAAAAAAAAAAAAATCCTCGTTTTAATCCAAAATTCGTATGAACAGAAACCAAAAATCATAATAGCTTTTTTTTTTTTTTTTTTCATAATACCCTTCTTCTACGACCTACGTAATACGTATATGCTTCTTAGTATATACTATATAGTAATTGTCTAACATAGAGACATAAACTTCTTATAAAAAACGTTTCTATTCGAAGGCTGCTAAAAGTACAGAACATTGAAATTTGATGAATGCACTTATTAATCCGAGAATTAGGAGGACTTAAAAACGATGATTAGATAAAAAGAGATTGGTCAAAAACTCAAAACATAACTCTTTCTTTGTTTTGTTTTAAGTGAGTAAATAAAGTACAGTAGTTACGCAATAAAATTTAAGGAATCCTCGTCACTTACGCGGTTTCACAGGGTCCCACACACCCAACACTGAGAAAGAAAGCTTCACAACACACCATTCTTCTCCGTGGTTCTGTCTCTATCTGCCCCTCTTACCACCCAAAGAATTTGCAAAATCCCTTCTTTTTTTTTTTGTTCAACTCCGTGCGACAAAGCTTTTGGGGAAGCGTTAAGATTAGATAATTCCAAGATACGCGTCTTTCTCGTTTTTCTTTGTTTGGAGATCAGATTCATATTTTTTCACGATAATTCCGTTACTCTCTTCCCGGAAATTTCGGTTATTTTTGTTTTGTACAAATAAATACACACAAAACGGAAACACAAAAAGGTTCTGTAAATGGTTGAAATTCTCTGGGGGATTTCAACGGCTCTTGTGGGGGTATACGAAAGATGTCGCAGAAGAGAGAGTTTGAAGATGGGAAACCTCGAGTCGAAGGCGGCTCATCTGATGATAAGCGTCGAAGATTCAAAAGGTATTTATCTTGTTTTCAGTTTCTAGGGTTTATTAATGATCATGTTGTTGTAGGTGTGGAATCAATTAAACAATAAGCATATCAGTATTCTTCGATTCGATCAATTGGGTTTGTTTATCTGCTTATAAGGATGAATCGTAGTCTAAAAAAGTTGTCATCTTTCTATTGGAATAAGTAGTGAAGTGATATTGAGGAGACTAGTTGATCATCGTGTTCTTGGCTTGGAAGTTATAAGAAGGTTTTGGTTTTGTCCGTATATAAAGAGTGGTTCTTTTGAGATGATATGTTGGATTGAAACTCATTAGTACTCATACTAGTTTCTACTAGCATCTATGAGTCTATGTCAGCTTTGTTTTTCCCAGTCACTTGATATTGACAAAGCAGCAATGGTTATTGTAAAGTTAGATTTTCTGAATTGTGTTTTTAGTGTTAATGAGAATTCTCACATATGACTTTTGGATCCAAATTTAGTGTGGTTCAGGAGGTGATGAGGTTGCAAACTGTTAAACATTTTCTCGAACCTGTTCTCGAGCCTTTGATTCGTAAAGTGGTAAGTATCTTGTACCTTTTTGTCTTCGGATTGCGTGTTTTATATTAGCTATTTATTTATGAATGTATCCCTTGGAAACAGGTCAAAGAAGAAGTTGAATTGGCTCTTGGAAAGCACCTAGCAGGCTTCAAATGGTAAACTGCTTTTTCAAGATAAATATTATATTTTTCAGACTTCTCTCTGGTATGAATATTTTTCTTCCCATGGTCAGGATTTGTGAGCAAGACATTCATCCTTTGGAATCAAGGAACCTACAGTTAAAGTTCTTGAACAATCTATCGCTTCCTGTGTTTACTTCAGCTCGAGTAGAAGGAGATGAAGGCCAAGCTATAAGAGTTGGACTAATCGATACTTCAACTGGCGAAATTGTCTCTTCTGGTCCAGCATCATCTGCAAAGCTCGAGTTTTTCGTTGTAGAGGGTTATTTTGACAAAGATAGTGACTGGACAGCTGAGGATATCAGGAATAACATTGTAAGAGAGAGAGCAGGAAAGAAACCTCTACTCAGTGGGAATGTATTTGCTCTTCTTAACGATGGCATCGGTGTTCTGGATGAAATTTCATTTACAGATAACTCTAGCTGGACTAGGAGCAGGAAGTTCAGACTTGGGGTACGAATGGTGGATCAGTTTGATTTTGTTAAAATTAGAGAGGCGGTAACAGAGTCCTTTGTCGTAAGAGATCATCGAGGAGAGTGTAAGTATGCCTTGTTATGTATATAGTTTACTCTCTCACATTATGTATCATTGAACCAATTTTGAAGTATCTTCTGCCTCTTTCTCTCTGATTTGTAGTGTACAGAAAGCATCATCCTCCTTCTCTATTCGATGAAGTATGGAGATTGGAAAAGATAGGGAAAGATGGAGCGTTTCACAAACGACTTCATTGGTCAGATATAAACACTGTCAAGGACTTCCTCACACATTATCATTTAAACTCTTCAAAACTCCGGCAAGTAAGATTCGTTTTCCTTTGTGGTTAACTACCTAAGGCTTCTATGTGTGCTTATGTTGTTTTTTGTGGACTTGAATCTTTTCTTTGGTCAGTGATAGTTTCTAATCTCTCCAGGCGGTGTAAGGTTGTTTATAACTAAAGATGATTGATGTTCTTGCAGATTCTTGGTACGGGTATGTCTTCAAAGATGTGGGAAATTACTTTGGAACATGCTCGATCATGTGTTCTGGATAGTAGTGTCCATGTGTACCAAGCTCCTGGATTTCAGAAGAAAACCGCTGTTGTCTTCAATGTCGTAGCTCAAGTGCTTGGACTGCTCGTGGATCTTCAGTATATTCCTGCTGAGAAGTTATCTGAGATTGAAAAAGTACTAATCCTCTCTCCCTATAGATTTGACTTGCATTCTCTTGTCAGGTCTTCAAAGTAATTTTGATTGTTTCTGATTTAGGCTCAAGCCGAGGAGATGGTAACTGTTGCATTGAGTCACCTACATGAAGTAAGGTCTTATGATGATGAGATTTCGATGATGAGGAACGTTCTCAATGTCCCTGCTTCACAAACCGGTGTCGGTATTGACTATTCCGGTCTGAGTTTGACCAGTTTGGACGGCTACGGTTTTGTGTCAAATCATCGCAACACAGCAGAATGTAGTGGCCAGTTCAGTGATGATGTTGACATGGAAGTGATTCCACAAGGTTTATATGAAGACTACGACAATCTCTGGAGTTGCTCTCAGATGCTAGGCTTAGAAGAACCGCAATCTGATTTGCAGAGTGCGGTTGACGAGTTCATGTCACAGAAGAATGCTGCTTCAGTCGGTAAGGCTCACAGCAGAAGATGGACAAAGCTGTTCAGTGTCACGAAATGGCTCTCAGTTTTCAAGAATGTTACAGTTAGGAAAAATCTGAAATGAGTTAGTAGTTACACACAATAATAAAAACGACTCGCCCTGGACAGATTCATGTATATAATATACTCGAGGGGAAAGCTTGTGAATCTCGGGGTTTCTGATAATCCAGAGGCGTTCAAAAGTGTTTTCTTTCTTTCTTTCTTCATCTTACATTTGTTATCTCCATCTTTTGTGTTAAAGATGTGAATATGATTTTGGACAGCTTCATTTTTGTTGAAAGCTTACAAAAACACAGGTCTTTTATAGTCTCTGTGATGTGACTTGTGAGTGAGTGTAATCCGGTTCGGTGCAGCCTACCACTATTTAGGGCCTTTCTTTGGGCCTAATTCGATTCAAACCGGTGTAGACCGGATCTCAAACCGAAATCTAATTTGACACCCTTTAAAATTCAATCTAATCTAAATGCGAGTCAACAAGAACATATCCACCACTGACCACACGTTTTTCACAAACCATGCAAGTTAATTTAATAGCTACTTAATAGAAACAAGAACAAAGAGCTGTCAAGCTCCTTATTTGATAATTTTGGTTCACCAAAGATGTAATAGAAAATGTCTAGAATATTAGTTGAACCACCTTGGGGGAACGTATAGCAAAGAAGTCCAATTCATGTGTTGTAAATTATCTACATTTGTACTCATAAAAAATTATTTTTTCATTTTTAGTTCAATATTTCTAATTTAAGTACTACTATTAGTTGTCTTTCAAAGAATGATATATATTATCAGCATTATCGTAATGTTTTGAAATTCTTGATTATTTTTTGAAAAATATAAATGTTAGATTTGTTGATCCAATTCCAACAAATAATAGAGGTTTCTAAAACTAACAATTTAGGAAGACAAAGCGTGATATTTCTTATACAACATCATGACATTTAGAAAATATATATGTTAGAACGACGACAGTTTATGTAAAATTTTCAAAATTTTTTTTGTTTTTACAAAATGTTTTGAGATAACATTATATGTAATGCTATTAGGATTATGTCATTAGGTGATTCAATTTAGATATTATGCCATATTATGCCATATTTTGAATTTTGAACATAAATATTTTGGAGGTTATAGTGAACAAAAATATCTCGGTGGCTATATTAAACCATTTTGATCCCACAAACAAAGAAATAAATAAAAAGCAAATGATGTTTGAAGAGTGGTGATGTCGCTATGTGTTGTATAAAAGATTAGTTCATTCTAACTGCTTTTGTTTTTGGTGTTTTATTTTATTTTGTACTTTTATTCATGGACAAAAGTTACAATCATAGTATTGATATTGTTAAAGCTTTGTAATTGCAGTTTATCACATTACAATATGAAGCCGAGGAGATGGTTTATCTTGAACCAAAATTCTCTTTTTCCGTTTTTGTTTTCCGATAATTCATAATTCAGTTCAAAATCCTGAATATATTAGAGCATCTCTATTGGAAGATCATTATTTTGAAGCTCTTATATTTTTTTAGAATTAAAAAGTGTACTTTTACAAAATAAGAACTTTTTGTTTGTTAATTAAAATTATACTCCTCCATTGTTAAACTCTTATTGGAGTTCTTATTTTTGAAAAATAATTTTAATCAAATTGTTGGCAACGACATGTTATGGGCATTTACAAAGATTAAGTAAATGCAAAGAATAAGAACCAAAAGGTTCCGAATCAATTGCAGTCAATTCTAGTGGTGAAGCTTGAGTAATAATCTGTGATGCATTTGTTGCCTGTGCACGTCGTATCTCAATTTTTGGTCTTTTACGGCTAGCCTGGACATCCGAGTTAAACATGTCTGAACAATACACAATCAGCCTCTTGTGAAGTCATTACCTCATTCAGTAATTCAATACTCTCCGCATTCACTGCATTGTTACATTTTTGTACCCACAAAGGAAATGAGTTCTCAAGCCAAACGGATCCATGTATTGTTGCAAAATCATCTGAACAAACATTACACAAAGCCGAGAACATGATTACAGAAGAATCAAACAAAAAAATACTCTAGACTTAAACATCAAAGAAAGAGAGAGAAGCTTACACTATGAAGCTTCACAAGCATAGTATTGATATTGTTAAAGTTTTGTAATTGCAGTTTAACACATTGATTTGTGTTGAAATGTTTGCGAACTCCCTTCTATTTGGAAGATTCTTGAGAGTAATGGTCAGCTTTTTTCAGTGTCTTTTAATACAAATCAATTATATGGATTGGGCGGAGATTCACAAGTTTATGTGTGGATTATTTTGTTTTGAGATTGGGAGAATATGCTTGGCTTTGACGAATTGCAGATGAGTATTGAGGAGATAACTCGCTTTTGCCTCATCCCAAATTTCTCTTACTCACTTGGTGTAGCCCGTTTTTATGTGGAGAAGTCTGAGACTGCCTCTTCAAACCAAGCTTGGTGGATCTTAGGAAGCAAACTCTAATCCTATATCCAACCATGCTAAGAAAACTGGTGGTTAATTTACTATCCCTTAAAGGTAAATGTTGTATATTACCTACATTTGTATTCATAGTTTGATGTATTGCCAAAGTTCTATCAATTTATATGATATTGATAGGAATGTGATTGGTGTTTGTGGTTTATCTTGAACCAAAATTCTCCTTTCCCATTTTTTTTTTCTTCTGATAATTCAGTTCAAAATCCTAAATAAATAAGATTATTATTATCACTTAAGGATATATTCTATGATATAGCTTTGTAATTATATATATTGTATGCCTTGATGATGACTACATATTGATTAATACTCTTTTTCCGTTTACAAAATTCTCCTTTTTCGTTTTTTCTTTTTATTCTTCCAATTCAACATTATAAACTAATATTTTAATATTTTATGTAGTATTATTGGTAAAGAATTAGGATTAGCCCCATTAAATCTAGATATTAGACCCCAAAAAATAATAGGGCCGGTTTAGAGGCGGTGCGGACGGTGTTTTGCACCATAATATGTCCTGAATTTTTTAATTTTTTCATTAAGGTTTGCTATATATTTTAGATATTTTGTAATTTAAGGTTCTAAAGTTTGCAAGTTTGCAAATAGAACCCTAGTTTTAAAATACTACTAGTATATATATTTCTCTCCCGCAACCAATCCTCCTCCTAAAAATCTCGGAAGCTTGAACGGCGTTCTTAATATCACCACCAGGACAGGAGGTTCGTTCTTTCCGACCGATCATGTATCATACTATATCTTTTGCTCTTTTCTCTCTTCGTTTGGTTCTGTTCCTATTGTTTCGTCAATAGATCTCGTCTGATATAGTATGAGTTATTTTGATTTGATTGAAATTAACTAGGGTTTTCGAGTTTGGATCTAATTGTATCAGAATTTGTTTTCGACAGACGCATAAGGGTTTGATTGGGTGATTCTATCTCCCTCTATTCCAGTTTCAGTTCAACTTGGTAGCAGGGTTTTAAAAAATGGGAGAAGACATCATGAATGAGAAGTTAGGGTATATTATAATGGACGGTCACGAGACTCTCCTTGGAACTTTGTGTGGTTACACCCGTGAGGTGCTTCATGATTTCCATGATTATACCAAGTTCCACCCCATGGTACAAAGTTATGAAGCAGCTCAGGAGGCTGAGCGTCTCCGTATCGATAACTATGTGAGGAAATCTGCTGAGCTCGCCACACACTACTACATTAACCCTTCAACAATGGAGCCTAACGTGGATGGTCTGATACTTGCTACTTGTGGGGATTACAAGACTAGTTTGACTCAGTCAGATAAGTTTGATCCCAAGCTTGCGGCGAAGATTGTGAATGTGGTGGATGTAACTATTGGAGGAGAAGGCGGTTTCCACATTGCTATCCACCAGACATCTAAAGTCTTGGCGAGAGACAGGCGTATTATTTTGTCAAGTTGTTTGACGAGATCACCGAGGAAACTGGCAAGTATGTTTATGGTCTTGATGATACGTTGAAGGTCCTGGAGTCTAAGCCGGGTGCTGTAGAGACACTTATTCTGTGGGAAGATCTTGATGTCAACAGATATGTGTTGAAGAACCGTGAAACGGGTGAAACTGTGATCAAACACCTGAACAAGAAAGAAGAAGAAGGCAGCAACACGGAGAACTTCAGTAGTGAATTAGATGTGGAGGAGAAGGTGTCGCTTTTGGATTGGCTGGGTAATGAACAGACACGTTTTGGTTGTGCTAGAATTTGTAAACAACAAATCACTTGAAGGGAAACAGTTTTGCAAAGGGCTTGAAGGGATCGGAGCCATACTTCGTTACCCGCTTGACCTGAGTTCCGTTGATCCTGAGGATTAATGAACTAATCAACAAGATGGACCACATTCAAGGCTGAACCAGACTACGCAATGGCGGCTCGAGAGCTGGATTTAATGGCTAGCCTAGAAACATAATCTGGTATGGTTCAGTAATCAATCTGAGGAAGAGTCCAGAGACTCACTAGGCACACCTAGATTAATGAAAGTTGAATACAAAATACTTAATCTACTAGCTGAGCTTATTATGTCAATCAAAATGACAACTTGCAACTTTTTTTTTCTGATAGTAATATGAATTATGGAATCACGTATACTCGGACATCCCGGATTGTGTTTATCTCGTGTGTTGCTATGAAATCTTTGTCAAAGCTGCCATGAGAAAAGAAGCTCTGGCTGCAAGAAAAAGCTCATGAGTCTTACTTGTCTTTCTATGCCTTTACACATTCGATATCTTTCTAATAATAGCACACAATAATGTTTGTTTACTTGTGACAAAAAAAAATAAAAAATATTGTTTGTTTACTCAATGAAAATGGCATCTAAAATAAAGTAGACAAAAAGAAAAAGACAATGTCCAGTGAAACCAAACTCTGTTTTTTTTCTGCCGTTTTGTGGAATCTCTGCTTTTCCTTCTTTTTAAATATTCCTTAGCTTATCTGTACTTTTGTTTTATAGATTGTACTTTGTCTAACCCAACGATAAATATCATGTTCATGGATTAGGTTAGTACCTCATTGTGAATAATCAATCACATGGAAGTTTACATGAAATTATCTCGAAACGAGTTGCAGAGTGAGTGTTCGGTGCAGCCTACCTCTATATTGGGCCTTTCTCTAGCCCAATTCGGCTCAAACCGGTGTCGACCGGATCTGAAACCGAAGTCTAATTTGACACCCTTTAATTTTCAAGTTCAACCTACTGTAATTGTAACTCAACAAGAACATATCCACCACTGACCACAGGTTTTTCATAAACCATGCGAGTTAAACTGCTACTTAATAAAAACAAGAAAAAAGAGCTATCAAGCTCCTTATTTGATAATATTGGTTCACCAAAGATGTAATATAAAATGTTTAGAATATTAAGTTGAACCACCTTGGGGAACGTATAACAAAGAAGTCCAACAAATGAAGTTACTTTTTGCTTGATTTGCACATATTGATGTTTGAAAGATACAATTCATATGTTATATATTATCTACATTCATACTCATAGTTGGATGTGTTGTCCAAATGGCAAATTCTATCAATTTATATGATCTTGATAGGTATATCAATTTCGTAAAAGAAACTCTAATGACTAACCCCATAAGATTATTACTTTAATGACCAACGTAAAGTTATACAAATCATGTTACATCAAGTAGGAGTGCAGAACAATTAGATTATCATCGTAAACACCAAACCTTAAATTTAAAGAGATCATCATTAATAAACAAGTTCATACTATAAAATACCATATCCTAACACTTAAACATCGTATAAACCCATCATTCAAGATTAGTTGATCTACCATTATCGGTGTGACTCCATGACTCATGAGGTCTTATCATTTTTATACAAACTATCATCTAGTAAAAAGGTTAAGAAATGCGCTACAATCTTTGTTAACTTGTATTTAACCTTTTACTAGGTAGTAACCTGTGCTATAGCACGGGCAAAATACTTTTATATAATTGTATAATTTCAAATATCTAATTTAAGTTTGGTTTTACTTGGATTATTACACGTATATAACCTATAGGAACGGGAAACACGTCTCTGTACCGTTTTATCATGTCCCGTTCCATCTCCTCTCGTCCCATATCCATCAGAACTTTTCTATCTTATTGTATCGCTCCGATCATCACCTTTCTTAGTGGGCACACCCATGTCCACTCCCGGTCCATGGGCCCACATCACGTAATTGATACGTCCGACAATCACTTCCCGGATGGTTACCCATCCTGAAACTACTCCAGCTCAAACATGCTTAACTCTAGAGTTATCTCAGAACCTTTAACCGAAAAGAAAACTGCAGTTTGGTGACATAGGTGACCAAATCAATTTTTTTAAACCTCTCCGCAACCGGGATGTCACAATTATGATCGTTCTCTTTTAAATAATTACTTGGTAGGCAATATTTTTAATAGAGATTGGGTAAGAAATTTAGACGGGATACACATATTCTTCTTGAATATTTAATTTTTTATTTAGTTAGTTTTTACTATCCAAAAATTTATAATTTTAACAAACTATCTAACTGTTTTAAAAAAATACTAAAATTTTGAAGTTACCCGTTCCAAAGTGGAGAATTACTTCTCGAAATATATAAAGTCCATTTGAATATTTAATTTATACAGTTAGTGGAAATTATACTTCTCAAAATACTTTCAAAAATATCCAAAATTCTCAAAATATCCATCTCATATTAGTTCTTTATATGTCACATAGTGAATTTTTTTAAGAAAATCGTTTAAGTGCAATCTTTTCTATTATACGAATTACCCCTTTCTATTGCACATCCACTATTTCTCATTGTAATACCTTAAATACCCCGGACTTAGTCATATTTTCATTTACATAATACATCAAATTTTTTAGTTTTATATGTTTTTTTGTTTAATGGACACAAAAAAAAGGTTTTTCTTTATTAGGTGTTTACAATAATGATTTCTCATGTAATGTAATTTATTGCATATTGGCTTTCAACAAAGACAATGTTGATGAATCAAAAAAATTTTAATCATGGGCTGCTGATGGTGGAACAATAAGAGACTTATTTGTCATTTTTTTTTGTCATCAGATAGAACCAAAAATAGTTTGAGAACCGAAAGTAACCAAGAACAATAATAAACACCAGCAACATTATTCCTCAACATGCACTTGATCATGAAGCCAAGATGGCCCACCCAGTGCTGAATATGACTAAATATACCATTCCTCGTGACACTATTCACGATAGCAATCGTCACTTTATTCGCCGGAACAGCCACCTTATGAAAGTCTCTAGAATTGAAGCCATCCAGCATTTTATTCTCTTATCTATTTATGGTTTTGTTTTTTTTATCTTTCAAATTTTTGATAAACATTAATAACATGATGTTGTGGTTTTGTTTAATTTAAACTCTTTCATCTAAATTAATTTAGTATTTAATTTTCTCATATAAATTTTAAATTTGAAAAATGAGTTAGAATCTTATTATTTTAAATATATAAAACTATTTGTACAATATTGATAAAAAATCTAAATATTGAATTTCAATTCGGTTTTAGTTTGAATTATTATTCATATATAATCCAGACGTATCTACTTTATAAAAGGAAACATTTCCCGTCCCGTTCCATCACATCTTGTCCCATCCTGTCCCGTCTTGTCTTTCTCTTTTATCCATCATAATTTTTTTTGTCCTATGATAGTTATCTTTCAATAATTAGTCATTAAACAGTGTTTATTAATATGTATTTGGTAAGAAATTTAGACATGATATTCAAATTCTCCCTTGTATATTTAATTTTTAGTTCGTTAGTAAAATTATCCAAAAACAAATTATAATTCTCAAAAACATCTAATTATTATGATCAGAACTATATTAGCTGTAGAATGGGAAGTAACATCAATATTAAGATCCCAAGACAAAAATAGAAAAGATTTTGGACATGCCTTAACTTTTATAAAAAAAAAACAGATCAAAATCTAGGAAAATGCATATAACAAAAACACATAGTCTGACAATGTAAATCTAATTTATCTTTATAAATTCAATGATTTTAACATCAATCAGCACGATATTATACATCAATCAGATCGATCGCCAAAGAATGTCTGTGGAAAGATACCAACAGTTATACACGTTATTATACATAAATTTTAACAACAATCAGCACGATATTTACTTTCTGGGGATTGGAGAATGAGATTTCATTAACTCTTATTAGAGATTCACTTAAGTTAGTATCTATAGTAGTCATATATGTTCATATACTTGAGCCCACAATGTAGATAAGCATTTTCGAATCAATGTTTCAATATACATTGTTGTTAATGAATGGGGTAAATAATTTCCGAATAACAATTTTTTCTTTGGAAAATTGAATGGCATAATTCATAAGTGGAATACTAATATTTTAATTCCAAATTTCATATTTCTATTTTATGTGATAGACCAAAAAAATAGGAAAATTAATTATTATGTTAGTTAAACTCTTTGTTTTCAAGTTAAAATGTTCATAGATTTATTTAAAAAATGTAACGATTATTATTTTGGAGTTCTATTTGGTTTTGCTACAATTATTTTATTAAGTTATATTCAAATTCAACTGAGTTGATATATAAAACCCAAAACAAAATATTTTTACGTCATATATATACTAAACATATATTGAATGTATATGAGAAATTATTGGATACCAACAAAATGTTTTTATAACTTGCAAGTTGAAAACAAAAGAAAAAGAAAACCATGATATCCACCATTCAATATCCAATTTATCAATGTTGTGAAACAGATATAATTTAGATTTGATATAAATGTTACAAACAAACAAAAAGATACAATTAAAAAGATTTAATAGACTATAGAGTGAAAAGAAAAAGGAAAAAACAGAGTGTCTCACTCACTCATCTTCTAGCAAACTCACAAATGGCTCCAACCCCTTCACTAAGGTATGCCTGCAATGCAAACCCAACACACACACCATTGTTACAATATTACTAAAAAACTTATAATTAACCCTTTTTTGAAAAAAAATATGGTACTTATCCTTCGGGTTGGTTCCTTTGCATTACCAATTGAAAATAGTATCTTCACATCAAGTTCATACGGAAACCTCACTTCCTCACGAAACACTACAAAAAAAAAAAAAAAATCAAGTTCACAAAGAAACTTCAGACTCTATCTGAATCCTAAAAGAAAACAATTGATTTGGTGAAGATATGAAACACCACTTTTGCTACTAAGTACTGAAGATATGAGAAAGGTGAGAAAGACAGAGTAACTTGGTTTCAAAACCTAGTGACTTATCTATACAATGACTCATATAGAGTCTGAAGGTCCCTCCATTGAACGTTTACGTGCAATCACATATCTTGTGAACTTTTAAAGCATGAACTAAACTTCAACTTAGACAACCAAAAAGTAAGAAATAGAACATAAGAAAACAGTGGTTCAAGAACATAAACAAAAGATGAATCCAAACTCATAAGAAATTAGTACGGAAATAGATGTCTTGTGTTCTTGAACCGTTTCTTAAACTCATTAAGTTTATAAGCTTAAGAGAGAAAGATATGTACCTCTCTATCTCTGGTTTGTGTTTAGAGCTAAACAAAAACAAATTTTCATGAGGATATACTTCACTCGAGCTTCCAAAATCTGTTCACAAATACATGAAAGTGATTAAAAAATATTACACTCTTTTTAAAGATAAAGAAAAAGGTTGTACGACTTACAATGAGCAGCAACGCTAAATGATTTAAAGTCAGGTGCGTGCTGGGGTTAGATGGACGGAAAGAGAACAAAAGACAGAGCTTGTTCTGACAAAAGAAATTAACAAATCAGGTGCATGCTGGGGTTAGATGCCAGACCTTGGAATAACCAAAATCACAGATCTTGAGACGTGGAGCAGGACTTCCATCCAAGAGGGTATTTTCAAGCTTCAAATCTCCGTGGCATATATGCTATGCCAATAAAGAAAACAATATGAGTACAGCACGAAGGTACCGCAAAAGATTCTGTATATCTGTGAAGTTAAGATAAAATAAACTGCGAAAGGAAATTTCATTCCCTCACCATAGCATGGCAATAGCTAACTCCCGATATAAGCTGCTGGAAAAAGTATCTTGCCTGTAAAAACAAAGATGCACACAAAAAAAAGCTATCACAACACATATTTCCTTTTGTTTCCTATTCTACATGTTATCCTATTTTCCTTTACTCTCAATCAAATAATCTCAAACCACTCTGAAATTGATCAATTGAGTACACCAACCACTATGACAAAGAGAAGCAAGAGCGGTCACCTCATCCTCACTGAACCTTCCAGCGGTACATATACGCTCAAATAGCTCACGACCAGCAGCATATTCCATAGCAATGGCGATATGCGTTGTTGTCAAAACCACCTGAAACAAAAAAAGAAAAAAAACTTTAATTTAAGAAAATTGCCACATACCATGAAGAGAGCAGCTATAGGCTATAGAGGCACACAGTTACTAACCTCCTTAAAGCGGGTGATATTAGGATGACGAAGTGATCTATGATTAATAATCTCTCTCGCCACATTCTCATCAATCTAATATCAACTTCACCCAAAAGACCACATTGCCTTGTATACCCGCCATCGTTGACAGAAACAAAGACTATGAAATGGTCATGAACAGAAGAATTGGATTTGATGTAGAATCAAAAGAGAGATTAGGGTTTAGAAGGAACAAAGAGATTGAGAAGAAAAAATAAGAAAAAGAGGCAAGGAATAACCCGCTGAATCCACCAGAGAGAGAATTCATGTTTAATTTCGCTGATCAAGAGCTGTTTTGTGATGAACTCTGCAAAAGAATTTGAAGACGGCGAGAGAGACCATAGAGAGAAAAACCCTTTTTAGGTTTTACTTTTTTGTTTTTAATTGATGGATATGATCAAAGTGAATCAACGGTTACGATTTAATGAAAAAGATCCAAAAACAATAAAACCGGGTCATTTAGATTCGCGTGTTTATCCGATTTCCAACAGATGCATAATTATATTTTTACCCTTCGCCCAAATAAATTATTTAGTAATAATTGCAATGACATTGTATTGTAAATTCTTACAAAACTAAAGTTTTTTTCAGGCAACATTTTTCTTTTAATAGTAGGGATATTTGATTTCAATAGTACTATTGATTTATTGAATATTGATTGTACTAACATGACATCTTTGTTTATAGCGTAATCTTTGGCCGAAATTACACTACTATTGCTATTTTTTTTTTTAACAACTACTATTGCTAATTTTAAATAGATATGCCTTATAATCTTTCAAAATTAACAATTTTATCAGCGTAATGCTTTGAAATCTTTAATTATAATGAAAATATAATATACTTCCTCTGTCCCACCAAGATTGATGTTTTAGGATATTACACATTTTAAGAAAACAATGATTATTGAGTTTAAATATATTTTTTTCTTTGATTAATAACAATTCAATTTTAAATATTGAATTTTAAATCAATAACAATTCAAAATTTTAAATATTTTCAATAATTAGTTTTTGAAATTTACAAAACATCAATTTGTGTGAGAAAAAAAAATATCTTAAAACATCAATCTTTGTTTTTTGTGTGACAGAGAAAGTATTTTTGTTTCTACAATTCCCAATGAAAAAAGGGAAATTTCCAAAAATAATAATTTAGGAAAACGAAGCGTGATACTTCTATTTCTGATACCAACATCATGACATGTTCCCGTAGCGTGGTTATTTTTGCAGACACCTAAAGAAACGGCATCGTTTCGGGTGATCATCTTCATCTCTACTACTAGTGTTTCGCAATCCTCATCATAATATAAGACGGTTATAAAAATCACAGAGCTACGCACAGACGATAAAAGCTCTTAAAGTGAGTCACAACCGACCGACCACCGCCAAGTTGTGATTTTACACTAATGCCACTGCCAATTCTTATTCCCCCAGATCCACCACCGTCTCCGCTGCATCACTGAATCCAATCACCGTCACCGGAGAACAAAAAAATCAATTAGAAAAAATGGCGACGACGAAGAACTCAAAGCAAAACATGTCCGTATTACTAACAAAGCTCGGAGATCGAGATACGTTCACAATGGCGGCTCGAGAGCTCGATTTAATGGCTAGACAGATTGATCCATCCTCCTCCACCGGGAATCTCCAGTCGTTTATCTCCGTTATACTCTCCGCCGACACCGGAGATAAACCGGCGGTTCGTAAGCATTGTATCCACTTACTCGCCGTTTTATCAGTTTCTCTTCCTATAAACTCTCTGTCTCCTTTCCTCTCTAAGATACTCACTCGCATCACGAGACGTCTCCGTGATCCCGACTCTTCGATTAGGTCGAGTTGCGTCGCGGCTGTGTCGGCGATCTCTTCCCGCACGACGAAGCCTCCGTTTTATTCGGCGTTTATGAAGCCGTTGGCGGACACGCTTTTCACTGAGCAGGAGGTTAATGCGCAGATCGGAGCTGCGCTTTGTTTAGCCGCGGCGATTGATTCGGCGTCTGATCCGGATCCGGTTAGGTTAGGGCAGACGCTTTTGCCGAGATTGGAGAAGCTTGTTAAGTGTAACGCGTTTAAGGCGAAATCGGCTGGGGTTGTTGTGATCGGAAGTGTGATTGGTGCTGGTGGTTTGGCTGGAGCTACTGTGAGCTCCGGTGGGTTGAAAGGTTTAGTTGATTGTTTGTTGAGTTTCTTGGTTAGTGAAGATTGGGCTGCGAGGAAAGCAGCTGCTGAAGCTTTGGGGAAGTTAGCTATGATGGAGAGAAATGAGTTAGGTGAGTTCAAGTCTAAATGCTTGAAGATCTTTGAAACCAGGAAATACGATAAGGTTTGGTTTTCTTGATCTTGAATTCTTAATTTGAATAGTAAGGTTTGGTTTACACATGATCACAAATTTTGATATATGGTTTAGGTGAAAGCTGTGAGAGAGGTGATGAATCAGATGATAGAGGCATGGAAACAGGTTCCAGATTTGTCAGAAGAGGTTTCTCCACCCAGATCCAATGCTTCTTCTAAAGGTATCTTCCCTTCACTATTAGATCTTTAGCCAAATCAGGAAACTTTTTCTTGTTTGGTATCTTGGTTTTAGATCCTTTTGTGTCTATTTGACCAGTTGCTTACTTGTCCTGTGTTCTTGATTCTAGGTGATGCAAGTGATGGACGATACCCTTCAGGGTCTAGAGTTGGTTCAACGCCTGCTAAATCAAGAACTCATTTGGTTAACAGATCGACTCCACCCGGGAGTTCACTAGCCACCACGGCTAAGAAACAGGCTAACAGAAAAAGCATTGATCAGAAGAAAACCAGTCTAACAGTATCACATACAAAACCGAATGTAAGGAGACGATTGGACTGGAAAGCTGGAGGAGGAGCTGGTATTCCCATTAATGTGTCTCTTGAAGACGAACGACATTGTGATCATAACGAGAACGCAAATGAAACGAGTCATTCTAGTCATGATGATATGATGCAGAAGCTAGGAGGTGTATCCAGTTCTTTGATTGGCAATGTCCCACTACCAGGTGCTATAATGGCAACAGGACATCATGTCTTGTCTGAAAACGCAAATAGTAGTAACTGCAAAGGGCATGAAGATATATCTCTGATCCGTAATCAGCTTGTTCAGATTGAACAACAGCAAGCCAATCTAATGGATCTTCTTCAGGTTTGTTCTATAACATGATGAAGTTACAAACGTCCAGATTGCTTTCGTTTCCTCTGTTCCTGAAACTCATTCTGTGTTCTTGTTTTTGGTGGTCATTTCATTAGAGATTTGTGGGGAGCTCACAACAAGGAATGCATGGTCTGGAAACACGAGTTCAGGGATTAGAACTTGCGCTGGATGAGATATCTTATGACTTAGCGGTTTCAAATGGGAGAATGAGTAACGGTTCAAGCAAAAACAACTGTTGTCTCCTCCCTCCTGGAAGTTTCATCAGATCCAAGTTCTGGAAGAAAGACGATTCAAAGTATTCAGCATCGAGGCTGTCCACTTATAGAAACAGAAGTGCAGAAACCACTCGGATACAACAAAACTCGAGACATCGATTTAATGGATCTCCTGGATTTATAGTCAACCCATTAGCTGAAATTCGAACAGATAATGGATCTGCAGGTAAATAAATTGAGTTAGGTCGATTCGGTTCAGTGTTGATCAATAACATAATTAACAGTATAGTTCTATGATTTTTTTTTTGCAGGTATGTCTCACAATTGAGGGATAAAGAGAGACAAAACCTTCAAAGCTTGTGAGACATCACAAAACCACTATGTGTGAATGTGGTGATTCATACTGATTTGCTAAGTTATATAGTACTATATTACTACCCTAAGCTCTCAACCGTTTTAGTATTCTTGATTCCTTGAAAGTGAATTCTACTAATTAGATCGAGATTAAAGATATCTTCAATGTCTCCAATGAGTTCTTTGCTGAAATTTCTTGTGTTGCTTTTGTTTTTTTTTTCTTTCTCTCATGGTGAGTTTGCGTTATGAGGTAAATGAGTTTCAATTTTCATGTAATATACTGTATCACAAACGATGAATCTGTAAGTATTTTTCAGTTCTTGTGTGGGTTCAAAAATATAAACAATACTAGCATAACATAATCATAAAAAAAGTTGATTAAAGTAGCTGGCTTCTAATAAATTCACGGACTGAATAATTGAAGTAGTTGGGAACTGTTTTTTTCTGGATTTTTATATATCTAGTCGTTGAATTAATTATTGCTTAAACTGTGTTAGCATTATGGGCAATTAAACAGTTTAGTAGGTCTCAAAAGTTTTTTGAAAAGAGAACTTTACGTAGCACTGATTAGTTAGTTTATTATAGAGTAACATAATTGAGTATGGGCATCTAAAAACCTGAAAAAAGCAATACTAATAATAATTAATTTTCTATCAGGAATCAGAGACACACATGAAATCTAATTTAGAAAAGAGGTAACCGAGACTGAATTCAACAAAACAGAGCCAAACATAATGCTCAATCAGTGGTGTTATAAAGTAAACTTTAGAGTGAAACTGATTATCACAAATATGTGTTAATTGAGCAAGAGACAAAAGACAGTAGTAATTGAGTGAAAAGTGCAGACACAGAGATGCATACTTACTATGTTGCAAAGTTAATTAGACATAAAGTAAACAAAAAGGAATCATGTGAAAAATGTTACTCCCTCCCTTTCAAAATATAGGATGTCTGAGTAGAAGCACGCATATTAAAAAAAAATTTAACCAATAATAATTAAGACTGCATAATATAAAATATAAAATTAATCTAAAAGTTGCATAGAAAGTTGAAAACATCCTATATTATGAAACAAAAATAATTCTCTAAACATCCTATATTATGAAATAGAGGGAGTAATAAATAAATTTTCCAAAGAAGATTTGATTTTTTTTCTTAAAACTTATACTCTGCAAGATGAAACAGAAAATAATCGATGCTTTTTGTATATGATCCCACTCAAAATCATACCGATCCTTGAAGGGTCAAGGATCCCTTGTGTATCTCATCATATGGTTTAAATTTTTAATAGAAGATTCTGGTTCTTGCACTGGAAATAAACCGGCCAAGCAATGGAACAAACGGCTCACACCAGAAGAGAATAAAGGGAAGAAAAAAAATCTTTATGAACAGCTAAAACAGTGAAAAAAATGCACAAAAACATCAAATCTCACATCTTCTGAAACCATCAAAGAGAGGTCTATGCAAAAATTGACCTTCTTTGATGGCTCTTCTCACTCTTCTTTCTTTTTCTTTCTTTCTTTCTTTGTTTGTTTGTTTTTCCATCATCTCTATGATACAGGAGCAGCAACCAGATTCAACTCAAGAGGCTTCAAAGCTGCCTGAACAAGATCTTGAACAGTACGGTTACGGCGACAAACATCTGAGAGTTCCTCAACGTGTCCTATCAGAGAATTCACATCTGCTCCATAAGCAACATCGGACAACGCTTGTAAGAACTTGGTAGATTCAGTCTCTGTCAAGGCTGTTCGAGGTATCAGGCTAACACTTTCCTTAGCCCAACCCACTGCTTGTAGCCTGTATGTTCTTGTCAGAGCTAACAGCGAATATGTTACCTAACCAACACCCAAAAACAAAACAAAAACAGTTCTCAGTGGCCAAAAACATCACTCAAAATGCAGCAAAAAGATAGGTTTCCTAAATTTACCGTATCTAGCCGAGAACTGGGAAGTGCTCCAGCTAATGAGGCTATTAATATTCTGGTGATTGTAGCTCCCCGAGGAATAATGATATTGTCCCTGATTAGTACGAACTGTTCTTCATTCACAGATTTCTCGAGGTCAAAAATGTCGGATAAAAAGGTCAATATCGAGTGGCAGGCTTCTCTGGAAAAGGAGTTCAAAAGATATAATTAACATCATTTCAAAACTTTTGACGAAAAGCAGCTTGTGGCTTTAGAGAGAGAGAGGGTAAACCTGTGCTGCACTGTGATTCCAATCATTGCGCAATCTACAAGAGGTGAAAATATAGGAGACGGAATGAATAAATGTGGACAGTAGCGAAGACATCTAGAAGCTAACAAAAAGCAGTCATCAGCTATATCTGGTCTCGCAGTCACTTCCTGTAAGAATAAACAGAGAATCAGAAACCATATAGGATATTAAAACTAAGAACATGACGATAGCATACTCCTAAGTGAAATCATCAACCTTGATACTTGTCATCAGACATGTTGTATGTGCAAAGAGGGTTTCAATCAGGTTCTTCAAGTAGTCAGCACAAGATGGGTCAGACCCAAATATCTGCAGATCCCACAAAGATTAGTTTCTCTATAGCTTTTCAGTAAGCATTCAACTGAATGAAAAGGACACATATTATTACCTTTATAACTTCACTGGATAAGTATAGAAAACATGGCTGATGATGCTGCTGATAATGGAATTGAATCTTTGCCAGCATTTCTCCGATTGTATTAATAATGTATCTTCCAGAAGTACGTACCTACAAACATACTCCAACCATTGTCTTCTTTTAGTGAAGTATTCTTTATCATCCGGAAAATAGTTTTTAGAGTTTCTCTTATGTTTAGGAACAAGAACAAGACAGGTAAAAAGACTTAAAAAACAATGGTGCTCAGGAATGTCCATGGAGCAAGTAGGGAAAGAAAAAGGAAATGAAACTCACAGCATATTTGCATGCTCTGCACAGAGATTCCATAGTCCTCATGTCCCAAGGACGACTGCAGTAAAAACAATTTCAAAGTAAGAGGCTACATAAAAAGCAATTTGAAGAGAACATGCTAATCATCGTGTGTCTAGATTCACTTACGCATCAAATATAACTCTGAAAATAGCCCAATGCTTATTAATCTCAGCAGCCACCGCTTCAGGGTGGTTCACATACCTAATGTGGTAGAATCTGTTAGCAAGACTAAACAAAACACATGTAGATACATCGTATTGTTGAGATAATCACTAACCTGAAGAGGAAGGCAAAGCGGTCAATATGAACAGTTAATTCACGTGCATGCTTCTTGTCCAAATCTTCTTTCGCCGCTTCCTGATTCAAAGATTTACAGTTCCCATCATTTTTATTCCTGACTAATATGTCAAGCAACCATGCAGATAATAGTCAAGATGGCAAACCTCTAGAGGAGAGGCGGCTGAAAAGCATAATTTTTCAAGAGCACCTTTGGCCTGCTCTAAAGGAAGTTCGGTAACAACCATACTGCATAATCAAATTTTAGAGATGTCAATAACACACAAATGAGATCTATCCATCATTCAGTTGAGTCCATACCCTAAAGCTTCAACGAGATTTAATGAATCCTCAGCAGAGACTTTATAACCACCACCGCCATTGATAGCCATACAATAGATAGCAAACAAATCTTCAAAATACCCACAAAGATTTTTTCGGCAATCTACAATGAAACATTATTTCAACAGGCATCAGATGTTTACAAACCAAAATAGTATTATTTTGAATCCTATAAAAGAAAATACCAAATATAATATATGCGTATCAGTATCAACACAAAAACACCTTCATGTATCTCTCATAATATGGAGAAGAGGAAAAAGTAAATTGATCAACAACAAGCAATCACATTTAGAGAGCATTAGATGTTAGATAGCTACAAGCTTTTATTTAAAATCAGTATGGAAAACAGAATTCAGTCCAAGGAAAGCATTCAACAAAATTCCAAATACTTGCCAGCATTGCAATGCACCCTATATGCTAGCAATTCAGTAGAGTCGAAGTCAGATCCGTTAGCGTAGGTTCCAGTCAGACCTTTCGACTAGCTGCCATCTTTGAAGCATGTCAGTATGCACAATTCAATGGAATTTTACAAATGTGAGAACTTCATACTTTCTAAGAATAAAACTAACAACCAAAATTTAATTTAGTTTGCAAGTGAAAGAGTTATAACTACAAACTAATTTCCTGAAAAGTTAAAGAGTCCATGAAACTACTTAGCATTATTCTGCCAGGAGAAATCAAGAAGAGAAACATTCTACAGAAACCCTGAAAGAACGTTTTTAATAAAAGGGGACTTAATCTTGTGTAACCATCAGACTGTTGTTTTAAATCAAATCTTTGTCATGATCTCATTCGGGAAACAAAAAAACAAAAAAAGATAGCCAGATTTGTAGTATATGTATATTTGTCATAATGTCAATGTTATGCTCAGAAAAGAAAACGAAGAGGTCAAGTTTGTAAGAGCAGATACAATACCGTCACAGATATGTCTAAAAGCCAAAGCTGCAGCTGCTGCGCAATCTTCAGATGTGCCCATTCCACTCATAAGAATTCTAATGATTGATGGCAATATTGAAACACTAGCTGGTGCAGCATTAAGCCATTTTGAATATGCCCCAACAAGTAAGCATGCTGAAATCAAATAGGGAAGCAGATGGCTTGCATTAAAGAAAAGGCTTCAGACGCATTTGCTATTAAATTAGGAAAGATTTAAGCATAAGTTGGAAGGTGTCTTCAGCATACGCTAGTGGTTTCCACCAAGCAGCTATTTCACCTTCTACAAATAAAACTTAGGAAGAAAACCTATTCACCTGTCTGAAGTAGTTGCGCTTGCTGAGGAAGATTTTGAAGCAACGCCATCACCTGAAAGCAGAATTTAAGAGAATGAAAATGACAAAGGCAAACCCATATTTCGTAGGCAGTGAGAAAACAAAATATATTTATTTGGCAGCAGTAGCTAGGAGTAACTATGTATAATAAATACAAACCTGGGGCATCACTTCAGCTTCAACAACCGAAACATAATTTGATATTGCCCATATACAGAACAAAATAGCTTCGGCTGGACGCCATTCTTGAAAATTATTTCCTGTCTGAGCATTGGCCTAAAGTACATATGTCACAAATATCAAGATGGTGAAATCCAAATGATGGAAATAACTGTAACTGTTTGGTTCTGATAATCCTAATTGTGTTATACATTGATCGTGACCTTTTCAGTATATAAAACTGCTGATTCAATATCTCCCATTGCTTAATTTTATTTAATGATAAGATAGCATGCGTGGACATCCAAAGCACAAACCTCGAGAAGCTTCATATAGAGAATCTTAAGAGTAGTATCCCCTCCCAGGATTAACGCTGCGTCTATTAATACGTCTGCAACAGCTGAAAAATGTCACAAAATTTATTAGTCAAATTGGATTGACAGAGCATGAGGCAATTGGTCTCATCGGAGATGATTGGGAGCACAATAGTAGTAACATATCAACATATTTAAGAGGAATAAGTCCATCAAAAGAGACATTACGAGATACAGCACCCTACCAAAGCTAAGTGACTAAAACAACCAAATAACCTCAGAAGAACAATACTTTATCTGCTTCAAGAAACAAGTCTAAAGGATGGCAACAAAGGGAGAACAACAGTGCTGAGCAGTCAAATTAAGAAAATCCAAGGTTAGGCTGATCTATTTAGAAAGCTTTGAGGGCTACTCTTATTCCTTAGGACCCTTATCTTGAGAGGTTTTGATCTATTGTAATGTTGAGAACAAGCCATACACACTTTTATTACCATATCTAGTCTGCTTGAATTCCTTAAGGTCCTCATATGACAGGCCTTGATAATCTTCAGGATACTGAACTCTGAAGCCAACCTGTGAAGGGGAACCAGTGTATAGGTGACATAAACTGCAGAGCATACAATAATAACCCATATATATATAGTATCCACAAAACGATGATCAATCAAATAAAACTTTAGCCATCCAGCATTTTTCAAAAGAGCAATATATATTTAAACATAAGTCACCCATGCATTAAATATCAATTTGTCTCTGGATTAGCAAACAAATAGAATCAGCCTGGTATGGTTGAACAACAAGCTCAAATATTATATTTCAGTAAAACTATACGAGTGGCTAACAAAACGAATTTGAGTGGTATTTGATGGCTCACTCACCAAAGATACAAGGCTTTGATAGGCTGGCTGAAAGATATGCAGTCTTCGGTTTCTCTCAGCTTCAATGGATGCTTCACTACCCAAGGAACTATAAGAATCCCTGATAGATTAAAAATCACACTCTTAGAATATGACCATAGGAACACCCAACAAACATAGACAAGGCTGGAATTTACCTCTTTGTCAACATAAGTTGAAGACTGTGCCAAAAGTTGAAGGTCATCGAGGCTATATCAAATTCTGGGTGTGAAGTAACTTCCAGCAGGGCATGCACAATAACCATTGATTCATCTGAACCTAGAAGCCATAAATAGTACCTTCGAATATATTAGATTACCAACTAAAGCATTTTGCGCACCCAACGCAATCAAGGGACGTGAAACACAACACGTAAAAAAACAAGGCAGAGTAGCAGAAATGAGGCTATATACCAGTAGCTATCAGTTCAACATATGAATCGCCTACGTCAGCGAATAATCGACCAATGGCTTTGACATCTTCTTCATCCTGCAGGTGAAATAAATTTTAAGAGTCAAAAGAAAATTATAAGCAGATGCCAAAATTACAACTAATTATGAGGGACAATGTTAGCCACATATCCAAGTCTTATATACAGAAAACCACCCTTTTAGCGCTACAGTTTCAAAGTTAAACAAGTAAAGGTGATTAGCTTCCTACTATTTGATGCATCTGATAACCTTTTCTCTTAATATAGTCCAGGCGCAACAGAATCAGAATTATAGCCGTTCAAGCCGCAGACCAGTGAAACAGAAAATTTGTATAATAATGAAACTTAACATTAAACAGATTCAGCCATTAACTTGTATCAATAAAAAAAGGTAACAGTACCTTTGAAGAATCCCTTAGATGGGTCTTAAGACTTAAAATCTGAGGCACAATAACTTGAATCAAGGGTGTTTGTGCAGAAATACCACCAGAACTTGGTGATGCTGTGTGATGTATCAATTCAGAGATAACTGCGAAGTTGAAAATGAAGTTTATCTATTGAAACTCTAATATTGAATTCTATAATGAACACGCATCAAACACTAATTTCCAAAATTCAATAAGAAAAGCTTAAGCCCTATGTATATAGTAGTCTTTCCAACGAGTATACCATTCACAGATGCCTCTGAGAGTGGATCACAGTTCAAACTTGACAGAGCTGAATGCACCAATGGATGACAGGCAAGCACTGCTCCAGGAATCCTGAAAAAGACCACCACAAAGTTAATAAGCATACAGTTCAGTCAGCATCATCTTTGCTAAGTTGAATTGGTAAAAATAGTGAAGGCTAGCTATTAGAAACCAAATTTTGCTCAAAAAAAGAAAAAACTAGTAGAAACCAATAACAATGAATCAGATAACCTTAGCTATGTGTCTACGAAAATTCAATATAGGAAATGATTTGTGACGCATGCTAAAACGATTTACAATCTGATGAACTCGCAATGACTATTTCTAATATAAACGAGCTTTTGTTCTAAATAAAAACAGGAGATAGAAAAGCAAAAGAAAAGAGCATACCCATGCCTAAGACGGAGCCAAGAAGCAAATGCCTCGAGAACCTGAAAAATCAAAGTTACAGAACACAATTGACAATAAGTGACTTCTTGCAACACCAAAGACACTAACTGATCCAGAACACAGCAACACGGGACATTATTCAGAAAGCTAACAATAATGCAAGACGAAATACAAAATTTTGGCAGGTGAGTGAAAATCTAAGATGCAATCAAGCTTGCACATGAAACTTGCAAAAATACCTTTTACAAGGCAAACATAGACTCTGACTGGTAAAGCAAGCAAAAATCAGTGTAAAGTAACAAAACACATAAATGCATTAGAAACATGAAAAGGTTATTTCAAAGCGATATACAGAGGGGTCACGGAAAGTAAATAACAAACTATTTATTGAAGTATGTCATAACCCTATATTGAAGATAAGCTCTGACCTGTTCCTTAAGTTCGATTATATTTAAACATGCTGTTAAGATACTAAGTGCAGCTTCCATTTGAGAAGTAAGCTCTTTTTCGAATTGACGTCGCCGATCCGGACGAGCAGCTATTTTGTAGTTAAACGTTTCCTGGCCGTAGCAAGAAGGAAAATAAAAATCAAGACATCATATAACCATCTAGATTAAAGTCAAACATCCCTAACGGGAATCAGGTTAATAAAAGGGAAAGGTGAAAAGATACGGCAGAGTTTTGGGAAAAAAGTATAGAATCTTCATTTGATTACAAATAAGCTACGTACACTTTTTGCCAAGGGGGCCATGAAAAATAGCAAGGTCTTGTCCAGCCAATACTCAAAGTAACACTTGCAGAGTAACATAGAATGCTACTCAAACATAGATACACTAACAGTAAAAAGTTACATATATTTTTACCAAATAGGTATACCCAATTTGAGGTCAGCAATACTAGAATAACTAAGACGGAAGCAGATCCAAGTCAGACAAATACAAGGCCTTTCACACCCATGTAGCCGGAGACATGGATTCACTTTAATTTCTGAGTGAGAGGAACACGAAAACAAAGGGTTGAAAAATACCCTACCTCGGGCAAAACTGTCAAAAGTTCCAAGAAACCAGGCACATATTCAGGATGCATATTCATCTCATCCCTAAGCCAGCTAACTATACCACCATCTCCCCAATCTGCCGCAGGAACATGCACCGCCAAGGCAGCAACAGCAATACTAATCTACAATACAAAATACTTAAATAAGATAACTCGACACAGAGTACAGGACTTTATACGCACATCAGAAAATTCCCACATATGCATAATCGAGAATGAAGCTTACCTGGGTCCTAACTTTTGGGGGGCCTTTGTGGAACTTTTTTAACAATGTCTGCATTTCAGAAAACAATGAAAGTCAAATTTTTTCCGGGAACACTAAGGAAGTACTTTTCCAATAACAATGATACATATTACCCCTAATAATAGGCCACAAAAATGAAATCATAGTAAAACCCAGCCAGAATACAGTAGGCAAATCACTAGTTCAACTGAGTTTTCCTATTACGTTATTGTTGAAAGGAACATACATACATAAATATTCAGAAACCCTATGCAAAATCAGTTAATGGAACAAAGACTTACAGTTAATGATTCCCTTAGCTTCTGAAAAGCCCCAGGTGGTAGTTCTTCAAAATCTCGTTGAACCTTCGAGTAAGACAGACTAGATGTCAACAGAGCGGCGCAGTCTCCAAGATTGTGAAAAAATAAATAACGAATTTACAGAAAACTTCGAGTGCATTTTACCTTGCTTCGAAGGGTCTGAGAACAGAATATTAAAGTTTCCAAATTGCTAGAAGAATCATGAAGTAAATTATCCGCAACCTAGTATACATAAAACAGTACAGAGTAAGAAACATTGTAAAACTGCTCCACCAAACCTTCATCTTCTCCGCAACAACAATCATGGGTCTAAAAAGACTATAGGTAAAGCTCATAAAACCTAACACATCGTTTAGTTAACAAGGTAGATCTATTCATACGCTCTACACAAACTTCTTCAAACCAGCTACAGAAGAATGCAAAATTGAACTTAGATGTACTAAAAAATTCCAGACTCCTACTATGCATAAGGGTACATGACCTTAACAAGCGAATCGGTAATACAAATTGACTAAAGGATAAAACTTTATGCCACCTACATAGTCTAAAGTAGCTGGGAATCGAATATTAAAACTCTAGCACAAGTGTTACAAAACAAGGAAGAACAAATCGAACCCAGATTAAAATACCTAGTGATAAAATTAAAAGATTGAAATCGAAAACAAAAAAGAACTCGCCTGCCAAGCATCGAGAGTTCCTTGAAAGGTCTGGAGAAAGCGATCAGCTTGAACACGTACTGTATCATCCGGGTGATGATACAGTGCGTTTAGGGCTTCTTTGACCGCGTTCTGATGCTCCATAGCTTAAAAAAATCCTTATGCGTTTTTTTTGTTTTTTACGGCCACACCAAATCACGACTCAGAGAGAAAGACTCAGATTGAGAAAAAAAAAAGAAGAAATTGCCCAACTCAAATTCAGGATTTTGTCAAATCGATTTCGCCCAAATAAAAATAAAAACTTTTTTTTTTCCCTCTTTTGTCAAAAAGGGTTTTTTTTTTTTTTTTTTTTTTTTGGCGCCCCTCAACTTGAGTGAGAGAGAAAGAGATCGGAAAAAAACTTCGGAATTTAATCTGAAAAAGGGGATGAAGAAGAAGTAATCTCAGCCGTTAGATTTAATTACTTTGACTTTAAGTCAAATCCTTCTTCTTATAGAAGTTGATTACTTTTTTTTTCAGTTTGTTGCAATTAATTAAAACGTATCATTAATTCATCATAACTTAAAAAGATTGTACAAAGGACAACATATGAGAGAGATCTCTTGTGTCACTGAATCAATTGTTACAAGTTATAACAGGACAATACAACCAATGTCTTATCAAGTGTTAATCTCTCTCTCTCTCTTTGGTCTCTCTCAGATCTATCTTATGATTTTTAAACAGCAAAATGATACACGCGTAGTAAAAAAATAAAATAAAGGGTTGCATTCATTTTTACTGCCTACAAAACACATCCATCAATCAAAGAAAGCTTTTTTTTTTGTTCTTTATGTCGTTCGGTTATAGTTTCCATCAACCTGCATATGTAGCCACTCCGGTTGAGACCCTCGCGCTTCGTTAGCTTCTTGTTGCTCGTATATAGTTCGATGAACGTCTATCGGTAAAGTCGACCCAAGCTGATACAGACAACCACCAAGTGCTTTTAGATTTATTAGTTTTACTAAAGAGTGTGTTTATTAGATTTGAGACTTACATCTCCGGAAGGGAAAACTCCTATTGTCGGACCAGTACTTGCACCTGAGTTAACAACTTCTAGCTTCATTGACAGAAACTGTATACCAAATTCCATGTTTAGGCATGTAACATTGCAACATATAACATAGAGGGGGCTAACAACTTTTTACCTCAACTTGCCGCTGCAATGACTGAATATAATTGATAATCTCATCGAGCACAAGAGCTTTTCCAATTATCTGAATCAGCAGAAACAGCTCGTTGAATGTTAAGAACAACAACAGAACAACATTCACAAGATCACCAAAAGAACATCATGTACCTTATTACATCCCGGAATTATATCTTGAAGAGCCGTCATCTTCTCACTAATCTTTTCTCTTCTAGCCTGTCAAAGACAAAACTGTCATTGTAAATAAAGGTAAACATCTTTGAGAATAAAAGGATATGGTGATTAAGCAGAAGAATTAAATTTACTCGCTCTGCTAGACTATGCCGGTCAGTAGCTTGTCCTCTTCTTGCTCTAACATGGATATAATCCTTAGGTGGCTCAGGTTTATTCTTCTGTTCAGTTGCTTTACTTCCACCACCCGAACTAGTTTCGCCTTCAGGTCTCATCGAACAATCCCCGTTTCCGCTTTCAGATCCACATAGTTTTCTCTTCTTATCCCCTGATTCTTTCTATTCAAAATGTAACAAACCATTCCATTATTAGTACTTTGGATATCAATCAAAGGCTTAAGATCCTAAATCAAATACATACTAAGAAACAAAGAGCGTTGACTGTTCCAAAACATCTAATAAAAAAGGTCTTGAAGCTCAATCCAACTCAGTCAGTAAAAAGTCAATGGATAAGAGTTATAAACTACTAATCAATGATCCCTAAATCAAAGACTTATACTTTGACTCACTGAGCTTTATTAGATCATTCACGAAGCTGAGCTGAGGATCTAGATTCAAACTTAAACTTACAGATTCAAAGACTTAACCAAACTCAGATCAAATACTAATTAATCATAGTAAAGTTCAGAGCTTTCCAAATCTCACCAATTCATTACCACTGCTGCTGGAAGAAACCATCTTTGAAGAATCGTCCTCAGAGTTCAAATCTCTAGTCTTTCTACTACCTCCCCAGCCAGCAGTCAGATCGGTGACGGTAGATTCCTCCGCCGCCGCCACCGCCGATACGTCTTTATTGAAGACTCGACCGGAATTAACAGCTAAACGGAGGCCAGAGCGAACGGCGTCGTTTACAGGGAAAGGCCAAATCTCGGAGAGAGTGTAGGAAGAAGGATTAGCTGCGGAGAAGGAGGAATCGTTCACTAGTGGAGGGTCCATTTTTTCCGACGATCGTGAAAAAGAAAAGGGTTGACCCAGATTTAGGACCCGGATCCGAGAAGTGAGGAACTTGATGATAGTTATATACTAAAAGAAAGGAAGAAAAAAAAAAAAGATTTGAGCTTTGCGAGGTCTTGTCTTGTTTATAGGGTTGTGTGTGAGGTGGACAAAGATAAAGAGAGAGAGAGATCGGACAAGAGAGATGAGTGGAGTGATGTTGCGCACTTAAACTGTAGTAATTGAGGAAATATTAATTATTATTACACTTAATAGTCCCATTTTGTTAATATAAAGGAGAATATAAATTACAAGCTTACAACTATAAAAACTGACAAAAAAAAATTACAACTATAAAATTTGTGTTTGGAGAAACTGTATATAATAAAATATAAAAATTATGAAATAAGTAGTTCAAAATATAACCAGAATAATTTCCGAATATTACATTTACATATTATTTAACTAAATTTTTGTTTTCTTTGTTTATCTGTTTGTTTTGTTTTTCGATTAGAGTTCAAGTTTTGTTTCTGGACCACTTTTGAAGTTTTGTGAACCACTCTTTTCGTTGAGATTATTTTAGTGTCCATGATTCAAATGTATTTAGTGAGATATATCTCTCATAACTTCAAAGGTCAACGAAAAACATTCTAAAAAGACTTACGAGAAGTGTTATCATCTTTGGTTCCACCGTCGGTGTTGGAGTCTTCAAATTACAATTCTTGTTGAAGTTGAAGCCTTTGGTTCTGATAAAAGTCTTCTTTTGTTCCCCTCAGCCAAGTCGAACCCGTCATAATGACAAAAACTCATAGCTTTGTTGAAAATCATTCTAATTTAAATATTAACTGCATTTCTCTTTTTTAATATATTTATCATAAAGATATTAAGTAGAAAAGTCTCAAATATGCCATATGGTGCATTGAATTTATTAAAATCTCTTTTAATTTATATTTTTAAAATATCTAATATAAAGTCTTCAAATACTCCCTCTGTTTTACAAAGAGTGTCATTTTAACACTTTTCACACAAATTAATAAAACATTTAAATATACATATATGCTTTTATTTAAGAAGTTTTTAATAGATTATTTTAGTTATAATTAAGGGTCAAACTAAGAAATCTAAGGTAAAAGTTGCATTAGAAATATAAAATAATGCATTGGAATTGTGAAGTGACATTCTTTGTGAAACAAAGAAAAATCTCCAGAATGACACTCTTTGTGAAACGGATGGAGTATTACATAAGAATTTAGAGAACTATTCAATCTACACTGGTGAGTGGTGTAATCAGATAGACTGTAATGACACCATACATTCTCATTTTCACCACTTTTATCATCTTCGTCTCCTTTTTTAAAGCCCTTGCTCGATTAAATATAGAATTAGCCAAATGTCCAATGATGTGGGTATACATTACTAAATACTTGATGGATTGTATCTAGTGTTGTTACAAGACGAGGAGCTTAAACAACGGCTTTATATATAGAAGCAACAAAGAAATAACAAAGATTGTCCAGAGATTTAGAAGAAACTTAAGTACGTCCATCAACAAACATGCGTCGCGCTGTCAAGATCATCGAAGTCCAGTATATTTCTTCTAAAATTCTCTTTTGGAGCCTATTCATGTATATTAACTTTTATATATACGCAAACATATTGTTGGTAATGGCGCACATCATTTATTATTATTGTTCATGCATGTATGATGGAGAATATAAACGGAGATAAGTACGACTGTGTCTATAAACAATCAGCATTTGATCATCATATATACCTCGATCTTATTATCACTAACAGCTTATTTTGATTGATCATCGACCTAGTCTTTAACAGAGCATCAATATTGTTATCATGTAGGAAAGATCTACAATACATCTATATACATGAGCAATTAATTAATATCTACAAAATGGTGTCAAATTTTAACTTCGATGTAAAATTAGATATATAGTTTTGTTTTTAATGATTAATTTATAACATAAGCAAAATACAAGAATATGTTCGTCTTCAGTGTCTTTTTTTTCTTCTTTACTAAAATCTGTACTGTTGTTAATTAGCTCTTGAGCATATATATACGATCAAGTAGTAGTACCAGTTTGTTCTGGCATGACTGAACCGTGAACAGCTTAAAACACAGAATGCATCTCTTTATAATCACCAACAGCTTATATTAATTAGCCCAGTAGGAAATTAATGCATGCTAACAAACAGGAACAGAGACGTGTTAGTTAGGTTTCATTCTGCTATTTAAGAAAGAAAAGTCTATGTTTTAGATTATAAATCATAATAAGTCGGCTATATTTCAATAATGACTAATATGCGCAAAACACCGGTTGATTTCTTCATTCTTGTAACTATAGTTTCTTTTACAATGGTTAGTGCTTATATTAGTAGGTCTCCTAATAGTCGTATGTTTTATGAAAGTTAGATGTATAAAAAGATGTATAAAAAATTTACACGTTGATATGATAAAGTGGAGGGAACCACACGCCGGTACGTTAGGATACGAGGATGTGACAATGGACCACAAAAAAAAAATTAAATGCTTAATCACAAAAGCCAAATTCTAGCTACTTAATGTTGAAGGTTGGATACTTGGATATACATGCTTTAGTTTTTTTGTTTGTTTGTCAACGTTCTCAAAGTTATTTGTTTTAAACTCCGGAAGTTTAAATATAATCAACCACTATCAAATGCATATGAAGGTAGGTGCAAACAAAATATAGCAAAGAGCCAAAAGAATAATTAATCGTTTCGATGATTTCAACCTTGCTTAACAAGTGATCACCTTGTTATCTAGTAGTACATATTAATTATATCCCATTCCGAAGATGAACTTGTGAGTGTTCTTTCTATCGTAAAACTTCGTATTTTCTAAATTATATAAGAAAAATATACTACATTCTAAACCAAAGAAGACGCTCAGACTGAGACACTATTTATCGAATTAAAAAGTCAATTAGATAGCATTGACTCCATCGTTTGAATGCTCCTCTAAAGCGTAGAACGAATGTTCGACTGATATTTAAGACCCGAAATAATAGAAATTGTGACATTTTTTTTTTTTCAACCACTGAGCCACAACTGACAGGTCCATTAGCCAAATTTCTATATTCGTAAGAACGGAGACTCGATCTCAAATGTGATGGTGTCTTCTACAAATATACTTACCTTCTAGCACTGTAGTAAAATCACTTCACAAATTGTAAAATTCTTTAAGCCAGCTTTATTTATTTTCAGGTTCCAATTTTTATGATAAACCAAACAAATTATAATTCCTTATTTATGATATGTTTTAACATAAAATTATTGGTGATATATAAAGAGGCGAATAAAGAGGAATGGTGTATTTATCTTTTTCGTTTTATTTTATTATTGGTCAGAACGGTTTTATCTTTTCAGTTTGATGAATAATACTAGTATATTTTAAATAGTTTAAATTGAAGAGAAAGTGAATAAAGGTGGAAAAGACAAGTGGAGAAAGAGAAGACACCTGGATGCAAAGGTGTCACACATGAAGCCCAATTCAACTCCCTCTGTTTCCATTTTCCCATGAAAGCCTTCGGTCCCCTTTTATTCTTCTTCAAGATTCCTTCAATTCTTCTTTTTTAAAACAAGAAACACTAATTTGATTATCAAGTTCTGCTAATTTACGCTTTGTTTTAATTACAATATGAACGATTTTAGAACTAAGAGAATTATAGAAAGAAAAGTCAAAAAATAACATGAGAATAAATAAAGGAGTCATTGCTGATGCAATCAGTAGTAATACACAAATACACAGTTGGCCTATTTAACACCGACTAAATAGTCATTAATCAATCAATAAGAATTAAAAAAAAATACTTAAAAAATAAGAATCGTATCTACTAAAATCAAATACAGTATGATGATGATTCAATATTATCAAACCTAATAACATACTATTTTATTTTGTCTCGGTTAGTCAAGACAGCTTTTGATTGCTTAGCCTCAAAATCTTAAATACTCCATCTGTTTCATATTAAGTGTCATTTTAGACTGATTATTTTGTTACAAAATAAATGTCACTTTATATTTCCAATGTAAATGTTTGGTAAATTTTCCAATTTTATCCCTATTAATTTAATATATACACCAATAGAAAAAATTGATTAATATATTAATAAAGAATAAAATAGAAAATTTAATGATTTTCTTAATATGTGTGAGAAACTCTAAAATGACACTTAATATGAAACAAAGGGAATACTTTAATTCGAATTTTTCAATTTAATTATATAATTCGACCAAAAAAATAACCACGTTTCCTCATCCTTTTATTCTATTGGTGGATGGTCATGGAACTATGAATTGTACATTACTTAGAGAATACAATTAAAACTTAAGTTAAGAATCATAAAGATAAATACAACGAATCTAATAACAATAGTAGTAAATCGGAAACTAAATTAAAATAAGGAAAAAGAAAGATTTAAAAAGGGAAGAAAAAAAGATTCGAAAAAAAGGAAGAGAGAGATGGACCAAAACGGCGGTTTATTCAGACGTCAGCAGCACTAACTAAGAAAGAAGAAAGAGAGGAGAGGACGCCCCCTTTAACGCTTCCTTCTCTTCTTGCTTCCTTCTCTTCTTGCTTCCTTCTTCAAATCTCTCCTGACGCGTTACTCTGTTCATCTCACGATTTACACGTCTCTCTCTCTTCCATCTTTAAAAAGTTTAATTTTTTCTTCTTTTCTAGAGCGTTTTTTGTGGGTTTTGAATTTTCTACAAACCCCAAAGATTTTTCTTTTTTTACAAGGAAAGTTCTTGAATTTTCAATTGTTTATAGTAACCCATCAATCTACTGATTGTCTCCGTTCATCAAGATTTGATTTTTTTTTTTTTTTTTTTTGAAATTTTTTGAATTTTTGGAGATTCCTCTGTTTCTCTTTGATCATCAACACCACTAGGGTTTTAGGAATGAGGAAGCCGAAGTTATCAAAACTCGAAAAATTCGATATGTTCGTCTCTTTAAGTAAGCAGAGATCGGTTCAGATACTAATGGCGGTTGGGTTACTCTACATGCTTCTCATCACTTTCGAAATCCCTTTCGTCTTCAAAACCGGTTCTTTATCTCAGGATCCGTTAACCCGACCCGAGAAGCAGAATAGCCAGCGAGAGTTACAAGAGAGACGAGCTCCGAGTCGACCTTTCAAGAGTCTGCTTTACCAGGGTTCACAATCGGAAGCACCGGTTCAGGGTTTAAGGAGGAGGAGGAGGACGACTCAGATCCTATCTAGTTTGAGATTCGACCCGGAAAACTTTAACCCGAGTAGTAAAGATGGGTCAGTGGAGCTTCACAAGTCAGCTAAGGTGGCTTGGGAAGTTGGTAGAAAGGTATGGGAAGAGCTTGAGTCTGGCAAAATGTTGAAAGACTTGGAGAAGGAGAAGAAGAAGAAGACTGAGGAGCATAGCGAGTGCTCTCTCTCTGTTTCTTTGACCGGGTTTGATCTTTCGAAACGTGGCAATCTCATGGAGCTTCCATGTGGTTTAACTCTTGGGTCACACATTACTGTGGTTGGGAAGCCACGAGCTGCTCACTCGGAGAAGGACCCCAAGATATCAATGTTAAAGGAAGGAGATGAAGCTGTTAAGGTTTCACAGTTTAAGTTGGAGCTTCAGGGTTTGAAAGCAGTGGAAGGAGAAGAGCCACCTCGAATCCTTCACTTTAATCCAAGGCTTAAGGGTGATTGGAGTGGTAAGCCTGTGATTGAGCAGAACACTTGTTATAGAATGCAATGGGGGTCAGCACAAAGGTGTGAAGGATGGAGATCTAGGGATGATGAAGAGACTGGTTAGTATTTACATGTTCAAAAGCATTTATATTTCATCTGTTGTTTTGCTTGCTTTTTTTTTTTTTGTGTGTTGGTGATACTAATCAGTGATAATGGTTGTAGTTGATGGTCAGGTTAAGTGTGAGAAATGGGCTCGTGATGATAGCATTACATCTAAAGAAGAGTCTAGCAAGGCGGCTTCATGGTGGCTTAGTCGATTAATAGGTCGGAGCAAGAAAGTAACTGTTGAATGGCCATTTCCATTCACAGTTGACAAGCTTTTCGTGCTTACTCTTAGTGCTGGATTGGAAGGTTATCATGTTAGTGTCGATGGGAAGCACGTCACTTCCTTCCCATACCGAACTGTAAGCAATGTGTTGCCCTGGCTTAAACTTGTTGTGGTTTGATTAGTGATTTACGTGAACTGATGGTTGTCTATGTGGGTGTTTTCTTGGCTATGTATGAAGGGGTTTACACTTGAGGATGCTACTGGTCTAACCATTAACGGGGACATAGATGTTCACTCGGTATTCGCTGGCTCTCTCCCGACTTCGCATCCTAGTTTTGCTCCTCAGAGGCATCTTGAGCTCTCTAGCAATTGGCAAGCCCCATCACTTCCTGATGAGCAAGTTGAAATGTTCATTGGCATCCTTTCTGCTGGTAACCATTTTGCTGAGAGGATGGCTGTGAGGAGGTCATGGATGCAACATAATCTCGTTAAATCTTCCAAAGTAGTGGCTCGGTTCTTTGTTGCACTGGTGAGTTTAGACTGATTTACATGTGATGTGATCTTGGTCTCTAGTTTTAAGTTAAGTGCTTTACATATCGAATTGCAAGCTTAACTCAGGTGTTTTTTTGGACAGCACTCGAGGAAGGAAGTGAATGTGGAGCTAAAGAAGGAAGCTGAATTCTTTGGGGATATAGTTATAGTCCCTTACATGGACAGTTATGACCTTGTCGTCCTCAAAACCGTTGCAATTTGCGAGTACGGGGTGAGTCCCGCTAATTCAAAGAATGAGATTCAACACTTGATGCTGTGTGTTTCAATGATTCAATATAGGTAAAGAGTCTATATTCTCTGTTTTGCAGGCTCATCAACTTGCTGCTAAATTCATCATGAAGTGTGATGATGATACATTTGTACAAGTGGATGCGGTTCTTAGTGAAGCAAAGAGAACGCCCGCGGATAGAAGTCTATACATTGGCAACATCAACTATTATCACAAACCGCTCCGCCAGGGTAAATGGGCTGTTACGTATGAGGTGCAAAGTTACAATCTTAAAGAATCATTTGTATCTCTTCTTTTTCTCATTGAATCCAAAAGTTAATGTTACATTATCTGTTTTTCCAGGAATGGCCAGAGGAAGACTATCCACCTTATGCTAATGGCCCGGGATACATATTATCAAACGATATCTCTCGCTTCATAGTGAAAGAGTTTGAGAAACACAAATTAAGGGTATGTATGCTGCAACTGAAACTACCTCCTAATCTATTCGAAATAGAACATATACATTTCTGTAACTTTTGTTTTTTTTTTTTTCCTTTTTCACATTCTTGAAACTACAGATGTTCAAAATGGAAGATGTGAGTGTGGGAATGTGGGTAGAACAATTCAACAATGGTACAAAACCGGTGGACTACATTCACAGCCTCAGGTTTTGTCAGTTTGGTTGCATAGAGAATTACTTGACGGCGCATTATCAGTCACCGAGACAGATGATTTGCTTGTGGGATAAGTTGGTTTTGACAGGCAAACCTCAGTGCTGCAACATGAGATGACACAAACCAAAACTATCCGTTTCTCTTTGGTTTTGTATTTTTTTTATAGCATATTTTATAGGCTTTTGGTTGTATAATATCTCCTCTTATCCCTTGCGTTTTGATGAAGTCAATATAAACTACAGTAAAAAACTAAAAATCAAATAATTAGCTAAATTAAAATACATTTGTAAATTTAAAAAGTAGTATCTATATATACATTTTTTGAAACAATTATGAAATAAATTTTGAAGTTCAATACTATTTACAGAGAATGCCACTAACATTAAATATTTACTTAAATTCATTGTTTTAATAAAAACTAATTGTTATACATAGCAATTGTTAGAGGAGTATATGCCATAAACTTTGGTTTAATTGTTCTAAATAAATTCAAAATGTATTTATAGAAACTAGTTAGTTCTATCTAAATTATTAAATAAAATAAATATACCTTTTTCTATTTTAACACCATTTCAAAAAAAAAAGATTATTTCTATGTTAAACTTAATAAAAATTAAAATGTTATGAATCTTTAGATTTATAAATGTTAAAAATCTCATAAAACAGGATTTATTTTAAACGGGTTATAACAACATTAGCATAAATTTTAAATATTATTAATCAAATATTAGAACATGGGTTAAATTTTAATTAATGTATAAATATAAGGGATAAAGATTTAAAATATGCAAAACATTAGTCATATAATCATATATATATAGTTAATCTACTAATCAAATTATAATTTTTCTTTTCTGAAATAAAATATAGCTCTGCGGTGTACCGCGAGGTAAAATCTAGTTATATAAACAAATTTTCCAAACTTTTTTTTTTTTTTTGTTAAATCTTCCAAACCTCTTTGATAACATACATTAGTAAGTCCCAAGGTATTTTAGGTGAACCATCCATGTCGACCCAACTTCAACTAAACTACGTTGACTTAACCAAACTAACATAAATTACACTGATCTATAATTTTCTGTGTAAATTTATCGGTTTTTGACTCCTTTATTGTAGATAGAAAGTTTATTTTTGACGATTTAATAGAATGGAGTATTTGATGTAAAAATGACTCAACATTGGATTAATACTAGACTTTAATCCGTGGTACACCACGGGTCTATAATTTTTATTATTATTTATAACTTATATTGTATTTCTTGTTAAATTATATGGTTGTTTCGTAAATAAAAGAATAACTAAAATTTTCAGCCGTTCAAACGGTTAAAATGTTAATATTTATTTTTAAAATGAGGTACACTGTGTGACTATTTTTTTTGTTAAATTTAGTTTGTTTTATTTACTGTTGAGATTCTATTTGATTTTTTAGTTATTAGAAAAAAATAAATGATCTAAATACATAATAAGTAATTTATAAGCTGTGATTAAATCATATTTTCATAATAATTTACTTATTTTACAAAATCTTAGTTAAAGTAAGTTGATTTGATATGTCAAATATTTTTATATTAGTAGTGTTGACAAATAATAAAATAATGATATTTTATTAATTCCAACATGTCTTCTTTATAACTCGTTCTACTATATAACCACACAGTATAGTATTTTAAACTTTTTATAATTTTTTATTTATAATATTTTAAAGTTTTTATTAAGTTTATATATATATCAAAAATATGATTTAAAAAATGAGAATCAAAGTTTTTATCTATATTAATACTTTTATCTACATTAAGAATCGAAACTAACATGTTTTGAAAAACAAAATAGGAATTAAATTGTTGTTTTATTTGTTTGTAAAGAATTTAGAGATATGATATCTTCAAAAAACAATTAAAGTGTCATTAATATAGTATAGCTTCTGTTTCTATAAAATATTGATTGTAGTTTGTTACATTTCTAGTAGAAATGGAATGTAAAATATTTAGGAAACAAAATCTGATGTAATTGTTATTTTAGGAAATTTTTTAGGGGTTAAGATTGTAAATAATTTTTTAAATAACTACAAGTAAAAGGGCATAACACAAAATGTACTTAAAAAATGTTAATATAGATATAGTATCAAGCCATACTGGATTAGTTGTCAATTAATGTTAATAAATTGTAATTTTTTAAGAAATCATTAATTGAGAAATGGTTTAGTATAAATAAATAATGCATTTATAACTAAATAAACATTAAATATACTATATTTTTGTTAAATTGTACAAAAGCTCTACAAAAACAATCTTTTTGATACAGAGATGGATTATTGGAAAATCTTGATGATGCATGACTTAAAATTAAGCGTACATTTTTATAATATTAAAAGAGAGGTACAAAATAAATAATTCAAAAATTATGGCTCTTATCCAATTGCCACTAATTATTGTTTTTAGATTTTGTTTTTTTTTTTAATTAATAAGGTTAAAATGGTTTTGATGAAAAATTCAGTTGGATTATCTAATTAGATCCAAGATCCATGGGTGCTTAATATGGTATCTTACCAAAACAAAAATCATTAATAACTAATTTAGGAAAATCTAAATTTTATTATGAATTTCTAAAGAGATTTTTGGTTTTGTATTTTTTTGATAGCATATTATTATAGCATATAGCTTTGGTTGTACAATTATCTCCTATTGATATTAAAGAACCAATCTAAATTGGATGTTTTTTTGGTGGCATCTTTCTATTAATATTCATTCTTTTGTTTGGCATCTCAAGTAAACCAGTGACTTTGTCGACCAGTTTCCAGCATTTTCTAAGACCCATAAGTCTGCATAACCCTCATGTCGTGACTAAATATGGCAAAGAAGCGGGTTTGATACAATATGGTCGGAAACCAGCTATTTTTGATATTACCAATATTGGACGAAAGGGTTATGCGGACTTATGGGTCTTGAAAGATGCTGGAAACTGGTCGAAAAAGTCACTGGTTTTACCGCCTTGTCAGATGCATATGGTCAATACCAACATTCGATTGATGGTACGAGACACAACTCAAAACGTCGAAGTTATCTTGGCGCCGATTGAGTTGGATTCCCTTTCATACATTCTCTTTTATGATCTAGAAAAGAATGATTTGACGAAGATTGAAATCAAAGGAAGACCGAAGGGTTTATTAACTTGTTCGTCTATGTGGATCTTATGGATAAGATTGAAAGCAACATGCACTTGGAAACTTAAATACCATTATTTTTGTTTTTATTTTATTTCTTATTCCAAGTTAAAATAATACAATGCAACTATTTATTATGTAATTTTAATTTTACTTATGTTGCAAAACAAAATAAAACATTCGTTAAAACGTTGTTCTTTTCATGATAATATCATCAAAGGCGGATTGAATTTGTTTGTTGATATGGTTGGAATTTTTTGAGAATGATAATAATTTATGAGTTAAGCTGATCCTTGGCCGAAAAAGAAAAAATAATAGATGTAAACTCTGACAAAACCATATGTGTCACAATATGACTGGGTAAAATATTAGAGAAAACCCAAAAAAAATTACACGTTTTTTTTTTTTTTTTTTCTTATTCTTTCCTTCTCTCTCGTTATCACCGATGACTAATTAAACATATATTTTTTTTTTAACTATGGGGTGTTTCTTGATTCTTCTATGTTGAACACGGGGGTGGTCCTGGTGGAAGCGGCGGTGCCACAGGAGGTGGTCCTGGTGGAAGCGGCGGTGCCACAGGAGGTGGGGGTGGAAAAGCAAGGCCCGTAGCAGCAACACGAGATGAAGAAGCTGCAAAACATGTTTTAAAGAATCATTTTGACGACTAAATAAAAAGAAGTGTATTGATTTGTTAGAAGCAGCATTAACAAAAGATATACCTATTGGTCCTGGCCTATGCGGCGGTGGTGGTGCAACCATCTGAGAGAGGTTACCATCAGTGCACAATAAATATGGAAAAAAATGTAATATACACGAAAACACATATACATTGCACCAATTTTTATGAACAACAGAAGGAAGTGTTACCTCTTGCTCTTTTGGCGGTGGTGGGGGTGGTTTTAACAATCGAGTCCATTTATCAATCTCTGTCTGAATCTTGGCCCCTTTATCACCAATATCATCTTTGACACACTGTGACATTATCAAAACATTACTCCCAATTGTCGAGTGAATTTAAAAAGTTGCAATGATTAAAGTGTTAATCATACCTTGAATAGATACGAATAATGCCTGATCCGTTCTTTAATGTAGCTTTGCGAGAATTCCTCCTCTTCGACTGGGGAACTGTTGACTGTCTTATTCAACAAATTCGCATATATCACATCCTTTGGTTTGTGAGCATAGTCAGCCCTGCCAGAATGGGTTTTCAAAATGGGTGATAGATGATACAAAATATTACAAAACAAAAATTTGACTAAACGCTGTTGGTGGTTATACCCATTGATTACGATGTCTTGTGAAATAGTTGAGGATCGGTTTCCCAAGGACGACGTTGTTCCTCTCCTTTATAAGTTGAAGAACGAATCAGAAACTGGGATTTAAAGATGAAAGGAAATCTGTTTATGTAACTAACATGGAGTCACCTTATTTCTTCTTCTTCATATTTCTGCATCGCTCGAACAGGAGGTGTCTTGGAGAAAAGTAAGCTGTGATGGCTAACTCCAGCTATGCCAAGAGTTTCAAGAAACTTTACATGGGATTCTAGAGTTTCATCCCTGTCAAAACAAACAAATATGAATGAATTCATATTCGAAATAAGGCATCATGACACAGATTTTTTTGATCAGAATTCAGAGTTTGCTTACAGTTTGATCTGCTTACAGTCCTCTTTGTATAGCATTTGTTGTGTGGCTGATACATCAAATCCTCCTTTGGTAATACTGAAAACTTCTTTAAGGTCCTAAGAGAGATATTGGTATAAACAATTAGAAAGTAGAAGAAACAAATAAAGAAATCACTTAAGACTTGCATTTACAGCAGAATTCACCTTCTCGCTGAAGTAGCGGAATAGTTCTTTATCCTCAGTAACAGTTTTAAACAAAGTTGATTTGAATACCTAAAAAAAAAGCATCTACCGAGGTCAGATCATATATATCAAAATAACTCCTATTTATGAACAAAAATATGTTACATATACCTGTTTTCTATATACTTTTTCTTCAACCGTTCCTGAGGTTATCAACCTATAAACAACTACATCATTCTTCTGGCCTATTCTGTATGCCCTATCGACGATTTGATTGTCCATGCTGCATTATCGAAGTACTTACTTTCAAGAAACTAACAAATATTAACAGTGCAACGATAAGCATCATATACAATTTATATCCTGACCTTGGATTCCAGGAAGGGTCCAGCACTATCACACGGTCTGCTGTAGTGAGAGTAAGGCCGACCCCACCTATTTGTGAAGTTAAAAGAAAAATTGGAGCGACGCAACCTACTTGAAAGTCCTAGAGAATATTCAGAGTTTATATATACAACTGTTAGCAGAAGACTCAGAAAATAACGAACTCTGGAATGAAAGGAGAGAAACTCACTGTAATCGTCTTCAATCTCTGAGAGGGTTTTTGACCACCATCAATTCTCAAATATGAGAAATTGTTGGAGGTCAGAGACTCCTGAAAGTTCCAAGTAACACATACAAAATTCTTCAAAATACCGTTTCTGTTTTTTTTGTTGATAATGGTGTAGTAAAAAAAAAAGTTACTAACCTCAATTAAATTGAGCATTTGGCTCCAATGTGAAAAGATTAAAACCCTGTGACCCTCCGGAATCAATTGTCCCTGTAGAAAGTATTGTGACATTGATTTTATAGACAAAAATCAAATAACACTAATCAACTCAGCCCCAAATTTCATCTTATCTTACCAATAGTGAGATTAGAAAAGCCAGTTTGCAGGACATTCCTGCTTCTTCTGATGTAAAAACTGTCTCCTTAGGCAAGAGGAGAGGGTGGTTACAGATTTTTTGCAGAATCTGTTGCAAAAAAAACAGAAACTATAAAGTAACCATTTTCCTATGTAACATATATCCTAAACAGAAATAAGGAACGTGTATAAGGATCTGATCAAACAAACAAAAAAACAACAAGAGAACTTACGGTCAGAGCTGCTACAGATGTACTATCAAAGTCTGACAGAACAATATTTCTTTTTAAGAAATCTTCATATAGTTGCCTCTGCAACAAAGAGATAGAATATTCAGATTCAGACGGTTACATAGAACTAACAAGTTAAATCTTCAGAGATATAATTGCCCACTGTTACAGAGATATAATTACCTGGCAAGTAGTCAAACGAAGCCATATTACAAGTTCATGCTTGTTTGGGAGTCTGGATGTGCCAGCATCATCGCCAAATACATCCTTCTTTAGTCGGCGCAATAAGACAGGTTGAATTTCCTCCCTGAAGATCTATTAAACAAAAGAGGAAACACGAAAAAGGTAAAAATGGTAAGATCAACATATGTCAAAACCTAATAAAAAGCAATGGATATTTAGAATTGAACTGAATTTCTTTCAGCTACCTTTGCTACAGTTGACCCTTTTGATTGTTCTTTAAGAGAAGAACTTTTGTAACTCTGCTTAACAATATGGTCTTGAAATCTTTGCTTAAAGCTGTTAAATTTTCAAGGGTTTAATACAAAGCTGGTATTAATTATCAGAATTTTTTTCACAAGTAACTACTTACCTTTTTTTGTCACCAAGGAGGCCAGGGCACGTGAAGTTGAAAAGTTCCCAAATTTCCTCGAGCTTGTTCTCCAGGGGTGTACCAGTTATTACTATTCTGTGAGAACTTGGAATCTCATGCAAACTCTTGGTCCTTTGGGTTTCAGGGTTCTTAATAGCTTGTCCCTGTAAGATGAAATGATACATTATAACATCTAAGATGATAGTGCATATAAATTATAGCAACTAATACCAACTAATTGTGTAAAAGATTAGTTTTACCTCGTCAAGAATCATATAATCCCATTTGGTACCTTGCAATGCCTTGGTATGGCACCGTACCATATCATAGGTTGTGATAAGAACACCTTGACCCTACAAAAAAATTTCTCAAACAAAATGATATAATGTATCAGTTTAATCCTTCAGAAGCAATATGAAAATATGTTTCTGTACAGATAAAAATGATTGACTACAGGAAAGGGTAGCAGTAAGTGGAAATCTCTCAGGATGACAACGGAAGAAAGATAATGAACCTGCAGAACGTGGTTAAGATTCTGTTCCCGGGCTTTCCTGGAAGTGCCATGGTATCTGTAAAGAGAAAGAAAGAAAATCATAATCACTGTATTTTAAAAACCAGTTCAGTATATGAATCAAAGAAAATCGTTCTTACTCCTTAGTGAGTTCTTTCAATCCCACACGATCTAATTCATAGATCCATTGGGGGTGTAACGTGATGGGAGCTACTAGGAGAACTCGTCCTACAAGTTTCGACTGAAATAATCCAGAGAGAAAGCTAGCCATCTGATAGTCCAAATAAACAAAAATCAAAGACAGAGAGACACTCGAGATAAAAATCGCAACCAATGAACTGATTTAGTAAAGAATCACAACCAAAATCATCGACTAACATCCAGAACTGAATCCATTTGTATAAACAAAAAAAAAAGCAGATTTATTTAGTACCTGAAAGGTCTTCCCTAAGCCCATATCATCTGCTAAAATACCACCACCATTTTCTTTTATGTGAAGTGACCAAAGCCACTTAAGCCCTTCCCTCTGATGTGGATATAATTTCGTTGCAATATTGCCTGGCAATGTGTATAACACATTGGAGCCGGAGCCAGATCCAGTAAAAGTGATGTCTTGAGATCGAGGTAATTTCGTCTTAACTGGCTTCTTAATCTTTACAGGACCAAATTTCGTTTTGCCTGAGTTTGACTTTTCCGGAATGAAAGCCATTGACCTGTCGATATTTCCTTCGTAGACTCTTTGCTCCTCATCTACAAGAAAAAAATACACAACCAAGCATCATCATCAACCTCATCATCTAACAAAACCTCAAAGACAACACAAAAAAAACCATCAAAGGACAGAGAAACACTCGAGATAGAGATACTGATTTAGTAATGAATACACACACAACACAGAATCAAACTTCTATACTAAGAAATCGCCCCAACACAAAAACTAAAAAGTAGCTCATAGCGAAAAAAAAAAAGTATAGATCTGAAACCAAAGTTAGAACATAATCTCAAAAACATCAAACCACAGAGACACACTCGAGATACAAATCGCAACCGATGAACAGATTTAGTAACGAACCACAACCAAAATCATCAAAATCATCCTTGTAGACTTGAAATCGCTTGTTCCAAACACAAAATTCAGAACTGAATCCATTTGTAGAAACATCTAACGAACGAGCTCAATCCAAATCTAGATAGACTTAGACAAAACGGCAACAAAAACTAGATCGCAATTCAGTATCGAAGCAAGGAACTCAAGGATTTTAACATCTCGATCTCGCTTACCATCTCTGCTACTTCCCAGTAGCTTCTTCTCTCTACTCGTCTTCTTCTTCATTGTCGAAGCTTTTTTTCGAAACGATTTTTTTTTTTTTTAATATGAAATCCGGGAGTCTAATATTTATTGAAAAAAATATATATATACAACTCGGGCCTCAAATTGTTGGGCCTCATATTGTTGGGCCTCAAATTGTTGAGCCTACAAATACATAACGAAGATAGATTCAAAAAAAGTTTAGTACAATAATCCTTGATTACTTACGAATTACCTAATTCTTGTACTACTTTTTTATTTTTTAATATGAGGGAAAAACTTTATCCAAACAATCTACATATGTCTTTGCATTACACAGTTATAATTATATTTTTAAAAGTTTAATCGTATATTTATTTAATTGTGCAGTTAACCGTACGAACTGTTTTTGATACAATTACGGTTAAATGTTAATTAACTGTTAGGGTTGACTGTTGAGTATATATATATATATATTTAAATATATATACTGTTATTAATGTTAATTAGCAGGTTACAGTTTTTTAACCTTATTACCCGGTTACAGTTTAAACACGATCCGATTATATAATTGTTAAGTTTTGGTTATGCATACTTAATTAGCACGTTATAATTTCCCACAACGTTGACCATTATAAAGTGCTAAGAGTTGTAAAATCACATGTATGATTATTAGACAATAATAATGACGTTGTAAAATTGCAAAAACAAAAACAACAACAAAAATGTCATGGGTGTTACTATTTTATTTGTAGGTTGTGTATGTATATGATCATCTAATTAAGTCTTTGGTAGGTTTGTTGCAGTATATGACTTACTAAGCATTTGCGTATGAATTACAAATCTGTCACGTACGTATGACATGGATCGTCAACAAATGTATTTTTTAAAGAAACTTTAGATGATAATCACTAACTAACGGTTTAATTTGATTACTAGTTACGAGGGAAAACAAAAAGACAAATTAGTTTGATTACATGCATATTTACAAACATAATCAAATATCACATGCCACGATTCAAATATATTTACTGTAATTAACGAGTACTCGATATAACCTTTATCTTTCCGATATATTCAAATCATAAACTTATTTGCCATATATTTTCGTCAACTACTGTCTTTGATGCTGACTCTGTTTTTGTATCTCCTCTGTTTCTTTCGTCCTTAACAAGGCACCGTGCATAATCCTAGTAGTTTAATTAGCTTGTTCTCTGCTATTTTTGGTTTACGAAATTTCTTGAACGTAAACTACGCAACTAACTTCACTCGTTAGTCGTAAGCAATCGACTATGTTAGAATATTCTAGTACTTTTGCTATTTTTGAATATTAAATAATATTTTGACTTATAAGTATAATTGATTTTGCTTGTTGAAATAATAATAATGTTTTATTTGACTAATTATCCATATTTTTTAACTATTGCATGTATACGTACGTATAATATTTCGAAATATACTTTTTCCTTATACATCAAATCATATATGTGTAACTATGGGGATGTTATATAGTCGAGCCTTGTGTAAAATATGCATTGGACTCGATATCGATGAAGACAAAACCTCCTCCTATAAGCGACGGTACGCCCACGAGAGTGTATCAGACGTATTCGAGCGTGTGTCGCAGCTCGTGTCTATTCTCGAGACTCAGTACTCAGAGGACACACGGTCGTAACTGTTTCGCCTGATTCACACAACTTATCTGTGTTACAAGCTGGTGTTCAAGGCACTCGGAGTTGTATTTTGGACCAGGAGAAGTAAAGATTTTTTTTAGACGCAAACAGCGTTCCTGTGTACAAGCAACCTGCTTCTGCTGTATATAAATGTACAAACCCACCAAACTGTGACTAATGGAAGTGTTACTTAGTAGTAGTACATTCTATTTTAATTTTAGACAATCATAATGGTAAAAGGTCTTATACTTCCTTAAGTGCTTTCTTGATTCGAGAAATTCATATTTAAGTCGTAGTTTTTCTTTCATGCAAATTTTATTTACTAAAACCAATGCAATTATAACTTAATCCCCATTCATGCTGAATATATTATTTGAGAAGTACATTTTTAACCTTTTTTTTCAAGCATGTACTTCTCAAATAATATTAAAAAGAAGAAGGTTTGTTTTGGTTCTGGCCGGTTAAGGATATAAACCTGAAATCAAATAGTGTCAATCTGAGGAGGGGGTACAATTTGTCAATTGCTCACAAAGTGTATTATATGGTTGACGTAGGTGTTCAAACGTATTATATTTCCCTTTCACTGGTCTATCTGGCCGGTTTGTTGTCGATTCGATTTTAGAGACTAACCAGTTAATCTAAACCGGAATGTGCGATCACGATTGTGGTTTATTCATGCAAATTTTTTTAAAAGAAAACTACTTTCAACTACTAGTTCATTTGATATATATATATATATATAATATATAAAAAAATTGTTAGAGAAGAACGTTAAAAAATTGTTTTAAAAATTATTTGCTAAGAAAACTATAAAAGATTTGACACGAAATGAAAATACAAAACTGATAGTGATGATCAATGATGGGAAAAAGGGCGATTTCCAACCTGTACATTGTCAAAAAGTGCCAATTTATTCCTGTACAAACTTTCGGTGCTAATTTCTACTTATACTCAAATAAATTCAAATTTCATACCCAATTATAAAAAGTGCCGATTTCAAAGTCAAAATCAACAAATAGTAGTCAAAAGCTGACTCAGATGACACGTATTAGATGAAGTGGCATCGTAAATTAAAACGACGTCGTTTTGATGCTGTAATTTCGTTTTAAAAAAAAATGTAAGACTCTAGATTCGAACTCGGGTTCATCAAAAATTTAACCATCTGATCCAGCAACTTCATTCGATTTATTGGGAACTTAATTCTTTATAATCATATCCGCCCGTACAGCATCATTGGTTGGTAACTCCTAGGTGCACAAGAACATGTGTCGTACTGGATCATTTAATTTGCGTTATAAGCTGACGTGTCGACATATCAATGGTTAAACAATGTGTAGGTGCAGGTACAAATAGACATGCGTCACACAGGATCATTCTCGGGTTTTAATTCTCCACGAAGAAATCTAAAAAGTGAGTCTCTCTTCTCTTCTCTCTTCTATTGCCGGGAAAAACAAAAGAAATTAAAGTTTCTTTTTCCTCCTCTTCCCTTCACTTTCTCTCTCACACTAATAATTATGTTTCAGTGATTATGTTTTCTTCCAAGCAAACCTCATAGAACTGAGGCAAACCTCAGGTACAAATTAAGAGACCCTAATAATTATTGGTATTAGTTTCCTTCTGGGCTGATATGTTGCTGTTCTGGTTCTTCTTGTATCTCTGTGATCTGGATACTTTCTGATCCATCACAACCAGATTCAGAGAACTTAGTGATCTTCTGTAACTCATCGCTCACACCTGTCTGGTCATCACTAGCAGCTGCTTCTTGGTCTATCTTAGCTAGAGGCTTAGGACGGCGAATGGCCTCAGCTGCTTCTGGCATGACAACTGGAGGTGGTTGTGGAGGTACCCATGACCGTGTGTGTCGAGCGTGTGTCGCAGCTCGTGTCTATTCTCGAGACTCAGTACCGCCGCCGAGTGAAGTCCCTTTACAGGCCACTCTTTATATGTTAGCATAATTATGATTAAAACATCAGTATTATAATCTTTAAGACAAATTTTCGCAAATGAAAGGGAAACCTCCCTTATACATGCAGGATTGAGAATCATAAAAAAAAAGTGTCATGCAGTTCCTTAGGCTGGTGCAAATAAATATTTTTTTATAAAACATATTTATAAGATGATTTTGGTTAATATTTTTTCCTGCATCATTTTCCTTTTTTATCTTTTAATAAAAATTTATAATCATTATTTTATTACTTAAAAATAATTATTATACATAAAAACCAAAAACTAATTAAGTTCCCATTCAAAATTTTGCAAAAACTAAAATCTACACCAAAATCAAAAGCCAAAATCCAAAAACTAAAAACTAAAATCTAAAAACTAGTTAAAAACTAGCAGCCATTCATGGCCTATATATGAGAGATGATTTTAGAATTTTCGAGTCAGCAAATCTATAGACTATAGATGCGCCTCACATTGAAAATTTGAGGCTTGTGTGTTCCATGTTTCTCTTCGGCTTGACTCATTCAATTCGTATGCAGTTTTGCTTTGCAGCTCTATTATTCATGAGGCCGTCGTGTTATAGAATGAAAGAAGTACGCACCTGATTTCATTATGATGTAGATCGAATGTTTCATAAGTTTGATGAAATAATAAAGATAGTAATTTAGTAAATGTATGTTAATGTTTGAGAAAATAAAAGAGAGAGGTATTAATTGTGAGTGAAGAGCCGGGTGTTTCTCATGCATGGGGTACGAGCGGAGTCAACGGCTTCATTGTTCAAATTTGAAACCACGTGTCTTGCGTTTGTTACTCTCTACTCAGATTCTGCTGTTTCACAGACTCGCTATTAAAATCCTTTTTGTTCATTTTTTCTTCTTCATAAAACAAATACCAAAAAAGAAAATCCATATACCAAAAAAACAAAAAACAAAAACAAAAACAGAATCCAGAAATCCACACAAAAAAAATAAACTAAAGAAGCTATTTCATCAAAGAAAAACAAAACAAACTCATCACAAATCAGAAACTAAAAAACTAAAGGCAGTAAAGAAAAATATATACATAAACAAGCATCATCGATCGAAAAGAAGAATCCAAATCATCTCAATATTTTGTGTTTTTCTTCTCCTTTTATTTTTCACAAATATATTATATTTTTGTAGAAGATAAAAGAAATCTTCTTTCGTAGTAACAAAAGAAAAAAAAAATGACGGACGCCCATACAGCCCGGACGGTCGTCGGAGTCATCGGTAAGTCCTTCACAAAATTCAATCAAACACATGCACAATTTTAATTCAATCAACAAAACAAATTAAAACTTGCTAATTTCTTGATTTTTTTCTGTCATATGTTTATAGGAAATGTGATCTCTTTCGGCTTGTTCTGCGCTCCAATGTAAGCACATGATCAATACATATATATATATATAATATTTTTGTTGTTGCATGAACTATGATGTTAAGCTAATGCATGCAATGAATAATATGTGAAATTATATATGCAGACCAACGATTGTGAAGATATGGAAGATGAAATCGGTGTCGGAGTTTAAACCAGATCCATACGTAGCTACGGTTTTAAACTGCATGATGTGGACATTTTACGGACTTCCTTTCGTCCAACCCGACAGTCTCCTCGTCATCACCATTAATGGAACTGGTCTTTTCATGGAACTCGTTTACGTCACCATCTTCTTCATCTTCGCTACCTCGCCTATCCGCGTAAGCCTTTTTTAACTCCCTAATTATTTATGTCACACGCATGATAAAACTATACAGCTAGGTTCTTCTATTATTCTATAATTATACTTTGATCGGGATAGTTTTTGATATGTGGAAGGTTGTGAATATATATATGTAACAGAGAAGGATCACAATAGCTATGGTGATCGAGGTGATATTCATGACGGTGGTGATCTTCTGCACATTGTATTTTTTGCATACAACAAAACAGAGATCTATGCTAATTGGGATCTTGTGTATTGTTTTCAACGTCGTCATGTATGCTGCTCCTCTCACCGTCATGGTATGCTGTACTTTCTAGCTAGACTACTTTTATATGTTCTCTTTGTCTCTCGTGAATAACTTACATTTAAATTAATAATGTGGAGCAGAAACTTGTGATAAAGACAAAGAGCGTGAAGTACATGCCCTTCTTCCTTTCATTAGCCAACTTCATGAACGGTGTCGTTTGGCTCATTTATGCATGTCTTAAATTCGATCCCTATATCTTGGTACAAAACTTCATTTCAACCGTCATAATATTTTCTAATCAATATATATAAATATATATATATAGAGCTAATTATCTACCATGAAAACAGGTTCCAAATAGTCTTGGAGCACTATCAGGAATAATCCAACTTATATTATACGCAATTTACTATAAAACAACTAACTGGAACGATGAAGATGATCACGATAAGCGCCATTCAAACGATGAAATCGAACTTAGCCAGGCTTAACAATTGCATCAACTATTTCATTGTGTCGACTGGTGCTTCATCGATAGGTTTAAAAGATAGAATCAAAACTGAACAACATGATTGTAACTTTTTAATTGAAATGACTGTATATGTAATTTGTTACAGTTTTAGCTTTAATTAAAGTTTAATAGAATTTACTTTATAACATTGTTTCTCGAAACTGTAAGACGATTTGATGTTAATAAGAACAGAGTAATAAACAGAGCTTCTCTCTTCTCTTGTTATAGGTGTTTGTTTAGTAAAACTGAACCTGATATGAATAAACCTGATATCAGGGGTAAAATTGTCATTTCTATCCAAGACTATTCCAATGTGGTTAGTTACCGGTTTACTCGATTCAAATTCAGAAACGAACCAATTATCAAAACCGGAATGTGCGGTTCACAATTGTGGCTTTGTTTTGTATCCCTTAAAACACGGAGGACCAGAGATACCGTTTGAGATGACGATTAAATTATGTTATCATCATCGCCGGCGGTCATCACCGCCGCACATCCACCTCCGTCGTCAGAAACGTACCAAATTCCTCTATCCTCGCCGTCGCCGCAGATTATTACCCGCCGAGACCTGTTCAAGACTCTCTCCGTATGTATCGCCACACCATCATCACTCACCGTCGCACCAGCCAACGCACGCGGCCTCTTTCAAATGCCGCCTCTCCGTCTCTCTAATCGGTAATTCACTTTTTTCGAAAACCCTAATTTTTGAGTTTCTATGTATATACAACAATGTGTATTTTGTATCTTCGCTATTTTGCTTAGCACTAAGTTAGAGTTTGATAGATTTGAAGTTTTGGAAGTGTAATTAGCTTTGAAGGCTATTGTGAAGGTGTTGTGTTTTGGTCAGATTCCAAATTTGTTTTCACATTGAATAGTGAAGAGTTGATCCAGGCTCCTGATTCTGTTTCTTGAGAAGATCAACTGACTCTGATTTGAATCATATCTATCTAATCCTTGTGAGCTAAGAAACCATGTGTGTGTTTTTTTCTTGAATCAAGTTATTACCTTGTGAGGGCTGGGGAATCTGATTACGAAAGCTTAGGGATCATCAACACAAACCCGGTGGCCAAAACATCGGTTGATAGTGGATTATCAGATAAAGGTAAGAAGCAGACTGTGAGAGCTGCGTTACAGTTAAAGGCAATGGGAGCTTGTGATCGAAACTGTTGGCTTTGGCCTTCCATTACACAGAGAGCTTATCAGGCTGCTGAAATCATTGCCTCCATCAATGGGATTAGTCGCAGGTACTATATAGTTCCATTAGATGTTACTCTTTTTCAAGTGAGGTAATATTAAAAAGTGTGTTTTTTTGTTTCTTTGGTTTTTGCAGCTATATAGTTCCCGAATATAGCTTCCTAGATGCTCGTGGTTTAGGAGCTTACGAAGGCAAGAAGCTAGATTCCATTTCAGAAGTAAGATTCAACAATTTCATCACATTTTAAACATGTAAATGAGACTATAAGAAACAAAAGCTAGCTAGGGTTGAAGAATATTAAGGTTTCACCTTCTCTGCTGCAGGTGTATGCATTGGACTCGATATCGATGAAGACAAAACCTCCTCCTATAAGCGATGGTACGCCTAACGAGAGTGTTTCAGATGTATTCGTTCGTGTGACGCAGCTCATGTCTATTCTCGAGACTCAATACTCAGAGGACACGGTCGTCATTGTTTCGCCTGATTCAGACAACTTATCTGTCTTACAAGCTGGTATTCAAGGTCTCGACCTTCGAAGGCACTCGGAGTTGTATTTTGGACCAGGAGAAGTAAGATTGTTAGATGCAAACAGCGTTCCTGTGTACAAGCAACCTGCTTCTGCTGTATATAAATGCACAAACCCACCAAACTGTGACTAATGTAAGTTTGGTTCTATTGGTTCTACAAGTCAATATACACTTGAACAGTTAAACATACATTGCGGCAAAGATATATGCAGTGGAATATTGAGATTTTAGTGAAATAAACAATTACATACACTTTTTCGAACAAAACAATTACTAAGAAACAAAAAAATTTCAAGTAACTTAACAAGCGTAGTTTACTATAGATTTCTTATCTTAAGTGTTCAAGTGGTTCTCAAGCTTAGAGTTTACATCAACAAGTCCAAGACGCGCGCAAACAACCACAATTTCTCTCTTCTAAAAATCTTATCTTCCCTCAAACTCACAAAGTTGTAAATCGAAAGGAAAAGTAAGTAATATAAGGGAAAAAAAAAAAAAAAAAAAAAAGTGTTGTGACGATGGATTTTGAAAGAATCATTTGGTAAAGACATTTTAAAAACAAAGAAAAGGCAAAATAAATAGGAGTGGGTGGTTGCTTTGTGCTTTAAACAAAGAACAAAAGGCAAAAAATTGCTTTTGATATTTTTTTTTTAACTTTAATTTAACTATTATTAATCTAAAGATAGAAGACATTTGATTCAAAAGGGGAATGCTCAAAAAACTATAAAAGATTTGACACGATTGAAATCAAAATACATATTTGATAGTGATATTCTTTATGTGTTTTTCTTAGACTACCTTTAACTTTTGTACTCATTTTTATTCAGAGTATTATTATTGGCTTATCTTTTTGATTTGTAAATTATGCCAAAAAATAAAAAAAATGGAATCATTCCTCAAAAATATGTATCCTATGGATGGTGAAAACTGAAAAGAGCAAATAAAAATCAAACAAACACACAAAAATCAATAAAACATCTTATGATTACGTCATAAACTAACGCGGTACAAAATCATTGGTTGATAACACCTAGGTGCACAAGAACATGCGTCACACTGGATCATTCAATATGCGTTATAAGCTGACGTGTCGTAACATCAATGGTTACAAAATATCTAGGTGCAGGTACAAATAGACATGCGTCACACTGGATTATTCTCGGGTTTTAATTCTCCACGAAGAAATCTAAAAAGTGAGTCTCTCTTCTCTTCTCTCTTCTATTGCCGGGAAAAACAAAAGAAATTAAAGTTTCTTTTTCCTCCTCTTCCCTTCACTTTCTCTCTCACACTAATAATTATGTTTCAGTGATTATGTTTTCTTCCAAGCAAACCTCATAGAACTGAGGCAAACCTCAGGTACAAATTAAGAGACCCTAATAATTATTGGTATTAGTTTCCTTCTGGGCTGATATGTTGCTGTTCTGGTTCTTCTTGTATCTCTGTGATCTGGATACTTTCTGATCCATCACAACCAGATTCAGAGAACTTAGTGATCTTCTGTAACTCATCGCTCACACCTGTCTGGTCATCACTAGCAGCTGCTTCTTGGTCTATCTTAGCTAGAGGCTTAGGACGGCGAATGGCCTCAGCTGCTTCTGGCATGACAACTGGAGGTGGTTGTGGAGGTACCCATGACCGTTGCCTCTGGAAAGCTGCTGGTTCCATTGTACTTGTTTCATTCTGGTTAGTGGTGAAACGTGCCGCTGTTGTTGTCTCGTAGCCAAAATCCGTGGATCTAGGGTTTTTCTGTTGCCACCATTGACCATTTGAACTCTCGTCTTGCTGTGCTTGACCATTGTCCCACGGCTGGTAACAAGAGAGAACACGAGTTTAAGAGATCTTAGATAATAAAAGTTCAGTTCCACACATTTGACCAAGATTCATTACAAAGAATCTAGCTTTAAATTAACATTCAGGGACATTTTCAGTTTGTACCTTAGATTTGGGAGCTATGCGTGGATTTGATTGTGGTTTGTTCGGATTGGGCGGCATGTCATTAATCTCCTGTAGATTTTAAAGTGGAATACGTTTGTGACAACAAATAATTATGGTTAGTCCAAAAAAGGTGCCAGAAGGGATTGTAAGTGTCAGCTTACCCGAATGTTCGAAGGCTTCTCTCCTCTCTGGATCATAGACATTATCTGCAGCATCAGCAATATTCAACTAAATGTTAACAAGGATCATTAGGAATTTAAGGGACAAGATTCATTGAAAATCCATAATTCTACAGCGAACTTAGGAGGTTTCAGAAAATTACATCCATGTTTGACTTTGGATGAGGGGGTCCAGAAGAATCAGCTGAAGGCGCAGGAGGAGATGCAGATCGTGTTGTATTATCCATTAGTTAGAAAGAATAATCTAACCAAAAACAATAAACCGTAATGCAGATTAACCAAAAAGAGTAAGAGAGAGAGAACCTGAACGTGTGTCATAATCAACATTGCTGCCATATGTATAGGGTTTCTGCATCACATATCAACGTTCCTAATATTACAAAAAGCATTATGATACGTAATTCTATTAGTTAATTATCAAGTTCAAGTTGATGCGGTTATGCCATGGGGTTTACATCAGACTATTTAGGTCTATCAGCAATCAGGGAGGAAGTAAATCTGTTCTCTGTGGGGTGGTTTTGAGGTTTTCTTTGTGTTTGTAATCCCTTAATCTATGAATCAAAGTTTTATGAAACCAAAATCTTAAAACTCACCCTTGCTGCAGTGACTGAACCATTATAAACCTCTTGATCAGCTGAATAAATCTTTGAAATGTTGCTGGATTGTCCTGAAAGTAAAATACACAAATAGGATAACACTCTTCAGATCAAAAAGCTTTCACAATGACTCTTAAGATCAACCAAAACATTAGCTAACTAGACCCTCAATGAATCTTGATAAGAGTTGTTCAAACTTAAATTTGTATGAATACTGAGACTTAATACTTACCTTCGAGCTTACGGATATTATTGCTCAATGACTTCATTTCTTGTACTTGGACACCTAACAGGTGCGTTAAGTCCTCAAAATATTTCCTCTCTGAGAAGAAGCCATGTACAGATTTGAATTTAGAGGAAAAGAAGGAACATGCAATAAAAGTCCAGAAATGGTCACGTTAAAAAGAGAGAAACTCTGTCTACATTATAAACTGCAGAAACACATCTACCTTCATTCTTTGTGATCATCATTTCCTGACTAACCCTGGCTACATCAGAAGCAGCGGCAGAAGCAGCTTTGGCTGCAGCTACTGCTTCTTCAGCTAAGCTAGGTTTAGCATCAGCTTTCTTCAGAGGGTCAGCTTCTTCTTCCAACATAATTCTTTGGACCCAGGATTTAAATCTGGGTATGAGAGATTTCTGTAACAAACAAATCTCACTTAATAAAGAATTTGATTGTGTAGAAGGAGACTTATACTATAAAGTTGCATAGCGTTAAAACACATTAGCGTTAAAACACATCTAGCAATCAGTAAAAAAGGTACAGTAACAAGTTTCTGACACCCTAACAAACTCTTACGGGGATTGTTTTCATCAAAGTTCTTGGCAACTATATTCTGGTGCTCTAGTTGAAACAGAGAGTGTGAGAGTTATGCAATTCATTACTTAAGCTAAAAACAATGAATTCCTATATAGTTTGCTTCCATTTCATTAATGGCCTAACCATCAGCAATTTACTCGATGTACTAAGTAAATTCATAACATAACACACTGCATATAAATGAAGTAAGGTTGACGATACCTTAATAAAAACAGCTGTTCCGGCACCAGAAGCTGCTAGTACACCAACAGCAAGAATAGCATGGTACCAGCGAAACCGAGAGAGAAAAGCTGCCTGAGGAGTCACAACGAGTGGAGCAGGAGCAGCTACCACAGACTGCATAGCTTGTGGCTGAACAGTTGACACAGCTTGCTGTCCATCTGCTTGTAAGAAAACATAACAATTAGCTTCCAGTATAGTAAATCATCATAGGAACAACCAAACAAATACATGTCCTCGCTTAGTTTACCTTGACTTGTAACAGTAGTCTGCGAGCTTGGTGGTGGATCCTATGAAAACAGATTAAACACAGATGTAAGCTATTGAAACAAGGAGAGGGATGAGAGTTCCAAAAACAAAGAAGAAAGGAAAGGAGGAAGGTGTTTACAGGAACACGGCGAAATGCTTCGTCAATCTCTTCTTTAGTGAGACCTTTCCTCTCAAGAAAAGATCTTCTATGAATAACAGGAGATCCCCTAACTCTCGGATGCGAAAGGAACTTGATAGCGTTCTGAATTTGATCCTCCCGTATTGGTTCTGAATTCTTAAACACAGATGTTGGAGGATCCTGCTTAAATGTTTCTTGAGCTATGGTAGCTTGCTGAACCTCATTAGCAGGCTTTGCAGCCTCTGTAACAACACAGTTATGCACAAGAACATTAGTAAAAATCCTACGATGTATTACACTAAATGATTCTCAATTATAGATGGAATTAAACATTCATAACTAATAGTTCAATAAAACCCCATAACTATGCAATCGTAATAGTTCCTGAACCCAGAAAAAAAAAAAAGAAGGTTAAAGAAATAAATTGAACCTGAAATCTGGGATTTATCATCGGCGGGAGCGGGAAAATCGGAAGGAGCTGGTGGTTGCTGATGAGTTGCCATAGCAGCTCACCAACCTTGGAACAATCCAAGCGGCAAAAGAGAGTATTGATAGGGGAGAACGATGAAGATGATGAGAGAGTAAAATCAGGTTTTGCTCAAATCGAGGCGTAGAGAGGAGTTTTTTCTTTTTTCGTGTTTTGGTGACTGCGTGTGTATCTGTGTGGTGGTCACACGAAGAGGAGATAATATGGCGTCGTCTGATTTTTTTTTTTAATCTTTTTCTTTTGTGCTCTATCTTTTTGGGCCTTAAGGGCCCATTGTCTATAAGAAATACTAAAATTGTCCAACATAAAAAACGAGTGGATTGATTTAGTTTAGTTACTCTTACTAAGTTCAATATAATGTGACAATGTGCACGTCCAACGAACTAGAACCTTTTCGCTCATGTTTTATCCCAACAGGAGCACCTAAATTTCTACATATTCCGCCTTAATTGTGATCATGACTACAAATAAAGTGTGTATATTATAGATGCTGTTGTATGGGCAAGTGTAATCGCATTCGAGGTTGGGCAAGGGCATAGACAAAAAGTTGCATTCCCTTTCATGACTTGACACTTTTCCATAGGAGAAACTCTAGCTCCTTGCAACTTAACTCAGCATTTCCACATGGAACGACGGCTGCTTCAAGAACCTGTTTGACATGATTGCTTATACATGTCAAGAACTAAACTAAATTTGACATGTGGATTTGTAATTTTCTTACAGCATGTAACATGTTTAGTCAACCATATATAATTATAAACATGTCAAGATCCAAAATTAATTATACTACATGTCAAGAATCAACATAAACTAAAATTTAACATGTGGGTTTGTAATTTTGTTATAGCATAGCATGTAACATGTTAGTCAAACATATTTAATTTCATATAATAAGATATTCATATATTGTCAATATAGCCATTTTATCAATTACCACACTTAAAATTAAAATTTTCAAAATTATGAAAACCATAAAAAATCTCTTTCATAAATTAATATTTATTAGCCAAAAAAAAATTAATATGCTCCACAAAATCTTTAAAAGATAATGTGAAAGTCTAGTACCATATAAATTACGTGATATTCAGATATTATTTTTCTTTTTCTGTGATTCATCTCTCTCTCGGCTCACTATAAAGTCTCTGATTCCTTTTTTTTTTCTTTCTCTCATAATCGAGAGTACGCGCGGTTCTCTAGAAAATATTCGATTTTTTTTTAATAGAGACTGATATGATGATGACTCTTAACTCAATACCTCCCTCTGAATCCTTTGCTCTTTCTTTCTTGGATACCTCCTCCAGGTTCAATCTAACCCCTAAACTCCCAGGTACTTTTGTCAACTCTGTTTACGATTAAAGTTTCATACTTTCATTAGTTTTACTTTGGCTCGTCTGAGTATTGAATGATCCGTATCCAGTTTAGCTTCGAGAGTTTAAAATTTTTACATCTTTGGAGTGTTTCACAGGTGGATTTAGTTCGAGGAAGAGGAATCAAGGGAGAGGGTTTGGAAAAGGAGTCAAGTGTTCAGTCAAAGTGCAGCAGCAATCTTCTCCTCCTCCTCCAGCCTGGCCTGGGAGAGCTGTTCCTCCTGAGACACCTCGTCAATCTTGGGATGGACCAAAACCTATCTCCATCGTTGGATCTACTGGTTCTATTGGCACTCAGGTTTTTTTTTTTAATCTGTTTCTTGGTTTCTTCTTACTCTTTGCCAGATGAGTTTAGTTCCTTGAAGTTTGATTAAGGCATGATTGTCCAATTATTGAGTAGAAATTGTGTTGTTGTTTTTTTAGTTTGCGATCAGCATGTTACTGAGTTATTTGTTGCATCATTTTTATGGGGATAAGAACTTCCATTTCTGCAGACATTGGGTATTGTGGCTGAGAATCCTGACAAATTTAGAGTTGTGGCTCTAGCTGCTGGTTCCAATTTTACTCTCCTTGCTGATCAGGTAAATTTTTTACTCAAGTGGTGACTTACAGCTCCAATTCCTCGTTCAGACCACTTGGTAATCTGTATTATATCTCAAGTCAATGATAGTAGATAATAATATACTGTAAACTAATAGTATAGCAGGTTCTTGCTTAGTTTTATTTGTCTTCAGTGATCTCGAGAAAAAGTCTACATTATGTTTCTTTTACCCTCTTTTGAATGGTGGCAGGTAAGGAAATTTAAACCTGCGTTGGTTGCTCTTAGAAACGAGTCATTGATCGGTGAGCTTAAAGAAGCATTAGCGGATTTGGACTACAAACCTGAGATTATTCCAGGGGAGCAAGGAGTGATTGAGGTTAGTGCATTTGTTTGTTTTGAATGTAGTGTAGATTTTTTCACAAATTTTTATCATCATTGAGTTCTTACTTATGTTCATCAACAGGTTGGTCGACACCCTGAAGCTGTAACTCTTGTTACCGGAATAGTAGGTTGTGCAGGACTAAAGGTATATTCTCTAGTTCTTTGTTACTAAAACTAGATTGAAAGAATATGAAAAAAGAAAGTTAGAGATGATAAAACCATATTGTTTGTTTTTACTGCAGCCTACGGTTGCTGCAATCGAAGCAGGAAAGGACATTGCTCTTGCAAACAAGGAGACATTAATCGCAGGTGGTCCATTCGTGCTTCCGCTTGCCAACAAACATAATGTTAAGATTCTTCCGGCAGATTCAGAACATTCTGCTATATTTCAGGTATCATAATTCACATAAAAATTTTAAGGCACCTCTACTTTCATATTGAGTTAAGTTTTGGTCACGATGCAATTTGAGTGAAAACTCTTCTTTTATGGTCTCTAGTGTATTCAAGGTTTGCCTGAAGGCGGTCTGCGCAAGATAATCTTGACTGCATCTGGTGGATCTTTTAGGTTTGTTTCAATATTCTTCTCTCTGCAATAGATTTTTTTTGTTTTCTTTCTCAATTCTCATTTGCTTAATGGAAAAAGTTAATTGGATTTTGAAATTAGGGATTGGCCTGTTGAAAAGCTGAAGGAAGTTACAGTAGCTGAATCGTTGAATCATCCAATCTGGACGTCCATGGGAAAGAAAGTCACTATAGACTCAGCTACGCTTTTCAACAAGGTTAAGATCATTTTCTCTGATTTTTAAAAGTACCTTTTTGATCAAGGTAGATAAATTTCTTGATTTCTTGGAAACAGGGTCTTGAGGTCATTGAAGCACATTATTTGTTTGGAGCTGAGTATGACGATATAGAGATTGTCATTCATCCTCAAAGTATCATACACTCCATGATTGAAACAGAGGTCTTGCTTGCCTGACAACTAAATTAACTGCATTTTTTTTGTCTTTCCGGTAAAAATCTGTCTCGCATGTGTTTTGTCTTGTTCCACAGGATTCATCTGTAATTGCTCAATTGGGTTGGCCTGATATGCGTATACCGATTCTCTACACCTTGTCATGGCCCGATAGAGTTCCAACTTCTTATCCAAGACTTGACTATTGCAAGTAAGCAAACCACACATATATATATATATGCTCTCTGAACTGTGGAGCTAAGCTTAGTTGGAGATTTTAATCACCACCAAGAAAAATTCCCTAATCTAGTTCAGTTTGGTTTTAGTTTGTTTAGATAAACTGAACTGAAACTGAATCGGTTTTGGCAGACTTGGTTCGTTGACTTTCAAGAAACCAGACAATGTGAAATACCCATCCATGGATATTGCTTATGCTGCTGGACGAGCTGGAGGCACAATGACTGGAGTTCTCAGTGCTGCCAATGAGAAAGCCGTTGAAATGTTCATTGATGAAAAGTAAGACTTTTGTTTTCTCTTTCGGCATCTCAAACGAAATTCTTGAAATGAATCAAGAATGACTTTTATATTCTGTGACTTTTGTTTACAGGATAAGCTATTTGGATATCTTCAAGGTTGTGGAATTAACATGCGATAAACATCGTAACGAGTTGGTAACATCACCTTATCTTGAAGAGATTCTTCACTATGACTCGTGGGCGCGTGAATACGCGGCGACGGTGCAGGTTTCTTCTGGTGCTGGTTCAGTTCATGCCTGACACAAATTGGTTGTTGGAAGAACATCAGTGGAAATGTGGGAACAAGATTAGTGTACAGAATGGGTTAGTATTACTTAATAGCGCTTGTGGGAGGATTATGAATTGTGCATATATAACTAATGTATCTGTGATCCGAACAAGCCAAACCAATAAAGCCTCCCGTTTAAAATAAAAATCCTATAATGGTGAAAACAAATGCGGGTGTATATAGGTGTGTGAGATCAAACGAAGAGGAGTTAATGGCGTCATCTGATTTATATTTCTATCCATAAATCAAAGAGTGGAGGTACTGAACTACTACTACTACAAAGTACAAACAAGGTCTTAAATAGATAATTATAGTATATATTTTTAAACAACTAAGAAATTGAACGTCTCTCAAGTCTTAACGGCAAACCAAATAAGTAAACGTATTGAAAGTCTCATCTCCAACATTTCACCACACAATAAACTGTTAGGGAAAAATATGAAATTCTCTTCGGGGATTTGAGAACTCACTTCAAGAAACCTCTTCATTTCTGGTGATTTGTAAGTAAGCGTATGTCCATCAACTAATGTATCTGTGATCCGAACAAGCCAAACCAATAATTTGAAACCATTTATACCAAAGCCTCCCGTTTAAAGTAAAAAAATCCTATAATGGTAAAAACAAAAGCCTAATGTGGGTTCTTGAAAAGCCTCGGAGGCTTCATCAGTAAAGTATTGCATCTCCTCTGTTTCTTGAAAAGCCTCTCTGTTTCATGAGTAGAGAGCTTGCAGCATCATCACTCATTCACTTGTAGTTGTGCTACTTTTTTGGCTTGCTGCTTAGGAAATGGCACTCGGTTGTTTGTAAAATAAATGGAAACCACAAACTCTTTTGAAACTCATATTTCAGAAGAGTTTAAAGACGAATTTGCATGCATTATGAAATTCGAAAGAGTTTAATGGGAAACAAGTTAATCACACACGTACGTAGATAAATTTTGATGTAGCCAAGCTACGAATTTTAGCTGCAATAAGAGATGCGTAATCTGTTCAATCCATCTACCAGGAAGCTTCACCGGTTACCAGTTGAGCCTATTGGTTTCTCGGAAAGTCACATCACTCGTGAGTTTGTGTTTTACGGTTTGGGTTATGATTCTGTGAGCGACGACTTCAAAGTTGTGAGGTTTCTTCAGTCTAATATAAAAAGCGGCGAAGACTATTTTGGTCACCCTTTTGAGATCAAAGTTTTCAGCTTGAAGAAGAACTCTTGGAAGAGTCTCCATCTTCCCTTTGAGGTTCTGATTCTTTTCTTCAATTTCTATTATCGTCTGTTGCCTCGCCGTGGATTTGGTGTTTTAGCTAAGAATTATCTTCACTGGATTTTGCCTGGGAGGCAAGAAGTGATCGCTTCTAACATGATAATCAGATTTAATCTTGCCTCTGACGACCTTAGCGTCCTCAATTACCCACTGGAACTTTCGAATCCAAAGTTTGATTTTTTTGTATTCCTAGGAAAATGCATGAGTTCTTCATGGAACCAAATTATTAGATAATGTCTGGTTTGGGTTTGAGTGGAATCTGAACGTTTGAGTTCTGTTCTTCAAATTTCTGGAAAATGATTATGTTTGTATGTTGTCTTATCATTTTCACGAATGCCCATTTCGTTCGTTTGTTTGTTTTGTAGGATTACTATAAGATTCTAGAAGTTGATTACGACGCAACTGAGGACTTAATCAGACTAAATTATCGGAAGCTTGCATTGGTTTGTTAACTTATATAACCCTTTTCAAATATCCGTTGTTTAGATGTCTGTCTTTTAGATTGAATTCTGATCTGGAAGAAGAATGAATTTTGCTGAGGATGTTTTATTTTTGTGTGATTTCATCTACAGAAGTGGCATCCTGATAAGCACAAAGGCGATAGTGCAGCTACAGAAAAATTTCAAGAGATTAATGAAGCTTATAATGGTAAGTCTTTCTTTTGCTTAAACGGTTTCTATGCATCGGAACATAAGTACCCTAGATAGTGGCAAGCTTCATTGGTGTTTCCCTATATTCGTTGGTCTAAAAGAAAAAAAAAAAAATACATGACAGAGAGAGAAATAGAGTAGAAAATTTAGCAAAAAGAGAACATGTAGAAGCAGATTGACGTTTTAGGAAGACTAGGAGGAAACAAAGTTTAGCAGTGAGAGAAAAAACTGCTTAAGCCTTTAGCTTTATCCATTTACCTCCTTGACTTTTATTGTTCATTAATTCTGTTTTAGTATTGATACAACTCTATCTAGTCTCTAACATCCGATAATTTTACGTCCTCTCTCCATCTCTTCACTTCTGTGTACTTGTTTCTCTTTAACATGTCACAGCCTTTTTGTTTGTACTTGGTCTCCTTAACTATTGCTTCAATTTATCTTCATCTCGTAATCCTTTGTTGACTGACTTTTAGTATGTAGTTCTGTTTCATCCCTTATGTTTTCTGTCGACACTTGAGAATATATGATGGAGCACAACCTCTCTCTCTCTCTTTCTTCTCAGCAGTATCCATTGCTACTTTGGCTTCTTCCTCGTTAGATTTCATTGTTTGTTTACTTTCTCTACGAAAACAAATCAGAAACAGAGTTATTGAATCAGTTTGGTGGATATAACAAAGTTCATGAAAGAAGAGACTTTGCAAAATCTCAAGCCAGAGCAGAAACTTCTTATATATCGAATGGAGAACAATTAAAACCCTAGAGACGACGCAAGAACAAAACCGAGAGAAGGGAAAAATATATTTAACAGGACTTGCAATACAAGCAAAGACCGAACGCTTGGTGTTTTGATAATATATAAGCATTTTTTTTTTTCCTTTTACAAAAAGGATATTGATGGAAACAAAATTTTTTTTTAAAAAAGAGAGGAAATTACGTCAAAAAAAATAAACTAAATTGGAATTGGAGGTAATAAAACAATTGTGAAAAGCAGAATCAGAGATGGCTGCGTTTGTTTGATGTGTCACAATGAGTTTAGCTATGCAGATGTTTGGATATTGAAGGAATACGAAGATATAAAATCTTGGAGTAAGATGTTTACGGTGCCTAAACCAGAGAGTGTAGAATCTTTTGACTTTGTGAGACCTCTGCTCTATTCCAAGGACAGGAGCAAGATTCTGTTGGAGATTAACAACGCCAAGAATCTCATGTGGTTTGATTTGGAAACTAAGATTCTTACAGCTCTTGGAATAGAGTGTGATACTTCGTTTACCGCAGATATCCTCGTGAGTAGGAGTAGCCTTGTTTTGGGATGTAAAGGAGATCCTTCTGAAGCTCAGCGCAGGAAAAGATCAGATGATGCAGAAGAAGAATAATAATAATAATGGTGAGAGAGCCAGTGGTTTCTTACTCGTTTTGTTTCCTTCATAGAATTTTGTAGAATTCGATGATAAGGAAAAATCAATCTGAGTCTTATAGATATCTTCAAATGATTAACCGTATCAACATGCTTATACATCGTAATGTTACACAATCTTAGGGGTGGATTTCTGTCCAAGGGATTCAATCTGAAGTTATGAGCAAAGCAGGGGAATCTTTTGAGCCCAAACACTAGATCAAGGTAAGTGTAATGAATCTAATGATATGAGTATTTTCCTCGAGTTGGTATTTTTCTTAGGCCTCATCTTCATTTCTTTTCTATGTGAGATATTTAATCTGAAGATAGATACATAATTGGATGTCTTAGGGAGTGAAAACTTGTGTCAACGTCATAGTTTTAACATAAACAGTTTAGGACATGTAGATGCGATCTTGATCTGTGTTTGATTTTCAGGTGCAGTAGCAGCAGTCCCAGGGGAAAGGAAATGGCAAAATCCTAAACCCATTTGAAGTCTTAGTAATAATTAGCTTAACTATGTACGTAGCAAGTCGTAAGGGAAGATAGTGTTGTTTCTAAATATGATTGACTGGAATCTTTATGTAAACTCTGTTCACTTTGGTCTGTTGCAATCAAATTTCGCTATTGCAAATATTTGAAACTGAAGAGGATTTACTAGAGCATAGTAAATCGTGGATAAACAAACACGTAAGAAAAAGAACACTTCAAAAGAAGATATTCACCTAAGAAGATGAGAATGATCAAGTCGGAGGCTCAGAGCTTTTGAGGAAGATGGTGTGAATAAGTAGTATTAAAAACTTACCATTCTCTTCTCCAAGAATGAGACTGAATAAGCCTCTTAATCCAAACAAGTTAGACAAGTACGTGAGTTCATTGTTAAACAACAAAGAGATGTGAAAAGATTTAACAAAGTAAATATCTATTCGTTTTATACTAATACTAATTTCATATCTCGTATTGTAGAAAAGAAAAGAAAATACTGATCATACATTTTTCATAAGTAAAATCTATATTAATAAACACAAAAAAGTGTAATTTTTTTTTTTTCACAATTACAATTTACAAATCCAGCAATACACTGATTGATGGTAAGGGCATCTCCAACCCCACTCTATTTTTTAGTCAAATTTCTATTATAGAGTAACATTTGCTCCAACCCTACTCTATATCTTACTCTAAAATAGAGAAAATAATAGGATTGCTCTATATATAGAGCAACTCTATTCTCACCTCTATTTTTTTACACTAACTCTATTATAGAGCTGAAAATAGAGTAATACATTAAAGTAAAACAGTGCTCTATTTTTGAGTTACTCTATTTTAGAGAAAAAAATAGAGAAATACAATGGAGATGGTCTTAGTGATAACACAACCCATATAAAACTTTTTTCTAAAAACAGACCCAAGTGTTTGATTTCGATTTTGCTTCCAATTATATTTTATTACCGACTAAAAATAAAATATTTTGAGAGACTCTTGTAGTCTTTGCTGATGCAGTTGCTCTAAATGTGAGAGCTAGAGAGTCATCAAATCAAATAATATCTAGAGCCACTCTCCGTCGAAATTCACGATGGAAAGACTCATCTCCAACATTTCACCACACAATAAACTGTTAGGGAAAAATATGTAACTCTCTTCGGGGATTTGAGAACTCACTTCAAGAAACCTCTTCATTTCTGGTGATTTGTAAGCAAGCGAGTGTCCATCAACACTACAGGAAAGCCAGTACGAAATCTTCTCTAGTTTTGGAGTTGGTGATGCAATACTTCTAAGAGTAACATAAACACCATGCACCTCCCTGAAACACTGAACCACAAATAATAGTTTCTCCATATCTTCATAAAGAACTAAAACCTTTTCGTTAATGTTTATCCGAAAAAGGGCAGACGAACGAAAGTAACAAGTCATGTTTTCGTCAAGATGGCTACAAATATAGTGACTGTACATGCTGGTGTATGGGCCAATGTAATTGCAATCGAGGTTAGGGCAAGAACAGCGAGAGTAGTTGCATTCCTTTTCATGACTTGACACTTTCCCATAAGAGGAAGTGTTTGGGCAACCAATATCAGCATTTCGACATGGAACAAAGGCTGCTTTAAGAACCTTCTCCATTGGGAAGCATCGCTTACTACCAATGGGTAAATCACACCCAGGACCAGGGCACTTGTTACTCACTTTGGCTAAGCATAAACGCCAAACTAGATGTCCATCATCACACTGAAATGCAAACAAAAAAAAAAAAAGATCTAACGTGTTACAATCAAATTAAAAATTAAAACCTTATTCGGTATTAGAATACCACATGAAACAAAATCGAATGCACGATTGGAAACATAACCTGGAAGGTAGGAACTGTGAGCGGCTCGAAGCAAACCGGACAATCAAGAACATCAAGATCCGACAACTTGGCCGATCGTGTTTCATTCTCTGTACGTTGCCTATTTTGTGAGAGAATGCTTTTACAAACCATTATCAATTATAATTAGGTAATCAAATTAGGTTTACTAGTCTTCACAATTTTGTTTTTGGTTTTTACTAGTCTTCACATATAAATAGAAGAGACGAGTAAACCCTAATTAATTAATGGTCTACTCAGACTGACCATTAATTAGCATTAATGATTACTGACTCATCTACCATTATCTCATCTCTGTATCCACGAAACACTACTATAATGTGAGAGAGATCATCATCATCATAAACAACGCTTACCCACTTAAGTAAAGTAAATTATCTTTTTTTTTTTTTTTTTTTTGAACAAACAAAGCCTTATATTAAAACTTTTAAAAAAGTTCAGTACAAGAGATGAAAAGGCCAACTTTGCTAAGCCATCGGCTAACTTGTTAAGGTTTCGGGGAATAAAACTAAAAGAGGAACTAGAAATTTTTTTTGATAGAAACGAGATGTCGTGGAGAATCCCGTGAAGATCCTTGTGATGAAGCTTCTGATTAATCGCCTTGACTAAAACTTGTGAATCGGAGGCGAAAGAGATATTGGTGAGATCTGATTCGATTGCAACTTCGATCGCGGTCAAAGTTGCTATCGCTTCGGCTACCAAGGGGGAACGGACTGCGTGAACTATTCTCGATCCTTGGAGAATCGTTTGGCTTTGGGGGGTTTTGAAGATCCAACCCAGACCTGCCGAGCCATCCATCCGCCATGAAGCGTCTGTATAACAGGTAATTGACAGATTACTTCGGGATAATAGGGATCTTGGTGAGTCAATAGAGTGTCGGGTCAGTAGCTGGGTTTTAGGTATTTTTGGGATTTGATTTGATTGCCATTCCTTTGCTCGGATAATAGCCAGATTTAAAGCTTCTTCTGGTGTGGTTTTTATCTTGCTGAACAGGAGGCGGTTGCGGGATGACCAGATTGCCCAGAAGAGCCAGGGAAATAGTGGACCTCCCCCAATCCCCATTGGAGGGAGACACGTCAAGCGGCTGGCCAGAGAGATACCATCAGTGACAGAAGAAATTTGATCCGGGATGAAGGCTTCTTTGAAAGGTGCCTGTCTCCAGACTTTTGACGCAAAGGGGCACGTGAAAAATAGATGGAGGACCGATTCTACCTGGTTACAGTGTGGACAGGAGACTGAGTCATTTACTTGCCGATTCGGCAAGTTTTCGCCCACAGGTAAGGCATTACGAGCTGACTTCCACATAAGAAGTTTTGTTTTTGGGGAGGCTTTTACCCACCAAATGTTTGTTTTCCACTTGAAGGATTCTTGAGGGTTGGGGGAGGGGGATTCACTCTGATCATTCTCTATTCCTAGCGCTTCAAAATAGCCTGATTTAGTAGAATACACCCCATCCGATACAGGAAGCCACGCCCATCTATCTGAGGCTCCGGTCTTACTAGGCTTTAGAAGGAGGATATCCTTTTCATATTCTGGGAGAATTTGCCGGATACGGTCAAGGTTCCAAGAGGCAGAACTCGGTAAGAGAAGATCAGCCACTACTAGGTGTTGAGTTTCTGCTGTAGGGGGACCAAAGGGGGTTCGGGGGGAATCCAAGGAGAGCCAAGGGGACCGCCAGAGGGGGGTTGATTCGCCGGATCCAATGACGATACCTACTTTCTATTTAAGCAGATCTCTTCCAAGACAGATACTTCTCCAGCCATGTGACACTGATCCAGGCACCTTACTTTCCAAAAAGCAACCGTTTGGGCTATATTTGCTTAAAAGGACTCTGGCTAGGAGACAAGATGGAGAGGTAAGGATTCTCCAACTCACTTTAGCTAATAGGACATCATTAAATGTTTTGATATCTCGAAAACCTAACCCACCATCCTTGAAAGATTTTGTCATATTTTTCCATGATATCCAACTAATTTTTCTCTGCTCTGTCTTCGTATCCCACTAGAATCTTGTTAAGGCAGATTGAATTCTTTTGCAAAGGTTATTAGGTATTTTGAAACAAGACATGGTGTAGGTGGGCATGACAGCAAAGACGGATTTCAACATTGTTAGCTTACCAGCGGTTGATAAGAATCGAGAAGACCAACTCAAGGCTCGCTGTTTGATTCGATCAACTATCATACTAAAAAGATCTCTCTTCTTGCGACCAAAGAGTTCAGGTAAACCAAGGTAATTACCATTTCGTCCCTCCTTATGGATGCCTAAGATCGTCTTAGCCTTTTCTTTCATATCATTTGGAGTTTTGGCAGAGAAAGTTATAGAAGACTTTTGTTGGTTAATTTTTTTGACCAGAAGCTTATTCATAAAGCTTTAGGATGTTGTGGAGGGTAGAACAAGATGTTGGGTCTGAGCGACAGAAAAACATCGTATCATCAGCAAAGAGAAGGTGATTCACTCGTGGACTGCGTTTTGAGACCCTGATCCCCAGAAGAGACCCCTGGAGTTGAGCTTTTGAGCAGAGGCCCGAAAGCACTTCGCTACAAACGATAAAGATATACGGAGACAGCGGATCTCCCTGCCTAATACCTCTCTCCGGAACCACTGACCCCCTAGCTTGACCATTGAGTAAGTAAGAGTAAGTTACTGTTTTGATGCATTGCATAATCCAGGTAACCCATTGATGGTGAAAACCCATCCTTTCCATAGCCAATTGAATGAAGTCCCACTCGAGTCTGTCATAAGCTTTGCTCATATCAGATTTCACCGCCATATAACATCTTTTTTGAGCTCCCAAGGTTTTCAGATAGTGTAGACACTCGTGTGTAATCAAGACATTATAGGAAATAGCGCGTTGTGGAACAAAGGCTGACTGATTCTCCGAGATACAAGTATGAAGGATAGGTTGAAGTCTTTTAGCTAGTACCTTTGAGATGATTTTATAGTATACGGAGCATAAGGCTATAGGTCGATAGTCTGAGACCTTTTGGGGATTTTGGATTTTGGGGATGAGTCTAACATGGGTATGGTTTATTCTAAGGGGAAGGGAGCCAGACATAAAGAAGGACTGAATTTATGAAACAACTTTTTCCTCAACCACTTCCCAGTTAGATTGGAAAAAACTGGCAGAGAAACCATCTGGTCCCGGGGCCTTATCCGCATGAACTGAAAAATAGGCGTTATTGATCTCAATGGAAGTGGGAATGGTTATTAATTTGTCATTCATTTTCGGAGTGATACAAGGGGTAAGTCCTTCTTCAATAGCAGTTCTAGGGTCTCCAGGTTGAGAGGTAAAAATAGACTGAAAGTACTCTGAGATAGAACCAGCTATTTCTTTTTCTTCAAAAACCGGATCACCTTCCAGGCTCTCAATCACAGAAATGTTATTGATGGCTCTTCGGCTTTTTGTTGCAGCATGGAAGAAACTAGTGTTTTTATCTCCCAACGCCAGCCAAAGATTTCGACTTCTTTGCTTCCAGAAAGCTTCCTCCTTTTGATACGCCAGTAGAAGGGTCTTGTTAAGGTGGTCAATGGACTCTTGTGAGGTTGTGTCATCAGTCATGGCCTCTTCCAATTGAACCATACCGAGAAAACTCATTGGGACAAAACTCGGTTATGGGAAAAAAGTACAAACTTCACACCTAAGTTATCTAGTTATCTTTACCGGGTGAAGTCTTCAAGGTGGATATGTTGAAGACTTGGATCCTCGGTAGATTGAATGACCCGTCAGCTATGAGTGAATGAGCTTCCTTGGCCATCTCCTTAAATTTTGAGCGAGTGATCCTTCCCACGATCTCCGGTTTCTCTGCAGCTTATGACTCCTTGCTAGCCACGATCATATCAACGACAATGGTACAAGTGCTTCTCCAAGGCTTTTCTTGTTGATGGTTTTGTTCAGTCTTATGCTGATAATACAATGTTTGTCAAGGATCAAGGTACTTCTTATACCGCCTTACTGCTCTATGTTGATGACATCCTTATTGCCAGCAATTGTGATATATCCGTTTCTGCTGTCAAAGCTACTATGGCGAAGCAGTTTAAGATCAAGGATCTTGGTCCGGCTAAATTTTTCCTTGTCTTGTAGATAGCTAGGAACTCTACATGGATTTCTGTTTGTCAGAGGAAGTATTGTTTAGACTTGTTGGCTGATGCAGGTTTGTTGGGATGCAAGCCTAAGTCTGTTCCAATGGATCTGAAGGAGACATTGACCAAAGATACTGGTGTTCTACTTATGCATCACTTGACCTGATATTACCTTTGCTGTACATCGGTTGAGTCAGTTCCTCTCCTGTCCTACTGATGCACATTTTCAAGCTGCTCGTAACATTCTCAAGTACCTGAAGAATAGCCCTGGTCAAGGTTTGTTTTACTCTGCTTCTTCTGAAATTTGCTTGAATGGCTTTGCTGACGCTGACTCTGGAACTTGCAAAGATTCTAGACGATCAATCTCTGGTATGTGTATCTTCCTCGGTAATTCTTTGATCACTTGGAAGTCGAAGAAACAGGATGTAGTGAGCTCCAGTAGCACCGAGGCAGAGTACATGAGTATGGCTCAGACGACAAAGGAACTTCTTTGGTTCAAACAGATACAAGATTTACGGATTGAGCCTACTTCTCAAGCTAAGTTGTTCTGCGACAATAAATATGCTATTCACATTGCAAACAACAAATTTCTTCCATGAGAGGACAAAACATGTCGAGATTGACTGCCACACTACACGTGATCAGGTCAAGAATGGTTTTCTCAAGCTTTTTCATCTCAAAACTGGAAACCAACTCGCGGATATTTTCACAAAACCGCTTCACCCTGGTCTGTTTCATCACCTTCTACAGCGCATGTCGATTTCAAGCCTTTACTCTTCCAAGGAAGTATCGGCTTGAGGGGGTATATTGACTTATATCACATAAGTTAATAGTTTGTATATTAGAGTAGATAAGTCTCCCTTAGCTTACTTCTCTGATATACTAATTGTACAGTATAAATACTCTTGTATCTGAACGCTGATTAATTAATGAGATAAATCTTTTACATCAGAGTTAATATGAATGATCCTTATCCCATTGGCTGGAACACCCAGTTCTTTGTAAAATTTCTTCAATTTGAGAACTTTTAGGTTGCTTTAGCTTCGAATGTTTAAAATTGAGTGTTTAACAGGTGGGTTTGGTTTGAGGAGGAGGAATCAAGGGAGAGACTTTGGAAAAGGAGTCAAGTGTTCAGTGAAAGTGCAGCAGCAATCTTATCCTCCTCCAGCATGGCCTGGGAGAGCTGTTCCTGAGGCGCCTCGTCAATCTTGGGATGGACCTAAACCCATCTCCATCGTTGGATCTACTGGTTCTATTGGCACTCAGGTTTTCTTCTTACTCTGTTTCTTTGCTTTCTTCTTACTCTTTGCCAGATGAGTTAGATTAAAGTATTATTGTTCAGTTCTTGAGTAGGACTAGACTAAAACAGTGTTGTTGTTTTTTAGTTTACAAACAATCTGCATGTTACTGAGTTATTTGTTGCATCATTTTTATGGATAAGAACTTGCATTTTGCAGACATTGGATATTGTGGCTGATAATCCTGACAAATTTAGAGTTGTGGCTCTAGCTGCTGATTCCAATGTTACTCTCCTTGCTGATCAGGTAACATACAACTTCAATTCCTCGTTCAGACCACTTAGAATCTATTTTATTTCTCAATTCAATGATAGTAGTATAGCAAATCAAACCAGAGAAATCAGGTTCTTGCTTAGTTTTATAAGCCTTCTGTGATCTTGAGAAAAGTCTACATTATGGTTCTTTACTCTCTTTTGAATGATGGCAGGTAAGGAGATTTAAACCTGCGTTGGTTGCTGTTAGAAACGAGTTATTGATCAATGATTTTAAAGAGGCATTAGCGGATTTGGACTACAAACCTGAGATCATTCCAAGGGAGCAAGGAGTGATTGAGGTTAGTGCATTTTTCAGTTTTGATTGTAGTGTAGATTTTCACAAAGTATCTATCCTCATCGATTTCTTACTTATGTTCATCAACAGGTTGATCGACACCCTGAAGTTGTAACTGTTGTTACCGGAATAGTGGGTTGTGCAGGACTAAAGGTATATATTCTCTTGTTATTTGTTACAAAAACTGTATTGAGAGAATAGGAAAAAAGTATATAAAGTGATAAAACTTGTTGTTTGTTTTTACTGCAGCCTACAGTTGCTGCAATTGAAGCAGGAAAGGACATTGCTCTTGCAAATAAGGAGACATTAATGGCAGGTGGTCCATTTGTGCTTCCGCTTGCCAAAAAACATAATGTTAAGATTCTTCCGGCAGATTCAGAACACTCTGCTATATTTCAGGTATCATAATTCACAAAGAATTTAAGTACCTCAACTTTCATATTGAGTTAAGTATTGGTCTTGATGCAATTTCTACCTCTGGCAATTTGATTGAAAACTCTTCTTTTATGGTCTCTAGTGTATTCAAGGTTTGCCTGAAGGCGCTCTCCGCAAGATAATTTTGACTGCATCTGGCAGAGCTTTTAGGTTTGTTTCATTAATCTCCTCTCTGCATGATATTTTTTTTTCTCAGTTCTCATTTGGTTAATGGAAAATGTTAATTGGATTTCAAAATAGGGATTGGCCTGTTGAAAAGCTGAAGGAAGTTAAAGTAGCGGATGCGTTGAAGCATCCAAACTGGAACATGGGATAGAAAATTACTATGGACTCAGCTACACTTTTCAACAAGGTTAAGATCATTTTCTCCTCAAGTTTAAACTCTGATTTTAAAAGTACATTTTGATCAAGGTAGATTAATTCTTGATTTCTTGAAACAGGGTCTTGATGTCATCGAAGCACATTATTTGTTTGGAGCTGAGTATGACAATAGAGAGATTGTCATTCATCCTCAAAGTATCGTACACTCCATGATTGAAATACTGGTCTTGCGTTAAAACTAAATAACTGCAGTTTTTGTCTTTCGGTTTCAAAGTGTATAACATGTATTTTGTTTTGTTTCACATGATTCATCTGTACTTGCTCAATTGGGTTGGCCTGATATGCGTTTACCAATTCTCTACACCATGTCATGGCTCGATAGAGTTCCTTGTTCTGAAGTAACTTGGCCAAGACTTGACCTTTGCAAGTAAGCAAACCACATATATATACTCTCTGTTTATCAAGTGTGAAGCTAAGATTAGTTGAAGATTCCCCAATCGGTCTTTGGTTTGGTTTTGCATTCAGAACCTAAAACCAAAAGTTGATTGATTACGGTTGTGGATTTTGGCAGACTCGGTTCGTTGACTTTCAAGAAGCCAGACAATGTGAAATACCCATCCATGGATCTTTTTTGAATTACTAAGAGGTTCCGGGCCTAGGCCCGTACATCCCCTCATGCCAGGGACAGAGCATTTTATATGGTCCTCTCCCAAGCGCCGTCCCTCGAACCGGCGACCTCTAGACTTTGCCAGAGAGTCTTTACCAGTTGAGCTATCGACGCTTGGTCCCATCCATGGATCTTGCTTATGCTGCTGGACAAGCTGGAGGCACAATGACTAACTGGAGTTCTCAGCGCCGCCAATGAGAAAGCCGTTGAAATGTTCATTGATGAAAAGTAAGACTTTTGTTTTCTCTTTGGGCATCTCAAACAAAATTCTTGAAACGAATCAAGATTGTTTATATCACTTTTGTTTACAGGATAAGCTATTTGGATATCTTCAAGGTCGTGGAATTAACTTGCGATAAACATCGTAACGAGTTGGTAACATCACCTTCTTCTGAAGAGATTGTTCATTACGACTCGTGGGCGAGTGAATACGCGCCAAGTGTGCAGCTTTCTTCTGGTGCCAGGCCAGTTCATGCATGACAAATTGCTTTGTTGGAAGAACATTAGTGAAGTGATTTTAAAATAATGTGGGAACAAGATTAGTGTAGAGAATGGGTTAGTACTTAATAGCGGTTATTGGGAGGATTAAGGATCGTAACTAATGTATCTGTGATCTAAACAAGCCAAACCAATAATTTGAAACCATTTTTACCAAAGCCTTCCGTTTAAAGTAAAGTGCATCCAAGAATGGTAAAAACAAAAGCCTAATTAGGGTTCTTGAAAAGCATATGAGCTTCATCAGTACAGTATGGGTTCCATCTCCTGTTGTCGTCCTCATCTGTTTCTTGAAAAGCCTCTCTGCTTCATGAGTAGAGAGCTTGCAGCATCATCACTTGTGCTACTTTTTGGCTTGTTGATTGGGAATCGGCCACTCGGTTGTTTATTAAATTAATGGAAACCACAAATTGTTTTGAAATATTGTTTGATTAAAATATGAAAAATAGCCTCAAATAGCACTAATCTAGTTTTTGGACATTCATTGTAATGACCCGTAACTAGAAATATGAAACCGACGGAGAAATGTGTCCAAAGACGAGGAGGAAGAGGAAGCGAAGCGCTGTCGGATTTGCGGTGTGGAGATGGAGCTCAAACCAGTCAATGATCGGCCTAAATCACTGTGAATTAAGGATTTGACCCTAGATGTGTTGAGTTTTACTTTTGAGTGAGACTAGAGAAGTACATGAGCTTGGGGGCTCATGTGACTCTCTTATTTTCTTGAGTGTTGCATGTTTATCTTTTAGATCTACATGGTAACAAGTTGAGATCTGGGGTAGAGACTAACATGCACACATATAGTGTGGCATCTAGTCTTCTTTGGGGTTAAAAGATCATGCATGCATAAAGAATTGAGTATATGGGTTGCATGTAAGGTCAGATCTGAAATGGCTGATCAAGCATGCATCCTTGAGGTATTATTTCTCAACCGGGTGGGTTGAGAAATTTAAGTGGTGAAATGGGCAAAAATTTGCAATAATTAATTGCATAATTTTGAGAATTTTGTTAGTAGCATGCATGACAGAATTTGGAGAAAATTGGGGTAGAATCACTTGCATGTCAAGGAAAAATATTTAAGAATTGGTTCTTAATTTTCCTTGAGTTTTGGTTGAGTTGCATGCATGTGGATGCGGTCTTAAATTCTTGAATTTTATTTCTTGCATGTTAAGAATTTTTGGGTGATTTTTCCTTGCTTGTTTCTTGCATGTGTTGCTTGATTTCTTGCTTGGAAATTGCTTTATTATTAAGTACTTGATTTTTTGTGTCGGTAGACTTAGAATAAGTACTTGTCTAGCTAGTTCTCATGTGTCATGTTGGACTAGCAATCGACTTCTTCCCCCAAGTAAATGTGGAGTTCCGGCGAGTTAACTGTGAGGGTCTCGTGGCTGGACAGATCGGCGTCTAGTGAGAGACGAGATCGATATTGTGCATGGTGATGCAAGTGTGTGTGATCCGGTTGGTAGCCTTTGTGGTTTCAACACGGTGTGGTTTGGGGAGAGGGATAGAAGGTCATAGGGGCCCTAGGTTGCGTGTGTGAGAAAAAATTTAGTGAGTACCAAGGGTGGTAGCATCACTAGTACTTTCATTCCCATGAGTTTGGGAGTTGTGTTGAGATGGCCTATGGTGGTTGAGAGTCTAGAAGTGTCATGTTAGGTCATTTCTAGTCTTGATTGTTGATTGCTTGATTGCTTGATTGCTTGATTGCTACTTTGCTTTTAAGAGTCTACCCCCCTTAAAAGAATTCGTCCTTGAATTCCAATGTCTTGATCACCTTCCATGATGATTTCGATTCTCGTTTCTCATGCCTGCTACTGGTGTTATCTTGACCAGCGTTTTCAGTTGTTACTCATACAACTCTGGCTCTATGAACTTGTGTCATCAAAGCTTCTTCATCTCCAGCATTAACTTGGACCTTCTGGATCCCTACTTCTCTCGGTTATGTGTCTTGATGATTCACAACCGTTCTCTGCTTGTCTCTGAATGTAATGACCTGTAACTAGAAATATGAAACCGACAGAGAAATGTGTCCAAAGACGAGGAGGAAGAGGAGGCGAAGCGCTGTCGGATTTGCGGTGTGGTGGTGGAGCTCAACCCAGTCAATGATTGGCCTAAATCACTATGAGTTGAGGATTTGACCCTAGATGTGTTGAGTTTTACTCTTGGGTGAGACTAGAGATGTAAATGAGCTTGGGGGCTCATGTGACTCTTGTTTTTTTGATTGTTGCATGTTTATCTTTTAGATCTACATGGTAACAAGTTGAGATCTGGGGTAGAGACTAACATGCACACATATAGTGTGGCATCTAGTCTTGTTTGGGGTTAAAAGATCATGCATGCATAAAGAATTGTGTATATGGGTTGCATGTAAGGTCAGATCCGAAATTGCTGATCATGCATGCATCCTTGGGGAATTATTTCTCAACCGGGTGGGTAGAGAAATTTAAGTGGTGAAATGGGCGAAAATTTGCAATAATTAATTGCATAATATTGAGAATTTTGTTAGTAGCATACATGATAGAATTTGGAGAAAATTGGGGTAGAATCACTTGCATGTCAAGGAAAAATATTTAAGAAGTGGTTCTTAATTTTTCCTTGAGTTTTGGTTGAGTTGCATGCATGTGGATGTGGTCTTAAATTCTTGAATTTTATTTCTTGCATGTTAAGAATTTTTGGGTAATTTTTCCTTGCTTGTTTCTTGCATGTGTTGCTTGATTTCTTGCTTGGAAATTGCTTTATAATTAAGTACTTGATTCTTTTGTGTTGGTAGACTTAGAATAAGTACTTGTCTAGCTAGTTCTCATGTGTCATGTTGGACTAGCAATCGACTTCTGCCCCCAAGTAAATGTGGAGTTCCGGCGAGTTAACTGTGAGGGTCTCGTGGCTGGACAGATCAGCGTCTAGTGAGAGACGAGATCGATATTGTGCATGATGATGCAAGTGTGTGTGATCCGGTTGGTAGCCTTTGTGGTTTCAATGCGGTGTGGTTTGGGGAGAGGGACAGAAGGTCATAGGGGCCCTAGGTTTCGTGTGTGAGAAGAAATTTAGTGTGTACCAAGGGTGGTAGCATCACTAGTACTTTCATTCTCATGAGTTTGGGAGTTGTGTTGAGATAGCCTATGGTGGCTGAGAGTTTAGATGTGTCATGTTAGGTCATTTATAGTCTTGATTGTTGATTGCTTGATTGCTTGATTGCTTGTTTGCTTGTTTGCTTACTTGCTTGCTAATCGCTTCCGCTAGTGCGATTCTGATTGTGTTGTGGTTGTGGGTAGTGTTTGGGGTAGTTGGTTTGAGAAGTATGCATGTTAGAGAGTCTCCCAACTCACTGAGTAATCGTGGATTACTCACTCCTCTCCGTGGACTGTTTTCTTGCAGGGAAAGTAAGTGGGTAGAGTTGGGCAACTAGGAAAACCGGATAGGATGTTTTGTGTTGTGTGATTGCTGAATTGAAACTTCTTGTTTTCTTTGACATGCATTCCTTCAAAATGGATCCAACTATTTTTACTTTGTATTCTTGTTTTGATTGCAAACATTATACATAAGTAAATCGAGATATTTTCTATATATATTCGGATGAGTTGAATAGTACATGATCTAGTCCGGACCAGCACAATGCCGCGCATGCGCCAAAGGTTGCAAAGCCGGAGGTGTAGGCGTAGCGGGTAGGAGGTGGCTTATGGACTGGTCGGGGAACCTAATTCGTTGGTGGAACCTCGACTGGACTGCGACTGTCTACCTCTTTGTGAAGCTCTCCTAAACCTATCCACGGTTTGTCCGACCAAGTGACGGGTGCGGTTCGGGGGCGTTACAATGGTGGTATCAGAGCGGGTTGCAAAACTCGTGTCCCACTTTGACTTTTCAAATGTTTTATCGAGTAATTGTGTTACAAAAACCAGCATTTAGTTTTGGTTGTTGCCTGTTTAGTTTGAGAGAACCTTAGACTTAACTAGCAACTTGCCTTGTGTGTGTGCAGATGTCTTCGGGTGGCAGGAATGGATGTGATGGTTCAGGGGAAAAAGGTCGGGTGCAGGAGGAGATGAGTAATAACAACGGGTTTCTTTCGATTGAGTCGGAAAGTTCTCATGCAGCCATGGACTCGGATAAGTGGAGTCTCGATGGACTGTGTAATGGTTATGGAGAAGAGGTGGATCAACCTATGGAGTCCAACCCTATTAAGAGAAAGGGTGTGGATAATGGTGAGGAAGAGAACCAGTCAATAGAGACTGATCCTTCAGAGTGTTTGGGAGATGACGAGGAGGTCAATGATGAATGGGATGATCAAGGAGCTGCAGTATGGACTGAGGTGTCGATGTAGATTCATATCACCGTCGATGGACGAGGGTTGTCCGTGACAATTCCAGATTCAGTGCCGAAGGATCAGAGAGAAGAAATGAGGACCCGCGTGATGGGTATGTTGTCTGACATAGTAGGTACGATTGATGGTGGGGAACCGGTTGGAGATGGAACCAACGGTGAATCTGAGCCCGACAATGGCGGAGCGGCCAGTGCTGAATTGAACAAGGCTGAGGGTGACGAAGACCCTAATCCAAGTGATGATGATCAAGAGGAATACTTGGAGGTGGTTGAGTTGTTGTCTAGCGATGAGGAGGGCATACCAACTCTCATTGTGGAGACAAAAAGGAGGCCAAGGGAAGCGGCTAAAGAGGGAACTCGACCCAAGTTGGTAGCAGTACCATTGCCAGTACCAGACCAAGGGGTAGCGGATGTCACACCTGGTTCAAGGGAGAATCAAGATCAAGACTCTAGTGTCGAGACACAAGAACTAGAGAATCAAAGAGATGCGGCCAGAAAGAATGGATCAGTGGGATCCGATGCTGTTGGAAGTCGAGGTCAACAAAGAAGAGTTGATGAGGCGGCTGAGGTTGAGTGAGAGAGTGCCAGTGCAAGGGCATGAGAGTAAGGCTGATGCGGAGCCCAAGAATGATCCTGCACCAATGGCTGAAACTGAACTACAAATGAGTCAAAAGCAAGAAAAGAAGAATGAGAACATGTAAGGTGGTACAAAGAAAGTCGGGAGTGAACCCGAAGGGGATCAAGTGATGAACACCGGAGATGAACCAAATGATAGCCGATCGTACGAGGCTGATAGCGAACCAAGGGGTGACCGAGAGATGGCACTGGGCCAAGGTTTGGGAGACTGAACCAAGGACTAAGAGACACCATGATGAAGTTAATTGGGAAGATAGGCTGAGGAAAGAAGTTGTTCAAATGGAACATGGACAAGGGAGTGAGAAGCGGTCTAAGTATTTGGAGTATGGGGTGAAACCCACGAGAGATGTGGAGATACGACCATAGAGGGGAGCAATAAGAACGAGAGCTCAGGCAAGGAAGAGAGTGACGAACCCGTCCAGAGTTCAAATTAGGAACACGGTCCAGTGTGAGGCGTGTGGTGAGATTGGTCACCGAGTTCGGCATTGCTGGAAAGCAGCGTTGTGCACTCCAGGGTCGGGAGATATGGTTGTATGTTGGGAATGTGGTGCAGTTGGGCACCACATGCCAAACTGTCCGTCTAGAATCCGAGGACCGGATGAAGGTGGATCAAGTGAGAGTGAAGCTCCTGCGCCTGCGACTATGATCTCTGTAAACTTACCCGCTGAACCAGGAACTGGCCAGCCACCAAGACAGTGCGAGTGTAGTTGTAGGATGTGTAAGTTCCTGAGAGAACCCTAGGCACCTGTTAGCCATGTGATAGGGGATGTGTAATCTTTTTGGGGAAAGATTTGGAACTTGTCCTGCGGTGTATTTTTTTTTATATATGTCTTTAAGACTAGATAACAACTCGGATAGCAAGCCGTAGAACCTTTAACTTTTTTTGGTAAAAGTTATTAAAGGGCGTTTGTGCTAAGTCTTTAGCCTCCTGGTGGTTAGTGGTGTGGTTGCTTGCTATCTTTGTTGTGATTTCTTGCATTTGTTATGTTTGCTTGCATGTTGTGATTGCTTGCATTTGTTATGATTGCTTGCATGTTGTGATTGCTTGCATTTGTTGTGATTGCTTGCATGTTGTGACTGCTTGCATTTGTTGTGATTGCTTGCATGTTGTGATTGCTTGCATTTGTTGTGTTTGCTTGCATGTTGAGATTGCTTGCATTGGTTGTTGTTGCATTGAATAGGATTGCTTGCTTCTAGTGGAGTAGTTGCTTGCTAATCATAGACTGCATGTGTATTGGGGTAGGATGCATGTAGTTTGCATAATCTAACCAAACCTTTGAGTTGTGATTGTTTTGGCATGATTGATTGAGGACTCACCTAACACCGCAAGAGCGCGATCTGACAAGTAGAGAGCCAGTATAAAAATTGATTAAGGAGGACCCTCGAATCAATTGGCAAGTAGAGAAAATGATGAGAAAGAGAGAATGATGATAAAGAGAGAATACGGAGAGTTAGACGCATTTTAAGTCAAGTCCAAGGGGTGGACGTTGATACGAAGAAAGGATGTGGCAGAGGCAGAGAGTTCAAGAAAATGATGTGGCAAAGACAGAGAGAGCAAGAAAATAATGAGACAAAGGCAGAGAGTGCAAGGAAATAATGTGATGAAGAAGAGGGTGCAAGAAGATCATCAACACCTGGCTAAGAGGTCAAATTATGGAAACCTCACTAAAACGATCAAGGTCAGAATGGACTCAGCGGAAGGAGTCAGATCAAAAAATGGGAATGATAACCTGATTTTTAAAGAAAACAAAAAGTGAAGAAAAGAATACGAGAAAGACAAATTCAAAACATGGTGATGGAGGACCATACGTAAAAGAGAATATTACGACCAAAATGTGAGACAAGCAGAGAACGGTTGTGAATCATCAAGACACATAACCGAGAGAAGTAGGGATCCAGAAGGTCCAAGTTAATTTACGAGATGAAAAAGCTTTGATGACACAAGTTCATAGAGCCAGAGTTGTATGAGTAACAACTGAAAATGCTGGTGAGGAGAACACCAGTAGCAGGCATGAGAAACGAGAATCGAAATCATCATGGAAGGTGATCAAGACATTGGAATTCAAGGACGAATTCTTTTAAGGGGGGTAGAATGTAATGACCCGTAACTAGAAATATGAAACTGACGGAGAAATGTGTCCAAAGACGAGGAGGAAGAGGAGGCGAAGCGCTGTCGGATTTGCGGTATGGTGTTGGAGCTCAATCCAGTCAATGATTGGCCTAAATCAGTGTGAGTTGAGGATTTGACCCTAGATGTGTTGAGTTTTACTCTTGGGTGAGACTAGAGAAGTACATAAGCTTGGGGGCTCATGTGACTCTTGTTTTCTTGAGTGTTGCATGTTTATCTTTTAGATCTATATGGTAACAAGTTGAGATCTGGGGTAGAGACTAATATGCACACATATAGTGTGGCATCTAGTCTTGTTTGGGGTTAAAAGATCATGCATGCATAAAGAATTGAGTATATGGGTTACATGTAAGGTCTGATCCGAAATGGCTGATCATGCATGCATCCTTGGGGAATTATTTCTCAACTGGGTGGGTAGAGAAATTTAAGTGGTGAAATGGCCGAAAATTTGCAATAATTAATTGCATAATTTTGAGAATTTTGTTAGTAGCATGCATGATAGAATTTGGAGAAAATTGGGGTAGAATCACTTGCATGTCAAGGAAAAATATTTAAGAAGTAGTTCTTAATTTTTCCTTGAGTTTTGGTTGAGTTGCATGCATGTGGATGTGGTCTTAAATTCTTGAATTTTATTTCTTGCATGTTAAGAATTTTTGGGTGATTTTTCCTTGCTTGTTTCTTGCATGTGTTGCTTGATTTCTTGCTTGGAAATTGCTTTATAATTAAGTACTTGATTCTTTGTGTCGGTAGACTTAGAATAAGTACTTGTCTAGCTAGTTCTCATGTGTCATGTTGGACTAGCAATCGACTTCTGCCCCCAAGTAAATGTGGAGTTCCGGCGAGTTAACTGTGAGGGCCTCGTGGCTGGACAGATCGGCGTCTAGTGAGAGACGAGATCGATATTGTGCATGATGATGCAAGTGTGTGTGATCCGGTTGGTAGCCTTTGTGGTTTCAACGCGGTGTGGTTTGGGGAGAGGGACAGAAGGTCATAGGGGCCCTAGGTTGCGTGTGTGAGAAGAAATTTAGTGTGTACCAAGGGTGGTAGCATCACTAGTACTTTCATTCCCATGAGTTTGGGAGTTGTGTTGAGATAGCCTATGGTGGCTGAGAGTCTAGAAGTGTCATGTTATGTCATTTCTAGTCTTGATTGTTGATTGCTTGATTGCTTGATTGTTGATTTCTTGATTGCTTGATTGCTTGATTGCTTGATTGCTTGATTGCTTAATTTTGACTGCATCTGGCGGAGCTTTTAGGTTTGTTTCATTAATCTTCTCTCTGCATAGATATTTTTTTTTTTCTAACATGGGAAAGAAAATCACTATGGACTCAGCTACACTTTTCAACAAGGTTAAGATCATTTTCTCCTCAAGTTTAAACTCTGATTTTAAAAGTACATTTTGATCAAGGTAGATAAATTCTTGATTTCTTGAAACAGGGTCTTGAGGTCATCGAAGCACATTATTTGTTTGGAGCTGAGTATGACAATAGAGAGATTGTCATTCATCCTCAAAGTATCGTACACTCCATGATTGAAACACTGGTCTTGCGTTAAAACTAAATAACTGCAGTTTTTGTCTTTCGGTTTCAAAGTGTATAACATGTATTTTGTTTTGTTTCACAGGATTCATCTGTACTTGCTCAATTGGGTTGGCCTGATATGCGTTTACCAATTCTCTACACCATGTCATGGCCCGATAGAGTTCCTTGTTCTGAAGTAACTTGGCCAAGACTTGACCTTTGCAAGTAAGCAAACCACATATATATACTCTCTGTTTATCAAGTGTGAAGCTAAGATTAGTTGAAGATTCCCCAATCGGTCTTTGGTTTGGTTTTGCATTCAGAACCTAAAACCAAAAGTTGATTGATTATGGTTGTGGATTTTGGCAGACTCGGTTTGTTGACTTTCAAGAAGCCAGACAATGTGAAATACCCATCCATGGATCTTTTTTGAATTACTAAGAGGTTCCGAGCCTAGGCCCGTACATCCTCTCATGCCAGGGACCAGAGCATTTTATATGGTCCCCTCCCAAACGCCGTCCCTCGAACCGGCGACCTCTAGAATTCGCCAGAGAGTCTTTACCAGTTGAGCTATCGACGCTTGGTCCCATCCATGGATCTTGCTTATGCTGTTGGACGAGCTGGAGGCACAATGACTGGAGTTCTCAGCGCCGCCAATGAGAAAGCCGTTGAAATGTTCATTGATGAAAAGTAAGACTTTTGTTTTCTCTTTGGGCATCTCAAACAAAATTGTTGAAACGAATCAAGATTGTTTATATTCTCACTTTTGTTTACAGGATAAGCTATTTGGATATCTTCAAGGTTGTGGAATTAACTTGCGATAAACATCGTAACGAGTTGGTAACATCACCTTCTTCTGAAGAGATTGTTCATTACGACTCTTGGGCACGTGAATACGCGGCAAGTGTGCAGCTTTCTTCTGGTGCCAGGCCAGTTCATGCATGACAAATTGCTTTGTTGGAAGAACATTAGTGAAGTGATTTTAAAATAATGTGGGAACAAGATTAGTGTAGAGAATGGGTTAGTACTTAATAGCGGTTTTTGGGAGGATTAAGGATTCTAACTAATGTATATGTGATCTAAACAAGCCAAACCAATAATTTGAAACCATTTTTACCAAAGCCTTCCGTTTAAAGTAAAAATCATCCAAGAGAGGTAAAAACAAAAGCCTAATTAGGGTTCTTGAAAAGCCTATGAGCTTCATCAGTACAGTAGGGGTTCCATCTCCTGTAGTCGTCCTCATCTGGTACTTGAAAAGCCTCTATGCTTCATGAGTAGAGAGCTTGCAGCATCATCACTTGTGCTACTTTTTGGCTTGTTGATTGGGAATTGGCCACTCGGTTGTTTATTAAATTAATGGAAACCACAAATTGTTTTGAAATATTGATTGATTAAAATATGAAAAATAGCCTCAAATAGCACTAAACTAAGTTTTTTGGACATTCATTGTAATGACCCGTAACTAGAAATATGAAACTGACGGAGAAATGTGTCCAAAGACGAGGAGGAAGAGGAGGCGAAGCGCTGTCGGATTTGCAGTGTGGAGGTGGAGCTCAACCCAGTCAATGATCGGCCTAAATCACTGTGAGTTGAGGATTTGACCCTAGATGTGTTGAGTTTTACTCTTGGGTGAGACTAGAGAAGTACATGAGCTTGGGGGCTCATGTGACTCTCTTGTTTTCTTGAGTGTTGCATGTTTATCTTTTAGATCTACATGGTAACAAGTTGAGATCTGGGGTAGAGACTAACATGCACACATATAGTGTGGCATCTAGTCTTGTTTGGGGTTAAAAGATCATGCATGCATAAAGAATTGTGTATATGGGTTGCATGTAAGGTCAGATCCGAAATTGTTGATCATGCATGCATCCTTGGGAAATTATTTCTCAACCGGGTGGGTAGAGAAATTTAAGTGGTGAAATGGGCAAAAATTTGCAATAATTAATTGCATAATATTGAGAATTTTGTTAGTAGCATACATAATAGAATTTGGAGAAAATTGGGGTAGAATCACTTGCATGTCAAGGAAAAATATTTAAGAAGTGGTTCTTAATTTTTCCTTGAGTTTTGGTTGAGTTGCATGCATGTGGATGTGGTCTTAAATGTTTGAATTTTATTTCTTGCATGTTAAGAATTTTTTGGTGATTTTTCCTTGCTTGTTTCTTGCATGTGTTGCTTGATTTCTTGCTTAGAAATTGCTTTATAATTAAGTACTTGATTCTTTGTGTCGGTAGACTTAGAATAAGTACTTGTCTAGCTAGTTCTCATGTGTCATGTTGGACTAGCAATCGACTTCTGTCCCCAAGTGAATGTGGAGTTCCGGCGAGTTAACCGTGAGGGTCTCGTGGCTGGACAAATCGGCATCTAGTGAGAGACGAGACCGATCTTGTGCATGACGATGCAAGTTTGTGTGATCTGGTTGGTAGCCTTTGTGGTTTCAACGCGGTGTGGTTTGGGGAGAGGGGACAGAAGGTAATAGGGGCCCTAGGTTGCGTGTGTGAGAAGAAGTTTAGAGTGTACCAAGGGCGGTAGCATCACTAGTACTTTCATTCCCATGAGTTTTGGGAGTTGTGTTGAGATAGCCTATGGTGGCTGAGAGTCTAGTAGTGTCACATTGGGTCATTTCTAGTCTTGATTGTTGATTGCTTGTTTGCTTCTTTGCTTGTTTGCTTACTTGCTTGCTAATGGCTTCCGCTAGTGCGATTCTGATTGTGTTGTAGTTGTGGGTAGTGTTTGGGGTAGTTGGTTTGAGAAGTATGCATGTTAGAGAGTCTCCCAACTCATTGAGTAGTCGTGGATTACTCACTCCTCTCCGTGGACTGTTTCTTGCAAGAAAAGTAAGTGGGTAGAGTTGGGCAACTAGGAAAACTGGATAGGATGTTTTGTGATGTGTGATTGCTGAATGAAACTTCTTGTTTTCTTTGACATGCATTTCTTCAAAATGGATCCAACTATTTTTACTTTGTATTCTTGTTTTGATCGCAAACATTATACATAAGTAAATCAAGATATTTTTTATATATATTTGGACGAGTGGGATAGTACATGGTCTAGTCCGGACCAGCACAACGCTGCGCATGCGCCAAAGGTTGCAAAGCCGGAGGTGGCTTGTAGACTGGTCAGGGAACCTAATTCCTTGGTGGAACCTCGACTGTTTACCTCTTCGTGACGCTCTCCCAAACCTATCTGCGGTTTGTCCGACCGAGTGACGGGTGCGGTTCGGGGACGTTACATTCATAGCATCTACTCCATGAAATCTATAATATGAAATATGATCAACTCTCACCATATACCATATGAACGTTGAGAGAGTGCCACCTGTCAACCTAAATTAAAAGCACTTAAACTAAAAGCAAACATATTTAAAATTAAAAAGGAATCTGAAACATATTCCGTGTATTTTATTATTTTTCATATCACAAACAGTTTCAATATTAATATAAGAAATCTACTGAGGCTTGGAACATGTCGATGTGTTCTTTAAGTAAGTAGATGAATCACCAAAAGATAAAAAGGTATCGAGAGTAAAACCAAAGATTTGCTTCGTCCTCTTAAGATAAACCATGAAGATATAAATATATCGTTTAGGCATTAGAATTTTCTCAACAATTTGAAAAGTTGCAGCAGTGACTAGGAATTTGGTTAATATTGTAGAGATATTCATGAAAGTGTGTTCTTAGATAAATAATTTTTTATATATGAAAAAGATTGGAGTTTTGTTCACTATCGAGTGAAAGATAGTTAAATCAATGATAGAATGTTAGTTGAGGAAAATACAGAGAGAGAAAAGGAAATAAATGAAATGCTTATTAAAAATTAAATTTTAGAATTATATTCAAGAAATTGAATAGCTAGCAGAAAAAGAAGTTGTCTATCTTAATTAAAACCATTAAAGAGTTAACCAAGCTACAGAAGTGTATATTACATTCAGTATTGAGGGAGTTTGTGATTCAGACTGTGCTACTGATCTAAACAGAAGATGATCAGTTTCAGGTTATGTTTTCCGGATTGGTGGAAACACAGTGAGTTGGAGATCCAGTCTTCAGCATGTGGTAGCCCTTTCATCCACATAAGCTGAGTACATGGCTCTCACTGAAGCAGCTAAGGAGGGTATTTAGTTACAAAGGATTCACTTCATCCGGGTCACAGTGAATGACGGTTCAGTCAAGGTAACCAAAATCCACAGTACCCTAAGTTTAGCTGATATTTTAGCCAATGGGTTACCTGGTGAAGCGTTCGAGAAGTGTCTCATAACGCTGAAAGTCACCACCTGATTTAAGCAAGGGGTACTTTGAGATGGTTTGTTGATTGGGCATCTCATAGGAAAGGTAGAGAAGCAGTTGTAAGGAACTACATTGCAGTCTCAAAGGAAATCAACAAAGGAAGATTGAAGATGGTAAAGTCTGAAATCGGGAAAGGTCTCAGGGGTATTACTTGGGACAAACAGAGCAAGGTTTACTACGTACAGAAGGCTTTAAAGACTTGTTCCGTCTTTACAAATCACCACATGATATTTCTCTGTGTTTTGTTCTCACTCGCACAGTTCCGACAATCACTTCCCGGAAGGTCACTCATCTTTTCTTAAGTTTAATCACAGTTTAACACTACAAGAAATTGGTTATTAATAACACTACAAAGCACTATTTTAATAATATGATAGCGTTACTAAAAATGTTATCGTATCGCCCGCGATAGTAGGTCCGTCGTTTTAGATAGCAGTTTTGTATATGCTATTAAAATTCAATTATTAATAGCGGATTTGTCATTGCTATTGTATATTTTACAATACTGTTAAATTTTTGTTATCAAAGCTATTATTCATAATATATATATATATATATTTAAATTCTAAATATTGAATTTTAAATTTTATTAATAAAAGCTTAAAATAATCAATAATAGTTTGTATTTAATGAAGAATACAACAATAATCATATTACAATATTAAAAACATACTGGATCAAAAAAAAAAGCACCATCACACTAGAGATCGAATTTCGCTCCTTACGAATGTAGAATGTTGGCAATTCGCTAATGATTGTTGACAAAAAAAAAAAAAAAAAAAAAAAAAAAAAAAAAAAAAAAAACAAAGCAATAAACTCTGATTGATGTTATACTTTCTCTAGCTCTACTCAGTGTTTTTCTATCTGTTCTTTCACTAGCCTCTGCGATTCTCGTATAAGCCTTGTGTGCTTCTTTATCAGCTCTTCCTTTATCTTTTCCTCCATTACTGCAATTCGCGGATAAGCCTTGTTTGTTTATATCAGCTCTTCCTTTGTCTTTTCCTCCATTACTGCAATCTCCTATTAAAGAGTTTAGAACATAGCAGAAACTGGGGTTTAAGTCAAATGGATTATGGGAATTCACATTTTGAGAAGAACATAAGCTAACCTTCTTAAAGCTTTCTGCTCTAGTGTGTGCATGATCTTCTCCCTTTAATCCCATGAAATAAACCTGAAGCTTTTTCGCAGCTTCCATAAAATCTCTGGCATGCTTCTCAGGCGCTCAACATCAACTGCAGTTAGCCGTTTCCTTGTGTTCAATCCATAAACACAAGTATGATTTTTTAGATATTACAAATAATAACTTCAAATTTTGATATTTATTTATTTATGTAATTAATAATAGGTGATAGTACTGTCAAAAGTTGTAGTAGCATATACCCTGATGGAGGCCCAGTTGTTAGTAGCCCAAAGATAAACGGCCCGTTTTCTGGAATATCAACAATAAGTAAAGTAGGAAACCCTAGAATCGTGAGCTCACCCCTGCTCGCCTTCCTCTCTTTCTCCTTCATACAGATCTGAGAAAAGACTTTCCTTTATTTTTTTGGTTCTTTCCCCAGAAAAAAAAAAAGTAAAATTTATCAAAGTTTTCTGCTTCTATATATGCATCTATAGAAGAGTAGGAATTTTTATATTTTGAAGTATTTGGTGGAGCTAGTGAATATGGTTATGTCTCAGCGGAAGAATAGAACTCCAAAGTCGAAGTTAATAATGAGAAGAGGAAGAAGTAGAAGACGAAGAGGAGTCCAGTTGTTTGCGCCTGAGATCCCCTTTGATCTAGTGATCGAGATTATGGCTAGATTACCTGGTAAATCGCTGATGAGGTTCAAGTGCGTTTCAAACCTCTGGTATTCTCTGATCCGTTCTCGATATTTTAGTAACCTTTATTATACGCTCGCGTCTCCACGACGACCCCCTCCTCGTCTGTACATCACTGTGGTGGACAGGCTCAAGTGTGATTCATTGGGGTTCTGCAACAAACCCCACGAGTCTGTAATGCTATCATTGAAACCATCTGCTAATAATAAGTCTTTCGACCTAGATTTGACAATGCCAGGGATGGGAGGACGCGGACGCAACTTGGCAACTCTTCGCGGCTTGATTATATACAATGTTTGTTCTAAAGGGTGCATCTATAATCCCACCACCAGACAAACCCTAAAGTTACCCGCCGTAAAATCCACCATGTATTCCCAACAACAACGTATTGATAGTGTTAATAGAGTCGTCTACTCTTTGGGACACGACCCTGTTCTTGACCAATACAAAGTATTCTGCACTGTTGTGACAGCCGCCAAAATTTTTAAGCGTATAACCTCGGAGCATTGGGTCTTGGTACTAGAAGCTGGAGGTGGTTCCTGGACAAGAGTTCAGTTTGACTTACCTCATTTTCCTAACGGACTAGGAGTCTGCATCGATGGAGTTATATATTATTTGGCTTTCATTAGCAGGTCTCGTGAAATCCTGCTCAGTTTTGACGTTAGGTGTGAAAAGTTAAACATGATCCAAGTACCTCATGTTTTGACTAAATATGGCGAATTTGCGGGTTTGATACAGTATGGTCGGAAACCAGCTATTTTTAATGTTACCAATCTTGCACGAAAGGGTTATGCAGACTTATGGCTCTTGGAAGATGCTGGAAACTGGTCGACCAAGTCACTGGTTTTACGGCCTTGTCAGACACATCTGGTCGATAACGACATTCCTTTGACGGTAAGAGGCACAACTCAAAATGGGGAAGTTATCTTGGTGCCGAATGGGTTGGATTCCCTTTCATACATTCTCTTTTATGATCTACAAAAGAACGATTTGAGGAAAATTAAACTGAAAGGAATACCGAAGGAGTTTATTAACTCGTACGTTTATATGAATCTGATGGATGAGGGTGAAAACATAATGCACTTGGAAATTTGAATACCATTATTTATGTTTTTTTTCTTTCTTAATTCCAAGTTAAGTTTATGAATTAATTATCCTGTTTTCGCTGTTGAATAATACAATGTAACTATTTATTATGTAATTTTAATTTTACTTATGTTGCAAAACAAAATAAAACATTAGTTAAACGTTGTTCTTTTCATGATAATCATCAAAGGCGGATTGGATTTGTCTGTTGATATGGTTGGAATTTTTGGAGAATGCTAATTATTTATGAGTTAAGCTGATCCTTAGCCAGAAAAAGAAAAAAAGAAAAAAATGTAAACTCTGAATTATGATAAGGATTAACTCTTAGCTACAAGAACCATGTGTCACAATCTGATTGGGTAAAATATTAGAGAAAACCCAAAAAAAATTACACGCTTTTTTTCTTCTTCTTCTTTCCTTTTTGTATAGCCAACAAATAATTAAGTTAATATTTTAGCAGTAAGTAAAAAAACAAAACCAAAACTTCTAGAGCATCATTAGTGGAGTACCTCTCCCAAGATACTCTCAAATTAATTAATTATATAACTAATACTTATTTAAATAAAGCAACCCTAAGAGTATTTCTGCAAAATCATTCTTTTACTAGATAAACCAAAGAAGATTGCTCAATCTTGTTGGTGTCTATGTGACTGAAATATTATTTGTTTACAAAATTGTTGCTATGTGTTTACAAACACAATCTCGATGTCAACTTGAAAAATAATCCGAACAAGGTAACAAGTTACAATGTCATTTGAATCCAAAATAAAAAATACATCTAATTGTCTTACTGCTTAAAACCTGCAACTACAACTCTCATACTTAAAACATGCAACTCCCACCCTTAAAACCTGCAACTACACAAACCTGCAACTCCCATTAGTTAAAACCTGCAACTCCCACAGTTAAAACCTGCAACTACACTTAAAACCTGCAACTACACTTAAAACCTGCAACTACAACTCCCATTGACTACTTTTTTGTGTGAGTGAGTGTTTCAGGAGCATTTCCTGATCATAGTCATTAAGACAAACAAAATCGACTTAAACATTAACAAAAACTCAACAAAATCGACTTAAACATCAACAAAAACATAAACACAGTTCACCCAAACACATAGCCAAGCCTAAGAACAAAAACACAGTCTCGTACGAAGAGCATACCTTTTCAACTACGAGAATCCACTCCCAATGTCAAGCTGATGAACACCCCTCTTCACCATTAAACCCCATTGTCCAGTTACCTCGCACAAAACATGGCAAAAGAGTGAATGTTAACCACACTATAACATTAACAAAACATCAAGCAAAAACTCAATTGTACTCCTAACAACAACACACGGGTCACAATAAAAAAACATATAACATTCTCACAATCAAACAAGACAACAAACGGTTAAACCCTATACTACTAAAGAGACATGAGAAGTTCATACCTTTTGATCATAGAACAACAGTCTGAACAACAATCAAACAAGACAACAAACGCTTAAACCCTATACAACAAAAGTTCCCTGTCTTGTAAAGCACCATAAATCGTAAAGTGTTATTGTTTGTTCTACTAGGAGAGTTTAAGCATGATTACCTATACAATCTAAAACACAAAGACAGTTGATCCTTTAACAATCTAAAACACAAAGCTTCAACCTCACACAACACAAGGAAATCTGTGGTAAATCAGACAAACAATCGATTTAAGCCCCAACCCGTAAACCCTCCATACAAATCACAAACCAATTAAACATCAAACAGTACCCACTCTCACAATCAAATCGAATTTTACCTAAAGCCTAACATTAACAACGAGATCAATAATTAAGTGATGACTGATGAGAATACAAACCTTCTCTGTCTGATTCGTCTCCCGGTGGACCTCGTTGTTCACATAAGAGCCATCAGAAGTAACCGCAGCCGTCGATGTCGCAAAAGGAGGTAGGTCGTCGTGAGAACCGAAGCGTCACATCTCACGCTTAAGTCGATCGGAGTGGCCATCGTCTTCCTCAACCACCAACCCTCCACTTTTAGCCGGATAAATCAAAGGATTCGAGGTGAATCCACTGATTTTCCGGTTTGCTGTATCAATCCGTGGCGATTCGCCGTTTTGTGTCTGATGAGAAGAGAGAGACAGGAAAGAAGCAAAAATGAGGAGAAAAAAAAACTGATTTTATATTTTTTGATCAGCCATTCACAATGAGCCACGTCGCGGTTCTTAAGGGCATGTAAATGAACTTTAAATGGATTGTTTATTCATGAACTGGGGCCCAAACCCAAGAGAAATGAGGAGAGTACCCCTTAGACTGTCCTCATTGGTTTTGTTTCTTAAATCATTTTTTAATAATATAAAGGAAGTTATCAAGTAAGAAATGTTTCCAACATTTCTTATATTAGAAACGTTCCTTTGAAGAATATTGCTTATTTTATTATTATTTTGGTCTAAGGAAAATTCTAAGAAACCTCTTACAAACACCAATGAGGATAGTCTTAGTAATAAGGCTCTACAAAAATATTCGAAAGGTACAACCATTTTTTTTTTTTTGCCAATCAAACACATAGTTTTATTTTATCTACTAAACCCTTGTTCGTAAACTGCGCTTAATCCTCCTACCCATTGATCATCACATCATCCAACGGCCATGTTTTAAAGGCGTTGTCTTTACTCTGCTATCTGACGGCCATATTTGACTCTTAAAAAGTGCCCCTAAATGTAAAAGTTTGTCGAACGCAAGCGCACACGGCACACACACAAAGTGTGTAATCTTCCCAAGATGACACGGGTTAATAATTCTACCCTATCATGTCAAATACAATTGTTAATAATGGTTCATGGTTGGTGGACATGCAGCGTAGTTTTTCTCTCGATTTAACGGTGGAGATACTGAAGAAACTCCCGCCCAAGTCATTTTTGAGGTTCCAATGCGTCTCCAAGCAATGGTCAACTATAATCAGCACCCGTAAAGATTTCATAGAGACTCGATCGTTACTCGGTCTTTGACTCAGCCCTCTGTGTGATCCCCACGTCATCTTACCAATTTCCATCACTCTTCACCTCCAGAACCTTTCTTCTTCTCATCTACTTACCATCACAAAGAAAACGCATTATCAATTCTTCGAAAATATCAATGCGGTATACGTCTGTGGCTTGTTCTGTTGTTCGGCTTTAGACTCACTCTCATATTATGGTCAAGATATACAACCCTACCACAAAGCAATCCGTTTCTTTAGACGATATCAAATCTCCGAGTAATTTCAGGTTCTGCTTCTACGATCCCATCGTAACTTAAATCATATTTTTTAACAGAAGTCCATAAGATCTGAAACTAACATCAACAAAACAATGTGGCCACAGAGATTATGAAGCCATGATTAATTATTTTAAGACATCTAAAGACAACTACACGAAGATAAAGAGGTCATGTCGTGGAAACAGAGCTTTCTTGTACAAGAAGATAAAAAGACTGATATAGACACTAAAGATTTTCTGACATGTTTACGCATATTTTCCAACACTAGTCTTCATAAGCTAATTTGAAGATATGTTGAATTGTCTCAAAAAGGATTCATCAGATCGAAGGTACCCATTGTTCTTGAGCATTTGAAAACAAAACGTTCATAACAAGTTAAGTCGAATACTTTTTTGAGGCCCAAATGTTGGTAGCCCATTACCACTATTTGTAACCGACGCCGTTCAAAACGTTCAATACAAGTTAAATGTTGGTAGAACAAAACCGACGCCGTTTCTGTTGGAGTAACAAATTGTGCTAGTCAAGCCCATTAAGTGTAGCCCAGGGATGGGAGGACGCAACATGGTGGTTCTTCGCGGCTTGATTCTATACAGTGTTTGCAGAAAGGCGTGTATCTACAATCCCACCACCAGACAGAGTGTAACCTTACCCGCAGTCGATTCCAACATACTACCGTAAGACTGTCCTCTACTTTTTCGGACACGATCCTGTTCTTGATCAATACAAAGTAGTTTGCACTGTTGTAGTATCCTCAAAAAGATTTAGGATATTAACCTCAGAGCATTGGGTCTTCGTACTAGAACCTGGAAGTTCCTGGAAACGAATTGAGTTTGGTCAACCTCATCATCTTCCTACAAGAATAGGACTGTGCATCGATGGAGTTGTATATTATTTGGCTTCTACTTCTAAGGGTGGCGATATCGTTGTCAGTTTTGACGTTAGGTCTGAAGAGTTCAGTATAATCAAAGCACCTCCTCCTGTGGTGTCTTCATATGGTAAGTCTGTGGGATTTATAGAGTATGATGGAAAACCAGCTGTTTTTGATCATACCAATCTATCACAAAAGGGTTTGGTGGACTTATGGGTCTTGGAAGTTGCTGGAAGATGGTCGAGAACATCTTTGGTTTTGAAGCCTTGTCAGTTGCATTTGGTCAGTTGTGACAACATTGATTTTTTGACGGTAGAAGGTACAACTCAAGACGGCAAGGTTATCTTGTCACCATTTCCTTTGATTTCCCCTTATTACATTATTTATTATGATCTAGAAAAGAATGATTTGAGCAAGGTTTGGATTAGAGGTATACCGGAACACTGGTTTCGTAAGCTTGTTAAGACCAGCTTATATTTATTTTTCAAGCATATGGATAAGTGTGAAAGCATACTGCACTTGGAAACTTGAATGCCAAGTGAAAAGCATACTGGACTTGGAAACAATGCCAATATTGGTTTTTTCTTCCTAGCTTGATTATCAAGATTTAATTGTTGTTAACTTCAATAATAGTGTGTAATACAATGGAACTATTTTTTTATTTTTTTATTTTTTCTTTTTTTATAATTTTATTTTACTTATGTTACCAGAAAAATAATCAATCGTTGCATATATGTCCCTTTATTGTAATATTATAGTTATATTACGTTGTCAATCTTGGATGGATTATTGGAATTTTTTTATGAGTGATATGACTTAAATTTAGGGCCTATATTAGGTTAAATGTTCTAAATATCAAATTGCATAACAAGTTTACGACTTGGCAAATTATTCTTTGACAACGAAATACAAGTAGCATCAAAAATACTAAACAACCTAATATATAATATTTACTGATTAGTATTTGAAGAAAGCACATAAAGATTAATAAAATCTAAAACCTGTAATATTAACCCAGTTATATACTCCCTCCGTTTCAAAATATAAGATATTTTTTTTTTAAAATTGAATTAATCAGTAAATATTATATAAACATTCACAATTGTTTTTTTTTTTTTTAAATTGAATTAAATTGTTTTTTTAACTCTTTTTTAGATCCGGCCGATGAACATAATGCCTCCTACTACTAAAGGAGGAGACACAGTGTGAACGAGAACCAACAAAATTTTCATTTTCAATTTTCAAAATATTCCAATGACATAGCTCGCTAAGAACTCAGATTCTCTTCTATTCTCTTCGAGTTCGTGGTTAATGATGACGATTTTGTGTTTAGATCTGGGGTTGTTCTTGGAATTTTTAGCATATTTGAAGTGATAATGTCAATTAGCATATCTCGATTGATGATTTCTAATTTTGATCTGGAGTTGCTAGATGATAATGTCAATTAGATAGATGATTTTTCTAATGATGTTTAGGAGACTTTAGATACTGGTGTTTGATGATTTTTCTAATGATGTTTAGAAGACCTTAGATACTGGTGTTTGATTTTTCTAATGATGTTTAAGAATTTTAATTTGATGAGCTACTATTTGTTAATAATTATGAGCCATAAATAAATAATGCATTTATAACTAGACATATGTTTTTTTAATTTGTACAAAAACTCTACAAAATCAATCTTTTTAGTACAAAGATGGATGATTAGAAAATGTTGATGAGTCATGACTTAAAATTAGGCCTACATCTTTATTATTATAATATTAAAAGAGAAGTACAAATAAAGAATGTGTAAAATTATGACTCTTACTACACCAATTACCACTCAATTATTGATTTTAGAAAATAGTTTTGAAATCCCCTATATAATAAAACGGAAGTACACAACATTGTTTTGTATACTATATAATTTTAATAAGTTGGTTATAAAATAGGTTATATATTAAGTTATTATTTATATAGTCTAGATTTATTGTTTCCAAAAATCTTAAAGAGAATATTCTAAAGAATCATTTAATATCATCTAACTTACCATATTAATTTCTTTTATTAAATTATTCATTAAATAATTTTTTTTTTGATATCTAACTTAACATATTAATTTGTTAATTATCATTATATTTCATCTCTCATATTTATTTATGAGTCTTTTTTGTGAAACAAATAAATTCTCATATTATTTATTATAATTAAAAATAGTTTTATTTTCGGATATACCATTAGTTGAATTTTTACAAATATAAATGATTCAATCAATAAAATCTTCAAGTTTAATTATTATTATTCTTTAAAAATAATATCTATTGAATTAAAAAATTTACTGAGTAACGGGTCAAAATTTGAACCTTTTGTTGAACTTTATAATTTTATATAATGTAATAAACTTTAAATAATTTATTTTAAAATATTGAAATTAGAAATTAAAGTTAGAAACTATAAACACTCTAAATTGGTTTGTTATAGTAATGTCAATAATATGTCACTATAAACACTCTAAATTGGTTTCTCGGGAGATGGGGAAGTTAATTAGTGATGAGAGTGGGATCCAATCAACAACAGACCTTGGTAAATATCTTGGTATACCTGTTCTGCAGAAAAGGATTAATAAGGAGACCTTTGGAGAGGTGTTACAAAGGGTCACTTCGCGATTAGCGGGTTGGAAAAGCAAGTGTCTAAGTATGGCAGGGCGGTTAACCTTGACGAAGTCAGTTCTATTATCAATACCAGTCAATTCAATGAGCACAATTCTACTACCGGCATCCATTTTGGATGGTTTAGATCGAGTGTCACGGGATTTCATATGGGGTAGCTCTCAAGAGAAGAGAAAACAACACTTAGTGGCGTGGGACAGAGTTTGTTTACCTAGAGTGGAGGGAGGTTTGGGTATCAGAACTGCCAAGAATATGAACAAAGCTCTTCTGGCTAAAGTTGGTTGGAGACTTCTGGCTGATCATACCAGTTTGTGGGCACGGATTTTGCAAACTAAGTATAAGGTGAAGAACATCCGGGAGCGGGATCGGATGGGGGCTCAAAAACCGGGATCATCAACGTGGCGAAGTGTGAAAGCTGGGCTACGGGATGTGGTGCTCCAGGGTCAGAGATGGATTGTGGGAAATGGTCGTGATATACTCTTTTGGGAGGATCGATGGCTGCTTGAGGAACCACTGGTGGAGCGGGTGAACGCAGATTTGCCAAGTGAGCTTAAAGAGCTGCCTGTAAAGGAATTTTGGAGGGATGCGCAGGGCTGGTCTTTGGCACGCCTGTCGCCATTCCTGTCTCAACATATTCAACTGGTACTGGCTGCATTGGTAGTTGATAACGGCTCCGGTGCTCGGGATAGATTGACTTGGGGTGAAACAGCTGATGGCAAATTCACAGTGACGTCTGCATATTCTATGTTGGCGAAGAACTCTTGTCCTCGAGTGAATATGTCTGCCTTTTATTCTCGCCTGTGGAGAGTTGTCGCTCCTGAGCGAGTTAAAGTGTTCCTATGGTTGGTATCTCAGCAAGCCATCATGACAAACGTGGAGAGACACCGTAGACATTTGAGTTCGACACCAGTTTGTCAGGTATGTAAGGGAGGGGAAGAGACAGTCCTTCATGTTTTAAGGGATTGTCCCTCCATCGCTGGATTATGGAGGCGGGTTATACCAGTGTCTCTGAGACAGAGTTTCTTTGATAGCTCACTGTTAGGGTGGTTGTATGATAATCTACGAATGGGTATTCAAGTAGCGGGTAGTGATTTTTCAACCCTCTTTGCCATGGGGTTGTGGTGGAGCTGGAAATGGCGTTGTGGTAGTGTGTTTGGTGAGTACAGCAGGTGTCGGGATAAAATACGTTTTGTTAAAGATTTGGCTCGGGAGGTTAGCAGGGCACATTTAAACTCTCGGGAGGGACACGGACGAGTTGAGCGGATTGAGAGGTTGATTGCTTGGTCGCGTCCGGGACAAGGTTGGATGAAGCTTAACACAGATGGGGCTTCCCATGGTAATCATGGGTTGGCCACTGCGGGGGGTGTTCTGCGTGATGGTTCCGGAGCATGGGGCGGAGGCTTTGCTCTACATATTGGGATTTGTTCAGCGCCCTTGGCAGAGTTATGGGGTGTATATCACGGGTTGTATTTGGCATGGGGGAAGAATGTTAGAAGACTGGAGTTGGAGGTGGATTCAGAGATAGTTGTTGGTTTTTTAAGGACAGGGATTAGCGATTCACATCCTCTGTCGTTCCTGGTACGTCTGTGCCATGGCTTTTTATCAAGGGACTGGATAGTCCGGATTTCGCATGTGTATAGGGAAGCTAACCGTCTAGCTGATGGGTTGGCCAACTATGCGTTTACTTTACCTTTCGGTTTGCATGTTTTTGATTCTGTTCCAGTATTTGTAGCTTCGATTGTAGGGGAGGATGCTCGAGGAACTTCGGTTCCAAGACAGACTCGGTTGTAATTTAATTTTTTAGTTTAATAATACTAGGGAGACATTGTCTCCCTCTCTATTACCAAAAAAAAATAATATGTCACTATAATATGAAATAATTTAAAAAACTAAGTATATTAAAACAAAAAGTATAACAATATACTAAATTACTCATAATATAATAACTCGCTTTTTAAAAACCAAATTTACAAAATTATGTCTTATAATGACATTCAAGTCATGAGGTAGAATATACATTGTTGAAATAACTTCATGTACATAAACTAATATAATATATTTAATTTTTATTTTAAAATAAAAAATATACAAAATTTTGTATAAAATAAAATTTAACAAGTGTTATAACACAGGTACTTATCTAGAATCATTAACAATATAAAACTTACAAAATAAGTGTCTTTTTCAAGTCATCATATTTAGCATATGATTTTATTGCATAATATTTTATCCAAAAAAACTTTTAAAAACAATCACATAAATTATATTTTATAAAAAAATTATAATATAAATAAAATGAATTTCAACCTGTGCTCTAGCACGGGTCTTAATCTAGTTAAGAATGGTAATTTGGTATTGATGAAAATTCAATTGGATTATCTAATTATAATATTCAAGATATCCATGGGTGCTTAATATGGATCTTACCATAAAAAATAATTAATAACTAATTAAGGAAAAACTAAATTTCATCATGAAATATTTTTTAAAATATATATAATTTTGTAATTAAGGTATTGTTTACAAAAATTTAAGAAATTGCAAAAACAATATTTCTTTTGTAATTTTAGATAGGATAATGTTAACTATAACTTATCGACACCATCAAATAAATGTCATTTAGTTATATGATAAATTGAATTTTATAAACCATCAAAAATAAGAGATTTTAATAGAATTTATACAACAGTTTTTTATACAAATTTGTTTTAAAAAATACAATTACAAATTGATACATGATTCTAAAGCCCAAATAAGATATGGACTTTACATACTGATTTTGAAAAATATATTTAATAGTACTCTTAAAATATGTTGAATTGTTTCTGAGGAATTGATCACATTGCTGCGACAGTACATAAGAAAAGAACTTATAGATCAGAACAGAAAGCAATACCTTCAGACATATTGAATAAAACAATTAATTTTCAGTGACAAAGTTTGAAGAGTTATTCTTCATTTTAGTGTACTTGATGGTTTATTAGTTATGATCTCTTCTAATATATAAGCAATCCCGAATCAGTTTTTGAACAATAAACATAAGAACTGTTACAAAAGAGAGTCTGAAACAATCATCATACTAATCTAACACCGTTAGAAACATCAAAAAGAACAACAATAACAAAAACACAGAGAAACAGAGCTTTCTTGCGGAAGAAGGTAAAGGCTGAGGAGATGGAGCAGCAGGTCTCTGTTTTCCAGCAGAAGCGGTAGTATTTTCTTTGGAGCAAGCTAAGTTACAACGACTAGGACGGACAATTCGGTACACACCAGAGCTCGTGAGCAAATGTATGTCCTTGTTATTGTCTTGTCCAAAAGAGTAGATGTAACCAAGAGCAGGTCCTGAGCTAGCTCCTCCTGGAGCCGCGGTACACTTCATGGGGGAATCCTTGCTGCAACTAAATGGTATTAGAGAGTCCGTGAAGTTTCCACTATCTTTTGGTGATTCGATCGCTGCCCACATTGCGTTTGCATAAAGATCTGCATACAAGTACCTGAAACAAAAGGGTTTGAGGATTTTAGTGATTTAGGGCTTCAGATTTAGTGTTTATATATGGTTTAGTTTTTTGACTTACGTTCCATAAGAGCAAGGATCAGTGTTGGATCGATAGAAGTAACCTCCAATAATGGAAGCTGATCCTTCATGCTTGTTCACTTCAGAGTGGTTGTAACCGAGGATTGGGAATGTCAGGTTTGAATCCGCCGAGACATTTCTTCCGAAAGGCGATAACGGTGAGAAAACATAAGGTCCTTCGTAAGTTCTCCAGCCATAGTTTCCACCCATTGTTATGATATCAACTTCTTCATATGTATCCTGTTACATTTCAAACCCAAAGCTATATTTTAGTGAGAAACTCTGTATCATCACAGAGCTGGATGCTTGAACTGTAAGAAAAAAGACAAACCTTTCCGACATCGGCGCACAAGAAGTAGTCTGGTCTTTCGGAATCAAAGCTGCAACGCCATGGATTTCGTAGCCCTAAAGCCCAAATCTCAGGCTGCTCATTTTCATTTCCTTGGAAAGGATTGTTCTTTGGGATAGAGTAGTTTCCCCATAAACCAAGCTTAGAGATTTCAGATACGCCTGCAGAGTATTAATCACACAAAAACTAAGAGTTAAAAAACACAAAATCAAAACTCCCAAATACAATGCTTAAGTGATCGATATCGTCACTTAACTTGGCATAACATCAACATCAAGCCTCAAGATTTTGCCAAGCAATGACTTCTTGTTCTGTGCAAAGTTGTGAGTATCTGAAACTCCTCCTCCGTCACCAGTCATGAGATACAAATAACCATCAGGTCCAAAGAGGATCTGACCACCGTGAGATGACGAATACGGAAGTCCCATAGTGAAAATCCTCCTCACTTCAGAGGCTTTACCAATCTTTGCCTACACAAAATCATAAAAGCAACAATCTCCTTTAGAATCTTGATCTCCAAGAAACTCAGATTTTAATATGTTTTAGGGTTTTCATACTTTACCGTTGAAGGACTCGAGGAAGTACTGTTAGCAGTATACTCAGCCACAACGGTCTGATGACGACAAGGCTGCGCACCATCGTCTTTAGGTAGCTTAGAAGGATCACAATTTACATCAGAGTTGCAAGCACAACGACCAGAGCATCCAGGAGATTTGACTTTATCACAGTTAAAAGACGCGAAGAACCTCCCGTTCTCTGCGAACTTAGGATGAAACGCCATCCCCATCATACCAAACTGTGTATCGAAACTGACTTGATCGGTAATATCAACAAAAGGAGTCGATTCGTCAATTTCCATCGGTTTACCTGAATCTTGATCCGGTATTGTTCCTAACCAAATCTTACCAGGTTGGTTAGAGAAAAAGGCCCGGTTCGAACCATCGGGATGAGCAACCATGTTTAAGTAAGACCCGGTTGCTATCTTCTCAAGACATATTCCTTTAGGTGGCTTTACATCATCCTCATCACCACCAGTGTCTTTGTTAACCGGTTTAGCATTGAAGCATTTGGTTATGTTGTTGGATGGTCCACCAAAGGCGGTACAGAATTCGGTTTGGGATTTCCAAAGATCGGTTAACGTCGATGAATTAGAGGAAGCTGGACTAGGCGAGGTAGCACCACCTAGTAGAGTGGGACTAAAGGGAGAAGAGACAATGGAGATGTTCTGACATGAATCCCATAGTTTTGAGCATAAGTCTTGTGAAGTTGAGTTGCATAGAATTGGGATTTCAGAATTATCATCAAACAGTTGTCCTGAGGACTGATCACATTTCTGAGGAAATTTTTAAAAGAAAAAAAACTCAAGAAGTTCAGAATCAATAGCTTTAAGCAGATCAATACTATTGCAAGCTATTGGGTAAGTGAAAGATTGATTCTTTTTATATGAGGTTGAGGATTTGATTTAGACTTACAGCACAGAGGATGGATTTGAGAAGGGAGGAACAGTTTGAGTCAGAGATGTTCATTGAGTTGAAGCGATTCTGCAATTGAATATCATCTTTGGAAGTACAGCAAGAACGTCCTGTGTAGGAATCGCAGAACTGGAGTGTCTCGTTGTTGTTGACCGGAGTCTCTGGACAAAAGACCAAAACGACATGAAGACAAGAACACTTATACTCAAAACGACATGAAGACAGAGTACACTACTTACTTGAATCTGAGCAAAGAGGATGAGAAGTTGTTGCAGATGTTAGAAGCAGAAGAAGGGAACAGAAGATAGTGATGGATTGATTCGTCTTTGCCATTATTGAAACTATGCAACAACACAATTCTCTCTCTCTCTCTCTCTCTCTCAGGAGGAGGAGACTCAATGCTATATATGTGTGTGTAGGAGGACCATAGGAACATACATAGTTGTGTCTAAATACGAAATAGACGTTGAATTTTTTTTTTTGTCAAAATATTAAAGAAAGCATATAGGAGTGAAAATGAATAAATTCTTGGATAGGGTGAAACGGTTACGCTAATTTGTCTATCTCAAAATTATTAAATTCGATTGGTTATATGAATTTGTCAACCCCATCCTTCTCGAAGTTTAATTTTCGGAAAAAGTTTTCAATTTTGTTATTTTTTTATAATGAATGAAAAGAAAATGTGACATAGTTTTCAAACTTATTTTATAATAATGAAAACTACGAGCAATTATAAATCCAATAACAATCAACCCATTTTGTTATATGAATCCAATAGTTTTCAAGCTTCTCTCTAATCTCTACTAGTAGCTCTCTCGAGCAACTCATTTTATTGTTTTTTAGTTAATTCATTTTTAAGTAACTCAGACAACACTATTTATATCAAAACCATATAAAAAGAGTGTCGAGTAGCCTATTAATTACAGAACCATCCTTAAAGCAACAAGTTAACCCATAAACCGGGATGATTTGGCGCTTATAGAATTCTCTAAACGTAAATATTTTCATATATATATATAGGATGGATTTTTAAGATTTACTAGTAAAGAGAACAAGGCTTAGACATTGTGAGCCTTTAGATAGCCAACACAGAACAATTTATATCGTGTATATTTAAGTATATTCTATGATCTTCTTTTTTTTTCCTTTATATCATGTCTATTGTATTGTATGATCTATTTCTTCTAGATTTGGGTATAATTTATGACAGACTTAATTAATTAAATAATAGCCGTCCCCTTACGTATGTTAAATTGTTAACCATGTTAATACTTTAGCATTACCTAACATGAACGTCAATTTCGACGTCCATGTGAACATTTTACATCTTTTTACCTGATCAACAAATATTTATCTTTTGTTAGGTTGCTCCGCATTCCCCCTTTTCTCACACGCTTTACAAAGTTTCCTTTTGTTAAAATGTCATAGAAGAGGCAACATTCCTTTTTCTATATATGTTTCAAAAATCGCTTGTCATCTAATTCTTACGAGTCATTTTGGCTAAACCGGATACTGTACATTGACCTCTTAGAAAAGTTTATAACAGCGGAGGAGAAACACTGAAACAGTGATTAAGTTTTTGTCTGCCGACTAAAAAATAATCTACTAAAACCGAATAATATCTACGGCATATACAATAGATTCAAACCTACCAAAAGCTTTAAAAGTGAGATGATCTAATCTAACCATGAAAGAAAACCGAATAATTTGAACAACCCACTACGACTATTATACTAAAGAATCCATCGTTAACTTAGAGAGCCAACTATATATAAAGTTATAGTCTGAATATCAAAGCGGGTCGGAGCAGATTAAATCGTGGTCCACAAACTTTAATACTAATTCGTAGTATCACTAGTGTTCTTGTTTTCTTAAAGATCTAGATGGGTGGTAAATATTTTAAAGAAACCTGGAGCAACAGAAAAAAATGCAAATTAATGGCAACGACCAACTTGGATCTCCTTGACGACATTTTCTCTTAATTACATTTCCTACTTCTCACTTACTTTATGAGAATTGAGCTTATTCAACGGCATGGACTTTATTTCATCAATGAAACCATTTGACTTTTGAAACAGTCCACTTCTTTATCATGAATGAATATATATGTTAATTAGGTTACGATGAATTTGTAGAAGGTAAAAATGAGTTCCACTTGCTTTCTAGACATTCTGAGGAAAACTAATCAATTTAAACTGTTATGTGAGTTTTAAAGTGATCTATGTAATGCAAATCTTTCTATATCTTCAATCAACAGCGATAGAGATTACTGGACTACAAAGCACTCATCAACCATGTCATTAGATAGGATAAATGATATGATCAGTGATGTATTGTCCATGCAGATGATGGAAGATAAAGTTTGTATGTTGTAATATTATATAAAGGGGTTGACTCTCTAACAAAAACTTGCAAGGTTTTCAAATTCATTTGTAAGTTTGTTGAGAAAAAATCGTCACCACTTTGGTTTATTAGATAATGATAGTTGCTTCCATGTGGATTTGCACATAGTGATTCCTCTCGTTCGGCGGCCAAAGTAAAACAAGACTTTTATATATATATATATATATATATATATATATTAAATAGTGTAATGCGTTCTCGATGCATACATGTATCATGTATGAATAAGAAAATAATGCAAAATGAAAGCACACATTTATGGTGTTAGGTGTTGAGATATTCCATATCTAAACTTTAACCTAGATAGAATCGTGTGGGTTATATTCACACACTATTTATATATATCACTATCAAATGCAGATAAGATTTTGCTTTTTCCTTTTTGACTAAAGGATACAAATTTTTAACTTTAGTTTTTAAAAATACACGAACTCGACCATTTCCGTATTACCCACTTCCAAATTTTTGTCTCTCATCTGAAAAGTCTTTGTTGACCTAGAAAAAGAAAAAAAATCGTACATCATCCGTGACATGATCATCCCGATTAGACTTGTACATGTGTGTCTCAAAGTACAAGTTAAGGTATTGTCTGAAAATTTTAATTAACAATAAGAAAAGAAAATCTATTAGTATTCTTTTGTTCTTTGGATAAATTGGTTTCTTCTAAAAGATCTCGTAAATCTTCTTGCTGCAGTGACAAGGAAGTAGATTACACTAAGGGTGTGAATGGTTGCAGCGGTCAGGACGGCCAAATCTGTTTACGGACTGGACCGCTTTTAATTTACCATTCAGCAAATATAGTGTCCGTAGTGATGCGGTCCAAATAAAGTAGAGATAAGACCGCTGCGGACCAACTGTGGACCGCTTTTGTATACAAATAGAGTTGGTCCGTAGCGGTCTGTAGTCCGCCCTAAAAATAGAGCGGTCCAGAACGCAGACGGATTTGGCCGCCCTTACCGCAGTTACCATTCAAACCCTAATTTTCAACCCAAAAAACTGAAAAAGGTTGAACTAAATTCCAATGGCAAAATTCTAATGACAAAATACAAAAAAATCGAAACACATCGCACTAGTGTCCAAGAGTACCCTCGAAAAGGGGGAATTCGAATTCCATCAAATTATTGGTAAGAAATTTCAACCAATGGTCTCTTCATCCTGTTAATGTTAATAATATAGCCTTTTTTACTTTAGAAAATGCTTTTCAACAATGTATTGCTCTAAACTCTAAAATTGAGTTACTTTTTTTTTTTTTCCTTTGTAACTGGTAATTAAGACAAAACTGTTAGCGAGTTAAGTTCATATAACAATCTTTTTACTTCTCCAAGATTCTTAATCCAACAACACCAAAATAACTTTGTTTGAAGACAATAATAAGACCATTAAGTTTATCCATCAAGTGCTCCAAGAGCTTTCATGTCCTCTAAGAAAGCTGTGTAAGAATCATCAATGCTCTGTGGCTTTGAAGCTGCAGATGTCTTGGCTGACTCTACCTTCACAGGTGTAGCAGAAGCAATAGCTCTTGGTCTAAAACCCAAGCTCGTTGTCATCGATGTCTTTGGCTTTGGTTTAGTCACAGCTAATGATTCTCTTTTGACTCGAACTGACGCAGGAACCTGCACAACAACAACAACAAATAAAGCATTTGATTTGATACAGAGAGTTCAAACGACACATACCAAAACGGTGTGACCAATTCATGTAACTCACCATTGATGTAAGCTCAGGTGTGTGCTGGGCGAGTGGTCTCCTGACAACAGTAGGAGCAGCAGATTTCACATAAGATGGCTTGTTTGGTACATATGGTCTGATCATTGCTTGACCGTCTTGAAAACTAGACGGTGGTGGTCCTGGTGGAAGAGGTGGTCTTACCATTGGAGGAGGTCCAGGCGGTGGGCCATACGGTGGCCTTGGGATATGATGACCACCCAACATTCCAGGGTGCATATTGAGCGGAGGTGGTGGAGGTGGAAAATGCATTCCTGGAGGCAGATGAACATCAGTTTGAAAATTAGTGAGTGAAGCAGCACCTCCTGCAAATGTTGATTGATGTTGCTGATGTAATGGTGGTGGTGGGGGTGGTGCAACCATCTTAGAGAGGTTAGCATTTTGGAAACTACTCGCGTTACATTCTGAAGGAACACTCTCAGATTCGTTGCTTGGAAGACCTGATGGAAGGCCAGGTGGTGGGGGAGGAGGGACTGAAGTTATATTAGCGTTCTGCACCATAAATATGAAAAAAAATGTAATCAAATTTCAATCTTTATCCATCTGATACACGAAAACAGGTACATTGCACCAATTTAAGACAGCTATCAATAACAGGTGTTACCTTGTGATTGTTGAAGGTTAGATCAGATGATTCAGGGAATCTACCATCATCTTCATTTCCACTTAGACCAGGAGGAAGTGGAGGAAGGGGAGGACGAACCAAATCCTGCTCTTTTGGCGGTGGCCCAGGAGGTGGGGGTGGAAATGGTGGATGTGGCAAAGTAAGGCCCGTAGTTGGTGGCAAAGAAGTATTATTCCCATCCGGTAGAGGGGGGAGTGGGGGAAGTGGAGGAGGAGCAACTAGGACTGAATCTTCTGAATCGGTAATAGAAGACAATGCAGCACCACTAGATGAAGCACCATCTGAGGAGATACTAGTCCCTGCAAAACATTAAAAAAAAAATCCGTTTACCGATTAAATAAAAGGAAGTAGGAAAAAGAAGTGTTTTGATTTGTAAGAAGCAGCATTAACAAAGACATACCCATTGATGAATTATACATTGGTGGCTTTCCAGGGGGTGGTGCACCAGTTGGGTTCAACGTAGGGTGATAGTAAACAGAGTCCTGTCATAATATGCAGAAAAGTGAGAAGAGGTTTTTGAAATCAAGCAGAGGGAACAGAAAGAAAACAAACTAAGTACCTCTGGTTTTAAGTCCTCTTCGCCGGTTGCTCTTCGTTGAGGGGGTAGATGACTGCATAGAAGACACAAACAGGTTATGCATATATCTAACAGAAAGCCGATGACATCTTAACAATCAATATTTGCAGAAAATGAAAGTAACATGATAGAACGACTAATCACCTGAACATAACAGAGGTTGTGGCCTCACCTTGCTCCTTCTTTTTTTCATCATATTCCTGTGAAAACAAAGAAATGGCAATAAGCTGGGAGTACCTGTAGGGCAAAGGTAAAAAAAAAAAGCTAACTCTAGTAGAGAAATACCTTTCTCTTCTTGACCACCATTTTGAGAGTATCTTCAAGCTGTCTCTTTTTATGTTTTCTTGCTTTGTCCAAAGCACCTTCAGCCTCTACACCAATCAAAATATCAACTCTGTATTAGTTTGTATAGAGACTACAATACTGGAAAAAGAAACTGTAAATTTTTTTTGGCGGTTTAGAGATACACACACGTGAAACCTGTAAGCCGAAAATTACTACGAAACTGGAAAAGACATAATTGATTCGAAGGTATAGGTTGTTTTCATCACTTCAGCTTGATTAAAACCCTCAACAGTAGCAGCACCGAGCATATATAAAGTGAGATTTTTAAGAGTAAGCAGAGCATAACTTACTTGACATATCAAGTTTTCTGATCTGTTCCTTGATCTGTTCAGGATCCTTCTTCAAAATTCCAACTTCTCTTACCTTCTGTCTCTCTTTCTTGTTCTGTAACCAAACGTTAAATGTCAAATGGTAATAACATAACCATAAATAGACACACACCAAACAATATGAGACAAACAATTGAACAAGATGGTCAAAAAAATCTCAAATCTCTTCACTTTCTTAGCTACTGTATTGAACTAAAGGAGTCTAAGTATCCCAATTCAAAATTTCTCTAATTCCCACACAACCCCAAAAAAAAGTCTAATTTAGGATATAGATTCCTCCACTTGAACGAAATGTTAAAATCACCAAAACAAGCTATAAACCTGAACCTAATCGAAACGAAGAACACAGAGCAATTTAAGCTGAATCTAAAACTCACTCAGCTACAAAAAAAAAACAATTAATCCCAATTCGATTTCGTCAATAAGCACCAACAAAAACAAAAAATTGGGGACAAATTCAAAAATGGAGAAAACAAACAAAAAAAAGCACTTACACGTTTAATCTCTCTCTTGCGTTGCTCCTTGCGAAAAGCATCAGTAGGGTTCATCACTTTCCCTCCTTTCGTCGTCTTCATATTTTCCTCTTACCGTTCTTTAAATCTCCCACCGATTTAGAGATTTTGCTCTCACTAATTTCACAACAACAGATCTTGTCGCAGGTTTATCTGAGTTTCTCTCCCACAAACTTAATTTGAATTTCGTCTCCACAAGACACAGATTCTAGTATTTTCTCTCCTCCTCCTCGGCTCCTTCGTTTCCTCGATCTATTTCTATCTCGTCGATACGCTCTCAAACCAATCATTTTGCTTATTTTATTAACGATTTTTTTTTTGTCGTTAATTGAATCTTGGGCCATTGTTGGATCTTTTACTTTATACTGAAAAAGCCCATTATTCACCAATAACATAGAACCAAATTGGAATTTAGTCAACATATATAATTTATACATGCCTAAACGCATTATACAACAAAACAGTAACTAGGCTTGCACAATTCATACAAAGTATGTTATATGACCACTAGGATATGTTTCGTTACTGGTCATCATCATCACCTCGACGTGACAACCGAGAAGAACCAGGTTTCGCCAAACCCGAATAGTAATCTCCAACGTTTGCAACAAATAGAGGATCTCTCTCTTCAATCTTTAGAGGGTCATAACGTTTTGAACCATGATCGTTCCCTTCATCTGATTGCTCCAAGTCTTCTGTTAAGTCTTCCATTGTTTTCTTCAGATTGGCCTTGCTCATTTGTGCCGCTTCTCCTGTTGAAATCCCTACCATTGTTATCTTTGGTAGGAATGGACTTTCCAGCATTTCTCTATCTCTAGATTCCATATCCCTGTAAACCAAAACAAAAAAATGCATGTTTTAAGATTATTAGTACCTCTGTTCACTCTTCAGCAGCGTTTTTGTCTTCAAATGTTTTGAGAACAATTTGTAGTACCTTTGATCTGATGAGCCCTTATGATGAGCGTGATCTTTTTTCGACACAGAGTGATTAAGCCAATCTCCAAAAGGAAACCAGAGATTTTGCTGTCTTTTTTCGTCTTCCCTTTCACTATCACCTTCTTCTACTCTTAGCAGTGATGCGGAAGTATCTGTTTCTACTGAATCACCAAGACATCTAGTTGTTGATCCTGACGCTCTTTGGATAGAGAATGCACTCCTGAGAGCAACGAGAGAATAAGTTTTAGTGTTGGTCTCTGTAAATAACATCAATTAGCACAGAACTATAGCAAAATTCTTTTACGTCAATCCTCAAATAACTTAAACAAGAAAAGATTGGAACCGTTTTCACTTTGAGAACATACACAACTGAAATTCTATGTCAAATGACCAAACTTCACATTCTGCTTGAGCAAATTTCACAGTTTTTGGTGTCAATGTGACATAAAAATGCTTTTACTATGCAAATATAACAGTCTCGGAGACCAAATTACTAACATCTTTCATTAAACGACTTTGAAAATTATGAAACATGCAAGAGCATACCTTCTTTCAAAAGAATCAACCAAATAAGGTAACTTTGGCTGGATCCCCGTGGCTTTTCGAAACCATCTACTACCTAGAAGTACTCTGTCAACCGCATATAAGAGCTGAATCTCTGCAGCCTTTGCCACAACACTCAAAGGAATTCCGGAAGTGCCAATCTCCTCCATGGCTTCTTGAACCTACAGTTTGATTAACACGAGAACAAATACCATAAGTTTCTAGAACTCCAATACCAACCCCAAGAGATAACCCAAGAATACCCATGATCAATATTTTCGTCTGCTAAAACCGAAAAGCTACCATGGATAAAGAAACATGATCTCTACCCACAGGAACCCAGCAGGATAATAGGCATAGCAACTGACAAGTTCTACTTCGAAACAAGAATCAAGTGCGTTGACAAAAAAAATAAAAATAGAATCACTTGTGTACCTCTGGTGGCTCTAGCATGCTATCTCCCATCTCTTCCATAACCTCTGATGCTAAGCTATCATCAACAACATCTCGTCGTCGTTGCACATGCCGGGTTTGTATCAAACTATGGAAATGTTGATCTACGGACTCTTCAAGAATGTTATCTAGTACAGCTTTATCAAAGAAGTAAGGGGTATACCTGGTAAAGGTTAACAGAATTAGATACTAAAAACAATCCCAAGATTTTTCATGTATAAGAAATTTTTTGCACAACTTTTCATATTAAACTGCAGCCAAGTCTGCAAAAAAACTTAAAAAGCCATGTGTTCATATAGTAAGACTTAGAGGGAGTTGATAACACGGAGAGGATACCAAATTCAAATTGTTTAGCATCAGTAAAAGCTCACCACTTAATTCCATCTGCAGTTGCAACAGCGATGTCCAAATTTTGAGCACCGAAAACAGGAACGCCATCCACCTTTTGTTTTCCACCATTTTGTGGCATAGTCTTGAGAAGTTTATTGGCAGCCTTCACCTGCGAATCAGAAACCATTCTAGTTAGAAGTACGTTACTAAATGGGAGCAAAGAAATACCAGAAATGCATATCAAACTGACATGATTTTACCTGTCTCTCATTTGGAACAAACTGAAATAAGTGAGGCTTCTCCTGAGGAAAATGAAACAAAAATTGATTCATTCAAACACACAATTTCAGATGTAGACTATGTAGTATATATAACAGCATACTAGTTGCTATAGACGCCTACCTTGAAATGCTCATATGCCAAATCAAGCCGACAAGCCCCAACCACTCCGCTTGGAATGTTTAGTTTTTTAACATATGAAACTGAGAAAACAAACATCACGTCAGGAAAAGATTCAAACCTAAAATATCGCTAAACCATGCAAGAAATTAGACTGTGTTTTTAGATGTCTTCAGAATCTCCATTGCCACTCATTCTACTAAATTATAAGAGCCTAATTCAGAGCCAGAAAGCTCTTAAAGAACATACAAGCAAGTAGCACCTAGACTTCGTTACTGGAAAATGCTATATAAACAAAAAAAAAGCTTACAAAGAGAAGTGTCAATGCACCTGCATCACCAAGATCCATGAAAAAACGGAACACAGGGCCATTCCTCTCGCTCTTAGTGATTGTTGAAAACATTTTCTTTAGCCACTCAGGTGTCCTGTGTTCCACAAGATGTAATGTAATTAGTAAATTACTATTTTACCACCTATGCCTAAATCCATCATCAATATCTCGATGCACACTGATTCAATCTAACAACCAAAACAGTACATAGATCTAGGAAACTAGAAGAAGGAACAAGTGAATAATATAATTAAACCTCTTGGAGATGAAAGGAATATCGAAGTGAGTAGAAACAGCCATAAGACCAGTCCCAGTAAGGTCACACATACTAAAGACCTGACCGACGAAGGCAGGTCCACCGCGTTTCCCATCGGAGCTCAGAGATGATATCCTAACCGTTGAATTAAGGCCTGAGGATGATGTGCTCTTGACCGTCGATTCGAAAGATGAGACATCGTCTGATACCGTGAAGTTTAGTGGGAGGCATACACGAGACGGCGCCGTTTTGGGAGGGAAGAGAGGAATAATGGAGGAAGAGATTGAACTAACTGTGCTTTGGATAAATTCGGCGGCGATGTTGCGGCGATTTTGTGTATCCGACGAACCCATAGTGTAATCCGATTGTTCGGTTCGGCAGCTCTTTGCCTTGCCTTTGTGCGCAGAAGAACGCAGAAGATGACTTTGTACTTTGTAGAAATAAAAACAAAGTTTAAAATAAAAACGACAAATCTAATATCATCTTAATCTAACCAGTAAATTCAGTGGATCCGTAAATATTTTTATGGGTATTTATGCAAAAGCCCATCTTGAACGGCCCATAAATAACATCAGCCGGCGTTTACGTAACCTTTTGGGACATCAAGCAACTTTACTTATTCAAAAAACTCGATCGTGTTCCATGGTTGGGTTTTCCCATCCATGGAATTGTCAAATCTTGGTCGAAAGACTAAGCAGAACTACTAGACAATGACAGCAGTAAAGACTCACGGGGGTTGTGGGAAACCTCCATTGAACTACACGCCAAGTGGTCCACCAAACTCATGTATAGACGAGGACCAGGTTGTCGATGTGGGGATGCGACCGTAAGGTAACGTTGTGATTGCTAAAATATCGAGAACGGATATATTAGAGAAGACCATGCATAGCTTTGAAACGCACTTGAACCTCATCAGCGATTTACCAGGCAATCTAGTCAGAATCTCTATCAAAAGATCCAAGGGAATCCCCGAAAAAATATTATCCTTTTTTGTCTTCTTGTTGCCTTTGACGACCTCTTCGTCTTCCCTTACATAAACGCAATCAGAGCTAGAGACATGACCAGAGCTACTAATTCACAAGTGCCCATACGGCCTTATTACAAACTTAATTATGTATATCAAAATCCATATACACCCGTCTTTTAATCATATAGAAAAAGTCAAAAAGCTATAGGAACTTTTGAATCTTTACATAAACAATAGTTTTGATCATACAAGATACAAATGATATACACTACAAGCCAACTCATTATTGTTACTCCCTAGAAGCAAGATATATAATTTTCCCCTTATATATACAAGGATATAACACTAAGACAGTATATTGATGTATAATATTTTGATTACTAAAATAACACACTGATAAAACGATCAAAGCTAAAAGTAAAATACTGTATACTTTGATAAGGCATGAAAGTAAGTATGGATCATCATCTCCTAGTCAAAATTCCATTATCGAAAAACGAATTTCAAAAAGACTTGAAAAGGCATGAAATTATCAATCAAACTTTAATGCGTTAGAAGTTGTAAAAAGAAAAAGGAGACGTCTAGAAAGAAAAAAAAACCTTATGTAGCGGAAAAAAAAAAAAAAAACTCTCCGATCTTATTCTTACGGACGGGTACCGTACGGAACATGGTGTACTTTAATTTTTTTTGTATAGGAAAATAAAAAAAAACACAACTTTATTATCTCGAAAAAGAAAAGAAAAAAAAAAAAGAAAAAAGGTCTGCGTCACGTGGGTTGTGTTTTGGCGTGTGTTGTAAATTGTGAACTGTGTTCTTGTTTTTTTTCTCATGGACACGTGTCGGTTTTACAAAGCTAAGCATCAGAGCTCTTCTTCGCATATGGCCACCATTTTCTTTTTATGCACATGGCTGCTTTTTACTAGTATTAATTACAGTACAATGTAATGATGATGCACTATTTATTTTTTATGAAAATCCCAACGGTCATCGACGCATACAACAACAACAAATGCAAAACCTTAACTATGAAACCCCCCCGTTATTTTTAACGTTTTAGCGTGTGTTTACTTAAGGAAAAAAAAGATGATTAAGATTTGTTATCAGATAATAAATACAAAATATTTACAGCTGTAATTTGCCTGTAAATACAAAAAAAAATGGAAAGATATTTAAGATAGTCAGAGAAGTAAAGAATATTTCAGATTGTAATAAAACTAATAATTAATCAAGTAATTAATTTCCTAATCGAGTTAAGAAGGTAGACTGAATCTTTGACGCAGGGGAGAAAAAAGGTTGAAAGCAAGTAAGAAAAAAGATACCTAAAACAAGACTCAGAGTATATACTATATTAAAAAAAAAAAAAAGGAGATATAATTGTGGGGCGAGGGAGAGAGAGAGAGGTCGGAGTGTGTGTGTGTGTGTGTGTGTTAGCTTCCCATACTGCCACTAACCTTTAGCGGTTTTCTCATCCTCTCTTCTTTCTTCTCTCTGACACCCCAAAAAAAAAAAAAAAAAACCCTCAAAAGTCTAAGAAGGAGATAAGGATTTCAACCTCAAGAAACAGGTTTATGTTTCTCTGTTTCTCGATATTTTCGAAGCTTTTTGGTGGTGTGTTTCCCATGGCGAATTTGTAAATAACTTGTCTTTTTTGTTGTTGTTGTGTAGTTTGGAGGTAGGAGGAGAATATGGGAGACAAGGAAGAAGTCCTTGAGGCTGTTTTGAAAGAAACGGTGGATCTGGTAACAGATCTACTCAAAAGTTTGGTTTTTTTTTTTTTAAAGTCTGATGTTATATTTATCTGGGAAGAGAAAGAGTCTGAAGCAATTTTGTTTTACCAGGAGAATGTGCCTATTGAAGAAGTTTTTGAGAGTCTGAGATGTAGCAGAGAAGGTCTCACTTCTGAAGCTGCTGATGAGAGGCTTGCTCTCTTTGGGCATAACAAGCTCGAAGAGAAAAAGGTTCCTTTCCCTTCTCTTCTCTTGTTTTCTGGATTTTAGGGTTCTAGTGTTTAGCTCTATAAGCTCCAAAGGATTATAATTTCGATGTTCTGAAGCAAAAGTTTCTTTTTTTTTTCTTCTGCAGGAAAGCAAATTCCTGAAATTTCTTGGTTTCATGTGGAATCCTCTTTCTTGGGTGATGGAAGCTGCTGCTATCATGGCTATTGCTCTTGCTAATGGAGGAGTGAGCGAGCATATCCTAGACTCTTTACCTTTTAAAGTTTACTTCTTTTCGTTTGGTCTGTGTTCTTAATAATGCTTTGTTTAACAGGGGAAACCTCCTGACTGGCAAGACTTTGTTGGTATTATTACTCTTCTTGTGATAAACTCCACCATCAGTTTCATTGAGGAGAACAACGCTGGGAATGCTGCTGCTGCTCTTATGGCACGTCTTGCCCCTAAAGCAAAGGTTTGATCTTTTTGCTCATTGCTTCTTGTTTTCACCCTGTTTTCAACCACAGAGTCTCCAATCTCATAGGTTATTTTCAATTTGTTGCTCTGACTTTGTCTTAAGATATGTCAGTTCTACTCATTTAAGGTTACCAATTGCTTAATGTATTTCGCATCTCTTGTCAAAAAATTTGTGAAGGTTCTTCGAGATGGAAGGTGGGGTGAGCAGGATGCTGCAATTCTTGTCCCGGGTGACATAATCAGCATCAAGCTTGGGGATATCGTTCCAGCTGATGCTCGCCTTCTCGAGGGTGATCCCCTTAAGATCGATCAGGTTTGACCCTGATGACCCATATTGTTGGTGCACATTGCTTCAATCATTAGCCACTTGCTGTTTAGATGTTATACTGCCAAGTTTTTCCTACTTTCCAAATTAAGAATTTGTACTGAAGCTGTTTTGAACCCTTTGTTCTGTAGTCTTCTCTTACCGGTGAATCTCTACCAGTAACCAAAGGTCCAGGCGATGGTGTGTATTCTGGCTCCACTTGCAAACAGGGAGAGCTTGAAGCAGTTGTCATTGCAACGGGAGTCCATACTTTCTTTGGAAAGGCTGCGCATCTTGTCGATACAACCAACCAAGTTGGCCACTTCCAACAGGCATGATTCTTTTACATGTTTTTGAAAATTCTCATTGTTGAGATCTTGTATGGTGTATCTTTGTTTCCTTTTCGATTTGGTTCAAACTCTATTAATATTTATATCTGTTTTGTTTCAGGTCTTAACTGCTATTGGGAATTTCTGCATTTGCTCTATTGCAGTGGGGATGATCATTGAGATTGTCGTGATGTATCCCATTCAACACCGAGACTATCGTCCTGGAATTGATAATCTTCTTGTGCTTCTCATTGGCGGTATCCCAATCGCCATGCCTACAGTTCTGTCTGTGACCATGGCCATTGGCTCGCATAGACTATCTCAGCAGGTTAGCCAGATCCACATTACATGTGCCTACAGTTCTGTCTGTGACCATGGCCATGTGTTCTTTCTGTTTTGTATTTTGTCTTTTAATTTCTTAAAGTATTTCGTTTTGAATGAACTAGCGTGAAATTTCTGTGTTTTAATGGCTGTATGATGATGTTGTGATATATATCACAGGGAGCAATAACCAAGAGGATGACAGCGATTGAGGAAATGGCTGGCATGGATGTGCTTTGCAGCGACAAGACTGGAACTTTAACATTGAATAAACTTACTGTTGACAAAAATCTTATTGAGGTAATGTGGGCTTGGTTAAATAAATGCATCTTTCCAGGATCCAGGATCACGGTAGCTGTTTCTGAATGAGTGCAAGTTTTATGTATATAGGTTTTCACGAAAGGAGTGGATGCGGATACAGTAGTCCTGATGGCAGCTCAAGCCTCTAGACTGGAAAACCAGGATGCCATCGATGCTGCTATAGTTGGGATGCTTGCTGACCCTAAAGAGGTAATACTGGTTTTCCTACATAAACATTTTTTATTTTAATTGCTACAGAACTACACTGTTAGTCTAAATCTTCCTCAATATTGGTTTCTGTAGGCACGAGCTGGTGTTCGAGAGGTTCACTTTCTTCCATTCAATCCCACTGATAAGAGGACGGCTCTTACATATATTGACAGTGATGGTAAAATGCATAGGGTCAGCAAAGGTGCACCTGAGCAAGTAAGCTGTCGGTTGCCATATATGTTCTTTTCGAAAAGTTTGGTGTTGAGCATAGTCTTATTAGCTCCTATTTCCGATGTCTCAGATCCTAAATCTTGCGCACAATACAGCAGAGATTGAGCGTAGAGTTCATGCTGTAATAGACAAGTTCGCTGAACGGGGTTTGCGATCTCTTGCCGTGGCATACCAGGTAATTGGAGACTAGCTCCTCAAGTTTCCCAGGATATATTAGTGTAAGTTAATACAAGATTCAAGGTTGGAAGTGTTTGGCCTTCTGCAGGAAGTTCCGGAAGGGACGAAGGAAAGTGCTGGAGGCCCTTGGCAATTTATAGGTCTCATGCCTCTTTTTGACCCACCTAGGCATGATAGTGCCGAGACAATTAGAAGGGCTTTAAATCTTGGGGTGAATGTCAAAATGATCACAGGTAAATTTTTAGTTCTACTCAGAACTTGAGTAGTCTCCCTTAAAAGTCAACATGTCTTTTTTTCTTTGCCTTCCATATACATTTGTTGTCTATGATGCTTTTCCATGTAATATCCTTATTCTAATTGACACACCTTAATCAGGATAGTCTTCTCATTCTTTGCAATGTTGTTGAGTAATGCCTCTTCTTTTCTGTATTTGTTTGTCTTTGCTAAAGGTTTGTTGCATTCTATAGGGGATCAGTTGGCTATAGGAAAAGAGACTGGACGCCGTTTAGGGATGGGAACCAACATGTACCCTTCATCTGCTTTGCTTGGACAGCACAAGGATGAGTCTATTGGTGCCTTACCCATCGATGATCTCATAGAAAAGGCCGATGGCTTTGCTGGCGTTTTTCCTGGTAAATTTTTGTTTTCCTCTTTCTCCAAAAACTTTATCAACCGTAGTTCATCTCAGATTTTAACCAAATTAGTCATGAAAACGGTTTGCAGAGCATAAATATGAGATAGTTAAGCGACTACAAGCGAGGAAGCATATCTGTGGAATGACAGGTGATGGAGTAAATGATGCTCCTGCTCTTAAAAAAGCTGATATTGGCATTGCAGTTGCTGATGCAACTGACGCAGCACGCAGTGCTTCAGATATTGTTCTTACTGAACCTGGTCTAAGTGTTATCATCAGCGCTGTCTTGACCAGTCGTGCTATCTTCCAGAGAATGAAAAATTATACAGTGAGTGTTGCATTTATTCTCAGTCTCCATCATATCTTTCAACTTTCTCTGCATTGTCATGGAGGAATCATGTAATGTATCATAAATACAGTATTTTGTTTATGCATGTCAATATCATTGGTTCTTTTGTTTCGTAAACAAATACATTGAGCTCGCTTTTTATTTTTTTGGACAGATATATGCGGTGTCCATCACTATCCGTATTGTGGTAAGTTGGCATTTGATTTGTTTTTTTTTCAACAAGTTCCCATTATAACTTGATTTTTCATGTGTGTGATACTCCTTGTGATTTCCTTTTCTATAATCAATGTTAATTCAGCTTGGCTTCATGCTACTGGCTCTCATATGGAAGTTTGACTTTCCACCCTTCATGGTTCTTATCATCGCCATCCTGAATGATGGTTCGTTCATTGATACTAATTTTATGGTTCATATCTATACTTTTTAGCTGATTTACATTGATTTTCTAGAGTTCTGCTGTACTGATTAACTCTTGTGGCACTGACTTTGTAGGCACAATTATGACAATATCAAAAGATAGAGTGAAACCTTCCCCTCTTCCAGATAGCTGGAAACTGTCAGAGATTTTTGCAACTGGCGTTGTGTTTGGGAGCTACATGGCTATGATGACAGTTATATTTTTCTGGGTTGCATATAAAACCGACTTCTTCCCGGTATAATCTCTCTCTTCTGTTAAAAAGAAAACCTTCTTGCTCCATTCGCACCTCAGAAGTTGTTTTCAACTTTGTCTTTTAGATAAAATCGTGAACCAGAGTGTCGAACTCCTGTTTTATGTGTCTTATTGACAAGATTTTATTATCTGATGATTTCAGCGAACTTTTGGAGTTTCAACACTTGAGAAAACAGCACATGATGATTTCCGGAAGCTTGCCTCAGCAATATACCTACAAGTCAGCATCATAAGTCAGGCGCTTATCTTTGTGACCCGATCACGGAGTTGGTCTTATGTTGAACGTCCTGGCATGTGGCTTGTGATAGCATTTATCCTCGCACAATTGGTCAGTGTGGCACTTCACTATCTGTGGTCAGCACTCTAGTTAGAGTTACATAAACCGCTGTTTCATTTTGTGATCTTTTTCTTCCAAAACAGGTGGCTACTCTAATTGCAGTTTATGCGAACTGGAGCTTTGCTGCAATAGAAGGGATCGGGTGGGGATGGGCCGGGGTCATCTGGCTTTACAATATCGTATTCTATATTCCTCTTGATATCATCAAGTTCTTGATTCGTTATGCCCTCAGCGGCAGAGCCTGGGATCTTGTTATTGAACAAAGGGTATGCATCAAAAAGCAACGTTTTTGGTTTCATTTGCCTTATCTGTACTTGATCTTGGATTGTGACTTAAATGTATACCTTTGATAAGTCTCTGATTATAATCGATTCTGTTTATGTTCAATAGGTTGCATTCACAAGGCAGAAGGATTTCGGGAAAGAACAAAGGGAGCTACAATGGGCGCATGCACAGAGAACCCTGCACGGCTTGCAAGCACCAGATGCTAAGATGTTCCCAGAGCGAACCCATTTCAATGAGCTTTCTCAAATGGCTGAAGAAGCTAAGAGAAGAGCCGAGATCGCCAGGTAAAAAAATCATCAATGCTTTTTTCTTCCTGTGAAGTCAGAGAAAGGAACACTTTACGGATATTGAGGACAAAACCAGATCATTTTGTTATTGTCTCATTCTTTCTTAAACTTTGATAGGTTGAGGGAGCTTCACACACTCAAGGGTCATGTTGAATCTGTTGTGAGACTAAAAGGTCTCGACATTGAAACCATTCAACAAGCTTACACCGTCTGAGAGAAGCATAGAGAGAGAATCCAAGAACCGTTTCAAAATCATTCAAGAAGGTCAATATCGCTGTTAGAAACTTAAATACAAATTATGCATATAAGTATCAGTTTCTTAGTAGTCTTTTTGTTTGTTTATTTTTAATTTCTTCTTCTGAGTGTTAAAGATTTGTTCTGTTATTATGATGAAATATGACAGAAGATAGAAACAGAATCCTCAAAATGCAAGACAAATTTTTATTTTGCGATACATCTAATGATATAAATCTCTCTTTTGTCCACAATGATAGAAAGAAAGAGATGTAATCTAACCACATGAACCAGAAAAAGAAAGAGAAAAAAAGAAAAGCCAGAACAACTATATGATTACTTCATTTCTCTATGGCTTATTCCAAGAAAATGTAAGGGGATTGAAGCTGACCAAAAACGAAGTCTTAACAGCTTCCAGAAGATGAGAAACCCATAATCATCAGGCAACGTTCTTGTCCTGCTGTTTGATGATATCTTCATTGGTTTCATATGTTGTCACTGCATCATCACTTCCTTTGTACCTATACCATCTTGACATCACCAAGAAATAAACGAAATTTACTGCCAACATTCCAGCGATCATGAAATAGAAGAGATCCAATCTTCCTTTGTTCAAATCCTCAGCTAACCAGTTACCCCCGGACGAGGTCTGCGTCGTCCTGTGAACTGTTGCAATCAAGAAGCTACCAAGGTAACTCGAAACTCCGCCTCCTACGTAAAATATGGATCCTGCAAAACTCCTCATGTTTTCAGGAAACTGCTTGTAGTAAAACTCCATTTGTCCAATCGCTGCAAATGCCTCGGCTACACCCGCCAGTGAGAGCTGCGGAATCAGCCACATAGCTGACATTGAAGAGATTTCTCCTCTTCTTGGCGCCATACCAAGTGTAGGTTTAGTCAGAGCATACGTTCTCCTTCGTTCCTCGACAAATCCTGAGACTATTAAGCTTGCGGTAGCGAAGAAAATGCCAGTTCCGATCCTCTGCAAGAGCGTTATCCCGGTGTCTAGACCAGTGATTCTTCTCATGGTAGGCACGAGTACACGGTCGTAGACTACGATGAAGATTGTCATTCCTGTCATCAAGAAAACAACGTAGGTGGCTGCAGGAATCACAAATCCTCCTGATCCTAAGCGACGGTCGCTCTGAAGGGCTTGGAAGACGGGGTAAGTCATCTGTTGAGTTATGGTCAAGTAGTAGATTGATGAAGCAAACCATATAGGAAGCACTCTCACAATGCACTTCACTTCTTCAACTTGTTGCATTGTACATAGCATCCACGGATCAGCAGGCTTACCATCTAGCTCCAACTTGTCTTTAGGAGTCATGATGGCCGCTTTGTCTAGAAATCTGCCAAATACAAGGAAGCATTTTCAGTAAACCTAAAACATATCAAGAAAGTGAAAAGACTAGTTTTGTGGTGTCTGTGTGAGTGTTATTACCTGAATTGGTCGGTGTATTTAAGCTTGGAGTTTGCGTATTTTGGAGGGTAGTAATTGTAAAGGTTAAGCCAAGGCTGTTGCACAGGCTTTAATCCACGTTTCTTGATCGCAACCGCTATAACTTGAGCTATACCGGCCAATGGACTACCCGAGGCTTTGATTTTTACATACAACTTATCGCCCGCAAAGAAAATCAAGCAGGCCAAGAACATAAGAACGGCCGGGATGGTTAAACCGATCGTCCAACTTACATTAGATTGAATGTACACGACTAGAGTCAGCGACAAGATCTGCGCGAATGTGAAGGTAAAGAAGTACCAATTGAAGAAACTGTCAATCCCTCTTTTCCCTGATTCGCTTTTCGGGTTAAACTGATCAGCACCAAAAGCTAAATTACACGGTCTGATCCCACCTGCTCCAACAACAAGGAACCCGAGGCCCATCAGTAGAAACGCTATCTGGCCTCCAGTTGGCCCGTTACACACGCTATCTGCCGCTGTTCCACATGCAGCTGGATGTAGTTTTGGCACTGCAGCAGTCAATAGTATCACAAACGATCCCTACAAAAACCATATTCACTGATCAGATTTTTTATGACTTTAAAACCTTCTAAAGAATTTAAAAATAAGAGGAAGGATCAGTACAAGAAAACAGGCGATGACGGCGACACTAAGAGTCTTGTATCGACCAAAGTAAGTGTCACAGAGGAAAGCAGCTACGAAAGTTCCGAAGTTGATTGTGCCACTGAAGGCATTAATGATTGTTGCAGCTGTGATACTCTTCATGTTGAAGACTGCAGTTAAATAAATCAGAAGGTTTGATAGTGTTCCAATGATCCCAAGCTTCTCAAATGTCTCATTTCCTGATTATAACAACAACAAAGAACCAATAGCGTAAGACTTTGATCAAACATAGAGGTTTGTGATAAACTTTCAACATATTGCTTTTGGTTGAATTAGGAACCAAATTAAGAATCAAGAATTATATAAATCTGTGTGTTTTAATTGGTTTTTGACCAAATACTATGTGTTAGTATAAAATCTCAAACAAAACTCGATCTCCCTCTTTTTTTTTTTTGTCTTAAATTACCGTTGACTAAGTCAAAGTTTAAGACAACACAGAGAATCTGACAAAACCAAAACAAAACAAAAACAACTCTCCTCGTCACAAATCAAACTAACAAGTCTTCGAAGACTTCGAGCAAGACTGATGTTTTTCTTCTTTTCTTTTTTTATATAGATTTTTTTTTTTTTAACAGTTTCCTGAATTTATCACAAAACTCCATAGAACCAAAATAATAATAAAGTTAAAAATGGATAAATGATCATAAAGATTTGTTGTGTTACCAATAATAAAAGGCATGACTTTCCAGCCTCTAAAAACGACTTTCTTCTGATTCTGAACATCTTCATCAACAGAGTCAACAGCCGTAGCAGAGCCACCGTAAGCGGCGGAGGAAGAGTTTTGGTCCTTGGACTCAACTTCAAGATGTTTTCTCTCCATTTTGTTGCTATAAGTAAATTATTACAACAAAAGAAGAAAATAGTCGTATATATATTTTGTATCTTTTATCTTATTGTATGTGTTTTTTGCTATGTCTCTCAAAAGCAAATGATGACTGTTTTCTTCATCTTAGAGACCTCTCTATTTATAGTGGTAAGAAGAAAGAGGATGGTGGAGAAGTAGAGTTGTAGGAATCTAGACAAAGTAGTAATTTGTGTATTTGGCCGTGAAGGAGAGCTCTGTTAGTGATTATAATATTCATAAGAAAAAAAATTCGAACATTAAAAATTGTTACTCTTTAAAAAGTATTTCAGAAAAATTAGTGAAAAAATGTAGATTCCATTAATAAGTGGTGTGGCCCCATCAGAACACTCCCTCTTAATAACGGCACGTTCTTTTAAGCTCTCCGTCCATTTTCTTATACTACTACAGTAGTAGTTTTTTTTGCTCTTCTTCTTTATTCATCTTTACACAATTTAATTGTTTATACTATACGGTAGTAGCTTTATTTATATTTTAGTGTAATAACTACGTTTATGACTTCGAGATCGAGTTATAAAGTTTCCAACGCTTTTTAATACTATTATACAGTAGGATAAATAAATTTATCCTTATAATACATTTATCATTTCCCACAAGTTACACCATTATATATATGAATGTATTTGAAAATGATATCTATATACTTTTTTTGTGCAGGAAAATGATATCTATATACATATACTATAGTATTATATGAATATGATCACTATATATGAAATAAAATATGTACTATAGTACTATGTTTTTAAGTGGTTAGTTAACTTGTGATGAAGCTTCCAAGACCATCATATTTGTTATTTCAAAATCTGTATTAAGAAAACATTTGTTCTTTTCGTTTAAAAAGTGTGTGACCAATAAATAATTTACTTACAGGCACACGCACTGACACATACCCACGAGAAAGTGGGATGTACGTTTTTTGTTTCGATTGATTTAACAAAATTTCGACCACTGGTTCTGTTTTTACCGTTGTTGGTTAAGTTAGTATGGAAACCTTTTAGATACTAACTAGTATTCGTTTATAGTATTGGATTGACAGAAAAAAAGTTAGTTACAAATCGTTTTCATAACAACCTTTCAGCGTGGTCTACTTCTGCTCTTTAGTTTTTTTTTTCCCCCTTTAAAACAAAAAAAATAGATTTATTTTTCACGTAACAATATATATGTTGAATGGCACGATAAGAAAACAAGAGCACGTTGACTCTTTTTCTCATAAAAAGTGTAGGTTTCTGATTCCCGCTTATATAAAAAGTTCGTTTTCGATAATTTAATGAAATGGGTTTTTTTTAATATAATCAAGTTAGTTAGAAATCATCTAAAAGCTATTTCTTACAAATGTAAATAAAAGGTAATATTGTTGGCTGAAATACGCCAAACTTTGATATTATTTAAGCATTTAGTTTGATTAGATTTGAAAGTCAAAATTTTGCGACAAGTTTTGTTTTTTGGTCGTTTATAGTATTAATTGGCATATTTGTGTTACAAGTAATAAATTTTCATTTATGTTTCATCATCTTATTTCACTGTATGCATGCATATTTATACACATATATGTTGTTAGAAAACGTTGGATTTTGGTGATCTGAAAAATTAGAGTGGATAAAACTCCATCAGCGATGTTTTGCCTCAATCTGTATTTTGAATGTACGCGAAGGGACTGACATAATAATATGTAGTCGTGACATGTTTGAGTATTGACTACCATAAGGCAAATTAATATGATCGTAAGACAAGATTATAGTAGATAATCTTAAGAACGAATAAAAATATGTTAGAAAAATATATATGATTGGTAGGCCGAAGAGTCAAGAAAACGAAGAATCTAATGGGTATTGTGATGAAATTCTCGACATGAAGTGATATGTTACTCGTTTTCATTATTTAGTTTAGTGAGCTCAAAAAAGGATTTAAGGAATAAAAAACGACTCAAAAAATCGTAGCATCTATGAGAGGATGCATACTCCAGCTATATAAAACATAATGCATAGTTCAGTTTTTATGCGTGTGTGCGCATAATATGTTCACTAAGACCAATTACTTGGTGGTTTAGTGGTACTGAAAGATAATCTTTTTTGTTGAATGAAAAGAAGGGCATCAAATCCCACCATATGGTTTTTCATTGCTTGTTTCCTCCTTAATCGTTACAAACATTGAAGTGGAAGAAAATAAAAATTGACATTCTATTTCAAAAATATTATTATGGTTATCAAGAAAAAAAAAACGATGATGCTCATCTTGGCTAATATATAAACATAAAATATAGTTTTAGAAATAAATAAATATTGATGTATATATTTCCTTATTCATTAGTAATAAATATTTATCGTAGACAATTAGGGGGGTGTATTCAACTTGACATTTTAAGTGATTTGTGTGAAATTTACAAATTCTATGTTATGCAATCATGGATTTTAAAAAGTCTATTAAAATTCACTGTTATTGAACTGATGATTTAAAAATCTACTTTAAAATCCACTGTTATTCAAAACAGTTTTGTGGATTAGGATTTTAATAATTTTTAGGATTCTGGAGGATTTTGGAGGATTTGTTTAGTTAAAAATACAGAAATCCAAATCTCATAGTTTTAGGTGGGATTTGAAAGAATTTTACAGAAAATCATATGAACTTCCCTAAAATCTATCAAAATTCTAAATTTTCTAAATCCCATCAAATTTTCTAAAATCATGGTTTGAATACACTCCCATTAGTATCTTGTGAGATGATAGTGATACTAATTGGACATGACACAAATAAGGGTGGGTATCTTTTTTAATTTCATCAACTTGAGCTTTCAATTTAACTATAATCCCTTTCATTTTACAACTTTGGTCCACAACAAAAACCCTCAAGCATATGTTGCCATAATTAATTGCATGTAGTTGTCAAAGAAATACGATGAACAATTTATTTAAAGAATTAATGCCTCTAGTCCAAGATTCATAGTACTGGCAGTCTATGTCTCTATGAAGTCAAAAAAAAAAAACTTAATAATCATATGGTGATTGTAAGTTTGGGAAACTAATTTAGCATTATGGCACACCGGTGTAGAAAACCATAATCCATCTTAAACCAAGATCACTAAAAAAATGTATGATATATTTATGTAAATTATAAGATACTGTATAACTAATGGTAGTTTCGATTAAAAAAAATTAAAATGACAATGATCGGAAATTTTACTGCGTGACTTGTTTGTGCTGAACAATTATGCTTAGTAACTTTCCACATATCGAAAACTTAAAACCTTTTATAAGTAGAGAAGAAATAATTATGCTTTAACATTTGTTGGGGTTTAGACTATTTATGTGATGGTGAGTGATGTTAGGCATATCTTTTGTGATCATTCTGTAAGCGACCAGGTCTCTTATCCATAGTGGCACATGTATTGTATTTGCGGAAAGTATTGCATACGACAAATCCAATAATTAGCAAACAAACTAAATAATTTCATCTACAATTTAATAAATCGATATGACTTGTGAATATCTTTGCCCTTTGTTTAGTCCCTTCTAAAAAACAATTATCCGTTTAATAACCTCCTAAAGTATTATTACTACCAGAGTATTATTACGATTTTTTTTATTTATTTAGGATGTTTAAGCAAAGATTCTGTAAACCATCTGATTTACTGTAGAGAACTTTTGAGACATAGGTCTTCATTGTTTGGTTACGTTTTATGTCTATTTTTACGTTAATAGTTCATAACAGTTTACTAATAACTTATTTACGTTGTTCCGTATACGTACCATCTCAACCGTAAACATAGGTCAACTAGGTAGTTAATGATAGGCCGTAATACTTCATCTTTTGGAACTACAAATACGGATAAGTCAAAAAAAATTCCATAATAAATAAATTAGAAAATCTGATTTCTTTGACAACCAAAACGCCAATTATTGTGTCTTGTAAAACAACCGAGTGGGTAACATTAATTCCGGTTGGATTCATTACAGTAAAAAAGAATCTAACAGAATCCAGTTCCTCGCTCGGTTTATATTCTTGGAATTGGTTACGTAACACAGATTACAAGCTTTGAGTATAATAGTATTTCTATTTCTATTTCTATTTTCATACGCCTGTAATAAAATTCGAATTGGCCGGGAGAACAAAAAAGACTAAGAAAAGTGTATTCCGAAGGCGGATTAAAAACCACAAAGTCAAAAAAAAAACGTTACATATGAAAAGGACAACCGCAAGTGTTGACAACCTTAATTAACTCACATTTTCCCCCTCAAAAAAACCTCACTCACTCACAATAATCGTAATTAATTGTCATATTAGTGTCTTGTTGCGAAATATTTTTAGAGACAATTTCTAGGAAAATAATTGAGTTGAATGATTTGAAAATTTGGTCCCGATTCTTGCAGTTTACGCAACAATAATTGATGGAATTATTATGTACTCACCTTGTCACCCAAGCCTCCAACTTATTCGTAGATGAATGTCATTGAAAATGTATTTTTCTTAATTTCGAATAATAATCGTAATTCATTTCAGTACTGTTTCAGTTTTATGGTTTGAAATCTCGAAAATATATTATCTGTTTTGTACTCCAATCGACTCTTTTGATTTATAATATAAGTACGGAACTTTTATAAGATTGCATGTGTAACTATATATACATATTTTGAAACCGTATATAAGAAAATACTTGAATCAATGAAACAATCGTTTCGGCTCTGACGCTGTTACAGTAAGCTTAACAGATACCAAAATCGTAAAAGCAAATCCACGAGAGTCAACCTTCATGCTCATTGCCTTCACATAACTGCCCTGCCCAGACCTTTTTCGTCTAGGACCATTTTCACGTGTCAATGATGAAAAAGTGAATGCATTATAGTCCTTATATAGACTATAGTACTATATTTAGTGTTTTGTTAAATGATTAGCTAGTTGAACGAGTTTAATCTGTAGATGTAGAAATCACTATAAAAATGAGTACACACCAAGCGACAACTTGTTTTTAGGCTAATCATTGTACATAAAAGTTAGATCTTGCTATCCTTGAAATTGTTTTATGAGCAAGAATACAAAGAAAAAGTATTATTTTAACAAAAAGAAAAAAAGAAGAGATTATTAATGTATGCAAATAAAAAACAAACTCATTCAAGATATCCATTGTTTGTCATATATAATTAAGGGTTGGATTTTTTTTTTCTAAGCAAGATATGTTTCATAATCATATGAATACCTCTCTTTGAGTGTATAAGTAGTGTTAGTGTACCAATAAACTAAATGCAGACTTGTCTTCATATTCGGAAATGTGTATTGTTAAGTTTTTAATTATCTGGCCGACAAGGAAAGTAGAATCTTATTAGTTGCGGAAATCTTAATCTATATACAATCATACAAACCAAAATATTCTTCACAATCGTTCACTTATTTCTAGACAGATAGCTAGTAGTTTTTTTAGTGGGACGACATATGTATACACTATACAGTTTGTTTTTGATTACTTTAACTCGTATTTAAGAGACTTTTTTTTTTTTTGACAAAGAGTATTTAAGAGACTAATCAACTTTTAAACCCGTTGAGTAGTAGGCCACCATTTTCTTAGTTTGATCAGCGGTCCACATATTTCCTCTTATTTTTTAAAATTATTTATGATTACTGAGTAAGAGGCAACGGGATATTATTTCTAACTCTTCTTGTATTTGAACATGAAAACAAATCTATACTAAAGAAAATACAATCACCCCGGCCACAAGATCACACCGAAACCCATATATAGAATAAAGAAGCTATGATATAATTAAGCTTTATTGCATAGTGCAGTTAATGATGAAATTACATTCCAATAGAAACGGAGATCACCCTTTTTAGCTATTTCTTTTTAATCATTAGTCCTTTTGTTGGAAATGGTAATCATTAATCTTGTGGTTTCTTCCCAACTCGATAGGGCTATATATGTTAGACTGTATAAAAAGCAGTACTCACATAATCAGCAACGTTATCTCTAAATGTATATATATATATATATACTTTTGTTATAAATAAAATAAAAAATTCATAAGAGAAAGTGTTACACTTGTTTTAAAAGGAGATATAGATCATGCATGTATGAAACTAGGTTTCGGATTGGAGCTCTGAGATTTTGTCTAGCCTAATTCGAATACATCTAGATGTAGTAATTCAATAAGGCATGTCTCTAGTCAATAGTCATCTAGACCTACCCCATCAAGGAAGAGAGAGATACTGAAAATTATGATCGTGACGATAAAAAGGCAAATAAAATGTTGTCAGCTTTTTGTAATGCACACCAAGGATCCGATCAGTAATGTTTTAGGTATGATTTGTAATGTTAGCTTTTGATATTTTTGGTCGGTCGATTGGGGAAGTGCAGCACACTCAACCCCGTATGACTTGTCCGATGATGTTCTTGCCCATATTTTGATATTACTATCCCCAACCACAATTATGTTTGATCTATATAAAGCTATAACAAATGGGCATCCACCCACGAACCAAAAGCGGTAGGCGGGCGTTGCAAATAGATCTTTTCATTCTTTCAATTTTTTTTTTCATTAATTTTAAATTTTAATATGTAGTGGTTTGATCAACAAAATGGTTCGCTATATTGTATTTTCTTGGACCGAAATAATTTTTCCTACCTAATATATTACATTGTCGATCAAAAATGAATAACTAATATCACATTGTCTTCCAATTATTTAGTTTGATTTATGGAAATTGTTAAATGAGTGAATTATGCTTAAGTCAATTTCGCCATCTATTATGTTGCTTTCACCTGCCATTTAAAATAGTTCACCAAGTTTTTTTTTTTTTTTAATTTCGGTCAATCATAGAATTCATTAATGTTAACACTAAAAAACGCACTACACATTCTAATGTAAGAAAACTTAGTAAAAGCAAAAAGAATAAGAAAACAAACAGATTAATTTAGATTTGTATTTACAAGAATCACGTGAATCATGTTGTACATGCAATACATGCTCGTAGGTTTAGATGTGAATGCATTTGAGTCCATTCAATTTACTTAATAGTTAATTATGATTTATGGAAGCAAATTATAATGGGGTTATGTTAAAACGGAAAGTGGGAGGAAGAGGATCGAAATGCGTCACGTTTTGGCAAATTACAAATGGAATGGGAGAGAAGAAGTGCGTGTCGTTTTCACCAATCCACTTAAAGTGATTCCAAGTCAAAATTAGTATATAAATTCCAAAAGGCAGTGCGATTGCGATCTTCAATCCAACGCCCAACGCGTTGCTGTTACCTTTTCCCTTTTCTCTTCTCTCTTTTATTTTTCTCAAATCTTTTTTTTGGTGAAACTTTTTGTTTCGATAATTTCATATGGTGTATAAACAATAACTAGGACAAATTTATAATACTGTTGTATATATAGATATACATACTAGCCAAACGATAAATTTTGTTGTATAACAAGGTGGACATTTAACTTTAAAAATTAAGTATAGGCAAACAATAAATTATTTTTTATGTACATATTTATATGTGCGTGCCGTGTATTTATTATGATAACAAGTTGGGAATTTTTTTCTGAATACCAAAAACAATTGACTTGGGAAAGAAATGGTGAGCGGTTAAATACTAATTTCAGTGACAATAAATGATAAGGTTTACTGTATTATTTATGGCAAAAAGTAATCGAACCCTCGACATGTGCTTCTCTGCAACTTTATATAATAAAGTTGTTATTTCAACAGTATGCTTCAAAAATCCACCAATCAGGCATTCACTCTTTGATTTTTTTTTTCTTTTCTTTTTATAAATTGTAAACTTTGCTGTTTGTTTTTGAGGCCTTCTATTTCTAGTTATATTGAATTACTTATATGTCAAGTAGAAATGAGAACAAAACACATAAATGGTATTGCAACCGAAAGTGAATATCAAGTACATATACCCTTGAGACAGTAAGCCACTAATTTTTTATTATTATTAATATAAATTTTGCCAAAAACGATAATAGGTCCAATGAAATTTCGAATAAATGCATAAAGTAAAGTGATATTTCTCATATGCAATATAGAAGATAATGAGGAATTTATAGTAAACAACTAAACACAAAAGACTGGCTCTCAAGAAAAGAGATGGGGCGAATTAGGTAAGCACAACATCATGCTTACACCTTACCATCATGCCTCGTATTCGATGGATAAGTAATATTGTATCAATACGGCCACGGTACACTGTGGAGATTGTTTAATCGAGGTGTAATGTTTTTCTCCAAAATGATCGAGTGTATTGATATTAAATCAACTCAAAAATACATCGAATGACTCAACGTAAAATGCACGAATCTAGCTAGGACTTGGTTTTACTCGACCACTAGACCTAAAATATTGAATATAAATGAAAATTTTGGATTGTATATAGTTATATGTCTATGAGATAATTCTTTAACAAAAATTTGATATTCTCTCATACATATGTCATATCACCAAAGAAAAGGGTAAATAATTTTCAGTTAGGTCCATTATGATCCGGTCTAATCGGACCAAAGAAAAGACTCCCAAAATTTAAGGTTGTAAGATCTCCTAGAAATTGTTTGATAACGAACTTGGAGTCTAGAGATAATGCTGAGAGCTAGGGAGACTAGATTGGTCCATATCTTGATTGATACTCTTGTATATGAAAGTGGAGATACAGTCTTAATCTGACTTTTACAGAATTGCTTGAGAGATATATGAAGATAATATTCGAGTTAGCAAAAATAGTTCTAAACACTCGACCATATCAATAATACAAAAATCCACTACCCTTCGATAGATTCCTTTGTGCGAAATGTTAAATTTTAATATTTATTTTCATCACTGACCATATTGTACATTCACAAATCTATTGGCTGAATTACGATCAATTTTATTCGAGAACATGTTATAACGTATGTACTATGCATCTAACTATCGACGAATAATATATTTGAAAGTAGGTAACTAAGAGATATCATAGAAATTATTACTGTAGCTAGGTAACATATAAAGATAAAGAATGTGTTGGATAAAACATTATATTGTTTAAATTTGTATATCACCAATTTCACGAGTTGAAAAGGTGGCAAAAACATTGTAAAACTAGTCATCTCACTAGTAGTTAAATATTAAACGATGAGTTTGTACATTTTACGATTAAAAAATATATCATTATATATTAAAGATTATATTGTTATGTCAGTACTGCCTTGGTTTAGTAAAAACAAAAAGAAACCAAACGAACATGTTCTTGATTCTCGAAGTGATGGATGATATATGTTTCCCTTCAGTCTTTTATGGAATCACTTCATCTTTCACTTCTAATGGTTTTTAGTATCTTGAGTTGTTCTTTTTGACAGTCGAAAAGCTTCTTCAATTTTCTTTTCCCTTTCGATTACTAGAATAAAGTAACTGATCACGCTAATATTTTCATTTTCATATAAAATGTTCTGATTCTCTTACTCTATGTTGCCCTTCTGGAAAATCAAGGACCACAGGGAATTACATCACTTTTCAATTATCTTATTGGTGTTTTCTTTAAAGATTAAGCCACATGTCGAGTTTTAATAATTATAATGATATTGCATAGTGCCCACTCAATTAAAATCTGGTCCAACTCTATGCTTCGTTGCCTTCGTTGGTCCAACTTGTTTGAAGCAGAACAAATTCTTAGACGACTATAATTATTATCCTAACAAATCGATTATGCAAAAGTTAACTTTGTTTAATCACAATAAAAGCCATATAGCCATAGACAATTTAGACATGCGTATAACTTTCACGTGTAAGCACTTTCAGAGGTCCAAAATAACTTGCAGCACAAATGACATCGAAGGAGCATATAATGTTTTTGATTTTGAACTCGTTTTTCTAGGTTTGTGTCTTTATTCCGTAGCTTTTGAATTTGTTCCAATTGAAAATGTGGTCGTTGTTTTGTAAACAAAGATGTGGTCTTTTAAATATATATCACGAGAATGATGTTTTAATAAATCTCGTACTTGTGTGACAAAAAGAACGTATATATCTTGTACTTGTTAGAAGAAAGTCCGATGTTTAATTTGTTCTTCAGTTTTGAATATATACTACTCACGCACATGTGTTTGTAATAAAACAATATAGAAATTGTGTCTGCAAAATCGATTACGTAGAAAAGTACGCGAGCAAGTTAAATTATAACTTAATGGAGAAAATTATTTATAAAATTTTAAAAAACCCCGAGAAAATATAATACATGAAATATGGGATGTCACAAAACATAGTACGTATTAATAGGTTGAACATGTTTGTTAATCTGATAACAAATTATGGTTTTATGTAAAGTTCTAATACTATTTTATTTACGTATATTCTTACATATATTAATATGTTTGCTAGCTAGTTTTGTCCTAATGAACTAGGGGACTCAAAAATGAGTTATCAGTTCATAAGTTTGGTTGATCTCAGTTGATGTTTTTTTTAGGAGTTCGAACTACGCAAGTGGGTTAGCTGATCTAACTAAGGTATTAATTAGCTCATAAGTGGGTTCATACCACCTTCTAATTTTGTAAACCTAGGCCATAGATATCTATCATTGTCATTTCTGGAAGAACTTTAAAGATCAAATGATGTAAACATATATAATTACACTCAAAGAATATATATATACATATATACGTATATATGTCTCTCTGACATGCATACAAAAAAAAAAAAAGTCTAGAATACTTCAACTTGTACAAGTAACAGAATACTAAATGGCATGTCATTGTTATTATCAATAACTTTAGATTAACGCAAAGTGTTGGAACAAAGAACCAAAAATAGTAAATAAAGATGCGGTAATAGAAGTGCACACCATTTAGTAAAAAAACATAGTAATAGAGAATATGCTTGAAAACGGATAATAGCGAATATTAAAGATAGAACACGAAGGGAGTTAGTAGTGGTAGTAGCATAGCAGCACCAGAAAGGTCCGAGTCTACTACAAAAATCATTTGGCAAACAAAGTCATCGTAATGAATTGTATACATTTTCTCATAGGCGTAATTCGTTTCCATTAATTTCAGATTCCAAAGATTTTCTTCAGAATAATATATAATTATATAATTATAAAATAAGAATAAAAGATGAGAAAGGATTACGAATAAGTATGGGAAATTCTGAACCCATTGTTTCTGAGTGGGGAATTTTTCTATAAATAATAATTGACATCAAATCTCAGTACGATTTTTTTTTGTATTTTTCCTTATAGTATATAAAAATACGGATTTAGAAAACTTTTGGTACGAATAATAAAGCCAATCATCGGATAAGAAACCATTTGGTCGGAATATTTCAAATTTAAGATAATTCGGCTGACATAATACGTACGTAATATAACAAAACTGTATACTATTAAATACTCATAATGGTTTATAATTTTTTATATAGTTGTCAAAACACAAAAACGGCATGATTAATCCTTGGACATGATCTTATACACTATTACATAGTAGATGGTTAATTTAGAGCATTTCCAATGCAAGATTTAGAAAAGCTTTTATTGTAAAAGTGATTATTGTAAATCATAATTGATGAAAAATAGATTCTGAAGAGTGTTAACTGTTATCTATGCAGCATGGACAACCAGAGTGTTGATCGAGTATATAGAATTGGCCAGACGAAGGATGTCGTGGTGTATAGGTTAATGAGCTCATCAACCCTGGAAGAAAAGATGTATGACATATTTTTGTTCCTCAGTGAATGATATAGCCGAGTGATTTTGATATATATGATCATTTGTATGATATAATATCCTTGGTATATGCTTTTTTTAGGTATACAAGGGAGGATTAATTTTGTTTTTGTTAAAGCTGATTTTGGTAAGAATTGGTTGGAAATTATTATATTAAGGTTGATTTTGGTAAGAATTGGTTAAAAATTATTAAATATAATAAATTTCAACAACTATTATCGTTAAATATACATTTAAAAATTATTTCAAAAATGTTAAATATACTAATTATTATTCTCGTTAAGGTTGATTTTGGTAATAATTTGTTGAAAACTAGTACATTTAACATTTTTCAACAATGACAACCAACCATCTTGTTAATAAATCTATCACTACAATTTTGTTCTCGTTAAAATTAATTTTGGTAATTTTTGTTGTGATTTTCAGTCAAAATCGGTTTTGCTGAATTGATAACAATGTAGTAAATTGCTTGTAGTTGTTTAACCATTTCTTTAATATACCTTAAATTGGTTGATATACTTACAAACTTGCATTATACAGCAGTTACGTTTTTTGAATAATGGTATATTTGATAACTATATCACTCAAATCTTTTTACTTGAAAAGGTTAAAACAGTTTTCAGTTTCACGGAAAGCCTTTATTTAGATTATTCATTTTCTTCTACATTTTTGTTAATAAGCCTAGTTTAGTTAAGTCACAAGATAAATGTAATTCATTAGTAGACATGACAATTACAAGCTGTTTACCAAATATAGTTGTTAATCAGCCAAAACTATATACAATTAATTACAATTCGAACCAAGAAGTTCCGTAGTAAACAAAACAATCAAACCAAATTTGTCGTTTACCATAAATATTTCTACTTTATTATACATTAATCAATATATCACTACTATTAATTGAAAAATTAGTTATAAAAAGAAACCTTACTTTTGTACAAAATTACATCAAAAAATACCATTAGTATTTAGTTTACTTGTTTAATCAGTTTACCAATTAAATGGGTCAGGTAATTGAAAATGGGCTTTATGTAGTACCAGTTGGGCCCAAATTTCAAGTCAAAATTTGAAAACCCAAACACTTTAGATTAAACAAAAGAGCTTCATCTCATTCAAGTCAGTATTAAACTGTTTATTGAAAGGAAAATAGCGATATATGGTAAGCATTTTTGACATTTTTATATAGTTATAAAACGTTTACTCATAAACACATCAACACATATCTTTTGAATTGTCTTACTTCACTTTTATCAATTGTTAATGCTCTATATATATATATATATATATTAAAAAAAAAAGCCATTGTCATTGTAATCTTATAATTTTTTTTTCTCCAAATAGTTCATTTACTTATTTAAATTACCACCATCATCAATTCAACAAACATAAATAGTTTTGGATAAAGTGAAATTCGTCTTTTTCGCAAACAACACGTTCTCTTCCCTTTGTAAACAAGCAAATCAACATGTGCGCTTCCATTATACCATCTTCTGTAACACACCCCCTCCTTAATATATCTATCTGTATGGGCCCAAAAAGCCTGCCAACAACATGTGCCCAAAATTTTTATTAAACACTATTGTAATTCAAAAAAAAGTATTTTATATTTTAATATCCTGACCACAAAATAACAAATTAATATTCGAAATTTTAAAATAAATGATGTTGAAAATTTTTGGTAAGTTACAGAAGAGAAAGAAACGGACCATTTTCAAATTTTGAATTTCGGAAAAAAACAAAATCGGCGCCTCTTAGAGATAGAGATAATTAATTGTTGGGAATTAAAAAGAGAATTAAAAAAAAAACAAAAAAAACACAGAGAGCAATAATAAAAAGACCTTCACAAATCACACTCACTCACACTTTTTGCATTTCTTCAAAACAACCCTAGAAAGCTCTCTTCTCTCTCTCTCGTCTCTCTTCTCTAACCCTAAATCTCTCTCAAAAAACCGAAGATGCGTGAGATTCTTCACATCCAGGGTGGTCAGTGCGGTAACCAGATCGGTGCCAAGTTCTGGGAAGTCGTTTGCGCCGAGCACGGCATAGATCCAACCGGTAGGTACACTGGTGACTCAGATCTACAGCTTGAGCGCATCAATGTTTACTACAACGAAGCTAGCTGTGGTCGATTCGTTCCTCGTGCTGTGCTCATGGATTTGGAGCCTGGGACTATGGATAGTCTCAGATCTGGACCTTACGGTCAAACCTTTCGCCCTGATAACTTCGTCTTTGGCCAATCTGGTGCTGGTAACAACTGGGCTAAAGGTCATTACACTGAGGGAGCTGAACTAATCGATTCGGTGCTCGATGTTGTTCGCAAGGAGGCTGAGAACTGCGACTGTCTTCAAGGTAAACCTTTTCTTCTTCTAGATCTGTTCGATTTTAGGGTTTAGTATGACTGTGTTAGTGTTTTCGAACTGTGGTGTATTTGCTTTTGTAGGGTTCCAGGTGTGTCATTCGTTGGGAGGAGGAACTGGATCTGGGATGGGAACACTGTTGATTTCCAAGATCCGTGAAGAGTACCCAGATCGGATGATGCTTACGTTCTCGGTGTTCCCTTCGCCTAAGGTCTCTGATACTGTTGTTGAGCCTTACAACGCTACTTTGTCTGTTCATCAGCTTGTTGAGAATGCTGATGAGTGCATGGTTCTTGACAACGAGGCCTTGTACGATATCTGCTTCAGGACTCTCAAACTCACTACTCCCAGCTGTAAGATTCGTTATCCTATTGTGGTTTTCACAAATGCTAAGATTCGTTGTTCTATGTTTATATATCGTTTGCCTAGATAGTGATTATGTCATTGTTTGGGTTCACAGTTTCTGATCTGCAAGTCCCTATCGTTTTGTTACTTTTTCCAGAGGCATGTTCTTGTCTATATTGTCTTGCCTTGTGTGCTATTGTTTTGTTCATCAATGTTGAGCTCATCACCATCATAAATCCTTAAGCTGTTCTCTAATTTTGAATCGAACAATACTCTCTGGTGAAGTTTTAAGTAAATAGCTAGTACTTTTTTGTTACATTAGCGATCTGTATATAGTTCATTGATGTTTATGGGTTTGGTATACTGTCTGGTTTACAATATAGTTTCCTCTGCAAGCTCTGTTGCTGTGTTTCCTCGATCTGTATATAATTTTGAATCGAACAATACTCTCTGTTGATGTTTATGTGTTTGTTTTATGTGTCTATGGCTAACGTATTTTGGTTTGTTCAATGTGTGCAGTTGGAGACCTTAACCACTTGATCTCTGCGACCATGTCTGGTGTGACTTGCTGTCTGAGGTTCCCTGGTCAGCTGAACTCTGACCTCCGTAAGCTTGCTGTGAATCTCATCCCATTCCCTCGTCTTCACTTCTTCATGGTGGGATTTGCTCCTCTCACCTCAAGAGGTTCTCAGCAGTACCGTTCCCTCACAGTTCCTGAACTCACCCAGCAAATGTGGGACTCCAAGAACATGATGTGTGCTGCAGACCCAAGACACGGACGCTACCTCACAGCCTCTGCCATGTTCCGTGGCAAGATGAGCACAAAAGAAGTTGACGAGCAGATGCTGAACGTGCAGAACAAGAACTCGTCCTACTTTGTCGAGTGGATCCCCAACAATGTGAAGTCAACCGTCTGTGACATCCCACCAACTGGTCTGAAGATGGCTTCCACTTTCATCGGTAACTCAACATCCATTCAAGAGATGTTCAGGCGTGTGAGTGAGCAGTTCACAGCTATGTTCAGGAGGAAGGCTTTCTTGCATTGGTACACAGGTGAGGGTATGGATGAGATGGAATTCACAGAAGCAGAGAGCAACATGAACGATTTGGTTTCAGAGTACCAGCAATACCAAGATGCAACTGCGGATGAAGAAGGAGAGTACGAGGACGAGGAGGAAGGTGAATACAACCAACAGGAGGAAGAGTACTGAAGAGTAATTTAGTTAAAACCGCCTTAAAAAACAATTTAGTCGTTTGCTACTTTTAACCTCAACTACCAGTTGCAGGTTTTTTTTTTCTGCTTGTATTTTGACATGTCTGGATCGTTTTATGTACTTTGTTCCTAAATTTGGTTCGGTGTTTCGTTAAGCTTTATGCACCTCTCTAAGTCTTCCAGATTAATGCACTTAGGATTGCCTCTGAAGTATTATTATTCATTACTATATTTTACAGATCTGCATTGTCTGCACGCTTTGGTCTTTGTATCTGCACTTACATGTTACTGCTATATCTCTTAAAGGAATTTGGGTTTGATCTGCTGGCTCAGCTCCATGTCCGACACAAAATCAAATTCATCATTGTTTCTGTAATACACTAAGCGATGGCCTCTTTGTCATAACAAAACATTAACTATAGCGTCGCCTAAAATTTTACTTCATTCGAATGTTCACCGTTCCCATTTCTGTTATTCTGTGAACGAATTTGGAATGTTATAACGATTGTTCTAAAACTCGGTTGTCTAAACACTTGAACTGCCAAAAGGCCCACCACCAATACACTCCAACTCCCTAGTATTTTGGTTCAAACAGTCTGCAAAGTTAATGATACCCAACGATTCAGTTATGGTGACCGATTGATATCTATGTCTATGATTAAAAAATCTTATTAAAACTCCCAAAGAAAATAAATTATATAACAAAAAACTCCCAAAGAAATTACATTAAAGAAATAAGCCTTTGGGCTTTGGATCATTTCTTTTATATGAGCTCGGCCCATTTTTGTTGCAAGATAAATTTGATTTTGATGCAAATAAATAATGTTGGCACGAAAATTTATTATTACTAGTACACATTGGAAAATAATTCAGACGACATTAGTGTTTAATACTCTACGTCAGATTACACATTTTTTTTTTTTTTCCAGTGCAGCAGATCTCTCTCATCAGTCAGACTCAGACAAAGTAAATAACACAAAACGACACAGTTTCAGATAGCTTTTCACTCGCGTCTCAAGTACAATCTATAAATCACTCGCTTTACATGACGAACACGTGTCCTTATCGATCACGATAGCGAGTAGTTTTTACAAATTATATTACTTGCGAGTGTGATGATGGATAAGCAAATTTTGAATAATGTTTCATCACAACGGGTCTTTGACTCTCTCTCTCTCTCTCTCTCTCCTCTGCACAGCTCTCCAGGTGAGTGAGAGAGTCCTACAGATTTTCAAAAAAATCTCTCAAAAGAAGAGGGAAAATTAAAATTAAAAAAGAATTCTTTTTAGGAAAAACAAAAGTAATATTTTTCATCATGAGTCTTCGTCACTCATTCCCAATCACTACTAGTCTCTCTCTCCATTCTCGAATTAGGGATTGGGGGGGATTTAATAAAAAAAAAATCTCATCTTTTCTTTGATTTTTGTTCTCTACTGTTTCGTATCGAAGCCTAAAAACAAGTTTCTCTTTTTGGAATCTGTGGCGAAATGGGTATCTCGAATTGGGTTTTCTTAGTGATTTCTTCTGCAGTTACCCTTTTGGTTTCTTCCTCCTTTGCTCTCACTCTTGATGGTTAGTCAAATACACTTTTAAAGTTCTTTGCTTTTTTTTTTTATTTGGGTTGGTGAGAAATCTGAGATTTGATCATCAAGAAGTTCTTTTCTAACTATTTTTGATCTTTGTAGGGTTTGCTCTTTTGGAATTGAAGAGTGGATTTAATGATACGAGGAACTCTTTAGAGAACTGGAAAGATTCAGATGAGACACCTTGTTCTTGGACTGGTGTCTCCTGTAATTCTCAAGACCAAAGAGTAGTTTCTATGTAAGAGAATGTGTTCTTGTTTCTTCTTCTTCTTCTTCTTTTACCACATTCTCTCTCCACTTTCAACTTCTTTCTTTTATCTGAATCGTGGTTTTGAAACTCCTGGATTGTGCAGAAACTTACCTTACATGCAACTAGGAGGGGTTATATCTCCTAGCATTGGGAAGCTTAGTAGATTGCAGAGACTGTGAGTTATTATTATACTTCATTGTAGATTTGTTCTCTATGCTAAAATTTTCTATCTTTTTAAGTAGTTTGTTTTAATTCGAATTTGGTTGGACTTTATGTAGGGCACTTCATCAGAACAGCTTACATGGGACAATTCCTAATGAAATCACCAATTGCACTGAGCTCAGAGCTATGTAAGTCAAGTTTTTGTATTTAAGCAGTAACTTCGATTAGTGGTGTTGGTTTGATGTTTAACCAAATCCCAGTTCAAACCTTTAGTTAGTGTTGAGCCATGAACATTGGTATCTGTTTTAAAACATGTTTTCAGGTATTTGAGGGCTAATTTTCTTCAAGGAGGGATCCCACCGGATATTGGCAACCTTACATTTCTTACTATATTGTAAGATTCAGAACTTTGTTGTTATTGTATTTTGGTTTCTTTAATCATTTTAAAGAATTTGTGATGCTTTGGGATATTTTCAGGGATCTATCAAGCAATACACTGAAAGGTTCTATTCCTTCTTCAATTAGTCGATTGAATCGACTACGCTCCTTGTAAGTTAGTTACATACAGAATCTTGTGTTTAGATATGTTTAACTGTGCAAGATTTTGTAAGTTCTTGAACTATTTGTTTGATTCAGGAACTTCTCAACCAACTTTTTCTCTGGCGAGATCCCAGATATTGGAGTTCTCAGCAGATTTGGTGTTGAAACGTGAGATTTCTCGTCTGTTAAACTTTTGGTTTCAAATATCTTATGTGCTAATGTTAGACTAGAATGTTATTTCTGACTGTGGTTTTGTGTGTTTATGATTAGATTTACCGGTAATTTGGATCTTTGCGGCCGGCAAATTCACAAGCCATGTAGATCATCAATGGGGTTCCCTGTTGTACTTCCTCATGCAGAAACTGATGATGAATCAGGCAAGATCCTATTACTTACTAAATCATTGATTCTTGAGACTTCCTTTGGCTATATTTTCTGATTCTTGATATCTCTTTTGAAATCCACACAGAGACTCCAAAGCGGTCTTCACGCTTGATTAAAGGAATCTTGATAGGAGCAATGTCTACAATGGCTCTTGCATTCATTGTGATCTTTGTGTTCCTATGGATTTGGATGCTCTCAAAGAAAGAAAGAACAGTAAAGAAGTACACAGAAGTCAAGAAACAGAAGGAACCATCTGAAACAAGTAAGATCCACAAAAAAGAGAACTATCTAGTTTACTATTTTACTTTCTTGGTGCTAATCATTATTCTAAATTGTGTTTTAAAAGGTAAGAAGCTAATAACATTCCATGGAGATCTACCATACTCCTCGACTGAGCTGATCGAGAAGCTAGAGTCTCTTGATGAGGAAGACATTGTGGGTTCAGGAGGATTTGGCACAGTTTATCGAATGGTAATGAACGATCTTGGAACCTTTGCGGTTAAGAAAATAGATAGGAGTCGACAAGGATCAGACCGAGTTTTTGAGCGAGAGGTTGAGATTTTGGGAAGTGTCAAACACATCAATCTAGTCAACCTACGTGGATACTGCCGCTTACCATCTTCAAGACTTCTCATCTATGATTATCTAACCGTTGGGAGCTTAGACGATCTTCTCCATGGTAATAAATGCACTTCTACCATATCTTCTTATCTTTCATTGTTGGTCTTGCAATGTGTATTGATCTTGTTCTGTTTGTTATTTTGGTTTCATATCTCTGAAGAACGAGCTCAAGAAGACGGTTTGTTGAATTGGAACGCTCGGTTGAAGATAGCACTAGGTTCAGCGAGGGGTCTAGCGTATCTACACCATGATTGTAGTCCTAAAATAGTTCACCGTGATATAAAATCAAGCAATATTCTACTCAATGATAAACTAGAACCTAGAGTCTCGGACTTTGGTCTTGCTAAGCTTCTTGTTGATGAAGACGCTCATGTTACCACCGTCGTAGCTGGCACTTTTGGCTATCTTGCTCCAGGTTCTGTTCTTTGCCAACTTCCTTTTTGAATCTTAGACTTCAATAGTTTCTAAAGTTTCTAACTTTTTCTTATATGATGATGAATCTTGGAAACAGAGTATCTACAAAATGGGAGAGCAACGGAGAAGTCTGATGTCTACAGCTTTGGAGTTCTTCTCCTTGAGCTTGTTACTGGAAAAAGACCAACAGATCCAATGTTCGTTAAACGAGGCTTGAATGTTGTTGGATGGGTAAGAAAACATCTATCTGACAAGAACCGTTCTGTTTTTAACTTTCATAAGATTCGTTTTCTAAGAACATGTTATATCAGATGAACACTGTGTTGAAAGAGAATCGATTAGAGGATGTGATGGACAAGAGATGCACCGATGTAGACGAAGACTCTGTTGAGGCATTGCTCGAGATAGCTGCGAGGTGTACAGACGCTAACCCTGAGGACAGGCCAGCTATGAACCAGGTGGCTCAGTTGCTTGACCAAGAAGTTATGTCTCCTTCTGCGATCGATTACTACGATGATTCTCAGTCTGATTACTGTTAGGGGGACGCTTGCTTATGCACGGCTAGAAGTAGCCGGTAAATCTCAGTCCCACGGCGGTTTTGTTGTTGTTGTTGTTGTTGCTGTTATGAATGTTGTAGTTTGGGATGGAGGGGGTTTGTATGTAAATTAGAAATGAAGGTGGAGTAAGATTATTTAGGTGCATTGTTCTTGTGCACTTTAATGTTATTGTAAACGAAACGATCCATTCTCTCATATTTTCAATGTTCAAAGCAGAGGACACTTGAGAGCTCTGTTATTTATTTATTGTTTTTGTTCTGTTTTACCTTTCTCTCGTTTTTTTTTTTGGTGTAGATTAAGATTACCAATTGGATTCGGATTATGTTTTTTTTTTTTTCTAAAATTCATGCAAATTTGGAAATATTAGAACAGAATACTGTCTTAATTTTGGTCTAGTTAATGGTCGGCTAAAAATATTAATTTTGGTCTAGTTAATGCTTAATGGTCGACTAAAAATAGTTTAAACTTTTTCTTAAGAAAATGGTATTTTTCAGCAAATCTTATAATTTTGAAAATAATAACAAGACAAAAATATAGTTAATGGTCGACTAATAATATATTTTTCTTATAAAAGAAAATGCTGAGATTTGTTACAAAAAAAGCTGTGTTAGAGACTTGATAATTTCTTGATTTTTTTTTCTGGAATTTTTTAATATTATCTTCTGAATAATCAGATGACCTTTCGTTAAATGGAAGAGACTTCGTGTACATTTCCAAGACCCATCCACCTCTTAAAAGGCCAATGTTTTTGTTTGCCCTATATGCTTGCTATCTACACGTATATATATTGATATAAAATCATTCTTCAAATGTTCATGTTATATCAATTGATTACATATGTATTCATAAATTTGTACGTGAATATGTTATGTCACTTTGATTACATATATTACAAGAGACCAATGAGAGATATCGTCGATTAGAGAACCTTTTGAAAATTACTCGTAACTCTTGAAAAATTCGAATTTTTTTTTACATAAAAGTAGTTTATAAATAAGTAATCAGATTAATGGTTTTCTGTTTGGCCATTATAAACTGACATAGTGAGTCTATAACTACAGATTTTGGAGATTAATTATATTTTGTCTATTTTTTCGCTTATAAAAAGAACTATATTTAACCTAATTGTTCCAGAAAAAAACTATAACCTAATTCTGAATTAATTAATTGCAAAACTATACTATAGTATTATCAAACTGGCTATTATTAATAGTTTTTTTTTATAACTTTACAGTGAACTTTTGTAAACCAATATATATTAGTGATTAAAAGTATGCTATAGTCTTAATTTTAAAAAAATATATGCTATTGTCGATCGTCCATTATATGTTGTAGTGATAGTTGTAATATTTTTCATACATATAAAAAAAAACTACAAGGCAACTAGCTAGCAGCACAAAAGGAAATTATTAATTTAATATAATATTGGAACTTAAAAAAATATATAGATAAAAAATTTCAAATATTTGAGTTGATCAATAATTTCATGATCATGATATTAAAATAATAATAATAATTTCATGATCCTGGTATTTAGCATATTTTTTTAATATATTAAAACCGATTACTGTTGCTAGATTATAGTTGTGGAATTATAAAAGTATATGCTAATCTACGCTATATAGGCACATATTTGCGTGAGTGTATATAAATACATGCAAACATGTATCACTTGTCTCTCTCCTATTGGTTAAGATAACAGAGAGAAACGGTATTTTTAGACTTTGCTAAAGAGATATTTAAGAGAGATCAAGAATCCCACTTTTTGAGCGGTCTTATCTTTATTCTCCACCGCAAAGAACCATTTTGTCATGGCTTCTGTTGCCGTGAAGCCACTGCCTCTTCTTGGCCGAAGCCTCACTTCTACGGCGGCTTTAAAATCACCGCCAATGTTGACCAACGTTTCTAGCCGGCATTTTCTTGGGATCTCTACGTATAACGAATTCTTTAGACAAATAAGAACTCCGGCAACTTTAAATCACCGCCGACAAGTAAGCACGGTGGTAGCTTCGGCAGGAAACTTGACGGCGTCTTCGTGGGACTCGTGGAAGCCAGATAAGACGGCGGCGGCTACGGCTCTATTGCTGAGTGATGTCATTTGGCCTGCAGCTGGTTAGTCATTAATAACAAATTATATACTAATTAGTAATTACTAGTATTTAACATCATAACTTTTAATAGTATTTTTTTTTTTTGGTCAAAAGTTTTTTAACTAATATTTTCTCGATCTTCAAAAATTGATGCACTTTGGTTCTAAATCAGAAGAACTACAAGTAGCGATTAGGGTATAAAAGTAGCAAACGAAGAAAATAAAAGGAAGAGAGGAGAGGTGCACACACAAAGAATATATAATTAGAAAATTAATTTCTGACTGAGAGAGATTGAGAATGTGTCTTTTCCTAAGGCCAAATGGTCATTTTATGTGAACCTACCGTTCGAGTTTGACCAATTTATCGATTTTTAATATAAAATATAAGTATTTGACTATAAAAGGTGTGGTGGTGAAAAAAAAAAAAAATAGACAAAAGTTGTGGTTTTGAATGATGTTAAGCAATTAGTGTAAAGAGTCTTAAATAAATTGAAAAAATATTATTAACTGGAAAAATATGGCAAACAGTTGTATGAATATCGAGTAATCGTTAATTTATATAGTAAATAGTTTTTGGATGGTGGCATGTAATATTTGTTATGTTTGTAAGTAACTTAATGCTGGGAAATATAGTCAAAGTAATTAATTTGTTTTTGAGAATCTTAGTTTGCGTTTAGTTTAGTCAAACCCTATGCTGACAGAGAGCTTATATTAATCAAGGTTTATAGCTGACTTCTTCTGATAAATATGAAATTATATTCATGTGTGACAGCTAGCTATAATTACCCATCTCTAAGGTCTGAACTTAAATCTGAATTTCAATGGAAATCAACTTAAAGTTATATAAAAATTCCTCATTTAACTAGTTTTATAACGTCATGCTGAAAATTCGAATAAACAAAATTTGGAACGTTAATCGATTAAACTAATGTAGTACGTAGTGAATTAATAAACGTATATATTCCTATGTACTAAAAAAAGCTTAGAAAAATTAGCTAATGGAACATGCAAAACAGATGTTGTTTTTTGTAATAGATTTTTGTGACTAACGCATGTTATCATGTAGTAATATTTATGGATTCATTTCTGTTAAAAAAAATATATATATGTTGGACCCTTAGAAAAAAAGAGAGTTGTGATAATACAATTTGTTTTTGTTTCTTAATTATAAAATTTATAATAAATCTTGTTTGTGAGTAGGAGCGTTTGCGGCAATGGCAATATTGGGAAGAATTGATCAAATGCTATCTCCAAAAGGGATTTCAATGTCGGTTGCACCACTTGGTGCTGTCTCCGCCATTCTTTTCACCACTCCTTCTGCTCCTACTGCTCGGGTAAAATCTCTAGTTTCAACCACTGGTTTTGTATAATAGCGATCTATTATTTTATTATTTGCGGTTGAACGCAAAAGCTTCCATGAGATATACAACGCAAGTACCAAAAGTGAGTTGTTAGGATTTGAATGGCGTAACAACAAACATAGAGGAATTAAATAGTTAATATTAGAAAGATAGTAGTAGTTAGACGAAATATTTTCCCACTAACTTCTATATCCATTAAACTAGTTGAAGATTTTCTTCTAATTTGGTTCTTGTGCTTTCACTTTTTCTATGGAATAAAGAGGTCCACTATTTTCTTGTTACTTTTCGTGTCTTTGGATAATCATCAGTCACAGCCTATTTAAGCCATCAAATTATGTTAAAGTAGGAAGTATGGATGCTATAATATTGGTAAATTTGTCATTATATCAGTTATTTAACAAATTTATTGAGGACTACTGTCTGTGTTTTTGTGTTTCTTATATTTTCAGAAATACAATCTGTTTATGGCTCAAATAGGTTGTGCTGCGATTGGTGTGGTAGCCTTCTCCCTCTTCGGGCCAGGTTGGCTCGCCCGTAGCGTTGCTCTCGCCGCTTCCATCGCATTCATGGTCGTTGCTCGTGCCAATCACCCTCCTGGTAAATTATATTTTTTTTTTCATTTTTCTTTTACATATATCTGAAAGAAAATAAAAATCTCGATTAATAGAACGAAGTACATATATAAGCAAACCAAATAGAACCAAAATATACAGATACCAATTAGTTAATTATAGAAGTCTACTTGAAGTACAAGTGATTGAATGGAATTATTATTCAATTTTTTCACTGTTATACTATTAAAAAGAAAATGATGCAAATATTTCAAATATTTAATTGAATCTGAGTTTTATAACCCATGTTGCTAAAGATCTGAATCAAAAAGCCCATAAAGAAAATAACTACACTACCGCTGACAAAGGTTACCCTAATGAACAACCTGAAACTCTTGGTCGGTGTCCGCTGTCCCCTTCATTTCACTCTTTTAACATTTTTCTGTCCTTTTTTATTTTCTTGATCCATTTGTTTCTCATTAATTGATTTAAGACTTGTGAGAGTTAATATTGATTTATCATGTTTAATCAGCGGCGAGTTTACCACTATTGTTCATTGATGGAGCAAAGTTCCATCACTTGAATTTCTGGTACGCATTGTTCCCAGGTGCAGCTGCTTGTGTCATCCTATGCCTTCTCGTAAGTTTTGGTGAATATTTAGGTTATAAGGTTTTAACGTGGTTTAAGTGTACTAATATAGTTTAATATTTGCTCTCTTTGCAGCAATCGGTCGTATGTTACTTGAAGGAAAACATAAAATTTTGATGAATCATCAAGCGATACACGTACCATGGAATGATATATAATACAGACATATTGATGCAAATCTTGTGAAAATATTTGATTCATGTATAAACTTGAACGAATGTAAATGTCTATTTAAATACGTTCATTCAATATATGTAGTTCTCTTTTTATATAACGTTGTCTTCTCCGTTTGCTTTTATTATCATTTTTTCTACTTTCTTATACTAAGATTGTGCGAGTTAATTAATTAATTGACACTATTTGGCACCATAATAACGGAACATCTATAAAAATGGACTGTTTAGCACGTGTTTGGACGGTTGTCGTGGTGAGGCTGAGTTTCCAAATAAGGATATACAGAACCTAATTTGTTTGGGAAAATATATACTACTAGTAATACTTATTCACTTTTAATTATTTTCATTTTCACTAAGTAATTGAATTCACATTATAAAAATAATTTACGATATATATACTGCTTCGATAGAAGATATATTATTATTTATTTGTATACTAACATAATCCAAATCCAATTAAAAAAAACTCATGCGACATTTTGCCCAAAACAAACCAGCTACGATTATCTCAACCAAAACCGGGACAAAACCGGGAATATTCCGGTTTAGAGCGTTGTAGACATGTAGTAACGTCTAGATGATAGAACTCAATAATGGGGTTAAAAGAAGGTGGGGGCCTATCGTAAATTGCGGGAAGAACTAGGCAACCACCCAAATTGGATGATTGTAGAACATGGTCACTGTTATATTATCGTACCGACGGATAAAATTTGCACCTGACAAAATTTTATCATCCACAGAAAGCGTTTTGTAGAGAGTGGAGTGTAGTTGTTGCAGTGGTAGTGGTGGCCCAAAGATGATATACTCAATCTCATGGGGGAATCATTTACCCAAAGCATAAAAGCTTGTCTTATATATATGTATGCACATTAATTAGCACATATCATGATTAATGCATGAATAAACCGGTTTGGTGTAGTTTGACTCCGACCGGTTCAACCGGCTACAGATTGAAGCTAGCTATTATTCCAGAAACGTTGGTTTGTGAACACATTCCCCATTACAAATTACAAAGTTACTAAGACCATCATTAGTGGAGTAACCCACCATAGTTACTCCCATATTATTTAATTATATAAATAATCATAAATTAAGTTAAGTAACTCTAAGAGAACCTAAGCAAAATCACCCTATTACTAGAGAACCCCAAAGAGGTTATTCAAGCGTTTAAATATTATTTTTTTAATTTTTGTTTATTAATTATCAAACTTTAATAATGTAAAATGATAAAACAATTATTTAAATTTTTTATATTACACAAAATAGAAAACAATATTTTACAAACTTTAGAATATTAAACATATTTTACAAAATTCAGAAGAGTAAAATATTTTATAAAATTCAAAATATTAAACATATTAAACAGAATTTGGAATAAGATTTATTGTGCGGTTGCACCAAATTTTTGCCAAATATGCTCAATCAAGTCTTTTTGCAAAAGATCATGCATTTCTGTATCATGAACATCATTTCGAATGCCCATCATATTATGTAGATTTGTTGGCGTATCTATAGAATATGATAAATCCACATGAGAACTTCTGCTTCCTTCTCCGTGATGGAATTCTGTTGGATCGTAGAAATTGTAGTCATGTCGTTCGTCTTCCACTATTATGTTATGCAGGATGATAGATGCTCTCATTATTTTTCCTATTTTTCCTTTCTCCAAAAAAAGTGCGGGATTCTTCACGATTGCAAATCGAGCTTGAAAGACTCCAAATGCACGTTCTACATTTTTACGACATCCTTCTTGCCATTGAGCAAATAGTTTTGCTTTTCGACCCCGTGGAAGTGTAATAGATTGGATGAAAGTTGCCCATTTGGGATAGATACCGTCCGTGAGGTAGTACGCCATTTTGTATTGCCATCCATTGACAACGTATCTAACTCTCGGAGCTCGGCCCTCTAGGATATCATCAAACACCGGAGAGCGGTCCAAGACATTGATATCATTTAACGAACCCGGTGGTCCAAAAAATGCGTGCCAAATCCATAAATCTTGTGATGCCACAGCCTCTAGTACGATTGACGGTTTACCAGATCCACGTGTATATTGTCCTTTCCATGCAGTGGGACAATTCTTCCACTCCCAATGCATACAATCTATGCTCCCTATCATTCTGGGGAAACCGCGATGTTCTCCAATATTCAGTAATCGTTGGAGGTCTTCCGCTGTAGGTCTTCTGAGATACTCGTCGCCAAACAGATTTATAACTCCCTCAACAATATGTAGAAGGCATTTGTGGGAGGTTGTTTCAGTGAGTCGTAAATATTCATCCACCGCATCTGCCGTATATCCGTAAGCCATCAAACGAATAGCTGCCGTACATTTTTGAAGTGCAGTAAGACCAAGCCTTCCAGTAGCATCTCGCCTTTGTCTGAAGTGGGACTCCATTCTCAATAGCGGTAACAATACGAAGGAACAATGGTTTGTTCATTCTAAAGCGACGACGGAACATAGTGTTATTGTAAGTCGGATTATCACTAAAATAATCATTCCACAATCGAGTGTGGCCTTCTTCGCGGTCTCTCTCAATGTGCACTCTTCTGATTATTGGAGCTGGTGGTACCTCTGGGTGAGTTTAGTTGTATTGGATCTCCTCCACTATACTATCAACCTCCTCCTCTACCATTTCTTCAATTTCTTGATCAGAACTCCAAGTAGACATTTTTTGGCAATTTGGGTATAATAGAAGGCTTATGGAATGAAAAAGGTTTGATTTTGTAATGAAAAAGGTTTGATTTTGTAATGAAAAATGTTTTGGCTTAATTTGAAATGGGTATGAATATTTGAGAATATGAAATGATAATAAGAAGATTTGATGATAAGAAGAATCGAAAGATAAGAGAATACAAATGAGAAGAACATATAGCAAATGAGGTTGAACAAAACATTGTCATATATAGGACTTCCGAAGACACAACCAAACCTAAACCCATTCACAGGTTACAAAAGACAACAAGTCACAACTCGTGATGATGGGTTACAAAGGACAACAAGTCACAACAAGTTACAGGAACAACAAGTCACAAACCCATTCACGGGTTACAAAAGACTACAACTAATAATCCATTCACGGGTTGCAAGAGACAACAATACAACAACAAGACAACAATAAGAAAGACCCGTGAATGGCTTGAACATAAAAGGCTTGAAAAGACAACAACACGACAACATGTTTCCCTTCACGTTTCAACTTCATATGCTGTCGCAAAACCTGAAACAGAAGAAGAAAAAGTTAAACAAGTGTTAAACAAAGAACAGAACACAAGAGTTAATAGAACATAACACAAACATTTTTTACAAGAAACACAAGACATAACACAGCACAAGAACAGAACATAACACAAGAACAGAACACAAACATTTTTTACAAGAACAGAACACACGAGTTTACAAGAATAGATCTCCAAACCTAAGTGTTCGTCAACATTTGGTCAACCAGTTTGTCCCTAAGAAGTTGTTCGGCTGATGTTAGTTCAGTCTTGTTAAGGAGGCTGTCTAGCAGTCTCATTTTGCCATGTCTCTCTTTAGCCGCTTGTTCTTTTTCTTTCATTGCAATGATCTTGTCTAGCTTACCAACCAAACCATCCTCTACATCAATAGTCTCAGTCGGTTTCTTCCCTTTTTTCTTAGAAGCTTTAACCCCCGGAGGCCTGACCTCAGCCCCATCATTGCACTGTACGTCTGTAGCGAGTTTGGTCCTTTTATGGCTACACTCCTCCGTGATCCATTTCTGATCATGCCTCAATTCCCTCCAGCAATGTCCTAATAGGAAAGGCTTCTCCATGTCGTTCTTGAAAAGCTCATAGGCCAAGTTCAATACATCATCCTCTGATTCTCCACTCTTTCTTCTTGAACTTGCTTGTGAGTAACACCCCACAAACTTATTGACTTGGTGGTTAATCTTGTTCCACCTAGCCTTAAATTGTGAAGGCCCTCTTACATTTGGACTAGATGATCCATCATTTGCTTTGAAGTAAGCAGCAACCCTCGTCCAGAAACTTTGAAGCCGCTGCTCATTACTCACCACCGGATCCTTGCTTGTATTTAACCAAGCGCTTATGAGGTTGACATTCTCCTCTGCACTCTACCGCTTTCTTATTCGCCTTCCTCCGTCTTCTTCATTCTCATCAACCGCTACATCGATACAGTCTTCAGATTCTGATGGTGTAGGGCTAAAGTGAATTGGCTGAGATGAGGATCCAGGCCTAAAGTGTACAGGCTGAGAAGAGAAGGTAGAGGTAAAGTGGAAAGGCTGAGAAGGTAAGGTAGAGGGAAGAATCTGATTATCTGAACCATTGGAGTCTTTTTGCGAATTCATAAGATCGACAAAATATGTCTGTGGAAAAGGATTAAGGTTTCTAGGATCCATTGCTTGTGTTAAACGGAAAAGGAAAAGGAAAAGGATTGATGTAAAACGAGCTTGGGTTTGTAGGGAAGGCTTAGTGAAAACTAATGTAAAACGAATGGTTTAGGGTTTGTAGTTAGTAAGGTAAAGTTTACTTTTAAAACTTCACCCTTTTAGTTTCCAAATTTAATTTTTAACCTAAACTACAACAACCACACATTTATCACATTAAAACAACCTACAAACCCTATACCATCATACAATAAGTTCGATGTTTTACGCATTCATCAATGATGACTCGACAAGTATCTACCTAAACAAGTACTAAGACCATTTATCACAACCAACAAACGAAACCAATAATCAATGACACCAATTTAATTCATCCCAACACACAACCGCAAACAATATCTATCAATCATGTTTCTCAAAACAGAACAAGAACACAAGCCGTGTTTAACCTACACTTACTAAAACAGAACAAGAACACAACCAACTCATTTACTACACTTACTTTATGTTTGCGGTTGGTTGTGTTCTTCGCCATTGATGTTAAACAGAACAAGAACACAACCAAGCCGTGGTTAACCTACACTTACTTTATGTTTCTCAAAACAGAACAAGAACACAACCGCAAACAAAACAATATCTATCAAAATAGAACAAGAATCTACACCTAGACTCGCACAAAACAATAACATATGCTATTAAGAACAAAACTTATAACCAAACCCTAGACTCGCACAAAACAACTTGACTACTAAGAACAAAACATTTAAGCATTCCAACAAACTAATCTCATATGCTACACCTAGCAATATAAATCGACACAAACATTTAACCATTCTAATCTCATAATCTACACCTAATAAGTCAAATCGACACAAACATCAAACAAACCCTAAAATTCTACACCTAATAAGTCAAATTAACACAAATATTTAACCAATCTACCAATTATCAACCACCCGAGCCTAATTACAACCACATGCAATCAATCGCATCTAACGATTTCGCCTAATTACAAACACATGAGAAACGAACCTTCTCCCTCCGATTAGTTGTGATTTGGACCTCGCCGTTAGCTTCAGGGCACCACCAGAAACAGCCGCCGTCGTTGTCCCACCATATAGCAACCTCCACCGTCGTTTGTCGTGACAAACGAACCGTCGCATCTAACAATTTTGCCGATCTAGATGCCATCGCCTCCGGGTAAACAACCAACCATAAGATCTAAGTCAGAAAAATCATAGGATTCGACGAGAATCCACTGATTTTCCCGATTTCAGAACAGGTTTCGACTGTTCTCTCGCCATTTCGATCGCCAGAGAAGAGAGAGAATGTCGAGAGGAAAGAAGAAGAAAATGAGGAAGAAAAAAAAAACGCTTTTATATTTAAAAAACAACCTATAAGAAACCGCCACGTAGCGTTCTTAAGGTGTTTCTTCTAATCCTTCTCACAGAAGCGATTTTCTTGTGTTTGGATTATTATTGAGGTTTTTATTAAGAGTTTGGAGCTCAATTTCAAGAGTAACCCATCTAGCACTTGCCAGTAATCATGCTCTAATGATGCGGTGCATAAATATTAAATTAGGTTAAAACTTGCGCGTGACAATGAAAACAAGAACACATCGTTATCACAAGAGTTAAATGTAGTAAACAACTTGCATATGAGATATTCATATCAATTGTTCTTTCAGTATTTATGATAGTAGAGCCAACTCTCTCTAATTTGCGTATGAACCAATAAGATTTGAGAGATGAATCGAGACTATCGAGTCCTTCTCACCGCCTCTTCTACATTACGATCGTTCACTATCAAACCGATAAAGCATTAAACCGGTTTTACATTTAGAATTCTCCAAATTACTTCAAAGAGATACGACGATATATATTATTATTCTCCACAAGATATTTTTGTTGATCACTTGTGAAAGATCAACAAAGGGCTTACAAGGTGGGGACATATAAAACTGTTTAAGCAATCCAATTTATATCTAAACCAGAATAACCGTCTTAACTTGTGTGGACCGTACGTACTCTGTCTTAAACTATAACGAGGGTAAATTTGGTCTTACCAACAACTGAGCATATGTTCCATAGTGCCACTAAACTAACCAAACGCACGTCCATAAGAGTCTTGATTATACAATAGTGGTTTATTTACGTGGACTACATTATAGCTTTTATTAGAAATATGAATTTTCTAATTCAAAATCAATTGGTAATGGAACAATTTGGTCGATATCGATCCATATACTAAAAACTAGAATATTCTATAACATAGTCGATTGATTACGATTTACGAGTGAAGAAGTTAGTTACGTCTTTTATTCAGTTAACGTAAAATTTCATAATCCAAAAATAGCAAAGAACAAGCTAACTAAACTTCTAGGACTATGCAGTTATGCACGGACGGTGCCTTGTTAACGAGGAAAGAAACAGAGGAAATACAAAAACAGAGTCAACATCAAAGACAGTAACATTTCTTTGTGTTTTTTTTTGAAGTTGTACGTTTAGTCTCTACAGTTTTCGCTCGTTTGTAATAACCACACACCAAATTTTTTCCCCTCTTGTCGACTACTCTCTCTCTCTCCTTCTCTATATAAATGTCCACACACTATTGCTATTAATCATATACTTCACTTTCATTCTCAAAACAGCTGTTTCTTGATGATAATGTCTCAGGCGTTTGAACATATGGTGAGTTTCAATTCTCTCTCCAACTTTCCCAAATCCAAGTTCAGACTAGTATAAGCTAAGAGTTGCAATGATTAATGATAAATTTTACAACATTTTGTGTAGGATGAAGCAAACAGGTTAAGCGTGTGGAATGGTTACGTAGACTGGAGAAATAGACCGGCATTGCGTGGCCGCCATGGCGGTATGCTTGCCGCATCTTTTGTCTTGGGTGAGTCTTTAGTACTTAATCTATCTCTCTCTTGAACAAGTATAGTACTTAATTTAATTTGTGGAAAAAGTACTCTTAATTAAAAAATGGAGTAATAATTGGTAGTGTATATTTACACACGTTTTTAGGCGTGGAAGTGTTGGAGAACCTTGCGTTCTTAGCAAACGCCAGCAATCTAGTGTTGTATTTGTCAACAAAGATGGGATTTTCACCGTCTGGAGCTGCAAACGCAGTAACCTCTTTTATGGGAACAGCGTTTTTCTTGGCCCTTCTCGGAGGTTTCTTGGCAGATGCTTTCTTCACCACTTTCCATATCTATTTAGTCAGCGCCGCCATTGAATTCTTGGTAAGCACTTCACAGAATCATAGCTAAGTGGTACTTACGGTCCAAGCTCACACTCTTTTGTGGAACATACAGGGCTTAATGATACTTACGGTCCAAGCCCACGAGCACTCTACCGAGCCATGGTCTCGTGTAGTTCTGTTCGTGGGTCTATACTTAGTAGCTCTCGGTGTAGGAGGAATAAAAGGCTCGTTACCACCGCACGGAGCGGAACAATTCGACAATGAAACAGCGAGTGGGAGAAGACAAAGATCCTTCTTCTTCAACTACTTCATATTTAGCCTCTCGTGTGGTGCCTTGATAGCCGTTACGGTCGTGGTCTGGCTCGAAGACAACAAAGGCTGGTCTTATGGCTTTGGTGTCTCCACGGCCGCGATCTTGATCTCGGTCCCGGTTTTCTTGGCTGGTTCTCGCTTTTATCGCCTTAAGGTTCCTAGTGGAAGTCCAATCACGACTCTATTCAAGGTCTTGACCGCTGCTTTCTACGCTAAGTGCAAGAGGCGAAGAACTTCAAGCAACGCTGTTACGTGTCATACAAGAAACGACGGTGATGACAACGAAACCAAGCGAAACAGCGATGGAGATGACGAAGTTCTCGGATCGTTCCTTGGTGAAGTTGTGAGATCACGCGAATCGCTACCTCGACCACTCTTTTGCACAGAGGAACAACTCGAAGACGTGACGATAGTCATTAAGATTTTACCTATTTTCATGTCTACCATTATGCTTAATTGCTGTCTAGCTCAACTATCAACCTTTTCTGTCCAACAAGCTTCGACGATGAACACCAAGCTTGGTTCATTTACCGTCCCACCCGCGGCATTACCTGTCTTCCCGGTAGTCTTCACGATGATCCTAGCTCCAACTTACAACCACTTCCTTCTCCCCTTAGCTCAAAAAGCAACAAAAACGGAAACCGGCATAACTCATCTTCAACGCATCGGAACAGGGCTCATTCTTTCGATAGTTGCAATGGTGGTCGCAGCCTTAGTCGAAACCAAACGAAAACACGTCCTTCTTGCTTGCTGTTCAAGCAACAACTCCTCTTCTTATTCTTCTTCGCCGCTTCCTATAACGTTTCTTTGGGTGGCTATACAATATGTGTTTCTTGGATCAGCCGATCTATTCACGTTAGCCGGTATGATGGAGTTTTTCTTCACAGAAGCTCCTTCTACAATGCGTTCCCTTGCGACCTCTCTTTCATGGGCGTCTCTTGCGATGGGATATTACTTGAGCTCTGTTCTCGTCTCGGCCGTTAATTTCGTAACAGGCTTAAACCAGCACAGTCCATGGCTTTCGGGGAAGAATCTGAATCAATATCATCTCGAGAGATTTTACTGGCTCATGTGTGTGCTTAGTGGGATCAACTTCTTGCATTATCTCTTTTGGGCTAGCCGTTATGTGTACCGGTCGAACCAAGGGTAGATCCTAAGCATATATATTGATGAATCTTTCGTGGGAATAAGTGTATTGTATTGAGCTTATTGTAGGGTATTACTTATTAGACGATGTGTAGGGGCTAGGGTTATAAGTTTAGCTAGCATAAATGCTATGCTCTCCCATGGATATGTGATATGTCATTAATTATTAATATAAATTATAAAGCCATATTATCAATCTTATATTCTTATTACAAGTATTATTCCATAAAATTCAACTTAGGTTCTTCTAATCATGGCAGCAGATATGCATTTAGTCACGATTTTTCGATTATTGCAGTTTGCATGTCCGAGTCTGAGTGTGGAGGTACTTCTCTTCTTCTAACGTTTGGATCGGGTCAAGAGCAAGAGCGTGTGAAATAAATGTGACAGTACCAATTGTTTTCTACATAATCTTTAATTTAACGTTATGAATTGTACATGGGTTTTTGGGATTTGGTCTAATAAAGTGTACATTATATAAAATACTAATAAAATACAATTTTCTCCAACGGATCAAATCATAAAATATGGTACTATAAATCTTCTAATTTAATAGAAAACTGAAAATATTTGAATGTGAAAAAAAATTATTTTGATAAAAATGTTTACAAGCTCACAAATCAAATGCTTAAAAGGGTTATTATTAAAATTAGTCTCATGTATGATGATGAGTGTAAATTTCCTTTGATATATCTAAATGTTTAATCTCCTTTGATATCTCTAAATGTGTAGCTGTAATACTAAGTTACTAAATTAACAAATCAAAATAGTATTAAAATTAATAATCAAAATATAATTATACAATTTTAATAGCAAAATTAACAAATATAACGTAAAATCGAATTGTTACCAAAATAAAAGAAATGCATGATACATAAACTTACTTGCATGGTTTTCCCAAAGCCCATATCATCAGCAAGGATTTATTTATTTTTACCTCAACTACTCTATTCTATTCAATCATTAAAAAAAAACTCTGTATCTACAAACAAACGAGTCAAAAACGATAAATTTATATGGAAAAATAGAGTTGTGGAATTTATGTTAGTTTGGTTAAAGTGTTATATATTAATATATGTATTTAGGTGGGTTGAATAATCTATCTTTTATCTATTTTGATTTATGATGTTTGAAACCTACATATGTGAGATTTATGTGCACTATATAAATAATTGGTTGAAGTTCGAATCATGATAAATTGGTGCAGGTTATTGTGGATTGTGATTATGATGATATTACTCTTATTGTCTTGTACTTATATATAATCGTTCTCAATATTCCAATTTATGGAATGGAAATTAATTATAGGATAATTGAGAAAAAAAAAACAAATATAGTCTACAAATATTTTAAGATTATTATTTTATTAAAAATTTGAGATGAAATATATCAGTTTAGGGTTTAAGGTTCATATGAGATGTAAATCTTAAACTATTTCACATTATTATTATTATTTTTTTTTCTAAGTTTGCTATAAGATGTAGGCTAATTCATAAAGAACAATATTTGTTTCAAGTTAATTCGGTTCCGGTTTTCCAAAATTTCGGTTAACCAAATAAACCATAGTTATACATACACTTGTTTTGAGTTTAAACCAAAAAGCATTACTCAGTTTCAAAAGTTCATTTAAAATTCAGAGTTCAAACCAAAGAAACCAAATCGAAACTTTAGTTTGACGCAATTTCTTGTGTGGTTCGTTTTATTTTATTTTGTTATGATTATAAATTTTAAAGATGATTATCTCAAGTAGATTTACTACTGTATTAGGAGGATTTAGGATAATTACAGAAAGAAATTGAAAAGTCCAGCTAACCGACTCACCAGATCATCTATTACTTCTTTTGTCTAATCCTCTTAATATAGACCAATGTTTTATATTTATCACAAACAACAACAAAACAAAATAAAAAAAGAACAGATATATTTTTTTTGTAATAAAAAGATTATTTTCTTAAAATTCGATATTTGTTTCTATTTTTGATAAGTAGTAAATACAGATAGTTATTATCTCTTCAAAAAGTCTCTGAGCTTTTCCTACTAAATTAAAACATATAGGTACAATATATAAACAACAATAAATAAAGGGTAAGCAAATCGAAATAGTTGAAAACTTAGCGAGGTCTTCTTTATAAACCACCGTCTCTCCTCTGCCCACTGAAATATCTATTTCTATCAAACTACAGAGAAGAGAGCTCCTCACCAAATCGTTTTTGCATTTTGTTTCCTCTGCTTCAAAATCTCTACGAAAAGAAGATAACTTTTGGTAAACCCTAGAATTGTGTTCTGATCATCTTTGTGGGTTTTAGTTTTCTCGTTCTACTTTTCATGTTTTTTGAACGAACCCTGTTTTTGGTTTTTATCAAAACTTCGTCTGAATTCTCGACTCTAACGTGAAATCTGTGAGATTCTTATGTGTTTAAAGCTTATTTTTGCTAAGGGATTGAGAGATTTTGTACATATATGTGTGTAATTGTGATCTGTGAGCGTTTTTGTTCTGGGCTTTTGAGATTAGATCGCTAGGTTCAAAAAAAACTTGAAAGCGATCTTGTATGTTATATGGGTTCTGGGTACAATCAATGACTAATTTAATTTGTATTCATCAGCTTTGAGAGCTGAGTGTTTTTATATTAGTGCTCTTGATCTTCATAAAATTTTGATAAAAATTTGATCTTTTTTGGTTGGTTGGTTGGTTGGTTGGTTGGTTTGTAACTCTGTTTTGTTTTGAATGGATTAGGTTTTGTGAAGAAGAAGATGGGAAATTTGCTTTGTTGCGTTCAAGTGGATCAGTCAACTGTGGCGATCAAAGAGACTTTTGGGAAATTCGAAGATGTTCTTGAACCTGGTTGCCATTTTCTTCCATGGTGTCTTGGTAGTCAAGTTGCTGGCTACCTCTCTTTGAGGGTTCAGCAGTTAGATGTTCGTTGCGAGACTAAGACAAAGGTTTATTTATGATTCATCTCTTAACTAACACTCTCTTTTATGAAAATTAATCTTTTGATTAGTTTCTGTTTAGTAGTACTAATAATCTTTGTTACTTTTTTGGTTTGTGTTTGTTTGTACAGGACAATGTGTTTGTTAATGTTGTTGCTTCCATTCAGTACCGAGCTTTAGCTAATAAGGCGAATGATGCGTTCTACAAACTCAGTAACACTAGGAGTCAGATTCAGGCCTATGTGTTTGATGGTAAGTCTCATTCTTTATAAAAGAAAAAAACATGTTCTACTCTAAAAAGCTGATCATTCTGAGTCTTTGTTTTGTTTTTCCAGTCATTAGAGCAAGTGTCCCGAAGTTGATTCTTGATGATGTCTTTGAGCAGAAGAATGACATTGCGAAAGCTGTTGAACAAGAGCTCGAGAAGGTATTATAATCTTTGTTTGTTTTGGTCTCTTTTCTCTGCTTTGTGAAGTTAGGATGAGTGTTCATCTTTTATCTCTGTTACTTGTGTAGGCAATGTCGGCTTACGGTTATGAGATTGTGCAAACTCTCATTGTTGATATCGAGCCTGATGAGCATGTCAAACGAGCCATGAACGAAATCAATGCTGGTAACTAACCAAAACTTCCCATCAATTATATAACTCTTGAGTTATTCCTCTGTCTTTGTAACTTTTCGAATCTGAGTTTTCTGCTTCTTGTTTTATAGCTGCAAGGATGAGACTTGCTGCAAACGAAAAGGCAGAGGCCGAGAAGATCTTGCAGATAAAGCGAGCTGAAGGTGAAGCTGAGTCCAAGTACCTCTCAGGTATGGGTATTGCCCGTCAGAGACAAGCGATTGTAGACGGATTACGCGATAGTGTGTTGGGGTTCGCTGTGAATGTGCCCGGGACAACAGCTAAAGATGTGATGGACATGGTGCTTGTTACACAGTACTTTGACACAATGAAGGAGATTGGTGCTAGCTCCAAATCCTCTGCAGTGTTCATACCGCATGGACCAGGAGCTGTTCGTGATGTGGCTGCTCAGATCAGAGATGGCCTTCTTCAGGGCTCGTCCACCTCCACCAACATGTGAAGTTGATGGGACTGATTATGTCCTCTTTTCTTCGACTAAGCTTATGGTGTGATTATTATTTACTTTGATTTTTTTTTTCTTTTTTTTTTCTTTTGGAGGATACTGAAACTACAGTATCTTATTTTGAGGGTTTTTAAAAAAAAAAAATTATTTTGGGGTTTATAATTAGTCTTTATAACTAAATTGTATTATTATCCTCCATGGTTATGGTGATAAAATCAAACTTACGAAGACTCTTTATATTCAGAAAATTACAAGCGATATTGTATCGGAAATAATTGAGCTCCACAACAACTGAGTAGAACAATAACATAGTGTTTGTTAATAAGAAAAGTCTTCTCATGTGTTAATTTATATTATTAACACGTACATTGTCTATCATCAGTTCGCAAAAACGTAAAAACCTGATAGATGTTGTGAGTGGTAGTAACAATAACGGAAGAATCAATGAACACGTGAATACTATACATTTGTGTAGATTGAAACTAATAATGATAAGACATTGCGGAGAAATCAATGACTTAGGCTCACTCAAATTAACACTAGTTTTTAAGAACTTTTTCTTGTTTCACATTCAACTATTTATTATTAGGGGGTGAGGGAAATTTCGCAGGAAACTTCCTAGACCTGCATGAAATTATTGCAATTCTCTTTGTAGGCAAACTAGACGATAACATTGTCATAAATTTTTGCAGAGGCTTTTTCACATTTTAGGATCAATAATTCATCTCAAAGAGACAAAGCTTTCACATGGTAATATTACATGGTATGAAATAGTTTGTAGGATAGTGATGTATGAACTTGGCACGGTGCTTCTTTCTATACTTGATAACAAGTAACCCTAGTTACTAGAATAAGATAGTTCAGCTTTTTGGGTTATTAGACATTGCAGAGTGTTCTTGTTTCCACTTTCATGGTGGAAGAATTAATTTACCATGTTGCCCTCATTTTTCTTCAGAATTACTTGGTTGACGTCGTTTAAGATTTTCATATTTTACTTTTTACATCATTTTCAAAAGCTACTAATGTGTTAGACGTCAGTTCCATGAAAATCAGTTTTCATAATTTTGTAGTCTACACCAACCAATAAAGAATGTACAATATTATGGTGCCTTTTGATCAATGCAAATCCAACCAACCAAACACTGTCAATTGGTTTTGGAGGGTTTATATAAATCATACTTGTGTTAACGGATCCACTTTCTTAAAGTAACATGTCATCTTAGAGGTGATGTACATTCGACTTTTAATATCAGTTGACCCATTTGAACGTCAACTTAAATTATTTGATCATCAATCTGATCTTTATAGTCCTTAACTCCTTATACATCAGAATTACAAACATATAGATATTAAGCTGAAAAGTATTATATTATATCCAAAACATATGGTTTTTGTACAATTTACTACACAAAATTTACAAGCAAACTCTGATTGGTAATCAAACATATATAACAAAACAATTAAAAAAAAAACCCTATATCAAGCCAAGGTATACATGCTGATATTAACATTCATCAGCATTTGTTATTGACAGTATATATATTAGTTAACTTATTGTAGTTTATACTTTGTGTTTGAAATCAGTTAGTTACTTGGTGGTGGTGCATCTACAGCAGCAGTACTAGGCTTAGCTTGTTCAGCCTCATGAATAAGCTTCAGAATCTCATCTTTCTTTAAGACCATAGCTTGAATCTTGTCTTCAATCTTCTGAAGCTTCGTCTTCAACTTCTGAGGATCTTTCTTATCTTCAGGGTTCTTCTCTTTCTTCGCCTTCTTATCTTTCTTCTTGCTCTTCTTCTCTTGGTCTTCTCCTTCTTCTCCTCCGCCATCTTTATCGTCCTCGTGCTTATCCTTCTTATCTTTATCCTTCTTCTCTGTTTTCTCAACCTTGCTGTGTTCCTCTTCTTTATTATCACCATCGTTCTTCACTTTCTCTTCTGTTTCTCCCATTATTCTTTATGAGATTTTGGGTTTGACTTTGTTTTCTTAGAGAATGCTTAGATCTAAAATGTTTCTTACATATTTTCTTGTGGAACTAAGAGTTAACCTTTTATTACAAAGAATCTTAGGCTAATTTTGGACATAAAATGATCACATCCGTAGAAATCACTTCTCTATAACGAGAATTATGGAGTTTCGTATGTTGCCCTCAAAAATTTCTATCTTTAGAATTTAGTTTTGTGGAATAATCAATCTTTTGAACTCATCCATAGAGATAGATTCCTTGTAGTTGTTAAATTTTATGCATGTAAAGAGGAAGGTTTTCACAATGGTACGGTTTCAATATTATCACTAATATATATTTAAAATTTATGCAGCGATCAGTGAAGCCTATGCTTTACGTTATTTGATGCATTGGTGGTTTTAGTTGTCAAGATCAGGTTGGTACGAACATCCTTCCTATTTTAATTTAGAATTTGTAAACTTGTAATCAATAATTCAATACCATACAAGCATACACAAATAAAAATCATTAAAATTTATAATCTCAAAAATAAATGTTTATTTTCTCAAAATTAACTAATGTTATACATGTACAGATTAAAAATTGGAAGAATCCATCATCCCAAAATCACAATTATAAAAGCACAACAGAATAGTTGTCAAAAAAAAAAAAAAAAAAATAAATAAAAGCACAACAGAATAATGAATTATTTTCTTTTCCCAAGTTTCTCAATTTTATTGCTCGATGTGAATGGAAAAGTGGGAACTGAACAATGTCGTGAATCAGGCCATATAATAATCGATTTCTCAGAGAAAAATCCATACACTTAATCGTCGTCCTTTGTAACGATTCGTACATGTCTCTTGTCAAAAACAGCTTTGAAAGACTCACGTTCTGCTCTAAGCTGATCCTGGAAAATTACTCTTACCTTTGCTTTTCCAATAGCATCAGCTAGTGCAAGCCTCTCTTTTTCCGACAGAGGATTCGTTTTCAAGTTGTATCCTGACCCCGGGCCTATAACTAAAGATGGCATGTTCATATTCCTTGTCGCACCAATTGAAAAACCCGCGTCTCCACCCTATCCATAGATATGAAAGCATGAATGATCAGATATTTTCCGGAAGATAAAAACATGTTTTCAAAGCGAAGAGAACTTCTAGAGATGAAATGAACGAGCAAAGATGTGTATGTTTTAAATACCTTATCTCCCCACCAAACAGATTTGCCTTTCCGCTTCCGTTCTTGGTTTGACTTAGAAAGAGATTTTGATTTTCGTCTCACGCTCTGAGAGTTCTCTGTTTCATCTTCTTCTACATTTGACCATTTACTTCTGCTTAGTTCTTTCACTTCTTCTGTACGGGAGCCAGATTCTGCTTCCCATTTACTCTCCATTTTGTAAGAGCCTGAGATGATATCAACAGAAAGAAAGACTCAGCTAAATGTCATCGGTTTGTCTTATTGAAAATAAGAAGACAGTATAAGGAAGCATTCAAATTTACCCTCTGCCGCACCCTTTTCTTCTGACTGGGTATTGTTATCGGATTTTCTTTCTGGCAGTCCAAAATCATCTTCCATGTCCATATCCACCTAGAGCAATTATATGAGAAGTAACAAAGTTGGTTCATACAATGAAGGCCACGATTCAAATAGTGGTTAAAACAAGGAATTTACTAATCCCTGCCCACCGTTGACAGAGAGGTATATAAAGAACTTATTTCTATTACCTCTTGGATTCCATTCTCCTTCAGGTCATGCGTAAAAGACTATTACAGAAAAAGATCACAAGATATTGTGAGAAATACAAGATCAGTTTCCTTCATGTCAACGCAAAATCATACACGAAGGCATTATTTGGCATTTACTTCCCATTAATCAATAGCGAGATCATTATTGGAAACAAAAGAACGGCATACAAACCTTCATATCCAGTTGCATATACAATGATGGAGCTTCTTCCCATTGTTGTGCCATCTGCTGTACTTGATCTAGTGTGATGCCATGCACGTTTCTTGCTGCACAGCCCTGTAATTTAACACACGCTTAGACCAGCAAGAAATGAGAATGAAATTCTATTCAAATATGATAATGATCTTAGTGTGTTCCTATATGTATAGGTTAAATAACGAAAACTACAACTGAAATACAAAATCTAAGTTACTGAAAAGTGATTGACAAAAAAAATAAGTTACTGAAGAGTAAACAGTTTGTCAAGAACTCACGGTCGGGTCCTTGTATGTTGCTTCTAATATGTAAGCTTCATATCCAGATCTCTGCAAAATAAACAGAAAGTCAAGATACTTCCAAGAATTTAATACTGGACAATGGCCATGTTTTAGTCGAACCAGTTTCAAATATTACAAGTAACATTTCAAGATTCATCATTTACAACAAGCATCCAATCATAAACAGAAAAGAGAATCTTGGTGTCTATATTTCAGGTAAATAGAATGAAGACTGTGCAAAATCGAGGCAAAAGAGGATTGAATCAAACTGAAATTCACCAAAAGAGGAATAGGTGAATTTTTCCATTCAAGTCTATTTTTCCATTGAAGTTTCTTATACAAATGATATTAGTTTAAAGCTGGTCAAGAAGCCATAAAGACAAACAAGAAAACTAATGAGCATGGTGGCAAACAACAAAAAAGGGGATGAGGAGTAATGCATACATTGCCCAAAGCAGCCAGTATCACTACTCGTTTATAAATTAATTGGAAAGGACATATTCCAGAGTATATTGGTCATTGAATTCAGAGTTATAGAACTTAAAAGAATGGCAACCTCGCATTATGTCTAGCAAACAATGTGAAGCAAGCAGAAAAATCAAAACAACTCCAACTAGCACGAACATACCACTATAGATAATACATACAGTCATAAACGTGACTCATTCTATAAAAAGAGGGAATTAGCAATATAAAGGAGAAATGACTTAATCATGCAAGTTGCACCACGCCAATGTCGTCTTAAATGATAAATACACAACCAAGAAAGTTTTTGAAGGGAGAGAGAGAATGAGAGTATAGGCATATCTTTGAAAGACCATCGTCAGTGACACTAACTAATATACAGGAGTAACTTTGGAAAAAGGAAAATAGTTTTCAAAAAACATTGTGAAGACGCTGAGGAAAAGAAGACTCATAATCTCAAATCTATGGAAATGCAAGGTGACTTTAAACTCAACATGCTAATCCTTGAGAAGGTTGAGATAACATACCAAAACATTGTCAGAACTCAGAACTGTAAACTTACTAGAAAACATAATGTGTTAAAAACAATGTTAGAGTTCACTAACTTTTAGTGCAGATGAATCTAACGCTTGAGAAACCTAGACTAACTAGGCATAAAGACGCTAGTTGACTTCACAAATCATTGTGAGTCTTCTATAGAATCTGCAAACAACATCCAATCTCCACAAGGTAATATAGCAAGAAGTGAGGATATACCTTTGCTGTTGCCCAAAACTGAGCAAAATCAGCTACCCGCAGATTGCGGTCATCCACTAAGATGAGCGACATATACCAGCAAGAAACGGTCAATTCCAGAAAACAAACTGCATCCGTGGTTAGAGAAAACGAAAGAACTGCTAGGACATTGCACCACCTAGTTCCCAGCTAAACTAGATGAATAGAATCTCTAACAAAGATCTTACATGTTGTAATATACACTACTCCCTATACCTTGAGCAGACAAGAGGGATGCTGGGAAGATATTAAGTTCTTTAAACTAAGAAACTAAAGAAACCATATAGGATGAAATGTTTTCTCAAAAAAAGAAAAGTAGTAGCCACCATGTCAACATCAACAAACCAAAAGAGATAATGTTATCAGATCACATATACCAATTACCAGGGAAATAACAATTCAAAATGATATATGTCATACAATCTAGTATGCAGTTATGAGAAAATTTATTACCGATTACAAAGCTGAAGGTCCCATCTTCAAGGGTCCTCTTGAAAGCCTTCAGCATACTTGAACGATAGGCCTGGAAATTCAAGAGTGCCAGGAAACTTAACAAAAGAAACCATTCATGTTTCGTTTATCTCAAAATATATGTTGTGAAAAGATACCTCTTCCATCTCAGGTTCGTAGCAGTATTCCATGACCATCTTCACACTAGGTCTTTTGCTTCTACCAGAGCTTGAAGAAGTTGAATCACTCTCCTCCACCTTTTACATTGACAAAGCAACAAAACTTTAGAGTCTGTTAACTTGATGGTCCCGAGTAAAGAGAACCTTTTTAAAAAAACGTCTTTAAGTATTACGAGGATTAATTAACCTTCTCAACTTCGGTCATGAAATAATCATCCATAGAATGGATTCGTGGAGCACTACCACCATTTTCTACCTCGATGTCACGCAACAACTTGGCTAAGTAACTCTTCCCACTACCTGAATACAACAGTCAATGAGAAAAATTAAAACTAAGAAGCAAGAGCCTAAACTAAGAACTCAAACCATGCAAAGAGAAGGCTCGGAAAAAACAACCTGGTAGCCCTCGCAGGATAATTACAAAGTGCTCAGGACGAGTAGATCGATGAGGAGGCGTCAGCAAATGGGACACATCAATCACTTTACACTGAGTTGGTGCTAATTGTACAGAAGATGCCTACCAAAACAATTACAAATCATCAGTACAGACGACAGTCTACAGAAACAACAAGATATCACAAAGTAACAACGAAATCACTAAAAAGCTACATTACCGAAGCATTTGGCATTCGAGGATATGATGATGATGATGATGATGATGAAGGAAGCTGAGACGGCGGATGAGATGGAGGCAAAGGCGGTGGTGGAGAAACCGGAAGAGGAGGCTGACCATTATGACCGCCGAAATAAGGGGGATGATGAGGCGGAGGAGGAGGAGGAGGAGCTACACCATTAAACTGCTGAACTCCATTCCTATAATCACTCCTCCCATAGTGAAGATGATTCATCCCCATATCGGAAACACCTTGAGACTGCGGAGTTAAACCGTAACCATGATCACGAACCATCTTTAATCTCCGTTCATTCTCCCATGAGATCCGAGGACTCTCAGAACCACCGCCGATGGCATCAATCCGAGCTCTCTTATAGCTCCGATCAGGTTCCATATCACCATCAATAGCAATAGCTCGCAATTGATTACCGTGGTGAGGAGGTTGCCACGGAGGATAGTGACTTTGCGGTCGAACCGGAGGAGGTCCAGGACGAGGTGAATTGAAGTGAGGAGGGAAGCTAGGGTTGTGCGGGAAGGAAGATGGAGGAGGAGGAGGATACGGTGGGCAGAAAGGGAAGTGAGGCGCTGTACAAATCGGGCATATGTTTGGCTGTGTTGGTGCTGGACGCCATTGTTGTTGTTGTTGTTGATGCTGATGATAGTCGTAATTATTATCCATTGTTTTAAAAGCTTGGATGGAGATTATGAAAGTGTGTTCAGAGGAACCCTAAATATCTAAAATTAGGGTTTTATGTGGTGAAATTGACGAAGAAGAAGACGAGCAAAAACTAGTTTATGTTTATGAGAAGCTGAAGCTCTTCGAATGGTGTGCTTTGAGTTTGGTTTGTGATCTGAATAAATATATTTCAAGTTGCTGCTGCTAAAAAGTATCAAACAGTGATCTGAATAATTTTACCACTATGAAGACATGCACCTAATTCTGGTGGAGGCCCATTTATACTAAGTCCAATAATGAACCAAGGCCCAACTAATTACGATTGGCTAATTAACATTTTTTCCTAATGTCCAATTAATGTTTTGCATTCACAAGTATAAATCAATTATATCTGAATAATTGATTAAAAAGATCGGTGTTGATAATAGAAGAAAAGTTTAGATGCGCGGTAGTAGAAACCAATTTTTATTACAACAACACACGACAACAAAGTACAGTACAAGATTAACACAACAGTAAATGAACATGGAATCAACGGCTGATACTCCTTTAATCATAAACCACATTTCCATAAACCTAAGTGTTTTTACATACGTCATTTTTGTGACATCATTTTAACATTTGCATGTATTCCAATTTATAACAGAAGAAAAATAAAATAACTAAACAGATTAAGTTCACGCACCTCGTGATGTGATTGTCATTGTCTGATTAAACGTGACATCGAAGAAGATAAGTAACAACATTATCTTTTCTTTCCATTTGTATGTACTTTATACATAAAAAACCAAAGATATATATTCTTGACCGATACTAGATTTTTTTTTCTTAAGTGGAAGACTTATCTTCCGTTTGTCAAATGTCAAAACCAAGTTCATGGTTTATGTTCCTGAGTCCTGACCGATTACTAATTCTCAAAATTATTAGTTTTAAAGTTCATTACGCTCTCTTCTAGATTATGATGACTAATTAAATTAAAATAAAGTTAGATTTTTCCTTTGGCTCCTGAATTAAACAAACAATTAAATCTTCGTAATGTAATCATTTCAATTTGTTTCTTCTCCGTTAATTTCCATATATAAATATTCCAACGGGGGGACCCAACCCAACTTTATATTTTTCTCAGCGTACCATCATCTCTCTTTCTCTTTCTCTTTCTCTGTCTCTCTCTCTCTCAGAAACGTTCGACTTCGAGGAGAAAACAAAACTTTGTTGTTGTAACAAATGCAGACGAGTCGGTTACTCTCTTTCTCCTCTAACTCTCCGAGTTTCGGCAGCTTCTCCTCCACCGTTGACCTCGCCGCAATCGCCGCTCGAGTCGTCGAAGAATTCAGAGATCAAGAAGATACACCACAACCCTCCGACTCTCCCCTAACTAACAACGAAGACAACGATGATGAATCAGAATTCGCCTTCGACTGTCCCAGCCACGTGTGTTCCCAACCTCTAGCCACAGCCGACGAGATTTTCTTTAACGGTCAGATCCGTCCTTTAAACCCGTACGGTAGTAATGCTCCGGAGAAATCTCAGCCGACGCCACGTCGTCGTAGACCGGCGTTGAGGAAACTGATGAGCGAGGAATTGCGAGATCATCCGACGGCGGTTTCGGATTCGTCGGCGGAAGCTGAAGAAGATCTAAACGGTGTTCCGCCGGAGACGTACTGTGTATGGACACCGAAACAACCGAGTTCAGAAGATGATGATCTTAAAGGACTCTGTTCTTCTCCGTCGCAGAGCAAGATCAAAAGCAACTCAGCTGGATTCTCGAAACGTTGGAAGCTGAGGAATCTTTTGTACGTTAGAAGCAACAGCGAAGGGAACGAGAAGCTCGTGTTTCCGGCACCGGTTAAGAAAAGCGATGAGAAAGAAGAAGAGGAAGAGGAAGCGTCGTCAAAGGTGGTGGCCGGAGAAGAAACGAAACGACAGACGAATTTGCCGTATAGGAAGGATATGATTGGAATATTAAGAAATGTAAATGGGCTAAGTCGTCATTTACGTCCTTTTTAATGCTGACGTGGCTCTCCTTAGACGCGGACTTTGGGTGGGCTTCCGTTTCTTTCTTTCTTTTTCTCACTTACTTTTCTTTCTTTTTTTACTTTTTTTTTTTTTTTTTTAATTTTAATTTTCTCTCTCTCTCAACCTTTTTCTTTTATTAGTTTCCGAGAAAATCTTGAGTGTTGGGCGAGAAAGTAAATATTTTATTTTATAATGTGTCGGTTTTTGGATTAGATTTGTATAAGTTTTTGGTGGTTTGATTATTGGAAATGGAGACTAATAATGGCTTTTTATTGAAATAAAACTTGGTTCGTCGTCATTATGTTGAATTGTTACTTAAATTTATGTGAGTGTATGAATTTGGATAAGTGTTGTAATGTTTTAGACACAAAGAAAGTGTTGTGGTCCATTAACGTGTGGAGTCTCTACTCTCTCGTATACCTTTTTGAAGAAAAATATAGAGATGGAATTGTTTAATTTGGATTTATAAGTTTTAGGTGGATATTGTAGGAATGTTTGGTTTGCCTTGAGATCTTCTTGGTTCAAAATTTTCCTATAAACAGATTCGTGTTCACACTATTTGGTTGAGGTGACTTGAGTCATCCTAATTCCTAAACCTACATACTATGAAATGAATGATGTATTCAGAAAAGATATATACTTAATTTAATAGTTAGTAGTATTCGTTGATTCATTCATCTTCTATAAATTCAAACTTGAAACTTCATCTTTGGTGTCTTGTCTTGTCTAAATAAAAATATGTTTAGTGGAATCAGCAACAAATTCAAATGAGTTGGATTACGAATCTGGTGATGTATATACTGGTAATTTTGTTAAATTATTCCTATTTCATTATGATTAATCGATGAAATGGGACTAGGCGACTAGCTAGAGTAAAATGTACGGTGCAACTGTTCCTATCATATACTAATGTCATAGATCAGAACCAATAGATTTTATTGTCCGATTTCATTACACAATCTCATCGTAAAGCTAAAGCATCAAAAATAATTAATCGTCTTATCAGCCAAGATAAATTAACAAAACCGTTATTGCTTAATATAAAATCTAAAATACAATCTAAAGTATTATTATAAGCTACAAGTTGGACATGCGTCTTTTAGGAAACGAAGTACCGGCTCAGATAAAACTATCATAACACTAGACAAATCAGGTTAAATTATGAAAAAGAATGACTTGCAAGTTACGATTTATGATAACTTAGAAAACCTTTTTATCATAAACCGACCAATTGTTTTCCTAGTAAGTTTATCTCAAAAACATAATAACTACAAAATAATGAGTCGACAAAATTGTTTTCCTAGTAAGTTTATCTCAAAAACATAATAACTACAAATTGTTGTTGGTTCGAAATCGCCTTTGCCAAACATTTAATTAATAAATATAGTGTGAAGGTGTTTCAGATATGACTTACAAGTTAAAATTATTCCTAATGATTTTAGCGGTGGGAGTAGGTTGGTTAAAAAGATTGCATTCTCTGTCTTTATCCCTACTCTAATATGAATACGATCCATGCCTAATTTTTCAAAATCCAAGTTTTATTCCAAGGATTATAAACATAAAAGTTTTATTTCATGTAATAGTATTTGGCAATATTTTAATCAATCAATATTTCAAATCAATTTGTGGTTTCCATTAATTTTATAAACAACCGAGTGGCCAATTCCCAAGCAAAAAGCCAACAAAAGTAGCACAAGTGATGATGCTGCAAGCTATCTCTACTCATGAAGTTGAGAGGCTTTTCAAGAAACAGATGACGACGACAACAGAAGATGGAAACTCTACCGATGAAGCCTCGTAGGCTTTTCAAGAACCCTAATTAGGCTTTTGTTTTAACTTTTTACTATTCTTGGATTTTTACTTTAAACGGAAAGCTTTGGTAAAAATGGTTTCATATTATTGGTTTGGCGTTGTTCGGATCAGAGATACATTAGTTTACACCACCCATGATCCTCCCAAAAAACGCTATTAAGTACTAACCCATTCTCTACACTAATCTTGTTCCCACATTTTTTTTTTCAAAACACTTCACTAATGTCCTTCCAACAACCAATTTGTCAGGCATGAACTGGCCTCGCACCAGAAGAAGAAAGCTGCACAGTCGCCGCGTATTCACGCGCCCACGAGTCATAGTGAACAATCTCTTCAAGAGAAGGTGATGTTACCAACTCGTTACGATGTTTATCGCATGTTAACTCCACAACCTTGAAGATATCCAAATAGCTTATCCTGTAAACAAAAGTGAGAATATAAACAAACTTGATCCGTTTCACAAACTCCATTGAGATGCACAAAGAGAAAACAAAGTCTTACTTTTCATCAATGAACATTTCAACGGCTTTCTCATTGGCGGCGCTGAGAACTCCAGTCATTGTCCCTCCAGCTCGTCCAGCAGCATAAGCAAGATCCATGGATGGGTATTTCACATTGTCTGGCTTCTTGAAAGTCAACGAACCGAGTCTGCCAAAATCCACAATCGTAAATAATCAACTTTTGGTTTTAGGTGCTGAATGCAAAACCAAAACCGAAGACCGATTGGGGAATCTTCAACTAAGCTTAGCTTCACACTTGATAAACAGACAGTATAATGTATATATATGTGGTTTGCTTACTTGCAAAGGTCAAGTCTTGGCCAAGTTACTTCAGAACAAGGAACTCTATCGGGCCATGACATGGTGTAGAGAATTGGTAAACGCATATCAGGCCAACCCAATTGAGCAAGTACAGATGAATCCTATGGAACAAAACAAAATACATGTTATACACTTTGAAACCGGAAGACAAAAAAAAGCAGTTATTTAGTTGTCAGGCAAGACCTGTGTTTCAATCATGGAGTGTATGATACTTTGAGGATGAATGACAATCTCTATATCGTCATACTCAGCTCCAAACAAATAATGTGCTTCGATGACCTCAAGACCCTGTTCCAAGAAATCAAGAATTTATCTACCTTGATTAAAAGGTACTTTTAAAAATCAGAGTTTAACATTGAGGAGAAAATGATCTTAACCTTGTTGAAAAGTGTAGCCGAGTCCACAGTGATTTTCTTTCCCATGTTCCAGTTTGGATGCTTCAACGCATCCGCTACTTTAACTTCCTTCAGCTTTTCAACAGGCCAATCCCTATTTCAACATCCAATTAACATTTCCCATTAACCACATGAGAACTGAGAAAAAAATATATGCAGAGAGAAGAATATTGAAACAAACCTAAAAGCTCCACCAGATGCAGTCAAAATTATCTTGCGCAGAGCGCCTTCAGGCAAACCTTGAATACACTAGAGAACATAAAAGAAGAGTTTTCACTCAAATTGCCAGAGGTAGAAATTGCATCAAGACCAATACTTAACTCAATATAAAAGTTGAGGTACTTAAATTCTATGTGAATTATGATACCTGAAATATAGCAGAGTGTTCTGAATCTGCCGGAAGAATCTTAACATTATGTTTCTTGGCAAGCGGAAGCACGAATGGGCCACCTGCGATTAATGTCTCCTTGTTTGCAAGAGCAATGTCCTTTCCTGCTTCAATTGCAGCAACCGTAGGCTGCAGTAATTACAAACAACAAGTTTCATCACTTTACTTTCTTATTCCTATTCTCTCAATACAGTTTTACTAACAAAAAACTAGAGAATATACCTTTAGTCCTGCACAACCTACTATTCCGGTAACAACAGTTACAGCTTCAGGGTGTCGAGCAACCTGTTGATGAACATAAGTAAGAACTCAATAATGATAGAAACTTTGTGAAAATCTACACTACTACAATCAAAACAAACAAATGCACTAACCTCAATCACTCCTTGCTCCCCTGGAATGATCTCAGGTTTGTAGTCCAAATCTGCTAATGCCTCTTTAAGCTCATTAATCAATGACTCGTTTCTAACAGCAACCAACGCAGGCTTAAATCTCCTTACCTGCCACCATTCAAAAGAGGGTAAACGAACCATAATGTAAACTTTTCTCGTAATCACAGAAGGAGAATAAAACTAAGCAAGAACCTGATATTTCTGGTTTGATTCGCTATACTACTAGTTTACATTATATTACTTATGCAACTGTCATTGAATTGAGAAATAAAATAGATTCTAAGTGGTCTGAACGAGGAATTGGAGCTGTATGTTACCTGATCAGCAAGGAGAGTAACATTGGAACCAGCAGCTAGAGCCACAACTCTAAATTTGTCAGGATTCTCAGCCACAATATCCAATGTCTGCAAAATGCAAGTTCTTATCCATAAAACTGATCGTATAAAAACTCATTCTTCTTCGTGCATAGTCATCATAACACAATTTATAGTCTGGTCCTACTCAAAAACTGGACAATAATGCCTTAATCTAACTTCATGGAACTAAACTCATCTGGCAAAGAGTAAGAAGAAACCAAAGAAACAGATTAAAAAAAAAAACCTGAGTGCCAATAGAACCAGTAGATCCAACGATAGAGATGGGTTTTGGTCCATCCCAAGATTGACGAGGTGCCTCAGGAACAGCTCTCCCAGGCCATGCTGGAGGAGGAGAAGAAGATTGCTGCTGCACTTTCACTGAACACTTGACTCCTTTTCCAAAGTCTCTCCCTTGATTCCTCTTCCTCAAACCAAACCCACCTGTAAAACACTCAATTTAAAACTTTCGAAGCTAAAGCAACCTAAAAGTTCTCAAATTGAAGAACTTTACAAAGAACTGGATTGTTCTAGCCAACTGGATACGGATCATCCAATACCCAGATGGAGAAATTCACACGAGTCTAAGTAAAACTAATGAAAGTTTGAAACTTTAATCAAAAAGAGAGTTGACCAAGTAAGAGAGGAAGAAACCTGGGATTTTGGGGATTAGATTGAACCTGGAGGTATCAAAGAAAGAAATAGCAACGGATTCAGCTGGCGATAATGAGTTAAGAGTCATCATCATCAGTCTCTATTAAAAATCGAATCTTTTCCAGAGAACCCACTACTCGATTATCAAAGAAAGAAGAAAGAATCAGATCAACAGTGCTGAGAGAGAGATGAATCAGATAAGAAGAGAATATGGATTGGTAGAGAGGATCGTAATTTGAATGGTACCAAACAGACTTTGACATTATTCTTTTAAGATTTCGTTGAGCATATTAGTATTCCACTTTTACTATAAGAGGCTAAAGAGCGACCCATTGTTAAGGTAACGACAAGTTGTAAATGGTAACATATCCGGTCTTTTACAATGTTCATATTTTCTATTTTATTTCTTGTTAGTATTAATTACTTAAAATAGTATATAATTTGTCAAAAGAAAAATATAACTAATTATGCATTATAGGGCATTAAGGGTAAAGGTTAAAAGTTAAAACCCAATAATTTAAGTGTGGTGATTGATAAAATGTCTTATATTGACAATGGTTTTTTTTTGTTTTTTTTTTATATGGATATTTTATTATATGAAATTAAATATGATATCTTATTACATGCTATGCTGTAACAAAATTACATACCCACATGTTAAATTTTAGTATTATGTTGATTCTTGACATGTAATATTTAGTTTAGATATTGACATGTCTATAATTAGTTCTGGTTGTCTAAACATGTTACATGCTGTTTCAAAAATACAATCCACATGTCAAAATTTAATTTAGATCTTGACATGCAAATAGTATTTTGTTATAATTTTATTGAAACGTTTCTTTTTTTTTTTTTAATAAAATAACTTATTGAATTGTATAAGTATTTCATCAACATATATATATATAAATATATATAGTTAAAGCAATATTGTTCACTATCATTTTTAATTCTTTGATATGGTTCTTGATATATGTTTGACTTTGTTAGTTTTTTCATAGCCATGTAGTTTTACTCAACTGAATACTTACGTAAATTTTAACAACAAAAAAATACTTACGTATAGAATTTTCTATTTTCTGATTAAGGTCATGTATGCTCGATTATTTAAACAAAAATCTTGTCGTAGACTATTAAGATCACCCGTTCAATAAGATTATTTATGCATTTACATTTGTTTTAGATGGTGCTCTGTTTTCTATCTTTTCTTCGAAAGGATAATTTTATCCCATAAAAAAGGAAAAAGAAAGATAAATTACTTTATTAAAGTGGGTAAGCGCTGTTCTGTTATGATGACTCTCTCTCGCATTTACAGTAGTGTTTTCGTGGATACAGAGATAATGGTAGATGAGTCAGTAATCAACTAATCATTAATGCTAATAGTAAGTCTGAAGGCGTTAATTGACACTTGGCAACACAGAATGCAAGAACGTTAACTTAATTTACGTGTAGTTTGTAGTTTACTTGTTTCATCCCATCAAACTCTTCGTATTCCATCCCAAGTCATGATGTTTGCATGTAACTTTTTCTTTTAACTCTTTGGAAATCGGATCCTGAATCAAATCATCAATGCGTTAACTATTGGGAAGACAAAACACACATAATTAGGGTTTAGTCATCTCTTCTATTTATATGTGAAGGCTAGTAAACCAAATTTGATAACCTTATAGTAATTGATAATGGAGGTTTACAACATTCACTCGCCAAAGAGGCAACGTACAGAGAATGAAACACGATTGGCGAAGTTGTCGGATCTTGATGTTCTTGATTGTCCTGTTTTCTTCGAGCCGCTCACAGTTCCTACCTTCCAGGTTATGTTTCGAATCGTGCATTTGATTTTGTTTCATGTGGTTTTGATTTCTTTTTGTTGGGTATTCTTATACCGAATAAGGTTTTAATTTTTAATTTGATTCTAACTCATTAGATCTTTGTTTTTTTGCATATCATCAGTGTGATGATGGACATCTAGTTTGCAGTTTATGCTTAGCCAAAGTGAGTAACAAGTGCCCTGGTCCTGGGTGTGATTTACCCATTGGTAGTAAACGATGCTTCCCAATGGAGAAGGTTCTTGAAGCAGCCTTTGTTCCTTGTCGAAATGCTGATATTGGTTGCCCAAACACTTCCTCTTATGGGAAAGTGTCAAGTCATGAAAAGGAATGCAACTACTCTCGCTGTTCTTGCCCTAACCTCGATTGCAACTACATTGGCTCATACACCAGCATCTACAGTCACTATATTTCTAGCCATCTTTACGAAAACATGACTTGTTCCTTTCGTTCGTCTGCCCTTGTTCGGATAAACATCAACGAGAAGGTTTTAGTTCTATATGAAGATATGGAGAAACTATTATTTGTGGTTCAGTGTTTCAAGGAGAGACATGGTGTTTATATTACTCTTCGAAGTATTGCATCATTAACTCCAAAAGAGAAGATTTCGTACTGGCTTTCCTCTAGTGTTGATGGACACACGCTTGCTTACAAATCGCCAGAAATGAAGATGTTTCTTGAAGTGAGTTCTCAAATCCCCGAAGAGAGTTACATATTTTTTCCTAACAGTTTATTGTGTGGTGAAATGTTGGAGATGAGTCTTTCCATCGTGATGTTCGACGGAGAGTGGGTTTAGATATTTTTTGGTTTGCCGTTAAGACTTAAGAGACGTTCAATTTCATGGTTGTTTCAAAATATATACTATAGTTATCTATGTAAGACCTTGTTTGTACTTTGTAGTAGTAGTACAAGATTTTTATTTTAAACGGGAGGCTTTATTGATTTGGCTTGTTCGGATCACAGATACATTAGTTATATATATACACAATTCATAATCCTCCCACAAGCGCTATTAAGTAATACTAACCCATTATATACACTAATCTTGTTCCCACATTTTTTTCAAATCACTTCCACTGATGTTCTTCAAACAACCAATTTGTCAGGCAAGAACTGAACCCGCACCAGAAGAAATCTGCACCGTTGCCGCGTATTCACGCGCCCACGAGTCATAGTGAAGAATCTCTTCAAGAGAAGGTGATGTTACCAACTCGTTACGATGTTTATCGCATGTTAACTCCACAACCTTGAAGATATCCAAATAGCTTATCCTGTAAACAAAAGTAAGAATATAAAAGTCATTCTTGATTCATTTCAAGAATTTCGTTTGAGATGCCTAAAGAACTCTTACTTTTCATCAATGAACATTTCAACGGCTTTCTCATTGGCGGCACTGAGAACTCCAGTCATTGTGCCTCCAGCTCGTCCAGCAGCATAAGCAATATCCATGGATGGGTATTTCACATTGTCTGGCTTCTTGAAAGTCAACGAACCAAGTCTGCCAATAACCGATTCAGTTTCAGTTCAATTTATATAAAACCAAACTGAACTAGATTAGGGAATTTTTCTTGGTGGTCATTAAAATCTCCAAATAAGCTTAGCTCCACACTTCAGAGAGTATATATATATGTGTGGTTTGCTTACTTGCAATAGTCAAGTCTTGGATAAGAAGTTGGAACTCTATCGGGCCATGACAAGGTGTAGAGAATCGGTATACGCATATCAGGCCAACCCAATTGAGCAATTACAGATGAATCCTGTGGAACAAGACAAAACACATGCGAGACAGATTTTTACCGGAAAGACAAAAAAAATGCAGTTAATTTAGTTGTCAGGCAAGCAAGACCTCTGTTTCAATCATGGAGTGTATGATACTTTGAGGATGAATGACAATCTCTATATCGTCATACTCAGCTCCAAACAAATAATGTGCTTCAATGACCTCAAGACCCTGTTTCCAAGAAATCAAGAAATTTATCTACCTTGATCAAAAAGGTACTTTTAAAAATCAGAGAAAATGATCTTAACCTTGTTGAAAAGCGTAGCTGAGTCTATAGTGACTTTCTTTCCCATGGACGTCCAGATTGGATGATTCAACGATTCAGCTACTGTAACTTCCTTCAGCTTTTCAACAGGCCAATCCCTAATTTCAAAATCCAATTAACTTTTTCCATTAAGCAAATGAGAATTGAGAAAGAAAACAAAAAAAATCTATTGCAGAGAGAAGAATATTGAAACAAACCTAAAAGATCCACCAGATGCAGTCAAGATTATCTTGCGCAGACCGCCTTCAGGCAAACCTTGAATACACTAGAGACCATAAAAGAAGAGTTTTCACTCAAATTGCATCGTGACCAAAACTTAACTCAATATGAAAGTAGAGGTGCCTTAAAATTTTTATGTGAATTATGATACCTGAAATATAGCAGAATGTTCTGAATCTGCCGGAAGAATCTTAACATTATGTTTGTTGGCAAGCGGAAGCACGAATGGACCACCTGCGATTAATGTCTCCTTGTTTGCAAGAGCAATGTCCTTTCCTGCTTCGATTGCAGCAACCGTAGGCTGCAGTAAAAACAAACAATATGGTTTTATCATCTCTAACTTTCTTTTTTCATATTCTTTCAATCTAGTTTTAGTAACAAAGAACTAGAGAATATACCTTTAGTCCTGCACAACCTACTATTCCGGTAACAAGAGTTACAGCTTCAGGGTGTCGACCAACCTGTTGATGAACATAAGTAAGAACTCAATGATGATAAAAATTTGTGAAAAAATCTACACTACATTCAAAACAAACAAATGCACTAACCTCAATCACTCCTTGCTCCCCTGGAATAATCTCAGGTTTGTAGTCCAAATCCGCTAATGCTTCTTTAAGCTCACCGATCAATGACTCGTTTCTAAGAGCAACCAACGCAGGTTTAAATTTCCTTACCTGCCACCATTCAAAAGAGGGTAAAAGAAACATAATGTAGACTTTTTCTCGAGATCACTGAAGACAAATAAAACTAAGCAAGAACCTGCTATACTATTAGTTTACAGTATATTATTATCTACTATCATTGACTTGAGATATAATACAGATTACCAAGTGGTCTGAACGAGGAATTGGAGCTGTAAGTCACCACTTGAGTAAAAAATTTACCTGATCAGCAAGGAGAGTAAAATTGGAACCAGCAGCTAGAGCCACAACTCTAAATTTGTCAGGATTCTCAGCCACAATACCCAATGTCTGCAGAAATGGAAGTTCTTATCCCCATAAAAATGATGCAACAAATAACTCAGTAACATGCTGATCGCAAACTAAAAAAACAACAACACAATTTCTACTCAATAATTGGACAATCATGCCTTAATCAAACTTCAAGGAACTAAACTCATCTGGCAAAGAGTAAGAAGAAACCAAGAAACAGATTAAAAAAAAAAACCTGAGTGCCAATAGAACCAGTAGATCCAACGATGGAGATAGGTTTTGGTCCATCCCAAGATTGACGAGGTGTCTCAGGAGGAACAGCTCTCCCAGGCCAGGCTGGAGGAGGAGGAGAAGATTGCTGCTGCACTTTGACTGAACACTTGACTCCTTTTCCAAACCCTCTCCCTTGATTCCTCTTCCTCGAACTAAATCCACCTGTGAAACACTCCAAAGATGTAAAAATTTTAAACTCTCGAAGCTAAACTGGATACGGATCATTCAATACTCAGACGAGCCAAAGTAAAACTAATGAAAGTATGAAACTTTAATCGTAAACAGAGTTGACAAAAGTACCTGGGAGTTTAGGGGTTAGATTGAACCTGGAGGAGGTATCCAAGAAAGAAAGAGCAAAGGATTCAGAGGGAGGTATTGAGTTAAGAGTCATCATCATATCAGTCTCTATTAAAAAAAAATCGAATATTTTCTAGAGAACCGCGCGTACTCTCGATTATGAGAGAAAGAAAAAAAAAAGGAATCAGAGACTTTATAGTGAGCCGAGAGAGAGATGAATCACAGAAAAAGAAAAATAATATCTGAATATCACGTAATTTATATGGTACTAGACTTTCACATTATCTTTTAAAGATTTTGTGGAGCATATTAATTTTTTTTTGGCTAATAAATATTAATTTATGAAAGAGATTTTTTATGGTTTTCATAATTTTGAAAATTTTAATTTTAAGTGTGGTAATTGATAAAATGGCTATATTGACAATATATGAATATCTTATTATATGAAATTAAATATGTTTGACTAACATGTTACATGCTATGCTATAACAAAATTACAAACCCACATGTTAAATTTTAGTTTATGTTGATTCTTGACATGTAGTATAATTAATTTTGGATCTTGACATGTTTATAATTATATATGGTTGACTAAACATGTTACATGCTGTAAGAAAATTACAAATCCACATGTCAAATTTAGTTTAGTTCTTGACATGTATAAGCAATCATGTCAAACAGGTTCTTGAAGCAGCCGTCGTTCCATGTGGAAATGCTGAGTTAAGTTGCAAGGAGCTAGAGTTTCTCCTATGGAAAAGTGTCAAGTCATGAAAGGGAATGCAACTTTTTGTCTATGCCCTTGCCCAACCTCGAATGCGATTACACTTGCCCATACAACAGCATCTATAATATACACACTTTATTTGTAGTCATGATCACAATTAAGGCGGAATATGTAGAAATTTAGGTGCTCCTGTTGGGATAAAACATGAGCGAAAAGGTTCTAGTTCGTTGGACGTGCACATTGTCACATTATATTGAACTTAGTAAGAGTAACTAAACTAAATCAATCCACTCGTTTTTTATGTTGGACAATTTTAGTATTTCTTATAGACAATGGGCCCTTAAGGCCCAAAAAGATAGAGCACAAAAGAAAAAGATTAAAAAAAAAAATCAGACGACGCCATATTATCTCCTCTTCGTGTGACCACCACACAGATACACACGCAGTCACCAAAACACGAAAAAAGAAAAAACTCCTCTCTACGCCTCGATTTGAGCAAAACCTGATTTTACTCTCTCATCATCTTCATCGTTCTCCCCTATCAATACTCTCTTTTGCCGCTTGGATTGTTCCAAGGTTGGTGAGCTGCTATGGCAACTCATCAGCAACCACCAGCTCCTTCCGATTTTCCCGCTCCCGCCGATGATAAATCCCAGATTTCAGGTTCAATTTATTTCTTTAACCTTCTTTTTTTTTTTTCTGGGTTCAGGAACTATTACGATTGCATAGTTATGGGGTTTTATTGAACTATTAGTTATGAATGTTTAATTCCATCTATAATTGAGAATCATTTAGTGTAATACATCGTAGGATTTTTACTAATGTTCTTGTGCATAACTGTGTTGTTACAGAGGCTGCAAAGCCTGCTAATGAGGTTCAGCAAGCTACCATAGCTCAAGAAACATTTAAGCAGGATCCTCCAACATCTGTGTTTAAGAATTCAGAACCAATACGGGAGGATCAAATTCAGAACGCTATCAAGTTCCTTTCGCATCCGAGAGTTAGGGGATCTCCTGTTATTCATAGAAGATCTTTTCTTGAGAGGAAAGGTCTCACTAAAGAAGAGATTGACGAAGCATTTCGCCGTGTTCCTGTAAACACCTTCCTCCTTTCCTTTCTTCTTTGTTTTTGGAACTCTCATCCCTCTCCTTGTTTCAATAGCTTACATCTGTGTTTAATCTGTTTTCATAGGATCCACCACCAAGCTCGCAGACTACTGTTACAAGTCAAGGTAAACTAAGCGAGGACATGTATTTGTTTGGTTGTTCCTATGATGATTTACTATACTGGAAGCTAATTGTTATGTTTTCTTACAAGCAGATGGACAGCAAGCTGTGTCAACTGTTCAGCCACAAGCTATGCAGTCTGTGGTAGCTGCTCCTGCTCCACTCGTTGTGACTCCTCAGGCAGCTTTTCTCTCTCGGTTTCGCTGGTACCATGCTATTCTTGCTGTTGGTGTACTAGCAGCTTCTGGTGCCGGAACAGCTGTTTTTATTAAGGTATCGTCAACCTTACTTCATTTATATGCAGTGTGTTATGTTATGAATTTACTTAGTACATCGAGTAAATTGCTGATGGTTAGGCCATTAATGAAATGGAAGCAAACTATATAGGAATTCATTGTTTTTAGCTTAAGTAATGAATTGCATAACTCTCACACTCTCTGTTTCAACTAGAGCACCAGAATATAGTTGCCAAGAACTTTGATGAAAACAATCCCCGTAAGAGTTTGTTAGGGTGTCAGAAACTTGTTACTGTACCTTTTTTACTGATTGCTAGATGTGTTTTAACGCTAATGTGTTTTAACGCTATGCAACTTTATAGTATAAGTCTCCTTCTACACAATCAAATTCTTTATTAAGTGAGATTTGTTTGTTACAGAAATCTCTCATACCCAGATTTAAATCCTGGGTCCAAAGAATTATGTTGGAAGAAGAAGCTGACCCTCTGAAGAAAGCTGATGCTAAACCTAGCTTAGCTGAAGAAGCAGTAGCTGCAGCCAAAGCTGCTTCTGCCGCTGCTTCTGATGTAGCCAGGGTTAGTCAGGAAATGATGATCACAAAGAATGAAGGTAGATGTGTTTCTGCAGTTTATAATGTAGACAGAGTTTCTCTCTTTTTAACGTGACCATTTCTGGACTTTTATTGCATGTTCCTTCTTTTCCTCTAAATTCAAATCTGTACATGGCTTCTTCTCAGAGAGGAAATATTTTGAGGACTTAACGCACCTGTTAGGTGTCCAAGTACAAGAAATGAAGTCATTGAGCAATAATATCCGTAAGCTCGAAGGTAAGTATTAAGTCTCAGTATTCATACAAATTTAAGTTTGAACAACTCTTATCAAGATTCATTGAGGGTCTAGTTAGCTAATGTTTTGGTTGATCTTAAGAGTCATTGTGAAAGCTTTTTGATCTGAAGAGTGTTATCCTATTTGTGTATTTTACTTTCAGGACAATCCAGCAACATTTCAAAGATTTATTCAGCTGATCAAGAGGTTTATAATGGTTCAGTCACTGCAGCAAGGGTGAGTTTTAAGATTTTGGTTTCATAAAACTTTGATTCATAGATTAAGGGATTACAAACACAAAGAAAACCTCAAAACCACCCCACAGAGAACAGATTTACTTCCTCCCTGATTGCTGATAGACCTAAATAGTCTGATGTAAACCCCATGGCATAACCGCATCAACTTGAACTTGATAATTAACTAATAGAATTACGTATCATAATGCTTTTTGTAATATTAGGAACGTTGATATGTGATGCAGAAACCCTATACATATGGCAGCAATGTTGATTATGACACACGTTCAGGTTCTCTCTCTCTTACTCTTTCTATATCAATCTGCATTACGGTTTATTGTTTTTGGTTAGATTATTCTTTCTAACTAATGGATAATACAGCACGATCTGCATCTCCTCCTGCGCCTCCAGCTGATTCTTCTGGGCCCCCTCATCCAAAGTCATACATGGATGTAATGTTCTGAAATCTTCTAAGTTCGTTGTAGAAACATGGATTTATAATGGATCTTATCCTTTGAATTCCTAATAATCTTTGTAACATTTAGTTGATTATTGGTGATGCTGCAGATAATGTCTATGATCCAGAGAGGAGAGAAGCCTTCAAACATTCGGGTAAGCTGACAGCTACAATCCTTTTTCGCACCTTTTTTAGACTAACCATAAATTTTTGTTGTGACAAACTTGTTGCACTTAAAATCTACAGGAAATTAATGACATGCCGCCCAATCCGAACCAACCACTATCAAATCCACGCATAGCTCCCAAATCTAAGGTACAAACTGAAAATGTCCCTGAATGTTAATTTAGAGCTAGATTTCTTTGTAATGAATCTTGGTCAAATGTGTGGAACGGAACTTATTATCAAGATCTCTTAAACTCGTGTTCTCTCTTGTTATCAGCCATGGGACAATAGTCAAGCACAGCAAGACGAGAGTTCAAATGGTCAATGGTGGCAACAAAAAAACCCTAGATCCACGGATTTCGGCTACGAGACAACAACAGCAGCACGTTTTACCGCTAACCAGAATGAAACAAGTACAATGGAACCAGCAGCTTTCCAGAGGCAACGGTCATGGGTACCTCCACAACCACCTCCAGTTGTCATGGCAGAAGCAGCTGAGGCCATTCGCCGTCCTAAGCCACTACCTAAGATGGATCAAGAAGCAGCTGCTAGTGATGACCAGACAGGTGTGAGCGATGAGTTACAGAAGATCACTAAGTTCTCTGAATCTGGTGGTGATGGATCAGAAAGTATCCAGATCACAGAGATACAAGAAGAATCAGAACAGCAACATATCATCCCAGAAGGAAATTAAAAACAATAATTAGCTTCGCTTGATACTTTATGAGGTTTGCTTGTATGAAAACACACATTTAGGTCTTGGGAGTTATCACCACCTAGTCACCTACCGTCATTAAATAATATATATCTTGCTACACAAGTAAAACTCAGTCATTCGATGATTGCTTCGCTTGCCTTTATTTTCATATATATTAAAACTTGTAATCTTGTATCACACATTACCATTCTAAGCTATAAGAGAGACTGTACATAGATGATATAGAGTAACATTTGGTTCCAGGCACAACTAGGAGGAAGCGTGATTGAAGAGCCTGTAAGAAGAAATCAAAGCGCTGACGGCAAACGCTCCAAAAGCTAAGAAGGAAACAGCGATGGAAGCGGTTGCCATCTGAGTAAACTCGTCTTTGCCCCAATTAGAAACCCAATCATCAACTCGAGTCGCAGCACATGAAGACGCCGACATTAGAAGATATGCAACAAGCTATAAATCATCAGAACAAGTCATTCATTAGAAATCCATCAACACAAATTGCTAAATGTTTTAAAGCAAAACACTCACTTGATCCATGGAGAAAACAAACAAGTCGTGGAATCCACAGTTTATCATATAACTCTCTTTGGCGATGTAGCAAGCAGCGTCACAAGCTTCAAACGCAGAGTAAACGAATCCTATAACGTTCACAGCCAAACAATACCTGCAAAAACAAAACAAGGTTTATGTTGATCATGATCTGATTCATGATTTCAATTTTGTAAAGTAGTGAAGAAGAACAGAGAGAGAGACCTGTACTCTTTGTAGCGATCATAAGAATCGCCGCTCCAACCTTGAGTTTTATCAGCGGCCATGATCGAAAACGAAATCACACACAAAATCACTTCGGTAATTCTAAACCCTAGCGCCGTCACACTAACTAACTCGTCTCTTCTTGCTCTGTTCACCGTCGTCGCCGTCGTCGTTCCCAATTCTCCGCCGTCAACCTTCCTAGTTGTAGTCTGTGTAGTACCATTATCTTCTCTAACCCAGCGATTAAACACTACCATAGACGAAGGAGACTTATCCGAAGAAGAATTAATCGGCGCTCTCGTATTCCTCTGATGTTGTTGTTGTCGTCGCGGCGGCGGATACTGAGGAGGAGGTGGTGGTGGAATCGGAGAAGGAAGAGGCGAGAATTGATTGAACTTGTTACCGTCGGATACCGTCGCCGCCGCCGACTTAGGAGGATTCTCGATTTTGAACGGAGATCCTTCAGGAGAAACGTAACGGCTTTCCGGTAAATCTCCGGCATCTGATAACGGAGAATGAAATCTAAGAGGAGAGTGTGGTGACTCGTTGTAACTATACGCTTCTGAGTTCGATGACACGGTTCGCTTCATCTTCATCGGTTCGATTCGGTTAGTTCTCCGATCTCGGAATTTGAATTTTTTTTTTTTTTGATTGCAGAGAGCTTTTGTGTGTTTGTTATGGTTAGTGTGAGAGAGAAAGTGAAGGGAAGAGGAGGAAAAAGAAACTTTAATTTCTTTTGTTTTTCCCGGCAATAGAAGAGAGAAGAGAAGAGAGACTCACTTTTTAGATTTCTTCGTGGAGAATTAAAACCCGAGAATAATCCAGTGTGACGCATGTCTATTTGTACCTGCACCTAGATATTTTGTAACCATTGATGTTACGACACGTCAGCTTATAACGCATATTGAATGATCCAGTGTGACGCATGTTCTTGTGCACCTAGGTGTTATCAACCAATGATTTTGTACCGCGTTAGTTTATGACGTAATCATAAGATGTTTTATTGATTTTTGTGTGTTTGTTTGATTTTTATTTGCTCTTTTCAGTTTTCACCATCCATAGGATACATATTTTTGAGGAATGATTCCATTTTTTTTATTTTTTGGCATAATTTACAAATCAAAAAGATAAGCCAATAATAATACTCTGAATAAAAATGAGTACAAAAGTTAAAGGTAGTCTAAGAAAAACACATAAAGAATATCACTATCAAATATGTATTTTGATTTCAATCGTGTCAAATCTTTTATAGTTTTTTGAGCATTCCCCTTTTGAATCAAATGTCTTCTATCTTTAGATTAATAATAGTTAAATTAAAGTTAAAAAAAAAATATCAAAAGCAATTTTTTGCCTTTTGTTCTTTGTTTAAAGCACAAAGCAACCACCCACTCCTATTTATTTTGCCTTTTCTTTGTTTTTAAAATGTCTTTACCAAATGATTCTTTCAAAATCCATCGTCACAACACTTTTTTTTTTTTTTTTTTTTTTCCCTTATATTACTTACTTTTCCTTTCGATTTACAACTTTGTGAGTTTGAGGGAAGATAAGATTTTTAGAAGAGAGAAATTGTGGTTGTTTGCGCGCGTCTTGGACTTGTTGATGTAAACTCTAAGCTTGAGAACCACTTGAACACTTAAGATAAGAAATCTATAGTAAACTACGCTTGTTAAGTTACTTGAAATTTTTTTGTTTCTTAGTAATTGTTTTGTTCGAAAAAGTGTATGTAATTGTTTATTTCACTAAAATCTCAATATTCCACTGCATATATCTTTGCCGCAATGTATGTTTAACTGTTCAAGTGTATATTGACTTGTAGAACCAATAGAACCAAACTTACATTAGTCACAGTTTGGTGGGTTTGTGCATTTATATACAGCAGAAGCAGGTTGCTTGTACACAGGAACGCTGTTTGCATCTAACAATCTTACTTCTCCTGGTCCAAAATACAACTCCGAGTGCCTTCGAAGGTCGAGACCTTGAATACCAGCTTGTAAGACAGATAAGTTGTCTGAATCAGGCGAAACAATGACGACCGTGTCCTCTGAGTATTGAGTCTCGAGAATAGACATGAGCTGCGTCACACGAACGAATACATCTGAAACACTCTCGTTAGGCGTACCATCGCTTATAGGAGGAGGTTTTGTCTTCATCGATATCGAGTCCAATGCATACACCTGCAGCAGAGAAGGTGAAACCTTAATATTCTTCAACCCTAGCTAGCTTTTGTTTCTTATAGTCTCATTTACATGTTTAAAATGTGATGAAATTGTTGAATCTTACTTCTGAAATGGAATCTAGCTTCTTGCCTTCGTAAGCTCCTAAACCACGAGCATCTAGGAAGCTATATTCGGGAACTATATAGCTGCAAAAACCAAAGAAACAAAAAAACACACTTTTTAATATTACCTCACTTGAAAAAGAGTAACATCTAATGGAACTATATAGTACCTGCGACTAATCCCATTGATGGAGGCAATGATTTCAGCAGCCTGATAAGCTCTCTGTGTAATGGAAGGCCAAAGCCAACAGTTTCGATCACAAGCTCCCATTGCCTTTAACTGTAACGCAGCTCTCACAGTCTGCTTCTTACCTTTATCTGATAATCCACTATCAACCGATGTTTTGGCCACCGGGTTTGTGTTGATGATCCCTAAGCTTTCGTAATCAGATTCCCCAGCCCTCACAAGGTAATAACTTGATTCAAGAAAAAAACACACACATGGTTTCTTAGCTCACAAGGATTAGATAGATATGATTCAAATCAGAGTCAGTTGATCTTCTCAAGAAACAGAATCAGGAGCCTGGATCAACTCTTCACTATTCAATGTGAAAACAAATTTGGAATCTGACCAAAACACAACACCTTCACAATAGCCTTCAAAGCTAATTACACTTCCAAAACTTCAAATCTATCAAACTCTAACTTAGTGCTAAGCAAAATAGCGAAGATACAAAATACACATTGTTGTATATACATAGAAACTCAAAAATTAGGGTTTTCGAAAAAAGTGAATTACCGATTAGAGAGACGGAGAGGCGGCATTTGAAAGAGGCCGCGTGCGTTGGCTGGTGCGACGGTGAGTGATGATGGTGTGGCGATACATACGGAGAGAGTCTTGAACAGGTCTCGGCGGGTAATAATCTGCGGCGACGGCGAGGATAGAGGAATTTGGTACGTTTCTGACGACGGAGGTGGATGTGCGGCGGTGATGACCGCCGGCGATGATGATAACATAATTTAATCGTCATCTCAAACGGTATCTCTGGTCCTCCGTGTTTTAAGGGATACAAAACAAAGCCACAATTGTGAACCGCACATTCCGGTTTTGATAATTGGTTCGTTTCTGAATTTGAATCGAGTAAACCGGTAACTAACCACATTGGAATAGTCTTGGATAGAAATGACAATTTTACCCCTGATATCAGGTTTATTCATATCAGGTTCAGTTTTACTAAACAAACACCTATAACAAGAGAAGAGAGAAGCTCTGTTTATTACTCTGTTCTTATTAACATCAAATCGTCTTACAGTTTCGAGAAACAATGTTATAAAGTAAATTCTATTAAACTTTAATTAAAGCTAAAACTGTAACAAATTACATATACAGTCATTTCAATTAAAAAGTTACAATCATGTTGTTCAGTTTTGATTCTATCTTTTAAACCTATCGATGAAGCACCAGTCGACACAATGAAATAGTTGATGCAATTGTTAAGCCTGGCTAAGTTCGATTTCATCGTTTGAATGGCGCTTATCGTGATCATCTTCATCGTTCCAGTTAGTTGTTTTATAGTAAATTGCGTATAATATAAGTTGGATTATTCCTGATAGTGCTCCAAGACTATTTGGAACCTGTTTTCATGGTAGATAATTAGCTCTATATATATATATTTATATATATTGATTAGAAAATATTATGACGGTTGAAATGAAGTTTTGTACCAAGATATAGGGATCGAATTTAAGACATGCATAAATGAGCCAAACGACACCGTTCATGAAGTTGGCTAATGAAAGGAAGAAGGGCATGTACTTCACGCTCTTTGTCTTTATCACAAGTTTCTGCTCCACATTATTAATTTAAATGTAAGTTATTCACGAGAGACAAAGAGAACATATAAAAGTAGTCTAGCTAGAAAGTACAGCATACCATGACGGTGAGAGGAGCAGCATACATGACGACGTTGAAAACAATACACAAGATCCCAATTAGCATAGATCTCTGTTTTGTTGTATGCAAAAAATACAATGTGCAGAAGATCACCACCGTCATGAATATCACCTCGATCACCATAGCTATTGTGATCCTTCTCTGTTACATATATATATTCACAACCTTCCACATATCAAAAACTATCCCGATCAAAGTATAATTATAGAATAATAGAAGAACCTAGCTGTATAGTTTTATCATGCGTGTGACATAAATAATTAGGGAGTTAAAAAAGGCTTACGCGGATAGGCGAGGTAGCGAAGATGAAGAAGATGGTGACGTAAACGAGTTCCATGAAAAGACCAGTTCCATTAATGGTGATGACGAGGAGACTGTCGGGTTGGACGAAAGGAAGTCCGTAAAATGTCCACATCATGCAGTTTAAAACCGTAGCTACGTATGGATCTGGTTTAAACTCCGACACCGATTTCATCTTCCATATCTTCACAATCGTTGGTCTGCATATATAATTTCACATATTATTCATTGCATGCATTAGCTTAACATCATAGTTCATGCAACAACAAAAATATTATATATATATATATGTATTGATCATGTGCTTACATTGGAGCGCAGAACAAGCCGAAAGAGATCACATTTCCTATAAACATATGACAGAAAAAAATCAAGAAATTAGCAAGTTTTAATTTGTTTTGTTGATTGAATTAAAATTGTGCATGTGTTTGATTGAATTTTGTGAAGGACTTACCGATGACTCCGACGACCGTCCGGGCTGTATGGGCGTCCGTCATTTTTTTTTTCTTTTGTTACTACGAAAGAAGATTTCTTTTATCTTCTACAAAAATATAATATATTTGTGAAAAATAAAAGGAGAAGAAAAACACAAAATATTGAGATGATTTGGATTCTTCTTTTCGATCGATGATGCTTGTTTATGTATATATTTTTCTTTACTGCCTTTAGTTTTTTAGTTTCTGATTTGTGATGAGTTTGTTTTGTTTTTCTTTGATGAAATAGCTTCTTTAGTTTATTTTTTTTGTGTGGATTTCTGGATTCTGTTTTTGTTTTTGTTTTTTGTTTTTTTGGTATATGGATTTTCTTTTTTGGTATTTGTTTTATGAAGAAGAAAAAATGAACAAAAAGGATTTTAATAGCGAGTCTGTGAAACAGCAGAATCTGAGTAGAGAGTAACAAACGCAAGACACGTGGTTTCAAATTTGAACAATGAAGCCGTTGACTCCGCTCGTACCCCATGCATGAGAAACACCCGGCTCTTCACTCACAATTAATACCTCTCTCTTTTATTTTCTCAAACATTAACATACATTTACTAAATTACTATCTTTATTATTTCATCAAACTTATGAAACATTCGATCTACATCATAATGAAATCAGGTGCGTACTTCTTTCATTCTATAACACGACGGCCTCATGAATAATAGAGCTGCAAAGCAAAACTGCATACGAATTGAATGAGTCAAGCCGAAGAGAAACATGGAACACACAAGCCTCAAATTTTCAATGTGAGGCGCATCTATAGTCTATAGATTTGCTGACTCGAAAATTCTAAAATCATCTCTCATATATAGGCCATGAATGGCTGCTAGTTTTTAACTAGTTTTTAGATTTTAGTTTTTAGTTTTTGGATTTTGGCTTTTGATTTTGGTGTAGATTTTAGTTTTTGCAAAATTTTGAATGGGAACTTAATTAGTTTTTGGTTTTTATGTATAATAATTATTTTTAAGTAATAAAATAATGATTATAAATTTTTATTAAAAGATAAAAAAGGAAAATGATGCAGGAAAAAATATTAACCAAAATCATCTTATAAATATGTTTTATAAAAAAATATTTATTTGCACCAGCCTAAGGAACTGCATGACACTTTTTTTTTATGATTCTCAATCCTGCATGTATAAGGGAGGTTTCCCTTTCATTTGCGAAAATTTGTCTTAAAGATTATAATACTGATGTTTTAATCATAATTATGCTAACATATAAAGAGTGGCCTGTAAACTCGATTGATGGTTATAGTGTATATTTTTTTCAACTGATGGAACGTTTCTTGTGTTATCCCAAAAACAAGTTTTTAATTGATCATATTACTTAAAATCTTAAGCGCATGTAACTGAAAGATAACAAATTAAAGTATCATAGAAGACAATAAGTTGAAAAAGAAGGTAACAAAGTAAGACACTAGCTAGATCTAGAAACAAAGTAACAAAGAGACGAAAACAAGTTAGTGAAGACAGCATCCTTAAACCCGCCTACAAGTACTTAATTTAGTCTATCTATAATATCATCTTTGCCCAGAAATTCCCCATTGAGGCACGCCTTCCAGTAGTCTCTAGCCCTATAAGTATAGCATAAGACAATAATAAATCGAGAGTCAAACAAGAAGAATAAAACAAGCCATAATTGTATAATAGAAAGTGGAATCTTGAAGATGTTTACTTACCAGATACTGCGGACATTATTGAACTCTTGTTTGTATTCTTCCACTTTCGCTGAAAGAAGACTAACGAAATTTGCAGGAGTTGATATTGATGATATAAAAATCCGGTAAAGATGATCATCTTCTTGGCACATAGATCTTTTGTGGTTTTTGATTTCTCTGTGAAAACTTGGAGCGTCAGCTTCGAATACCATGGGTGGAAGCATCCACAAGCATGCCAACAACTTTAACGTTTTTGTTCTTTTCACCGAGATTATCGAATTCATCTTTTTAAGGTGACACATTTTTTGATAAAACTTAATGAAAAATGTGGTTAGCACGGTAAAAAAAAAAAACTTATTTAACCCTTCCAAAATCAAAATCATTGATGTTCTTTTATTTTTATTTTTTAGAATATCAAATCAACATATAATAAATAAATAAAAAACAATTATTATATGTTGATTGTTTTTTTATTATTATTATTATATGTTGATTTGATATTCTAAAAAATAAAAATAAAAAAAACATCAATAATTTTGGTCGTCTAAGATCATATTAATCAATCATTTAGGAGATGATCAATGCATCGGTGGAGTTCACTCCTAATGGTGTGATTGTGATAATGCCAAAGACACTGGTACCTGGTCGACGATGGGGTGACTGCTGTTATGATCCGAAGCTAAACAAGAGTTATTATCCTTATTATATTGGAAATAAGGAACTAAAATCTCGAATGTGAGTTTGTACTCCCAGATCACATTTGTTCAATTAAACTTGTTTGACTTGGTTGTCTCGAGTCTCGACGTCTAGACCAGAGAGATTCGATCACGTCCAGATACCGAATCAGTCACGAGACATTGACATAGAAAAAAATTGTTCTTCGACCATATCCTTGTTTCTCCGTTTGATTTTCCATGCATGATCCACATCTCAAATAGAAAAACGAAGAACAAAATCCAAAATCCAAAGTATTTGTTAGAAAAACATTCCAATAAATTTAAGTATACGTATCTGTATAAATATTAAAATCCAATAATTGAGGTTTATGGTGCCATGTCTTTTTCTAAACGCTATTTGTATCAATCCTTACTTAGGAATAATTTTCATTATAACAATTCTAGTGCTGTGTTTTATATCAAACTGTAACATATATAATGCCATGGTACATAATTCAATACAATTGTTTTTTTTTTTAATGAAATAGAAGTTGACTTTTAAAAGTATAAACAATTATCTCACAAAATTTTCATGTTTTTTTCGAGAAATTAACAAAAAAATCTATATAACGTATAATAAATGTTTTTTTTTTTATTTTTATTTTAACAAGTGTATATATAAACAGAGACAGAGCCAATCATATTCATTTACAGAGAGGCTAAAACATTTCTCTCTATTGTTGACCCAAAAAAAAAAACATCTCTCTCTATGGAAGTTACGCAATCGGATCCAACCCGGGATCCAGATACCCGGTACGATCGACTTTGCTGCTCGTGTTTCCCCAGTTTCCGATCAAGAAGCTCCAACGCCGTTGGATACTCTTCCTGGGGAAGAATTCGAACCGTCGATGACAACAATACTCACACTCACAGCAACGGCGGCGACGAGCCACGGTGGTGGATCCGAGCAAGTTTAAAGATCCGAGAGTGGTCTGAACTCGCAGCTGGTCCACGGTGGAAGACTTTCATAAGACGATTCAATCGCGATCCAAGACGCGGACGCGATTGGGACGCAAGCGAGAAGTTTCAATACGATCCTTTGAGTTACTCTTTGAACTTCGACGAAGACGACGACGAGGACGAGTACGTCGGGTTAGGTGGAATGCGTAGCTTCTCCACTCGATTCGCTTCTGTTCCGGTTTACTCAGGTAAAGCTCCTCCGGCGAATTCTCCGCCGTCTTTGCCTGCTGTGTTGACGACTCCGCGGCGTGATGAGATAATTGAAAGTTAGTGGGGCGCGTGTGTGAAACGCGTTTGCGTGCGTTTCTGGCGGCTGCGGCGAAAAAAGGCTGTCAAAATGGGTTGACTCGTTTTTGGATTGGTTTGGGGGTTTGTCGCGTTTCCTTAATTATTATTTTTAATTTTTAATTCTGTTTATATAAAAATTAAAAGACTATCAAGTATCAACTTCGAATTATTATTTTTTTTTTCTTCCCATTTTGATTTATTTATTTTATTAACGGAAATTTATGTTTCTTGAAAGAGAAGCAATATTTTTGTTTCTTTTTTGGGGATATCAAAAAAAGGGTTGTGAGTTGTGACTAATATAATTATGTAAATTAGCTGTATAGCATATGTGGAAGTAATGATTAAGTTAATCATATGATATAATCAGTTATTTATATAATTAGTTGCTTGACATGATTTCTGTATTTTTCTAGTATGTGTTTCAAAAGATTAGTTTATTAAATCATTAGATTCGACTTAGAACTCTATCAATGGTAGTAGTTTTGGACAGCTACTAGGATTTCTTTTGAGTACGAGGACGTTCCTTTTTGGAGGATTGTGATATGGTGGATTAATCAAGGAGAAGAAATAAGCTAAAAATGTTAAATGTTGAGCGTTATATTCCCTAAAATATAAGATACTATTATTAACTACAAGATCAAAATTAACATAACAGCAAATCATGACCGATAGGAACAAGAGGTGGAAACACGCAGGGGTCGAGTCATTTCGGATGCGGTCCATATATTAAGTGTTCGGGCCCGTTGCATTAGTTTGTTTTTTTTTTTTTTTAGTTTTATATATTTTCAGAAAACTATGATATTCTATAAATAAAATTTTATTTAGTTGTTAAGTCTTTAAGAATGGCGTTTCAAGTTTCAACGTTAACCCAACTCAAATCCACTCAGTTCACCATATTTCTCATGTTTTGCTTTGACCCGCAATCATCAAGGACATCAAGTGATTTTTTATTTTTTTGGGTTATTGTTGTTAGGTTTTCCACTTCCTTTATTTTGTTTGGATTACTTTGCCGAAACGTATATGTATATTTATCGTTTTGTTCTTGTTTCTTTTCAATGACGTTATCCTTCCAACAGCATGACATATTCCCTAGTCATATATCTCTCTCTAGTCTCTACTAATCTCCCTTAGAGACCAAAGTTATGAATTCACTTCGACATACATGTACTTGACTTAACGATAACTACTTTCGTTTGGTTATTCCAATCGTATTATTAATCAGCTACTTTTTAATAGTATATATTTTTGGAGGTTCTTGGTGGGAATAACTTGCAAAAGAAACCTAAATTAATACAGCTTTGGAATAGAGAGAGCAATTTGTCCCCGTGGTCCTCCCTTGTGAGCACCTCTCTAATATAACATACTTTTGCATTTTCATATTTATATGGTGGTTGAGTCGCCGTCGATATAGCCGTAGGTATTACTCCAATAATTATTAACTTATCTAGTTATAGAACTAATATGTATGTTTGTTTAATCATTTTATCTACGGCTTTTGGTAGAAGTCCACACAAAGCTTAGCTCCAACATCCACCTACAAATCATTACACACACTTTTTTTACTTTCTAAACCAGGACTATCAATTAACAAACAAAAAGGAACTATTTGGTAAGAGTATTCAATTTTTTAATAACAGTACTAAAAGTTGCTATGATACTTTGTGAATCTTGGGAATTTTTATTGGTGGTTGTTGCCAACGAAACTCTTGTTGGCCAATTTTACATTATTGAGTAAATTAGATGATAAGTTTTTTGTTTTCTTCTCTAAATGTAGGTCCACATATAAAAAAGCCAATTTATCCAAGTAATAATAAAATGAATATCCTAAAACAAAAAATTACAATTTTTAGAAATCAGATTTACACTTTGTAGTTTCTTAATCTGGATAGAAAATAAAAGAAAAATAGCGAAACATGTATTCGACAGTACATGTTAATGTATGCATATATGGTATAAGCCATCTTCACTTGTCACACTGTGTGGCTTAACATGACTATATGGCCATCTTCACTTGTCACACTGTGTGGCTTAACATGACTATATGTTATTAATAGTACTTCGATTCGTAAAGCCGTACCATAATACAACACAACACATCATTTCAATTTCTTACAATAAAGTAATAAACACAAGTAATTAAAACTAAGATTGAATCACCAATAATTTGGTTAAACAAATTCCAATACTACAAATGTTGCTGTGGTAAGGAGAGCAAGTAATAAATGAAGTAAGAATTTGGAAAAAAGGAAAGAGGGGGAAAGATGGATCATGTGAGTGTCACCGCTCCATCTCTATCTATCTTCAAGTTCAAACCAAAGAAACAAGCTACCAAATACCAAATACCAAAATACTAAATTTCATTTTATAATTGGAAATACTGAAAAGAGCAACCAGAAGAAAAATAAAGTAAAATAAGAAAAAGGGCATAATAAATTTGAGCAACAAACAAACAAACCCTACCTTCTTCTATGTTCTTCAATTGTGTGGGTTTAATTCAATTTTTTACTCCTCTTTTTAAGTAAATCACTTCATTTATCTCTCTCTATTTGTTTTTTTTTAGCTTCTCTCTTCTTCTTCTTCTTTCTTTCTTGTTGTTTTTGGCTTTCTTTATGTTTGTTTGAGATCAATCAAAATGGCTTCAAGTGCTTCAAAGTTCATCAAATGTGTGACTGTTGGTGATGGTGCCGTTGGTAAAACCTGTATGCTCATCTGCTACACCAGCAATAAATTCCCTACTGTGAGTTCTTTTTTCCTTATAAAAAAACCTCTCTTTCTCTCTAAGATTTTGATCAAGATTCTCATCTGGGTTTCTCAGATTTAGCTTAAATTTCCGATTTTTATTATCCGGGTATCCTCAATTTACTCAAAAACTATCTGGGTATTTCAAACTACAGCTTAGAATCTATCTGGGTAATCCAAAGTTAGCTCCTTTATTGTGCATGATACAAAGATCCATTTTTTTGACAATTTTAAACTTTTTTTTACTTCCCTTTTTGACGTATTTGTGGCGCATCTGGGGTTATTTTGCAGCTTTTGTGTATAGACTATAGTCCAGCTTTATGCTATATCCCCTCTGGATTAGTCAGACTTTTTCTTCATGATATTATTATAATATGTATGTCTGCTTCCATATGTTACCCTCTCGTTGATTTGAAACTGTGGATGATTGATTTGATGAATTGTCTTTGACAGGACTACATACCAACAGTTTTTGACAACTTTAGTGCAAATGTTGTAGTTGAAGGCACCACTGTTAATTTAGGCCTATGGGACACTGCTGGTAATGAACACTCTTTCCCCAATTCATATATCCAATTCTGTGAAAGAACTGTCTTGACGTTATTATTAGTTAAGTTCTTTGATTTGGTTGATTGTTGGATCCTTTAGTGGTTTATAACGTTTTTATTGGTCAAGTTCTTTGATTTTGGTTGATTGTTGTTGGATAGGCTAAATCAATTTTATGTTTTGGGGGAATTTGTCTTTTTTGAGTTTACATGTTTCCTTTGTTTGCAGGACAAGAAGACTATAACAGATTAAGGCCTTTAAGTTACAGAGGAGCAGATGTTTTCGTCTTGTCTTTCTCATTAGTCAGCAGAGCTAGCTACGAGAATGTTTTTAAAAAGGTTTGTATTATTGGAATAATGGATCCATCCTCCTTTTCTCTGATGTTGAAGCTAAAATGTCACTAGTATTGAATCATTTCTGATGTTATATGACTGTTGTTTTTGAGTCAGTGGATCCCTGAACTCCAACACTTTGCTCCAGGAGTTCCCTTAGTCCTTGTCGGTACCAAATTAGGTAAGAAACCAAATGAGAACTTACTAACAGATTCCTCTAAACCGTTTAGATACATAGCATAGTTAATGATTCTTACAACATCGGTGTAGATCTCCGTGAAGATAAGCATTATTTGGCTGATCATCCTGGACTATCCCCTGTAACTACTGCACAGGTTTGGTTTTATAGCCTTCTTTTTACCGTAGATTTCATGTAATTTTCATTTTAAGGCTTGATGGTTAGTAAATTAAGCCTTACTATGTGATAGGGAGAGGAACTGCGTAAGCTAATTGGTGCGACATATTACATTGAATGTAGCTCAAAAACTCAACAGGTACATTGAATGGCCTTCAAATGGTATTATTAGGCAGTTCTTTTCTTCAGAACTAACAGAGCCTCAAAAGTTTTACATTTTTGCAGAATGTGAAAGCAGTTTTTGATTCCGCGATAAAGGAAGTGATCAAACCGCTGGTTAAACAAAAGGAGAAGACGAAGAAGAAGAAGAAGCAAAAGACGAGTCACGGCTGTTTATCGTGAGTAGTAACTTATATATCGAAATCTTGTCACAAACTCTGCATTTAGAATCCTAAGGATACTGATTTCTCTTTGTTTTTTATTTTCTTGTGCAGAAACGTTCTGTGTGGGAGGATAGTGACTCGGCATTAATGATGTTGACCCAACTCGTCTGATGATATTAAACTCCACTTTTGAGATTGTGTGATATAATGGGAGACTTATATATATATATAGATTGAATCATGTAAGAGATTATTAGCCTCTAATCAATCAATAGTTACCTTGAAATCAGAAAGAGACAGAGAGTGATACAGAGTGGGAAAGAGGGAGGTAGAGAGCTTATTATGATAAACTCAAGTATGTTTATTTGTTTCGAACCTGTGTTATTGCAATATATTAGCCATTTTGATGCAACTCAAGTATGAACAAAAGATAGAAAATATGATCCACTTGTTCACTCCTTTGTAGCATAAGTAGAGAATAGAGTAATCTGCAAAAGAGTGAGTAATAGATGCTGACTATATAATACAAACCATGACAAGATTTTCTCTCTGGACAAAACGGTCCATTGTAGCCTTCACAAGCCCGATGAACGAAACCCTTTTGTTGCAGTCGCATCTGCTTTTCTCTCCAAATATTTACTATACGGAGAGAAACAGAAGATCATATACAAAACCGTCAAACAAGAGAGTGATTACATATTTTAGTACAAATATGAAACTAACCTTAAAAGGTGTAAAAATCTATATTCAATTGTCATTAGAAAAACTTAATTAAGATTAATTAAATATATAGAATTAATTAAAAAACAAAAATAGGGGACACATCAAATAAAATAAATTGTAGAAAAGTAAAAAAAAAATCTATTAGAATCAAAACTAATTTATACTTAAAAAAATTAACAGTTAAGATTTTAAAAATCTAATCGAATAAAATCTAAAACTACTAAATTTATATAAAAAAAACAATTTCAGATTAAATTTTTTATCAAAAATCTAATTGAATAAAATAGATAACAGTTCTACTTAACAGCTTAAACTGCTACTAGATTGGCTGTCTAGATTTCTACTACTACTACTGCTACAAGTGTACAGAAAATGTGCATCCAGCAAAATAATTTAAGAGTTGTAATATAATACTACTACTACTGATAATGCTTGTTTCACGTGGCTTGTTGTGTTCTCGTCTACGATGTAACTCAAACCGACCCAAATCATCTGTTTGAAGTTTATGCAAATGAATTTCAGCTCTACATTGAAACAAAAGATAACAAGGATTTTAAGGTTAAGTAAAAGAGCATCTGCTATAGGGCTTTTTTACTTAAGATTCTGCAAATTTTATCGCTGCATATTTTCTTTTGGCTTTTTACGACTGAAACACAACAAAACACCTTTTTGAATAGATGCAACAACTATACCAGAAGGCACTTGCCCTTGATGTTCATGATAGAGGTGATCGTGGTTTTGCGGACGTCGTCGGTAAACTCCGCAAATGTGGTGGAAAAATGCAATGGCAGAACGTCAGTGGGAAGAAGCTGCCATTGACTTCCATGAGGCTTTTCTAACGTATAAGAAAGCGCTTAACCAAAGACATATAAAGTGCCTACAGTATGTTTCCTTTTATATTGTCACTAGGATTTCACCTGCGGTACACCGCGGGACTAAGTTATAAATTATTGTATTTTAAATAATAATTTCTAATTTATTTAGTTTTCAAATTTTCAATTAATTAACTTTTTGTCTAATTAATTTACAATTTTGTTTAGAATTTTTTTTCCTTCTTACGTTTTATAAAGTTTATAACCTAATTACATTAATTTTGTTATTAGATAGAATATAAAATTCTAGATTTGTTTTGATTTCTAGAATTAAACAGAGGTATATGCCTATATAGTATGTTAGTGTATATTTTTATGTGTATTTGTTATTTTTGGAATATTAAATATGAGAACCCGGATTGGCGGAACCCAAGAGATGATCCACATTTGCATACAGAGAGTCTGTAAGGAATGAAACCGATCCAAACGGCACCTGAGCTAAAGCCCAAGTCTGTCGAGCTGACGGACACCGAAAGAGAGCATGATTTACCATTCCTCATCAGCCCCACATCTAGCACAACCTGCATCACATGCAATACCCCACCTCTTCAGATTTGCGGTAACCGATATACATCCGGATAAGACTTGCCACATCAAATGTTTTATCTTTGGTGGACAAGCCACCCGCCAAACTCCCGCTAAGAGGGGAGTAATGTACGGCCCTAACCGAGGCACCTGAGACCCATGTTTCGCCAAGCATTCCGTATCATACCCTGATTTTACCGAATACTTCCCGGATTTCGTAAAATGCCAACCTAGAGAATCCTCCCTCTAAGTACTTCCGAAAGGTAAAGCCCCAACCAAAGCAGCATCCTCCAGAATAAAATGCTCAAGGAGCATATCCATGCACCAAAAATTAGTTTGTCGATCGATAAGGTGTGAAGTTTTTAACGAAAGGGTCCTGAGAAGGTCTCTTACTCATAACTGGTCTTAGGAATTGTGCTGGTATCCATGGATCCGTCCATATAGAAATGGACTCTCTATTCCCAACTCGTTTAATATATTATTAAATTATTATAACTAGTTTAATATAACTCGTCTAAACGAATTAGTCATAAATTATTAAATTAATATAAATTTAGTCATAAAAATTTGAGAAACTCTTATAAAACGGAACAAAAACTTAGGTTTTTTAATATAATAATGGGACAGAGGGAGTATATAAACAAAACCTTGATTCTCTAAATGAAAATATGTAATAAATTATTAGTCCTCAAAGGATAAGGAAAATACTTAATATGTAAAATAGAAGGAAGATATGGAAAAGCTCAAAAAAGTAATCAACCTATTTTTATATCAGTTAAGAAATTAAAAAGAATGTTAAATATGATTAAAAGGTATATATATTCATCAAATAGAAATACAAAACTCAAATCGGTAAAGTTTAAGTCGATCAGAATTTTATAGAAGATAATCAGATTTGGAAGATAATAATATAAGATAAGTAAACGTTAGTGGTATCAAAAAGGGAATCTCGGAAGATATACATATTAGTTTTAGAAAATGAAAATATTATTTTGTAAACTTTTTTTTTTTTTTTTTTTGTCAAGAACCTTTTTGTTAGTTATCCGAAAATACTATATACTTACCTTAAAAATATGTGTCGTATTTGTCTCATATGTTAATATTATGTATTCAATAGTGTTAATTTATTTAAGTGTCAATTTATTATACGGTTGACGACTTAAAACCATAATTGATCATCAGGAGAGTAACAAAGATGATCTCCGATCTGCCACAGGATTTGATAGAAGAGATACTGTCTAGGGTTTCGGTGACATCTCTGAGACGATTACGTTCTACTTGCAAACTATGGTACCATCAAGTTTTATTCAAAGATCCTCGATTCATCAAAAAATACTCTGACAAAACAGCAAGGCAGTATCATGCTCTCATACTGACTGATTATACGGTATGTTCAATGAGCTCCGTTCTCGATAGAGTTAAGGAAAGGATCAGCTTGTCTTCAGTTGGGCATCGCCTAACTTTGCCCCACTGTAATGAATTAGTCGATTTATTTAGAGCCTTTCACTGCGATGGCATATTGCTATGCAGAATCTGTAGGAAGAACATGATTGTGGTTTGGAACCCGTTTTCGGGGCAAACCAGATGGATCCAACTGCAAAATCAGTTCCTCGAAACCTTTGCCCTTGGATACGACAACAAGGAATTGTTCCGTAGCTACAAAATCTTGACGTTTTTCCCGTATAGATCAGGACGCGACTTAAAACGCGACGTAAAAGTGGAAATCTATGAGTTTAGGTCTAATTCATGGAGGAATCTTGATACGACCATCCCCCATGGAGCCTACTTAAAAACTCACGATGGTGTGTCTTTAAATGGAAATACTTATTGGGTGTCGTGTAATAAAAAAGGAGACAATGACTACTCACTACTCAGTTTTGATTTTTCAACAGAAACGTTTCAACGTTTGTGTGCTCCTTTTCATCATGAGCCAAGCTATATCGATGGTACTATGGCCCTCTCGGTTGTTAGAGAAGAACGTCTCTCGTTCTTATATCAGAGTAGCAAGACACTAGAGGTGGAAATATGGATGACCGATGAGATTGAGACCACATCTGTGTCGTGGAGCAAGTTCTTAAGAGTATATTTAAATTTCCTTCGTTTGTCGTATTCCGTGAGCTTCTACATTATCGACGAGGAAAAGAAAGTTGTCGTGTATTGTGATGAAGTAGTGCCTGTAATGGCAAATTCGAGATACATCATGACGTGGATTGTTAAAGGAGGAGAAAAATATAGAGCATCAGCCGATATTACAGTTGATCGTGGCATACAAGTATGGCCTTTGCGATGTCATAGTTTTCCAAGATTGTTTGGTTATGTTCCAAAAAATTAGCATTGTAGTTTCTTTTGCTTCCTTTGTCATGTCCTTGGATTGATGGAAGAACTAATATATATCAGTTTTTTTTTTAATTTTTGTTTGGCATCTTACTCGTGGCTTAATTATATAATTGTTGGTAAAAAGTTATGTCCAGTGGTGTAAAAAATTATGTCCAGTGGTGTAGAAAAATTATATAAGGAACTATTACTTTATTAGAGACTTCTTTGAATTGTTGGTAATGTATATATATATATATATATATATATATATATATATATATATATACAGTAATATCAGTAATATAATTGTTCTCTAATATGGGCTACTATTGATTCTGCTGGACGTGGAAAAATAATTCCCACGAGTTTCGCGTCAGGATTGCTGTATGTGAAGTTAAAACAATGCTTGCATGCGTTTCATCAGAGTGAGAGCAAATGTATCTAAACAGTTTAAGACTTGAAGTCTCTCCGAAAGATCATGGAGCAAATGATATATCATTATGTTGTGTTTCATCCTCTTAAGTTTCGATTATCATTTATAATATATATCACATTCAAGTATTTTGGGCAGTAAATATTCATGCAAAATTAAATTTGTACCATCTTATTATATAAAATTTGATGTCAAAATTACTAATTAACGAGATCGTGACACATGTTAAATATATTAATTAGATGTTGACATATGTCAAAAAATTATTTTGTTGTAAACGTAATAGGACAGCTAATTATATTTACAGAATTTTACATGTTTTTATTTTAAAAATATATTTTTCTAAATCAAAAAGGAAAACTAACAAAATCAATATATTTTCCATTGTATACTAATTGTTTTATGCATGTGTTTCCAATAAAATTTGACATGTGTAAGCAAAAACGAAATTAATAAAGCATGTATATTAATCAATAACAAAGTTAGAAAGAATACCATAAGTTGTTTAACATAATTTAAGTCATATATAAATTGTATTAATCATTGTAATATAAATTTTTATTGTAAGTAAGCACACAAAACCTTGAAAGAGTAATGGACTTAAAAAGAAAAAATTTCAATACATGATGTGTATTAGTATAGTTTTACATATTTTATTTTAAAGATTTGACTGCATGTAGTAATATGAGAAGCTTGAGAAAAAATGAGTTTGTAGGAATGAATTTTTGGTTAATTGATGAAATTTGACAAAAGTATTACTTATGAAATTATGACATATAAAAGAATAATATTTTGGATATTTTTGGATTTCCAAAATTTTTGTGGATGTTGACTGATTTTTTTACTGATTATTTTTACCATTAAAGTTAAATACTAACCAATATACATATAATCTTATATGATGCTAATGTTATTTTTTATATTAAAATTTTAAATCTAATCCATGAAGAAATGGTTTTAAGATGAAATAGATAGTTAAATGTGATTACTAAACTGAATGTCTAACGATAGAATTTATTCTAGATTTAAAAAATTTCAAATATTAATATGTATAATTTAAGAATATTAGTAATATTTTTTTATGTTTGATTTTATAATCTCAACACATGTATTTTTGTAATGCATATGTTAAAACATAAGATAATTCGAAATAGATTATAATTTATAGGAATTAATCTTCAGTTATTTGATGAGAATGTCTCTATATCTTTATATATGTTTTTATTTTATAAATTTCACTCATTTAACATTTATTATGACATGAGGTAAAATTATTACTTATGAGATAACAACATAACAAATAAATCTTAAATAATGTTGATTCAGTTTTTTTTGCGAATTATATCTTTTTAATTTTTATTTGTAATTTCATTTCTTACGAAGATATAGGTTTGATATGATGTATTAATTGTGTTTGATATAAAATATTTAGTTCTATGCATAAGATTAAATGTATAATTAAACTTAAAATATAGTTAATTATGATGGTATAAATATTTAAATAGCACTCCCTGTCCTATAAGAGTTTTTGGGTAAAAACACAAAGATTAATAAACAATAAATATTATATCATTTATAAAACTTTAACCAATAGAAAAATATACTGCATAGTTCAAATAGTCATAAATTGTTATATTAATAATAATTATACATAGAAATTTGAGAAATTATTATAAAATAGAGCAAAAAAAGTCTTAAAACTCTTATAGAGTATTAAAATGAAATATGAAAGGTTCATATTCAATATTAAAATGTTACAAGATAAAATCTAAAAAACATGTATATTACTACTTAATTATTCTCAATATTTTTTTAAAAAATTTTACCCGCGTAATAACGCGGGCCTTATCTAGTACTTTATAAAACACATAAATAAAGTAAAACATATGTTCCGTAAAGTTATTAGAATTTGATAATTGATTTTATAGTTTGTAATTACAATTTTTTTTAAATAAGCATTTATTTAATTGTTCATAAAACACATGTAATTATTATATAAACGACTTTTTCCACTTTGAGTACCAATATTTCAATTTTATATATTCATTACTAAACACATCCCTCTTTTTTTATATTAAACCTTAAGATATAAACATATTTCATTTGAATTATTTTAGAAGCTTTGATATGTTTTATATCCTCTGTACAGTATATTAATATAATTAATAACTCATGATCACCAATTTAAAATTAAAATGTACAATATAATTGCAAAATTAATACTGTGAGGCTGTTACTACTTACTAGTGATGAAGTGTTGTTACTTGTCATTCAAAGTTGCATAATTATAATATAATTAATTAATACAACAGTAATTTTACAAACAAAGAATGCAAACACTTTTTTTTTTTTTGGGCAAAGAAGAATGTAAACACATGTTCAAGTAAATAGGAAACAAGTGGTTTGACAAGATAATTTAATTTCCTTCCACCAACCAACATGTATTCTTGCCCAAAACTTTAACAGCTCATTTATTGTGTTTGACTTTAGAGAATCCCCTATATATTAATAAAGAAGCATTCTTGAAAAAAATACTAATGTGTTATCGTCAGAGAGCTCGAAACACATTTTTGCAAATAACCCTCATTAGTTATACTAATTACATCTATGCCACTATAGATTTACATCAAAATTCATTACATAAATTAAAACTGTTTGTAGCCATTTAATTTGAATCTATACTAGATTTTAACCCACGGTACACCGCGTGTATATAATTATTATTATTATTTATATTTTATATTGTATTTTGTTTATTAATATTTGATGTTTTGCAAATAGAGGAATAAATATTTGATGTTTGGCACGTCAAGCACGTACCTCTCCACATCATGTTTTGTTTGTAGACGATTTTTCTTCCTACTGGCTCTCATGAGCAGTTGTTGTCAAAAAAAAAAAAAAAAAAAAAACTAAAATTTTCGGCAGTTTTGTGTAGCTAACTGTTTATATTCATTTTTAATCCGTAATATAATTCATGACTATTTGTTTGTTATATTTAGTTTGTTTTGTTTAGTGTTTGAGATTTTATTTTAATTTTTAATTATTATAACAAAAAATAAGAGATCTAAATACATAATAAGTCATTTATACGCTATGATTAAGTCACATTTTTCCTAGTGATTTAATTATTTTACACAATCTTAGTTAAATCAACTTAATTTTATATGTCAAATATTCTAATATTAATAGTGTTGACAAATAACAAAATGAAGATTTAACCCGTGTTAGCACAAACTTAATGATATTTTATTAATTCCAACATGTCGTCTTTATAACCCATCTACTATATAACCATATTATATAGTATTTTGAACTTTTTTAATTTTACATATTCGTAATATTTTAAAATTTTATTAAGTTTATATATATATTAATTATAATATTTAAATAAATGTGAATCGAAATTCTTTTTACGTCAAGAATCAAAACTCACAGGTTTTGGAAAACAAAATATGAATCAAATTGTTGTTTTCGTGGTTTGCAAAAGATTCAGAGATAGAATATTTTTCAATACACAATAGAAGGTGTAGTTAAATATACCATATTTTGTGTTTCCATGTTGATTTTGCTGTAATTTTTTAGTTGGAATAAAATGTAAAATATTTAGGAAACAAAATCTGAAGTAATGTTATTTTTGGAAACTTTTGAATGGTTAATGTTGTAAATAAAAATTTAAATAAGCAAAACTAAAAGGGCATAACACAAAATGTACTTCAAAAATGTTAATATAGATTAATAGTTTTTAAAAAACAACAAATTATTTTTTAAAATTGATAATTATTTATATTTAAAGTCCATACAAATTTCTCCATCACGTTAAAATTCTTTTCTACATTCAAATATTTCACGGGTGAAATCTATTTTTATACAAAATAGTCACAAATTTGAATAACAATAAAAAATCAGTTACATATTTTGTTTTATACAAACGAATACTAGATCTCAAATAATAATTTTACTCATAATAATTTTATATTTTTGACAACTTTAGTGCAAATGTTGTAGTTGAAGGCACCACTATGAATTTAGGGCTATGGGACACTGCTGGTAATGAACACTCTTTCCCCAAATTTATATATCCAATTCTGAGAAATAACTGTCTTGAATCCTTTAGTGGTTTAGAACGTTATTATTGGTCAAGTTCTTTGATTTTGGTTGATTGTTGTTGGATAGGCGAAATCCATTCTATGTTTTGGGGGAATTTGTCTTTTTTGAGTTTACATATTTCCTTTGTTTGCAGCACAAGAAGACTATAACAGATTAAGGCCATTAAGTTACAGAGGAGCAGATGTTTTCGTCTTGTCTTTCTCATTAGTCAGCCGAGCTACGAGAATGTTTTTAAAAAGGTTTGTATTGGAATAATGGATTCATCCTCCTTTTCTCTTATGTTGAAAACGAGCGTGATAAAGACGCTAAATGTGTCAGTAGTATTGAATCGTTTCTGATGTTATATGACTGTTCTTTTTGAGTCAGTGGATCCCTGAACTCCAACACTTTGCTCCAGGAGTTCCCCTAGTCCTTGTCGGTACCAAATTAGGTAAGTAACCGATTAGCATAGTTTACCAACATATTCCTCTAAACCGTTTAGATACATAACATAGTTAATGATCCTTACAACATCGGTGTAGATCTTCGTGAAGATAAGCATTATTTGGCTGATCATCCTGGACTATCCCCTGTAACTACTGCACAGGTTTGGTTTTATAGCCTTTTTTTACAGTAGATTTCATGCAATTCCCATTTTAAGGCTTGATGGTTAGTAAATTAAGCATTACTATGTGATAGGGAGAGGAACTGCGTAAGCTAATTGGCGCGACATATTACATTGAATGTAGCTCAAAAACTCAACAGGATTATACAGTCAGCATCTATCAATCCCTCTTAATGAGTTTGTTCACTCATTAGACTCTATTGGGCTATAAAATACCCAATAAGGGTTTTATTTTTAATTCTTTCTTTTTCCTACCCTCTCATTGGTCAAGAGAGAAAGACGCACAAACCCTAATAAATCAAGTGACCTTTTGGTTTCCTTTTACACTACTAAAGTCCCCAATATCCAAGAAAACTAACAAAAACAACAAAAAATCGCATATCATTATGGCTTTCGAGTGTGATTATGTTGTATACGACAGGCGCGGACGACGGCGCGGATGAACTCATACAGGACACGTACGCGGAAAGCAAAGGTGTGTGTTTTTTGCTTTGTATTTTCTCTCTCTCGCCGTGTTCCGATTCGGATCTTGATGATTTCCTTCTTAATTGCAAAAATGACGGCTGATATTGTTAGGATGATACCAAACAACCCTAAGTGGTAAGAGCCCCCCATTTTAGGATGATATCTGAATTAACACCTTTAAAATAGTTCTTTAAAATAGTTCAAACATGATTTATATATGAGAGATTGATAAACTAAATTGGCTGTCTAGATTTCTACTACTACTACTGCTACAAGTGTACAGAAAATGTGCATCCAGCATGATCATGTCATGTGGCTTGTTGTGTTCTCGTCTACGATGTCTACAACAGGCAATCGTTTGAGAATCTCACTAAGCATATTGAAGAGTTCTTTGTCTTGGTATAAAGCCTCTTGCACCATGCATACCATGCATTCTATAATATTTTGAATATTGGTTATTAAAGTGATCTTTCTTATTTTATTTATTTTTGTAATTCTTAGGCTAATCCAAAAGCCTATAAATTCAAGTTCGTTGTCTTGGGGAACAAGATTGACAAGATAGGGGAACGAGTATATTTTTTTCCTTTTTCTTTTGGAGGCTTTTCTCTCTTTCCTCATTACATTTCAATTAAAAAAGATTTTGTTGGTTCGGTTTGCTTTTAAACAATTTAATTAGGTTCAGATTTGATTATGTTTATGACAAAAAAATATCTATCCAATTTGATCGTCTAAAAAAAGGTTTTGGACATTAAATCACTTGATCCTTATTGCAATATATTAGACACCAAATTGTTTAACGGTTCTAGACCTGTTATTGCAATGTATTAGCGATTTCGATGCAAGAGAGAAAGATATGGATCACTTCTTCAACCATAACTAGCACAAGTAGAATAATAATAATAATAATCTACAATAGAGGGATTGATAGATGCTGACTTCATAATACAAACCATGGCAAAATTTATCTCTCAACCTCATACCCATTATGCTTTTAAGACCATCACTATTTCCTTCTTTTTTTTACAGCAGAACTGTTTAAAAAAAATTACATAAGCTAAACTCTCTTTTTCTTGCCTTTTTTTTGGACTGGAAACATATAGATGTTAGAGAAGACGACCAAAGAGTGACACAACAAGTGTGTTGTTTTAAAAAAAGGTTCACCTGTCAAAACTCTCTAATCTCTCTGTATGGGGGATAAAGAGCAAATAAACAAAGTGATGATGATGGTCTTGGTTTCACACCACGCCTCTGAAAATCTGAAACTGTTGGAGGTATCTACATGATGATGGTAAGACGTAGGGGTCAGATTTTGTCTAAGAAGCTGGTTGCTCAAGATTATATGAACAAAACGGTCCAATGTCGTCTTCACGAGCCCGATGGACGAACACTTTGTGGCAGTTGCATCTGCTTTCATCTCCAAATTAACTAAGCAAACAAAGAGGAATATGAAACACAAAGTCAGATAGAGAGAGCTGGAGAAATAAATAATATCTTTTCTAACACGTCAAAGAAGAGAGGAGGTGAGAAATATATTTCAAGACGCTTACATGCTTAGTGCGGTAGCCTACAAAGAGATTCTGAGGTTTGTTATTGCCATGAGGATTGCTTATATCCATCCCATCCACCGTCTGGTTCCTTCCTCTTGAGAGAACCACCTGACATTTGATACATTGTTGCTTGATCATCTTTCAAAGGTAATTGCCTCTGCACTAGTGTTGCTTCATCTCTCCCATCAGTTTCATGCATTGTCACATGAGTTACAGATTCTACTTTTCATGCAATGAGTTACTCAAAGTGCCTAGCAACATTGCTTGAGTGGTAGACTTGTACTTAAAAACATCATCACGAACAGAGAGAGCTAGAATCACCAGAACACAAACAACTTTTCTCTCTAATGCCTGAGCCATGATAATGTATTAATTGCATTAATTTGACGCTAATAAGAGTGTTCCCATATGTTTTCTTCAATGCTTGGAACCATAATGTAATGAATTGTGTAATTGATTCAAACAAAGAGTAAATAATTAACTTGCTAAATATGGTGATTAAGTTACAAAATGATATGATTTGGAGGTTGAGTAAAGTCAAGGTGTTTTACATAATAAGCCATTAAGAGATTGCTTAATAGTCTTTGAACTGATTCATCACTCCTTGTTTTCCATTGGTTTCTATTTTTAAGAAATTTCCGATGAGTAACGGCTCGTGTCATAACCACTCTGGAACCGGTGAGTGTCCCAAAGGCAATAATGATCAATGAGTGACGATGGGGTTGAGGGGTCAAAAAACCAAAACGCAGAGTTTCGTTTGAACATAATAATAAATCGTCCAAATTCCAATGGGTCCGAGAGGCGGTTAGAGCATAATTGGGCCAAATACTGGCCCAAATCAAGTGTACCTCTTTCTGTTTTTTTTTTGGCTCTTTTTGAAAAAGCAACTTTGTTTTTTTTCTTTGACGTGAAAGCAGCTTTATGATAGGCTGATAAAGGATATTTTTTTCATAAAGGATTTTAAAAGGAAAAAAAAAATATAAGCGGACAAAGTTGAAAGATAAATCTAAAGCGACACTTATACATCACGTCATAAATTAGAAACAACCACAACTTACTACTACATGATTACTTATTTATTTTTGAGCTGGTGAGATCGGAGTTACAAACAACAACAACAACACAAACTTTTTGATTGGGTATGGGGAAACGAGAAAGACAAGGAAGAGGCAGCAGGGCTCGTAGATCTAAACCAACCATGAGCCAACCTTTCTTTTCCTTATCAAAATTTGACATTCCTTACTACAATTACTCGAGATTATACTATTACTACTATTTATAAAAAGTAAGTAGACTCGGTTCATAAAAAAGTGCTGTAAGAAGAAAATAACACTATCAACGCGTGTAAAGAAAAAGTAACACTTTTAGAACCCCTTTTTTTTAGCCATTGTCAAATTTTAATATTTCCAACCATGTCATTGCTTTATTCTAAGTAGGGCTGGGCACGGGACGGGTACATTTGAATTTTCTCCGACTCTTTACTCGTTCCGACCCTAACGGGTAACAGAAAAAATTTACTCATACTCGATCTTTAAATAACGGGTACCCGGAAAAACGGGTACCCGGTAAAAAATAGTTGACCTTTTACTCATCCCGGCCCTTTATTATTACCCGGAAAACGAATACCCGATAAAAAATGTTAATAATCGCAATAATAATTTTATCTTTTGAAATCCAAAAAATGAAAAATTCATAAATTTATGCAATATATAGTTCCAAAAGTTATAAAATTACGAATTTTAAAAATAAAAATAATATATTAATTCAGTTAGGCTAAGTTGAACTTAGGTTTTAACTCTAACTCTATAAATTAATAATAAATAATAATAATAATAATACAAAATATTAACGGGTATTTACGGGTCGGGTAGCAAAACGGGTAAAGGGCCGAGTAACGAGACGGGTATTGAAAACTAAACTAATACCCTATACTCGTCCCTTACTCACGGGTAATATAATTATAATACCCTTTACTCGACCCTAAAGCTGCGGGTACCTTTTTTTCGGGACGGGTACGAGCCGAGTAACGGGTCGAGTATGGGTAACGGGTATTAGTGCCCAGGCCTAATTCTAAGGTAAGAAAAAGGAAATCTGAATGTACGTACATATAACTTAAGATAATTACGAACATATCACATTCTTCACTAATTGCATTGCAACTCCAACAAACCATTTTATGAGCTCTAATTTAAGTACTTTTGAATTTCTACCATGAGTGGATCTAAAGGATTCGATTCTTGGACTACAAAGAGTAAAAATGGACTTTTATTTAACCAAAAAAAAAACAAAGAGTAAAAAATGGAATTTATCTAACTTATATAGCCAATGTTTGAAGATTAAATATCGGGTGCATCATGCATGCATGTGTTTCTATTGCTTACACCCTACATCTCGCCCTCTCTATTCAACCACAAATATGAAATATCTAGATTTTTAAAGTTCTTCAACAATTTTTACTATAATGTCTTTCAATTTTTGTTTCTTAGAGTCAAAAAAAAATTCCTGTTTTTTTTGTTTGTAAATATTTGCAATAAAAGTGAATCTGCATGCATGTATTTATTCGAGTCTTATTTAACTATGAATCTGACAAAAAGGAATATCATTGGTGGAACAAAATGGAGATCAGAAGTGTTAAAAGAATAGAGAGAGTAGAGACCCAACGACATGACTATATATGAAAACCATCACACAAAAAAATTGTTCTTCCTTACTGTCCTGTTGATATATCTTTTTGTTATCAATCATCGTGTTGTTGTTTGTTGTTGTTACTTGTTAGCCATTAAACACTTAGGATGCATGATATTGTAAATCTAATGAGGGGGGCAAAGTAGAGAGAAAGGCACATGAGAGAGTTGTGGTGTTGTTTTGTTGTAATTCTCCAAAGTACGCCAGAAAGCTTTTTTCTCCCATCCCATGTGCTTACTCTCCACAGTCCCCACTTTTCTATAAATTAATTCCCATTTCATCCATTTTTTTTTGGTCGGCTTTTATAACATTTTTTTTTTTTAAGTTCTATATCACACTTTTTATGCCGGTTTTGACTGGGTTCACACTTCAGAGTTACAACAACAAGCCAATAATACCTCCCAATTCATCGGACTACAATAATACAGTGGACATTTTTGTTTAACTATTTTGTTTTATAACAATAGAACTTCGAAATTAAACAAATCAAAACCATAACTGATCGAATTTTTAGTTAACATCAAACCATGATGGCTGATAGTTAAAGACAAACGTAAAAGTCTTTAACACAATAATACAAAAAGTTTTCAGAATATTGCGTCATTATCAACTTAGACACCAACTTGTGAGTCTTCAATCTCAATGATTATGTGGTCATTATCGGTATTTTTCATATAAAAATACTATGAAAACTCCCTCTCACACAAATGTTGAGTGGCTCACAGATTTGATCACTAGCTAATCAGTGGTTTAGTCCTACTACTATCATGTTTCAAGCCGGATCCTTCATCACGTGCAAAAATTCCTTCAAAAACAAATTAGCTGGCTAATCATCAATTAATTACAAATTTTTTCGTATCCACGTGTCGGATATTTCAAACTTAATCATGTGTGTATTTGTATTTAATAATATAGGATGACTCATGACGTAAATTATAAATAACGTATATATATGCATAACTCGTTTCAAAATTGTGTTTGCCTTAAAGGCTTAGCATGGAGAATGTGTGTATGACCTTTTAAGAAGATTTGAAGAGATCCATTCAACAAAACATGCATGATATTTTCAATATAGTTTATTGTTTTTAAAGACTTTTGAATAATCTTTTAGAGGATATTTTGGGTCGAAACAGGTAACCGTACGTGTTGCAACATTTGCAATTGTCCATCATCTATAATGTGAAAAGTATCAAATTAATATAACATGACTGTTTTAAATTATATTCGGAAGTAAAAAATATTGGGAAATTGTCGGCAAAAGATAAAATTAAAGAAGGTGAATTTAGGTCGAAAATAGTTATGTAGAATAGTTATTACCGAAACTATAATAAATTTTGAAAACGATGCATCACTGGTTTTGACAAAAACGTCGAATTAGAACAAACATGACTCAAACGTATAGAAGAATCAAAATATACGCATCTACTATATATCTGAATAGCTTTGTTGTTTATCTTACTGCAAATCTTATCTTAAGAAGTTTGGTGACGGGATTAAATCTTGAGTCCTAGCTATTATCAGGCCATTAGTATAATAATATAATGTCCCACTAAATTTGATAACAAATCATCTTTAACGTTAAAGCATCTTTTTACAAATTGTTTCGTTAGATTGTTTTTATATATGGATCACGGGGACGAGTACAAGAAAAAAAAAGGTGGACGTGACATTTTATGTTTTGATATGTGTTTTGTTTGCTCCGTTATCTCTAGTTTTTATGCGTATGTATACGATTTGGACAATACTATACTAAAGTGATTAATAATAAGATTCTCTTCTCATATAGAAGAATTTATTTTCATTCTTAATATAAAACACAAAAGAGATATAGATGACTCAAACGATGCCTAGAAAAGAATAACATCCGTGTCAATAGAAATCACAAAGGAATTTATTTTATCTAAAAACACTTCAATGGATCTCTTCAAATGAGTATCAATGCAATGGTAAACAAAGTAAGAAAGTTGTTAATTAATTTTAGCTACAATTAACCCGACACTAAGAAATGTGCTTTTTTTTTGGTTTCTTTCAAAAAGTGAAGCAAGCAACAAAATTCAACAAGAGAATTATTGAAAGTTTTACTTATTAGAACAAATCTCACTTTTTTTTTGTGTTTTGTTTTCAAGCTTACAAGAAAAAGAGAGATAGGTTAAAAAAAAAACTTTACTTAACGAGAAAAGAAAAAAAGACAAGACGACTTTACAAAAAAAAAATGCAAATAATAGCTTTAAAGGAAGAAAAGATTCCTCTCGTCTCTTGCTTTGTTGTTCACATCCCTTTCATCTTTTAGTATTTTTCTTCTCTTTATTAATTAATTAATTAATCATTTATTACTGCCCAATCTCTCTCTCTCTCTCTCAATTCTTTCAAAAAACTATACTAGTCGTATTTTTTTTTATTTTAATTAGAAAATTCATACGGCGGTATTTTGAGCACCGCTCTTTCTAATTGATTCATTGCTTCTATTCAAAACCCATGTTACTATTATTGACCACTCAAAAAATAAAGAAAAGAAAATGTATACTCTATGAATTGAAATTCTAATACAATGTAGACAAAAGGAATATTAAAAAAAAAAATCTATATCCATTAGGAGGTGTACTATAAATCAATTAACCAAATCAAGAAGAGCGTTGAAAAATAAATTGTTCATTAAAAGATGGATTCCCCCTTAAATTTGCTAACAACAATATTTGTTGTCCCATTACATTCATAAATTTTTTTTGACTCCAATATTTATACTACTGTAGTAGTATTTTGTTACACACACACCTCGAGTTTTGCAGAGAAATTAAATAAAGTTTTACTTTCCCTTTTTTTCACCTTCTCTCTCTCTTCCTTCCTTCCTTCCTTCCTTCCTTCCTTCTCTGTGTGTCTGTGTAGCTTTACCTTTTGTACCTAAACCTCTCTCTCTCGCTTGTTTGCTGTTCTTCATTCGTCTTCTTCGTTCCTCTCTTTCCCAGAAGCTGCCACTTATGTGAGTTTATCTATCCACCCTTCCGATTTGTGTCAATTTTATTTTTTAAAACACTGATTTGTGCTTAGCTTACACATTGCAGCTAGATTCCCCGATCTGGGGGGAGTAGATTTTCTCTTACTCTGTGTTCATTGTTTTATTGCAGAGAAAGAGAGAGGTTAAGAGAGAAAGATGGCAGGGGGTGGAGCTCCAGCGCCCAAAGCAGATGAACCTCAACCTCATCCTCCTAAAGATCAACTTCCCAACATTTCTTACTGTATCACCAGTCCTCCCCCTTGGCGTAAGCCTTCTTCTCTCTTCTCTCTTCCTCTGTTTCTTTTTTCTAGATTCCTCTGTTTAAAAGCTTCTTCTTCTTCTTCTGTTTCTGAGTGATTTATATGTCGGTGGGGTTTTTTTTTTACACTTTATTCGGCGTTCTTCTTTTGAACAATGTCTCGACGACGACCTTAAGACTACAACACTCTTGTTTTAGCTTGTGTTCGATTCTCGTTAGATTTGTCTTTTTCTTCTTCTTCTTCTTCACTCTTCTTAGTCTTTACCTAATCTGTCACTAAATTAGTAGGGTTTGTCTTCTTTTATTACCACTCTCTGACTGAATGTTTGAATGATAATGACTTAGAACAGTTCAATCACACATCTAGACTTGTTTCCCCCTTTGAATGTTTTAGCTTCTTTTGTGTATTAATCGGTTTAAACCCCAAATCGAGACAGTGTGTTGCAATGAGCTGGTAGTTTCCATAAATACTTAGATAGTTTCATTCATGCTTATGTTTTCAGCTGAAGCTATTCTTCTTGGATTTCAACATTACCTTGTGATGCTTGGCACAACAGTGCTCATACCTACTGCTCTTGTTCCTCAGATGGGAGGTGGATACGTAAGTCTCCTCTACAGAGTTTACTTATTATAATAACGAGCAAGCAAATTCATTGGTGTCACTGATTTGATTTTGATTTTGTGTAAATTCAGGAAGAGAAGGCAAAGGTGATCCAGACTATTCTCTTTGTTGCTGGTATCAACACATTGCTCCAAACGCTGTTCGGGACTAGGTTGCCTGCTGTTATTGGAGCTTCCTACACCTTTGTACCGACGACAATATCCATCATCCTCTCTGGTAGATTCAGTGATACCTCAAATCCTATTGAGGTATGATTTTTATGACTTCCTGTTTATTTGATTTCATCTCTATGACCCTTTCTTGGTGCTATTATAACAACAAAGAATATGTTTTTGCTTTTGTTTAGAGATTTGAGAGGATAATGCGGGCAACCCAAGGCGCCTTGATTGTTGCTTCTACCCTTCAGATGATTCTTGGTTTCAGTGGTCTCTGGCGTAATGTTGTTAGGTTAGTCTGGATGATAATATATGGTCTCAGATGTTACAGCATTAGCTTTCTCAGACTTGTCTTCTTCAGCATTACATTAACAACGAGGCGATGTTAATTTCTTTTGTATATTATTTACAGGTTCTTAAGTCCTATTTCAGCTGTTCCCCTGGTGGGTCTCGTTGGTTTTGGGCTGTATGAGTTTGGTTTCCCTGGGGTAAGTCTACTCTAGATGCACTGAAACACTAACAGTTTTAATGAGCACTTATGAGCAGACCAGAAACTCTTAATTTCTTCAGTGTGTTAATATCCCTTTTTACATTTCAGGTTGCTAAATGCATAGAGATTGGACTGCCTGAGCTTCTTATTCTAGTATTCGTTTCACAGGTAACTCACTAACAGATTAAACCTGTCTAACTCCCAAAATCAAAAGCTATAATTATGACGGTTACCTGATTTCATGTGTTCATGTTTCCTGTTGCAGTACCTGCCTCATGTGATCAAATCAGGGAAAAATGTGTTTGACCGGTTTGCTGTGATATTCGCGGTGGTGATTGTGTGGATCTATGCTCATCTTCTTACAGTTGGTGGGGCTTACAATGGTGCTGCACCAACTACACAAACAAGTTGCAGGACAGATCGTGCTGGAATCATAGGTGCTGCCCCATGGTAAGTTGTTACAACGCAGCTCTAATGACATTTCCACTAGAATTTTGCAGTTTAAGCAGAACTAAAGAGCATGAAGAAATAGAGTATCAAAAGATAAATGTGATCTCATTGGATTCGTTGTTAACATTATTTTTTTTTAACTCAGGATAAGAGTTCCATGGCCTTTCCAGTGGGGTGCCCCGTCGTTTGATGCTGGAGAAGCTTTCGCAATGATGATGGCTTCTTTTGTTGCTCTAGTTGAGGTCTGTGATTATCTTCTTCATGTTTTAATCTTTCGAAATACAATGATTATGCTCTGTTATTCTGTTTATTCATCTTTGTTTCTTGTTTCTTCTCTGTCTGGCTGAACTTTAAAGTCAACCGGTGCTTTTGTCTCTGTCTCTCGATACGCAAGTGCAACGATGTTGCCACCATCTATTCTCAGCCGCGGTGTTGGCTGGCAGGTAACTCACCTACATTTGAAGTTATAATGTTGCTGAATCTATATTGATCGAATTCTGAAGTGTTTATGCTATGTTTTGTGGAACAGGGAGTTGCGATTCTAATATCAGGGTTGTTTGGTACTGGAGCTGGTTCCTCTGTCTCTGTGTAAGCATCTCAGAGATGATAAATGATCTGATATCACTAATTTCTCTAGATGTTTTGGTATGAAAGTTTGTTTTCTCGCTCTTTCCTGCAGAGAAAATGCGGGGTTATTGGCCTTGACACGAGTTGGCAGTCGAAGGGTTGTCCAGATAGCTGCAGGCTTCATGATATTCTTCTCTATTCTTGGTTCGCTGCAACTCTATATCAACAAATGAAAGAAAAATCTTTTGCTTGAAATCTATTCTGTACTGATGATCCATCATATGCTAATGCAGGAAAATTTGGAGCTGTGTTTGCTTCAATTCCCGCACCCATCATTGCTGCTTTATACTGTCTCTTCTTTGCGTACGTGGGAGCTGGAGGTTTGAGTTTCCTTCAATTCTGCAACTTAAACAGCTTCAGGACCAAGTTCATCTTAGGCTTTTCGGTCTTCCTTGGCTTGTCCATCCCTCAGTACTTCAATGAGTACACCGCAATCAAAGGATATGGTCCAGTCCACACTGGGGCTCGTTGGGTATGTAGTAACCAACTCACTGTTACTTATTTTCTTTGCATTGAAATAGGCTTTTGGTTAAGTGATCTAGTAAGGCCTAAAACTCCACTCCATCTGTTCATAATCTTTGGCGTGGCCTGAACTAATGAAACGACTTTGGCGTTGCATGAGCTAATGAATTTCTTTTTCTCTTACATATTTGACAGTTCAACGATATGGTGAATGTTCCGTTCTCCTCAGAGCCTTTTGTTGCTGGCAGCGTGGCCTTCTTCTTGGACAACACATTGCACAAGAAAGACTCTTCGATAAGGAAAGACCGAGGAAAGCACTGGTGGGACAAGTTTAGATCTTTCAAAGGTGATACAAGAAGTGAAGAATTCTACTCTCTTCCTTTCAATCTCAACAAGTATTTCCCATCTGTCTGAAAGGGTAAGGAGAAGGAAGAGAAGAGCAAAGATATAACTGGAAACAAAAGTGGTGAAAACTCAAGGGTTTCACCATTCTTGCCTTGAGATTTTAAGCCTCTGTGTCTTGGTTCTTTTTACAACTTTGGAAACTTTAAATATCTCTCACAATTCTATAGTCTTATTTACAAGAATGATGAATCTTAAGAGCATTGTTGTTTACTCTCTCTCTCTCTCTAATGCTTTTTCTTTGTAAATCCGAGGGAACACTACTTTGTGATTTTGATTAGTTTCTAAACAAATTTTTAGCTGAATTTTGCTTTGATCTATCTCTCACTCAAACGTCTTGATTTTAAAGTTTAATTAAGATAATTGATTGATTATGTCGAAACTTTAAATAAAATTTGGTGAATAATTTATGAGCACAAGATTAAGAAAATAGGGCGACCTTTCACTCTTGCATGAGGTGTTTGTTCTCTGTTAAATAAAATATAGAGAGGCATTAAGGCAACTTTTGTATGTTATCTTAATTAATGGACAAGCAAAAGGTTAAGATTACTTTGTTTTGTAAGGCTGATCGATTAACACCGTAATTAATTAGCAATGTTCAATAATTAAAGTTTAATACGACACAGGCTTTCAGGAGATCGAGATAAAGTGTACAGTAAGCATGTGAATAGGGTTGATTGCACGAGGGGAATATTATTACTTCATTTTTGGTTGTCATTTTCGTTATTTTAATTTCCACAAAAAAGCTCATCATTGCCTTTAAAAAAATAGATTTATAAAAAAGTTGCTTTATTTAGTTGACAAAAACAAATTTGTTTATTTTTGTTGTTCTGCAAACTATTTATCTTTTTTTTTTTGTATTGAATTCGCATTTCTGAATTATATAACTATTATTACTAATTTAAGTAGTAGATTTAATTATCGTTTATTAAACGCCATGTCTACTGTGAATATTATTATTATATACACTTATCTAAACTCAATTTTATTTTATGACAGCAATTCAAATGTTTTTTTGTTAAAAATTGTGTTGTAGTAATCAAAGAAAACCTTAACTTATGTGGTTAAAACGTTTAAAACAATTGTATAGATAAGAATCTTAGAAAATAAGTTATAAACAGCAGCCAAATTTGTTTTTACAATGTTTAGTTGTAGAAATTATTTAAACAAAACTAGGATAAAAACAGAATATAAAGAAGGAAATTAAAATTTGGTGAAAGTATTTTCTAAAATAGTGGTCCAATAGTAGTTACTAGTTGTCGTTGATATATACTTTTAACTTTTGAGATGCATGTAGTAGAGTGAGTATCTTACAAAAGTTAGTGATTAACTTCTTCTGTTATGACTTGTGAATTAGTAATTTACTCTGCATAGGTTGAACTAAGCTAAGCTAAGTGATATTACTATTACTAGCAAACTAGCATATACAAGAATTAAAATGGTTAATAGATTCGTAGTATCAAAGGCTTTACAGATTTAATTAAAAAGCTTACTTGGAATCTACTTTTTTTTGAAAGATTCCAGCCAAGCAAAACACTTGGGGGGCTCTGTACGGACAGTCCAAGACATAATAATCAATTGAGCAATTAATTACGATCATATTATTCTATACCTCTCTACTTAGAGACTCTTTCTAATAATAACTAGAATTTGAACCCGCGCACGTGCGGGATTTTAATTTAAAATATTTTTTATCAATATAAATTTTTGAGCTCAAATATATTTATTGAAATTTTTGAGTATAAATCTATATAAACACTAAACTTATTTTACTAATTAACATACCCCCATATATATTATTGAAGATATTGTTTATTTGTTATATTTATTTGCAAGGGATTTTAGTTTAAATTTTTTAGGAATAAAAATCATTGAATATAAATATAATTAGTCATTTAAAGTTTAAAAGATAAATCCAAATAAAAGTCATACTTATTTTACTAATATATATATATATATATATATATATATATATAATATATATATATTGTCTAGTGTCGCAGTAATGTTTTTCTGGTAAATCAATAATATATAACGTAGTAACAAAAAATGATTTAAAGAATCTCCCTCGAAAAGTACATTTCATATTTATATCCAATGAAAACATCATTTTAAAATTTCTAACACCGAAGGTCGATCATTGACCTAATTATAAAAATCATTTAAATATATCGATATCCCACATTAAATGCAAATATACAAAGTTTGATGAACACTTTTACTGTTATGTCACTACAACGGAGTTATCCAAGTGCATCGCCTATCATAATAGAATTTCCGACCAAGTCAAGAATGCGTAAATGATGAAATGATTAAACCCGACATCCGTTCACTAATCCAAGTTATATATATGTCTAAAACCCTTCATATGTTATTTTCATATGTTAATTTTGTGATGCAACCTCAGCTTCGTCTTTTAAAAAAAAACATGGTGTACTTTAGTAATATGTTATTTCTGGCAATGTTTTTGGTTAAAAGCATTTGATCATAAAAATCTCAAGCATGTTTTATATATATTTTTATTTATCATGTTATAAAATTTTAGCTCCGGTTGATAATATGCATTCTGAGATATACTATACATGTCACTTTTTAATAACGACTTACATATCATTTTCTCTATATATTGTGACCATTGATTTTGTGTTTTTTTAGATGGATTAATTTTTCAAGATTCTTTTTCATAGTTTTTCCCAAAAAAAAATTGTGACTCTTACAATATCTTTGTTTTAGATCAAAACTTTTAAGTTGAGTTAAATAATTAATCTTTTATTTTTCTATAAGTGAAATTGTTTCTTAGAAACTAATATTTCACTTCAATTTTATTTTTATGTTTAGAAATTTATAAATACAATTACATAAATTGTTTTTTACTCCACATGTATTAAAATCTTACTTATATTCTAAAACTTAGTAACTCATTCTAAATTTTGAAATATGATCATTTTTGGTTAAAATTTGAATAATAATATTATTACTAAAATAAATCAATAGTATTATTTTTACTATTTTAAAATATTCATTTATTTAAAACATTTGGGTTTAATATGGGCTTTTAAAGTGTTATGAATGAATGGATTAGAAGCTACATAGTGGATTAGTGTTTAGGATTAAACCCAAATAAAAAGAATGAGTTGCTGATGTGGAGCATGAGGAGTGAGGAAAGGTAACTTTATATATATAGATACTCTCCCATAGGGCTGGGCAAAATAACCGATAACCAAATAACCGACCGAAACCGAACCGAAAAAAACCAAACCGAACCGAACCGAAATTCTTCAAATACCCGAATGGTTAGTAAAAATCTATATCCAAACTAACTGAAACCGAACCGAACCGAACCGACAATTAAATGGTTAACCGAAATATCCGAAAACCTAGAAGATATCAAATATTATATACTTAATATTATGCAAAACTATAAAATAAACTTAAAATATAAATTATTTCTAGATTCAAAACAATTAAATATTTTAAATAATCAATATATGTAAATGTTATTATTTTGAATTTACAAAGTTAAATACTATTTTGTAAAATTGAATCCATATTTTTCCCTTTTTTGTATTTTTGTTATTGTATATTTGGTTAATTTTGGTTATATTCGGTTAGTTTTGGTTATATTTGGTTTATTTGGTTAATGTTAATATAATTTATGTTAGTTATGGTTATTTATTTAAATAACCAAACCGAAACCGAACCGAAAGAAACCGAACCGAACCGAACCGAAATTTCAAAAATATCCAAATGGTTACTATATTACTATATCCAAAATAACCGAAACCGAATACAACCGAACCGAAACCGAATGGTTAACCGAATGCCCAGGCCTACTCTCCCATCTAAGTGTTGATCGAATACTAGAGATACTCAGCTACATAATTATTACCACCTCATTCGTACTACTTTTTTTTATATCATTAAAATTGAAAATAATAAATAATTGATGACAAAATGAATGAATAATACAGTATGAAATAAAAGGATGAGTATTATTATATAAAGGGAATACGTAAGAAGAAGCTATTCTCAATCAGTACAGACGACCCCTCCCTCTACCTAGCTACGCTTACTCCCTCACTCTTCTCTCTCCTACTTTTCTCCGCCGTGAGAGAGAGAGAAATGGGGAACTGTCAAGCGGCGGAGGCGGCAACGACGGTGATACAACGACCAGACGGTAAATCGGTGAGATTTTACTGTACAGTAAACGCTAGCGAAGTGATTAAGTCTTATCCCGGTCACCACGTAGCTCTCCTACTTTCCTCTGCCGTACCTCACGGCGGTTCTCTCCGTGTCACTCGTATCAAACTTCTACGTCCTTCCGATAATCTCTTACTCGGCCATGTCTATAGGCTCATCTCTTCCGAAGGTATTAAATATATCACTCAGTCTCTTGCATAAATCACACATAACATACGTTTTAGTTTTGAAGTCAGGCACAAGAAACAAAAAAAAAACCTAACTCTTAGGGCTTTGTTCAGTTTTGTTTCTTCTGCTCCACGTTCAATTACAATCATCACTGATGAAGTGTATAAAATTGTTAGGATTACTTTATTCGATTATAAAGTAAGTTTTTTTCTTGATTAATAGAGGTGATGAAAGGATTAAGAGCCAAGAAATCTGAAAAGATGAAGAAGATCCATGGAGAGTTTTCTGTAGCGGAAGAGGAGATTAACCCACTAACCCTAAGATCTGAATCTGCTTCTGACAAAGACACTCAGGTATTTTTTATTATATATTACCTAACTACAATTGTTCTGTATCAGATTTCAGTTTTAATTCTCTGATTGAAACAATAATAACAAAGTTAGAGGTTTTGATTAAACAGAGAAGGATACATGAAAAGCAGAGAGGGGTGAACACAGGAGGAGCTACCAATAAAGTTAGAGCTTGGCAGCCTTCTCTTCAAAGCATATCAGAATCTACAAGCTAAACACTTCATTTTTTTTTCCTATCTTTTTTTTTTTTTTTTTTTTTTTTTTCAACCAAACTATATTAAAATTAAAAGAGAACTCCATGATTGGTTGCCCAAACAGGAGGATACGAGTTTACAAAGGTAGAAACTGAAGGTAGGGTTCGTGAAGATCGAGCGAGGCAATCGGCCCTGACATTGTCATCGCGAGGAATCCTGGAGAGGGTCTATCTTTTTTCTTTTACTTTTGACTTTTTGATCATTTGATTTCTCTTTGTATTAATGTTTTTTCCCAATCAAATTGTAAAGGAAAAAAAAACCATTTGATTGTGGTAGAAGAAGTAGCTCTTTGTCTTTTTTTTTTTTTTTTTTTAACTTAATAACAACTGAAGAAAAAGATCCAAAGGATTTAATTTTCTTCATTTTCTAGATTTTCTTTCACTTTTTTTTTTACTAAATTATTAGGTCATTTATCGAGTTTCCAATTTTTACGTATTAAAAATATGACTAATGTCAAATTTGTTGACCAAAAAAACATTTATTTCATTTAGTAAAACTAAATATTCAACATCTAATGCATCAATCATCACTCATATACCAAAAATTTGGAGAAAAAATATTATAAAAAGAACGATACATCCTAAAAAAAAATCATCATATTTTTTTCGTTCGCTTGAAACAGAAAATTGTTCATTGTACCAAAAAAAATTGTACTAAGAGAACAGAAATCATTTACACTGCTTTTTTAACTCACAAGATTGACAACAAGCTTGCAAAGTTGCATATAATCATCTCAAAATAAAGTCTTCATCAAAGATCTTTTGATAATACCAAAAAGGTAAATCTGTATATATCTTTATTTTCCATATTAACCTCTTTTATACGACATCGTTGAGATCGCACGTGCGCACTCACCGACTTACAGAAGATTCCACACGAATAAATAAGGGTAGTATAGTCATTTCAGCATCGAGCGAAATTGTCTGAGCGGAGAAGAGGAGTTTCCGTTATCCTCTTTATATCATCTCTTCTCTTTTGATTTTTATTAAATTAAAACATTAAAAGAGAAAATAAATTAAATAATAAAAAAATCTTCACGTTTCTTCTCTCTCTCTCTCTCTCTCGAGTCTCAAGCGACCAAATCTGAATTTAGGGTTTTTGAGAATCTTCATCTTCGATTTCGAATTCTTCCAATTCCTTTTTTCTTTAACCCTTTACCACTGTGTGTAAATCTTTACTCCGTCACAGGAATCAATCAGCGAATCATCATGATTTCAGATTCGATCACCAACGCTTCTGCTACTGCGGCTCCTCCTAGCACCTCGAGAGATTGTGGAAAGAAGAAGAGGGTAACGTTATCTCTTCCGTTTCTCCTTAAATCTCATCCCTTTCTCCCCAAATTTGATTCAAAGTTTTGATTTTGTTTATTGCATTGTGTGTTTTTGCAGAACAATAAGTCTGCTAAGATAAAGCAGAACAAGCTTGGTCTCCGCCGTGAGCAATGGCTTTCTCAAGGTATGTTTTTGCTTCATTCTTTTGGTTTTGGTTAGATTTGGTGTATGTATTGATTCTGTGTGTTTGATTTTACTATTGTTAGTTGCGGTGAGCAATAAGGGAGGAGGTAAAGAGGAGAGTAGTGTTAATCGCAGTGGGAAGCCTGATCGGAGAAGTAACCAACCACCAGTGGTGGAGAGTTTAGATGGGGTGCATAATAATAACGGTGGGAATACTAATGGTCATCATGAGAGTTTTATGGAGTCACCTTCTAATAGCTCTATGGGAGGTACAGATATAAGTACTAACTACAGTGGGAGGAGTAGCAGGAGTAGTAGTAGGAGCAGTGGCTTTTGCTCTGGTAACATAACAGAAGAGGATAATGCAGAGGATGATGATGATGATGATGGGTGTGTGGATGATTGGGAAGCTGTTGCTGATGCATTAGCGGCTGAGGAAGAGAATGAGAAAGAGAATCATCTCCGTGAGTCTGCCAAAGTGGAAGAGAGTGTTGCACAATCGTCTTCTAATGTGGGTGATTCGGTTAGTGGTGCATCAGGTGCTGTGTGTGTTGAAGATGCAAAGCAGGATTGTTTGAGAGTGGCATCAAGGAATCAGAAGAGTAATAGAGCTTGGAGGCCTGATGATGACCTTCGTCCACAGGGGTTACCTAATTTGGCTAAGCAGCTTAGTTTTCCGGAGCTGGACAAGCGTTTTAGCTCTGTGGCGATTCCATCTTCATGTCCCATCTGCTACGAAGACTTGGACTTAACGGATTCGAATTTCCTGCCTTGTCCTTGCGGATTCAGGCTTTGTCTGTTCTGCCACAAGACCATTTGCGATGGAGATGGACGTTGTCCAGGGTGCAGGAAACCCTATGAACGGATTGCAGTCAAGGCTGAGACTAGTATTCAAGGTGGTGGTGGTCTAACAATTCGGCTGGCTCGTTCGTCTAGCATGTTTTGCAAGTTTTAAAAGAGAGAGAGGTGCGGATTTCGCAAACCATGTTATCTGTTCGATTGCTCTGTTTTCTTGCTTCAGTCTTTTGACTCTCTGGTTCTTTTCTAGCTTAGAAGATGATAATGTGGGTATAGTATTGTCTTTTGGCACTCGAGAACTTTGAGCTTTGTTTTCTATGTCATCGATGGTTCCTTAAGTCTGAAACACTGTGTTGATGATGTAGAGTGTGATGTGTGAATACATAAAAGGTGGTACAGAAAATTCAAATACATTTAGATAGTTTCAATAATGATATGCTATGTTCTCTTTTCAAATTCCAACTTTATGACAATATTAAGGTGTTTGGTATGCATTTTATTCCTTCCTTGTCAAACATTATTGAAGGTTTAAAAGTTATTTTGTTGCCATGGTGAATCTTCTTTATAAGCTTCTCTTTTAGAATCACCATTCAGAGAGAGATGAACTCTCATGATCTTTTGGACTTAATTCTTATAGAAAACGTGTGCTTGATTCTTAAACAATTTTCAGTAAACCAGCTTACAAATCTCTTGTAAGGAAAAAAACTAAGATTACTCTAATGAATATAATATACTTTTGCTCCTCTCTATACCATTTACATTACTACTATGTGAATAAACCCACTGAAGTCAATCAGCAAAAAAAACCATAAGGGCTGGAAAATTGTATAGGTCATTGAGCTGGAGAGAATCATCATCAGTCATTAAGTTCTGAGATGAAGTCATGGAATTTGCATCAGAAAGCTCAGATCTTTGTGCGTTTGAGCTGTGATTGAACAGGTGAATCGAAAGAGTAGACATTCTCGGTTTCTAGCTCTCTCTTCTGAGTACTCTTTGTGAAAGATAAATCTTCAACTTTCATTAGAGAATCTCTTAATCTTTTTACATCAGAGAGTTTCACAGGCTTCAGTAAGAAATCCTCAGCCCCTTCTTCAAGACATCTGAATGACAAAAACAAAAAAAAATCACAAGAAATATCAGTTTTGAGTAAACTCCAATCTCAATAAAGTTTGATAGCTTTGGATCAATAAGTTTTTTGTTTTTGTAGTGTATGTAGCTAACAATCATAAGATGGCCAGGTCATAATTGAGTTGGCCATTGTGTGTACCACAAAACATATTCCATTTTTTTATTAAATCTGGCCTCTAGAGGTTTCCAAATATGCAAAGTGAATAAAAAAGCATGTGAGGTGGCTTTCACAACACCCTACCACAAGATTAGGCAAAGCAAAAGATCATATAATTATTATTTATTATAATATATCACATCACCAAAAACAGAATCAAATCCCAAAGTAGAGATTTTGCTGGTTAGAAACATCTTTATACACAAAATCATCTTGGGACCCATAAAAGATCACCAAAATCTCAACTTTTGATTAACTATGCAATCACCACCAAGAATGGTTTATAGAAATCAACTTTTTAAAACCATATGAGCATGATCTTTTTTACTTTGGGATCTAATCCTTTATTATTTTGTTTGTCAACCAAGAATTCCAAACAAAGATATTCACCAGATTTAATAAAGTTTGACTAATAGCACCATTAAGATCGATCAAGATGAAAATATACCTATCAATACGAGGCAAAATATTCTCTGAGGACATAATCACCACCGGTACTTCTCTAAAAGCTGATGATTCCTGTTGAAAAATTTACCAAAACAAGGATTAGATAAGCATATAATATTATGAATTTTAACTCAACTAATTGAATCAATGTTATATGTTTTTGCTTACTTTGATCTTCTTCAAGAGTTCATATCCAGTCATACCGGGCATAGAGTAATCCGTCATTATTAAGTTAACCTTCAAATCCTGAAAACAAAACAAAGCAAAGTCCCCATTAGGTCATTTGCTTGATAGTTACGGCAAAAGTTTCATATTCTCTTCTTGTTAATAATGATTTACCTCAAATCCCACGGATTTGTCCTCAACATCCAATCCAAGGTATTGGAGAGCTCTTGTCGCACTATCGACAACAGTTACTGAAGAACACAAAAACAGAGGTTTTATTCAGTTAACCTGTCTGAATTGAAATAGCATGTTTTAAAAGGATGAGTTCTTGAAAAACAAAAGATGTGTGTGTTTTTTTACCTTTGCAAGAAGAGACTCTGAGTAAACGCTCGATGAATTTCCGATCAACGTGACTGTCGTCGACGGCAAGAACATGAAGAAGATCCGGTGATCCAAACTTTGAAGGATCGTTGGCCATCTCCATCTTCCTTGGTAGCAAAACTTCAGCCATTTAATTTAATATATGGATCGAAGAATGAGACTATCTTTTGTAATAAGTTGGAAGAATAGAGAGGAAGAGAAATATTGTATGATGTTGTGAAACAATAGAGCTGGTTGGGTTGATATATATACATATTAATAAGTTAGAAAGAAATAAAATAAATATAGAAAAAAGAGGGAAAAAAATATGAATGAAATCGAGAGATTTTGCATATCTTCAAGATTTTGTTGTCAATTTGCTTTCAAAATCTTTATTTATTTATCTGTTTTTATTTCTTTATTTCTTTTTCTTTAAATAATAGTTCGGTGGATTGATAAATAAGTCAAAACCAGCTATAAAGTCAAACCGGTTCAAGTTAAAACGGATAGCAAACCAGAGGAATTTAGTAGAATGGGGATGCGAGTTTTAACCAACCCAAACCGCTACGTTATATCCGGTTCTATTATATTCATTTTAGCCGGATTAATGGGTTTACCAAAGAGAACCTATCTATCTAGTGTAATTGGTTGGTTATAGAAGTTAGAACTGAGAATTATTTTGTTTGAGTAACCTAATTTTGGGGAACTTGAATTCATGCGCATACTTGGCTATGACAGTGACAGCAAGAGTGTAGCAACCAGGAGCAAACTTTCCTGCTAAATATTAGCGAGAACATGTAATCAGCGAATTATATACGCATACATATACAAATACAAGGAGCCAAAATATCTATATGAAAACCTTGAGAGGTAAAGGCTAAAGTCACATCCCAATCTTACCATCTATAATCTATCAGAATATAATGATGGAACAAATTAGTGGAACGAAGAAGCTACGTACGCTGTTAGCTGAGAATCCATGAGATTAGAAAGAAAAGTGGATCGTTAAAGAATTAGTAAAGAGAGCGATTAATATAACAATCGGTAACCACCTAGCCGTCTAGCTTCTACTTTGGGTCCATCACAGAGATTATACTGCCAGTGCCAACAATCTTAATATCATGTAGCTAGAATTATGAACATATCAACTGACAAAAAGAGTCACACCCCACTAATTATCCCACTTTTAATTTCTAAAAACAACTCTTCAAGCAAAGTAAGCTTTTGGGCATTTTGTTACAACTTTTTTTATTTTTAAAGTAAATCTGTTACAACTAAAATCACTAATCCAACATGAATGAAGAATAATTAGTCTTGTTTAACCAAGTAGTTTATATTGAAATAAATTATTTATAAATAAATAAATAAATAATTTTATCATACTTTCATATTAGCCATCCATTTAATATTTTTACACACAACCTTTACCATTGGCTATTTAGGTTTTGATCTCACTTATACTAGTATAATTTAATCATTTTTCATATGACTTCATCAATCATCTCGGAAAAACGTCTTTAGTCTTCGATTAATCATCTCAAATAATATTTATTTTCATAATGAATCTAAATAATAGGTAAGTTTTCTTGCATTTGTTGGATAGTGTAAAAACTATTGAAGGAACTAAGAAATCTATAAAACCATAATTGAGGAAATTTTTTTATAACTTTTGTACACGTTTTGAAATATATTTATTTAAAATAATATTTATGTAATATAAACTATTAAATAATCAATTTATTCAATAATTTACTAAACTCCTTTAAAAGTATATAATTATATTTTGTTATATTAATTTCAAATCCACGCTATGCGTGAGACATTATCTAATTCAGTATATAACACAATCTTTTCTTGTTTTGTGTTTTGCATTCAATAACATTACTTGGCTGGCACGTTTTGTGCTTGTGGTTTGTCAGCCCTTTAACGATAAAAATTTTTTCTTTTCCAAAATGGAAGATGATCAACTTAATGGATGAGATCATACTGATAAACACCAGCATACTTTTAAAATTTTGTCCTAACTTCCACTGTCTTGACAAGCAACAAAAGAAGGAGATCATTGAAGCAATCTGCCAGTTACGCTCTATTGGGCGGGGGATGTTTTTTGTGCGGTGAATTCGTTCTTTTTGTTATTGGGATCTCGATACGCAACATGATCGAGCGAGACATTTGCCTTTTTGTTCTGGCGACTGGTATCATTGCCTTGCTACTCATGATCTATTTCTCCAGGAAGAAAGATGACCAGCAGCAGCCACATGCAAGAACTTATTGGATTCTCGGAGTCTGCATTGTCCTTGCCATATCAGTGATTGTGTTTTTGGCTGACCAGGCAAACCAGTTGTGGTCTGCTAGTAATAAACAAAACAAGACTTAAGAGTCGAGGTACATGCTCAGCAGTTTGTTATCTCATTTTGCTTATATGTATAGCACTGAGCAAAAGTCTTCATGTTGAGTTCTTCGCTCATACTTACTATAAATTGGATATCATTAACTTACGAAACTTACGACATTCATCTACCTATCTCTCCACACTGAGGAGCATTTCACTTTATACTTGAGAAAGCTAGCTAGCTACAAACAGAAAAAAAGAAAAAAGAAAAAACACAAAATGAATTAGCAATCACCATGCGCATAGATATAAAAATGGTTACAAACGTTTGTGAAATGACAAATGAGTTATTTACAATTTAGTTGTGATGTGGCGCTTGAAAAATATGCATAGATTAACCTGGAAAAACATAACATGACCATATATGAAGAGTGATTTCTAGTTTCTTTAGGTTTTTTTGTTTTTAAAAATAAAATTTATGGTTAGTTCCTTAATTTAGATATATATTAAGGTTATTTTTGCAAATTTCGCTTATTATATTACCCCTCTCTCTCTAATCAGGCCCAGTCCATATGGATCGGCCCAGAAGCGACTGGTATTTGTAAATAATCTCCGGTTTAATGAGTAAACCGGAGTAAGACAGAGATGGTGAGGCCGGAGATAGTTCTGTTCGGCGATTCGATAACGGCGCAGTCGTTCAGATCCGGCGGTTGGGGATCTGCTCTTACCGACGCTTACTCTCGCAAGGCTGATGTTGTGGTTCGCGGCTACGGCGGCTACAACACCCGATGGGCTCTCTTCTTGCTTCATCACATTTTCCCTCTCGTCAGTACTCTTTCTCTCTCTCTCTCTCTCTCACTCGAGTCTTCAATGTTGAATTTGAGATTTGATCTACTCAAAGAATTTGGTAGTCATTGGATTGTTTTCTTCAAGATCTGCTGTAGTGATTGTGATTATGACTTTGAGTACCTCTGGATCATGTGTTTCTCTAAGTACTCTGGATTTAGTTCTGAATGTTTTGGTATAAGTCTAGGATGTGTTGGTTGATGACATTTTCATGGATGATGATCAGTGTTCTCTGAAATGAAAGAACTGGTTCAAGTATGAAAATATGTAGATTTGAGATGATGAGAGCTCTTCTTCTTGTCAGTGGAGTTGCTTTGGTGTGCCGATATCTCAGTGTGTTATCTACTCTCTACTCTCTTTTGCTTAGGGCTCTACGTCTCCTCCTGTTGCTACGACTATATTCTTTGGTGCAAACGATGCAGCTCTTAAAGGAAGAACCAGTGATAGGCAACATGTGCCGGTGGAAGAGTACAAAGATAATGTCAGAAGAATTGTTCAGCATTTGAAGGTTTCTTTTATATGCATTGACTTTTCTTGAAATGTCTTCCTTTATGTGAATGGTTGTTGTGACTTTAAGAAAAACACTAATGACTCTGTTTTGTAGAAATGTTCACCTACAATGTTGATTGTGCTTATAACTCCACCACCAATTGATGAAGCTGGGCGGCAAAGTTATGCAGAGTAAGGCTTCCTTTTGATCTGTAGCTTTGCATGTTTTGTTTCTCAAAACATTTAGTCCGATACATCTTATAAACGAGACAGTGATTGTGTTATTACATCAGATCATTATATGGTGAGAAAGCTATGAAAGAGCCTGAGAGGACGAATGAAACAACGGGAATCTACGCACAACATTGTGTCTCATTAGCCGAGGAACTCGGTCTGCGATGTGTCAACTTATGGTCTAAGATGCAAGAAACCAATGATTGGCAGAAAAAGTACCTAAGGTCTGTATCTTAAATCTGACCCCAAAATGTTGTTGGTTTTCAAGAAAGCTCATCTCCGGAATGACTCTTTTTGCTGTTTCATAAATGGTCTCTTGCTCGTTGTTGTTGGCTATAAGCAGTGATGGTTTGCATCTCACGCCTGAAGGCAATGGAGTAGTTTTTGAGGAAGTCTCGAGAGTTTTTAGAGAAGCTTGGCTCTCTCCTGAAGAAATGCCGCTTGATTTCCCTCATCATTCGCAGATCGATGGTGAGAACCCGTCGAAAGCTTTCGAAGAGCGTTGCTTATAAGATAAATCGATCATCCGCCAAATGCATGAACATGTTGATCTTTTGATTTAAATTCATGAACACATTTCAATCTTGAGATTTGGAAAACTCTCGATGTGAATAAATACCTAAAAACTGCATCACTAGAGATCTTTTTCAAGAGTAATAAACTTATGATGTACTTACTATGTGTTGTGACCTATGTGCCTGCACTAGCTTTTCTATCTTCAATTTAATCGTACGATATATTCCAATCTGAAAGTTTCTTATCTTCTTTATAATGCTAATTATCCATTTCACTGTCATATATAATTTGATTGCTTCTCTACTACTAGTGGATGACAATAAGAATATAAGTATGTTTGGTAATTAAATTTTGAAGTCGTATGAAGCTAAGTTATTAAAAGTAAAATGGGGAAATAGTATATATATCAAGTAACATTACACCTCAACCACACGAACACACACAAACCGATATATCTCCCTGAATACCCTAATCAAGATTACTCTCGTAATTAGCGATGAGAATTACGAAAGTAACTAAGTAAGACTGTCTAAGCAAACAAACCGGTACATAAATTTAATTGCTTCTCTAGTACTACTACTACTACTACTCATTACTGACGACAAGAGAAAAACGTTCTGATTAATTTATCAAACCAAGGAGTTTGTTTTAGTGGAGGATCCATAACCATTCATCAAACCGTTCCACGATGAACCTAAACCGTTGATATAGCCACCTCCACCGTAGCCACCACCGTCAGATTTTCCTACGCCTCCGTTACCACCACCATTGGAGTAGCATTGATCTTGCTGCCAATCAAGCGATAATAACTTCGGATTTGGCTTCACATCCGTTAATGTAGTTACCCTTTGATGATCTTCTTGATGATTATAATGTTGATGATCATAACTAGATAGCATAAGTCTTTGGCATGCCGAGATATCCATGAGACCACCTCCATTTCCATTGCTTCCCGGAGATATCCCATTAAATCCACCATTGTTGTTATTAAGACCTAACCCGTGATGCAGACCCATGTGATGATGATGATGATGATGATCTCCGTTACTTCCATGATCGACCATGACCAGGTTGTCATTATTCACTCCCATGAGATCAAACTTACTGTCCAGGAAATCAATAGGTCTAGGGCTCTGCGAAAGTAAACCCCCATACTTGCTCTCCAAGAAACCAACGTTACTGTGCTCCGGAGTTGAGTAAGACCCCATCATCCCACCAAAGTGTGAAAATCCTAAAGGTGAATTTTGGTAATTCTGATGAGATTGTGCTAACGCCATAAGATCAGTGGTATTAGTGGTAACGATGTTGGATGGCTTTTTGCCGGAAGAAGTGGAGGAGGATGAATTAGAGGAAGATGGTTTCTTGTTTTTCCGGCATCCACCACCTACTGGAATATTCCTTAGAGTGCCGCCTTTGGTCCAGTAACGGCGACAAGTCTTGCAGAAGTAACGAGGCTGAGAGAGGCTATAGTTATTGTAGTAACAGAACTTAGTGTGTGTTGACTCGCAACGAGGACACTTTTGAGGATGGTCGTGAGGTGGACGCAACCTCCTTCCGCCGTCCATCAGAGCCGCGGCAGCTACAGCCACGGCCGAGGCTTGTGGTCTAGTGCTGCAAGCAGCGAGTATGTCGGCTGCTGATGGAGAAGTCGTCGAAGAGTCTAACATGCTTCCTCCTGATGACTCAGCTTCCTAACATAATCACAATGCACATAACCATATCAAATGTGGAATTGCTATATATATAATCGAAGTATGATAATGCACGACAGAAACAATGGTTCAAGATGAGTAAGATTTAAATTGTATCAATCCTGATATTTGCTTTTGCATTTGTACTTACATGTGACAAAACAAATTCATTAGAAAGACAACAATTTACATATTTAAAATAGGCCAAACAATTTCAAATTTTAATGAAGTACGTATAAAGCACAAACATATCTTCATAATATTTGTCATTTTTGTGTTTATAGTTAACAAAAGAATTTAGCTTGAAATGGTTGAAGTCCTATATATCTTCATTTGGAAAAGAGACAATATACAAAGACAATGGAGGTCTGAGCTAGGGAAAGTACCTGAAGCCAATCAGAATCCATGCAGACTTGAAGAGAAGTGAGACCCATTTTTGTGTTTTGTTTGCTTGTTTAGTTTGGGGGGAGAGTGAGAATTTTAAGAGAAGTTGTTGAACAAAATCAAGAGAGAGAGAAGAGAAATGAGATGAGAATGCAAGGAAGAGTTTGGGGGTTGGGATGTGAATAAGAAGGAAGCGAGAAGAGGACCCTTCTTCTCCTCGGGATTGCTGTCTCCACTCAAAGCTACTTCTACTGCTTACTTAAGTTATTATTAGTTCACACTTATTTGTTTCTTACTTTTTTTTTTCCAAGTTTAATATTATTTTAAAATATTACTATAAATCATTTCAAATTAATAAAAATGTTATTTCGAAGAAAAATGCTTAATTTATAAACTCAGGTGATCTTAGTTTTAAGCCACAAAATAATATAAATACAATGGATATAATTATTAGTTTGGTTCACATTTATTAGAAGTTTAATATTAAAATATGGACACCAAAACGAGAACTATGGAGCTTCCTTTGAATTTTCTATTTTTAGAAATAATATAGGGTACGGTGAGTAATTCTCAGTATCTGTGTATTTTTACTATTTCTTTAATTTCTTGATATGTAGATATTAATTAATCAATATGTTTTGTTTGGAGGTACAAAAGATTTGTTTTTATTCAAAATTTTGATTTTTGAAAAGTTAAATACGGCCTCGCTTTGGTGTGATCATGATAAAAGTTAAAAACTTTGATTTCGAGTGATTTGGTATTATTAATAAAATGTCTCTATAAGTGTATATAGATACGGATGTGGCGGAGGAGGAGGAAAAAGAAAGCGTCGGTGGTTCCAAAATCCTCGGACCCACATTCTTTGGGTGGGTCTACGTCAACTTGACCAAATCATCTTTATCTGATCCAACGGCTGCGATTAAAGCCATGGGACCTAAACGAAGAAGGTGAGCCGTCGGATGGGTTCAGAAATAGCGGCTTGATCGTCACACAACAGAGACAAAAGTGAGAGAGAATAATATCTTTATCGTAAGTTTTGTCTGTGTTTTGAGACTTACGATAAAGAAGGACAGAAGAAGAAGGGATTGAGAGTTTGAGAACTTATGGTGGGACACTACTGGGACTGGACTAGTAATGGGATGGGTTCCACTCGCTCGCTCCTCTCAAGCAAAGTATCTATTCTCTCTTGCCACATGTCACTTTTCCTACATGTGTTGTTAATAATATGATTCAAGTTTTTGGTTTTTTCTGACTTCCCTGAATCATTAGTAAATTATTCAAAGAGTTAATAAAACCACTTTTGATATTTTCCTATTATTGGATTTCGAAATAAAGGTTAAAGAGTTTGATCCGATGATAAAGAAGAGGCAAAAGTTTGAGGGCTGTAAGTAACAGTGCTTTTTAGTAAACAGGTTTCGTTTCTTAGATTGAGTAAGCATTACGCTTGTTAATTAAAACGATTATTTACCCGACTGTAGGAGGATATATACACAAATAGTCTAAAGTTATGAATTTGTTTTTCTCTTTTCAAAGCTTATCAAATAAAAATATGAAACTATCTTGCAAAATGTTAAATGTGGTTAACAAATGCATTAATCTTTGTTAGGAAAGTATTTCCCTTAACTGATCATCAAAGAAAAGAGGTTATTTATATTCTGTTTTCTTTTTGTCTCTGAATAACTCTCTTTTTTTTGTATGTAAAAGTTTCTCTCTTAGCCGGCTTCCATGGATTAATAATAACCTTCGAGGCTCAAACTTCGAATTAGTCTTGCCAGTATACTAATAATAACATTGAGTGTATATAGGAAAATTCGGTTAAGGAACAGTTTAGTTATCAAATTAAAGTGAATTTGAGATTGCATATTTTGTGGTGGGATAAAGTTCAATAAGAACAAATAAAATAGAAATACAAGATCGTCAGGAGTTTGCCAAACAAACTATACATCAAAAAGATACCAAAGAGTTTTAGCTAGGTTTTCATGAATTTTGGGTGCACTACATAGTCTTTTGATATGTAAGAAAGTGAAGAAAAAACTATGTAGTGCACCCAAAATAAGACTACGCACTAATCGGCTACGCACTACGCACTAAGGCTATCATATAAGACTACGCACTATAGATTATAGCTTCGTACATTTGAATCTGACGTACGTTGAATTTCAATATTTTTTACTGATGATTAAAGATCACGATAAATAATAATAAAACAACTTTCTTCAAAATACAGTGAACAAAGCTCAGACCTAGTCATAACTCATAACCTAGATTAACACGAATACAAACATCATTTAGAGGACATTACATATTTTTTTTTTTTGACGATCAAACCCCATATATTAAGTTATCGGAAGTGACTCTCTTCGAGAGAGAGCCAATTAGGTACCGGCGAGCTTACATGGGAAAAACAGAAACCTCGTGCTTTTGCACATTTTGCAAGTTTATCGGCACGGATATTATCCTCTCGGGAATATATCTAATACTAAAGCTGGAAAATCTATCTCTGAAATGAATAAAATCCTCTCGGGGACATTACATATTGTTCATCATTCGTATCAGACAAATCACAATTGTACTGAGTATAGTTAATTAATTAATGACCCGAAAATACAAATAACTTTAAAGAGAAAGCTTCGTAACTATATGAGACAAGTGGGAAACTGAAGATTGTAAGGATCTAGGGAGAATACTTCATAGTTGGTTCATCACATGATATTTTTTTAAAATAAAAACAGAACAAAACTAAAAACTAATACTAAAAAGCAAGAAAGGAAAGAGGAATAAAAGGGCATCGAGAATAGTGTGAAGAGAGAATAAATCACACAAGATAAGCTAAGCGTGACGAAGACAATTTCTTTGGCACATTTATATATATCTCTCCACAATTTAGCTAGTGAGAACCACTTTTCAAAGATAGCAAAAGTATATCTATCCCGCCCGCGTATCTTTTGTTCCATTGCATCACTCGTTATTTGTTCGTTACATCATCATATCATCATGAAATTATGAGTCTTAACGAGATAACATATGATGTTGTTATATACAATACAACATTTGAAAAAATAGAGTATATAGGTAAATATGTAGAAAGCTCGAGAGAATTGTGTGATTTACTAACGTTAGGCAAATGGAGTACTAGTAAAACGAGTATTCTTAAGGAATTTACAATTTCTTATTAGTACTAAATTAAGGAAGGCAGTAGAAGCATATCAAAAATTATTCTAACTTACTAACAGCTTCATGCTTAAGCCAAACCAACGTAACTGATCAAACACAATAGTATTCATTTACAGTGATGATCACCACTGAACCATCACATTAAGGAACTGAGCCTATGTCTAATTGAGATCACAAACCAACAATAGTGTTTCTTCTTGAATGTTCATTAACACCATGATCCGAATACGTGTCTAGTATACGAAAGTTCTGATTATGTCTAAGTATATACTCCACCTCAACCATATGTATACGAGTTTTGAATATTTCTATACCCTCGCTGTAATGGAATGGATTACATATGCTTTCAAAAAGGTTGAGAATTGAGATACCTATTTTGTTATATGTCAAGATGTCAAACCTTACGCTTATCCAACGAAAATTTGAAATAATATTCGACAAGAAAAGTATATAAAATAAGGTCTAGTATTCCTTTTTTTCTTTTCTTAGTATAATTGTAGAATATATTCCTCTCTACTTTTGTGGGTCGTAACTCAATGTTTTTGTAAATCACGAAAGTAATGGACCTAATCTCTACATGGTGCACAATTTAGTTTACGAATTTCGATTCCTTTTCTTATGTTGAATACGGTTTTAGCGATTATAGAATATGAAACCAAGATTAAATCATCTTTAACTTAATCTAGTTTAGTACAATTTCAGTTTCATTTCGAAGCTAGATTACATATATTTTTAAGCTAACAAGAGAAACAACTCGAAAACTTCATTTGCATGCTACGACTGTTCACCGTTGTCTGTTTCTTCTTCGTCATTATCTTTAGGAGTTTCAGTTTCAGTAGTAGGCAGAGGCGGTAGCAAATCCTTCACAAGCTCTAATATCCCATCTGTGTCGATTACTCGTTCTTCCTGTCCCTCGGGGGCCTTCTCTATGATCTACAAGAGAGTCACAATAAGTGAGTTGATATGTTTATATACAAGAAAAATAAACTGTTAAATGCAATTGTAGATATGTTCATGACAACGGAAACAACAACAAGAAAGAAAAAAACAAACACAAACCGGATCCAATTCGACAATAGAAGAAGGCCGGAGATTGATGATGTTGAGAATCTCAGCTTTGGCGATTTTGAAATCTTTGCACTTATCGGCGAATTTGTTAACGCTCTCTCGTGTTTGAGTGGAAGCAGCAGTCTCCAACAAATAATCATAGACCTATACAAAGAAAGATAGTTCGAATTATTAGCAAAAGCACAACTCTTACTTCTAAGGCCAAAATCAGACCAGAAGAAGGAAAGCAAGAAGAACCTTACCTTGTATTCTGATCTAGCAATTGGAGCTATAACTCTAGTAGTATCTTTTGATGCACCTCTTGAGTTTAGGAAATCAAGCACCTCGAAATTTGTAAGTGCTCCTGCATTTGCCTTAACTCTGCCAACACCACCCCCACACAAAAATTTTGATTACAAAACCAACAAGGAATCAAGCACATACATACATCATCATGATGATACCAAAAGAAAAAAAATAGGAAAATACATTTTCATCTCTTATGTTACGCAGAGACGTTAACCACCTAGAAGCTTGTTCTTGAATTTGTTTCAAACCAAACAATGCTCCAAATTCAGAGGTTGTGCTCCTGAATATTCAATGGGAACATCAACATCAAGAACCAAAGAGAGTGTTGCTCCCAAAATCAGTTGGGTCACGTTTACAAATCAAAGGTTGAATGGGAACATCTTACAAAATCAAGATTATAATGGAAAATTTGTAAACATCTATTAGCTAATCATCAGTACTTACTTAGACCCTTCAATCACGTTTAGAGTAGTTAGCACCCTATGGAAGCAAAGCTTAAAGTGAAACCCTTCGAAACCCAATTAACAGAGAGGCGACGCAGAGGAAGAACTTAAAATTGCGGTCACGAAATTACAAACGTAATCGGTTCGATCAAACCTAATGAACTATTATCGGACTAATTCAAGGGAAGGTATAACATACTTGTCTTCTTTGACGGAAAGGATTCGTGAAGCTCCTTCGAGGTATGATTCAGGCGAGTCAAAATCGTGGCGGAGATGGAGACTACACGGTGGTTTGGTTTCGGTCGCGTCTGCTCTTCGGCCAAGGAATCAAAACAGTACCTTAAACGGCGTCGTTCGGTAAAAAAAAAAACCCTAGGCCGAAAACGTTTACAAATTTATGCTGGGCCTGTTTATGCCATAAGCACACTATATGTTATTGCTTCCACGGCCTGGATCTTCAGCTTCATGGGCTTTAACCCCAATACATGTCCCAGTAGATACATTTATATTTTTTAAATTTGCTTAGATCATCATGTTGTAGAAATTTTTAAAAGGAAAAATGATATAATTTTCGAAAAAATGAAAATAGTTTTTTAACAAAACTTCACACGTAACATACAGTATGCACATAGTTTGAAATCTTTCTAAGAAGTAACCCCAAATTTTTTTTTTAAGAAGACTCTATTTAGATTATTGAAAAAATAGATTTTTTATATATTGCATGCGGCGTCTCGATTAAAAAGGTTTAAACTAATAACAAAGACCTAAACGGTTCGTTTTCTTGAAAAAATGGGTTAAACAATTTTAAGCAAATTAAAGGAATTTGGACACATGATTCTTGCTTTGGAGAACAAAAGCACTTGAAACATGCAAGCTAAGCTAACTAACTGCCTTTCGTAAAACCCCAATTTGGCAAGACTCCTCTCATTGTCTTTAAAGCTCCTCATGCTTTCCACCCTCTCTTAAATATCAAACTACAATATTACTTATATATGTATTTTCTTATACATTTCAATATTTTTTTTGGGTTTGTTATATAAACATCATCTATTTCGTTTGTTTCAACATTTTTTTTCTTCTTTTTCTTTGGGTGTTTCTTTCCCATTTTTTCCTGTCTTGCAAGAAATTTGTGAATCCATGACAGGTACCAATCTCTTTCCCTTTTGTAAATTTCTTAGTTAGTACATTTGCTCGTGGAACCACGAATGAGCTTTTTTCTAATCAGTCTCCTAAATGTTATTATTCTCAATGCATTTTAGAAATATCTCTAATTATGTTTTAAGTCATATTTATCAATGCAACTACACACATTTATTGAGATAGATAAATGAAAACAAACGTTTCGTGTTTACTTCATAGGATTTATACGGTGAAAAAAAATAAAGAAAATAATGTATACAGTAATACAGTATTATATTATTTAAAATTTACATTGTGATTGTGAAGTGAACCTTGTGAGTTTGTTCATTAAAACAATAGAGAGAAAAGATGAAAAAAATCCAAGAAGTGTGTGTTGTCGAATTGAAAAAATGGAATGTATAGTAGTAGTAACGTGAAGAGAACAGCAGTTTTGTTGCAAACGCGTTTACTTAGCGGCCAAGACGCGTCGCTGTCTGTCTTCTCTTGCACGCTCTTTTTGCTTCGTTTGTAACAGCTGTCTCTCTGTCACACATGAATCCTCTTCTTAACCTACGTGACCGACCTGTAGCCTCACCTGTTACATACGATGACAATAAAATTTCAAAATTTATATATACGAATTTATTAGTTTCTTTTTATCTTAGTCCTACTAGTTTAATTTTCTCTCAAAATATATATTGTTACACAAACAAACAAATCCAAGTCTAGATTCTAATTTGGAAACTCCTTTTGGAGTTAAAAGGAAAATTTAATTACATATTAACATTTCTAAGTTGAGATTATGAGTATATGAGTCTTTTTAACTTTAATGAGAAATGTAAGAAAAATACAAAAAAATGACGAAATAAAAAAGACTGCCGACAGAATTTGTTCCTTCACAACTCACAAATAATCTTAAGGACAAAACAATTCGTTTTTCTCTTTTCTATTCTTGTCTTTCGCTAATGGTTACAATCAATTTGAGAAAGAAGTTTTCTTTAACAAAGCCATGAAAGCCGCTAATTTGTTAGATTTTTAAACAGGTGCAAAAAGATTTGATTAAATTGACTCGCTGATGTATGATACACCATACAGTATTTGGTGAATGTAATAGTCATTATATATTACATTTAAAGTATATTGATTTCCCTTTAAAAGAAAATATATGCGTAAATAGCATTGGCTGTTGTAATGACAAGAGACAAAAGTCTTACAACATTAGGCATCAAAATCTTTTGGAATTACCAATAAGCATTTCCCAAGGTTGGTCCACTAGTATCGTATGTTTTGGTTTATGTATTTAATAATACAAAGATTTTGTTTTCTTGTTTCTTTGGATTTACCAATAAGCATTCCTTATGATGGCCCATTAAGAATTTTTGTTAATATAAATCGTACTTTGTTTTCTTCTTATGAATGAATATTTTTATCGTATGCAATAAGCCATGCATTATCATCGACAAGAAAATCAAAAAACAAGTAAAACCCCACCAGAAATAGGCATACAGCTACCGACTTAATTCAACCAAAAAAAAAAACACATATCCCAAACAAATAATAGAACAATCCGTTCTGTTTTTTGATTCACATGATGACTCTTCTGTTTATTTCGCGACAACTATAGTAGTAATCACGCTGAATACACACTAACCACATTTGCTACAATTGTATTGTTCCTCATCACGTGATCCAACTAGTTTCACGAGCTAGCTTACCATCGAAGATTCAAACTCGAAAACATTTGTTCTCTTCTCGAACATATAGAGATTTTTTTAGAATGTACAAAGCATTTAATGTCTTCGAAAACTCATAAGAAGAATGAGAGAAGGACCCCACAGACTGTGGTCTCTTTGCATGTAATCTCTGAAACCTCTTTAAAGTCTTCGGTTTGGGTTTGGGTTGGTCCCATTCTTTCACGCAGTCTCTGCCTTTGACCAAAAGCAACCTATCATTACATTTTTTTTAATTTGCATATATTAATATAGGCCACAACAAAAGCTGTTCCTTCATTTAATTTTCTCATTTGTCATTGACACATCAGTATCTTTCAAGATCCAACGGTTCACATTATTTTTAGAAAGCTCCCAAACATTTCCTTTGCACATAATTATTTTTCTTTTTGCTTGGATTACATTAATTTATTCCCTTTTTGAGTGGTGGAACCATAAAACCTAACTAAACACAAACCAATTCTGATTTATGTACTCTCTCCCCACATGGAATCTCCCAATTTATACGTATATCCATGTACGGTACCTATATGTACATACGTAGCATTATAGTGAAAGAGAAACCACGCATAAACAATGCATACGTCTCAGTGGTCTGTTTGAGAGCTATTAGCTTTTTATATACTCTCTTTTTTGGGTATTTGCAAAAAGATTGAGACTCCACATAGAGATGCCTTAATATTTTATTCACATCTTTATAGATTCTCTCTATCCTTTGATCATCTATAAATAATAATACTATATACAGTCTTCAACCATTTATCCACGTATACGTGTATAATATCTATTCTCATGTATCAAATGCATCAACTTTGAGTATATGCCAAAAATAAAATTTAAAACACATATCTTCCTTTCAAAACATAAATCCTCACCCGATTGCCTCGAATCCATTACTCTTTTTTTTAAAATATACGTGGGATTTTTCAACTTCTATTGTAAAAAATTCAGTAGTGAAAATTATGCTTTTTAACACCATTATTTATTTATAGTTATTACATTTGAACATTTGATTACTTATCTCCCTTTATCTCTCTCTCTTTCTCGGTATAATATGATGAAATAAGTAACTAAAAATACTTGTCTTTCCTAAAGCAAAGAAGCAAAGAATCGTGTCCTCTCTTACACAGTCACAGGCTTTTTACATTTTTTTTGCAAGGATCATTTCTTTTCTTGGCTTCGAATTCAGCTCCCTCTTCTTCTTCTTCTTCTTTATTCACTTTCTTTCCCCTTTTCCTTTACTATTTAATTATTTATATTTTAAAAAAATCTGATCAGATATATATAGTCTATATGGTTCCTTCTTCTTTATGTGCAAGAAGAACACATGGTTTAAAGCTTCGAATCTCTCTCCCTTTGCTTCATCACGTAATCTAAAATCACCCCACTCAAGATTTCAAATTCCCTAAACCTTTCGTTTTTGTTTCTTTTATAAATGCTTTTCTCACATATTATTGAATCCTCCTAATAAAATTAAAACCATACTCTCTTTACTCTGTTTTTTTTGTTTCTTCTCTCTACTCTGTTTTCTTCCTTCAAACATTGAACCCTATCTTTAATTTCTCAAAGACTGAAACTTTAGCATAATGGCTTCATCATCATCATCATCAATGTTATCTCCATCTTCGTATACAGAGTTAAAAGATGCTTGGCATCCATCAACAACAGCGGCGAACACAACTGAATCAAGCTACTGGTTTAATTGGAGGGTAATGATCTGTTGTGTATGGATGGCTATAGCGACTGTGATCACTGCTTTTCTTATATTCAAATACGAAGGCTATCGCCGGAAACGTAGCGGTGACGGTGACGGTGACGTAGACGGAGGAGAGAAAGAGTGGTCAGGGAATTTATATGAAGACGAGACTTGGAGGCCTTGTCTTCGTAATATTCATCCAGCTTGGCTTCTTGCTTTTCGTGTCGTTGCCTTCTTCGTTCTTCTTATTATGTTGATTGTTATTGGCCTTGTCGATGGACCGACCATCTTCTTCTACTACACTCAGTAAGCTTTCTCTCTCTCTCTCTCTCTCTCTCTTTAGATTTCTTTTGAGTCTTTTAAGAGAAAAAAAAATTGATACTTTTCTTGAATCGTTATGTGGTTTGGCTAAAGATTTTGTAGGTTCATAAACATAGAAGCAAAGAATGTGACATTCTTGATTAAGTTTTTGGGTGGGTTTTAGGAAAAAAAAAATCGAAACTTTCTTGAATTTTTATATTGGGAATTAAAGATTTTGCTGGTTCACAAGAAATGTGACATTCTTGATTAAGAGTCGAGATTGACACATTCTTGAATTAAGATTTGTGGTTGTTTTTATTAAAAAAAAAAAAAAAGAAACATTGTTGAATTGTTAAGTGGGGAATTAAAGATTTTGCAGCCTCACAAGCATATAGGAGCAATAATGTAACATTCTTGATTACGGTAGAGAGTAGCAACAGTTCTTGAATCCGATCTCTAGACAATAGATAGTATAGATACAAAACCAATGTCTATGTAATTGGCTCTAATCAGTTTTTCCTCTTTATTGTTTTGATTTGCAGGTGGACTTTTGCTCTGATCACTCTCTATTTTGGAGTAATGTTCTGTCTCAAAACTTAATTACGTTGCTTATCAACCTTATAATTAGTGACATTGTAATCTGATATCTTTGAACAGCTAGGCTCGCTTCTTTCGCTCCACGGATGTTACCAATACAACAAAAGAGCAGCTGGCGATAGAGTAGATAGCATTGAAGCTATAGACTCAGAGAGAGCAAGATCCAAAGGAGCTGATAATGCAATTCAACAGAGCCAATACTCTAGTAATCCAGCTGGTTTTTGGGGATATGTTTTCCAAATAATCTTTCAGGTATCATCAAGATCAAAAATTCATAATCATGCAACACGATTATATCGGGTTGTTATGAGTTCAGAGTTCTTAATTGGATATCTCGCCTTAAAACAGATGAATGCAGGTGCAGTTTTGCTCACTGACTGTGTCTTCTGGTTTATCATTGTTCCGTTCCTTGAGATCCATGATTATAGCCTCAACGTTGTAAGTAACTTAATAAGCTACATAGAATTTTTTGACTCATTACATAAAAAGCATTTGTTGATCAGTTTATATATGATCAAAATATTGCAGCTGGTGATCAACATGCACTCTCTTAACGCCATTTTCTTGCTTGGTGATGCTGCATTGAATTCTCTGGTAATATCTCAGATTCTAACAAATGAAATATGTATTAGCTGTATAACCTCTGATTGATCCTTATCTGATTTTTTTGAATTTTCATAATTACAGAGCTTTCCATGCTTCAGAATTGCTTACTTCTTCTTCTGGACAATAGCTTATGTTATCTTCCAATGGGCCCTCCACTCTCTAGTCCATATATGGTAAATGATCTCATACAAATTCTACTGATTAGTTTCTTTACAGTAATGATTCTTAACTTTGACAGTATTGTTGTTTATTAACAGGTGGCCTTACCCATTCCTGGACTTATCATCACACTATGCTCCACTATGGTAACTTCAAAGCTTATTATAATAATGTTTTTCAATGCTTCCTTAATTTGTTTCATTGGAAAATTAAGGGCTGATGACATTCAAATGATGCGGCATTTTTTGTTTTTACAGGTATTTCTCAGTTGCAGTGATGCATTTGCCATGCTACGGAGCCTTTGCGTTGTTGGTGAAGCTAAAACATCGGCTATTACAAAGATGGTTTCCTGAATCTTACCAGAGTCCTCGGTAGTAGTAGCTTACTTGCAACGCAAGAGCAAGCAAAAGCATTCGATTGGAAGTTTTTTTTTTTTTTAAGTAGAAAGGATGATTTTTGAAAGATACGGAATGAAAAAAAGTGTGGAGCAACAAAACTCATCATGCTTATAAATATAATTAATTCTTTGCAGTATTTTATTTAGCTGTTTAATTTATAACAAGGAGAAAAAAATGAATAATGTGCATCGAAATTGCATCAGAACAGAGTTCGGTTTATCCAATTCAATTCCTTTAGGACCTCTACAAATGTTGAGCCTACCTCCCCCATCAAATGCAAATTCCATGACAGAAACTTTTCAGAATTAAAACTCTAATATACCGAAGAAAAAGCTCGATGACTCAATGGACTAGCTTGATCATTGTTGTACAGCAAAAGTCAGGCGGATGTTCTGTGGTTTTAAATAAAGAATTCTTTTAGTAACAGATAGTTGGATCCGTCGCAAGTAACTTATATGCAGTATCTTGATTTTAGGCCCAACGATTTAGATAATTTAATTGCACTCAACACATACTACTAGGTAGTATAGGTACTAAACAGTTACTATTAAATATGGCATATAAGATTCAGTAAATTTGAAAAACAACGTTTAATTTAAAATTACTACTATATATACCATTACTCTTTCTTGCAGGTTTGAGATTTTCGTCGAGGTTTACGTCCACGATTAGTAAGACGTAAACGAAGAGGAAAAATCGTCCGGAATGCTTTCCTACGTTCTTCCTACAACATATCAAATAATGAAACATGAGCATTTGGTGAAACATGGGACTTTTATTTATTTATCTCAGTCCCTTCTACTGAATCTAGAAGCCACACTTTCTTTTTTCAATGTTTTAGGGCCTTTGTAGGTAAACCAATTACATGCTTTCTATTTTTCACATTTGGGGACCCCAACTGTTTTTATGATAAATCGCATCTATCTATCTGTTGAAAATATTTAGTTTTCATTTAAGAAAAACTTGCCTGTCGGAGCCAATGCCCTCGATCGTACTCGAATGACTTAGTTTGCTTCTTCACCTTACGTCTCATCTCGTGTACCTACAACATTGTATATGAATGAAACATGGGACTGTTTTTTTTTTTACTCTTCAGAATCAAGAAGCACACTTTCTTCTTTCAATTAATGTTTTCGGGCCTTTTAGCAACAAATCTTTAGTTTAACATTAACAAAAAAAACTTGCCTCTCGCCAAGCCTGTGGATCGTACTCGGCCGAATGAACATTCTCCTTGGGTTGAAAATACCCAATAAAACGACCATCCTGCTTGACGACGAGAGTGGAAACAGTTAAACAATGAAACAATGTTAATTATGATACAAGGAGACAGAGAGAGAGAGAGAGAGAGAGAGGGATACTTACTCGTCGCGTATGTTCTTCAGTTGAGAGATGCGTCCTGAAATCATCAAGGCTTTCGTAATAACAGTAGCAAATTTCGCAATAAAATACTGAGGTGGATTCACTTTCACTGAACTTCTGATAAACGTGGCTTTTTAACTCTGAACGAACGTGTACTCTGGTCTCTGAAACTGTGCATAAAAATTCAATTTCACTGCAATTCAGAAAGTGTTTTCTTGCCTCTGAAAGAGTGGGAAAACTTTCACTTTTACTGCACTTGTGAGGAACGTCTTTTCTTGTCTCTGAAACTCTGGCAAAACTTTGACTTGTACTGCACTTCTGAAGAACGTGTTTTTTTGTCTCTGAAACTGTGGAAAAGAAATTATCGTAATTAGTTTAATGGTTATGTCAAACAGTACTGGATGGATGATCGATGAGAGGACAGACAAAATAAACACCTGCAAGTAAGCTTTCCCAGAACCACTCGGCAGAAGTGAGCAGGGCAGACATTTTGCGAGGCCTCCATGAATAAGCCAGAAAAAGCTTGTGTTTGTGCACTTGTAGTAGCGTGACAAGACAAATTGAATAGACCGGTTCCAAAGTATTCGTTATGACCATTATAGTAGCCGGAGGAGGATTAGAATCTACCCAAATCTCGATATCTTCATAAATTACAGTGCATGTGTTAGCTGTTTCAACAAAGGAAAGCAGCTATTGATCAGTAGGCATAGACGATGAATATTTTTAAACCGCCCTAAATTCCAAAAGATGGACTAACCGTAAAAGGAATGCACAACATTGACTCCAGTGGAAGAGAGCCCTCGCAGGAGGTGATCAGGGATACGGTTTAGGTCGCCAAAGGCAGTGATGGAGACAGGACCAGAGTAGCCAAGATTCTTGAATGCCGCTTCTAAACTCGGCCGGACCCGGCGAGCATCGTATCCCTTGGGGATCGGACATTGAAACAAGTTCCACCACACCGCTATCTGAGCTGTCGCGTATTCAGGCGTCGCCGGGTATTCCTTTGCCCACTCCTCTGTTACACAGTCAACTGCTGTATCCGTAGGGTCTATATCCTCCTGCTTGACAGAGAGAGTGGAAACAGAGGTAGTTGCTCAAAATATGTAGTAGACAATGAAACAATTGATGATATACAAGTATATATATTTAGAGAGAGAGATAGATAGAGGATACGTACTTGTCGTTTATGCTTATAACTCGAGAGATGCTTCCTGAAAATTTCAGGGCTTTGGGAATCGAAGTTGCAAGATTTGCAGTAAAGCGTGGCAGATGATAACTCGCCCGTGTCACTGCGCTTCTCCTGAACAAGTGGTGCGCTTCTGGTCTCATCATCCGCGTACCCTAGTAATCTTTCCCAAACCCACTCTCTACAAGTTTTCAGGATTGTCAAAGACCGATACTCGGTTGAAGAAACCAGAAAAAGGTTGTATAGCGTCCGTTGTTGTAGCCGGGCCAGATCCCAAGCGAAGACAGTGTGCACCTGATTGGATATGATCATCATTGAAGCCGGAGCAGGATTTTTACCTCGCCATTCCACCATATCCGCATACATGAGTGCGTTTGTGCTTTCTGTTCCAGCCAGAACCAAGGAAAAAAGGATTAAGTCAGCTATTAACCAAAACAGAGCAAAAAACACAAAAAGTGAGGTTAAATGTGTAGTTTTGTATATACTACCGAACCCGTTCACGTAACAGTGCTACTTCCAGTAGGGTAAGGATAGTGGAAATTTAAACTCTAAACTCCAGAGATCGAATAAAATTTGGACTTACCGGGTCTGGTATGTGCAACAGCGACTCCAGTGGAAGAGAGCACTCGCAAGAGGTGATCAGAGGTTTGTGTTTGGTCGCCATAGGCAGTGATGGAGACAGGACCAGAATAGCCATCACTTTTGAATGCCGCTTCTAAACTCGGACGGAAGAGACGAGCATCATAACCCTCGGGGATCGGACAGTCCTTCATGTCCCACCACACCGCTATCTTAGCAGCCTTCGCCGGTTCCTCCCACCTCCTTGAGACGCGACTGCTCATCCCTCTAAACCTAAAATAAATAACAGACACAAGTCCTCCTTACCAAAGAAAATAACAGACACAAGTCCTCGATCCATAGTAGGGTTTCTTTCTTTTTATATACACCAAACTAAATGGGCCTAAATGATTTTCCTAATTCAACTCATGCTTATAAATATAATTAATTCTTTGCATGATTTATTGAGCTGTTTTTATTTATAAGAAGGAGAATAAAATGAATAAAAGGAAAAATGTGGATCGAAAGTGCATCAGAACAGAGTTCGGTTTGTGCAGAAGTTGAAAATTTTACCCCTCTCTAAACCAATAATTTAATCAATTTACTACTAATAATTTAGGATCTTTTTGCTAGTATGTTTAAAGATAAGGTCCACAGGCCAAAAACTAAATTTATATCCAACCTTTATTTACCTCACTCTCTCTTTTATTTCACAATCTCATCGTCTAATTCTTTTGACTTCCGTTCCAAGGGGTTTGACAAATTGAATATTTCCTTAGGGTTTGTTCTGTTCCTCTGTTTTTAATATTCTCTGCTCTGCTTTTGGTTGATGTTGTTCTTCTGCGTGGGTCAAAAAAAAAAAACTCTAGTCTCTTAAATTACGGGTGGGGGTTTTGTTTAAGATATGGACAAGATTACTGGATTCTCTGATGATGAATTGCTCGTGAAGATCCTATCGTTTCTTCCGACAAAATTTGCTATAACAACGAGTGTTTTGTCGAAGCGATGGAAGTTTCTTTGGATGCGGGTGCCAAAACTTGAGTACGAAATGAGCATGTATTCTTCAGAATTTTACCATCGATATTTGTTCCCTGAGGAAGGTGACAGCGAAACCTATTCTATAGAGTTGGAAAGATGCGAGAGGATGCGGTGTTTTATTGACAAGAATCTGCCATTACATAGCTCTCCGGTCATAAAGAGCTTGAAACTCACGTTTTACAATGAACTTTTTCAACCTGAAGCTATCAAACTGTGGGTTGAAATTGCAATCTCTCGTTGTGTTGAGGAGCTAAGCGTTGCATTTTCTAGTTTAAAGGGAAAACTTAATGTAGTAATGCCGAGTAGCTTGTATACTTGCAAATCACTTGTGACGTTGAAACTAACCAACGGCATTTACGTGGATGTTCCTCATGTTTTCTGCCTCCCCTCCTTGAAAACTTTGCACCTTCGACATGTGATATACGCAGATGAAGAATCTCTTCAACGGCTTTTATCTAATTCCTCTGTTTTGGAAGATCTAGTTATGCAACTATATCCATATGACAATGTGAGAAAGTTTGCTGTAATCATCCCGTCATTGCTTAGTTTATCCTTTAGGATATCTGAATCTGATATGGGTGCTTCTAAAGAGTTTAGGATAGATACTCCTTCTTTGAAATATTTCACAGTTTTCTGTAAAAGTTCATTCGGCTTGATTGAGAGTATGCCTAAGCTGGAGGAGGCAAATATCACTGCTAGTCACAATATCAAGAAGCTTCTTGAGCTTGTCACATCTGTCAAGCGTCTTTCATTGACAATCATGCACGACAATGCAGAGGTAATTTAAATCTACTGATAATTTTTAATTCTACAATCTCACTAATATCTCTTTAGATTACTAAACCGTCCTTTGTACAGGCTCTCACTGCTGTATATGCTAAGGATATTGTCTTTAAGGAGCTTGAGCATCTGAAGTTTCGTATCCATCACGCATATTGGTCGAAGGTACTACACTGGTTGCTCATAGCTTCACCAAAACTACGAAAATTAGAGTTCGATGTAAGTTTCTTCGATATAGGCTACTATTTTGGTTCAAATTCAATGTATCGCGTCGCGTGCGGCCTTTATCTTCCAACTCTTTCTTCTTTAATCCAAAGGAACATTTTTCACGTGATGGTATGGACACATTGGTGTGCTGGAAGCAACTGAATAGTGTTCCTCAATGTTTGTTGTCGAGTCTCCAAACTTTCAAGTGGACATGCTACCAGATCTCTGTAGAATGTAAAGATCTGGTGAAATATATCTTAAGAAAGTCTTGCCAGTTAAAGACTGCAAAAATTGTGTTTGGACGAGGGTTGGATCCACAAAAGAAGTTTGAGACGGAGACGGAGGTGAAATTTTGTTTCCGTGCTTCACCCATCGTAATTCTCTCGACGGCTGAGGAGTCTTGCGAATCAAGATTACTGACAGCTTTGAAATTTCTCTATTAGAGTTTTTGTTGCATTTCGTTTAGAGTGTTTGTTAAAGTCATTAAGTGTTTTTAAGTTAATATTCAAAATGATTCTGGATACATATGACGTTTAATAAAATTTAAGACACCCACTAACTAAAATTTCAGACGTGGTTGAAGTCTATATTCCACCAAATTAACAAAGAGATACGTTGTGCAGTTACACTGCGTGAAAGAAAAATAAAACCGAAACCCTATGGATGAGCCTTAAATTTGGTTAAGACTTAAGAACAAGCAACGATCTAGTGTTTAAACTTTAAAGGTCTCTTTATAACCCTCTTAAGCTCCTGAAATTAATTTAATGGTATTGTTTCAAGTTGGAGTATATATATATATATATATATATTCTACATGGAAAATTACTAATTAATGTTCCATATCAAAAGCATAAAGCTCCTGTAAACATAAGTTTCTTACATCACAAGTCTCTAACCCTCGGATGCGAAAGGAATTTGATAGCGTTCTAAATTTGATCCTCCCGTATTGGTTCTGAGTTCTTAAACACATATGATGGAGGATCCTGAGCTATGGTACCTTGCTGAACCTCATTAGAGGCTATAACAAGACATTTATCAACAAGAACATTATTAAATCCCTCTAGATGACAATATTTCCAATTATTTATCAAGTTCGATCGAGCTAACAAAATCAATACAGATCACGGGTCGGATTGGGATCAGTGGGGAGGTCTGGTTCGCGGGTCGGATTGGGATCCGTTGGAAGTTCTAGTTCGCGAATCGGATGTGGAGCATTCGGGAGGTCGGAGTCGAGTATCGGTGAAGGATCAGGAATCGGAGGTGAAGGAGGTGCCGAAGTCGACGATGAAGAAGTCGTGACAAGCGGAGAAGGAACCTGAGATGGGCCTTGATCCAACAAAACTGAAGAAGAAACAAGTTGGGCTGCTGGTGTAGAAATTGGGCCTAATAAAATTGGTGGTTCCAAGTCCAACTCATTGGAAAGAGAAGTCCATAAGTCGACTTCTGAATTATCTTCGTTATTTGTGGCCACGGTTGACGATGGTGTGGCATAAGGGAAAACTGTTTCGCAAAACACATCCTTTTCCAGATCAAATAAACGCCAGCCTTTTTTACCGTGAGGATAGCCTAAGAAAACACACTTTCCACTCTTAGAAGCAAACTTATCTCCTTTCTGATTCTGATTGTGTGCATAACATAAGCTTCCAAATATCCTTAGATGCTCATAACTTGGCTTAGCATTGTACAACTTTTCGTAAGGAGTAACACATTGGAGGATAGAACTAGGAGTTCGATTGATCAGATATGCGGCGGTTAAAACACAATCACCCCAAAACTTCATTGGCAGCCTCGATTCGAACCGTAATGCTCTAGCGACGTTAAGTATATGATGATGCTTTCTCTCTACTCGACCATTCTGTTGGGGAGTCCCAACACAGGAGATTTCGTGTTTGATCCCATGTTCACGAAGATAACTTGTAAGACACATAAATTCAGTGCCATTGTCACTTCGAATTTTCTGTACATGAGTTCCAAACTGACGAGAAACCAAGGCGAGAAAATATTTGATTTGCGTTGTTGTTTCTGTTTTGTTGTTGAGAAGAAAAAGCCACACCCCGCTGGAGAAGTTATCAACGATTGTTAAAAAATAACGAGCCCCTGAATAAGTTAGAGTTCGATACGGCCCCCACAAATCACAATTAACCAATTGAAAAATATGATCGGTTTTATTCATACTGCTTGGAAAAGGAGCACGAGTTTGCTTTGAACGAAGACATACATCGCAAGCATTATTAAAATTCTCTAAAGAAACTGAAACTGAAACATTGTGAAGTTGACCAACAATTTTGCAGAAGGGTGACCCATTCGTCGATGCCACAGATCATAAGACTCCTTTGTCCGTGTCGTCACAGAACCATCTACCTCCATGTTTCGGAAAAAGAACGTTCCATGCTCACATTTTCCTGCTCCAATCACCGTCCTCGAAGTGCGGTCCTGAACAACAAGGAAGTGATCAGCAAGTTGAACCACACACCGGTTTTCATCCATCAATTGCCCCACAGAAATCAGATCAGAACATAACCCCTCAACATAGTAAACATATCGCAAAATCAAACCAGCCCCAAGAATAACAACACCTTCCAAAACAGAAACATGTTCCCTACCATCAGCGAGAATGACCATAACTGGTGCCATGGCTTTCAAATCAAATAAAACCTCTAAGCGACCTGTCAAGTGGTGAGATGCACCTGTATCTAGGATCCAAGAGAGAACAGATGACGTACCCGATAGACGATCAGTGATGGCAGACGGAGCCCGTTTGTTCAATAAATTCTTGATGCCTTCCCACTCTGCATGAAACAGAGCAGCAACACCATCACGATCAGCGTCAGTGATCACGGCTGGGAATACGGGAAATAGCTGCTTTCTGAGCTTTCTCGTCTGATATAGAGACTTTCAGGTTTTCTAGATCAGCTATTATCCTTTGAAACTCATCGCTCAGGTCAGTGAGGACTCACTCACTCATCTACGTATTACTAATAATTTTTTCTATCTACTGAATTAAAGACCCGCCACGCCGGGCTATAAGATACAGCTGTTGGCATGGTCGGTAGCAGGGGCGGAGATTTGCACAGCATTGGCATAGGACACACCACGTCCACGACCCGCACTGGAAGATGCAACAGAGCCTCCATGTCCTCGACCGTGTGCTGTGCGAGTCCGCGGTCTCTCTCCCCACCACTCTGAATACCTAATGACAGCGTAGCAACTATCAGAGAGATGACTAGGTCGATTGCAGTGCTTACACAGAACACCCATGTCTTTGTCATCCCGGCGAAAATGAGATTGAGCAGCAAAAGCAGTGACATCAAGTTGCTCAGCAGATGTCTGAGTTGCTTGACGAACCAAGTCCTCTTCTTGACGTACAATGTTATACACTTCCTCCATAGGCTGAAGTGGAGTCCGAGAAACCAAGCTAGAACGAACAGTACGGAAACTGCTATCATCAAGTCCAAAGAGAAACTGATGCACTTTATCGTCTTCGCGATCTTGCTCTTGAACGGCACCAAGATCACAAACGCACTGACCACACTTTCACACTCGCAATGGTCGATAAGCAGACATACTGTCCCAGATTCGGGAAAGCTTGCCAAAGTACGCCTCAATAGCGAGACCACGTTGCTTGCAACAAGCAAGCTCTGCCTTGAGTTGTTGAATCTGTGGTCTGTTGGTGACGGAGAAACACTTCTTCAAGTGATCCCAAAGGTCCTTGGCAACATCCCGATGAGAAATGTTGGAACGCAAAACTGGATTGCCCACCAGTCATCAAGATCCAGAGATCCGATGTTAGGACGTCGTATCGAACCATCCAAGAAACCGAATATCTTGCGTGAAGCTAAAGCTGTCTTCATTCCACAAGTCCATTCGTCATAGTTCGTACCTTTCAACAGCGGATGAGAGATCACAGCACCAGGATTGTCGGCAGCAGTCAAATCATATGGAGAGATCGTGCGGTGAAATTCCATTGTGGTCGAGGTTGGGATCACTAGAGTCGGGTTTGTCGAGGTCGAGTTCGTCGGGGTCGGGTTCGTTGGGGTCGGGTTCGTTGGGGTCGGGTTCAAGGAATCGTCAGTAGCGGTGGTGCTCATTGTCGGAAAAAGGAAAGAAAAAAAATAAATCAAGTTTATGGTTTTGGCTCTGATACCATATAGGAACGCAGAGACAATCTGTTGAATTGTGTTGATTCTATTGATGAATGAGCCATTACATATACAGTAGAATCTCTATAAATTAATAAGGTCTGGACTATGAAATTTTATTAATTTATAGAGGTTTTAATTTCTTGATAAATTAATAATTATTAATTTATCGAGAAATTAATATTTTATTAATTTATGATGAGATTTTTAATTTTCATAATTTTAACAATTCTATGTTCTCATTCATATTTTGAAAGAATATTCTTAATTTATCATCTTGGCTATCGTAATTACTATGTTTAGAGTTTAGAGTTTAGGTAAAAATGACAAATGTTAGAAAAGTTTAGAAGAAATTGCTACTAATACCATTCATGTTAATGATGAAGTCAAAGAAGATATTGCGGTAAATTTAGAACTAATTACATGTAAAGGACTAATTATCGCATTTAAGACTCTCCACAATTTTTGATCGCGATTTGAAAAAATGACAATAAAAAATATTAGAGATGAGCTCCAATAAGAATGAAAATTCAAGAATATGCAAATAACAATAGAGTCATTTTCACTAATTTTTTTAGATATATATATATATATTAATATTATTTGATTATTAATTTATGATATTGATGAGACCATATTTTTACGTAGGATTTTCAAAAATATTATTATCTTATTAATTTACCGAAATATGTCATTTTTTACACTGGTCCAACTCGGGACCAAAAGAAGTTATTAATTTATAGCGAATATTAATTTAAAAAGTATTAATTTATAGAAGTTCTACTGTATACAAGAGAGTATTTCCTAATGTAAGAGATTACAGAGTAAATACATAATCAGATTATCAATGTAATTGATATCGTATCATTGACTGTGATATGGGAGATATTATAGGAGATATCACAATATTTTGGGTCATCTTTCAACACATCAATAACTAAGGGAGAACCTCTCTGGCAGTCAATTAAAGATTCAAGCTGCACAGCCTTGTCCTTCTTATTGGGAGGGACAATTGTCCTCATAGGGGGGTTTCTGATAAAGGACAGGCCATCCAAGATACTTGTCTCCCTTGGAGCCACTTCTGTGTTGTTTGATGTGATATTGGTTCTGTTCTACTACAGCAACTCTAAACTTCAAAGAAAGAAGCTCCAGAAATCTTTGTGGCTGGTAGGTTTTTTCAATGTAGTTGTTATAGCATTTAAACTTGGTTTGGCAGACCTTGTCCAACATTTGAAGAGATGAACTATCATGCTCCAACTAGCTAGAAAAATATTTTGTCTTATCATTGCTTCTCTCTCCTTTGTTTTCCTATTTACCAAAAGATTATGAGGTTGTATTTATGTGAACTAAATCACTATGAGGGTTTTACAAAGTTTATTTACGTATCCGTCTACTTCATATCCTTTAAATTAATCAAGCAACTAGCTAGTGTTTAAAGGTCTCTTATCACCTTTTAAGCTCCTTAATTTAATGGTATTGTTTCAAGTTGGAGTATATATATATATATTCTAGATGGAGCTAATGTTCCATATCAAAAGCATAAAACTCTTGTAGTTACATAAGTTTCTTACATCACAAGTCTCTAACCCTCGGATGTGAAAGGAATTTAACATATATATGTATACTAGGTGCATGTCCTGAGCGTGTTACCCCGCTTAGTAGGGACTGACTATGAATCGAGCCTTGTTGATTATATATTGAAAAAACAAAAATCAATGATAAATGGAAAGAAGACCGGAATATGATTTGTGCCAACATTTTCATTTTGTTGGATGAAAGGAATTTTGTTTCATATTACAATATTAGCCAGGCTGGATTGTGGAGAATCACTATCCATTAAGTTGGAGGGATATCAAAGGCACTTCAAATGTTTGGACCGAACAAAATGGTTAATTATACAGAGGTAAAGTGAGTCATAAAAAAAGCAAGCAATGGAAAAAATGGTATATCAATACTCCATAGTATAAAATTTATAAAAGTTAAGTATTTTATTTACAAAATCATTCACAAAACATAAAAATCTGAGGCAAGTTAATTCAAGAGGATGGAGAGATAATGTTTACTATGTTTAGTATTTGGAGTTTAGGATTTAGAATTTAGTTACTTTGTATATATAAGGATATTATTGAAAATAGATTACAAGAGAAGGTATTTTTTAAAAAATTATTTGTTGTTAAGTATTACTTTTAGATGATGAAAGTAAAATTAATATATAGAACAACATTAAATTGTCTATCAAAGTAACTATATAGTAAGATCTTACAATTTTTTTTTAGACTACTTATCAGTTTTTTCCATAAAAAAAAATAAAAGTGTAAATAAATATAATTTCTCTTAATTACTTAACGAAAATACCAAATTAAATTAATTTTGCGGTAACTAAAACAATGGTCATATTATTATAGTAACATATTGTTTAAATATTTTCAACAATACTGTGTACTTAAATTTTTTTTTTTCTCTATCTCAAAATGACTCTTTTATGAAGCATCATATAATAAATATATATTAAAATATTATAGTTAAACTGTAATATCATAAAAAATAATTTTTAACACATATAGTAACAATTACATGTACATTTCATATACAATTGAATAGAAATTTCATTTTTTATTTCAAATTAATAATGCATACATAACCCACGCATCGCGTGGGCTATTTTCTAGTATGTATATATTATATAACAATAAAACTTTGCTAAACGAACATATACATTTATATATATATAATAATATAAGACTTCAAAGATTTCAAGCAAATAACTATTGTTAATTGTAGAGATAAATGTCAATCAATAAAAATGGAAGGTCTTTCTGTGTTTTACACGTACTCAAGAATTGAAATTAAATTATGTTCTGTCATTATGTGGATTATTGTCTCTCTTTTGATTAAAAAAAAAAAGTATTCGTTTTGTCCCATGTAAGTTCAATTACAAAAAACAAAAATTGGATTCAAGCAATTTAGATCTTAAGCATCTCGAACCGTCGTTTTTGTGGTGCATGGAAGTAACTAATGCATTATTAGACAACCAAAGGTGTCTAGAAATTCCACATTTTGATATGGTTCTGTAAATTGTAATGTTAGGAAACTGAGTCATCAGGAGACTTACAAGCTGCTTTCAGCACTATATCCTGTATAGACCAAAAACCTCTGATGGACGGTGGAAGAGAAGGCTACGTCCACCTCACGACCATCCTCAAAAGTGTCCTCGCGTTACTTCTCCGAGACTTGTCGCCGTGGCACTCTAAGGACTATTCTGGTTGGTGGTGATGGATACCGGAAAAAACAAGAAACCATCATACCGGAAATAGGATATCAACTTGTTGTCATCTGGTTTTTGAATTTTCATAATTACAGAGCTTTCCATGCTTCAGAATTGCTTACTTCTTCTTCTGGACAATATAGCTTATGTTATATTCCAATGGGCTCTCCACTCCCTAGTTCATATATGGTAAATAATTTCATACAAATTCTTTACTGATTAGTTTTTTTTTTAAAGTTACTATGCTAATAATTTAGGATTTTTTTGCTAGTGAATAATTTAAAGATAAGGTCGACAGGCCAAATCTGTATTTTATCTCATTCTTTCTTTTATTTCACAATCTCATCGTCTAATTCTTTTGACTTCCGTTCCAAGGGTTTTGACAAATTGAATATTTCCTTAGGGCTTTGTTCTGTTCCTCTGTTTTGATTCTTCTCTGCTTTTGGTTGATGTTACTGTTCTCTGTCAGGTAAAAAAACAAAACTCTAATACTTAACCTACGGTGAGGGTTTTGTTTAAGACATGGACAAGATCATTGGGTTTTCTGATGATGAATTGCTCGTGAAGATCTTATCGTTTCTTCCAACAAAAGATGCGGTAAGCACAAGCATTTTGTCGAAGCAATGGAAGTTTCTTTGGATGCGGGTACCAAAACTTGACTTCGATGAAAACATCATGTATCCTGGTGAATTTTGCTGCCAATATATCTACTTAGGGGAGGATGAGAGAAGAGATTATTTTATCAAGTTGGGAAAAAGCCATATGATGCGGCGTTTTATTCACAGGAATCTGCCATTACATAGCTCTCCGGTCATAGAGAGTTTGCGTCTCGGTCTTTTCACTGATGCGTTTTCAACCTGAAGACATCAAACTGTGGGTTGAAATTGCAATCTCTCGTTGCGTCGAGGAGCTAAGCGTTGGATTTTCTAGTTTCAATGGAATACCTAATGCGTTACTGCCGAGTAGCTTGTATACTTGCAAATCACTTGTGACATTGAAACTAAGAGACCACATTCTCGTGGATGTTCCTCATGCTTTTTGCCTCCCCTCCTTGAAAGCTTTGCACCTTCGACGTGTGATATACGCAAATGAAGAATCTCTTCAACGGCTTTTATCTAACTCCTCTGTTCTGGAAGATCTTGTTCTGGAACTATATCCAGGGGACAATGTGAGAAAGTTTGCTGTTATCATCCCGTCATTGCTTAGTTTATCCTTTATCATGTCTGCTCAGTGTGCTTCTGAAGGGTTTAGGATAGATACTCCTTCTTTGAACTATTTCACAGTCAAAGATTTCTGTAAAAGTTCATTCGGCTTGATTAAGAATATGCCTAAGCTGGAGGAGGCAAATATCACTGCTAGTCACAATATCAAGAAGCTTCTTGAGCTTGTCACATCTGTCAAGCGTCTTTCATTGACAATCATACAAGGCAACGGTACAGAGGTATTGTATATGGGATCGGTATGGACACATCGGTTTGCTGGAAGCAACTGAATAGTGTTCCTCAATGTTTGTTGTCGAGTCTCCAAACTTTCAAGTGGGCAGGTTATAACCATGTCTCTGTAGAAGGGAAAGATCTGGTGAAATATATCTTAAGAAAGTCTTGTCAGTTAAAGACTGCAACATTTTTGTTTGGACTAGGGTGGGATCCACAAAAGAAGCTTGAGATGGAGACGGAGGTGAAATTATTTTGTTTCCGTGCTTCACCCACATGCAACCTCTTATTTCAATCGATCGCTGAGTATTCTTGCAAATGACATCTTCCGGTTTTTTTCTATTAGAGTTTTTGTTGCATTTAGTTCAGATGATTTTATGTGTTTCTTTATGTCATTAAGTGTTTCTTGAAGTCTTAATTCCACCAAATTAACAAAAGAGATACGTTGAGCAATTACACTGCGTGAAAAAAAAAAAAAAAAAAAACGAAACCCTACGGATGAGCCTTAAATTTGGTTAAGATGGTTGGAATATGCTTGCACTTGGACTTATCAAGTGCTTTCTCAAGTGCCTTGAAATCTTCATGATAGACCGGACACCGATCCACTCCACCACCGCCGCATGAGCAGTTGTTTTTGTGGTTCGATGATTTCTTGCGGCGTTTGTTTTCCTCGTCCTCGAGAATTAGCTCACGACGTTCCTCTATAAGGTCCGGTAATATGCCAATGAGACAAACCAAAAACATACCGATCAGTATAAGGGCGCTTACCAAATCCGCTGTATCCACCGTCAACGCCATTAATTACTCCCCTTGCTTCACAGACTTCACACACACAACAAAATAAATCTAGCTAGCTAAGCTAGGGTTTCTCAAATTTATTAGAAAAATATTTTCGAGATAGAAAAATAGAATTACCTAAGAAACTTGGACATGCAGTTAGTTATATATAAATTACTAAGATTTGGATGTCTTCGAACTTCCGACGTGATATTGTTTTGGATTTAGTTTCCTGAATATTTAAAATACAATCCTATCCCCACTCCACATTAAAACCAAACTCCTATCGAAAATAATGCAAGTAATTAAGATTTGGATGACTTCGAATATCTTATGGTATATATATAATGCTGTTTTAGATTTAGTTTCCTAAGTTAAATTACAATCCTACCCACACTCTCATTAAACAGAACCTTTTTGAAAATTACATTTACACACGATCATAAAAACCTCATGGACTAAAATATAACATCTCACAAGAAATTAAGTTACAAAAGAAAAAACAAATTTACACAATCTTAGTTTATGTATAACCAAAAAAAAAAAAACAAAAGAAAAACATTAAAAAGGATGCTTCTTCCCAATCTCGAAAACTAGTAGATTTATCTAGTCAATCTTTTAAGTTGGGAGAACATGGAACGAATAGTGTCGCACTTTGATAAACGTATAATATCGGAGAAAGCTCTCACATCTTCATGACAGATGCGGCAACAATGATCATCATCTCCAAGTTCAATGTCACCATCATCATCATCATCTTCTTCTTCTTCTTTCCAAAAATACGGTGAACAGGTATCGACAAGGAGATAGATATAAAGAACTACTCCGAAGAAAAGAAAGTAAGATGTAACCAGATTGTCCACTGTCACCATCTTTTCAATCCACTACAATATTTTGTAACAACAATATATAGGCAAAACCGATGCTGATTCAGAAACTAATGATCTAGGGTTTACCAAAGGAATGTGTTTTTTTTTTATAGCCTCCGAATATACTTTATCTTATTTGGGCTTGAAAGTATTAATTTTAGTTGGGCTTAAAAGTGGCCCACCAAGCCTAACAACATCACAAAATGTTGTTGGTTTGGTCGATGGAAATGGAAATATCAAAGTCGTCGTCGGTGCTCACTTCAGTCGCGATCTTGTTTCTTCTTCGTCTTCCTTAGTCTCTGGCGCCGCTTTGTCTCAGTCGCAATCTCGTAAGCTTCTTCACTCTTCTCTTTAGTTCAATCATTAATCATAACTCGTTTTCGTTCAAACTGATCGATGTGATGTAGAAACCTAATTTTCTCGGGTCCTGATGACGAAATGGGGACTCGGAAGAACACGATCGTTGACTTTTATTAGTGTTCTGTTACATTTTTGCGACCATCAGTGACTAGTGACCAAGTTTTGTGTGTTTGTTACTTTGTTAAGTTGTAAACTATCACAAAATTTATTAAAAGTACTTAAAGACTGTATAGTAAGCTGATTACTAGTTGTTTATTTTGTAACAGAACAACGATATGGAGAAAGACATGGCATTGAATTTGATGATGGGGGACAAACTGGTACTGAGAGGTTTGAAATTTTACGGTTTCCATGGAGCGATTCCTGAAGAGAAGACACTTGGCCAGATGTTTATGCTTGACATAGATGTTTGGATGTGTCTCAAAAAGGCTGGTCTATCTGACAACTTAGATGATTCCATCAGCTATGTCGACATTTACAAGTTAGTATTTTTTGTTCTAGGTAACTACGATTTGCATATATGCTTGCTGTATGTTTATTATAATCTATTGTGGAATTTTTCAGCTTGGCAAAAGAAGTTGTACAAGGGTCATCAAGAAACCTTCTGGAGGCAGTAGCAGAACTTATAACGTCCAAAACTTTGGAATCATTCCCTCAGGTTAAAGCTGTTCGACTGAAGCTATGGAAGCCAAATGTTCCTCTTATCCAAAGCGCTATTGATTGTTTAGGTGTTGAGATTTTCAGAAACCGCTCTACTGATTAAACCACTACTACTACTACTACTACCCTCAAACAAGACTTCTTTGTAATCTCAATTTTTAATTCTGTTGTGTTTTCTGTTTGTTTGTCTAAGTTTGTATCCTTGAAATTTTCGTATTCATATCCAAAAATAACACTTATAACATCGAGAGATTTGGGGGAATGAATGTATTTTATGTACTTGATACGTACACGATCCCACCACTTATGGTAAACATTTGTAGCCTCTCTCTGTTTCATAAGATTGTATCAGCTTCACTTAATCACTTGTGTTTATTTTTGCAAATTTAATATGTACGGGGTCAATCTTTAACAAAAAGTAAAGATGAGGACCTCTATTGCAAAATGTTGACGCATTGTTTCAGATGCTAAAATCTTTTTTTTTTTTTTTTTTTTAATTCATAAATTGTTCATCTTTATTGTTCTCCAGCCTCCAATTTACACAAAGGTAGAGAAGTTTTCAAACCCATGAATCTCTCTGTACTTCTCTCTGTCTATGTGTGTTTGTTATTATGTCGTTTATGCAATTGGCAAGTTTATCCCATGAGATCTATCATCTTCTATTAGTTGCACACCATGTGTTTGTATAAATGCCTAAGAGAAACTGCTTGCTTCAGAGTTTCCTACTTTTCTATTAGCTTTTTGGTTTTGTGGATGACAATTAGATAGTTTTGTATTAAAATTTTGATCCTTTCTTTGTTTTTCTTTTTAGGATCATGACTTTCTGAGAGATCGGTAGATGATGGCACTTACTCAACTGGTTCCTTCTACTTCAGACAAGCTTTTCTTCTTCTCCAGCTTCATCCACCCTTCAACCCCTCTGGAGATTCGAAGATGTAGCTTAAGTACTCGTTCCAAGAAACTCGGAAGTCTGTCTTTAAACATCTCATGTGCAGCTCACAAGATTGTTAGGAGTCCATCTTTAGACAGACATGTAGTGAAGCAGAACAGAGTTCGGTTTGTGCAGAAGTTGAAAACTTTACTTCTCTCCAAACCAAAGCATTACATACCAATTCAGATCCTCTACAAGTGCAGATCTTACCTCGGCATCGAGAACCCTCGCGCAATTATCTCCATGATCCGTAGGTATCCCACAATCTTCCAGCTTTTTACTACACCTACGCCACATTTGCCTATGAATGCCACTAAGCCATTATCTCAACTCTGTGCCCGTATGACATCGGCTGCATCATCCCTTGCAATGCAAGAATTGAATCTCAAGTCTGAGATTTCTGATAAATTGGCTACTAAGCTCCAGAAACTGCTAATGTTGTCATCTCACCGCAGGTTGCTTTTGTCTAAACTTGTTCACATTGGACCAGATTTTGGCTTCCCTCCTAATTTCAGGTCAAGGCTCTGCAATGACTATCCGGACAAGTTCAAGACTGTGGAAACATCCTACGGAAGAGCACTTGAGCTTGTCTCGTGGGATCCAGAGTTGGCGAACCAAATGCCATGTCCTGAAGTTGATAGGGGTTTGATTGTTGATCGTCCTTTGAAGTTCAAGCGTTTGAATCTTCGTAAAGGTTTAAACTTGAAGAGGCGGCACCAAGATTTCTTGATAAGATTCAGAGAATCACCTGATGTGTGTCCTTACAAAATGGCATCTGAGTGTTTGGCAAACGAGTCAGTTGAGGCCGAGAAGCGAGCGTGCGCAGTTGTAAGAGAGGTGTTGGGGTTAACGGTTGAGAAAAGAACGCTGATAGACCATTTGACACATTTCAGGAAGGAGTTTTCTTTACCAAACAAGTTAAGAGCGTTGATAGTGAGGCATCCAGAGCTGTTCTATGTGAGTATAAAAGGCACGAGAGACTCTGTGTTTCTAGTCGAAGCATACAACGACAATGGTGATCTTCTAGAGAAAGATGATACATTAGTGATCAGAGAACGTTTGGTAGATCTTATTCAAGAAGGTAAGAGAAATAGACGTGAACGGAGAAGAAAAGGCGCTATACTTGGTGATAAAAACACAGAAGACTATATCAATGATAATGATAGAGATGAATCTAGTAGTGATTTGGATGATGATGAATATGAAGATGTGTTTGAGAATTTGTTTGATTCAGAAGATTCAGGTGTGGAATATCATTTCGACGAAGAAGATGATGGTGAGGCGTGGGTTAATAATGGTGAAAGTGTAGAGTATTGGAGTAGAAAGCTTTCTTCTTCTTCTGGTAGTAACAGTGATGAAGCAAAGAGTGGTGTAGAATCATGGTGAGAGTAGGAAATACACATCGATGTTCTGATATTGACATATAAAATTGTACTCAATCTCATATAAAACTGACACTTATAATTGAAACAATTTTTTTTAAAACTTGTCCTTACAAAATTGTAAAATTATTTTGTTTCTATTTTTTTTTTCATATTTTCCAATAAGAAATTTCTATTTATTTCTTCACTTTAATAGAAATAAATCACATAATATGATTATTAAATTATTTTACAATTTCATTCTAAAATTGCAATTTATAGAGAAATAGCTGAATACATATTTCGTTTAAATATGTAGCGTATAGTTTAATATATAGAATTTATAAATATTTATAGAGAAATAGCTGAATACGTATTTCGTTTAAATAGAGAACTAAATGTATATTTAAAATTATAATTTGATTAGCTTGAATTTCCTACCATATATTTATATTTATAGTAACGTTGAATTTTTCTATTTTTTTAAATCAGTTCTTTATTCACAATGAAATTATCTTTATGAATTTTCTCATATATATATATATATATATATATATGAGAAAATTCATATTTTAAATAGGAATGTTAAACTATTTTCTCATATATTTCATTAGCTTACATATTCTATCAAATATTTTGTAATTCTCGGATTGATAATCATATCCCTATTTTAAGACACTAAATTTTAATTAACTGCAATTATTTATTTGTGTTTATGTTAACATTTTTGTCACTTCCATAATATTTATAGCATTGCAATGAATGATTAATGACAATTTAAAAAAACTAAATAATAAAAGATATTAATATTTAGTTATTGCATTTTTGTAACTCTTATATAATTTATGTAACTACTAGGACAATGAAATATGAATTGATATTAAGATTAGTGCAACAACTACTATCCAATTAAATAATAGATTCATGATATGATCATAACTACAATTTTCCCAATAAATAGCAAGATACACATCTCACTAGCTTTCATATCTCAAATCTCATAATTTTGTATATAAATTCTAAAATTTTCAGTATTAAACTAAACATTGTCGTAGCTTATTTTAATATACATATATGTAGCATGTGCTATTATGTTAATAAAACTTCACTATGATATATATATATGGAGGATATAATATGATATATATGTGTATGATATTTTTGTTTTAAAATATGATGAAATATTTAATTTTTCTATCATCTAAATTGTCTTCATTCTTAATTTTTTTTGGGATATTAGTATTGCATATATATTAATACTATACTATGAACATCATGATGGATAGTTTTATTTCAGTTTTACTTGTCATCTTAAGAGATGTAGCGTATTTCCATTTTGTTTTAAAATTTGTATTTATTTTAAGAGAAATAATTAACATGAAGTTATTATGTAATTATTTTTCAATTTTTAATATTATTACAAGCATGTATCATTTATCAGTATATACTTAATTAACATATATAATATATAGTTTATATTAATTTACTAAAACCAAGTTGTTGTGAATTGTAAATATATATATATATATATGTTAGGTTTTGGTCTCACTTATATTGGTACAATTGAATCATTTCCTATATGATTTTAATGTATGACTTCATCAATCATCTCAAAAGAGCGTTTTTAATTTTCGATTAATCATCTCGGATCATATTTATCTTTATAACTAAATCTAAATAATATGTTAGTTTTCTTGAGTTTTTGGACAGTGGAAAGACTATTAAGGGAACTAAGAAAGCTATAAAACAATAATTGAAGGAAAAATTTTAAACTTTTTGTACAAGTTTGGAAAGATATGTATTTAAAAGAATATTTTTATAATATAAACTATTAAATAATCAATTTATTTAATAACTTATTAAACTCTTTTAAAAATATATAATTATATTTTGTTATATTAATTTCAAACTCACGCAATGCATGGGACATTAACTTGTTACACAATAAGATAATATTTTTGTTGTTATTTTAGTGTCATTGGCTTTATATATACAAGATCGAAAAGTGAATTAAGCGTTCTTATTTCACAACTGTAGTTGGTCGAGTTTCTTAGTACCTTCACCAATGTGTATATTTTGCTAACGACATCATTTGCTTTCTCCATGAGCTTCGGTTATAAACTAAACTGTCAAAATCAATATGGGTTTCACTTTAGATTTTAGCCAATGTTAACATTGTCTAAGTTAACACTGTCTCTCCTAGTCTTATATGGTAAGAAATGTAATTCAAGTGGCAAATAAATTAGTTAATTACCAAACCATTTGAATCTCGATTTGTTTCTACGGAGATCATCATATTTGAAATTGTTCCACAAATTGAGAGATCATATAAATTCAATATTTGAATGGGCTTACGAAGAATAAAAAGGGAGAAAGCCTTTTAACTAAATAGGCCCATTAAGGTTGTTAACAGTTTCCAAAAATCCCACATCGCTCGGGTAAAAAGAAGAAGCTGTGTTTATATATTGATAGAGTAGAGTAAATGATTGTCCCTTCGGGGACATCCGATAAAATTGGAACGATACAGAGAAGATTAGCATGGCCCCTGCGCAAGGATGACACGCACAAATCGAGAAATGGTCCAAATTTTTTTTTCCAAAAATTTTCCAGAACGATCTCTTCTTCCTTCATCTATTTTTCGAACGTTACTGGTGGTATAAGAGGGGATCTGCAATGAACTTGTTATAACAACCTAAGACAATTTTGTCGGTTCGTTGTTGCAGAGTTCAGATGGTCGGAGAGATTCTCTGTTTCTCCAGATTACGGCGATACCAATTCGTTTTGTTAACCAGATTCCGGGTACGAAATGTATTGAGCGTGATTCCGGTTAGGTTATCGGTTTAGTAAACCAACGGGTCCGATCTTTGTCATTACCTTTTAGTTTTACTATGGTTGGTCAGAGGGTTTCTGGATAAGTAATGCCGTGTGTGTTTGTAAGAGAATCTAGACTTTTTGACTATCCATGAAAGTACAAAAGCTATCATTTTGTTGAAGAAGATGATGATGAGAAGGCAATGGGGTTAGTGGTGAAAGTGTAAGAATCATGTTACAAGAGTAGAACAAACCATCAACGTTTTGATATTTTGTATAACTCTAAAATTGTTGCAATTACACTAAGAACATAGTCTTTCTCTTCGGTATCTTATATTCTTATTGGCTTCAGAGAAGCAAATTTAGCATACAAAACTGTGAGCGTTCCATTTCTTATTTTCTCAACTGTTGTTCCAGTCTCTCAATGGCTGCGCCAACACCACTCGTGACCTCGCCGTGGTGGCTTGTGTCCTCGTTATTGCCTTCGTTTGCTTTCTGCATAAGCTTCACTTGTAACCACCCTGTAGAATCAATGTTGTTTTCACTTTTAGTTCTAGCCAACTTTCCAATACATACTCCTGGATGCTTCTCTATCATTCTCTAATATGGTACTAACTTGTAAGACATATTTATGCAAGAGGCAAAGTGATTACCAAGAGGGAAGCAGACTGTGGCTCCAAGAACTGAACCAAGCAACACATTCCGCGCACGCCAAGCAAGAGACCCCGGCACTGCCATATTTGATTAGAGATAAACGATACGTTAGAGACACAAAAAGTTAGCATCTTCTTAAATCTAATAAGCCACAACTCCAAAAAAAGAGGATGCAAAGAGTGTGGGATGTATCAGTACTAATTAGTCCAAATACTGCAGCAGTAGCAGAACCAGCTCCAACGACATTGAAAACATCATGGACTCCTCGCGTCTCAGCTAAAAAGTTTTGTAGACTGAAGAAAGACGCAGTGAACATCCCAAGACGCATCCCGCCAATGAGAGAACCACGAGTTACTCGGATGAATCTTTTCTCCATAGCATCTCGCATCAACCTGTGTTGTTCACGCTTATCCTGTGTACTACCCATCTTCAACATCACTTCTGCATCTTTACTCTGTTTCAAACCACAAGCACCGATATTATAGCATGGGAGATAAAATTCAGCTAAAAAGCCTTAACCTTTTGATATCTTATGAGCTCAGTTCAGTTACTAATACTAGTATACACAAAGATAGTGGAATCTCAGATCGTCTAAACCTATCTAGTGCCTGAAAAGTAACCAACTTTAATCTGAAAAATGGAATGCAGACATACCACAGAAGCAGAAGCTTCTTTGCTGCCTCCATAAAGCAATCCTGCAAAGACCCCAACAACAGTTGCTGTTCCCCAGTTTGGATTCCCAGCTAATCTTGAAGAATTCTGTTTCATATAACACAACAAGTTAACCTATGAACCACTTTAAAAACCGTAACTTTCCATAATGACAATCAGAACAACAAATTCAAAATCCGGGATTTTGTCAATGCGTAAAATCGAAAATAAATGCAATTTCAAGTAAGTGATCCCAATTCGTATGATCCTAATCAATGCATTGATAAAACCCTAAACCCGTAGTAAGAGAGAGAGAGAGAGCAAAAGAATCTCACGCCTGGGATGGGTTCTTCAGATTTTTCTACCGCTTCCATTGATCTAACGGTGTCGAGTCGCCACAGTAAACGAGAAAGATGAAGTTCGAATCTCCCCCTCCGCCGTAATCGTTTTCTCGATCAGTCCTTCTAAAGGTAGAAGACGACCAGAACGTTTTCATTAATCTTCGGCGATCAAATTTTAACCGATAATTTTTTTCTAAACCGACCAAATCTCTCTTAACCGGTCGATTAGACCAATTCTTTGTTTTTTGTTTTAACTCCCAAACGACGTCGTTACCTACTTCCTTGCGCCTTGTTCTTCTCTGTTTTGTTTTAGCCGCCGGGAAAAAAAGAGTTGGCCATGGACGCAGCACATTGCTATCTCGAAGGAAACGCCGACGCTGTAGAGTTCTGTCCTCACGAGCCTTACTCAAACTTGCTTGCAGCTTCTACTTACACACTCCAAGAAGGAGATTCTCCCTCTCGATCTGGGTCTGTGTATCTATTTGACGTCGGAGATGGGGAAGATGTTGGTTTGAATCTTCTTCAGAAGATTGACACCGCCGGAGTTTTCGATATCCGGTGGAGTCGTGACAACGATGGCGGCGGAAACGTGTCGCTTGCTCAAGCTGATGCTGATGGATGCTTGAGAGTTTACAAGATTGATGACGCTGAAGTTAAAGGTAATGTTTTTAAAATCTTGTAAGCTCATTAGAGTAGATGAACATGGTAACTTAGGTCAAAACTTCTTCTTTTGATGCTGCTGATGAGTATTGAGTAGTCTATTGAAACAAGATTGAAGCTTTTAATGTGCATTTAAGTTCTGTTTTGTTAGCTTGTTTGTGATATGAGTAAAGTTTTATCCTTTGAAACAGGTTACTCTCTGAGAGAAGTCGCTGGTGAAAAGATAAGCTCATCAATGTGTCTTTGTTTGGATTGGAATCAATCATCAACATCAATCGTAGTTGGTTTATCAGATGGCTCTGCTTCAGTTGTTTCATTCACTGATTCTAATCTAGAAACAGTCCAAGAATGGAAAGGGCATGACTTTGAGGTTTGGACGGCCACATTTGATCTCAACAATGCTAATTTGGTCTATACTGGATCAGATGATTGCAAGTTCAGCTGTTGGGATATCAGAGATAATCCAGCGGACAATCGTGTTTTTCAGAATTCCAAAGTTCATACAATGGGTGTTTGCTGTATTTCTCCAAGTCCAAGTGATCCTTACTCTATATTCACTGGAAGCTATGATGAAATGCTTAGAGTGTGGGACACGAGGTCTGTTACTAGACCTGTGAACGAAACATCGTTGTCTCTAGGTGGAGGAGTGTGGAGAATCAAGCATCATCCATCTCTGAGCGGTGTTGTGTTGGCTGCTTGTATGCACAACGGTTTTGCTGTAGCGAAGGTTAGTGATGGGAAAGGTGAAGTGTTGGAGAGTTATAACAAGCATGATTCTCTTGCTTATGGAGCAGATTGGTGTAGAGGGAAAGATCAGAAGCAAAGCGTTGTGGCAACTTGTTCGTTCTATGATCGGCTTCTTCGGTTATGGATGCCAGAAAACTGCATTTGAGCTCTGAAGTTTGAATATTAACATTGCTATTGTATGATTGTTGTTGCCTAGATTGTCGAATTTCAAATTACTATGTTTTCAAGTCATGATTGGATTTGGTTAAATCAGCACATAGTCCTTAATTTACGTAGTTGAATACAGAAGCAAAATTTTTGCTATAACAACTCCGGTCCAGTGGTTCAGCAAAGGAGAGTAGAACAGTGTTAACTCAAATCTTTTTTCCATTAATCTAGCCAAACCTTGGGATGTTTTGTGTAAACAGAGTTAACAAAGAGAAAGGATATTTCTTTTATTTGGGTTAAGTGACAATACATTTCCATGATCTAATAACATACACTGGTTTGAGCGGTTACATCAAAGCTTGGAAGGGATATTGGAAAGAGCACCAGCTTCAGTAAGGAGAGGCACAAGCTTGCCTTGCTTGTAAGTCTCCATCACTTCTGCAAAAAACAGAGCAACCACAAAATGACCAGTGTAATTTTTCAGGTTTGATTTTCGACCATAGTCTAAATTAAGGTGCAGAGACAGAGAGGTTGTTCAAAATTTTATCTTACTATCGCTTCCACCGATATGTTTTCCTTTGATGAAGACGCTTGGAACAGTACTCTGGCCAGTCCACTCTGACAAAGCTGATTGGATCTTACTTCCATCGCCTGCTTTTGATGTTATTGTATAAAACAGAGTTAAACAAGGACAAGGATCCTTCTTTAATTTGATTACATCACACATACGTTTCTCATGATTTAAAACATGACATTCGGAGCAACATATCCATGCTCCGACAGAGAGGTTGTCTAAAATGTTTTCTACTATCGCTTCCACCGATATGTTTTCCACTGATATGGAGAAAATTAGATAAGAAAATTCGGAGCTAAAGCTGAGTAGACATGTAGTCAGTGCAAATCGATTAGGGAAAGTGAACATAAAGCTATTTGGCAGAGTAGCAAAAGTGAGGAGGAGTCACATGATGTATGGCTGTAATGGAAAAGTTTACATACCTTGTTTTGCATTTCCTCCCGGATGGTCTCCAACCGTGGCTTCATCAGTTGCATATGATCATAGAATAGACTACTGAAGGATGCAGCATACGGCAGAAAAAAGAGGGAACCAAGTATAAATGCCACAAAATATAAGTTTAAGTTCATAGACTTATCCTTTTACCTGAGTATGTAAACACACAAGCAAGACAAAAAATGTAATGGTTGAAGAACTTACAGCTTCTGTTGCCATTCATAGAATTCGTACAGCCATTCGATCAGGATAAAAAGGGTTCAAGATCCTCCATTCGCTCTCCACATCTTACCAGTTTAATCGGTTTCTCCGATACCTATTGACACCCAATCAAACGTTAATAAAGTAACTTTCTATGACATAACTGATCAAAGAAGAAGAACACAAACCTCCTTGACACTCAAAGCAGCAGCACCACCTCTTGAATCACCATAAAGCGGGACGAGAAAGTCAACAAGTTTTATTATGATAGGAAAGAAAAACACACACGATTTTGCTCTGTCCAGTCATGCTAGACTCATCAAGGGCAAGGGAATGGCCAGATATTAGCACTCGATGCGCAAGAACCTAAACATAAATTTTAATTTCGATTAGACACATGGACGACAACATAATGAAAAGAAGAGAACAGATCACCTACCTGATTTCCAATGTTGAGAGGTATGACATCACCAACCACATGTCATAGATTGAAATATCCACTGACTACAAGGAAGTGTAGCTTAGATACTTCTCCTCCACCCATCAATTTGACTTGCTCATCATGTACAATCTGCAACATATCCATGATAAGCCACACGTTAGTACTATTGAAAAGGGATCTGTATGAGAACATGAACATGATTTTAGTATCTTCATATGTAGAACAAACAAACTGAGAAATAATAACTCAACAAGAAGAAATGGATAGAGAATTAACCAAGCCCCAAGCACAGCCATATGATACCTCTCGGGAGATTTGAAACGGTTATGGAGACCAGATGCATGGGGGCACTGGGAGAAGCTGTCCACAAATATAAAGGCTGCAACATAGAACAGAGGAAAAATAAAAGTTAGAACTGAGACGGATACAAATATTGAAAGCACAAAGAACGGTTTTGGTAGGCAAGAGAATCCTAATTTAAGCTCAAGGGTAAAAACATATAGAAAGAGAGGAAAATAAAAAGCAAACCTTGGCCTTTGAGTTTGACTTTGGTATGCAAGCAGCGTCCTCAAGTCCACCAGTCAACTGAACAAACATATTGGCTCTTCACTTGGCTCCTTCTGTAATGTATCTTCCATAGCCAACAGTCTTCGATTTTACCCAGCCTAGTTAATGCAGGTCTGAGCAAGGAAGTGTAGCTTTCCTCCACCTATCAATTTGACTAGCTCATCAGGTACGATCTGCAACAAATCCATGATAAGCCACACGTTACTACTATTGAAACCATTATGCTAATGAAAAAATATGTGGAAGGACAAATGAGATGAAACAGAAACCAAAAATACCTTCACCAACTGCTGATCTGGTCTGACTTCACGAATGACTCTCATCCAAGGGCTAGATCACTAACACCTTCTAACAACAGGGAGACTCACTCGTTAGCAAAACTGCCAAGAGAATCCTAAATTGAGCTCAAGGGAACAAAAAAAAACAGATAAAAAAATCGAACCTTGGCCTTTTTGCTCTGGAAGCAGACTCCTTAACTCAGAGAAGCTGTATACTAAAGAAAACGCCAAATGTATGAATAAAACTAGATATATAGAGAAAGAGAGAGTAGAATAGAGCTAAATGCAACAGAAATTCAAACCTGCACACCGGTAAGTGGAACGTCACCCCTTGAAATAGCATCTACAACATTAACTATGAGGGCAGTGACGTGACATTGACTGTGAGCTGAAACAAAGCACATAACAGAGTTGTCAAACACAAATCTATGATTTCAAAACAAAGCACAAAACAGAGTTGTCACCAAATACAAACATATAGAAAGAATGTGTTACCTTACGTAAGGCGAGCATATGAGCAGCCTTTCTCGAGATATTTCCATACAAAGGGTATCTGTATAAAACATGACAACATACGAAAGGTTCTCTCCAATCAGAGGATCCACTTTACCTGCACTATAAACATAACACCGGAAAGTAAAAAAAAAAAGCTCAGAGACCAAACACAACAGAAACTTTGGTAAGAAGCTTACCATACAATCTGAGAAGTAAAGAGAGACACACACAGACCAAAGCTTCGTAGTACTTGAGCAGGATGAGCACCAGATAGCTTGTCGGCATCTAGGGTAGCAAAAGGTAAGGAATGGTTCAATCTGCAAAGAGAAACCAAAACACAGGAAAGTAAGAAGCTATATTCAATGTGAAGAAGGGCTCGTCGTCTTTGTATTACTTCAAACAGATGGAACCAATACAATTAGGAAGATACTATATTCAATGTGAAGAATAATTAATACCGTACCTTGCTGTCCACTACGTACCTGAGAATTGCTGTTTTCACCCACTTTAATATTGAAAGGGTTCCCTCCATTGAGAGGATCCAAAAGCGTGTTATGATTGAGAGGATCCAATCCAATTTTCCCTGCACTAAAAACATACCAAAGGAAAGTTAAAAAGCTCAGAGACCAAACAAAAGAGAAACTTTAGTAACAAGCTTAAACATAACAAAGGAAAGTAAAAAAGCTCAGAGACCAAACACAAGAGCAACTTTAGTAACAAGCTTACCAAATTATAAAATTCAAAGTCTGAGAAGTAAAGACACACACAAGACCAGAGAGCTCTGTAGCCATAGCAGTTAGGATATCTTCACCAATCACCAATCCAAAAGCGTGTTAGATCCAAATCCACTTTCCCTGCACTATAAACATAACACACATGAAAGTAAAAATAAGCTCAGAGACCAAACACAAGAGCAACTATAGTGATAATAAGCTTACGGTAAGCTGCTTACCAAATTACAAAATTCAAAGTCTGACAAGTAAAGACACACACACACCAGAGAGCTCTGTAGTGCTTCAGGAGGAGCAGGATGAGCACCAGAGAGCTGGCTCGTCGGCATCTAGGGTAGCAAAAGGTAATTGGATGGTTCAATCTGCAAAAAGAAAACCAAACACACACAAAAAATTAAGTCAATATGGTTGGATTCTGATAAGATACATAACAAAAAAAAAAGAGTGTACAAGGGTGGATAATAATAACACAGAACATAAAAGGGAACCAGTTTTATGCTATTACTGTACGGCGAAGTAGTTCATCTTAGTATTGGTTCTGAATCTACTTCGTCGCTTCAAAAGAAAAAGAATAAAACCAATCATCAGAGATCAAAAAAAAGAAAAAAAGAAGAAGAAGCAAAAATTGGGAAGACAAACCGTGGGGGGAGGAGAAGAGAGAGAGAGAGAGACGAGTTGAATTGGTGGGTGAGGATTGAGGAAGCAAAAACAGAGTAGCAGACACCCAATGGAATCTCCAGCGGTAAACTAAATGGTTTAACAATCGTTACCTGCATCAAACACAAATCTATGATTTCAAAACAAAGCACAAAACAGAGTTGTCATCAAATACAAACATATAGGAAGAATGTGTTACCTTGGAGGTAAGGCGAGCATATGAGCTGTCTTGGTCGAGATATATCTCCATACAAGAGGTACCTGTAAGAACAAAAACATAGACCATAACTTTAGTTTCTTCGAATATAGAACAAAACTGCGAAAATAATAAACAAAATAAGAAGAAACCATTGGAGATTTGAAAGGGTTATGGAGACCAAATGCATCGGGGCCGTGGGAGAAGAAGCTGTCCACCAATATAAATGGCTGCAACATAGAACAGAGAAGTGAGAATTGAGAGTAATACAACTTCGCAGTAGCAATAAAGGTTTTGATAGGCTAGTAGTACCTGAGAGTTCATGTTTCACCCACTTGAGCAACTTTAACATTGAAGGGGTTCTCTCCAATCAGAGGATCCAAAAGCGTGTTATGATTGGAAGATCCAACCAAATCCACTTTCCCGGCTGCACTATAAACCTAACACACAGGAAAGTAAAAAAAAAAAGCTCAGAAACCAACTACAAGAGAAACTTTAGTAATAGTAAGCTTACCAAATTACAAAATTTAAAGTCTGACAAGTAAAGACACACACCAGACCAGAGAGCTACTGTCGTACCTCAGGAGGAGCAGGATGAGCACCAGAGAGCTATAGCTCGTCGGCATCTAGGGTTCAATCTGCAAAAACAAAACAAAACACAGAAAAAATTATGTCAAGGTGATACGGTGGATAAAGAAAAAAAGAGAGTATAAGGTGGATAACATATGAAAACAAAACATAAAAGAGAGTAACAAGAGGAACCAGTTTGTTTGATGTTGTTATTGTAAGGCATCTCAGTGTTGGTTCTGAATCTTCTTCGTCAGTTCTTCAAACCCTAGCATAGCGACCATGGTCTGAATCTACTTTCGTCGCTTCACAAGAAAAAAAACAATCAACAGAAATTAAAAACGAAGAAAACGGAACAAGAAGCAAAAATTGGGAAGACAAACCGTGGGGGAGAAGAGAGAGATCGAGACGAGTTGAATATAAGAGAGAGATAAATATATTAGGGACTAATGTTGTAATTAGGGATTGTATAACCCTACTCCTACTCACTATATATATTGTAACACCAACACATGTATAACATAAGCTTTCCTTACATGGTATCAGAGCAGTAAAATCCTAGACCTAAAAATTTTTTTCGCCGCTTCTCTTCTTTCTTTCTTCCTCCTTCGATCTTGTCTACCATGGCTGCTTCTCCTTCTGATGTTATCAACCCTGCTTCTGCTTCTCAGCTTCACAATATCAACATGTCGAATGTTACTAAACTCACCGCTTCCAACTTTTTGATGTGGAACCGTCAGGTTCGTGCCTTACTTGCGGGTTACGGTCTTGCGGGGTATCCTGACGGCACCACGGCTGCACCGGAAGCTACTGTGCGACAGGGTGAGACCATGATCACTAATCCAGAGTATATTCTTTGGGAACGGCAAGATCAACTTATTGTTGCTAGCCTTGTCGGTGCGATCTCGATTGAGATCCAACCCATGCTCTCCAAGGCTTCCACGACGGCGGAGATCTGGAGCCTTCTCTCCTCAACGTACGCTAAGCCGACGTGGGGACATATCAAACAGCTTCGAGAACAAATCAAACAGTGGCGGAAGGGTTCTCGGAGTGTTGATGAGTACATTCAGGGCTTGGTCGCTCGTTTCGATCAACTTGCAACTCTTGGTAAGCCCTATGAACACGAAGAACAGATTGAATATCTGCTTGGTGGTCTCTCGGAGGATTATAAGCCTCTTATTGAACAGATTGAAGGACGGGATACTCCTCCTTCCATGCCTGCTCTTCATGAGAAACTCATTAATTATGAGCTGAAACTTCAAGCACAAGTTTCTGCCTCATCCGTGGTTCCTGTCACGGCCAATGCGGCGTTTTACAAGTCTTCTGGTAACAATAACTCCTCACGTTCGAATCGCTCTGCTTCGCGTGGCTCTCAACAGCAGTCTGCTCGTGGCTCCAATGGCAAAGGCTATCAGGGTCGCTGCTTTCCTTACATTGAATTGGTGGGTGAGGATTGAGGAAGCAAGAACAGAGTAGCAGACACGCAATCTCTCCTACACGTCTCGACTCGATGATGGTTTTGCAATCTTCTCCGAAAGAAAAAAAAACCCTAAAAACAATAATCAGGCAGAGACAAGAAGAAGAAGATCGGATGGAAAAAGAGAGAGAAGAGAGAGTACCAAACAAGGAGAAGAAGAAGAAGAAGAAGAAGGGCTCGTCGTCTTCGCTAATTCCTCGATTGAAAAAAATCTCCACCGTTGGATAAGACAAGACCTAACAACAAAATCAGATGTTAGAAATTTTGGAAATCCGTTAAATTCTGAGAAGAAGGAGAAAAGCAGAGAGTAGGGAAGCCTACTTACTTAACTTGGATAGAACGTATATCTCTACTACAAACAATCAGATCATCCCTTCGGCTTCATCGATTCATCATCGTCTCGAGACTCGAGAAAAACCACCGGCGGCGACAGAGCGGCTTCGCTCTTCGCAGAGAGAAACCAAAATAAAAAAATAAAAATAGACGAAAGATATGATTTTTGTGTTTCCGATGAGTGATGATGTAAAGACTATTTATAAGATTTTGTAGGGTTTACTCACTCCTAACAATAAAATAAATAGGATTGCCTTTTTCCTTTTTTATTTTATTTTGCATATTTCTTTTTTTTTTTTTTTTTGCAACTGTACTATCAGATCACAAGATTCACAACGGTAAGATTATAATAAATGATCACAAGATTCACAACGGTAAGATTACAATTATTACGGTAAGATCTCTTGCTTAGATCCACTTCCATCTTACGATCGACGAGCTCTCGCACCTTCTCTTCTCCTCTCTAAACCGCTCCCATATACAACATGTTCAAATTTATTTGATGTTTTGTTACTTAAACAAGATAATTAAAGGAGCCTATGTTATTCAAATTGTTTCTATAAAAAACAATCTTACCCTATCGTTCCATAAAATAATATCAAGGAACACATATGATTTCACTAGACACTAGTATATTAGCTGGCACCTCCAGCTTCTTCTTTTTATAGCTCTCAGAGTAGTTTCCTCTGGCCGGCTAGCAAAAATAGTAGTATATGCACCCTTCTGGATCACCTCTTCTTGCTGCTGTTCTTCTTTCTTCCCTTGACTTGGCTCTCCAAAGCCTTCAGCCTCTTACTAACAGGACTCAACGATGTTGTTGGAGATGCCCTCTGGTTTACTGGCGAAGGTGGCAGTGTCTGCTTCTGCGAATGGACCTGCGTCATGGCTTTCATTTTCTTCAGAGCTGCAAAAAGGTCAAATGATTGTTGTTGACCTGGAGGAGTTGGAGGCAGTTTATGTATGCGAAACATCTTCTTCACTTGAGGTCGCTTAATTACTTTCATTATCAATCACCACCACATAAAACATTCCTTGTTATTGTTTCAAACCAAGAATATGCTGCAATTAGTTACGAATCTTGATTATTACACACTCACTCACCAAGTCCATACATGAGGGAGAACATGTTGGATGTTATCGCAGAGACATTAGAAAATCCATATCACAAAGTCTTTGGGGTTTGCTATTACCGGTAATAATAATAATAACATGTGGAAAACTCATTGTCATGGGCACCGTGAGGAGAGCAAACCCCCGGAAAACATTTTTTATTGTGCCAGCCGTCGGATTCCCTTCCATGACTTCTTGGCATTACACTGGTAAGTATCAAGCTGTTGTTTACATTTTGAATCAAGCTCCAAGAACGGTTGTATCAAGCTGTTGTTTACATTTTTTGTTTCTGGTTGAATCGAGTCAAATTGCTTCGAGATTGGATTTTTAGTTAAATCAGCACATTTGTACGAAGTCAACTTCAGAAGTAAAAGTCTTGCTATAATAATAACACAAAGTAATGTCCAGTGGTCTAGAACTAGAAACTCGTAACAGCTTTTTACTCGAATCAATTTTCCCATTAACCAAACACCAGCAACGTGAAGCGCACACTTTTGATGTTATTGTATAAAACAGAGTTAAACAAGGACAAGGATCCTTCTTTATTTGATTACATCACACATACATTTCTCATTCTTCTTCACATACTTTTATCTTTGAAGTCCTAAGTAAGACGCTGGTTTCGAGTTTCCATCAAAGCTGGGAAGAGTTATTGGCTATAGCACCAGCTTCAGTAAGTAAAGACACAAGCTTGCCTTGCTTGTTACTCTCCATCACTTCTGCAAAACCCAAAATGAACAGTTACTTTAGATATTTTGACTTGAAAACTCAATCAAGGTGTAGATAGCTTTTTTCTAGTTTTCTCTTACTATCGCATCCACCGATATGTTTTTCTTTGATGAAGACGTTTGGAACTGTGCTCTGTCCAGTCCACTCTGTCAAAGCTGATTGGATCTCACCTCCATCACCTGTTAAGAGTATGATACCACAAACCACAGTATTAGAGATTCTCTCAGCACGTCTAAATGAAACAGTGCTTCTCTAGAGATCATATTTTAACCTTAGAGAATATCATTACTACAGGTATTGAGGTTGACAGGGTGGGTTTGGTTTCTTACTCATCTCATCGAGCTCAAATACTTTAAAACTTGCTCCTAGCTGTGTCAGTAACTGTTTCACCCTCTGGCAATAACCACAGTAAGTCTTGCTGCGATAGAGAACATATGGATCAAAACTAAGACTCAAAAAAGCTGAAAGAGTGGGAGCAAACGGAAAAATCTGAAACCCCTTTAGTAGCATGCACGGATCCATTCTATTCATAGAAGCTCAACCATTAACAGCACTTAACTTTGCCACCTTAGTAAAAACCAGTGAGATTTCAACAATTAGTCAACTAGTGATGATCCCTAGCTTCCTAAAGTTGAGAATTGGATCCAGTACTGTTCTCTTTTACAATTGCCTAGCTTCTTTATGGAGATAATTGCCAAGTAGTAAGATGTTCTATGTTTGCTGAAGAAAAGCCAGTTCAATTCTATGACCTGATTTTGCAGAAGAATCTCCAGAAACATGGTAAAAGACTCGAGCTTTCGATAAAACTAAACCTCAAAATATGAAGACATCCTAAGAAGGTGGACAATAGCATCTCCAACAATACCCAAATTATCAATGGTTACGGATCACAACAACACATACACAATCATTGAGAAAACTTAGGAAAAACAAAAAAGAAAGTCCGAGTACTAAAAAGACCTGAAGACAACGACAGGGTACGAGGAGACGATCTCTTTGGCTTTGTTCATGGTGACCTCCATCTCTTCCTTGCTCAATCGGTTTGCACTGAACATAGAACCCATTCCTTCTCTTTGCGAAAGACTATATCTTTTTCAAGGATCCACCAGAAATCGGACACAGCGACAACAGATGTCTTCAGCTCGTGTTTCGTGCCAATCTTTGGCTAAACCAAGGAATTGAAGAAACGAATCGAATTCGGAAATTGTCGTTTACTTTTTTAAAAAGAATCGTGACGGCGAGGAGAAGAATATGGGATTCAGTCAAATCACAAATCGACCGGTTCCATCCGGTTATTCATAACTTGATTTATCCGGTTTAGTTCGGATTTTAAAGAGGCTGACTTCAGAATCAAACTCGGACCGGATTCTGACCGGGTCTAAAGTTTAAAGAAATTGAATTGACCTGTGAAGTAGTAGAGGAGAGAACGAACAAAAGACAAAACTTTTTGGATTTTAGAACACAAGAGAGAAGAGAAACCTAGACAGGTCTGTGTAAGATGGAGATTTGTTCAAATGAAATAATACATACATCCAACAATCCCTGAGCTAAGCCCAAGCCATTGCTCTCCTCACTTTCCCCAAATAGCCTTTCTCTTTAATTTCTCGGAAAGTTTTCAAATTTTTGTTTCTCTGCTTCTCTTTCCGTAGCGGAGAAAAGATTTGATTTTTATTCGAAAGTTTTTGTCTTTGGGGTTTATCTATATCATGGGGTTTTGCCCGTTTATGTGATAAATAGAATAGATCAAACCCTTGTTGCTCCGCTAGGGTTTAAGTGGCATCAACTGTGTATTGCTTTCACCGGTCATGGCTGCTAAACTGGTGTCCTCCTCGGCTTCTTCTGTGATTCCATCCTTTTTCTCACCGTTTCAACCTCGCAATTCCTTTCAGGTAACACACTTTTGTAATCAATCTTTCTATGCTGCATCTGTGTTTCTTGCTCCCAGTGTATTGTCTGGATAGATGTTTCTTGTACTGTTCGTTTAGATAATGTGGTTTGAGAGAGTGAGAACCAATTTTGTTATTCAAAATTCATGTGATCTATAGCTAGGAACACTTTGTTTGTGACATTGAACTATCAGTGAGTTTGAAGTGAAGTTAAAGAGCAATTCTAACTTAAAAGTTGATTCTGACAATGCAATCTCTGTTCTCTCTAGATCATGTCAACTTCATCTGATCAAATATGCTTATTAGTTTATGATGGAATGAAATCAAGTGTTTGTTTCATTTATTGTGCTTCTTGTTGTTATGTGGATATGTGCTGACTTTCACCTTTTCAAAACTTCAGTTTCGTTCATCAAGGCATCAACCTGCTCATCTTCATTATTACCATCCTCTGCACCTTAAACGTGATAAAAGTAAGCTCCTTTTGGTTTTATACCGCTTTCAGGTATGAGTTATATGACTTTTGAGTAAGATTTCTGATCGTGTTTCATTCATTATGAGCAGTTAGTTCTCTTCACATTTCCTTCAGAGAACAAAAACCAAGAAAAATCTCCCAAAAGAGAGCTTATTTGCCTCTTGCTACTGCAGAAGACCAGTTCCAATACACTGACCAACCACCCAACGATCCAGAAACAGTAGGTCACCAAACTGGTCCTGAAGCTGCGCCTCAAGACAGTAGTTCCTCTATCCAATACAATGGAGACGGCAAACCGGGTTTCATTTCGTTTTATAATCAACGGAATAAAACCGAGAATAATATCATTGTCCCTCTTGAAACGAAAAGTAAATGGGGAAGCCTTCTCTGGCTCATTGGTCCTGCTGTCTTAGTTTCATCTTTCATTTTACCTCCGGTTTACTTAAGAAGAATAGTCTCAGCAGTTTTTGAAGACTCTTTGCTAACAGGTTAATTCTTGCTTCTCCCTTTTTCGATTTACTTCTGACCTTCTCCTCCAATATTGCAGAGACAAAGTCATTGAATTTTTCTTATTCTATATGCAGACTTCCTCATACTGTTCTTCACTGAGGCTCTCTTCTACTGTGGAGTTGCTGCTTTTCTTATGATAATAGACCGTTCAAGAAAATCATCCGGATTTATTCCTCAGAACCGAACCAATCCTTCTCAGCTAGGACAAAGAATCTCCTCTGTAGCAACATTAGTGCTTAGTCTTATGATTCCAATGGTGACAATGGGATTCGTCTGGCCATGGACTGGACCTGCAGCATCTGCTACTCTTGCACCGTACCTTGTTGGTATCGTTGTTCAATTTGCATTTGAACAGTATGCTAGATACCGCAATTCTCCATCATCTCCTGTCATCCCCATCATCTTTCAGGTATGTAAATCACTCTCTTTAAAACCAAACACTTCCAAAATATCTCACTTTAACACATTTTTTGAAGGAACCTTTATTGATTTTGTAGGTATACAGACTGCATCAGCTGAACAGAGCGGCACAATTAGTAACAGCATTGTCATTTACGGTTAAAGGAGCAGAGTCAACTGTTAATAATCTGGCAATCAAGAAATCGCTGGGTACACTTTTGAATGTGATACAGGTTTTAGGTGTGATTTCAATTTGGTCTATATCAAGTTTCCTCATGTGGTTATCATCACCTTCCCAAAACCAGTCTTGATGTATTAAACAGCTTTCTGCTTTTAAAGTCCAGTTCAAATTTTTACAGAGAAATATATAACACATCTGTTTCAACTTTCAAGTTCTTTAAGTGTAGAGAAACTCACTGTTGAAAGAAAAAAATTATGCTTCAATATGCTTTGAGAGGTGCCAATGTGACTAACACATTTTCTTGGAATCGTAGTAATTTGAAAAGTGTCCAAAACTTTTCTGTTAATGGCAATTAGATTTTCTTCCTGAAAATAGTAATGGTATCTTACTTTTAGGGGAATGTGAATATCTTGTCTGAAAAAAGTCCATAATTGTTTTATTCAAATTGCTTTATTTTTAGGGTTTGGTTGCATAAACTTCATCCGAACATTCAACTTCCCAAAGTCATCCTTTAATCCTCATTGTTCAAGTAATCAAGTCCTCGGCATATTGTTTATACAAATATCAAAGGAAGCGTTAGTCATTTGCGGACTTCAAACTTATCCACGTAGCACAACCGCACTAGACACAATCATCGCTAAACCGTACTAAAGATTTTTTTTTAAAAAAGGTTAAAAACATAGATAGAATAGTAATATATGCCATTAGGTAAAAAATCGATTTCAATATTACTGAAAAGATATTGAAATAACGATCTTTTACACACCGAAGGGTCAATCATGATAAAAGGCACTTTATAAATCAATCTATGCAAAAGATGGCCGCTCTGCCTACGAAAGAGTCATGACATGCGGATGGAAGATTTTTGCACATATCTAGTTCAAAAGACATAAAACTGTATCTACTATTGGAATGGACAAGTATGAATCGACCAAACTAGCAAAAGCTAAGATTTAGAACAGAAAGAACTATAGAACGCACCAACAAAACAAAACTTGTGACAATTTTCTAAGCATAAGATTCAGATCTGTTATCCAACTACTAAAGATATGACAAGTATTAATAAACGCGTAAGAGACAAGTAAAACGTATATAGGAGGCTAAAACATAAAAAGAAAAAGATAGAAAGACATAGGAATCGAATAAGGAGGAGACACAAAGGAGGCTTCTAAAGTTTATGAGAGGATAATATGCAAAAGGAGGTTTGGTTTTTATATAGAAGAAGGCTTGGGAAATTAGGTCAATGGTGTCCTTTTAGTCGGTTGAAATATAAATATAAATGGAAATAGTATAAAAGTGGAAATTTATTTCCTAAGAAATGAAGGAGATCTGTTTTGTCAGCGGGCAGATGGCATCTTCAAAGAGAAATTGGGATATTTTGGGCAGCTGCTGCCCGGTCAATTAAACAATTCAGCAACTTGATGTTCCCGGTTCATTTTGGTTTACTAATCTAATTGTTTTCTTTTCCAATTTCGGTTTTGGTTAGATTCGTTTGATTTGTGTTTCCTTTCAAGTTTTGTAAGCTTGTATAATACAGAGTCGATTTGTAATTGTAAGGTCCCTCCCTCCCTTAGCCTAAAGAGGAGTTTCTCGCAAGTCTTTTCATCAGGTTAAGCTGCATTGGGGCAAAATCTATATACATTCCAAATACGAAAATGCATGGTAAATTTATGGCATGCTAATTTGAAATCAATCTCAAAGCAGGAAGACTAGTCATACTTCCTTTCCAACTTGATAACCATGCGACCACACCTTGTTGGATTAATAATAGGTTTCTTTGGTTCATACAAAAGCTTTTAAAAATCCAAAAAGAAATAAAAGAAAATTTTATAATTTTTAAAATAAATTAAAAGCTTGAATGCTAAATATACATGATGATGCAAAATTAAATTGGATCCGATATCCGGTTAGTAATCACACCATTTTATCCAAAAAAAAAAACTCATTAAAAAATAAGATGAGATATGGAATACTGGAATAGACCTTAATTTGTTAATGGGCTTGTGACTATTTTGGTGGAATGAAAAACCTTTTGCGTAATGGGCTTGAGAAGTTGAGAGAATCCAGTCCAAAAAGCTTCTCTTTCATCTCCGCTCCTCCGATCGATTCCTCCACTTCCTCTGTATGTCGTCGTCGAGTGTCACTCCGGTCATGACGTGATCTCTCTCGCTAGACTTGTAAACGATCGATGGATATGTTTCGACTTGTAAAATTGATATCACAACTGATATGATGAAATGATTTACAAATTGATATGATGAAGTAAAGACATATGATTATGGCTGGAGCTATATTGGGTGTATATATTGACTGGTGTTACTGTTTCTCTTTGGACATAAAGCAAGTCTCTGCAACGTTTTTATTCATCATCAATAGATGGTTTATGTCTCTTTGGTGTTTATTATTTGTTTACCAAGATTCTAACGTTTTCTTCTTTTTAGTTACTTCACAAAGCAAGCAGTATCTAGCTAGAGAAAGCGTAAGTTATGACTTATGAGAGGAGATGATAAAGTATGCGTCAGACTCTTCTCTTTCTTACACAAGCTTAGTTTGTGTAGTAGAGTGTGCAAGCTTCATGGAAATTACTATGCTTTTGATGACCAATTTTTATAATCAATAGGGCCGTAGTACAACTTGATTATGATCAAAGTGTCATATGTATATTGAAAGGACTTTGAGCGAAACCGAGAGATTTAAGGATTTAATTCTCTGGGCACCTATACCAGAAATTCTTTTCTGCATCACCTCCACTTATTCTCACTACCCTCTTTTTTAATGAAATAACGAAACTACCCTCTAACAATTTTGAAAAGAAAATTGAACGTACAACTACATCCAGTTGTACTGGATATCCCTTAGTTGTACCACCAGTTGTACTCATCGCATCTTAGTTGTACCTGTCGCACCCTAGTTATACCTGTCGCACCCTAGTTGTACTAGTTGCACCCCGCATAGTAGGATTCGAGCTCTGGGCGCGCGGGTGCACATGGAACTCGCAACCACTGAGCTATTGTGTTTTTCGTTAAACATTTACCGATTTAATTATATTTAACCTTTAACAACCTTCATTAAAGATAATATTGTCTTTTTATCATTGAGGGATTTTTGAGAAATTGTTTTGATGAATAGGGGTATGAGAGATTACCGTCCGAGATTTAAGTTGTTTTTCTCTCTATTTGTTGCAAGAAAGGACAAGCTAATTAAGTGGTGTTTTATTTTCAGAAATAATTATATAACCAACACAAATATAAAAACACAATGATTACCCAAAAATAATAGGAAAAAAGGATTTCAAGTTTTAAAAATATTATCTAGTTATTTCACATCACGTATTTTAAAAAATGATTACGAAAAATATTATTTCATATTGAAAATAGAAACAAAACATCACTAAATCAATGTAAAGGAGTCCTTTTGTTGTTGTTGTGGAAATTATATTTTTATTTAATTTTTTTTTGTCATTATATTTTTTTTAGATGTTTTCGTTATATGATTATTTTGACTATTTTAAATGGAAAACTCAATTTGTGACTTAATGGAGAAGAAAAATAAAATAAAAACTAATACCACGTAAAACGACGTCGTTAAGAAATATTAAACCGCTTTGCCTGATGAAATCAATCTTCTCTTCCTATCTCTTCCAATCCCTTCTTCTCTTCTATCATCTCTATCCGCTTCCCCCTTTCTTCCTTCCCTCTCAAACTCCAATCTTTCTCATTACTTTTTTGATTCAAAGCTCTCAATAGGGTTCTTACCCTTTTGCTTATTTCCACCTTCTCTTCGACAAATTCTCTACCTTTCTTTCTTTCTTATTCTCACGGACGAAGACAACGAGCTCCATGATTGAGGTCGGTTCTTTTTGCTCCCCTTTCTCACTCAATTTCTCCGCAGCTGTATTCTATTGTTTTCAATCTCTTTTAATGGATTTTGGGTACTTTTTTTTCTTGGTCGATATGTTTCGTTTGCTAAGTGACCAAAACCCAGAGGATTTTTCCAGGTTTATTGTGGTTGCGCTTTAGATTTATGCTCTAGTGTAATCTAATCTGGTTTTGGAGAATTGGTTGTTGGAAAATTTGGAAAATTTATGAATTTTGAGTTCGCTAACGAGGATATCTTATCTCGGTTTTTTGGTCTGCTTCGTTCAAGTTAAGTAATTTTGTTTTGAGTTAGTCTATGGAATTGCATTTTGATGTTGTGATTTTGATCATTTTTGGAGGTTACACTCATCAATTTCAATCCTTTACGTTGCCTTCCAATCCAATTCTCTTCCTGGATAGTTTCTTGGAATTTGGCAAACCTGATGATTTCTTGGTTTTATTGTCGTTGCTAGTTGCTACATATGCAAATATTAAGTAACTAATGTTGTTTGTTTGTAAATGATGGACAGATTGTGACCTTTGAGTAAATGATTTACTGCTCAGCTAGAGACAATGGTGTTAGTAACCCATAAATTGCAGGTATGACATTGATCTGAAAAGTTCTAAATTCCATGTGTCTTTGTATCTCTGTAATGTTCATGTTTGCAAACGGTGTTGTGCCTTCGGGGTCACTCTTGTGAAGCCTTCTTTTACTCTCCACTCTAGAAATATAAATGTTTACAATCCCCATGTTATCTCATGTAGGGTTCACATGTGTTGTCTCCTTGGAGTTCACCAACATGGACCAGAGGCTTGAGTTTAAGGAGACCTGTTACGACTGTGCACTTTGTTGAGAGGAAGGACAAGCATTTACGATTGAAGCAAAAATGTTGTTTTAGGTGAGAATCCCACATAACAAGTTCCCTGCTTAGTTTGAGACTCACACTCTCTAAATACTCTTGGAAGGTAGATACTTAGTATATTCTGGATGGAAATATGCCTCGTTGTAGGCTTTAGACCTAACTGTTAGCTGACAGATTCCTTGTTAGATACTGAGATACGGTTACTGCATAGGATCTGGTGTACTCCATAATAGACTTAGGATCCCTTAGGAAAACCATATAGATATTAAGTTATAGCTCATATATAATTCCCTTTGCAATTGATTCTCGGAATCATTAAATTCTGTAAAACTCTTTTGCAGTTTAGGGTCCCCTTGCAATGGTGGATTGAAAGCCAAAGCTTTCAGAGTTACATCTTTCAAAGGTGGCATCCAAAATAATGAATCAGGAGGAAGTGAGGGTGGGAAGAAAGTTACAAATAACTCAGTCAAGCTATCTTACCGCTCAGATGATGACGAAAATAATGTGAACGGCTCTCCAAAGGCACAAAACACTTCGTTTTCATATACCTCAGAAACAGAAGATTCAGTCACAGGGCAACCTGCTATCCAGAAACTGTTTAAGAAATGGTTAACAATGCTGCGCACACAATCCCCTATTCAAGTGATTGACGAGGCTTTGGGAGGAGAACAGGTTCCACAAACGACGAAGCCAGAAACTGAATCAGAAATCCAGACAGAAAGCCTCCAGAGTACAAAAAATACAGTTTGGTCCTGGTTTTGGAGTCTAGATGCAGCTATCAAGATTCCGTTACTGTTATTGTAAGTACCAGCATCGTAGCATCTTTTTTCCTTTGTTCGATGTGGTAACAGATAAATTTAATAGTAGAAAATCAACTGGATGTAAACTTCTGATCGAGAACTGTCATAATGTGTATTACTTATACTATTTTACCTTGACCATTTTGCAGTGTTCCAGCTTTCCTAGCTGTTAACGCGATCTATGGAACTGAAGTTACAAAGGAGTTATCCCCAATGTGGGTGGCCGGCCCCTTGATTGTTGCACTTTATATCAAAATGTTTCAAGGACTATGTGCCCTTTACGCCTTCTGCTTCAACCAAACCATCAAGATGATAAGAAACTTACCATCTTATTACCTTGTAGCATACCATTACATTGCCCATGGAAAGCTCAAAGACGACGTGAAAGCTCTAGTGTATCGACCAGTGGCGGCCATCAAGAACACAGACTACAAAGAGCTCACACGCACCAAACTGAAACAGTTCCAAGAATGGATCATTGAGAAATACCTGGATTTTGTTGAATCTGTATGGCCTTATTACTGCAGAACTATCAGATTCCTGAAGAGAGCTAACCTGATTTGAAGCTCTGCAACATAGAACCTCTCAAATTCTGACTTCTCAGGGCTTCTCTATGATCTATCTCTCTGTGTTTTGTTTACCCTTTTTCATTCTTAATTTTAGGAGGCTTTTCATGTTTATGCTGTTGTCTCTATGTATACTGTTACCTTTTTTTGAGGTTTTACAATGAGTTATTTTACTATCAAGGTTCCCTTTAATTCAACTTAGAATCAATAATCTATACACATTTATATCGACATATCTAGAGACACGACAAAAGAAGAAACAACTAGTGTTTGAAGGTCTCTTATAATTGAAGGTCTCTTATAACCACTTTAGCTCCCGAAGTTTGATGGTAATGTTTCTTCAGTGAAATACTCCTTTCTCACAGTCTCTGCGGAGCAAAACTTGACCTTCACATAAAGCAAACTAGATAAATCCATCAAGTATAACAACAAATCCTCTGAGCAAACCCATAAATCAAACAGGACTTGAGCTTAACCGGAAATAACAACCCTATGTGCTAAAAAAGCTAGTAATGCCACCACAAGACGGATTTTGAAGATAATAATTAGAAATGATACATCAAAACTTAAGTGATTTGGAATGGAAGTTACCAGAGAAGCGTATTGCTTCACCAACGGTTTAGTGAATTGCCAAATTGGCTGGAATATGAATGGAGCATCTACGAAAAGGACTTCATCCAATCGGCTTGGATAATAATAGTAAAATACGTCGAACTGCGAGAAGAAAACAGTAAGATCAAAGAATTATCTTTTTCTCAGCCACTAGATACCAAACCATTTACATTGTAAGAAGATAGGAATACCAGGAAAGTTAAGAACTTAAGATCTGCGTTCTGAGATCCGAATCCACGGAGATCAAATATCCCAAGTATCTTGTCTTGTCCTGCTGGTAACTTACTCAAAGCCTTTTCAAGTAAGAACACACAAAGCTTTTCATCTTCTATAGGATCAAGCAGCTGCAAAAACGCCAGACATTTCACAGTTATCCTAAAACAGCATTACTGGCTTAAACATAATAATTTTTTTTAATAAAAATGGTTTCTAACTTACCCCGGGGACGTGCTTTGCAGGAGCTACAATAACCACAGGTCGACCTTTAACATCTAAGAAACCATGGACATATGCTTTTCCTGTGTCAGTAGCTACTTTGATAGAATCTTCAGATAGCTCATCTACCTTAAACTCGTGACGCCATTTCTAAGCTTTCAGGTAAAGGATCACGTAGAATCTGACCTTATCAAATATTACCAAAACAGGATACGATATCTATGGCCACTTTTCTAGATTATAGTGAAGATATGTCTACAAGGAAAGAGGATACGATAGCTTTAGTTAGCTTTCCAATGGCTTCATCAACTGAAAATCTCCGATCTTTCAGAAACCAAAGAATCATCTCCTCATCATCTCTTCCGTATTTACCAATCGGAAGACTAGTACAATCTTTCGCAAGCCGTTCTTTAACTTCCAAAACTAGCTGCACCACAAGTTTCACAACACAAAAAATTTCATCACACGATTCTTACCTCAAAAGACACAACACTATACTCTAAACAATCAATGTAATAATTCTAAAATGATATCTTTAATAACAGCTAGGAAATGTCAAGAACCCCAATCCTGAGACCACATAAGCAAAAGACGAAGTCTTTTTTTTTTGGGCCCTCAGACAGAGCTATAAAAAACAGAGGACAACTTGAAACAGAGGACATCAGACAACAACACACAAGAAAGCAGAAAGACATATACGGAGAAGAAACCCATTGCGTAAGAAATTAAAAACAAGTAACGTCTTCTTCGTAAGTAACATTCATCCAATTTCCATGAGTCTCTCTCTCTCTATCTACCTTGTGAGCATGTTGGGATTCAGAAACGCAACTTCGGACAGAGAATTTGCAGTTTCGAGATCGATTACTGCTCAAATTCGTCGAATTTTTGAAGTTGACTGAAGCAGCAACGAGGGTTGAGCCGAAACGGATCGACATTGATGATGGGAAAGAAAAAGGGAACTTTAACTCTTTTGGAATTTTGAATTTCAGAAATTTGATTGAAAAATCTGGGCTTTTGCTCACCACAGAGTAAAGAATTCAGAAATTGTGAGTTCGGAATTTGGAATCTTGCGGATTTATAGAGTAGCAAAAGAGAGGCATGAGGTTTTTTGCTTCACCCTTTTATAGACTCTTTGTTTCTTATACACACGGGTACGGGTCTTCATCAGGTTTTCGATCCGGTTCAGGGTCTCGGATCCGGTTCGGTTCAACGTCTCGATTTACTAGACCGACCCTAGAGTGGTTAACTGGTTATGTACTCCCTTAAAATCATAGAAAATCAAAATTTGACAGATGAAATCACAACGTTCATAGATAATTTTCGATGTTGATTTGACTGTTAGTTTATGGTATGATTTAATTTAGGAATAAATTAGGTAATATTTATTTTATATAACTTTTTGTATATTAAATATTATTTTGACTTAAGTATAATTGATTTTGCTTATTTATATGTTTTTAAAAATTATTATTCAGATTAAAAGAAATTTTTGATAATAAATTGTATTGACCATATTTAAAACCAATAAAGTAATAATTTAATTTAAATCATACAAATATTTTAAGATTTATAATATAGAAAGAAAGTTGGTACTTTTAAACTATGTGTGATCTTTGAATATTAAATATTTTTTTGACTTAAAAAGTATAATTGATTTTTCTTGTTGAAATAATACAAAGATTTGACCTTTTCTTATATATATATATATATATATATGAAGAGTTTCTATCAAATATATACATATAACTCTTTAAGCAAAAGAAATTGATTAAGGAAGAGAGATATGGAGAACAAGTGGAGTGGTATGATGGTTTTGGTTTTGGTGGTGATGGCTGCCATTGGAGGAGAAGCAACGACGACTCCATGTGAAGATAAGTGTTTAACACACTGCCGCAGTGTCGCCCCCACAGTTCCGACCTGCTTTCAAATCTGTTGTAACAAGCTATGCAAGCATCCTCCACCGAGTAGTAGTACCTTTCAATCTACTTCGCAGTATTCGCAGTAACCTCTCTTTCTCTCTCTATATATATATATATATATATATATATAAATCAATATCATATATGTATATACTTCTGTGTATAGTGAGTTGACATGGTTTATTTGGTTTTAATGTAGGATGAAGCCTAAAGGGATGGAAGAAATGCATGCATAGAGTGCTAGAGATAGTTTCTCATTGTTCATGCTCGATTTATTTTTATTTCTCTATGTAAAACGAATCGTTACCTTTTGATATGTATCAACATTTTATAAGATTTTTAAAAGAAACTTTAAAAATAGAGAATAATCAAAATATAGAAAAATCAAAATTTAACAAATGAAATTGCAATATTCATAGATAATTTTTGGTTTTGATTTGACTGTAATTTATGGTATGATTTAATTTAGGAATAAATTAGGTAGTATTTTATTATATATTATTTAGTATACCAAATATCACTTTGAAATTATAATTGATTCGCTTATTTTATATTTGTTTTGATTTTACAATTCAAACTAAAACAAGTTGTTGATAATAAACTGTATTGACTGTTGACCATATTTAATACCAACATAGTAATAATTTAATTTAAATATTAAAATATTATATATAGAAAGAAAGTTGGTAATTTAAAAATTTTTTGATCTTTGAATATTGAATAATATTTTGACTTAAAAGGATAACTGATTTTGCTCGTTGAAATAATAATGTTTCATTTGACTAATTAAACATATTTTTAACTACAATGAATGTGTTGACAATATATATATAGATGCTATGACAGTTTTCAATGAAATACATATTTTTGAAATTATATATATATATTTATATATATTTTTAAAATTATTTATATATATTTTAAAATTATTATTCAGATAAAAAGAAATGTTTGATAATAAATTGTATTGACCATATTTAAAACCAACAAAGTAATAATTTAATTTAAATCATACAAATATTTTAAGATTTATAATATAGAAAGAAAGTTGGTACTTTTGAACTATGTGTGATCTTTGAATATTATTTTTTTTTTTTGACTTAAAAAGTATATTTGATTTTTCTTGTTGAAATAATAATGTTTGTTTTTGACTAATTAAACATATTTTTAACAATAATAAATGTGTTGACTATATATAGATACAATGACAGTTTTTCAATGAAAATATATTGTTGAAGCAATACAAAGATTTGACCTTTTCTTCTATATATATATATGAAGAGTTTCTATCAAATATATACATATAACTCTTTAAGCAAAAGAAATTGATTAAGGAAGAGAGATATGGAGAACAAGTGGAGTGGTATGATGGTTTTGGTTTTGGTGGTGATGGCTGCCATTGGAGGAGAAGCAATCACGACTCCATGTGAACAGATGTGTTTAAAACACTGCGGCCGAGTCGGCCCCATACATCCGATCTGCCTTCGAATCTGCTATAACAAGCGATGCAAGCATCCTCCACCGAGTAGTAGTACCTTTCAATCTACTTCGCATTCGCAGTAACCTCTCTCTCTCACTCTATATATATAATATATCAATATCATATATGTATATGCTTCTGTGTATAGTGAGTTGACATGGTTTATGTGGTTTTAATGTAGGATGAAGACTAAAGGGATGGAAGAAATGCATGCATAGAGTGCTGCTAGAGATAGTTTCTCATTGTTCATGCTCGATTTATTTTTATTTCTCTATGTAAAACAAATCGTTACCTTTTGATATGTAGCAAAAAATTTATAAGATTTTTAAAAGTAACTTTAAAAATAGAGAATAATCAAAATATAGAAAAAAATCAAAATTTAACAAATGAAATTGCAATATTCATAGATAATTTTTGATTTTGATTTGACTGTAGTTTATGGTATGATTTAATTTAGGAATAAATTAGGTAGTATTTTATTCTATATTATTTTGTATACCAAATATCACTTTGAAAGTATAATTCATTCGCTTATTTATATTTGTTTTGATTTTACAATTCAAACTAAAACAAGTTGTTGATAATAAACTGTATTGACTGTTACAAATTAATAATATTCAGATGTTAAAAAAAAAAATAAACTGTATTGACTGTTGACCATATTTAATACCAACATAGTAATAATTTAATTTAAATCATAAAAATATAATATATCGAAAGAAAGTTGGTAATTTTAAAAAATTTTGATCTTTGAATATTGAATAATATTTTGACTTAAAAGGATAACTGATTTTGCTCGTTGAAATAATAATGTTTCATTTGACTAATTAAACATATTTTTAACTACAATGAATGTGTTGACAATATATATATGTAGATGCTATGACAGTTTTCAATGAAATACATATATATTTCTGAGGGTAGACATATAGATTAAGAAGAAAGATGGAGAACAAATGGAGTGTGGTGATGATGGTGTTCGTTTTGGTGGTGATGGCTGCCATTGGAGGAGAATCAGCAGATCTTTCATGTGAAACAAAATGTACAATCACCTGCAGAGATTCAATCTTTCATCAGATATGCTTAGACGGGTGTTTGAAAAGTTGTAGATCTCATCCACCACCTATGCAACTTCACACTCGCAGTAATAAATCTCTCTTTCACTCTCTTTTTTTTTAAGAAAGAATAATAAAATGGCAGCTTACATGAACTATGATATAGTTAAATTATTTTCTCACAGATTAAAAAATTTAGTCTTTAGTTGTTTTTTCTTAAATTTATTTGGTATCAAATTTCAGAAAATTAAATAACATTAAAACGGAATATAATATTTGCTATAAAATAAAAATAATAATGAGATGGCATTCTATTTGAGAAATGCATATTTTGGTATTGTATATGTGTGATATGATGATTTTCATTGAATATATATACACCTATAAAGATGTACCCTATAATTTAATCAAGCCAAATAAATTGATTAAGAAGAAAAATAGAGAACAAATGGAGTGTTGTGGTGCTGATGGTGCTCGTTTTTGTAGTGGTGGCTGCCAGAGCCAGTACTAGAGAAGAAGAAGAAGAAAAAGTGAGTCTTAAATGTTCATTCAAATGTGAATTTCAATGCAAACTGAACTTCTTTACTGGTTGTTACGACCGGTGCATTAGAGAGAAATGCGAGCATCTTCCACCTAAAAATACCTTTCGCGTATCTTCTTCACGCTCGCCGTAAATCTACCTCTCTCCCTCTCTGATGTATGTACTTTCTTTTGTGTGTATGTCAATAGTGTGAAATTGACATGGCTTTAATGGTAACAATTAATGCAGGATGAAGACTGCTGGATGGCTGAAGAAATAAGAGGCGCTAGAGATAATATTTGAAGTTGTTGTGATTGAATTTACTTTTGTTTTCTATATATGTCAAAGAAATTAAAATCTATAAACGTTGAATACTAATAATAATAATAACAAGTTCTTATGATCATGTGAAAAAATGGGATGAAGAAACATTATAATTATATCATTTCAACAAAGTAATATATGTTTTAAAACATCTACATCAGTGCTCTAATGATCATAAGAACCAAATAGATTACTTGTAGTGAAACTTTTGTGTTAAAGTAGAGATGGTCGTCTTGCTTCATAGTCATTGTACTCAATTTGCTTCATAGTATTGAGTTTTATTTAAAGCTTTAAGAGAAATTCTAAAGATGAGAAGACAGAAATCACAAAGCAGAAACAAAAAGGTCCCAAAAGAAAAAAAGAGAGTAAAAATCTCTCTGAATTGAAATAAAAAAACAGACCTGTTGCTTCATCACCTAAGAGGAATAAACCTAGTGGACCGACGGAAACAACCACAACCACAAATACGTGGTCTATAGTGATTAACCTTCTTGCAAGTCATCGAAAACTCGGCAAGGTAATGACCAATCATCTCAGGCTTAATCACGACTTCGTTAAACGTCTTGCCATTATGAACTCCGACAACACTTCCAATCATCTCAGGGACAATGATCATGTTCCTTAAATGTGTTTTCACAGCTTCAGGCTTCTTCTTGTTCTCCTCACTTGCTTCTTTTTTCGCCTTACGTAGCTTCTTGATCAGAATCAGAGGTCCCTTCTTTAGTCCCCTGTAGAACCTCCTGCGAACACGAGCGTTGAAGAGCTTAGCGAGATCAAAGTTTGACATCTTGAGAAGATCATCAACGTTGAATCCTCTGAATGAGAATTTCTTGAATGTTCTCTCCTTTTTCGTCACCGCCACGGCTGTGGCAAACTCTGGTTCGTTTATCGCCATTGTTGAAACTTGAATTTTTCTGCAAGAAGATAGAATATGCCATTAGAGAGAGATTGGTGTTGTGAGGATTCCTTCGTTTGCTTCACTAATATTTATACAATAGAGCGTTGGGGGGACTTGGGAGATATCGTAAATCTGGAGTAGGGATCGACGAGAATATCGGAAACTAATTAATTATAAAAATTGACAGAGTAAATGTAATACTTTTGAAATATTATAAAAATTAATTAATATTCCCTAATCTTGTAATCTATTTATGGGATATTGCCATCTACTAAACATGTCAAGATATGAAGATAATAAAAATTATTGGTTTTATTCTTAACATAGCATATTTTAGTCTGATCTTCAGATTTTGTAATAAATATATAATAATTTCAATTTGATCCATATATGTTAATTACTTTCTTAAGCTTAACCTTTAAATTCATATATTATAAAGAAAAAACAAAAAAAAAACACAATATAATGTGAACCAATTTGATTAGAACACTTGTTATGAGGATAAAATTGATAACATTTTAGTTTTTATCACTACGATTATGAAAATAAATATTTGGTTCTAAGACCCTAAAAACTCGGGTAGAACAAATGCATGAATTATACAGATTAAGCAGTTCGGTCTGATCCGGTTTATTATTACTCTTGTGTTGTGTGGCCATAATTTGCTGTAAAATGAAAGTGACAACTAAAGTCCAATTACAAGTTTGGGCTGAAAACGGTTTGGCCCACGAGTCAAAGGATTTTGCTATTGTGGTTTTTGGTCAAGTTATATATTAACGTCCATTGGATGGATACATGAAAGAAGGCCACAGAAGAAAGAAGAGATATGGAGAGGAGGAGGAGGAACGTGGTGATGATGATGATGATGATTTTGGTGGTGATGGTAGCCATGGAAGTAGAGGCAGACGACGAATCATGTGAATCGAGCTGTGTGAACCACTGCAGCGACATTTCAAGCTACTCCAGAAAGATCTGCCATAATCAGTGTCTGGTCGAGAAATGCAACTATCCACCTGAAACCACCAAACCGACATTCTCTGACTATGTGTACGCACATCTACTCGTGATTGTGTCTCTGTGTGTTTGTGTATATGTAGGTACATATCTCTATACGTAGCGAAATTAATGGATAAGGTTTATAATATTGAAATACAAGTTATCTGGGAGAAATGAAATAAATCAGGGTGGTTATTCAAGGATTATCATCATGTAACTCTTTTTTTATTATATATGTAAAAGAAATTAAAAATCCAATAAGATCAATTAACAGGCTATAGCCAAATGGTTTACTCAACTTCATGGGATGAACAAGTATTATATATATGATCTTATATCAACTCAAGTATTCTCAAGAACAAATCTACTACTTTTTATTGAAAATCTAGTGTTATATATACATGTGTTGTAATAGCTATTGGGCAACCTAGCTTGGATTGTTTTTTTGCATTTACTTTTGATTGAAAACTAATGAAATGAGTATATCCTGATCGTTTTCTAGCTCTATGTGTATAATTTTGCGAGATGGATTGTTTGGTGGCATTTATATTTAGGGTGTTTTACTTTATAAAAGATGTCAATGACATTAAAAAAAAAATCTTTTGCTAATTTAAACACATATAACAATCGTAAATAGAAGGATAATATTCGGTTTATTTCGCGCCAAAACTATTTTAAGTCAAAATTTTAAAATGTCGTTGTACTTGGCAAAACTTTTACCCCCGAAAACTTGAAATGTTTTACGCTTCAGAAATGTACATTTTTATTTGATTGTTTTACCATGAAGATATAATATTCACTTCAATGGTTTTTATTTTTATATTCATCACAATTTTAACGTAAATAGTAAAACAACAAAATAATTAGACAACTGAATTAATAGTTTACTATAATCAAATTAATATAAACAAATTTGATGATAAGATTGTAAAAAATGAATCTAGTTAACAAATTCCGGATTGGTTTTGTTTTTTTTTTAATAAATAATCTCATTAAATAAAAAGAATCAATTATATTTTATTTGTTTACATTTTGTTTTCTTGTCACAGGATATTTAAAAAATATGATTGTTTGTGAAAAAAAATATTTTGCTAATTTAAACACATATAATAATCTTAAATAGAAGAAAAATATTCTGTTTTTTCGCGGCAAAACTATTTTACAAAAATTTCAAAACGTCATTGTACTTGACAAAACGTTTTTTGTCCGAAAACTTGAAATGTTTTATGCTTCGTAAAAGAGTCAAGAGTCTTTGATTGTTTGCGTATGAAATTATCCCAACTATTTCTACGAAATAACTTAGCTACTTCATTCGATATATATATCACTCAAAATTCAACTTCAATTTATGTCTATACCATTTCGCAAATATATGAATTAGTCCAACATGAGAAATGCAAAAACAAATGGCTTGCCATAAATATGCCTCATACGTGTACCATCAGTAAGAACACCAATAAAGGTTCGGTCAAGTTATACATACATATATACATGTATAATTAACGTCCATTGAATACATAAAATAAGGCCAAAGAAGAAACAAGAGATATGGAGAGGAATTTGGTGATGATGATGATGATTTTGGTGGTGATGGTAGCCATGGAAGTAGAGGCAGACGACGGATCATGTGAATCGAACTGTGTGGTCCAGTATAGCGGCATTTCAAGGTTCACAAGAAAGATCTGCCATAATTGGTGTCTGGTCGAGAAATGCAACTATCCACCTGAAACCATCATACAGATATTAAATGACTATAAGTACGCACATGAAGTCTTGTTTGTACCTCTGTGTCTTTGTTTTTATCTAGGTTATCTCTATTTGTAGCGAAATGGACAAGGTTTATAATATTGAAATACAAGTTATTTGGGGGATATAGAGAATGAAATAAATCAGGGTGGTTCAAGGCTTGTCATCATGTAACTGTTTTCTTTTTATATATGTAAAAGAAAATTCGATAAGATCAATTAGCAGGCTATAGCCAGCCAAATGGTTTCTCAAATTCATGGGATGAACAAGTATTACATATCCCCTATATATTAATAGAGAAGCACTTTATTGAAAATGTTGATGTGTCGTCGCTAGAACGATTTGAAAATTTAATTACAGTTAACATCTCAAGATAAACATATTTACAAAAACAAGTCTTTCAATTTATTGAATGTGCCACTAAAATATATAAGGAAATATTTATTTCATTATTATTTACATAAATATGTCATTAGAATATAATAAAGTTTCTTTCTATTAGTTTTAAAAACTGCAAGAATTATTCAACTATTAAAACCAGAAAATATAGTTAATTATTTAATTATCATTTTTATAAGATATTTTATTATTAAAGTAAATTACGTTTCACAAACTATTAAAAACTTATTTATCTATTTAACTCTTTGAAATGCAAAACTTATTCTATGATTTACAAAATCTAATGACAATTCAAGTATATTTAAAACATTAATTATCACAATAATCTTAAAAATAAATAAAATTTTGTACACAATTTTAAATTTATTCACCAATTTAAATTTTGAAAACAAAAAATCTGTCTCCTATTTAAAAATTCTAATGACTATTCAAATATCTTATTATTATGATTATTGTGGTAGTTATTTTTTGATAAAATTTTAAATATATTTGAATAGTCATTGAAAATTTTAAATAGAAAACAGATTTTTGTTTTTCAAAAATTAGAAGTAAATTTGAACAAAAGAAAATTTTTTTGAGTAAACTTACATCTCCGTGAAAATTTGACACGGTGAGTACAAATTTGAGTAAACCATTTCAAACAAATTTGACACCTTAAATCCCAAATAATAATTTTGCTTATAATAATTTTATTTTGAATTGATTTACATATGATCTTATATCAACTTAACAAGGTATTCTGAAGAACAAATCTACCACTTTTGATTGAAAATCTAGTGTTTTATATTATATATATCTGTGTGTTGTAATAACTAATGGGCAACCTTGGATTGTTTGTTTGCAATTACTTTTGATTGAAAACTAATGAAATGAATATATGATGATCGTTTTCTAGCTCTATGGGAATAATGTTAAGAGATGGATTGTTTTTTCGCTAATTTAAACACATATGCTAAACGTAAATAGAGGAAAAATATTCGGTTTATTTTGCGGCAAACTGTTTTAACAAAAATTCAAAATGTCATTGCACTTGACAATTTTTTTTTACGAAAACTAAAAATGTTTTAATGTTTCGAAAATTTAAAGTTTTATTTGATCTTGTTTCCCATAAAAATGTAATATTCACTTCAATGATTTATTTAATTTTTTATATTCATAAAAATTAATATAAATAGTACAACAAAATAGTTAGATGATTGAATTATTAGTTTATTATAAACCTTTACTATAATCAAATTAATAGTTTAACAATTTTGATGGTTAGATTGTAAGAAATGAATCTAGTTACCAATTCCGGAGATTGATCATATTTTAAAAAAAAATCTCATTGAAAAGAATAATTATGTTTTATTTGTTTTTTTGTCACAGGGTTTATAAAATTTTTAGATTGAAAAATTATTGTCGACTTACCTTTTGATTTCATTACAAATAGAAAAAGAAAATTAGTCAATTCTCTACTCTTTATATAGTTTATCTTTTGCATGGTTCTGTATATGCAAATTCGTATAGCCACGTTTGAACATCGCATAAAAAATAGTACCTCTCAATACCTCATAAATCTAGAGAAACAAACAAATATTACTCATTCCATTGAACGTGTGTAGAAACATATAAATGTCAAGGCCAAAGAAGATATGGAGACCAAGTAAGTGAAAGTGATGATGATATAGATATTTCCTTCTTCTACATTTTTTTCACAGTTCATATTTACAATTTATGCTAAGAGATGAGAGAAAAAATGATTATGATGATTTATCAGTTCAACAAGATATTTTGGAGAACATATATGCATCTTTGGATCTGCAAAACAACTGAGTTTTTGTAATAACTCTTCCGAAGAGAGTACCTGATCCTCTTCTTCCATGTGAACCATTGCATAAGTTCTTCCCATGTCTCTGACCAAACTGAGAAACTGTGGATTCTCCAGTGTTTCTCGCAAGTCCAGATACACTTCCTTTGCAGTTACGCCGCCTGCAGCTATCATCATCAGCATGGTTTTCTTTATAGTCGAGAGATTCAATAACAGATTCTGTGCCATTGCTGATGAACACGACTTCAGGGTTTTGTGTTTGTCAGAGTAAGACTGCAGGAGAACCATGTTGCCCAAAGAGAACCGTGACATGAAGAGGAAAAAGTCATTCAAATTCATTCCTGTAGATGATAATAGAAGAGAAGCTGTCAAAATAAGGATCATCATGTTCATATATGATATATCCAAAACTCTCAAGGATATTCTTGAATCTCTACTGTTCGATTATACACTCATAAGAATACATGCAGTCAACACTTATTCACTATGACACTATTGCACAGTGAGTTCTCCAAACATCCTACACAGATAGATGTAATCTCTGCTTTAAATATCTCAAAGATATAGAAAATTTTCACTAGAAAGATCTCAGAAAGAAATGTAGAGCTCCAACTAACAATCAAATTACGAAAAGGAGATAAAATCACGCATGAACCTGTGTTGGCAGCAAGATTACGCTGGCAAATAGCTTCGAAATCTTCACATATGTCTCTGACGTCTTCTATTGACTCTTCAGTGTCCTTGTAGTCCTTCCACAGTAGATCCCACTGAAACTCAAGCATACATTCACATGAGTACTTCCTATTTTAGTTCATTTTCATATTTCCTTGTATAGATAATTAGAAACACAAGTCGCAAAGTCATTACCACCCAAGATAGGTTGTATCCATTGAGCCAATTGTGGTTTATAGATATCGTGTCTTCCTGTAAAAAATTATTCGAGAAAATTCAAGAAAACAATGTTGTTGTACATACATTGAGAGGAAAGGAGAAAGAGGGAAAGAGAGAGATACCAAGTTATATACTTGATGATGCCATCCACTGGGAACAAAGATAACTTCACCGGGTTCTTGAATGCACTCAAGCCAGGTGGTCTGAATGCAAACCATAAAATGTAAATAAACACGTGGTGAAAGACGAGCTTAGAGATTGAGGGTAAGAGTCAGACCAGCTGATTTTACCTTCTTAAAACCGGGGAATTTAGTTTCATTCACCTCTTCAAAGATGTTATAAACACAATTCTTCATGTACCTGAAAAAAATCATCTAACTATAAGGCTAACAACACATGAGTGAAGAAATGTGGATCACAGACAATTCACAGAAAGGTTACATGACCTATAGGATAAAAAAACACTTGCCTGTCATAAACAAGATGACTTTGAGGAGGAGGAAGAAAAAGCCATCTTTTTTTACCACAAACATTAGCTGACCAACTATAAGATCTAAATACATCAGCGTGTAGAGGTGTCCAAGATCCTGTAGGCAAAAGAGTTCAGAAATTATCAGCTTTCTCCAAAGGCCAAAACACTCAAACAGACAACAACAACACAAACAGTTCGTCTGATCTTACTCAGACCTTTTCCACCCATATAAACAAACCGATAATCAGAGCAGCTAATTTGATCATACTTCTGAAAATTATCTCTATCCTTATGCATATGGTAATTGTCTAGATAGATATTAAGCCAATCATCAGAAAACATCAGCGGCGTTTGGTAGGCTGTATAGTGTGGATACTCCTGCATTCAGAACAATCAACTCTCACATTGATTTACATATATAAAGCAATCTCTTTGATTCACTTAAGCTAAAGAGAAAGTAACAACCGTGACCTCGGATATGCACCTTGACAAAGTGCCAATCTTTCAGATACAAGACAGATTCCTTGATAGAATCATTGGCCCATTGCTCCACAAAGTCACTAACAGACATTTCTAATCTTTTCTGATCTGTGAATTCTCTCGTATCACAATCTGCAACCTGTAGATAACACACACCACCAAGTCAATGAACAAACAATTCATTCCCAAAACCAAAAAAGATTCAATTTTTATTATGGGAGCTAAAGCTAACCAAAGTACTAATAGTCTTATGAAAGCATGAACCTTTTACCTGGACTTTAGATTTTCCGAAGTGAGTGGCAATGAAGTGGAGATTAGGGTTTCCATTCTTACAAACCCAATCTTCACGAGCTCTCCAATCGTCAGTGAGACCGGAGATTACTACTGGCTGGTTCTTGGCTAAGTATCTCTCCGCAAAAGCGTCGTAACTCAAATCTTTACCATTGATTTTCTCAATTTGACCTATAATCTGTATTCCCATTACCCCCAACTCTCTAGAATTTTTCGTCGCTACCACCGGTGAAGAACCTCCGATCAAAGTCGCCGGTAAAGTTGATAACAACAGGTGAAGAACAAAAAGAGACTCTCTAACTCACTTAGAAACTTCCTCGACAAAAGTAAAACGCGGTGTTTAGTTAAAAATTATCCTAAAACGCTGCGGTTAACGAACAAGGTTAAAAAGGTTCTTGTAATTGGTACAGCCCATTTATTGGCCCAATATGTAATGGCTCACTGTAGGTTAAACGGTGACCTGTTGAATTCCGGAACCGGGTGGGTCAATTTTATATCTATACTAAAAAGATTCGAATATCCTTTCTTTGAAATAGCCAGTCAAAAAATTGTCACTTCCATATGCGTTTGTTAAGAGTTCTACAGTCAATTTTCAAAGTTACCATTTTAATGGCTTGACTGACATATATAGAAGTTTACGAAAGTTAACAGAATGAAGATAAAGAGGGTTGGTGATTTTGTCTTTATAAATAGAGAAAACTTCGTTCCCACTGAGTAAATATAAGCATTATATATCATATTATATACATAAAGTTTTCAAATTAAGAAGAGAAATGGAGAAGAAATTGAGTGTGGTGGTGATGATGATGATGATCGTTTTGGCTGTAATTGGAACAGAAGCAATAAATCATTTGTGTACATTCAAATGTGAAATCACATGCCGCGATCCAGAGTTCACGTCAATCTGCTTTAAAGAGTGTATGGCCAAATGCATCCGTCAATCTTCATCTACAAATACCTTTCACTCAACTTCACACTCGCAGTAAATCTCTTTCTCTTTAAACTATATCTTTCAATGTATATATATGCATGTATGTATGTGTGTGTGTGTGTGTCTTGTGTAATAGTAAAATTGACATGGTTTTTTGTAATATATGGTGACATATAATGCAGGATGAAGACCAAAGGGATGGAAGAAATGCGAGTGTAGAGAAGATTGTTCAAAAAGATTCTAGTTATGGATACTTTACGTTTTCTTTTCTTTTTTTTCTTCTACATGTAAACGGATATCTATAATAAGATGAATATTAATAATAATATTAAGTTTCTTTAGATTCATGTGAAAATGGGATCGATGAACAAATATTTTAAGTGATATTATCATATTTCAATTTTAAACAAAGTATTTTTGGAGAAACAGTGGTGGTGTGCTTGCCGCCACGTGGTTTCACTCTTCATGTCCACATGTTCGACTATATTGGTTCTCTTTCAGATGAAGTCTTAATTTTCGTAGTCAAGAAGAATCTCGGCTCGGTTGTGTCCGACCATTTGTATTCTTCTAGGTTTGTTTAAAATTTGTGTAATTTAGTTTGTATCTTAGATATGGTTGTCTTTGTTGTGATCGATCTTGGAGAAGAACCCCATCATCAGGTCATTCTTTTTGTGGTACTAGCTAGTATCACTATCGGTATAACACCGGTAAAACAAAATTGCTGAGTTTGTCTAGTCAGGTTTGACAATGACAATAAATTATGATGATATCCCCAATTTTAGGATTTAGTCGTACTCTTTTATAAAGTGTGAGCCTTTTTATTTGATACTGGTCTACTCTTTATTTATTGGATTTATTGTTATCTTTCATACATGGGATCGTAAGTACCTCTTCTAGGTTCATTGCTTTTAATTTTAACTAATAGAACGAGACGACAAAGAACAAGGCAAAATCAGGTGATCAGTCTGATCTAAAAAACTTACAAAATGCAAAATGATAGTTTTATGTTTCCATATGCATTTTGTACGCTACTCAAAGTTTGAACGCTTCACAAATAAATGACTTGCTACAATAATAAATAAGGCTCGTCATAGTAATTACATGACATGTAACGGAAAGAATACAAAAGATTTGGTCATTCCATCTTTATATTGTATATATACATCGAGTGAGAGCTTTCCATCATATATATACGAATAACTTTTGAACCAAAATAAAAAATAAGAAGAGAGAAATGGAGAACAAGTGGAGTACTGTTGTGATGATGTTGGTTTTGGTAGTAGTGATGGTTGCCATGGGAGGAAAAGCAGAATATATGTGAACTGAATTGTCAATTATCATGCGGTATACCCTCCATCAACGGCGGATCCACTCAGGAGGAAGGTGGATCACCTGACCTGGGTAACTAATTAAATAGTTAGTTTTTACATGTGTTTACGTAAAATTTCAATAGCACAGATAGTAAATTTAGTACTGCTGACCTCCCCAAACCCGAGTTCGAACCCCCAATATGTCATATTAATATTTTTTTCCTGTAATTGACCTTCCTAAATTTTAATCTTGGGTCCGCTACTGCCAGGATGCTACAAACTATGTGTAGAAAGGGAATGCGAGATCCCATGTGAAGAGGAATGTAGATCTTTCTGCAACAGTGGTCAACATTACTTTTACTTTCGGGAATGTTACACGGACTGTGTACGAAGGAAATGCTCTCCACCTGCAAATACCTTTCACTCTACTTCCCCTTCTGCAGTAACTCTCTCTCTCTCTCTCTCTCTCTTCTATATATATAGCATTCGTGTGTGTCTATCACCATATTATGTGTGTATATAATGTTTAATGAAATTAATTGCATGGTTTTTATGGTGATGATGCAGGGTGAAGACTAGAGTGATTGAAGAATCAAAGCATTGAGAAAGTTTTCCAAATTTTTCATGATTGAATCTTTCACTTACTTTTTTTGTTTTTTGACAGCAATCTTTCACGTACTTTTCTTTCTGTGTGTTTAAGAAAACATATATATATATATATAACAAGATTTAATAATAATAAAAAACAAGATTTCTCATATTCATGCAGAAAATTATATGGGATGAACAAGTATTATAAATTCGGAGAACATAGCGCGACATCTGCTGATTTGCAAAAAAATGATTTGTCGTAAACTTGCAAATCAGTAAATGAGAAACACAAATGTTTTTTTCTGTAACTTATTATTATTTTACAAATTTAAAGAGTTACACATTAGTTGGACTGTTGGCGACACATTAGTTGGACTGTTGGCGAACATAGATATGCATCTAAGCAACAGAGTTAGAAATAAAATATATAAAACAAAACAAAAAATAAGTCTCGTGAATTTTCATTCAGATTGCACTACGGATCGGAGATGACTTTTCCACGCGCATGAATAAAATATTTATGAAGGAAATTCTAACACCAAACTTGTATGTGACTTTTCTGAGTTGTAAATACATTCAGAAAATCTTTATCAGAAAACTTCAAGCATCTCTGCATTTGCTCTCCACTTATGTTAAATTTGAGGAACGCGAACACATGCATGTTTGGTTCACAAAACAAGGAATCCAAGATTTTTCGCAAATTACAAAATCAGCAACATGATAGAGGATCATTTTAACGTAGAGAGTAGTATTTCCCAGATCCTAGCTATCGCCTTAAGGACGTTACCAATATAATAAGTATCTCAGCTTACCCTTCGAACAATGTAAGTTCCTTTCTGATTTGATTGTTGTTTGTGAGTGTATATATATAGTTTAATGTTATGGAACTCTCGTAAGAGTTTATAACATTGCTCAACCTACTTGTTGGCTAAGCGATTAAGGTGAAAGCTTTCTGTTTACTTCCGTAATGGATCAAGCAGATGTTAATTTAAAGACTTCTGACAACAACTTGTTGTTAGGTTTCTTTCATCTAACTTTTTTCTAATATTCACACTGATTTACTATTTTGTAATATTTCTAAACAGTTAGAAAATAATTTCCTTTGAATCAGTTTGGTGTTAGTAATTATTTTCTTTTCGGCAAAAGTTATTATTCGCATAAAACGTAAAAAAAATTAATTCAGAGACGTTTTTTTATAGTTAGTATCGTTTCTTTAGTTCTTTTTTTTTGTAACGTCATTCCTTTATTTTAGTTTATCAAAACCCAAAAGTAACATAAATTTATTTTAAATTTTCTAACAAACCACAAAAAAAATGTTTAAAATAATTTCAGATCGTTTCTAAACATTTTTGCTTTGGAATAAAAGTCTTAATTAACATCAACATCAGCCTAACTAACTCTCCGCAAAAGCGTCATAACTCAAATCTTTAGCATTGATTTTCTCAATTTGACCTATAATCTCTATTCCCATTTCCCCCAACTCTCTAGAACTTTTCGTCGCTACCACCGGTGAAGAACCTCCTCCGATCAAAGTCGCCGGTAAAGTTGATAACGACAGGTGAAGAACAAAAGAGACTCTCTAATTCACTTTAGAAACTTCCTCTTAGGCTTGGGTATTCGGGTACCCGTTCGGGTTCGGATCGGATTCGGATCGGTTTCGGGTTTTCGGATTTAGATGTATAGGACCTGTTCGGGTATTTCTAGACTTCGGGTTCGGATCGGGTTTGGTTCGGGTATTTCGGGTTCGGATTCGGAGTACCCGAAGTTCACAAAACTCAAAATTTTAGTATCTAATTTAGTCTAAATTATTTAATAATACACAGTATATCTGAAAATTTAGAGTATTTTTAACCCAAGTTTACTAATAAACAGTTTAAATACTTCAAATTATCGAAAATATCTAAAAATCTGAATATTTTGGACACTTTTATTATTAAAATTATAAATATTACTAATATATTACTACTAAATATTAATAATATGGGTATATTCGGATACCCGTTCGGATTTTGGTTTGGATCGGATTCGGGTTCGAGTTTTCGGATTTAGAGATTTAGAACCCGTTCGGGTATCTTACAATTTCGGATACGGGTTCAGATCGGGTTTTTTTGATCGGGTTCGGATCAGATCTTCGAATCCGGGTATTTTGTCCAGACCTTAACGCTGCGGTTAACGAACAAGGTTAAAAGGTTCTTGTAATTAGTACGGCCCATTTATTGGCCCAATATGTAATGGCTCACTGTAGATTAAACGGTGATGTGTTGAATTCCGGAACCGATTTTTTATTTTTTTTTAACTAACTTTTAAAGAGGGATGGATGCAACACGAGGACTTCCCGGGAAGTCACCCATACTAGTACTACTCTTGCCCAAACATGTTTAACTGCAGAGTTCTGATGGAATCTGGTGCATTAGTGCTGGTATGATCGCATCCGGTCAATATCCTTTCTTATATGGTTATTATTGGTCGTCATATTCTCTCTTTGAAATAGCCAGTCAAAAAATATTCACTTCCATATGAGATTGTTAAGAGTTCTACCGTCAATTTTCAAAGTTAACAACCCGATTGGTAACAACTATTATTTTAGGCTGTAGAGACTTTAACTGTAAAATTTTGATTGTATAAAATTTGACTGCAGAAAGTTTGGCTGTAAATACTTTAACTGTTAAAATCTGATTGTTAAAAAAAAAAATTTAAAGCTGTGACTGTAATTTTATTAATAACAAAATTGTAAGAAAATATTAAAAAATGATAAAAATAATAAATTTGTGAAAAGAAGTGGATGTTAAAAGAAAGGAAAAAAATGCTGATAATTAATCTGTAAAAAAAAGTTTGTGCAAAAAAATATATAAATTTATAGAGTGTTTTTAATTATGATAGAGGAAGAAAAAAAATTTTTAAAAAATTTATTAATTTTAAAGCGTCATTTTGAAGGTTTAAAAAGAGAAGGAAATAAATAAGGAAAAAATTAAAGTGGCTGTTGAAACTTTAAAAAATAGAAAAATCATAAAAGTCTGATTAGCAAATAAATGTCCTGATTGGCAAATAAATGTCCTGATTGGTAACGGCTGTTACTTGTGGCTGTAGATGCTTTGACTGTAAATACTTTGACTGTAAAGACTTTGACTGTAGAGGCTTCTGTTGTAGAAACTTTAACTGTTAAAACTTTAACATAACTATTATTTTTATTGTATATTTTTCATAAATATAAATCATGCTAAGAATAAATCTATATGGCAACATAATGAATTTTATTAAAAAGATTTTTTTTTGAAAAATACAAAAACTCATATAAATGAATAGATAAATATTTTCAACAAATTAAAAAATATAAAGATATGACATAATTGATGATGTGTTATAATGGTTGTTGAGGCAAAAATAATTATGAAAAATAGATCTCAAAATAACAAAAATAAAAAAATCTATTTTTTAATAAATTATAGTATATTTGTGATGAATTATACATAGATTGAAAAAAATGTTTTAATCATCATGAAAAATAAGAAAGAGAAAAAATAACTACACTTTTATTATTATTTATTTTTTCAGCCAAAAAAGTCTCACATTTGTGATTTTAAAAATTTGTACGTATAAAATAAAAAAATGGGCAGTTAGACTTTTAAGCCTGTTAAAATAATAAAGCAAAGAAAGCATGACTTTAAATTAATTTTAAAGTCTTTAAAAAGTCTTTAAAGTCTCTCCCAATCAGAGCTAAGACTTTTAAATGCTTTTAAAGTCTTAAAACTCTTCACAAATCAGGGTCAAAGGATTGGTGATTTTGTCTTAATAAATAGAGAAAACTTCGGTTTCCACTGAATAAATATAAGCATTATATATCATATTATATACATAAAGTTTTCAAATTAAGAAGAGAAATGGAGAAGAAATTGAGTGTGGTGGTGATGATGATGATGATCGTTTTGGCTGTAATTGGAACAGAAGCAGTAGATCATTTGTGTGTATTCAAATGTGAAATCACATGCCGCGATCCAGAGTTCACGTCAAAATGTTTTAAAGAGTGCATGGCCAAATGCGAGCATCCTTCATCTACAAATACCTTTCACTCGACTTCACACTCGCAGTAAATCTCTTTCTCTTTAAACTGTTTCTTTGAATGTATATAGCATGTATGTATGTGTGTGTGTGTCTTGTGTAATAGTAAAATTGACATGGTTTGTAATATATGGTGACAAATAATGCAGGATGAAGATTAAAGGGATGGAAGATATGCGAGTGTAGAGATATTTCAAAAATTATAATTATGGATACTTTTCAGAACCGTTTTCAAAATAATTTCAGATCCTTTTCTAAACAAATTTGCTTTGGCATAAAAGTCTTAACATCAACATCAGCCTAATTTTTAATTCCATGTGAATTTCGTCAAGTGTGTCGGTTGGATTCAGTAATGCAACTCAACTGAGAATATTTGCCTTTTCATTAGTATAATTTAGTCAAAAGATTAGTCAAACAAAACTCTATTAATCGATAATCATTATCATCTCTCCTTTCTGCTTAAGACAAAGAAACTGCTAATCAAATTTAAATTATTATACATGGAAACACACTTCATGTATTCTTTTTCAGAAATCTAACTGGACCTCTTTCAAATCCTCAGATTCTCGTATGTATCCATCTATCAATCAATCATTTTTGTGGTTCTGTTCAATGCATGCGGCTTTAACAATCATGATTATTATTATATTTTCCATTTTCAGTATAATCTATTCGTATGACACGATGGCTGAAATAGTTGGGAATTCAGATCTAATGAATCCTGAATAGTGCTTATGATTGACAAAAGAGTTCTCAATAATTGTTGCCATGATTTCCTTTCAAAGGCATGCATATAAATAGCAACAACAACAACAACAATACTTTAGTGGACTAATAAGTAAGTGGAGTAATGTTATTTTAATATACCACCAATATATAGTTACTCTAAATAACTGATAAAGAACACATATATTAACATTTTCATGCACCAGGTTAGTGTTAGCAGTTGTTGATACCGACTTTTGTTTGATACTATAAATCGTCTGATAACTCTTTTCAGGTATTCACAAAATTATTTATCAAATTAAAAATTAACACTTGAGTGAGCATTTATTTTAGTTATCAGTTTACCAAAGTTTTACGTATTTTTGGGAACAGTCAAACTACAGAAAGGAGTATGTATGTATGCCTTCACATTCTCATATATTTCCTTAGTTTTTTTTTTTTGATAAAGACATATATTTCCTTAGTTGAGTCAAATTCTCAAACAAAACTTAAGTGAAAAGAACTTACTGATCTGACATCCACTACTAAGTATGGAATATATAAAGGAAATAATAGTTTTGTAACCAGAAAATCTATATGGAGAGAAAATACCAGTTTGCAACCAAAAAATAATAATCTTTATATATACTCTTAACATTTTGTTTTTTTTTTTTTTTCAGAACAACCACTCTTTAAAATTTTGTTTAATCAGTCTTAAATCTAGAAATACTATAAATTATGATTGTGAAAGAATTATACTACTAGATAAAGTGGAACTAAAAGGAGGCATATTCGAAATCCAAATCTCAACCCACTATTATTAGAATCTATCGAGACAATGGTCGGCGGTTATAACGTTATTAATTTATTGTTCTATCATTATTGAATCCTAATATTCTTGCAAACCAATCATTGGAAGATTAAAGATCATTCTTTCTTTATTTTATTTTTTTATAAAAAGACTAATGATCATATATATATGATCAAATGCACCAACTACTACAAAGGCAACTAAAAAACATGGAAGCTCATCTATTTTATATATGTAATTTCTCGTGAAAGTTATACAACAAAAAAAAAATATTTATATATGATACAACTATTTCCATATTTTTAATAACTGAATTTATATATGTGTACAACAAGCAGAATAATCTATCTCGAGCTCTAATCCGTTCGGACCAAAAAAATGTTCCATTCCGTTTGACATTGTCAAGATAATTTTATGTTAATGTTTTACATTAACTCCATCAAAACAACTTAGAATTGGTCCCATCATGATCCAAAATTTTAGATGATGACTGAAAAAAAAAAAAAAAAAACTAACAATAGCGAGGTCCGGACCAACACAAAGTAGGACTAATCTGAAAACCATTGGGTATGAAAAGATTGATTTTAATCCTCGGACTTCGAATTTTTGACTCTAGTCGAAACTAAATTTCTATTTGTTTTTAGATATATGTGTATATATACAGATATATGTATATATTAAGTTTTTGATGAATTATAATTGTAAAAAGTAGCAAAGGATCGGACCCGCAATGCACAATGTAAAAAGAAAATGTCTTGTTTGGTTTTTGTAGTTTAGCTCAAAGGCAGAAACTCAGAGTTTGCTTCCTTTTCACGTCTTTAAAGACATCGATTGATTGATGGGTTTGATGGATTCTCGATGAGTTTCCTATTATTTTCTCCGCGACAATATCCAAAAGTCCTTTTCCAACATTTAAATAATATATAATTTTTACATATATATCGGTTTGATGCATAATTATATATCTGATACAAGAACATATCCACTATTCCGCTGTAAGATAATTTTTTCATTAAACCTTTTTTATCTTCCTTTTTTTTTGTCCAAATATAAGAGCATGAACCTTTATTCTGATGATATACATAGTTCCTCGTTGCAGCTAATTAAATTCATTTATTTCCCATGCATGGGCTATGTTATTCTTTTTTCTTTAAACACATTTATTACTTTTTATTTAACGTGTCTTTGTTAGATGTTTAACGAGTATAGCTGTCTCTAGCTAGAGATACTTTCAAAACTGTATGCCTCTCTAATTAGCATATCACCTCAAGCTCAAAGTCTCAAACTAATATGAAAACTTACAGAATATATAAATGAATGGGATTGAAAAAAAAATGGCAAAGAGTTGTTCTAGTTTTGGATATGGTGAATGTATTTGTTTGGGCCTAGATAAAAAGAGTGGTAATTATGGGCTTAAGATTGAAATATAGAATTACATGTTAAACTACGCATGTTAAATTTAACTAGATTTGGCAAAAGAAACGGATGTTAGTATAATATATATCTTTTGACAAATTAATTATGAATATTTTTTGGGGGACAAATTATGCTTACTTATACCACTAAGTGTTAATTATTGCAATTCACAAGTTTGGATGATTTATATATACTAAACTTTCGACTTAAATTATAGTATAAGGTTTGCCTTATGTAGTTATGTACGTATAGACCAAAAAAATAGGCATCCAAGTAGGTTTACGAAAAATAAATGAATACATACGGGATACGGTGTCATTAATCACCCCATATTCTTACATACAGTATACTGTATAACAGCATTTTTAGTTCCAAAATGCTCACTTTCTTGTATTGCAAATAAAACAAAATGTTGACAAAAAAAAAAGGGACTATGTGACAAACATACTTTTGTTTTTGTACGGAATTTAAATCCCAAAATTGTCCCTTTTTGTATATATTGCTACTTCAATTTCACTACTCATGACTTGGACTATATTTGGTATACAAAATTTTTCACATGATGACTCCATAATCAGATTAAAAAAGGAAGAAGAAGAATTCCATAGTAATTATCATTAATAATTTCATGCATTAACATTTTATGACGATCATATTTTATATGACGGATAGGCTGCACCCACAGTAATATATTAATAACCTAAACTATATATATATATATATATATATATTTTGTCAACAAATTTATAACCAAAACTATATATTATTTATAAAGAGAAAAGGAAACTTCGTAATCCACATGCCTAGCCGTCGCTCTACCCGTCAATTTTTTTTATACATAACTAATAATATACATTACATATACACACACTTAAATAGATACATATATATCACGTAAACAATCATACCATGAGTACCACTTCTATATCATTCACATTTTTTTTCTACGATATATATAGTTAAAGAAGTTAAACTAATATATATAATAAAACAGTATCCCTCAATTATTAACTTCTCTCAAACATGCATCCACGCCAACCACCATCCTAGTTTAGGTATTGAACCCACCAAGGCAAATAACAATCAGCACCATATATATTATTTATAAATTTTGATGAAATACTAATATAATCCACCAAAGCCACTAGGAAAACACTTTTCCGTTTCATGATAAATGAATACCTTGCTTCACAAATCACATGGAACAAAATTCTGGATATTCAGTAATAGTAAAAAACCAAAAAAAAAAACTAGGAAATATTAACCTTACTAAAATCGATATTTCCGTTATAAATTTTTTAAAATACAGTAATTAGAATGAAACGGGTAGAATATCATCTTAGGTACTTATAATTTTACAAAATCAAAAGAAAATAAGTATTCTGTTTGTCTTTTTTTGTAGAGCTATCCTGTTTGTTGTTAGCCTAAAATGACCAACATAACTACATCCTAGCTTAGACGTTGTATAATACCAAACGAAAAATAATCAAAAACAATAATGTATATAGCATATCATAAATAAACAAGAACAGTCCATGCATTTATACTTCGACAGGAAATTCATAAATAAAACATTCGTACCACACAGTCCATGCATTAAATAAATAATATAGTAGTATTCGTACCACACACACACACTCTCATAAATATATAGAAAGAGAGAGATGAGAGGATGAGTACACATAAGTTATAAACACTCACATGTTACCTCCTTGCTGATCATGACCATTGTTCCAAGGAAGAAAAGTCCCATACGACCCTCCGGTGCCACGTGGCAGCTGATTCATCACCGGATTCGCCCCTGAAAACCGATAAACAGGATTCAGCGGAGGTGGTTGCTGCGACTGAAGCGGCTGAGGCTGGAAAACCAAGTCCACGACGTTGCCAGGTGTTCCGCCGGCTGACGTAGACAAACCATAATGTGCCAAGTCAGCATTAGCAGCGTCGAGCTCCTTTTGAAGCCTATGGACTTGTCTCTGGAGATAAGAGATGGCTCCAACGCAGCCATAGACAGGGTCACGGACACGTGCCTCGGCCTCGTAGGCTAAAGAGTTGACTGCATCTTCACGTTGGTGAGGGAGGAGCTCATTGAGGAGCTTCGTGACGTTGCTTGCTCCGAAGATTTTGTGGACGTTGGCGAATTTGTGTGGCTCCTCCGGTGGAAAATATGGCGCGAATATGCATCCCGGCATGCATTTCCGGCGAAGAAACTTGCACGCCGCGCATGGTGAGTTGTATGAGTTTGATGATGACGCCATTTGTTTTTTTTTTCTTTGGTTTCTTAATTACACCTAATATTAAGTTAAAAAAACATTTAGCACATGATAAAAAAGTTAAATACGCATTTAAACTGTCACAGACACTTCTACATATATATATATAAGCTGAATTTGCTAAACTCCAAGATTTCGTTTACAAGTTGTGTTTCTTTTCATATAACTCATCTTCTTGAAACTTAAATTAGAATGGTTTGCTAAACTTAAATTATATTTTTCCCTTTTTTTTGTTGAATTTCTACGTCTTTATAACAAAAAAAAGAATTTCTACGTCTTTCATGATAACCCTTTCTACGTTTTTAATTTTTCTTTCATTGTATATATGCATGTGTACGTTTTATGATTATATATTTATTTGTGTCTGCAAATATCTATATCACCATATACATACATACACACACACACACACATATATATATATATATATATATATATATATATATATATATATATATATATATATATATATATATATACACACGTTAATATGTATGTCCAACATCCAATCTAAGGAAACGAAAATCATGTATACTATATATATTTACAAAAATCTAAAACCAAATTGAAGATTTAATAATAAACATGTTAAGAACACGAGATTCTCCAGGACATGCTGGAAACTATTAGTTACTTTGGTATCACATAATGTGTTTTCCCAATGAACTAAGCTATCATTTAAAAGGTTAAAATTAAAACTCTAGTCTCTGAATATTTTTCTTAAATAAACCTTATTGACATAAATTAAATTTGCTAGAATTTTTCAAATTATATAAATAATATATAAATTTAGGAATCCTGGTCTGATCTATATAGCTTCTTAAGTTCCCTCCAGAATTAAGGAGACAATGATTAAAAGTAGAATCCAGAAAATTTAGCTAATTTATTAGAATTTGCGTAACAGAGTACCCACACACACTTTTATTTCTAACGTATATAAGACGACATACATGTGGATCAGTTGAAGACTAAATTCAAACTATATGAGAGTGAAGTGTTTGTACCGAAACTCCCTGGACAAAAAAAAAGTCAAATTAGTTTTTTTTTAAATGTCAGATTCAGATGATTGTGTATCATCCCTCTAGTATTTATATGAATTCTACATATAAATTATACTTTTTTTTTGTTCGATACATATATATATATATACGACATATATTACCCAAATCAAACATTTTTTTCATTCTAATTAAATTGTGCATGCCCTTATGTGCTCTATCATCTTCTTCATCTTCCGATCTCTCTCTTCAACCCTAGATTTGTTAAAAATAAACTAATTAACTTAAGAAAGGGAACCCATTCTTTAAATTCTATTTGTATGCCCCAAAATTAAACTTGGTCATGGGAATTTCAAAGTTGTCTTTAGTAAATCAGTTAGTTAAAATCTTTCCCTCTCCTTCGCTTTCCCTCCTATCCCTCATTTCCCTTGTGGAGATGAAGCAATTCCACTACTGACCTTAAGTCTATACTAATTTGGATGTATATATGTATATAAACTTTAGATCTGGCCTTAGTTATAATTCCAATTCAAAGAGATAACATATTATGATGAAGGTTTGTTACACATGTGTTTACATATCTTTGTCTTATGTGCTACAATTAGATCACCTTTTTTAAGTCTTTATTAGAGTAGAAATTCAAAAGAAAGTGACAGAACGATGAAAGTGAAAATGCGTAGATACACACATATATAAGCAATAGCACGTAGAACATAGAAAATAAAAACATAGATTAGAAATTGACTACGTCTTTGATGAAAGGAAGCTATGCATAAATCTAGGATTTATTTTAGATAAATACATCAAATTAAAGCGTATATGTATAGATTTATATATATACCTGCCTTTAGATCTTTATGTTCTTTGAGGATCTTGTATCTTTCTTCCTCTTTCAAGGGCTTTTTTTCTTACCCTTTGAATTTCGCTTCCAAAGTAGATAGAGTAGGCTTAACTCTTTAGTCAAAGAGAGAGATATTAGGGTTTTAGCCCTCTCAAAGAAAGGGAAACCCTAATTTCAAGAAGAATTGAGAAAGATTTGTATAGAAGATGAGAATTTAAAGAAACCAAACAAACAAATAAAAGGGAAAAAAAATAGAGAAATTTTTTAGTGGAGAAGAAGAAGAAAGAGCAAAAGACAAAGTGTAATAATAACAAATGAACAATTAATAAACAGGAAGAGGAGGAGAGGGTATGTCCCTTAAAGAATGACTATGACATTTCATCTCAAGAATAATAGTAATATCATTTCACTGTGCTCACTTTTGTCTCCCATTAGATTAATTTGTTTAACTTTAGCTTTTGTGAATTTTCTTCATGCATTCAATGATAACAATATTCCCTAACAGTCCCAAAATCAACCCTAAGCTAACTAATCAAGCATCAATTTGTGTATATATATATCCCTCTGATCTCTCTATATATACCTGTCATCACACTGATGGCCGGAGCCTCAACAAACCCTAAACATCTCTATCAATCTCGACTTTAGTTGAATATTACAACAAAACCTGATTTGGAATATGATGATTAAAGAAATAATTGTTAATAGTAATTTTGTGGATGTAATACTTGTTATGTTCACCGTGTTCGTACGTCGTGACCCAAAAAAAAATCTTCACATCTTAAATTCGACAGCAGTTAATTGCAAAATAATTCTGAAGTTTGATTAAATCGATCAAAAATAATTAATATGAACTTGAATAAAGTCTTGAGACCACACAGTAGCAAAGTAGAGACAGGAAGATCAGTAAAAGTCAAGCGATTTCATGTGAACTCAAGTCAAGTTTAAATAGGTTTAGTAAAATCAGAACTTTTGTAATGGAAAAAAAAACTATGAGGGGGTCCAAAGATTTTTGAAGCTATAGCTAGGGTTAGTATCATACCAACAGTTACTTGTGTTAGAGTATATATTATTGGAAGTGACAACCGATTGAGACATTGGAATAGTGTCTTCTTCTTACTTAGTTTTCGCACAAATTTGAATAACAAATATATATTTTTTGCCGGAATCAATAATATATATTATCAGATGACGTTAGTAGATTCTTGGTCTAAGAACTCAAAATGGTTCGATACTTATATAGTTTAACTCAGACTAATGTTGTATTTTCATATCTTAGGCTACTAGTTGGGGATGACTCGTTCTCTCTTGGAACGCTTTTAATTTTCATGATGAATTAGACTGTGAAAATTCATATGCAATTGTAAATGAGAAATAATAAGAAAAATTATTTGTGTGGTAATATTAACCTTTGGAATACTTTCAAGATCCCTCAGATTATTATGTTTTGGTCCAAGTTATGATTGTGGTTAGTGGTGGGAATTTAGTAATTCACTAAAGTGAAGCATCTAGGCTTTATCACCAAACTAATGTCTTCATATTTAAAACAAAAATATTAATGTCATGACGACCCTAATATCGGGATTAGGGTTCGAAAATAGAGGTCCTATTCTTTTCCAAAAGAGGAAACTAGTCTCGTACTTGGAGTGTGTATAGTTCCTCTCTCATATACAAAAACTTAGCTGATTATTCAATGTTATTGATTTCGGCATTCTGATAGCTAAAAATCGATCAAGTTTAATTTGAAAGTTGTTTGAAGAACAATGATCTCATGATTTGGTGGATTTGTTATAAGTCTAACATGTATCTTGATAACAAAAGATCCGCATAAATTAAAGTTTGTATCTCGAGACATTAAATTCATCACTAAACCAACATATCTTAAGAATAGAGAAAAAAACATAACAAATTTTACCATCAATAGCTTTAAGTAATCGATTAGAGTGGGTATTGATATATATATAGAGGTTGCATATAGGGATGTAAAAAATATACAATAGAGAGAGGTGGGGGTATGAAGTGTTATAAAGGGTTTGCAGAGTGAGAGTGAGAGAGAGAGAGAGAGAATATGGGTCCTCCTCACACATATGATCTACTAAAACTAGACTAGTACTACTTTGTCCCTCGCATTTTATTTTTCTTCTTGTAATTTAATTTAATCCATGTGACTCTAAGAATCTCTAGAAACCACATTTTATATATATGGTCTCATATGAAACAACACACACATAAGATAATGTTTAATTAATAAATCTGCATGTGCTGATTATATATGGAAGGTAAAGTTAGAGGTATATCATGAGAGGTCAATGATGCAACTTGGAGGAATAGTTTTGTGAATATATCCTTTTGTTTTGTTGTTTGTTTGTATGTATGCAGAACCGAATAAATAAAAAAATTACAATCATGAATATGAAACACACATAGCAAGGAAAAGTTTAGAAGAGATAGAATTAACTAATATCACTAAGTTAAGTTTAACATAGATTCATCAACCTACATATTTGTATATACTTATGTCTTTTGTGTTTAAGTTATTTATTTTATAACTTAAACATAGATTTCGTTCTTTAAAATTAACACTTACATTTCACCAAATGTAAAATTTTATGTGAAAACAGATAAGGGTAACTAAAAACCATTAAACTATAAATACTAGCTCATTTGATTAACATGATCAAAAAATTCTTAAATTTTAATATTTTGCTGGAACTAGAATTACAAGTTGTAATATACATCCTCACTGATATGGAATTTATTAGTATAATTCTCTATATAAACCAAAAATGAATCAATTAAAGAGAATTGGATAGAGATTTTATTCTCCCTCGGGATTGCTTATAGCTGCAGTAACCACATGCTAGAGTCAAACAACGTCAACCTCCCATACAGTAATTATAATTTTAGCTTACTATGATATGAATGAAATTGTCGTATTTATGCTACAATTGTTATTTTCTTAGCCTACCCAATTTAGTTCACAGTTTATTTCTCAATAGTTGCCCTATCAAGTATTATAAGAGTGATAGATCAAATAGGCTTGGAATGTAGAGATTTGAAAATTTAAAATTTATGACTTTCAGTCTTGTATAATATATTATAATTCTATATAACTTTAAATAGTGAAAAAGATGATTAGAAAATAAACCTACTGTGTTTATTAACTCTTATGACACTATGCAAACTAATTGGAATTTGTATCCTATGGGAAAAAGCCTAGGGTAAGCAAGAAGCATGCGTTTGATTTAATATCTCTAGCTATTAGTAACTTTTTATTATCTGTAATTATACACCAACTTTTATTAGCATGTTAAATGGTGATGTAGGGACTATGGTCTATATCTTACATATGTAAAATATTGATTACCAGGCTCAGATCAAGAACTTGCACTTAAGATGTATCTCTTCAAAAAAAAAATATAGCTTGAGATGATAGAATGAACTTGAATCCATTAATCATCTTAATGAAACAAAGATTGTCAAAAGTAAAAAAAAACACAAACTGATTTTTCTATTGGGGGGGGGGTTTGGTTTTTGCATTTACTTATTGCGTTCGAAAGCTCAATGATGATGTCGAAGAACAAATGAGACTGTAATGCTTTTTGCCTTGCCTGCAGGACTATAAACTGCAAAAGCTTCATACTTTCGATTTTGATTAAAACAGTGATACAAGATCTTTGTCGAATTTAGCTTCAAAGTACTAGAACGAATCATACTTAACATTACTGAGTAAATCTCAATCCCCGGGAAAGAATAGTCAGCCATTCATCAACAATAAAAGACACAATGGTCAAGCCAATAATTTGTACACTTGAAACACTCTCTGAAACAGAACCAAAATGAGATATTAAAGACATTGCAGCATCCATCACAAAACCTAAACTGCTTACTTACCAAATATCATTAAAGACTAATATCTCAAGCTGAATTCTCTAAAAGGTATCCACATATCAACATAGCTTCTCAGTTCACTACGCGGCAATCTCTTCTTCCACGCATCAAGATCAGGTAAATCACCTGTTAATGCAACCGAGCTATCATTCCCATTGCCAAGCGTTAGCACAAAGAGCTTATCACCAAACACCTGACTCATGGCCTTCAACGTTTCCTCCATAACCAAACCTCCATCTCTCTCTGAATCCTCAGCTTCCACACATTTACCTCCAACATTCACCATAATCCTCCCTCTCTTCCTCAACCTAGTTTTCAAATCCTCCCACACTTTTGTATCTTGAAGCTCTTTGATCACACTCCCTTTACTAAACAAATCAACTAAAATACCAGAAAACCCTGTTTTAACACTAGCGTGGTCTAAAGCATCACCAATGTTGATAAAAATCCGATCTTTATGATCTCTTTCGAGCTTAGAGAGACCAAAGAACTCTCTACCAACGTCAATCACAGAAGGGTCAAGCTCCCATCCATGGACGGTGAACTCAGGAGGGTAAAGCTCGAGAATCAATCGAGCAGTTGAACCAGCTCCGAACCCGAGAATACCGATGGGTCCTGGAGGTATGATCGGAGGCAGAGTAGCGAAAACGTCGAAGTAACTATCGGTTAAGGTTTTGAGAAGGAAAGAGATGCTGTGGATGTTACCGGGGTTGTCGAGGAGGAGGAGACGAGAACCGGCGAGTGGGTGATTGGTCTTTCGCGAAACTTCGATGACTCTGATGTAGTTGTGGCGTGATTTGAATTTGGCTATGGTTTTGACCTCGTCGGCTGGGATTCCGTCGTCGTCGTGAGAAGTTTTGTTCCGGTGAGAGGTGGTGCGGATAAAGATTGGGTTTTGCGGTTGTTTACGGCGGAGATTGCGAGTTGAAGAAGGAGAAGATAGGCTTAGGAATTGACGAGAGAAGTGAAGTGGTGGTCGGAGATATTGGAGAGAAATAAGCTCCTTCGCCATGGCTCTGCTTCAATTATCCAAATTGATTATTTCAGACTTCGATGGTTTATTTTTGGGGTTTATTGCAATCTGTTTCTGTTCCGTTTTGGTAACCAGAAAAATGGTAAAAGTAAAACAGTAATAAACAAACAGAAAAGAAAAAAAAAAAAAGTTTCATTGCATTTTTCACATCTGATTTTCTAACTTGGGACTCGAAGGCCACTAGTCACTCACTGTTCTAACAATGCAAGCGTTTTCACAGTACTCAAAAGGGTGCTGAAGAAAACATCAAAAGAATCAATTCCCCTACTAACTTTTAGTGTCTTAAATCTCCCGACATTACCATATGCAAAAGACACACCACCAATATATAGAAGCTAGTTTTAAGACGATGGAGGAGTCACATCCGGCTCTGGGTTATCATCGTCTTCCATTTCATCTTCACCTGTAGAGTCCCTGGAGGTTTAAAAGAGATCAATTAAATTCTAAAACTCACTTGTTACAATGAGGTTGGAGTAAGTAGGATGAAGCATTTTTTTTTTACCTGTCCATAGCTGGGCCATCAAGACCTGATAAACCATGAAGAGGTTTATCATCATCGTCACTGTCTGATTCATAAGCTGCAGTTCCACTCCAGATGCGAGGCTTTGGTCTCGTCTCCATGTCTTCTTCCGGCTAAAGATTTTCATTCAGATAAACAGATATTGAGTCAGTCCCAATAGAACATGACGAAACTAAAACAGCAGAGTGAGATACACATCAACAGATTATTGAAAATTACCTCGTCCAAAACTCGATTTACTGGTGGTGTATGCTGAAACTGCACGCTAGGTGCATGCATTAGTCCCGAAAGTTGTTCTAGCAATGTGTTCCTGAAATTTCAACAACTCATTTCTCTAAGTTCAAATTACCTCATCGACAAAGCCACGGAGACTCAGTGGTTAAAAGCTATGAGCATTGTGAAGCTTTTGTGAACTAGTGGAACCAGCTTATAGATAAAATCAAGTACAATGACCATAATAGGGGAAGTAGGAGATATTACCTTATTTTCTCCATATCTTTTGGAGTGTTTAAATTCTCCATTGGACCTGGGTCGACATGAAGCGTATAATCTGGGCCGAAATACTCAAAATACTCATTGAATGGGAGATTGTTGTCCGGCTCTACTCCAACCGCTACTGCAGTCTGCAACGAGGCAACAAAAAACAAACCTTTCAAGAACAAAAACTTTTAAAATTATCTCAAAAAACATAGAAGAAGTGCAAAAGAGATGAAAAGACCTCATAACACCAGCAACGGGCAACATTTCGTATAGTATACCCTCCACCACCCAAGACCATGAGAGGAATGTTGTAAGATCTTAAGAATCGGAGGCAATCAGCATGACCCTTGACTGATAAGTTGAAGCAACCCAACCGATCACCGCTTAAGGAGTCAGCCCCACACTGAAGAACAACTGCTTCTGGCTGATACACCTCCATAACCTTCTGCATAAGAGGTCTAAACAAGCTGCGGAAACTCTCATCGTCCATACCATCGTTTAATGGAACATTTAGAGCGTAGTACTTCCCATTTTCTGCGCCGACGTCTCTTATGTGACCAGTTCCTGGGAAAAAGTCCCCAAATTTGTGGAAAGAAACAGTCATCACTCTATCAGTGGTGTAAAACGCTTCTTCCACTCCATCTCCATGATGGACATCGATGTCTACGTAGAGAACCCGCTGCAAAACAAAATTGGATGAAAGCACTAAGATGTAAGCAATGGAAACATTGTTGCATACTCAACATTATAAAGGATGCTATCAGAATACAATGTAAACAAAGAGGCTATGTCTCTGACAAATTCCCAAATAAACCAACAAAGAATATAAGTTGCAGCTGTGATGCACTTGACCTAATGCAAGATCCTAAAGGTAATATGCAATTAAGGAACATGAAAGAATCAAAGCTTTCAAACCACTCAACAAAGATAAGCTTTAAACCCTAAAATTTACAGAAGAACAACTAGAAGTTCTCTACCAACAAAGCTAAGAGAAGGAATCGAGAATTTTACCCTAAACATCTTGAGCAACTCAAGAATCCCAAGAACGATGTCATTAACATAGCAAAACCCAGAGGCCTCGCTTTTCTTGGCATGGTGAAGCCCACCGCCCCAATTGATAGCGATATCAGCGTCCTGCCTGTTTAACTTGACGGCGGCGCCAATGGAACCACCGGCGGAAGAACGGCAAAAATCAAAAAGCCCGTCGAAGACAGGACAATCCTCGCCGACATTGAATCGCCTTAGGTTTCGTGCAGAGGAAGGATCGCCCATAGATTCCGGCGAAACGGAAGCGAGGAAATCAACATAGTCGGGAGAATGAAAGCGACCGATATCGGAGGCGTCGGCGAGGTTAGGACGGCTGATTTCTAAGCGACGGTGGAGGTGATAGTGGATGATTAGGCTATGAGCCATACGGATCCGGTGAGGTTTCATCGGATGTCCTTGACCGTAGTAGTAGTCACCGATCGTTGGCTCGTAGAAGTAACTGACTCGCCGCTTACGACCGTCGGGTCCTGACGGCAAGGAGATACCGCTCTCGTCTGCCTCCATGGTTCCTTCCTCTCTCTCTCTCAGACTCAGAGTCTCTCTATTCCCAAGTTTTTTTATTAACTCGGAGCAAAATTTGTTTAAGTAAGCCTAGCAGGAATTGTTAGCGAGGTTTATTTATATACAGCCACATTAACATTTTAGTTAAGAGAGAATCCATATACATTCGATTCCTGAATTAGCATATTTTCCTAATTTTAATTTGGTTTTCCTAATGGTAGCCGGTAGACATTGTTTGACAAATAAATGTTAAGTATTTTCTTTTAGATAAGTTAAACATAATTTTGGAGTGAATTTACCAATTTTACTTTGGGAAAACGTCCTATTTATCCATTAGAACTATTATTACACCGTATCAGATAGAGTTCAGATTATGACTTCGTTCCAGATATTTTTCTACAAACGCTTCTCATCTTATAAATTCTCGAATTGATAGTTCTCACTTATTTTACCCATAAAGCTGGGTGTTATTGGTTTAGAGAGTAAACCCAATAGAAACCGATCATATCAAATATGAAACCAAAATTAAAACTCGACTCAGGTTAAAAACCCGACACGAGCTAATACATCTAGAACTCCCATTTGCCCATCATCACGTTTTCTTCGCCGTTCAAAACTTTAAATCGGTGGCGAGATATTCACATCGTATTTCCTCGATCTACCGTAAATCAATCTCTAGTGTTTCTCCACGGCAGTTTCAATTTTCTGATCTTCATCGCACAGAGCAAAGATATACACAGGGACATTATTCCCCTTCGCAGATGCTAAATCAGCCGCTGGTTATGGAGAAATTGATGAAAATTATGAATTCGAAGAGATTTAGGAATAAAATTCTGATTCAGAGAGATATAGGATAATAAGCATTTATGGAAAGATATCTCGGACGATTTCATAGTTTGGGCTCCATTTTAATTTGGTTTTCCTAATGGTAGCCGGTAGACACTGTTTGACAAATAAATGTAAAGTATTTTTTTAGATAAGTTAAACCTAATTTTGGAGTGAATTTACCAATTTTACCTTGGGAAAACGTCCTATTTATCTAGGAGAACTATTATTACATCGTATCAGATAGAGTCCAAATTATGACTTTGTTCCAGATATTTTTCTACAAACGCTTCTCATCTTATAAATTCCCGAATTGATAGTTCTCACTTATTTTACTTATAAAGCTGGGTGTTATTGGTTTAGAGAGTAAACCCCAATAGAAAACCGTTCATACCAAATATAAAAAAATTAAAACCATTAAAAGCCCGACCCGAGCTAATATATCTAGAACTCCCATTTGTCCATTATCTCATTTTCTTAGCCGTTCAAAACTTTAATTCGGCGGCGAGATATTCACATCATACTTCTTCGATCCATTACCGTAAAGCAATCCCCATCTCCAGGGCGGCTTCAATTTTCTGATCTTCATCGAACAGAGCAAAGACATACATAAGAACCTTATTCCATCTCCTTCTTTGATGCTACAGCTGCTGGTTATGGGGAAATTGATGAGAATTATGAATTCGGAGAGATTTAGGAACATAATTTCTGATTCAGAAAGATATAGGATAATAAGCATTTATGGAAAGATATCTCCGACAATTTCATATTTTGGACTCCATCTAGTACGATTTTGGACAAAGATCGAAAACATGTTCTAGTTTTACATGCCAACATTTGTCTAATTTCTTTTAGAGTTTACTTGTGCCTCTGAAACTAACCCACAAAGGCACAAACAGTTTTTTTTGAAGTAGTTTTAACTTTTAAGACAATATTACTTAAGAGAATTAAGAAAAAGGCAAATGTGTTATAATTTTTTTTTTTGAAAAGGCAAATATGTTAAGATAATTTCAAGAATAAGAAGAAGAGAAATCAGGTAACAATTAAATAGTAAAAGTTTGCTCTCTACAACAGATTGTAGAAAACTTCAACTCCAAAATAAACACTGATCATAAAGTATTATCATAATTAAAGCTTATCTAAGGACAAACCAGAGAATCAATCACGTGACTAATTCTCTCTACCAAGTCCTCTTTCCACCGTGAGGTACAAAGTTCGACGTTGATCTCGACCGTTTATCTCCAAACCCACCACCACCACCACCACGTCCTCCTCCTCTTGACCGGAAGTTTCGTCCACCACCAGAACCTGAACAAGTCAACAAAAATTGAATCAGATCGTCAGACCCACTAAGCGAAAGACTTGTTGAACTAAGATGAGATAAGAGAAACGGGTTTTCACCTCCATAACCAGATGATCGCACTAGTGCGGAGAGAGTAGGAGGTACAACTTGACCAGCTTCTTGAAGTATCTTGATAAGCTCTCTTGCAAACTTAGCATTGTCATGTGTAAAGAATGTAAAGGCCATTCCTTTCGCTCCTGCACGCCCTGTTCGACCAATCCTATGGATGTAATCCTCCAAGGTGTTTGGGAAATCATAGTTAACCACACACTTTATATCCTTCACATCTGCAAGCCAAAGAAGAAACACACAGTTGAGAGAGGTGTAGATCATAGACTGATATGAAATGCAGGAAAAGAACAGAAAACTATTTGTGTAAATGAGTTTGGTGTTTTAAAGCCTAGGAGAACAGACCCCCTTATCCCTACATCTGCAGATCTGAAAAGATCAAGAAACTAAGAGCAACACATTTTTCCAAGTAAATGTGCCCACCTTAACTTGCAGGGATAAGGAGTGTGTGTGACTGTCGTTAAAACACTATTTATGCAATCGGGTGTCAGTCGCCCAGGCTGCTCAAAAACCAATCAGCTCCATGCCCGGGAGATGGATGCGGGAAACAAATTCTTCAAAGAAACTCCCTTTTCCTTTTCTTTCTAGTACCAGAGGAAACTGTGGAAAGCGGCAGCCAGGCGACATTTTTTTTTTCTAATCTTTTAACCCCAAGAAAACGAAATGGTCTAACTCTAATCCTCTCTACTGTATCACATGGTAAATCCTACCAAGTCCCCTTGCTGCTACATCAGTGGCAGTCATTATCGGGCTTCGTCCACTCTTAAATTCTGCCAAAACTCGGTCTCTTTCCGATTGGTTCTTGTCACCATGTATGGCAAGCGCTGGCCATCCGTCCATTCTCAATTGTCTAGTCACTTGATCACACCCTCTCTTTGTCTCCACAAATATTAGAATTTTACTCCCATCCATTAACTGTTTAAGCAGTGCAAGGAGCCTATCAAACGAGAAAAAGCATAAGCACAAAATCATAAAAAGAAGGCAAAGAAAGATTACTTCTCTAGTTACAGAAAAGTTAAGAACCTGTTGTATTTCTCTGGCGTTGGTACAATCTCGATTACTTGGTTGATAGACTGGTTAGCTTTTAGATCTGTTGATCCAATAATGGCCTACGAAACACAATTGTTTTCAGTGCACAACATAAACATCCACTACTTTATTCAAATCAATCCTAATTAAGTTAAACAGATGTTAAGTTAAACCTTATATGGATCTCGTAGAAACTGCCTGGCAAGAGATTCAACCTCTCGTGGCCATGTTGCACTCCAAAGAAGTGTCTGTCTATCAGGTCGGATCTGCGAACATGACACAATTTCAACAAAATCTGTAATGGTTCTTATCTAACAAATAGGACGGAACAAAGATGAGCGATTGAATCTCATTGGTCGAGCACCCTTTCTTAATGACACTACATACATGATAGGTTTGGAGGAAGTACAAGAATACCTGAGATACAATCTTTCTAATTTGAGGTTCAAATCCCATGTCCAACATTCTGTCAGCCTCATCCAGCACAAGGTAAGTCACTCTCCTCAAATTAGTGTGTTGGCACTCCAGCATATCGATCAAACGACCAGGTGTAGCAATTACAATCTCAACACCTGACAAGATAAATGAATCATAAAGTTTTATGCTCCATCCAAGAACCAGACATGGAAAATACTACAAACTCGAGATGAAAAATAAAGTACCTCTTCTAAGATCACGAATCTGAGGTCCTTTAGGAGCACCACCATAGATACAAGTACTTCTAACACCAGACCGTAACCCGAACTTCCTTGATTCCTCTTGTATCTGGACAGCTAATTCTCTCGTGGGTGCTAATATTAACACTATTGGTCCATCATCTTGACCTATAAACACCACAACGATACACATAAATAAACATGTCCCCTTAAAAAAAAGAACGCAGCTAAAATATGATTCTACTGATAAAGAGTTATAATAATACTCACCCAATCGAGGTTGTGCACTTACGTGAACCAAAGCTGGTAACAAGTAAGCCAATGTCTTACCAGATCCAGTCTCAGCAATACCAATCAAATCCCTACCCTTTAAAGCCATTGGCCATCCCTGAGCTTGTATAGGTGTTGGCTCAGTAAATCCCAATTTAGCTATTGCTTCAAGAATATTATCTAACCATTGAACCAAGAACCCAAATTAGATAAAAATTATCACATCTCCAACCAAAAACTTTGAGCAATCAAATGAAATACCTGGGAAATTAGCATCATGGAACAACTTAATAGGCTTAGGAACATCACGACCTTCAACAGAGATATCCCTCTCAGTTCTGTACATGGCAACATCTTGCTCAGTCATGGCCTGCACAGAAGGACTCTCAACGTAGAAGTTCTTCTCGAAATGTACAAGATTCCCAAAATTCTGCTTGGGAAGAGAAACGCTATCTAGCTCTCTATTACTCGATCCTCCACCACGTCCCCCTCCACCTCCTCCCCAATTCCCTCCGTTGTTTCTATCCCCGTATTGACCGTAACCACCACCTCTTCCACCGCCGCGACCAACAGAGAAACCACTAGTGGGTGGGTGAAAAGATGGGTACCGATTATTATTATAACCGGAATTGTCACCTGCCATTACATGAGACGGCCCATATCCTCCTCCACCACCACCACTGTATCGTGGGTTGTATGGTGCGGCGGAAGGATCCATTGGCTGAGACGAACCAACTGGGGCGCTAGAGTAACACAGATAAATATAAGGGTTAACAGATCGAAGGAAATCGAAACGACGAAATTGGTTGATTGATTGATTGATTGATTTCACTTACCCAGAGCGTTGGCGATACGAATTCGGATCAGCAAATCTACGATCATAGGAGCTCATCGTGACTTTAGAGATTGCTTGTGTTGTTTTTTTTGTCTCTCTCTCTCTCTCGCTTAAGTTCTTCAACAGCGTAGTAACCTTAGATTCGAATTGAGTGCTGGAAGACGACGAAAAGCCGCAAAACGGAACAAAAAAAAGATAAAAGCTAAGATATTTTTTTATGATTCGTTTTTGGACAGTAATATTCCCAATTTAGTAACCCTAATTTCCAATTTTATTTTTGTTCTTTTTTTGTTTCCTTTATTTTGTTGTGGCAATCAGAGATGGGCCATGGCCCATGAGTAACCTACTTAATGGGCTACACACCACTGGACTATGGTTTTTGTCTTCTCTCTTTTTTTTCTTGGATCCTCTTACGAAAGTATCATGGATTTTTTGAGAAGAGTGATGGGATTTTTCAGACTTACCATCTACACCGATCCATACAGTTTCTTTTTTTTTGGAATATACCATGTATGGTTCTTCTTTTTTTTTTTTTTTTTTCTTACAGTTGAATAAAGTCAACATTCAAAACATATAACATTAACATTTGAAGAGACCAGTAACGAATCAGCATTCAGTATTTGATTATTTCTATGACTAGTTTTTTGTTTAGAAGAATCAGTCTACAATAAATGACCCTCTCTACTTTGTTGAAGAAAAAAAAAGATTTCTTTTATGGAGAAAAGAAAAAAAAAAAGATTTCTTTCTTAAATGGAATCAAGCAAAAATAAAAGAATATTCCGTTATTGGAATAATAACAGAATTGTCCAAAATGCCCCATACAAGGTCCATACGCGGAAGGATCCCATCCCACGCACTCCCTTCCTATAAAAACCCATACACCTGCAACCTTTCTTCTCGGTTTAAGACACCACACAACCAAAACATTTTATAAACTTCCCTCTTCTTCTCTCCCAACTCCTCGTAATTTAAAAAGAAACAATGGTGGCGGTTGATTATAACGAGAAGAACAACAGTGGAAGTAGTAATCTAAAATTTCTTTGCAGTTACGGTGGCAGAATCCTCCCTCGTTCCACCGACGGCAATCTCCGTTACGTTGGAGGTCACACCAGAGTCCTCTCCGTCGATCGTTCTATCTCTTTCTCAGGTTCGTCTCCCACTCCACTCCACTTCAAATTTCGTATTCTCGACTTCCGATTTTTTTTTTAATTTTGATTTCGTTTCTACAGAGCTGATGAAGAAACTATTTGAATTCTGCGGTTACTCCGTTGATCTAAGATGTCAATTACCAAACGGAGATCTCGAGACTCTAATCTCCGTTAAATCAGAAGAAGAACTATCAAACATCGTCGAAGAGTACGACCGCCTCACCGGAGCCAAGATCCGAGCGGTTCTTTCGCCTCCGAGATCTTCGCATAAACGCGAATCATCTTCGTCTTCGTCAAGCGGAGATCGATCACCAAAATCGCCATTTTCCGTCACACCTTCACCGCCGAACTCACCGTCTCCGGCGTACGGAAGATATTTACAAACCCGGTATTGTTTACCTGCCACGGATCATCTTGTTCCTAGAAGATTCAATCATAGATCGGAAGAATCTCATTGCTGCTACTATACGTGTCGTGTACACAAAGACTCCAGGCTCATCTGGCATTGAATTGGAGGATATTGGACAATTTAGAAAAAAAGAAAAAAAAAATCGAATATACGCCATAGATATACGAATACTTTTGATGATGACGAAAACATAAAAACTTGGGATTTATTAAATTTAGGATCTTCGAATTTTTTTTTTACGGTGTGTTGGGTTTTTTTTGTGAAGAGAAGAATTAAATTTTTCCTATACAAATTTCCCGGTCGAGGACGTAACCGGCGGAGTTAATTAATTTTTTGACGGAGAATATAACCGGGCGTTAAGACGTGTTTGCACGTACGACGTTCTTTTCTTGGTTATACGGTTGATACGTGGCGAATACTGCGAGAACCATTTCGTGTCAGTGTCGGGGATGTGGACACGTGTGTAGTCTGGTTGATTAGTTACCTCAACACGTGTCAGATTTTCACACGAAACGAGGTTCTTTGTTTTTTTTTGCTTTTTCTTGTTTGATAAGTAAATATTTTAACATTCGCTTTTCTTTGTTTGCTTGTCTCATCAGGATTAGAGAAGGACACTCACACGGAGTTCTTTTGTTTATTCCATCTATATTACGTTAAGAATCCCACTTGGCGAAAAAGGACCATCGAAAGGAAAATAAAATAGTTAGTCGGCCTATTTTAGTTGACTTCCAAATTATGCGCAACTTTGTGAATGAGACAGACTGAGGAAGAAGACTAAAGAATGAGGAATTTGGTGAGCAACTTGTCCCATTCTTTGTTAATTTTAAAAACTTGGGACTCCACAAAAAATATTAGAAGTTGCTCAATGATTATAATAGATAAATATCACTTTTGGAGTAGCAGCACCATATAATGTTTTTGTTTCCTACTTAAAATATTACAAATTCAAATTTTTGTTGAACAATCAATCAGCAGACACAGTACACGTAAAATGGTTTCTTTTTATAGCATTTTTAATTTAAAAGTATCACAATTTTTTTCTATTTTACCAAAGCAAGCAAAGTTTATTCATTTTAAACCCCAGTATATGCTAGTATTATTTAAAAGTCATCACTTTTGAACTTGAATTTAGGAAAATGTCATCATCATTAACAATAGTATCTAATAACCACCAAAAAATTACACACAACAAAACCATTCCACATGTTTTATTCTCAATGTACAAACTAAAGACCATGAGATTTTGAGACATATGAACTACACAAATCATCTACGACTAATGAATGTAGCCAAAACTTATTGAAAAAAATCAAAAAAAAAAAAAAAAAAATGGCTTGCAAAGTCAGAATCACAGTGGTTTTAGCAGAAGAAGGTTCAGATACGTAGCCTTAATAATTCAATCTTAATTCCATCAATGAACCTTGTCTGTGTTTCCAGCCTCAAGAGTTTTTTTATCCGGTTTCTTGCTCAAACTCTTCACCATCAGATTCCTCTGCATTGTCTGCATCATCATCCTCTGCTTCATTATCATCCTCTTCTTGTTGGTTGTCAACGACTGGTTTTCCAATTACCGGTAAAGCAGGACTCATCTTTCTGATCTCATTGCACTGCACCAAACCCAAGAATTACTTCAAACTTGTCTTGACATTTTCATCAGAACAACATTGATATTGAAAACTAGTCCCACTGATCTTTCTCCTTTTAAGACTCCCATATCTATAATCACATAATCTAATATCTGTATGAAACGATATAAATATGAAGCGCATACAATTAAAGGAGACAGGTGGTGAGGTTAAGCTTCTAGTAAAATAATATTTGAGAACAGATTCTTGTCTAACGTTCACAATGGCTGATTCCAAACCAGTAACTAAAACATCAATTTTTCCTCTTTGCTTAATTCCTTACTCTTTGTTTTAATGATTCAGGATAACGGAACTAGAGTTGAAACACTGAAATGGTAGTCAAATGTACAGGTAGACTCAAATTCTTTGATTCATCTTTCAAGCACCAGGACTAGCTTACTTGAGATTACGATCTTTCTTTGTCTTTGGAAACTAAAAAAAAAAAAATCATCTTCCTGAACATGTAATAGACCCAACAAGCAACACAGACAGGAGAGAGTCTTCCGCACAAAAATGGTTCAGCAACCAAACAAACCAAAAGACGCATCAACCAACCAGAGTCATACACGTGTCAACCTCTCGTGCTTCTTGACTTGTCTTTTTTTTTTTTTTTTTTTTTTTTTGCTTTCAAAATATAGAAGAAGCTCTTGTGTGTGTGATTGTATCATCGTCGTCGTCTGCGAATTGTTGATCATTTCAAGTCCAAATATTTTCAAGAAATTTATTCTTCGATCATCAACATGAAGACCATTCGCCATATTCAAAGAGCTACACAGCTTTTGGGTTTTCTTTTTTTTTCTTACATTTTTCCCGAAAAATCGCAAACGAATAATGCACACAAGGTGTTCGACAGAAATCCTCAATGGTCAAATTGGGTTTCTTTGTTTGTTTTTTTAATGAAGCCTTGTGGTGTCACGTGGCTCTCACGAGCCAGCGATTTATAAACGGTTATTATAGTTCCCGCCTCTCACAAATCTCTCTGAATCATATAATCACGTTAGAGTGTAGACCAAGAAACACACAAGAATCTTGAGAAATCGTTACTAATGGAGTCGTCTTCTTCTTCTTCTTACAAGGATTTTGATGAGACCGCAAAACTCTACGACGAAGCTACAGAACTCGTCGCTAATGGAAACCACGTCAAGGCCTTGGAGATACTTGAAGATTTGATTTTTGCCCATAAGCAAGCCGAGGACTCAAGTATTCTTCATAACGATCAAGGTTATATACTCTTAGAACTAGCGAAAATACAAGAGAACCCTGACTTGAAGTTCGCATATAGGTTGGGTTCCGTTGAATGCTTTGAAAACGCTGGGATATCACCACTCTCTGCATGTTCTCTCTGCTTTTTAGCCCAAGAGCTTGAGTCAGTGATGTATGCCAAGAAATGCCTGAGCAAAGCGAGAGAAGGTTTACAGTTAACTAACTCAAGCTGCTCGGATATTAAAGAAAGGGACGGTAACGTCAAAGAAATTATGACTATAATAGGTAAAGCAGAGTTCATCATCGCTGAGTCCGAGGCTTCTTCTACAAAGAAGTGCGAGCTACTAACTGATTTGGAGTCAAAGAAGAGTCCAGAGCCGCCGCTTAAGCATGAGTATAAAGGACTGAGGTCGTATTGGTTAGGTTTGGATGTTAAGATGAAAAGGGACTTTATGAAAGTAAGCGTAGCAAATCTTTTACGTTTTGTCGAGGGAGTAGAACATTACAAAGCGGAGGGACGAGATGCTTTGGAGCAAGTTCTCGCTTCTGCAAGGGAAGACAGTAAATGGACTTTCTGGATGTGTAGAACTAAATGTTTGAAGAAGTTCTCTAGTGCTGAAGAATGTAGGAATCATTTTGAACAAGAACATGCTGCAGATTTTAAAATTTCATCACAAAAGGGTAAGGTCATGAGGATAGGAAAAGATTGGGCTCGTAAGATATCTGTTGGAAGTTGGGAACCAGTAGACGCAGTAGCTGCCGTTGAAATGATCAAGAACCGGCTCGCAGATGTGAAAGCGTTTGCATCTAAGAATGGATGGTCCAAAGAATGGCCTATAGCTGTGGATGAAGAGCGGAGTAAGTTACTCAAGGAAGTCAAATTGCTCCTTGTCTCGTTTTGTAACCGTAAAATTCTCTCATGTAGCATCCGAGACTGGGTGATGCGTTATCCACTTGAGCATCTTGGAAAACTTGGAGTTTCTGAACAGAATCTTGTCGATTATCACATAGTGGAAACACCTCAGAGTATATGTTTTCTAGAATGCCATGAACTCAATCAAATCCTAGGCTTTCTTAAAACCATCAAGTGTGAAAGGGATGATGGTACAGATCTGGTTTGCAGAGCAGTGGACAGCGTCTTGGCTCGTACTCAAGTTAAAGAAAAGATCGACTTTGATCCTCAGTATTCGTATCTGCTTCTGGATAAAAGACTGCTGAAAAACAATGATGCTCCATTTGATGATGAAGGAACAATCAAAGTTTATAATCCAAGTGTTTACTACGCCAAGGCACATGCTCATGGAGATGATATCATATCCTGGTTAACTGACTACAATTCAGTGGATAAGACTTTTCCCAGACCTATCAGGGAACACAATTTTAGTATCTGGGTGGCTGTTCTGAAAGCTGTTCAGTTCACATGTAGGACTCTGGGGGCCAAATATGCAAAGAAAGTGCAGTTCTTGATTTTTGATACAGCTCTTAATGTTGTTGAGAAATTTTGTACGATTGAAGATGAAAGGAGAAGGAATCTGCCGGAAGACCAGTGGAGCTTATATTCATCTCTTGTATGTGATTTTTGTGAAAAGGAAGTTTCTGAAGATTCCTTCCCTACAAAATTGTTGTTCTTGTGTGCAATACGAGATATCCTGGAAGGAGCATTGCATCCGACGTTTGATTCCCCTGATATAGAAGATTGCTTGAATCTTATACGTGAACGTAAAACTCTCAGTGACAATAAAGTGTTGAAGTCCGTATGCCTTCTCAAATCAGTGGTCACCCAAAAGGTTCATCCATGGTTTTAAACTTTTAATATTCATTAACAACATAATAACATAAAATTGTCCATCTAAAAGTATCTACATGACTTGCAGATTCTTCTAATGGATTCAAAATTTTTGCTGATTGATAATTCAAGGATTAGATTGCTAAACAGCCTCACAAGGCTTTCTGCTTTTGACAACCGCACTTATATCCTTCAACTGCTGAAACCTTTCTTGCTGGTTGGTTGAAACTTCGGTTATATACAGAGATATTTCATTATCCGTCTAGTTTTGGCTTTGAATTGTTTCTTATATGTTGTCTAGAATGAAATCGTGAATATGGAATACAAAGCCAAGTCAGATGCAGCAGATGCAGCAGAAGCAGATCTTTTAATCGAGGAGGAGAAGAAGCCACAATCAAAGAAGAAAAATAAGGTCTCTGAAGTTCTAAACTCTCTATTTGCTTCTCTGACTTTTTGGTTAATCAGTTGTAAGGATGAGTGGTCTTCATGGTGCAACAGAAAAACTCAACGAGCAAGTCTAGACCGCGTGATAAGACTGTTGAACAGTAAGTACCTTAGTAGTCATTTTTCGCATGCTTTAATTTGTTTTTTGGATTCTCTCTGAGCAAAGCATCTTCGTACATGTAACAGTAAACCTTCTGTCAACCTTGAACCGGAAAATACATCTTCATCACAAAAGACGGTGGAAGATGATTCTATGGAACCAGGAAATGAAATTCAAGAGGAAGAGCATCACCAGTTAGACCCTGGTTATTAGAAAGCTTCTCAATTGACCAATAATTTGAATAATTTTGTTTGGGATTCATAATTCTTATTTCTTTTGTTCGCCATCTTCAAGATTTGCAAAACCTTGGAGAAGATTCAGAGCCAGCAGCTGCAGAAGCTACAACCAGATACAATTCAGCTTTTGACGTGACGCTAAAGGTAAAGCAATTACCAACCAGGCAACCAACACAAGATTCAATACCTAAACTCCCATCTTCTGATTCAGCTCGTTCCATACCTCTGTACTTCCTTATTTTCTTTGATAAGTACACAAAAACATACTGTATCGCAGGCCATCTTGAACATTAAGATTTTCAAAGAAGATTTGATGCGCAATAGGCAACCATTTCATGAGCACCTGGAAGAACAAGTTCCTTCTGCGCTACAAAAATTCTTTGACGCTTTTGTGTCAGAGGTGATAAAAAATGATGAGGGAATCTACAGTGGCCTGTTGAGCGACTTACTTGCTTACCTAGAAGAGGTTCATTACATGGTACGTGCGGTGAAGATAAGCTTCTTAGCATGGTATTGTTATTAGTTGTTTCAATAAGCTTAACTGTTATTTTAAAGTCATCTTATGTTCTATCTTTTCAGTCAAGTAAAGCTGCTGAGGTACTTGTAGCCATCCTTGAGTTTTGGCATTGCTGGAAAAATCAGGAAAGAGAAAGCTTGGTAACTCGCCTTTTCACGTTGGAGGAAAATGAAAAAATGAGTTGTACCAGATGCAGAAGGAAGTCAGATTATCCAGAGCAAAGTTCTTATGGCATTGTTATGGCTGCAGATTCAGTCAGAGACCTGAAGGTATGTTTCATTTGTTTTCCTCTTTGTCCTACAGAAGTGGTACTTCCCCTTAATACATCTATAACGTCGTTCTTTGCTTATAAATATGCAGTGTTCTCTTGGGAATATGGAGTTTGTGGATATCATTAAGGTGATCCGCATGGAATTTAAAATGTTCTGTGACCTTAAAACAGGAGGATGTGGAAAGACAAACTTTGTTCATCACATTATAAGTAAACGCCCACCTATCTTCATAATCGGTAAGTTGGACCACCATGATTTCTATCTTATTTACTCATTTCATTTATTACGCTTTTTATATAGCAATATTGGTGTTATGTGGGTTTGCAACACTAGTTTTGGAATGGGAGAAGAGCGAAACTGAGAAAGAAGTATTTGAAACAACAAAGGCTTTGGAGTGGGAAATAGACATCAGCAGGCTATACGAAGGCTTAGAACCAAACACTAAGTACCGGCTTGTGTCAATGGTAAAATCTGAAACAAGGTCACAAATATTTGTCCTATCGTTCTTCATTATGTCTCTGTTACAGTCTCAACGTATGTGACGCAGGTTGGTTGTGGTGAAGAAGAAGAGCACATTTGCATAGTTTATGAAAAGAACCGGTGGGTCAAACTCAGACGCACTGCTTTTGAAGGAGAGGTAAAAGACGAAACTGCTTGTCTTGCTTGAGTTGAATAATGAATTCAGATAGGCGAGAGAGAGGTGATGGAAATATATGCGGTGAAATGACATATAGGTTGTTGGTAACTGGAAGAATGTGGTCAGATACTGTGGAGAAAGGAAGGTCCGGCCAGAGATTCTGTTTTATGAAGCTGTCCCATCAATGACCTAACAAGTGTGTATCAAATTTAGAAAACCAAACATTGATGTATCCCAAAATCATCAGAAGTGATTGAAAATAACAGAACAAACAAAAAATCAAAAATGGCTTCAAAAGTCAGAATCACAGTGGTTTTAGCACAAGAAGGTTCAGATACGTAGCCTTAAAGTTCAATCTTAGTTCCATGAATTATGAACCTTGTGTGTGTTTCCAGCCTCAAGAGTTTTTTTATCCGGTTTCTTGCTCAAACTCTTCACCATCAGATTCCTCTGCATTGTCTGCATCATCATCCTCTGCTTCATTATCATCCTCTTCTTGTTGGTTGTCAACGACTGGTTTTCCAATTACCGGTAAAGCAGGACTCATCTTTCTGATCTCATTGCACTGCACCAAACCAGAGACCACAAGAATTACTTAAAACTTGTCTTGACATGACAAGGAGACAGGTGGTGAGGTTTTAAGCTTCTAGTAAATAATGTTTGAGAAAAGATTAATCTTGTCTAAAGTTCACAATGGCTGATTCCAAATCAGTAACTGAAACATCAATTTTTCCTCTTTGCTTAATTCCTCACTCTTTTTTTTAATGATTCAGGAAAACGGAACTACATTTGAAACACTGAAAATGGTAGTCAAATGTACAGATAGACTCAAATTCTTTTTCCAAACTTAATCTAGGAACCAAACCATACTAAACTTCTAGATCATCCACAGATCTTCTCGTCTACTTATACATGTTTGCAGGTCTAACCAAAACTATAAAAAAATGATAGTCAAATGAACAAAAATGCCTATATCAAATGGACTCTACACACTGAGAAAAACCACAACACTAGAATCACAACTCAGCATTGGAATCCACTAAATATTCAAACTTTTTGATCCAGAAACAGTAGTTCATCGGTTATAGCATCATGGTATCAATGTGAGATATAGAAAACGATCTGCCTAAAAACAAATAAAATATCACCACCACGGATCGAAATAAAGATTGATAATTTATCATCCGGTTATCATCAAATTAAGGGTTCACATTCAAAATCAGCTCTAATGACATGGAAATTAAAGGAGTTAAGATTGAAACAAGTATGCTTCAGTAACTACTCGAAAACTGAAATCAGCAGATTCCGAAAGAAGAGAGAGAAGATACCTTTTCTTCAAACTCAGCTTCTTCCATGGCGAGAAGCATCTCCTCGTTCTGCGGTTGAGGCCACTGTAAAGGAAGCAAATAAGACGCCGGTATTTCCTTCGTCGACGACGGGAACTGACTCATCAACGTCGGAAACTGTAACATTCTTCTCTCCCTTTCTTCTTTCTTCGTGGAGGACGACAGACAAAATAAATTAAACAACCAGCAGCAGCAGGTTTATCAAAACACTGCGTTTTTGTTACTGGGCTTTTATCCATGTTTAGCCCATTACTATTGCGTAATCGTAAATAGTGAAAAGTAATCTTTGTCTTAATTACTGTTAAAAAAAAGAAGAAGTTAAAAGCAATTTACCCTAGTGCTATGTCTAGTGAGCCCTTTTACTTTAGATATTGTAAAGAGAAGTGGTTCTTACGCGTAGGCCCATTGGGCCACTCCCTACCTTCCCGCGCGTGACTTACTCTTGAAACCTATAATATTAAAAACAAAATAAATTCGAACAAAAAATATACACACTGTATAGTGCATCTGATCTTCGATTGATAAAATACAGATATTTGATTATCTATAAGACTATACTATAAATTATAAAACATCGAAGATCTTGCGAATACATATATCACAGTTTTTATAATCTTCTCAAAGTAAAATTAGCATTTTTGTATATCATAAATTTAATTAATCTAATGGAAGAGTCTTCTTAATTATATTTCACGCATATCTACATATAAGATTTAATGTTCCTATGTTTTATTCCACTAGCTAGCTATTTAAGTTGGATGTCGTTCACTGTCACTGTTGTTTAATATACAGTACTCTCTAATCGTGATTTAAAGAAGCCAGTTATAGATAAAATATTGACTATCAATCTTTGCAAATATATGTGATGTGAATAGTTGTAAAGGCTGTACATTGCGTAAAAAACTTAGGGTAAAACGAAAAAGCTATCACATTGTTATTTTAAAAAGGCCAAACACACCTTTATAAAGGTTAACTCTTTATACTTTTTTCTTCTTTCCCACACCCATTTCCTGTGAGAAAGAAACGTCGCATGCGGGAATATAACAATACGGCCTTGCTTCTCGAAACAACGACACAAAACCTCTCTTTATATTACCTCCACACATATATATGTACGTCTACTACAAGTCTTGAAGTCTCTGAGTTTTTGTATGTCTACATTACAATATATATATATAGCTTGATAGCGAAATAGATTTAGAAAGCATATATACATAACATAAGTCATGTTTCTTGCTTCAGGTCTTTATCACCAGAAGCTTGTGTTCTTGATCGAGGTTTACCTCACTGAGATTGATCATGTTGATGATGATGGTGGAAGGTATTGTTCTGGCTAATAAGTCACCTTGATGAAGTTCTCGATTCCACTAATGAAGCTAAATGGGGGAATAAGCATTCCTGGTCCGATCCATTTCAATGGTTATTATATATCTTATTATATTTTAAAATAACTCGATAATGTTCAAGTTTGTATTCGTTGTTTTGATCACTGTTACGTATGTAAAATTCTCATGAAATGTATTGGTCGCTATAGCCTATAGCATTAATAATTCCAAGTCAATCAACGACTTTTATTTTGAAACGAATGTTTTTTTTTTTTTTTAACTGGTTACTCGGAAATTTTCGTTACGTCCTAAACCCACGAATACGTTAGTGCTTTTTTTTTTTTTTCTTTCTTTTTTAGTACTGATTTACTCGGAAATTTTCGTTACCTCCTAAACCCACGAATACGTAAGTGCTTCCAAACGAAAGCACGAAGACAACCCATATTTTCTTGATGTTAAACATTTGACAATATGCGAATTTAAAAACCAACCATATAATAAAAACCAAGTAATAAATCAACTACAAGTCTCATTGTTAGTCATGTACAGAGTAAAAACATAACTCCGGAGAAGCCTTAAATGTAATCTCTACATAATGACTCTGAATCGAGTTATGTTTGTGTTAAAAGTAAAATATGGTTGGAACTTGGTAGTTGTGTGTCATTAAACTCCTGATTAATTATCACGCCAAGATAAATTACACAAACGACTTTGAAAAGTAAAACATTCCTAGTCAATTGTTCTTTCTTTCGTTTTGGCTTCTTCCGGACACACTGAGACACGACCATAAAAAGTCCGCTTAATCGTCTTTCTTTGGTACCAAAAAAACAATGGCGAACAATCAAAGAAACATAAGCCTACTCTTCTCCTTTCTCTTCTCTGTTTCTTTGTCATGTCTCTGTTTATCTCCGATTCCAGCATCAGCTCGTCGTCAGGAACTCAGGTTCGGTGCGAACGGCGAGTTCAAGATACTTCAGGTTGCTGATATGCATTACGCAAACGGTGCCACAACCCCGTGTAACAATGTTCTTCCTAGCCAGAAACCTCACTGTTCTGACCTCAACACCACCATCTTCATGTCACGTGTCATCGCCGCCGAGAAGCCTGATCTCATCGTCTTCACCGGTAAAAAAAAAAAATCCCAAATTTTTAACAAATCCCTAATCTTTTCCTTGTCGATTACCACAAATCCGATTTATAATTTGTAAAAATCTGAACTTTATGGTTGTGTTATTTGTAAAAATCTGAACTTTATGGTTGTGTTATTTGTAAAAATCTGAACTTTATGGTTGTTTGCATAAACCCTGATTTTGAATTTAATGCAATTTTATTACCTTTGTGGGGTTTTGGTTTTGGTTTCAGGTGATAATATTTATGGGTCTGATGCTAAAGACGCAGTGAAGTCACTAAACGCAGCGTTTGCTCCTGCTATTGAGTCTAAGATCCCTTGGGTTGCTGTGTTGGGAAACCATGATCAAGAATCTACATTGACAAGACAAGGACTCATGGAACACATTGTGAAGCTTCCAAACACTTTATCTCAAGTGAATCCTCCTGAAGCTGCTCATTACATTGATGGTTTTGGTAATTACAATCTCAAAGTCCATGGAGCTTCTGATTCCAATCTACAGAACAAGTCTGTTCTTAATCTTTATTTTCTCGATAGTGGAGATTACTCTAGTGTTCCTGACATGGACAGTACTTATGATTGGATCAAAACTTCTCAGCAGTTTTGGTTTGAGCGCACTTCAAAACGTCTCCAGGTATATATATAATACATCAATGATGAGATGAAACAGTCTTGTTTGTTGATATTGATGACATTGTTGTTTTGACTCTTGTTATTGCAGAGAGAGTACAATGCAAAGCCTAATCCTCAAGAAGGTAAAGCACCAGGACTAGCTTACTTTCACATTCCATTACCGGAGTTTTGGAGTTTCGACTCAAAGAACGCTACAAAAGGAGTGAGACAAGAAGCTACATCAGCGGCTAAAACAAACTCAGGTTTCTTCACAACATTGGTAGCTAGAGGAGATGTGAAATCTGTGTTTGTTGGTCACGACCATGTCAACGACTTCTGTGGTAAACTCAAAGGGTTGAATCTATGTTATGGTGGTGGATTTGGGTATCATGCTTATGGGTTAGCTGGATGGGAGAGAAGAGCAAGAGTTGTGGTTGTTGATTTGAATAAGAAGGGGAAAGGTACTTGGGGAGATGTGAAGTCGATTAGGACATGGAAGAGGCTTGATGATAAGCATCTCTCTGTTATTGACGCTCAGGTTCTTTGGAACAGTTCTGCAAACGGATTAGTTGTTCCTCGTTTATGAGTTTATCATTTCATATGGTTATGTTTTGATCTGTCTACTAAAAAATGTTTGGTGTTTGGTTCTATAGATACGGATAAACCAAATTAATAAAATAAAAACAGTTTCTCATTGAGTTAGTTGAAGCTCGGTTTTGATGTAATTGACCTTCAAATACAAATATATGATGAATCTTGATTACAGTATTTGCAATCTGATCTACATACTAGTTCAAATAAGTTTTGGTAACATTCCATCAGCTAATTTTGGTTTTGATTCAAATAATATGACTATGATTAGTATGCTTATCAGAAATGAGAGATATATATAAAGAGTGAGAAATGATAAACAAGTAGCCCGTATAGCTCAGTGGTAGAGCGTCAGTCTTGTAAACTGAAGGTCCGTAGTTCGATCCTGCGTGCGGGCACTTTTTAGTTTTTTTTCCCTCATGAAGAAACGACGTCGTTACCATTGAAACGATGTCGTTTAAGCCAAAAGACCCAAAACTGAAAAACCCCTGACGTTGTCTCGTTCATCTTCATCCGTCGTCACTCTCTCTTGTTTTGTGGTTTCTTAGGGTTTTTTTTTTGTTGGATCCGCAATGGCGAATCTAATGCATAGATTCATCAAGAACAAGTCTTGCTTCAATTCAATCCAGAGGCTTACTAGTACTACTCCATCTCTCTTCACATACCAGAAGCCCTTCTTCATCAACAACAACAACATCGAGTCTGCTTTTGAGAAGCCCGATCCAGTTTCTCTAGTTAACCCTGTGATTACAGTCTCCCGGAATGAATTCGATAACCAACCTATGCGTTTTTACCCAAGTTTCTCTATGGGGTTATGCTTGAATCCCAATAATAAGATCCAAGGTCTGGATCTAGCTGAAACAAAGGAAGAGGAGGATGAGGAGAAAGATGCGAAGGAGATTGTGATTTATGCTGATAGTGTGAAGAAGAAGAGAAAGAAGAAGATGAACAAGCACAAGTATAGGAAACTCAGGAAACAGCTTGGTCGCAAGTCTTAGATTTTGCTGCTTCTCTTTTTATTTGCTATTCCGGTGAGATTTTCATTCCTTTCATGTCTTGTCTAAGATTAGGATTCAAAGGATGAACCTTTTTCTTTGAATTGGAACAAAAAGTTTCTTTGAATAGCCTTTGAGATTCCCATATTACAGATTACAACATTGCATTGTCATTAGTCATCTGTGTTCTTCTTTTGTTTTGTTTTGCCAACACATTTCTAATAAGAAAAGCTGTGTTATGTCTTTATTATAACGTCAATTGTTTGAATTATTCTGGATTCACAATATGTATTGTTATTGCTGAGATTTGAGAGTATAAAGATGGCATTTTTAAGTCTCTTAAGTTTGCTTGGATGTTCAAAGTTTGTGTTTTTCCTGTAAGCTTTTAACTGAGATACTCTGACTCACATTGCATTCTTGTGGAATCTTACAAGATTTATAGGGTAAAGTATCCCATTGTGTCATCCAAGTATTGGTTTACCTTTCGTGTTTTAGAAAGTTTTATATCGGTTGATGCGGATGGGTGGTATCCTCAGATTGTTTGGTATTTGATCACTAGCTGATGAACAGTCTGATGGATCTTCGACTTCTTTACCAACTTTATGTCTCGAGTTAGATAGAGAGGATACCCATTTTCGTCTTTATTTGTGTAGGTAGAAATGGTTTGACATTTTCAAGACTCCCATATGCAGAGTTTGCAGACATAGTTAGTGAGTCATGGTAGTTTCTCTGTGTGGGGCATTTAAAGACTTGCAATTGCAACTTGTAGTAGTTCACATCAGAAGAATGACACTTAACCATTCCAAGTATGAAAGTTTGTGTTTCTCTGCTTCCAAGTTTGTGTTCACATCAGAAGAATGACACTAACCATTCCAAGTATGAACAATCTGATGGATTTTCGACTTCTTTACCAACTTTATGTTTTGAGATAGATAGAGAGGATACCGATCTTCGACTTTATTTGTGTAGCTAGAAATTGTTTGACATTTTCAAAACGCACTAATGCAGAGTTTGCAGACATAGTTAGTGAGTCATAGTAATCTCTCTGTGTGGGCGCTCAAAGACTTGCCATTGCAACTTGTAGTAGTTCACATCAGAAGAATGACACTAACCATTCCAAGTTTTACATCTTACGAAAGTTTGTGTTTCTCTGCTTTCCCTGCTTCAATAGGGTTGTTGTTCCAACTCTGAAGTTTAACTGCATCGGTTTTTTTGACATTCTCGTTTGTCGGATATGACTCATGTGCCAAGGCTGCAACCTTAGAGAATAATGGGTTATGATGATCTTGAACCTACTTATTGGCATTGTTCAAAGCCTTTGATTATCTGTTCTTTCTCGATGAACAGAGGATTTTCCTCTGATTACTGTTCCAAGATGATTGGATATATGCTTCGTTCATCTTCTTTGATGTTAGTGGTTGATGTCCATTAACATTCAAAATTTCAAACTGATAACTCTTTATCTTTTTCCTTTGTACTGCATAACATAATTGAGTTCAAGAATAACAAAAATATAACTTTTGCTATATACAGTATCTCACTTTTGTTTCTGCTAACATCGATAACAAAACTCTAGAGAATCGTCACAGAGAATCAAAAGAGATAATATCTTAGACTTCAAGGCTAACACCTACAAGCTAAGTGTGTCATTTAAAAACTTCATTCTCATCTTCAATTGCATACGGGTGAATTAGGCACTATCCTTGAGAAGAGATGTGGGAAGAACGGATTCAACGGGAACATTTGGTGCCAACAGTTTGCATCTATGGTCGAAAACGTATTGCAACATGCGGCTCCAATGTGTCCAAATTGGCCAGAAAAATTGAATTGTAAATTTGAAGTACACATCCTTGGACATTGAAGATCGATAACCAACATTTTACCGGATTGATGAGAGAAATTGGAGAAAAATATACTTGATATTGTTGGCTCTGTTTGAGCTACTCCCAGTCCCAGTGTGCTCAAAACGGCAGCACATAATGCTATAACTAAGATCAAAGAAGCAATAGCTTTGGAATTGATCCCCATCTATATTTCTGATCCTACCTTTTTCTTGTTCTTTCTTCTCTCTTTTAAGCTTGGGGTTAGATACGTGGATGGTTTTAGGAATAAGTTTAATGTTATAGGGTTAGATAGAAATATGACTTTAGTAAAGTTAATAAGAAACGTATCCAAAAGTTTAAGTTTCGTGTTTTTTTTTTTAAGTTTTGTGTGTTCAGAGCGACAAACAAGAATGTCATCAGTGGAATTAAAGTTATAAATCAGATACTATTAACAAACTCAAAATATCATACAATATAAATAGTATTTTAGCCGTTTCCTTTTCTTCTTTTGTATATGTTTTAGTTTTCTCTTTAGTTCATACGTGGTTGAATATCTGGTCACTTGTATTTTATCATGATACGGAATCATTATTGTCGTCTAGTATGAAAACATCGGTGGCTGCATGGCTCCACTACTCAGAAAGCTTGACGGGTTGTCAATTTGTCACTTATCACACATGCATGGACATGGTACTTATTTCATGTTGTTTTTCTTTTTATATATGTAACTTAAAAAAAAAAAAAGAATCTTATTCTATGTTTCATGTATGATATAGTTTCATCAATAAAATTTAAAAATAAGTTTTATGCATGTAAAAGAAAATAGATTAAAATCTTGATTGATAGTATTTGTTTAAGAGTGCTACTACTAATAACTGCAAGTAAAATTTAGTGATTAAACTTGCCCTATTTTTCCTAATCTCTTTCTCAATTTTTTTTTTTTATAACATGGTTTAGGGTTTTAAAAAGAATGACAAGAATTTGACTGTGAATATGATATGAATATTTTCAAGTAAAATGCATTCATCTGGTAGTTAAGCAGTATGAGTAGAAATGTAAGACACGAAACCAGAATGCGTGGTTCATCTGTTCCCCACGCGTCTTTCCTTTTTTGCCAGTCGACGAAAGAATGATTAAAGAAATATCTTGTTTTTAACTTTTATAATTAAGCACATGTTTGTTTCTAATAATTTGCCTTTGTTTGCTTTCGAATCCTCCTCAATTATGATCAACCTTTCCACCATATCAGTGACTACGACCGCTTGGTCAATTTTGATCTCTTAAATGTATTTTCTATTTTCGTTCCTTCCAAATTCTCATTATGTGATCATGCATAGTTGATACTACTGTGATTGATTAGACCGATCCAACTTGAATATCAATTAGATCTTTTAATGATTCAGATGCAATCAGGTTTACGCATATAATTTAGCAGACCAATCAGCGACAAAAGAATGATGATCTGTGATACATGATACATCTTGTCAAAAATGAATTATACCAACCCAAACTTAACTTAATACCGAAATTATTCAGATTCGATAATCCTTTGAATCCCATGTGTACTGTTGTTAGCGTGTTTTCACCGAGATTCAACAATTCTGTATATATATATATTTTTTACCACAAATTCTCCAAAACCTTAGTTATACTATGTTGTAACCATTAACCAATAACACATTTATATAAAAATCTGACCAAACAAAGACAGGTTGAAAGGGTTACTCATCAACAAATTTAACCCAATCAACCGGTCGAAAAGACAAATTACAAACAAACAAAACCTCCAACTCTAATAATGGCTTCTAACAAACACTCATTGTACAATCTAAAATGCCATATATTTTACAATATTCATATTAACTTGTTCCGGATTCTAATGAAATCTTCTGCTTCTTCTTTAAATAACACTTCGCTTTTGTTCTTTTTTGATTGTGACAACGAAGACATGGCTTTCGCGGACGCAACTCTTCTCACCAGAACCTTCCACTTCGTCTCCTCAACCATTTTCTTGTCCTTTTCACCTCTTTTTTTAAATTGCCTATTCCAATCACCAAAAAAAAAAAAAAAAAGTTGACAACGATATCAGATTTTTATGCTTTCAAAAATATCTTTTGATTTAAAAAAAAAAACAAATATCTTATAACAATTTCAACAAAACAAAATATTTCCAGCCGTCCGATCACGACTCATCATCTAATAAGTAGGCCTACCACCACAATACATACAACAATTATAATTGGCGCCGAAAGTTTTAAAAAGAAAAGAAAAAAATCAAGTGAACATTTAAAATGTGGTTTTTAATGATTCTAAAATGTCGGTAATTTTACCTGCAAAGAGGGACACGGCAAGATTCAGATTGGTCGTCGCAGACGGAAGAATGGAGTCTAAGGAGTTGAATCATTCTCTTGCAACGGACACAACCTTTGCCATCTACTCGTTTCTTGCATACTGCAAAGTGACGTATCAGAAGTTGGAGACCGTAACAAGTAGAGAAGGCACTGCACGGACCGGTTTTGACTTGAGATGTTGACTTGTTGTTGTTGTCTAAGTTGCAAGATGGTCCGACTAGTGTGCAACCTTCGGTACATATATGTTCTATACATTCCATGGCTTCACTCAATTGCATATACAGATTCTGTTCTCGTCTGTGTCTCCGTCTTCTTTTCTTCCGCTGCAAGAAATTTACCCAAAACTATGATTAGAAGCTAATTCGAATAAATTCAATTCAAAATGCTAGTAATCAAAATATTGGTTACGGATCGAACCGTGAGGATCAAACAACAAAACAGAGTTTTCTTGAATACCAAGTTTTTACAAAAGAAGGTCTTGTGATGAGTAAAAATTACCGATTCAGCCTCGTCGATGAATTGGAGAATGTCGAGTTCAAGAAAAGGATCGTGTTCTTGAAGAAACTTCCAACCTTCGGTCTGTTCAACGGTCTTGAACTTGGACTGAATAAGACGCATACACTTGAGAAAGAGGTCAGGTGCGTCGCAGAGCCGAGCCAGCTGGAGAACATCGACCACGTTTTCGACGGTTACTGACTCACCAACGCCTTTAGTGCATCGCTGTTTTAACTGAGTCACCACGTACACGTGTGATAAAGCCAGTAGATGGATCCCATACGTTTTCATCTCCTTCTCGGTGAGACTACTAAACAAAGACAAGTCAGGGTATTTTAGTCATTGCGCAGTAAACTTTTGATAATTAAAAGATTTTAAAAAGACATCCCAGTTGAACTTTTCAAATTTGGTTCTAGGTTGTTTCGTCTAACCTATGTGTGTTGTGTTTCACACATTTTTAAACAAAATCAATCACAATCTGGACATCAGCTGGTTGTGAGGTACTACTTTTAAAATTGGTATTAAACATTCATAAAGTTGAAAAGTCGAATTAGGTAAAAAGGTTTAAGTTTAAGAGGATGTATTTAGTTTGATTAAAGGTGATACTATGAATAAACGAACGAACCTTGGTGAATAGAGGAATCTGACGAAAACTGAAACGGCGTCGCATGGAACACCTAGAATCTTGATAACTCTCTTGGATGATCCGCCGTGGATTTTCCTAGGCTTCTCCATGATGTTCGTTAGTACCCGTGACGCTGAAGCCTGCATTTTTTTTTTAAAACAAAACCAAAGATTAACAAACCAAACCCTACAAAAAGTTTGATCATATGAAGAACGTAAAAAGTTTCATCGGGGAAAAAGAAAACTTACGAGGATACCAGAGTGTGCAGGAATACGACGACGACCAGAGGTGATGATATCAACATCAGTTTCCACAAGATCGTATGAAACTTTATCAGCGTTTAACGAAACGTCGCCGACGTTTGTAGTAGCGGTTATAGCCATCGTTTTGCGTTAAGAGAGAAAGAGAGTGATGGGTACGTGGCTTTTTAATTTTGGGTGGGAGGAGTTCTTAATTGAATGATGGAGAAGCATAGAGGCATGCTTCTCTGTGTTTTATAGACAGCTCAACGAAGCCTTTGGTCCTTTTCTGATTTACACGTGGCTTTCTTTATAGATAAAATATCTTTTTTCTTTTATTTTGTTATACACACACTCGTTCTCGTGTATCTGATTCTCTGTATTTTGTTGTTATTCTGAATAAATTTGTAACAATATTATATTAGTGAACTGTATTATCAGGAGTTTAAGGCTCTCAGATCTGTATTGTATGTGTATGTATGTTAGATAAGTCTCATGACTCATGATAAATAATTTGCGGCTGTCTTTTAACTGTATCAATTTTATTATAAGTCATTATGATATATAAAACTCCAGATTCAAATAATAGGTTGTGGTTTTGTTTTCCCCGTGTTAATGTCTTTTGATCATACAGATAATACCCATAATAATTAGCTTGGCTATTTATTGTTACTTAAAAAAAAAATTATGTACCAAACAGAAAATAGAATAGTGTTAATCAAAGACAAAAAAATTACTGTTGTAAAAAAAAAAAACTAAGTGATTTGTGTAAAAGTTACAAATCTTAGGTTATTCAATGATGAATTTTAAAAAGTCTCTTAAAATCCACTATTATTGAAATAATAATTTAAAAATTTACTTTAAAATCCACTGTTATTCAAAACAGTTTGTGAATTTGGATTTTAATAAGTTGTAGGGATCCTGGAGGATTTGAGAGAATTTGTTTAGTTAAAAATACACAAATCCAAATCTCATGGTTTTAGGTGGAATTTCAAAGAATTTTACTATAAATCATATCAACTTCTTTAAAATATATCAAATTTTTCCAAAATCATTATTTCAACATACAACCCCTAAATAAATGTAAACAAACCCAACAACAACCAAAAAAAAAAGCCCATGTGGACTTATGTCGTTTACGCTTGTTAATTGACTAATAAATGTACAGATTCTTAAAAAAAAAAAATTCTTAGCCTTACAAAATTATTGAGATGATGTTGAAAAAAAAATATATATTGAGATGATGATTCACCAAAAAAAAAATTATTGAGATGATAAATATCATTTTTTGTTCCCAGTCGGAAAAGTTTGATACAAAAAAAAAATTTCAATAAAAACTTTTTTTTTTGGTTAAAATTCAATAAAAACTTTATTTCTTCAATCAGAACTGATCATATCTGAAACTCTTGATGAGTTACATTGATCTAACTACGGTTACATATGTATAAAGTGTTTTGTAATATATCTTGTTATAAAATTCAATAGCGTTAATATGTCTCAAGCATTGTCAAATAGCCGCAGTGCCTCCTAACAAATATTTTCTTATTCCCAACCTGATTATACCAACAGGATCTAACCTATAGATCATGATCATTATATTAGTGTTTAATTAGACCTTTCGATGTACACCAGTGTTGTCGACTCTATTATATTCCCAACATTACACCCATATACTATTATTTTCTTACTTTCCACTAAAAAGTTCATATAATGTTTGGGATGACAACAAAACAAGTATTATTACTTTTGATATAATGTTTGGGATGACAACAAAACAAGTATTACTTTTGGTACCATGTAGGATCGTTTGTCCCCATGAAGTCACGAATGTATACGTTTTCTATTGATCTTACGTGGGCAAAAGTGATAAAACCGGTCAAAAAATATTTGCCTTGTAATGTAGAAAAAGTGTCGATATATGGTTATTTTATAGTTGAGAAAGGCCGGTTATTGAAAGTTAACCGACCTTTGCCTCTTCCCAAGAGCCACCTCCTCGTCTACGTGTCTGGTTGATCCTCATCCACTCTCAAGCCCCTCTTGTCTGGCTACTTGCCATTCTCTGATTTATCCATTCATGCCACTAAATTTTCTTTATTCTGGTCTATTAAATTGTCACAACATCAAAGAAGTTGGAAGAATTGAATATCGTGGAAGGAAATAAAGTGCATCGTGAATATTGTGTACGTTGGCAGATTTGGTGGTTTGCGCCATTCATAACAGTCAAGCTTAGCCATTGACATGATGACACGTGATGAAAATGGAAAATTTATAGACTTTGATGTTGCGCGTACGACGTATCAATATTAATTATCTGACATTGACAAATATGAATCTGAACCAATTTAACGAATTATGACTTTAAACACCGTTACATATGTTCCGAACGTTTTAGGTATCCGAGCATATGTGTTGACCATAGCTAGTTTAGACAAGCTGACAAGGCCATGAATATTCTAACTTACACATTGCAAAATTTGTTTTAAGCCTTGAGAGTTGTTGTAGTTTTGTTTATGTACACTTTTCTAGTTTTATAACATTTACGTATTTTATTATAAGCTGCTGGGGGTTGTTATCCTTTCATTAAGTCTACAAGTATGTATATGTTGGATAAATTACTCATGTTGTTGTTATAACTTTTAAGTATTCACAAATGGCTCTTTAAGAAAACGAAACATCAAAATCCAAAACTTGTGGATAAGTTTCCACGGAAGACAAAAGTGAAAAGTGTTAATAAACTAATGGATTTGATGATTTCATGTAATAAGATTCTTGCTAACAAATTTTAGCATTTGGGAATTAAAATATTACTGAACACTTTCTAATTCTAAACTGATTATATTCCACTTGATCACTCTTTGAAGCACTGGAGATTGATGTGTATGTTATATAGTACTCCGATCTTATCTTTAGAGTTTGGACTTTTTGGATATATATTTTATATTTACAAAGTATCATGAATCATGATGTACTTAACCCTAATAAAAATGGTAGAAATCTACTAAATATTGGTAGTGACAGTTTGGAAAAAAAACATTCAAACAAAAAAAGAAAAGAAAAAGATGCTTAACACATAAATAGGATGGTTGACCAATTCACAAACCAGGGTGACCGTTGACCTGACCACCCCTCCCTTGGTCTTCGGAGCCAAGAACGTCGACGAGGCGCTGACTCCTTACTATTTGGAAAATTATCTCTCTTTTTTTTTTTCGTTCTTCTAAACTTTTATGCTAATCGGATATGTTTATATTTTTATAATTGAAAATACCACAAAATAATTAAATTAAAGTAGAATAAAGTAAAATAGATAATTTGGCTGATCACAAATTCTCAATGTAGCCGTGGCGGGTAGTTTTCTCAAGCTAGCCTTTTAAAATAGTCTTTGAACTTGGTCAAAAAAGGAATAAAAAAAAAACAAATTTGTGGGCTTCATTCATGATTAGATAACAAACGCTTCAATTTTGTTGAAGCTGTGTGTAATTTACAAGTGAGCTCCGAAGGAATTGGGTCTAACCCTTTGAATAGGGCCCAAAATTTGAAGAAAATATTTGAAGGCATGGACTTGGAGTATGAAAACAACGATTGTACATAGAGAAAACATAGATAAAAAATAAGCAATATTTAACACTTACAAGAAGAATAAATTCTTTTCTATACACATAAATAGAATAACAGTTGTTTAAATGTTGACAACAAATTAGATAATTGTCGAATAGACGAAGACACCCAAAATCAAGCGAAGCTTTGTTGGATTTGTTGGATAATCGGAGGAATTATAGTCTGATAAGCTCTCTCCGAAGGATGTCCAATGTCCCAAAACACATAACGAGATGCATCCAAGCATGGTATAGGAGCCGCCGGAGCACAACAGCAAGGCCTACTTGGCGAGGTAAATCCTAAAAGAAATTACCAAAAAAATTTTGAGAAAAAAAATCAGGAACTTCTGATTCGAAATAAATGATTGCATTCATGTTTTAAATGGTTACACACACTATATGAAACGGAGCGGACAAAACTTACCAAAAAACACATTACACTTTTGTAATATGTTTTTTGGTCTCTCTCTCGCTTCATATAGCTTAACCATTCATAGCTTTAAATATTGAAAAAAAACTTGTTTTAAAAATACACTAAGATTTTGGTGATTTAAAATTTACCTGATCTTAGAGGGTTTTTGACGAGTTCAAGAAGAGGAGTATACATGTCGACGTAGATGGAACGAGAACCTGAGAGCAACGTGTTGAGGTTGTTGACTTCGTTAGCTAGCTTCTGGTTAAAAAGTCTAGCCACTGCGTTTGCGGGTTCTAGACATAACCCTCCAAGAGCATTACTTGCTCCTGGCAAGCAACCCAATGGTAATGTTCCCATAATTGCAAATTTTCTTGCTCCCAAATTATATAATTCCTATTATCAATATATATATTTTTCATATGATCAAAAAATTAAAATTTTATGTCAAATTATGTAAATTTGGAATTTAACTCTCGCAAAAATTATTATACCTTTATGAATGATTGAGTCCATGAAATCATCAAGTCAGTGTATGAGAAGATAGTGTAACGCATGTTTCTTGCTGGATTTGTAAAATATGTGATGGCAATATCGTTATTTCCAGCGGAAATAACAAATACCGCATTCGATATGATTGATCTTGTTTTCTCTTCATCTCCTGTGATGCTATTTAGCTTTGCTATGTAAGCTTTGAAGTCGTTTAACTGGTCTGGCACCCAAATCACTCCCTATTTTTGATCCAATAAATATGATATTATTAGTCGTCAATATAGATTATTAGATGAAAAAAAGCTAATCACATTATATCTTAATTAGTTTAATTACCTGAATTCTGGCGGTCATTGGATCTAAACCGGAACCACCAGAAGCAAAACTAACACCGGTTAAGATATCATTGGGTTGAAGGAATAGGCTACGATAAGCTGGTACAATATTCTTTATTCCCAAACCTTCGGCTGCATTCATATTTCACCCAAAAAAATAAAATTGAATGATGAATTCACTTCTTAATTAATAAGTAAAATGGTGAAAATGTTTTTTTTTTTTCTTATTGTAAAAGAAAATTACCAATCAGGTCTGTAGGAATCCTTCCATTGCCAAATCTTCCTGTGGGTATCCGAGTTACAAAATCTCTTCCATACGGATAGAAATTAACCTTAGTTAGAGTGAAGAGATTATTGTTGTTGCCCGTATCGAGTATCGAATCTCCGAACGCTATAACCGCGGTTATATTTCCGGCATGGACGATAGAAACTGATATAACATAGACTAATACTATTGTGGTGTGAATAGCTATATAATTCATTTTTATTGTATGCGTTGATATATTCTGCTTGCCTCTGAATTCAATATATGTTTTAGAAAGGCTTTGGGCTTATTTGTAGAGCCGGCAACTGATTAACGAACGAACCATAGTTGTTAATTGTTATGGCGCCATGGTTAGTATTTCTGTTACTAAATAAACTAATTTTTAAGAGGTGAACCGAATCGAATTTATCCGGTGATTTGTTTTTACCCTTCTTGTGTTTTTTTTCTATAGAATTCTGTTATCATGTTGGCTATTAGATGTAGGCAGTTTGATTCGGTTCACACGACTTAATGCTAAACATCATAGTTTTTTTCCTTAATGGACGTGATTCTATATATTTGTATTATCATATTGAGAAATATGTAACATGCATTGATGCACATAACGTGAGTTAATTAACAAGTCGTTTTAAATTCTTCATCTATTTTATGAAAGTGTCTTTTTAACTCAATTCAAACATCTTCAGATTCTTCTTACGTACAGAAAGTTCCAAACATGTCCCTTTTTAATACTATATCACTAATTAAATCATATTAATAACTTAAATTCATATGTTCTTAGTTTTATATTAGGGATATAATTAAAATTAAGTTTGAAAAGTCACATTATAAATGTAAAATAGTTTTGTTAATTTTTGAAACGAGAGTATTAGTTAACAAAAAATAGTATAAACAGTTTATAAGTGTGTTAAGTTTTACCAAAAGTGAAATAACTCTGCCGACACAACCATAAAATGTAATTTATTACATACTTAGCTTTCAAGTACTGGATTTCAGTAATCATATATATGTATATATATATATACACACGCTCACGATGCACACATACACGTTGGTGGGCTATGATCAGCAGCGGGAGCCCCTTTTGCAGCTGAGTGCACCCGAAGCTACAGTTATTTCACCAACATGAGAGGACGGTCTCGCGGCTAGGCTTGAAGCTTTTGAATAGCTTGAAGATTTAGTTGGTCCAGCGCCAGAATACGTGAAAAATGCGCCGTTAAGCATTAGATCTCCTTCGGATCTCCAATTCCAGCTTTGCCATTCGCTTTCGGGCGCATCTTCGTGCTTTGTTACCTCTTTGCTATCAGAGTCATCAGGAGCAAGAAAACGGTTGCCTTGAGAGTTGATGGTAGGATTAGCACTTCCTCCAATTGCATACATTTCCCAATGTGTATAGTCATTGTTCACCACATGGAAATATCCATGTCTACACCTATATCCACAAAACTTCACATTAGTTTGTTAAAATTAATTTTCATGTTCTACTTATAGACTATAGAGTAACTTATCTATCTGATACTGATCTACATATAAGATTAATATATTAGCTCAACTAACCCCAACTGTTTTTCAATTGATTTAGACAGCATACTTATTTCGGTTGATCCATCTTAGATCTTGATAAAGGAAAAACGTATTAAAGTTTAGTTTTGTTGTATTTTTTGGCTTTGCTATTTCTTTTAAGAGTAAGCCCAACCGACAATATATACTTGACTTTTTATAGTTGGTTACACATATATCCACATATATAAGTATACTAAAAATAAAAATTCTATTTTCGATAAAATACCTTGGCATTCTTTGGACGAGGCCTTCTCCGAAATGGTTAAAAGCGATAGTGACTTGCATATTCTTGTCTTGTGCATACGTATCGCTATGTCCCAATAACATAACCTTGTTGTGATGCGTCAAATAATTGTTAGAGATCGTTATAGCCGTTGATCCACGAATCGCATCAATTAACCCATCGTTGCAATTCGAGAGCGAGCAATGATCAACCCACACGTGGCTCCCTCCGAAGATGGACACACCATCACCGTCGGATATCGTTCTCCACCCGTAATGCTCTGGTGAGTCTCGTACGTACGTATTCCCACCTTGCTTGCAATCATGTATGTGTAAACCATGGATGATGATGTTGGTCACGTATTGTATGGTTATACACGGCCCACCAGAGATGTGTACGGATGCTCCTCGTCCGTCTAAGGTTTTAAAAGAATTCATTATGAGCTCTTCTTTTAGTTGGATCGTCATGTCTCGGTTAAAAATAATCCAGAGCGGTTCATCTCGAATAACCGCGTATCTTAGTGTTCCGGGTTTAGGGTTTACTGGATCGTCGTTTCCAGGATCAGTCACCACGTAGATTTGACCATCACGACCACCAATTGCGTTCTTGCCAAAACCGATTCCGCAATCAGCCAACCGTTTTCGGTTTTTCTCCCAGTCCTTGTCGCATCGCCAACAATCATCGATTGGATTACCTGTCCCGCAAGAGAAGAACCCTAGCTTCCTTCTTGACATCGACTCATTTATTTTCCTTAAGAATTAATTAACCAACAGATAATTTATTAGCATTAATTGTTCTGGACGTATGTAATTAGGCGCACTCGTAATTAGTGGTCACAGCTATTAATGCAGCAATAGAGTAACAACAAGTCAGTTTGTGATGACTGATGAAGATCGTAACTAGCCTTCAACAGAAAGAGCATGGAAACAATATTTCAAGCGAAACATTGGAGTGATTAAATACCAACGTACGTGTTACATTTTTGTTACAATACCTGTGTACTTCCTCGACAACGAGCTCAGGGTCGGAAACGGGCGAAGACGAAGCGAGCGTGGAGAACAAAATGCAGCAGAAGAAAAAGACAAGAAGTGTGAAGGATAGATATGAAGAATGTAGCATTGCGTTTATTGGGTATTTGTTGTTGATAACTTTTTTCTTAAGGTGTACAGGAATAAGAGTTGGGACGAAACATATGAGTGAAGGAAGAAAGACAAAGCAAAGCTAGAGGCTATATAGCATATGAAACACTTCGGGTGATTTATTGCGCATGCAACTTGATGTGAAATTGGACCCACCCTTGCTTTTAGCTTTTTCCTCTTCTTATTTTGTTTAGCGAGTGAGAATGGAATCAACCTAAGTCATTTAGAGAAGAAGAAATAGGGCTCATTACCTACTCAAAATGAAAATGTACACTAACAACCCACTATGTAACAATTAACATCCAGGTTAACAGTTAGCGCAATTGTCACGTAGCTTGGAGAAAGAAACAGAACTCGATCGTTATTAAATCTCAACGAACTTAAAGATAAATGTTGGTGAACACTTATGTAGGGTGAAGCAAAAGTCAACAGTGTGTTAGTGTACTTTTAGTAATACGGTTTAGTTTTGTACATTTATTATAACTTTACCGTTGAACTATAATTAATAGCCTAACAGTTAGCTCATACTGTATTCTTTTTCTTAAAGTTAAAAAGATTAGCTGATCATAGGTTCATATAACCCATAATTAACACTAGCTTTAAAAAATGTTTGAACTTGTATTAGTTAAGATACATTTTAGAAAAAACACACATAAAAGGGTTAATGGCAGTTTTTTTGGCCAAGGCCGCTTATCCTCTAGACCGGGCGTGGCTACCACAGAATACAAGAATCTTATTGTTACAATAAGATGATATAATTGATAAATTTATCTTTAGAGTGTTAGTTTTTTTTTTCTTCCAGTGATTTATTTTTGTGTCTCAAAAATATTTTGTTGTTCGCAGGAAAAGTATAAAAAAGAGAAAAGAAGACCCACCAAAAACAATGGAATAGGAGAACTGAGCCGACACTGGCCCATAGAGGTTTGATTTTGGGACCACCGAACCATGTGCTTCGACTTCGTGTCCAATCTTTCAATAAATTACGCTCATATAATAATTTCATAAATTCTTTTATAACCATAAAGAAATTGTATATTCATATCCAACAATCAGACTTGTTTTGAAATTTTTGGCTGGTTTAAAAATCATGTATTGATGACAATCAATGCACATGGGAAGTACTTGCATCACTATATATATCTTCCACACTTTTTAATAAATTCTATATTTTATCAACTTATACAATTATATGAGTCTCACCGACATTTTATCTTCCTATATAGTCGATCATGAGTTTTAGTCAAGTGATTTTTATCATACATTCAAGCAAAATCATGTGTATTTTGTACATCAATTGCAGAAATCAATCATAACAATTTTTTGTATATCCTAAATTTTTAGAAAGTTTTGGACATTCATTCGATTAGTAGTAAATGATTATGTTTCTCGTACGTGACAAAGATCGAGAACCGACATTAATGTTCTTGTTTTTTTTTTTGGTTGTATCAGAATGTTCTCAAAGCTGAAATGCAAAAATATATACTTATAACTATAACGTTATAGTTTACTATGTTTAACCTATATCTTTTTTTTTGTTTACTATGTTTTACATGATTTATAAAATACAAAAGATAGCATTAGACTAAGCAAGTTCAATAATCATTGAGTATGATCGATCATATCTAATTCAACCATATTAAATAGAGTTTTACATGCATTAGCTTAGGTATTCTCATCGTCAAAACGAAGCTTTATCATTTGGATTATCAAGTAATCCAAATCACTGTTTCGAACAAATGCTCACCACCATCAAAAGTCTTCTCTTCCATATGACATCAATTCAGATTTCATTTTTTTTCCTTGCGAAAATTGACTTGTCTTGTTTCAGAAAACAAGAAAAAAAGAGAGAATTGACATTTCTATAAACCATTAGAGACGTTCGATTTAAATTTAAGGTGGTAGATGTAAAAGGAACCGTCGGATCAGAGAAACAGAGACTTAATCCAGACAAAAGGCATGTGACGGTTTTGCTTGAAAACTACTTGCCAACTTCTTCTACTCATTCATCAGTGTTCTAAAATATATAATTTCCATACATTACATTCACTAAAATAACGAAACAAAATTAAAGTTTATCAATCAAATCATAATCTTCAAAACGGATTAAGTTCTTCCAAAAAAAAAATATATATAAAATAAACTTATCCATATCTCTTTTAAAGACTTTATGTACATACATGATGCCATAATGACGTGATGTAATCATTCCACCATGCAAGCTTACAATTTTTTTCATTCAAAAGCCCAAAATATCTAATTTAATGGGCCTTTATATATATCCAACACGGCCCGTTGTTCTGGATAAACTAAAATTAAAAAAGGAAATATCTAAGCCCTCCACGTACATGGTTGATGACGTGTCCCATCGTATATAAAGGAAGAGAACACTAAACTTTATTTTATTGTTTTGTTTTGTGTGTTTTTTTATTTTTTGGTGATCCTAATCCAAATCCTCTCTCGTCGTTGTCTAAAGGAATCGGTGACTTTTTTTGAATCTTTGCGATTCGATTGATCGTTCGTTATCATCTACTTACTATCGATTTGTTTACTTGACGTTGATACTTTTTCCGGTCGTTTTCTTTTTTGGTTACCGGTGTGCTGGAGATCCGATTACTTGTCTTTCCTGTCTTGGCTCGAGATCCGAGCCAAGCAGTAAAGAAGACGACTTTGTTTCCCGATTTGGATTTGTATTCTTACGATCACAGGCATGAAATATTAGATTTTGTTTCTTTATATAGTTGTGATTGTATTCTTGTGTTTTGTTTACTTCAATCGATTTGTTCTTTTTAACAGTTGTTTAAGGTCTCTTGTGTAGTATCTTGGAAATAGCACTTGTGGGTTTCTTGTTCTTGGTTTTATTAGTGTTGTTTACTGATAAAGGTGGGAAATTTCGTAGTGATACCTCATGTTCTTGCTGATCGTTATTAGGGGTTTTGGGGGAAAGAGTCAATTTTTTTTCTCTTTGGTTTTCAGTTTATGTGTTTATGAGTTAATAATGATCGTTTTATTGTTACAGATGGCATCGGGTGAGGGAATCTTGACTGATGGACAGTGGAAAAAGCTTGAAATAGCAACTCAGAATGCTGAAAGTTTGTCATCATCGCCGAAATCTCATACTCTGTTTGCTGATTTGAACATTAAGTCACCCACTGGTGGCAAAGGGCCAGTAGCTGGGATTCCACTGAGGCATGTGCGACGGACACACTCAGGGAAGCATATTCGTGTTAAGAAGGGTAAAAAAACTTGAACTTTTTTTAACCTTTTTGTGATTGTTTCTTGGTAAATATATCCTTTGTAGTGAGCGAGATGACTATTTATCTGTTCCCTTTGAAAGTATCTTGAATGAAAGCAGTTTCTAGACTTTAGTTTTCAGTAAAAGAGTTCAATTGTTATGGTTTACTTATGTGGTATTGATATCTGTAGAGGGTGCTGGTGGAAAAGGAACTTGGGGAAAGCTTCTTGACACTGATGACGGTGACTGCTGTATTGATAAGAATGATCCAAATTACGATAGTGGAGAGGTACTTACTTTGCGCCTTTATTTTGTGTTGGATACTTTTTCTTGTTTGTTTAGGAATTTTATATCTAGCATCAGCTGACTTTAACCTTTACTAATAGTTTGATTTATGCGTTTGTGATTCATGTATACAATTTATTTATGCGTTTGTGATTCATGTATACAATTTAACAGGACGCATATGATGGACTTGTTGATTCACCTGTATCAGACCCGTTGGATGATTACAAAAAGGCTGTAGTTTCCATCATTGAGGAATACTTTAGCACCGGGGATGTGAAAGTGGCGGCATCTGACCTCAGGGAACTTGGTTCAAGTGAATATCATCCTTACTTTACCAAGCGACTTGTTTCTATGGCCATGGACAGGCATGATAAGGAGAAGGAAATGGCTTCTGTGCTACTCTCTGCATTGTATGTTGATGTCATTTTACCTGATCAAATTAGGGATGGGTTTATTAGACTTCTCAGATCTGTGGATGACCTAGCAGTGGACATTCTTGATGCTGTTAATGTCCTTGCATTGTTTATTGCACGGGCTATCGTTGACGAAATTCTCCCTCCGGTTTTTCTGACTAGATCTAAGAAAATTCTTCCAGAATCTTCCAAAGGGTTTCAGGTAATTGTGACTGCAGAAAAGAGCTATCTCTCAGCTCCTCACCATGCAGAACTAGTGGAGAAGAAGTGGGGAGGTAGTACTCACACTACAGTAGAAGAAACAAAGAAAAAGATATCTGAAATCTTACAGGAATACGTGGAAAACGGAGACACTTACGAAGCTTGTAGATGCATCAGGGAATTAGGCGTCTCGTTTTTCCATCACGAGGTCGTGAAGAGGGCTTTGGTTCTGGCTATGGAATCTCAATCCGCTGAGTCACGTATACTAAAGCTGTTGAACGAAGCTGCTGAAGAAGGTCTCATCAGTTCGAGTCAAATGGTGAAAGGATTCTACCGAGTAGCAGAGAGTCTTGATGACCTTGCTCTAGATATCCCATCTGCCAAAAAGCTGTTTAATTCTATAGTTCCAAAGGCTATTTCTGGAGGCTGGCTTGATGATTCATTTAAGGTAACCTCTGATCAAGATGAAGGGAAATCAAGTGAAGACGGAAAGCTAAAACAGTACAAGAAGGATACAGTGAACATAATTCAGGAATATTTCTTATCAGATGACATTCCTGAGCTAATCCGCAGTCTTCAAGATTTAGGGACACCTGAATATAACCCAGTGTTTCTGAAGAGGCTCATAACTCTTGCTCTAGATAGGAAAAACAGAGAAAAGGAAATGGCTTCGGTTCTTCTCTCTGCTCTTCACATGGAGTTATTCTCAACCGAAGATTTCATAAACGGTTTCATTATGCTCCTGGAATCCGCAGAAGACACCGCTTTAGACATCATGGACGCATCAAACGAACTTGCCCTGTTTTTAGCTAGAGCTGTGATTGACGACGTCTTAGTTCCACTTAACCTTGAAGAGATCTCAACGAAGCTACCTCCAAAATCAACCGGAAGCGAAACAGTCCGCTCAGCCAGGACTCTCATCTCAGCCCGACACGCAGGAGAGAGACTCCTGAGAAGCTGGGGTGGTGGAACCGGATGGATAGTGGAAGATGCAAAGGACAAAATCTTGAAACTTTTAGAAGAATACGAAACGGGAGGAGTAACATCAGAAGCTTGTCAATGTATCCGCGATCTAGGGATGCCATTTTTTAACCACGAAGTAGTGAAGAAAGCTTTGGTGATGGCAATGGAGAAGCAGAATGATCGGTTACTGAATCTGCTTGAGGAGTGTTTTGGTGAAGGATTGATTACAACTAACCAAATGACGAAAGGGTTCGGTCGTGTTAAAGATAGCCTGGATGACTTGTCACTTGATATACCGAATGCGAAAGAGAAGTTTGAGTTGTATGCTAGCCGTGCCATGGACAATGGCTGGATCCTTCATGAGTTTGCGATTTCTGCAACTCAGTGATGAGTGAGTGAGTGAGAGTGATGATGACTGATTCCCTTCTCAGTTTCTTCTTATGTTTGTGTAAGCTCCACTATATTACTTTCTCACTTTCTTTATATATTATGGTAATTAATATCATCATATATATAAAATGTATGAATTGGGTTTGGTACTTGGTAGATAAACATGAGATGTTTATATTTTCATGTGTTTCTTTCTTGTTATTGTGTTTTTTTTGTCTTTTGTACTAATATCTTTTTAGTGTGTTCTAATTTCTGATGGATTTTCGTTACATTGTAAAAGTATTTGTTAATCTGTTATACACCAAAAAATACAATGAATTGAAATCCTTGTGAATCTAAAATTCTAAATTAACAAACAAAGTTATAAAAAAAAATTAGTTGCTATATTGAGAGTTGTAATAAAAAAGGGAACTTTTTGTCGCGAGATTAGGGTAGTGCAACCAAAGGATAGACTAATCATTGTTGCCAAACACAACCCTCGTCAAATGTTTTTGTTTTGATTTTTATTTATTTTTGGCTTGAACTCGACTTTACTTTCCGGCGCACTAAGTCAGAACATCGATGGACCGGCCGGAGACGATAGCCGTCAAACACGAACCCATGAGCGTTGACTCTCCTGCATCTTCTTCCGCTATTGAAAGGCCTCCTCTTGCTCGACCTCCAAAGCTTGTAGTCTTAGCTGACCTCAATTTCAATCCTCCTGAGGCTGATGATATTGACTCATCAATTCAAATCCCTACTATTCCCATCGCTAGGTATCCTTCTTCTGCTTCTATAGAGTTGTTTGTGTTTCTGCTGAAACTATCTTTCTGTGCCTTTTGACTAACTTTGCTTTGCTGAGATGATTCTTTTGTTTCCTCTGTTCGGAAGAAAACTTATTTGTGAGTGACATTTTTTTTGTTTTGGGTTTAGAAAAAATGATGTCTTTTTATGCCGTAATGATAAAAATGGAGACTTTGGATATCGTTCAGTAGGAGTCTGGCTCTAGAAATGGGGGATTTTATGTTTTTGGATAAGTAGGGTTTGATTCTTAATGCTTTGTTGGGTAGGCGAAGCTAAGAGAGGTTCTTCAGGGTTCTTGACTTGACACTGTGTGTTTGTAGGTTGAATAACGAGGAAAATTATCAAGAGGGAGGTACATTAACATGCAAGGAGGTGGAACCAGGAGAAGTAGATGCCAAAAAGAGCAGCAAGGTGGGGAAATGCCGCTCGAGAAGTAAGATTGAAGGTTCCTCTGACTGTGGAGTTGATGCAGATGGTGATCAGGCTAATCAAGGGGTCCCTGCATCCCGGGAAGAAAAAATCAGTAACCTCAAAATGGTATGATGATGGTGCTCATGATTTTATAGTACTTATCCCAGTTGGTTGTTGGTCTAATGTTTCATGATGATGATGATGCTTTTATTTAAATTCTGCTAACCCTGCTCTCTTTATAGGGTCTGATTCATGTTGCAAGGAAGATGCCCAAAAATGCTCATGCCCATTTTATTCTTGGTCTAATGTTCCAAAGACTGGGCCAATCTCAAAAGGTAGGCTTGAGCTGCGGCTACAATGATATATCTTAGAATAATTATCATTTTATTTAAGTTAACTGCTAGAGGGTTTTAGGCGATACCAGAATATGAGAAAGCTGAAGAGATCTTACTGGGTTGTGAGCCAGAAATTGCTCGACCAGAACTACTCTTGTTAGTTCAAATTCACCATGGACAGGTGATGATCTGATCTATGTGTCTGAATCAGCGTATTGAAGTCTTGTATTAGCGAGCTCCGTATACAAAGCTTAATATTTCACTTTTGTAAACATTGTAGTGTATTCTTTTGGATGGTTTTGGGGATACAGACACTTTTAAAGAGCTTGAGGGAGACGAGCTTGAGGAAATTCTATCAAAATTAAAGGATTCTATAAAGTTAGATGTTCGACAGGCTGCCGTTTGGAATACCCTTGGCTTAATGCTTCTCAAAGCTGGTTGTTTGATGGTAATATTCTTCACCATGTTGTCTGATTATTAATGTGATTCCTTTTGTGATATTGTTCTGCTTTGTTGATTTGTAGAGTGCCATATCGGTTTTGTCATCTTTGTTGGCGCTTGTCCCTGACAATTATGATTGCCTTGCAAACCTTGGAGTTGCTTATCTTCAAAGGTGAGAAGTTTTCTTCCCCTCAATTTTCTAACTTATCGTGATACTTCTCTCTAATGAACAAGTCTTCCAGTGGCGATATGGAGCTTGCAGCAAAATGTTTTCAAGATTTGGTACTGAAAGACCATAACCATCCTGCCGCTTTGATTAATTATGCTGCTGAGCTTCTCTGCAAACACAGTTCAACTGTCGCTGGTTTGTTTCTTATCAAAGAACCTTTAAATTTTCTTCTCAGCCTGCCTTAGCAAAGTACACATGCAAAATCAGAGGATAGAGTACTTATGTAATACTGTATTTTCCACTTGTAACTTGTAAATGTGTTTTCAATTGATGTCAGGTGCCGGGGCTAATGGTGGTACTGGTGCTTCCGAAGATCAGAAGGCATCTATGAATGTCGCAAAGGAATGTCTCTTAGCTGCTCTAAGATCAGATCCAATGTCTGCCCATACGTGGGTGAATCTTGCTAATTCATATTATATGATGGGTGATCACAGAAGTTCTAGCAAATGTTTGGAGAAGGTGCTTTTGGCTCACTTCTTTGTTTTGAGGTTGTTCATTGTTTTCCTTATCTTAGACAGACAGGTTTCTTTACTTGATTTCCGTTTCACTTTTTCTCAAGACATATTTGGAACTTAGTGAAAGTAATGCATACCTACCCGATCTTTATACGTTTATTTGGGAGGATTAGGGTGGACGCTGTTCCTCTGAATGGGTTGGGCATATTAACCTCTTATGTGATGAAATATAAAATAACCTTGGTTTGAATATTCTTGTTTTTACCGAACATTTGCTTGTGGTTCTGTGTCCAAGTTCTTTGGTCTCGATTGCACTAGGCATACAGTCAACTAAACATGATCCAAATGCATAGGAGGAAGAGACTTATGTAGCTTAATCATACCTTGTCCAAGTGAGCCATTCCACCTTGATGGCGGCTGTTCAAAATGTAACCCTGATTTTGTGATAATAAGATTCTGGCTGTAAACTCTTTGGCTTACACAGCAGTCTTGGTTATGGTTGATTGAATTTACCTGTTTTTCTTTTTCAGGCAGCCAAGCTTGATCCCAACTGTATGGCTACTAGATTTGCTGTTGCTGTCCAACGAATCAAAGATGCGGAAAGGTCTCAGGATGCAAGCGACCAGCTTTCATGGGCTGGCAACGAGATGGCTTCAGTGATAAGAGAAGGAGAATCTGTTCCAATTGACCCTCCCATTGCTTGGGCAGGGCTTGCCATGGTTCACAAAGCACAGCATGAAATTGCAGCTGCTTTTGTTGCTGACCGAAATGAATTAACGGAGATGGAAGAGCGGGCTGTTTACAGCTTAAAGCAGGTATGCTCTTACTCTGTTGCGATACTTATGAAGTCAGTTTCAGATGTTTGGTAGAATAGGAGGAAGACTGATTTCCTTAAATAAGTCATTGGCACTTCTTCTGGTTTGGTCACAAGTACAGACACACATAGATAATGAAGAGAACATTGGGAATTCTTTTTAATCTCATTATTCTCTTCTTATTTACATTAGGCTATAACAGAGGATCCTGAAGATGCTGTCCGGTGGCACCAGCTCGGTCTTCATAGTCTCTGTTCTCAACAATATAAGGTCTCCCAAAAATACCTCAAGGCAGCAGTGAGTCGTTCTAGAGAATGTAGCTATGTGTGGTCAAATCTCGGTAAGCTTGAGGAGCAAATTGATGTGGTTCCACAATTTTAAGTTTGATGCATAACTCTTATGTTAGCTTCATGTGTTGGCTATTAGGTATCTCACTACATTTATCAGACGAACATTCAGAAGCCGAGGAAGTGTACAAGCGAGCCTTGGCTGTGTCAACAGAGGATCAAGCTCACACGATATTCTCTAACCTTGGGAACCTGTATCGACAAAAAAAGCAGTACGAAGTCTCCAAAGCAATGTTCTCAAAGGCGTTGGAACTCAAACCGGGTTATGCACCTGCATACAACAACCTTGGACTTGTGTTTGTGGCTGAACGGAGGTGGGAAGAAGCTAAGTCCTGTTTCGAGAAATCCCTTGAAGCTGATTCATTACTTGATGCAGCACAATCTAACTTGCTTAAAGCCACAACCATGTCAAGGCTCTGTACTTGCTTCTCTTCTTCAACTGTTGTTCGAGATTCTTGACGTTCTGTATTACTTATTTTGTCGTTTCGTGGGTACACAATTTATCTGTCTTAAATAGTATTACTGCAAGAGGCTTTGAATCTAAAGAAACATTTGCCTACTAGTCTTCCCATTCCATAGTGTCTGAAATTTTAGTTTGACAAATGATGGTAATGTTAAATTGAATTCAATTTCATTTATCCTGAAAATGTAGTGAAGACGAACAAAAATTGTATAATGTTACAAAGAACAAAACTCTTTCACCCACTTGAGGAAAAGAGAAATAACTTATGATCTGGAGAATTCTCCAGAGCTATCCATTATTTGTACATTGCCAAATAAACAAATCACAAAGGACTTTTTTTTTCTTTTCCTATTGCCTCTTTTATCACTTTTCCTCAGCCCATCATCTACACAGAGCAAACAGAGTTTCAATGGTTAAAGCAAAGTAACATCAAGATATGAGATATACATAAGAATTTATTTTACCTTGAAGATGTCTCCAAACATCCCTTGCAAAGGATTCTTACGCTGCACACCGTAAAACCTCTCTGCAATCTCGTCCAGCAACTTCAAAATATAACACAATTTCCGGGTTTTCATCAAAAGTGAAGGAGAAATATATGGAACCAACAAGGATTAAAACATGCAAAAACCAAACAAAAGAGTTGCATTTTGTTGAAGAAATTAGTAACTAACAACTGTATACCTCGTTAAGCAGCTGATCTCTATCTATGCTTGACTTATATTTTACTCTTAACATATTGAAAAGAGGCAATGCATCCCTCTGCAACCTGTATTGGGTAACAAATTTCTTTAGGTAAACAACAACGAGCTGAAAAGACTAAAAGGAAGAAGAAGTTCTAAGTAGGTAACTAACGTTTCCAGAAGATATGAGATAAATTGGATAAGCTTTGATTCCGAAAGCTCGGGATTTTTTGTCTCTGCTTGTCTCTTAATCTCATCCATCATAAAGTTTGCATCTTTCATGTTACCCATAGATAAATACCTATCATGCAAGAAAAAAATAAACTCAACTCACTTTCTTTAGTTCCCCGCAAACTCTGCTATCTATGTATCCAGCTATAAAGCATGAACTTACATGAGAACTGCTCGTGCAATGGCGAGGTCATCTTCTCCAGGATAACACTGTAGAATAGTATTCAAGTAAGAAACACACATATTTTTTTTGGCCACAAGAAGAGATCACATTTGACAATTCTTGAACTTTCTATCCTAGTGTAAAAACTACTCTACTCTAAAACTTAAGACAACTAATACAGAAACCAAGAGATGAGACAACTTGAAAGGAAGTGAACTGACCCTTCCCATAAAATTGACCAGCATAGACGCAAACTTCTCAGGGTCCTCAGCTCTAACAAAATGTCGAGATATCCGGACCATGTCCTGCAGGAAATATATTAAAAATTGATTCATCAAGAAAGATGAAAATGTATTGACTTTATAATAAGAAATGGGAACAAGAGGATTACAAGTTCAGGACACTCAGTGTAGAGATAATCACCCAGCATAGCATGCAACTCAGGATAGCCAGTACTTGGGGCTCCAAACTCTGCAGACCATCTAAAAGGAAGAAGAAGAAACAGCAAAATATGATATAACTGATACATGTTCACACAAAACAACGATGGACAGTGCCAGTTGAATAAGCAAAAAAATAATACACATAGCTCTGGCTTACTTAATAGCAGCTCTCAAGAAAGAAGTCAAGTTGTCAACACGTGATCTGGCTTCCCCAAGAGATTCTTGAAGATTTTGGACATCTTCATCGTCGCTCACGTCTACCAAATGAGGTGGTACGGGAACACGAGGAAACAATTTGTACATACCCCTGATACGATCTGACGGTAAAATATATATTCAGTATACCCGAAAACAGCAATAGGTCAAAAAAGCAATTATATATTGGATGAAACTAACCGAGAGTTTCATCGTTGCAAGGAGACTTGGCTTTAACTAGTGTGTCCACAAACAAAATAGCGAGGTCCGCTCCACAATTCACCTGAGATTTTGAAACAACCTCTACTTTAACTAAACAAGTGACAAAAGTGCAACGAGAGAGAAACAAAGATGTTGTCTTTATTTGTGATAAACATGTCCCCCTCAAAGTTCCAAGTACAAAATAGAAACAACAAAAGAAGGAAAGAGAACAAACCAGGCCGTGTTCAAGTTCAATACATGCCCCTGAATAGAGGATATCAAGAGCTTCAGAGAATCTCTGAGCCGTAACATATCTGCAAACCAAAAAAAAAAAAAAGCTAATCTTTTTTTATCAAATCCAATCATATGTATGCAACCAAATAAGAATGAAGAAACAATCTCTACATGAATTCCAAAAAAGGGTCAATGCAGAATCAATCAAGTAAAAAAAAAAAAACAAATTGGGTAAATTAGAAGGAAACAGAGCAAAGAACGAACCTTGCACTGATGGATTTATACATCTGCAATGCTCCATAGTAATTGCCTTCCTCTACCACTTTCCGCAATTTATCAATATGCTATATAATACGAATTTTAATCCAAAAAAAAACAAATTTAAGAAGGATCTATGTTATCTCCTTAAATCAATTAGTAACAGAGTGGAATGAACCAAATAAGAGAAGAATTGGAGAGAATGAATTGAAAAATCGGAGATCTCCGAGTAGTAGTAGAAGAAGGGAGGTACCTCTTGAACGGGAGGTAACTCACGTTTGGTCCTCTCTCTCGTCGACATGGATCTTATCGATGGTTTCGTCCTCCAAAAAAAATCTCTCTCTGTTCTTCTTTGGTTAATCACTTAAATCTATTTTGCAGAGAGACAGATCCCCAAGTACGGAAACTAAACAGAGAAACTTGTCAGCTTCGTGCGTCTTCCTAGTTTTTTAGTTTTACCCTAATTATATTGTTTTTTTTTTTTTTTTTAAAAGGAAAAATAGAAAACCCAAATTTCCCAATTTTATGGAATTTCTTTAGTTATTACATACTACTATCTTAAACAAAGTTGATTCCTAGGAGAGAAAAAAATAAAAAGTAAAAGTTATGAAAACAAAAGAGTTGTTTTTGTGATAAAATGACTGTTTATTATAGCCAAATTATAAACAAAATAAATATAAGAAACTTCATGTTTAAGAGTATATTGTGAATATAGGAAATTTACAAAATGAAAGATGGTAAGAGAGAGAGAGATCTACAAACCACTCAAAAGTTATCAGAGATGAAAACCACATCAATCTTGTAAGCAAGAATACAATTTCTTCTTGGCATCAATATTCATACTAGTTGCTTTTGTCATGCTTGACATGTTTCAACAATAATTTGACACTATTCCACTACCATCTCATTCTCATATTTTCATGTCTTCAGTCTTCACCACATTAAAGAAAAAGGCATCATCACTATAAAAATTTGAATCGTATCTCTTTTTTTAATAAAAAAAACACCTTAATTATACTCTTTCTGTTTCATAATATAGGATGTTTAGAGGATTATTTTTGTTTCATAATATAGGATGCAACTTTTAAATTAATTTTATATTTTATATTATGCAGTCTTAAGTATGATTGGTTAAACTTTTTAAAAGTAATTTTTTTTAATATGTGTTTCTACTAAAACATCCTATATTTTGAAACGGATAGAGTATTATTTATCTTTAGTTTGGGGATACAACAATACGAAGAAGATAAAGCGATGACTACGTTAAGCACTTTTCATATAATATTCTAAAAAAAGTAGAACTTCTTCAAGTGTAGTAGATACATGAACCGTGACTTGGGTCGTGAAATTCAAAACAGCCCGTTCTGGCGAAGTTGCAAGCACTTTCGATACGACCATGACTATGATAGTAAGCGTTCATGGCATACGACGCATGGTCTCGTACAGTATTAGGTTCATAGCAACTTCCACCGGGCTGGATCGGTGTACAGTCAACATTCTGGCCACCACAAATATAATCTATATTAGCTTGTAACTGTTGGTCTGTCGCAGTTGGTAACGGCATACACCATTGCCTGTAGCTAGTCACGACAGGAATCGCCACAGCAGATAGAAGGAGAAAGAACGTTAACAGCTGCGATGACATTTTGGAACAAAAAAAAAAAGATCAAAATTTTTTGTAATGTGTATTATATTTTGTAAGAATGTAATGTTGTGCGTATATCATTTCAGTGTGATTACGGGGTTCTTATATAGAGATGCAATGGAGAGTTTAATCAATAATGAGTTTATTATGACAGAAGACAAATTAAGGATTTGGAATCACAATGATATGGAAATTACATATGGAGTAAGTTTCCGTTAATGGTACGTTTTTGCAAGTACATGGAAATATATACTAAAGATTTTTCAAGATGGAAATATATACTAAAGACTTTTTCAAATTCTTGGAAAGAGAGATTTAATACACCAATTCTTTATAAATTGTTCCATTTGAAAAATATATATTTCCGATTAGAATTTACCATATCTCGGTTTGTTTAAACATGGAAAACACGAATTCAAATATTATGTTCCAAATTTATAGAATTTATATTATTTTTTACTTTTTGAAGTAGAAACTGCATGAATCATGATGTCCAAACAAAAAAGGAGTAAAAGTGATGAAGATTTTCCCTGCCACCAAAATGTTAAAAGATATAGAATAACAGAGTGTAATAATGAGTCTATCATTAAAAATTGTTAGGTATTATTGACTTGTTCAGTTCAAACGAAAGTAATAAATACGTCGTGCCACTTATTCGTTTGTATGTGTATATCGCAATTAGTAGAACACACCTCAACGTGTGTTATAATCCTAGTACTTCTTCATTGCATATTGATATTTGACGTAATATATGTTATTGATTAAAAAGAATAAAAAGAGTTGATCTAGTAATTAAATGACTGTTTATTATAAGCAAATCATAAACAAATAAATATAAGAAACTTCATGTTAAGAGTATTGTGAATATAGGAAATTTACAAATGAAAGATGGTAGGAGAGATCTACAACCACTCAAAGTTTAGATATCAGAGATGAAAACCAATTTTGTAAGAATACAATTTCTTCTTGGCATCAATATTAATACTAGTTGCTTTGTCATGCTTGACATGTTCATGCTTGACATGTTTCAACAAAAATCGACACTATTCCACTACCATCTCATATTTTCATGTCTTCACCACATTAAAGAAAAATGCATCATCGCTACAAAATATGAATCGTATTTTTTTTAAAGAAAACCTCAATTCAATTATATTATTTATCTTTAGTTTAGGAATACAACAAATCCGAAGATAATTAAAGCGATGAGTACGTTAAGCACTCTTCGTATGATAATTTTTTTTTTTAAAGAAAAACTTCTTCAAGTGTAGTAGACACATGAACCGTGACTTGGGTCGTTCAAAATAAAACAGCCCGTTCTGCCAAAACTGCAAGCACTATCGATACGACCATTATTTTGATAATAAAAGTTCATGGCATACGATGCATGGTCTAGTAAAGTATTAGGTTCATAGCAACTTCCACCGGGCTGGATCGGTCTACAGTCAACATTATTAAAGCTACAAGCATAATCGATATTAGCTTGTAACTGTTCGGCCGACGCAGTGTACTTCGCTATACACCATTGTCTGTTGCTAGTCACGACAGGAATCGCCACAGCAGATAGAAGGAGAAAGAATGTTAACAGCTGCGATGACATTTGGAACAAAAAAAAAAGATAAAGAATTTTTGTAATGTGTATTATATATTGTAAGAATGTAATGTTGTGCATATATCATTTCAGTGTGATTACGAGGTTCTTATATAGAGATGCAATGGAGAACTAATCAGTGAGTTTATGATCGAAGACAAATTAAGGATTTGGGAATCACAATGATATGGAAATTACATATGGAGTAAGTATCTGTTAATGGTACGTTTTTGCAAGTACATGGAAATATATACTAAAGACTTTTCAAGATGGAAAATATACAAAAGACTTTTTCAAATTCTTGGTGGGAAGAGAGACTCAAAAGGTGACAAATCAGAGAGGTGTATAATCGTGTATTGGAGGATTTTAAGCGATTTAGGAAAATTAAAATTTTCATAGATTTTATGGAAGTTGATATGATTTATTGTAAAAAAATTTCAAATCCTACCTAAAACCATGAGATTTGAATTTTTCTATTTTTAACCTCCAGAATCACTAAAAACATTAAAATTCAAATCCACAAACTGTTTTGAATAACAGTGGATTTTAAAGTCGATTTTTAAATTATCAGTTTAATAACAAGATTTTAGTAGACTTTTTAAAATACATGATTGAATAACATAATATTTGTAAATTTTACACACGTCACTTAAAATATCAAGTTGAATACACCCCTCTAAGATTCAATACACCAATTCTTTATAAATTGTTCCATTTGAAAAATATATATTTCCGATTAGAATTTACCATATCTCGGTTTGTTTAAACATGGAAAACACGAATTCAAATATTACGTACCAAATTTATAAAATTTATATTATTTTTACTTTTTGAAGTAGAATCTGCATGAATCATGATGTCCGAAAAAAAGAGTAAAAGTGATGAAGATTTTCCCTGCACCAAAATGTTAAAAGATATAGAATAACAGACTGTAATGAGTCTATCATTAAAATTTGTTAGGTATTATTGACTTGTTCAGTTCAAACGAAAGTAATAAATACGTCGGGCCACTTATTCGTTTGTATGTGTATATCGCAATTAGTAGAACACACCTCAACGTGTGTTATAATCCTAGTACTTCTTCATTGCATATTGATATTTGACGTAATATATGTTATTGATTAAAAAGAATAAAAAGAGTTGATCTAGTAATTAAATGACTGTTTATTATAAGCAAATCATAAACAAATAAATATAAGAAACTTCATGTTAAGAGTATTGTGAATATAGGAAATTTACAAATGAAAGATGGTAGGAGAGATCTACAACCACTCAAAGTTTAGATATCAGAGATGAAAACCAATTTTGTAAGAATACAATTTCTTCTTGGCATCATTATTAATACTAGTTGCTTTGTCATGCTTGACATGTTTCAACAAAAATCGACACTATTCCACTACCATCTCATATTTTCATGTCTTCACCACATTAAAGAAAAATGCATCATCGCTACAAAATATGAATCGTATTTTTTTTTAAAGAAAACCTCAAATCAATTATATTATTTATCTTTAGTTTGAGAATACAACAAATCCGAAGATAATTAAAGCGATGAGTACGTTAAGCACTCTTCGTATAATAATTTTTTTTTTAAAGAAAAACTTCTTCAAGTGTAGTAGACACATGAACCGTGACTTGGGTCGTTAAAAATAAAACAGCCCGTTCTGCCAAAACTGCAAGCACTATCGATACGACCATTATTTTGATAATAAAAGTTCATGGCATACGATGCATGGTCTAGTAAAGTATTAGGTTCATAGCAACTTCCACCGGGCTGGATCGGTCTACAGTCAACATTATTAAAGCTACAAGCATAATCGATATTAGCTTGTAACTGTTCGGTCGACGCAGTGTACTTCGCTATACACCATTGTCTGTTGCTAGTCACGACAGGAATCGCCACAGCAGATAGAAGGAGAAAGAATGTTAACAGCTGCGATGACATTTGGAACAAAAAAAAAAAGATAAAGAATTTTTGTAATGTGTATTATATATTGTAAGAATGTAATGTTGTGCGTATATCATTTCAGTGTGATTACGAGGTTCTTATATAGAGATGCAATGGAGAACTAATCAGTGAGTTTATGATCGAAGACAAATTAAGGATTTGGGAATCACAATGATATGGAAATTACATATGGAGTAAGTATCTGTTAATGGTACGTTTTTGCAAGTACATGGAAATATATACTAAAGACTTTTCAAGATGGAAAATATACAAAAGACTTTTTCAAATTCTTGGGAAGAGAGACTCAAAAGGTGACAAATCAGAGAGGTGTATTTAGGGGTGTCAAAATGGATAATCTGACCCGACCCGACCCATACCCACATGAGTTAGAGATTTTTGTGGGCAGGTTCAACCCGACCCATCTATTATAATGGGTTGAATTTATATACTCAAACCCAATTATTAAAAATCCAATGGCTAAATGGGTTATATGAGTTACCCATATATAAATAAAATAATAAAAAATAATTGATATTAAATCCATAATATATTTATATAAAATAGAATTAGAAAACCAACCAATGTTTTTAAACTTAAAAAGTTAATATCTAGATATTAAAAAATTTCACATTCTTTTTAGATCATTGACATATATATTATTGTTTACCTTTTTTTTTGTTTTTAGCAAAGTAGAAAAATTTAAGGGAAAATTCCTAAAAAAACACCAACTATTTAATATTTATCAAAAAAAAACATGAACTTTTTTCATTGCCAGAAAAATACGCAGACTATTTTTTAGTTGGTAAAAAATACACGAACTATTATTTTTTTCCAGTTTCTCCTCGTCTCCGTTACAATCGTTAACAGTATTATGACGGTGTTACTATTTTTGAAAAATATTCCAGAAAAAAACACAAACTATTTATTTGTTGCCAGAAAAATACATGAACTTTTTTTTCTTTGCATGAAAAATACATAATTTTTCATTTCTTATTTTTCCATTAATAATGTTAGAGATCATAACTCATAACTTTCTCTGTTGTCTTGAACTTCATTCAAGTTTTCACTACTATTTAGGATAACTAAATTCAAGAACAAAAATACACAATTAGATTAATCGATTTCGAAATTTCTCAATTAGTGTTGTTTTTGGATTTATATTGACTTTACAAATTTTGAAACTTCATCAACACTTCTCTAAAATTTTATGAGATCTCCACCTTTGTAGACCTTTCTATACATTTCAAAAATATTCATCTCTTTATTTTAGTACCTTTTATGATGCTTATAGCGAGTGTAAATCATCAAATGGGCTGGTGTACACAAACTTGATCGAGATCGTAGATTATAGTCATTTTGTGGGACATCAACTCTTGTAACCTAACCAGATTCACCATTTATTTATGCAAAAATAATACTAACTGAGAAATTTGGAAATCGATTAATCTAATTGTGTATTTTTGTTCTTGAATTTAGTTATCATAAATAGTAGTGAAAACTTGTATGAAGTTCAAGAGAATAGAGAAAGTTATGATCTCTAACATTGTTAGTGGAAAAAAAAATGAAAATTATGTATTTTTCAGGCAAAGAAAAAAAAGTTCATGTATTTTTATGGCAAAAAATAAATAGTTTGTGTTTTTTTCTGGAACTTTTTTTAAAAATAGTAACGCCGTCACAATACCGTTAACGGTCGTAACGGAGACGAGGATAAACTGGAAAAAAATAATAGTTCGTGTATTTTTTATCAACTAAAAAATAGTCTACGTATTTTTCTCGCAACGGAAAAAGTTCATGTTTTTTTTTGGCAAATATTAAATGGTCGGTGTTTTTATCGGGAATTTTCCCAAAAATTTAACATATATTTTAGATATTTTACATAAATTAATTATAAAAAGAAAAATATTTACATATTAATATATATCTTTATTCTATTATATGCATATATATATTATTTTTATTTTTTCAATCAACTCATTGGTAACCCAAAACCCTAATGGGTTTACCCCGATAAACCCACGAACCCATCAAAACCCATTTATTTATATGGGTAAAAAAACTTAACCCATATCCGTTTAAATAATAGACAAACAGGGTAAACTCATGGGTTTCTACCCATTTTGACACCCCTAGTCGTGTATTGGAGGATTTTAAGTGATTTAGGAAAATTGAAATTTTGATAGATTTTATGGAAGTTGATATGATTTATTGTAAAAAAAATTCAAATCCTACCTAAAACCATGAGATTTGAATTTTTCTATTTTTAACCTCCAGAATCACTAAAAACATTAAAATTCAAATCCACAAACTGTTTTGAATAACAGTGGATTTTAAAGTCGATTTTTAAATTATCAGTTTAATAACAAGATTTTAGTAGACTTTTTAAAATACATGATTGAATAACATAATATTTGTAAATTTTACACACGTCACTTAAAATATCAAGTTGAATACACCCATCTAAGATTCAATACACCAATTCTTTATAAATTGTTCCATTTGAAAAATATATATTTCCGATTAGAATTTATCATATCTCGGTTTGTTTAAACATGGAAAACACGAATTCAAATATTATGTTCCAAATTTATAAAATTTATATTATTTTTTACTTTTTGAAGTAGAAACTGCATGAATCATGATGTCCAAAAAAAAAGGAGTAAAAGTGATGAAGATTTTCCCTACCACCAAAATGTTAAAAGATATAGAATAACAGAGTGTAATAATGAGTCTATCATTAAAAATTGTTAGGTATTATTGACTTGTTCAGTTCAAACGAAAGTAATAAATACGTCGTGCCACTTATTCGTTTGTATGTGTATATCGCAATTAGTAGAACACACCTCAACGTGTGTTATAATCCTAGTACTTCTTCATTGCATATTGATATTTGACGTAATATATGTTATTGATTAAAAAGAATAAAAAGAGTTGATCTAGTAATTAAATGACTGTTTATTATAAGCAAATCATAAACAAATAAATATAAGAAACTTCATGTTAAGAGTATTGTGAATATAGGAAATTTACAAATGAAAGATGGTAGGAGAGATCTACAACCACTCAAAGTTTAGATATCAGAGATGAAAACCAATTTTGTAAGAATACAATTTCTTCTTGGCATCATTATTAATACTAGTTGCTTTGTCATGCTTGACATGTTTCAACAAAAATCGACACTATTCCACTACCATCTCATATTTTCATGTCTTCACCACATTAAAGAAAAATGCATCATCGCTACAAAATATGAATCGTATTTTTTTTAAAGAAAACCTCAAATCAATTATATTATTTATCTTTAGTTTGGGAATACAACAAATCCGAAGATAATTAAAGCGATGAGTACGTTAAGCACTCTTCGTATAATAATTTTTTTTTTTTAAAGAAAAACTTCTTCAAGTGTAGTAGACACATGAACCGTGACTTGGGTCGTTAAAAATAAAACAGCCCGTTCTGCCAAAACTGCAAGCACTATCGATACGACCATTATTTTGATAATAAAAGTTCATGGCATACGATGCATGGTCTAGTAAAGTATTAGGTTCATAGCAACTTCCACCGGGCTGGATCGGTCTACAGTCAACATTATTAAAGCTACAAGCATAATCGATATTAGCTTGTAACTGTTCGGCCGACGCAGTGTACTTCGCTATACACCATTGTCTGTTGCTAGTCACGACAGGAATCGCCACAGCAGATAGAAGGAGAAAGAATGTTAACAGCTGCGATGACATTTGGAACAAAAAAAAAAAGATAAAGAATTTTTGTAATGTGTATTATATATTGTAAGAATGTAATGTTGTGCATATATCATTTCAGTGTGATTACGAGGTTCTTATATAGAGATGCAATGGAGAACTAATCAGTGAGTTTATGATCGAAGACAAATTAAGGATTTGGGAATCACAATGATATGGAAATTACATATGGAGTAAGTATCTGTTAATGGTACGTTTTTGCAAGTACATGGAAATATATACTAAAGACTTTTCAAGATGGAAAATATACAAAAGACTTTTTCAAATTCTTGGTGGGAAGAGAGACTCAAAAGGTGACAAATCAGAGAGGTGTATAATCGTGTATTGGAGGATTTTAAGCGATTTAGGAAAATTAAAATTTTCATAGATTTTATGGAAGTTGATATGATTTATTGTAAAAAAATTTCAAATCCTACCTAAAACCATGAGATTTGAATTTTTCTATTTTTAACCTCCAGAATCACTAAAAACATTAAAATTCAAATCCACAAACTGTTTTGAATAACAGTGGATTTTAAAGTCGATTTTTAAATTATCAGTTTAATAACAAGATTTTAGTAGACTTTTTAAAATACATGATTGAATAACATAATATTTGTAAATTTTACACACGTCACTTAAAATATCAAGTTGAATACACCCCTCTAAGATTCAATACACCAATTCTTTATAAATTGTTCCATTTGAAAAATATATATTTCCGATTAGAATTTACCATATCTCGGTTTGTTTAAACATGGAAAACACGAATTCAAATATTACGTACCAAATTTATAAAATTTATATTATTTTTACTTTTTGAAGTAGAATCTGCATGAATCATGATGTCCGAAAAAAAGAGTAAAAGTGATGAAGATTTTCCCTGCACCAAAATGTTAAAAGATATAGAATAACAGACTGTAATGAGTCTATCATTAAAATTTGTTAGGTATTATTGACTTGTTCAGTTCAAACGAAAGTAATAAATACGTCGGGCCACTTATTCGTTTGTATGTGTATATCGCAATTAGTAGAACACACCTCAACGTGTGTTATAATCCTAGTACTTCTTCATTGCATATTGATATTTGACGTAATATATGTTATTGATTAAAAAGAATAAAAAGAGTTGATCTAGTAATTAAATGACTGTTTATTATAAGCAAATCATAAACAAATAAATATAAGAAACTTCATGTTAAGAGTATTGTGAATATAGGAAATTTACAAATGAAAGATGGTAGGAGAGATCTACAACCACTCAAAGTTTAGATATCAGAGATGAAAACCAATTTTGTAAGAATACAATTTCTTCTTGGCATCATTATTAATACTAGTTGCTTTGTCATGCTTGACATGTTTCAACAAAAATCGACACTATTCCACTACCATCTCATATTTTCATGTCTTCACCACATTAAAGAAAAATGCATCATCGCTACAAAATATGAATCGTATTTTTTTTTAAAGAAAACCTCAAATCAATTATATTATTTATCTTTAGTTTGAGAATACAACAAATCCGAAGATAATTAAAGCGATGAGTACGTTAAGCACTCTTCGTATAATAATTTTTTTTTTTTAAAGAAAAACTTCTTCAAGTGTAGTAGACACATGAACCGTGACTTGGGTCGTTAAAAATAAAACAGCCCGTTCTGCCAAAACTGCAAGCACTATCGATACGACCATTATTTTGATAATAAAAGTTCATGGCATACGATGCATGGTCTAGTAAAGTATTAGGTTCATAGCAACTTCCACCGGGCTGGATCGGTCTACAGTCAACATTATTAAAGCTACAAGCATAATCGATATTAGCTTGTAACTGTTCGGTCGACGCAGTGTACTTCGCTATACACCATTGTCTGTTGCTAGTCACGACAGGAATCGCCACAGCAGATAGAAGGAGAAAGAATGTTAACAGCTGCGATGACATTTGGAACAAAAAAAAAAAGATAAAGAATTTTTGTAATGTGTATTATATATTGTAAGAATGTAATGTTGTGCGTATATCATTTCAGTGTGATTACGAGGTTCTTATATAGAGATGCAATGGAGAACTAATCAGTGAGTTTATGATCGAAGACAAATTAAGGATTTGGGAATCACAATGATATGGAAATTACATATGGAGTAAGTATCTGTTAATGGTACGTTTTTGCAAGTACATGGAAATATATACTAAAGACTTTTCAAGATGGAAAATATACAAAAGACTTTTTCAAATTCTTGGGAAGAGAGACTCAAAAGGTGACAAATCAGAGAGGTGTATTTAGGGGTGTCAAAATGGATAATCTGACCCGACCCGACCCATACCCACATGAGTTAGAGATTTTTGTGGGCAGGTTCAACCCGACCCATCTATTATAATGGGTTGAATTTATATACTCAAACCCAATTATTAAAAATCCAATGGCTAAATGGGTTATATGAGTTACCCATATATAAATAAAATAATAAAAAATAATTGATATTAAATCCATAATATATTTATATAAAATAGAATTAGAAAACCAACCAATGTTTTTAAGCTTAAAAAGTTAATATCTAGATATTAAAAAATTTCACATTCTTTTTAGATCATTGACATATATATTATTGTTTACCTTTTTTTTTGTTTTTAGCAAAGTAGAAAAATTTAAGGGAAAATTCCTAAAAAAACACCAACTATTTAATATTTATCAAAAAAAAACATGAACTTTTTTCATTGCCAGAAAAATACGCAGACTATTTTTTAGTTGGTAAAAAATACACGAACTATTATTTTTTTCCAGTTTCTCCTCGTCTCCGTTACAATCGTTAACAGTATTATGACGGTGTTACTATTTTTGAAAAATATTCCAGAAAAAAACACAAACTATTTATTTGTTGCCAGAAAAATACATGAACTTTTTTTTCTTTGCATGAAAAATACATAATTTTTCATTTCTTATTTTTCCATTAATAATGTTAGAGATCATAACTCATAACTTTCTCTGTTGTCTTGAACTTCATTCAAGTTTTCACTACTATTTAGGATAACTAAATTCAAGAACAAAAATACACAATTAGATTAATCGATTTCGAAATTTCTCAATTAGTGTTGTTTTTGGATTTATATTGACTTTACAAATTTTGAAACTTCATCAACACTTCTCTAAAATTTTATGAGATCTCCACCTTTGTAGACCTTTCTATACATTTCAAAAATATTCATCTCTTTATTTTAGTACCTTTTATGATGCTTATAGCGAGTGTAAATCATCAAATGGGCTGGTGTACACAAACTTGATCGAGATCGTAGATTATAGTCATTTTGTGGGACATCAACTCTTGTAACCTAACCAGATTCACCATTTATTTATGCAAAAATAATACTAACTGAGAAATTTGGAAATCGATTAATCTAATTGTGTATTTTTGTTCTTGAATTTAGTTATCATAAATAGTAGTGAAAACTTGTATGAAGTTCAAGAGAATAGAGAAAGTTATGATCTCTAACATTGTTAGTGGAAAAAAAAATGAAAATTATGTATTTTTCAGGCAAAGAAAAAAAAGTTCATGTATTTTTATGGCAAAAAATAAATAGTTTGTGTTTTTTTCTGGAACTTTTTTTAAAAATAGTAACGCCGTCACAATACCGTTAACGGTCGTAACGGAGACGAGGATAAACTGGAAAAAAATAATAGTTCGTGTATTTTTTATCAACTAAAAAATAGTCTACGTATTTTTCTCGCAACGGAAAAAGTTTATGTTTTTTTTTGGCAAATATTAAATGGTCGGTGTTTTTATCGGGAATTTTCCCAAAAATTTAACATATATTTTAGATATTTTACATAAATTAATTATAAAAAGAAAAATATTTACATATTAATATATATCTTTATTCTATTATATGCATATATATATTATTTTTATTTTTTCAATCAACTCATTGGTAACCCAAAACCCTAATGGGTTTACCCCGATAAACCCACGAACCCATCAAAACCCATTTATTTATATGGGTAAAAAAACTTAACCCATATCCGTTTAAATAATAGACAAACAGGGTAAACTCATGGGTTTCTACCCATTTTGACACCCCTAGTCGTGTATTGGAGGATTTTAAGTGATTTAGGAAAATTGAAATTTTGATAGATTTTATGGAAGTTGATATGATTTATTGTAAAAAAAATTCAAATCCTACCTAAAACCATGAGATTTGAATTTTTCTATTTTTAACCTCCAGAATCACTAAAAACATTAAAATTCAAATCCACAAACTGTTTTGAATAACAGTGGATTTTAAAGTCGATTTTTAAATTATCAGTTTAATAACAAGATTTTAGTAGACTTTTTAAAATACATGATTGAATAACATAATATTTGTAAATTTTACACACGTCACTTAAAATATCAAGTTGAATACACCCATCTAAGATTCAATACACCAATTCTTTATAAATTGTTCCATTTGAAAAATATATATTTCCGATTAGAATTTATCATATCTCGGTTTGTTTAAACATGGAAAACACGAATTCAAATATTATGTTCCAAATTTATAAAATTTATATTATTTTTTACTTTTTGAAGTAGAAACTGCATGAATCATGATGTCCAAAAAAAAAGGAGTAAAAGTGATGAAGATTTTCCCTACCACCAAAATGTTAAAAGATATAGAATAACAGAGTGTAATAATGAGTCTATCATTAAAAATTGTTAGGTATTATTGACTTGTTCAGTTCAAACGAAAGTAATAAATACGTCGTGCCACTTATTCGTTTGTATGTGTATATCGCAATTAGTAGAACACACCTCAACGTGTGTTATAATCCTAGTACTTCTTCATTGCATATTGATATTTGACGTAATATATGTTATTGATTAAAAAGAATAAAAAGAGTTGATCTAGTAATTAAATGACTGTTTATTATAAGCAAATCATAAACAAATAAATATAAGAAACTTCATGTTAAGAGTATTGTGAATATAGGAAATTTACAAATGAAAGATGGTAGGAGAGATCTACAACCACTCAAAGTTTAGATATCAGAGATGAAAACCAATTTTGTAAGAATACAATTTCTTCTTGGCATCATTATTAATACTAGTTGCTTTGTCATGCTTGACATGTTTCAACAAAAATCGACACTATTCCACTACCATCTCATATTTTCATGTCTTCACCACATTAAAGAAAAATGCATCATCGCTACAAAATATGAATCGTATTTTTTTTAAAGAAAACCTCAAATCAATTATATTATTTATCTTTAGTTTGGGAATACAACAAATCCGAAGATAATTAAAGCGATGAGTACGTTAAGCACTCTTCGTATAATAATTTTTTTTTTTTAAAGAAAAACTTCTTCAAGTGTAGTAGACACATGAACCGTGACTTGGGTCGTTAAAAATAAAACAGCCCGTTCTGCCAAAACTGCAAGCACTATCGATACGACCATTATTTTGATAATAAAAGTTCATGGCATACGATGCATGGTCTAGTAAAGTATTAGGTTCATAGCAACTTCCACCGGGCTGGATCGGTCTACAGTCAACATTATTAAAGCTACAAGCATAATCGATATTAGCTTGTAACTGTTCGGCCGACGCAGTGTACTTCGCTATACACCATTGTCTGTTGCTAGTCACGACAGGAATCGCCACAGCAGATAGAAGGAGAAAGAATGTTAACAGCTGCGATGACATTTGGAACAAAAAAAAAAAGATAAAGAATTTTTGTAATGTGTATTATATATTGTAAGAATGTAATGTTGTGCATATATCATTTCAGTGTGATTACGAGGTTCTTATATAGAGATGCAATGGAGAACTAATCAGTGAGTTTATGATCGAAGACAAATTAAGGATTTGGGAATCACAATGATATGGAAATTACATATGGAGTAAGTATCTGTTAATGGTACGTTTTTGCAAGTACATGGAAATATATACTAAAGACTTTTCAAGATGGAAAATATACAAAAGACTTTTTCAAATTCTTGGTGGGAAGAGAGACTCAAAAGGTGACAAATCAGAGAGGTGTATAATCGTGTATTGGAGGATTTTAAGCGATTTAGGAAAATTAAAATTTTCATAGATTTTATGGAAGTTGATATGATTTATTGTAAAAAAATTTCAAATCCTACCTAAAACCATGAGATTTGAATTTTTCTATTTTTAACCTCCAGAATCACTAAAAACATTAAAATTCAAATCCACAAACTGTTTTGAATAACAGTGGATTTTAAAGTCGATTTTTAAATTATCAGTTTAATAACAAGATTTTAGTAGACTTTTTAAAATACATGATTGAATAACATAATATTTGTAAATTTTACACACGTCACTTAAAATATCAAGTTGAATACACCCCTCTAAGATTCAATACACCAATTCTTTATAAATTGTTCCATTTGAAAAATATATATTTCCGATTAGAATTTACCATATCTCGGTTTGTTTAAACATGGAAAACACGAATTCAAATATTACGTACCAAATTTATAAAATTTATATTATTTTTACTTTTTGAAGTAGAATCTGCATGAATCATGATGTCCGAAAAAAAGAGTAAAAGTGATGAAGATTTTCCCTGCACCAAAATGTTAAAAGATATAGAATAACAGACTGTAATGAGTCTATCATTAAAATTTGTTAGGTATTATTGACTTGTTCAGTTCAAACGAAAGTAATAAATACGTCGGGCCACTTATTCGTTTGTATGTGTATATCGCAATTAGTAGAACACACCTCAACGTGTGTTATAATCCTAGTACTTCTTCATTGCATATTGATATTTGACGTAATATATGTTATTGATTAAAAAGAATAAAAAGAGTTGATCTAGTAATTAAATGACTGTTTATTATAAGCAAATCATAAACAAATAAATATAAGAAACTTCATGTTAAGAGTATTGTGAATATAGGAAATTTACAAATGAAAGATGGTAGGAGAGATCTACAACCACTCAAAGTTTAGATATCAGAGATGAAAACCAATTTTGTAAGAATACAATTTCTTCTTGGCATCATTATTAATACTAGTTGCTTTGTCATGCTTGACATGTTTCAACAAAAATCGACACTATTCCACTACCATCTCATATTTTCATGTCTTCACCACATTAAAGAAAAATGCATCATCGCTACAAAATATGAATCGTATTTTTTTTTAAAGAAAACCTCAAATCAATTATATTATTTATCTTTAGTTTGAGAATACAACAAATCCGAAGATAATTAAAGCGATGAGTACGTTAAGCACTCTTCGTATAATAATTTTTTTTTTTTAAAGAAAAACTTCTTCAAGTGTAGTAGACACATGAACCGTGACTTGGGTCGTTAAAAATAAAACAGCCCGTTCTGCCAAAACTGCAAGCACTATCGATACGACCATTATTTTGATAATAAAAGTTCATGGCATACGATGCATGGTCTAGTAAAGTATTAGGTTCATAGCAACTTCCACCGGGCTGGATCGGTCTACAGTCAACATTATTAAAGCTACAAGCATAATCGATATTAGCTTGTAACTGTTCGGTCGACGCAGTGTACTTCGCTATACACCATTGTCTGTTGCTAGTCACGACAGGAATCGCCACAGCAGATAGAAGGAGAAAGAATGTTAACAGCTGCGATGACATTTGGAACAAAAAAAAAAAGATAAAGAATTTTTGTAATGTGTATTATATATTGTAAGAATGTAATGTTGTGCGTATATCATTTCAGTGTGATTACGAGGTTCTTATATAGAGATGCAATGGAGAACTAATCAGTGAGTTTATGATCGAAGACAAATTAAGGATTTGGGAATCACAATGATATGGAAATTACATATGGAGTAAGTATCTGTTAATGGTACGTTTTTGCAAGTACATGGAAATATATACTAAAGACTTTTCAAGATGGAAAATATACAAAAGACTTTTTCAAATTCTTGGGAAGAGAGACTCAAAAGGTGACGAATCAGCGAGGTGTATTGAAACCATGATTTTGGAGGATTTTATGCGATTTAGGAAAATTGAAATTTTGATAGATTTTATGAAAGTTGATATGATTTATTGTAAAAAAAATTCAAATCCTACCTAAAACCATGAGATTTGAATTTTTCTATTTTTAACCTCCAGAATCGCTAAAAATCATTAAAGTCCAAATCCACAAACTGTTTTGAATAACATTGGATTTTAAAGTTGATTATTAAATTATCAGTTTAATATCAATAGATTTTAATAGACTTTTTAAAATACATAATTGAATAACATAGTATTTGTAAATTTTACACACGTCACTTAAAATATCAAGTTGAATACACCCCTCTAAGATTCAATACACCAATTCTTTATAAATTGTTCCATTTCAAAAATATATATTTCCGATTAGAAATTACCATATCTTGGTTTGTTTAAACATGGAAAACACGAATTCAAATATTATGTTCCAAATTTATAGAATTTATATTATTTTTTACTTTTCTGAAGTAGAAGCTGCATGAATCATGATGTACAAAAAAAAAAAGAGTAAAAGTGATGAAGATTTTCCCTGCACCAAAATGTTCAAAGATATAGAATAACAGAGTGTAATGAGTCTATCATTAAAATTTCATTTCATTTTTGTTTTAAATCATAAATAAAATTTTAAAAGATACTATATAATATAGTTTAATGGAGTTTTAATGAATCATTTAATGAATCTCATCTGGATTAAAAAAAAAAAACATGAGAGTAAACAACGATCATTACTAGTATAACAATTAATACTTCCTCTGTCTCACAAAGATTGAAGTTTTAGAGAAATTTCTTTGTCTCCCAAAGATTGATGTTTTGAATATTTTTAATAATTTTTGTTTTAATGATTACTGATGTTGTAGAGTGTATGGAGTGTAAAAATTGGAAAGTGGAAAAGTGAAAATAATAAATTATAAATTAATCATATATTCCCTCTGTCTTAATATGTGTGTAAAATACTAAACTTCAATCTTTGTGAGACAGAGGGAGTACATATCATCATTTTTTTTGTTGACAAGGTGGATACATGGATTTCTTTTTTTTTTTTTTTTTTTTTTCACTATGACCTCAAACCCTAGGTTCGTAATGATATAGGAGAAGCCACGTACGATTGATCCGGTGTTTGGGGATTTGAAGCTTTCTGGGAGGTTTTGCTACGATTCCTTCGAATCACCGTAGTTCATACGATAGGGCACCGACCAGGTGAGGTGACGACGTCGGGTCTTGATATTCTGGTCTAGGCATGATCCAACTATATGAGTTGCCATGTATCAGAATTTTGTTCTTTTATGAGTTATGAGTTATACTTTTGGTGATTCAGGAAGATTTCTTGATTTTGGGATACAACAGAATAACTTATATATATATATTAGAGAAGTTTGATGCTTATATAATATTTTATAAATTAATTGGACTTTGGAGCTTCGGCTTTAATTAACAACTTCCAACACATATATATATATATATACATGCATATCTTAATAAGATACGTAAACGCAATCACCATGGCTTGGGTCGTGACGAACTGTAGTGCCAGTACCGCTGAAATCGCATTGCTTTTTGGTGCTACCAAGTTCCTGGTAATACGAGTTCATTACATACGACGCATGGTCTCTTAGTGTATTTGGTTCATAGCAAACTCCACCGGGATTGATCGGTTTACAATCACGGAATCCTCCTTCGTCGCTGCAACACCAGTCTATAGTGTCTTGTAGCTGCTGATCTGTTGCTTTATTATTCGCCACGCACCATACTCCACTGTTTTCAGCTGCCCGCGAGAGGTTTCTTAGTGCTGAGGTCACGGAGACTGTAGATACGAGGATCAACAAGAGAAACGTCAATGATAGAGACATTATTTTTGTTTGTGTGACCATTATTGATTTTGTAGATGGTAGATGATTCAATTGATATTTCTTCACAGAGTGATTTATATTGGATATGATAGAGTTTAATAAATCTTTCATCAAATTTTTCATTTCTTTTTTTGTTTTTGACTCATAAATAAAAAATCTAAAAGATATAGAATATAATTTAATGGATCATTTAAGAAGTCTGACTTTTTTTTAATAGGATCTCATCTTGATAAAAGAGTTGCTTTATCACATAGGGCACTATTTGTAAACATTGCAAATTCAAGTACCGAATATCAAAATTCTACAATATGTGCGAGCCATGAGAAAACTTCAGGGTCTTAATTGCAATTTTGAATAAAATATATATGCGCGTTTTAAAACTTAAATTTTATTACACGATAGGTACATATTTTCACTCTAATTTTCACTTGTGTCGCTTTATAACAAAGAACGAAACTAACCCCCATAAAGCCAAAAACACGATTAGAACAAAATAAAAATTAAAACTTTGATTGTTTCTTTTCTTCGTCTTCTTCTTCGGGTCTCTTCGTTTTGTTTCTTTACCCTTTTTTTGATTTGATCTTCTCTTCTCGGTTGTAAATTTTAGGGCTTTCTGTAAAAAATTGTAATGTGATTTCGAGTAAAATCATGAACAAGCCTGAAGAAATTTCCGACCCGGATCCGAAACAACCGTCTCGATCTTCCTCCGATGAGGTCACCGTCACCGTCGCCGATCGGGATCGTTCTGATCAAAATCAGGGTACTGAGGAGCTAAATGATCAATTTAGGAATGTGGGTTTGGATGATGATGATTCTGCGAATGAGCGGAGTGTGCCAATTAGTGAGGGTAATGTAGAAACAGAGTCAAGGGCGTTAGGCAGCGATCAGAAGGAGGAAGAAGAAGAAGAAGAGAGGAGGGAGCGTGAGAATAACGTTGAGAAGAGAATGATTGTGTATCCAGTGAGACCTGATGCTGAGGATTGTTCGTATTATATGAGAACTGGGAGTTGCAAATATGGATCAAGTTGCAAGTTCAATCACCCTCTTCGAAGGAGACTTCAAGTATTTCTCTTTTTACTTGATCATCTTTGCATGTTCGTATCAGTCTTATGTTTATTCAATCAAAAAGGGGAAAGCTTGATTGAGATTTTTGTTTTAGTTTTGAGTTGCTTCGTTTTCTATTGCTCTGCCTCTGCTCTGTTGGTTTAGGATTTGAATTGTCTAGGGAGAGTATAAGAGGGAAAAGGAGTTAATATAAAAGGAAATGATCTTCTTGTTATCCCCTTTTTAGCTATTCTAATGTTTTGTTTATTGGAAGATTGGTAGGGAGAAAGTACGGGAAAGGGAAGAGGATGTGGATAATCTTAAGTTGATGATGGAGTGCAAGGTTAAATTTCTTTCCTTTACTCTGTAATGGCGCAGTCTTTTCTTGTATCCTTTATGGTACTATGCTCACACTTCGTTCAAACATCTTACACTTGTATGCTAGTCGGGTTATGTTATTGTCTTATACTGTGATTACAAAAGCTCTCTCAGCTAAGAGAATTGTGTATTTGCCAGACAGTGAACAATTAAGCTTTCTGGTGTGGTTATTCTTTGATGATTTAGGTGCTCTTGTTTTGTAAAAGGTGGATCATAAGTAGTTTTCTTTTATCTTAAATCCAAATATATATATTATCATGGTTTATGGAAATAGTATATCAGTCTCTGAATTTCTATGGGAACTACACTCTTTTAACCTCCCTTGTTTGTGTTTTTTCTCTCCTTTTATTCCCTTTTTTTACTTTTTAAATTTTGTCTTCTGATATCCTACATATGCCCCTTAATTTCGAGTTTTGCAGTACTACTTCAGGACTGGAGGGTGCAAATATGGAGAGTCTTGCAGATTCAGCCACATGAAAGAACAGACTTCTCTGGCCTCACGACCAGAGCTTAACTTCCTTGGCCTTCCTATCCGACCGGTATTCCATTAATTGGTTTACACGCTCTAGAATTATGTTTGCAACAGCTTTATGGATAAGCTATAATAGTGTAAGCTATTGACAGGGAGAGAAAGAGTGTCCTTTCTACATGCGCAATGGCTCCTGCAAGTTTGGATCTGACTGCAAATTTAATCATCCTGATCCTACTGCTATTGGAGGAGTTGATTCTCCCATGTTCCGTGGTAATAACGGTGGATCCGTTGGATCATTTTCCCCGAAGGCCCCACTACCCCAAGTCAGTTCAACTTCTTGGTCTTCATCGAGACATATGAACGGTACTGGTACTGCTCCTTTTATTCCAGCCATGTTCCCTCAAAATCGTGGAGTTTCTTCACCTCAAGCTTCAGAGTGGAATGGGTATCAGGTAGATAACACCAGCTCTGCCTTTGCATTACTTATTTCAATGCTTTTTTTCGCTTTATGTTAACAACTATAGTACTTGACTTTTAAAATCAATAATTTTTATCTGTGTAGGCGTCTTCTCCCTATCCACCAGAAAGGAGTGTGCTTCCTCCTTCTACATACTCGATGAACATTAACAATTCAATAGCTGAAACTAGTTCATTCTCACAATACCAACAGCAGAGCTCTGTTGAAGAATTCCCAGAACGTCCGGATCAACCAGAGTGCACTTATTATCTTAAAACTGGGGACTGTAAGTTCAAATATAAATGCAAATACCATCATCCGAAAAATAGGTTGCCGAAGCAAGCTCCATCCTCTTTCAATGACAAGGGCTTGCCCTTAAGACCTGTGAGTTTTTTTTTTTCCCATCCATGCTGTTCATTTCTGCTAATATTAGGAAACCACTGAGAAATTTTGTTCGTAAAATTTAATTTCTTCCCTCCTTGCTGATGCTACATAACATGATCTTTCTGGTGAATTTGTTTCAAGACAAGCTTTATGATCAATCACACACTTCTCTTATTCACACTCTAAACCCCTTTTCCTTTATTTCTTTGTACTTTCAGGATCAGAGCATGTGCACACACTACAGCCGATATGGTATATGCAAATTTGGTCCAGCTTGTAGATTTGATCATTCCATACCGCCTACATTCTCGTCTAGCAGCTCCCTAACCGTAGAAGGTCCTCAAGCTGGCGCCAACGGAAATGAAGATGACAGCTGGCATTAACATCACATGAACAGAAGCCTGCGTAGGGGAGATACTTTTTTCTTTACCATGATAGGCTTTCCAGTTCTTAGGATCAATTTCTTCTTTTGGGTTTGGATTTTATGAGAAACATTTAGGTAAATTATAGTCTCCAAACTATATCTATCTGTGGCAAATCAATGCTTGTTTACAGGATTCTCACCGAATAATTTTTGTTCTCTCTGTCTCTTTAACTGTAACTATCTACTCTTTCACTCTTAAGGTTCAGTCTAATGGAAGCATGACCTGTTATATGTTTTGTACTTCTTCCTTTATGTTGGTGGCTCTTTCTCTGAAGTAATTTCAGAAAGCTTGAGAGAATGGAGAACCAAACAACTACATTATATTTACTTAGATAGCTATGCCTGCTTCTATGTCAGGACACATGTTTCTGCTATGATTATTTGGTGCAGTGTCTTTAACCGGAAACCAAAGCCCTAAACATGGCCTCGGATTCTTTCAGATAGATGGCAGGATCAAATATTGTGATCCCAGTTTTCAGATATTTTGTTTTCAGCATCTTTTTGACTGCAGGTTCAGGTGTCAAGCTCTAAAACCGCAATCTAAACGTATAGAGTTAAGCTTGCGACCTCGTCTAGTAAAACTCGAATGTTAGTATTGTTAGGGTTTAGGGAGATTGAATCTATTGGAAGGCTGTACAGATGGCTTATTATAATCTTGTTTCATTGATATGAAGAATAACATTATATGTCTGAGAAGGACTATTGTCTCATAATCTTATTTCCATCAGAAACCAAGTTCATGGATGGAGTCAGAAGATACAATTTATATCCATTGTGGGGCAAAATGTTGGCAAGGCAAATAAAAAGAAAGGAACAAAAAAGTATACTGAACAAGTATAATATATCAGCAGATGACAGAAGAAGAAAGCTGAGATGTAATGGTCTTTAACCCTTTTGTTTCACTTTGTTTGAGATCATCTCTCTGCTAACAATTCTTCAGCTTCGCTACGCCTTCTCGGATTCTTCAGAAGATGGCAGGATTTAACGGAAGCAAAACCATTTATTCTGCGCAGAAAACATAAATCAGGTGGTAAGCAATCTGAGTTCTTTGGAAATAGAAACATAAAAGTCAGAATGTGAAAAGAAAAAGTAAACTACCTTAGCTTTTGGGTTTTGGGAATCATTGTGATTGTTTTGATCAGAGTTTTGGTTTCTCTGAGGTGTAGCCATACTGTTAGGGCCAGCGCCGGATGCTTTCTTGGTCTTCTTCTCATCACTAGCTTTGCTGAAAATGACAGTGAATCCTTCTGCTGATGCGGGATTGTTCACATCCCATTCACCAAACTTTGGTAATGGCTTCCCTTTATTTTCCTGCACCACAAAACAGAACATTCACTAGAGATAAAGAAGAAAGCTAGAGACTTTATAGGAGAATGATCATCATAAATGATGCACAAAAAAAAGAGAGATTGTTGTTCTTACCGTCGCCATTGTTGAGATAAAAAAAAGCAAGTAGGAAAATATCAAGATCTAGAGACTAGAGACAGAGATAAGAAATGTGGGAGAAGAGAAAAGGGAAATGAAGTTGTAATATAGAGATTAGAGAGAGAGAGAGGAAGGGAGAAACATAAGAGGGGAACACGTCGTCGTCGTTGACAACAGCATTAAGCCATTAACCAAATCAAACCTTTTTTTTTTAATTATACATTACATATCTTCTTCTTTCCCGCGTAGTTAACCTCAACCGTACTACCTAAATAAATTATGTTTAAACAAAACTTTTAAAAAGTGTCAACAAGCGTTGAAACAATACCAATATAAACGTGGTATTATTTGAGACGTCTTTTTTAAGCTGATTTGCTAATGGTTTTGCTAAGGTCGATTATTTTTCCATTTTTTCAGAAGGCAAATTTGTTTTTGATATATTGTCAAGAAATGTTTGGTGAAGATAGTAAAATATAAACGTGTGGTATTATTATTGAGAAAGTCTCTTTAATGAGAGGGGAAAAAAAAAAGTAGTTTATCAGTAATTAATTCTGTAGTTTACTCTTGGATTAAAAAAAAAAACGAAAGAGGCGTAGTGAGAGCCCAAGAGCGCGTTGTTGGGCTTGGGCCTAATAGAGTGTCTCGAAATCTCACTGTTTGGATGCAGTGATATCTCTCTCCATCACCCAAAAAGAAACACAAATTAGAAATATTTGCAGAGAGAGAGAGATTTATTAATTTCCCGGCACATCAAAAAAACTTTATCGCTACTAAGTTCGATGGGAAGACTTTGGGAATCACTCCCCGTGACTCTTCTACTCTCTACTCTTCTTCTTCTTCTTCACCAATCACTCGCTCAGGTATTTTAAGATTCTCACCTGTTTCATTGATTCAGCGATTTTTGCAGTCTTTTTAACGCTTCTTCTGATCTCTTATTTGTAGGGATTCGAAGAATCTGAATCTAATAGGTGAATCTCTCACAAATCCCACTAGATTCTCAACTCTTGTCTCTGTTACTTAAATAAAAACAGAAACTTTCAACTACCCTTGTTGTAGTTTTGTGTAAGATTTATTTTGCAGCTGCTAATATTTGTTATGTCTTGTAATGGAATTATAGATTGGTTAACGAAGAAGAAGTAGGAGGTATTGCTCCAGAAATACATTGTTCCCGAGCAAGAAGTCGAGCTGCTTGGCAGATTCTACAAGATGTAAGCAGACTCTTCACACATATTGAGTTTGGTTGCAAGATCCCTTAGTTTCCTATAATTTGGTTGATTTATGATTGCAGTATTTGACGCCGTTTGTGGAACGAGAAAGATATCAAATTCCAAAGACATGTAGGCTTCATCCTGATAATGATTTATACAGAGATCAGGAACAACACAAGATTCATGTCGATATCTTCGAATGGAAGTGTGGTTACTGCAAGAAAAGTTTCAATGAAGAGAAGTTCATTGACAAGCATTTTGCCACTAGACATTATAATCTTTTGAATACGGTTTGTAGATTCTGTTTTTACCTTGGTGGTCTGGCTTATGTGTGTTTTCAAAGGAACTCGCTTTTTGAGACTGATTACTAGAAAACTTATTTGATTGTTTCAGAGTGATACAAAGTGTTTGGCCGACTTGTGTGGTGCATTGCATTGTGACTTTGTATTGAACTCTAAGAAACCTAAGACCAAGTGCAACCCTGCAGCTGTTGCCAAAAACCGTCATCTCTGCGAGGTTTCTCTTTCAATATTTCTTTGCTTTTTTCTGCTCTGGATCCATGACATCTTGATACTCTATTTTGATACTAATGATACTTGTTTCTTCCTTCTTTTGTTTATCTAGAGCGTTGCCAATAATTGTTTCCCAGTAAGTCAAGGTTCCTCAGCTAGCCGTCTTCATGGTACGTTTCCTTACTGTGAGGCCTTCCAAGTGAATCTTTGCTCATTGAATACTAGATGTTTTCTCAAATAAGTTCTCTCAAGTGTGCCTAAATCACCCTCTTTGGTTTTGATATTTCATGACTGAAGAACACTTTTTGCGCCAATTCTGTGATGCTCATACCTGCACTGGAAAAGATAAGCCGTTTCCTAGAGGAGGCAAGGTAAGATCTGTTAACCTGTTGAAGTCACTTATGTGTGCTAAATGAGCTTGTTAGTGATTTCTTAAAGCAAATCTGTTTTAATTTTTACTTCTTTTACCATGCTTAACCAGTAAAATAAATATATTAGTTTACCATTAACATCTGATTATGCTAATACGTGCAGAAGAGATCAGGTGTCTTCTACCTCGCAATATCAATATTGACCTTGATGCTACTCCCACTCTTTTATCTTCTAGTCTTCTTACATCAAAGGTACCCGTATCATGTTACTTGTTTTTATTTCCCATCATTGCTCTGTTCTTCAGAAGTCTTTGGTCACTTTGTTGTTTCTATTGTCTTTAACAGAGAAAAGAGAACCGGAACACAAGAGTTGCGTCGGATTATAAAAAGTGGAAAGAAACCAAAACCATCATAAGATGGTAATCCACTCAAACACTGGCTTATTACATATGTACAAATATCATTCTCTAGACAGCCTGAGAATCTTGCTGAGCTAAAGTCTACTATTTCTCTTTCTTGAACATTGCCTTAGCCTATCGAATCATTTCAGTTCCTAAAGTCTACTCTTTCTCTTTCTTTAACATTTTGTCAGGTGAGCTTCAGACTGCTCATGAGAGAGCAAAACGTGTTCAAATTCGATATTGGTTTGGAATGGTGACTCACAAATCTTCCACATTACTTCTCCTTTTCAAGCCAAACTACGGATTCCCAAAAGAGAGTGTTTCTTTGTGGTTATGAAGTTAGTTGCTATGGATCTCAGATGGATTACATACTGTAAGCTTGTAGAAACAGATGATTCCGTCCACAGAAGTAGGATTAGTGATTAATTCCATTGTAATTGTATCGGACCTTCATACATATCAATGAAAACATCCAATTTGAAACACAATCTATAATAATAAGGATGCATAAAAACAACCTTTCTTTGTTAGTAACTTCAAAGTTTAAGGAGCTACCACGCCAAACGCTAGAGATATCAACTCATTAGAGAGGAGGAAACCATCTGGATCTTTAAGCCTAAGGTACCTCACATGATCCTCAATCGTCACCTCGTCATTTAAACCTAAGGCTTTGACTTCATCACTCGTCACTTCTCTTCTCATATCATCCAAACAAACAATGTGCCCACTCTCCACATAAGGCTCATACACTTTACAGATAGAGTTCACTACCTCACTGCCAAAAGCTTCTCCAAACTCCTTAAGATCAAGCCCTTTAGATGTTCTGAAAGATAGCATTAGGATGTCTGTCGCGACATCCTTGAGATCAACAATACCGTTTCCACACCAGTTTGCTGCACCATTCTCCAAGTCAGCCACGTAGTTTGTGTATTCCTTAAGCCTCTTTGGCCTCGAAAACCTCAACCCTCCAACATAACTCGCTGAACCTAAACCGAAAGCATAGAACGGTTTGTTCTTCCAGTATATCAAGTTGTGTTTGCACTTGAAATCACCTTTTGAGTAACTGCTGACTTCATAATGCTCATAACCTGCACCACGAAGCATTGATGATGCTGTTTTATAAAACTCCGCAGATTGTGTTTCTGAAGGAAGAGGAGCTTGTCCTGGAGTGTACCTATACAAGTTCATGATCTCAAATCGTTACTGCTCAAAATACACTCAAAATCTAAAGCATCAGTAAGCATAATTTGGATAAAATACTTACAAGTTTCCAAACTTTGTACCCTGTTCCACTTGGAGATCATATACAGAAACATGATTGGGCTGTGAATCAATAGCTAATCTCAAACTCTCTTCCCACATCCCCAACGTCTGATGAGGCAGAGAAGATATAAGATCCATACTCCAATTCTCAACTCCACACTCTTTAACAAACTCTATAGCCTCATACACTTGAGAGACACCATGAGCTCTCCCACAAGCTTTCAAAAGCTCATCTTGAAAAGCTTGAACACCTAAAGACACTCTGTTCACTCCCAACTCCATCAACTCCTTCAGTTTCTGACCATCAAAGGTCCCTGGATCCATCTCCATTGATATCTCAGCATCTGGACTCAACCCGAAATTCAAACTCAATGTATCCAGAACCAAAGAAACAAGCCTCGGAGGAACAAGAGAAGGTGTCCCACCCCCGAAAAACACAGTCTTTAGATTCGGGTTCGCATCAAAATCAGTTCTTGTCGCTTTAATCTCTCTAACGAGAAGATTCACATAGTTTGTAATACGTGGGTCATCTTCTTTACCTTCCTCGTAGACATTAGAAGAAGAGCCTAGAGCTAAGATTGGGAAGTCGCAATAATGGCAGCGTTTACGACAAAACGGAAGATGAACGTAGGCAGAGGTTGGTGGACCTTGGTGTAAAGTCGTAAGATTGGTTGACGCATTTCGTCGAACACTTGGTGCAGTAGTATCATCTTGAACAACAACAACCTTATTAAAAGCTTGAAAAATAAACCTCGACGTCTTGGGTTTACCTCTAAACGATGAAAAAATCGGAGAAATCGTCGTTTTCAACATAATTACCAAACCAAACCAGAGAAAAAAACAAAGAGATACAGAGAAGACTCTCAAAAAGAGAGAAGAAGCTTCAAAGATCAATGCTTTAAGACGTCGTCGTTTTAGTCGGAAACCAAATTAGTAAACTCACTTAAGACATAAACCACTCTGATTAGTAAAACTAATTACTACTATTAAGAAGAAAAAACATTATAATAAGAATGAAAGGAGTAATCACTTTATTCAGACAGGACAGGGAAAAAAAAATGGCGCTAGAATCGATAGCTTCTCTCTCCGATCTCCTCTCGTCTCTTGTCTCGGCGAAACCACCACCGTCTCCGTCGAGTCTGAAACCTATCGCGCTTCTTCCGTCTTCCGTGTCCGCGAAATCATCATCATTGCAGTGCTTGGCGATGACGACGAGGGTTTTAACGGCCGGTAACGATGACGTCAGCAACCGCGTGGCGTATCCTTCGCTGGCGAATGCGAATCTCGTCTTTTTCAAGTCTGGTTACTACAACGTCGAGGTGGTGCCTAAAGAAGGCGAATCGGAGGAGCAGCTGGTGAATGATTTCAAGAGGTCGTGTTTTAGAGCTGGTGTGTTGCAGGAATCTCGAAGACGACGGTTCTTTGAGAGCTCTCAGGAGAAGAAGAAGCGTAAGACTAAAGAAGCTGCTAAGAAGTATCGGAAAAGGTCAGATTTTTTTTTTTTAACTCTAAACACACTTGAAGAAGAAGTTTGAGTCAATAGATTTTGATTTTACAGGAGACCAATCCCTAAACCAAAGCCACAATCAACTTCAGAAACTCACAAGAGCAGGAATGTATCCAGAGAAGATGAAGAAGACGATCACTGGGAACTTCCTCCTGAGGATATTGAGATTCCATATACCAACCGGTCTTAGATGTGAACAATCTTGTAAAGCCACTCTCTTGTCTTGTGTAGGTCTGCACATTCCTCCTTTTGATGTTCTTAGCTTTGGTCCTTAGAAAAACTTAACATTGCGCGGTGTAGGAGTGAAGATGAATGATTTTGGAGTTGTTCCTGTAACGTTGAACTAAATGCAGATGAATCTATAACTCGAGATGTTTTTGTAACAAAGAACCAAATACGTATGAATCTATAACTCAACTGGATTACATTGGAAAGTGATCACTTAAGATATGAGAAGAAATAGGATAAGCCATAAATTGGCAGTTATGACATTGCCGCCAAAATCAAGAACAAAAAGACCAAAAGCTCATTCTCAGTGACAAGAAAGGAGTCAAAGAAATTTTAGACCATTATAAATTGAATCTGTCTTCTCAATGATTCACTCCCTTAGCCATGAAGCTAGAGCTGAATCCCACTCGCATAGCTCGCCTTCTTTGAACCACAGAGCTACACCAAAACCACAAGAACCAAAATGTCAGCAGATGAAAACTAAGAGTTTAGCAAACTAAGGAATGAGAGAGAATACTTGGCCAAACTAAGACAATGAAGAACTATGGAAATAGTATTAATCACTTAGCGAATCCAAACACTTTGTGTAGTGAAGTGGCTTTATGTGTTCACTTTATTTGAAGAACAAATATGAAGCACCTTGATTTGCATACTAAACCAAATTTCATTAATGCCACTAAATAAGGCGTAGTCAATGTCTCAATGACAAAAGATTGGTGAACAATTTTTGAGAAACAAGAAATCTCACCAATCTCACGCTTGCCGTTATCAGGACTGTCACTACCATGCACAATGTTCCTGCAAATAGCATAATGTAATAGATACACCATGAGAATCATCTTAAATGCTTACATTCAACAACAAAGGTAATAAGAATCCAACCTTCCAGTTTGTACAGCAAGATCTCCCCTAATAGTACCAGGTTCAGCTTGGAGAGGATCTGTTTTCCCTATCAGCTTCCTGGCTGAAGCAACAACACCAACACCTTCCCAAGCCTTTACAAGATTTAAAACATCACAAGCAATTTAATCAATCTAATTCACAAGTTGAAAATCCGAGAAAGTCAAATAGGAGTATATTGATAAGCCGTACCATACACACAACTGGGCCTGAAGTGATGTACTCAATCAGGCTAGGAAAGAATGATTTAGCACTAAGATCCTTGTAATGTTCCTGCCAACACAAGATTATTCTGTCAATCAAATAAAATGTTAAGTCATGTTCTAGTCAAATCACCTTGAGAAGCATCTAAATAACCTCATTAAACTACTGATGATATGATCAATTACATAAGTGAGTAATGAGAGTATCAAACCTCAGCCAATTCTTTTGGGCACTGAAACATCTTAAGTCCAATTAGTTTAAATCCCTTCTTCTCAAAACGAGAGATGATTTCTCCAACCTAAGAACATCAATACAGAATTGTAAACCAAAATACCTATCACATTCAAAAGCTCCATACAGAATTTGCCTAAGAAAACGAGAAGCAAAGTAGCTTACAAGGCCTCGTTGTATACCATCAGGTTTAACCATGATATAAGTCTCTTCAACTTCCTGCTGAAACAATACAGAAGAACAACGTAATAAGCATCAAAATCCCAGTAAATTGCAATGAGATTCATCAAATTTGAATCCTAAGTTCCTGATTTCAATCATTACTCTCGGTGAATTTGAAAACAAATACACAACTAAACCAAACTAAAAAATACTAAGAAGTGAAGATAAATAGCTACCATAGAAGCGACAAGGTGAGGGAGGAAGATTCCGGAGTCGGCGGAGCTGGAAGCGCGAAGACGGCGGCGAGACGATGAATCGCGTGAGAAGAGACGGAACTGAGGACGAAATGCGGCTAGCTCAGTGCGTAGGTTAACCTTGGCCGGAGAGCAGTATGGATTGAGATTTGCCGAGTTTCTTTCCGGCGGCGAAGAAGACAACGACGACGAAGCGACACAGAGAGTCCATTTACTAACCACAGCAGCGACTCCCACCATTTTTTTCTCGCTTTGTTTCAGCTTCTCTCACTGCCCTCTGCTTCATCTAATAAGAAGACCAACTTAAAATGACATACTTACCCTTTATCCAGAATCGTAGAGGATTTTGGGTTCAGTTGATCAATCAAAAAGTATAGGGGTCAGAAAATAAATGTGACTAAACAAAGAGAAAGAGTCTCGTTTTAATGGAAACAGTATTTTCATGTACAGTTGCTTCTAAAGAGGTAATAACTTTACACATTCTCTAAATCACAATTTGCTGCTTTTATATCAAACTCAGCTTTTCGACATCATCTTTCTTACAGCAAAATTGGTTTTTTTTCTATTTCGTTCTTCTTCATCAATTAAGAATCATTGTCAACAGAGTCTGGTTGAAAAATAGGCAAAACAGACTCATCCTCTGTCTTGTATAGTGATGTTAATACGAAGAGTCTTCTAAGATGTCTGTGGCTTTCCCTTTCTTTTGCTTGCTTTAGCCCATTTCACCACGCCACATCACATATGATATAAAAGAATCAACGCGCAACATCCCCTCTCCCACTTTTTATTTTCTTCTTGTTGCTTTTAACAAGACCCGATCAAAAGAATTATCAATCAATTTCTACGTCCGTATCTTCTGTTTCTTCCTCTCCCTTGTCCTCCACAAGGTCAGTTTCTTTCTCTGCTGCCTTGCCGACAACATCAGTTTCCTGCTCTGCCTTGTCGACAACATCCTCCCCATTATCGACAAGGTCAGTTTCTTTCCCTCCCTTCACAACTTCAGTTCCTTGCACTACCGTGTCAACATCTTCATTTTCTTCAACCCCCTTTTCTATAACTTCGCTTTTCTGCTCTCCCATGTCGACAACTTCAGTTTCTTGATCTTCCTTTTCAGTAACTCTGCTTTCTTGCTCTGGCACATTCGCCACTTGTTCTTCTCTTTCATTTTGGTTGATGGGGTTTTCATATTCTTCATTTTCATTATCTGTCTTCTGGCTTCCCAATTCTTCATTTCCACTAACAAGTTGGTCCTCGACCTCTTCTCTGTGGGAACTAAGTATTTGTCCTTCTTTTCTGTCAAGCAAATTTTCTTTTTCTAATCCCTTGTCAACAACTTCATTTTCTTGTTCTCCCATCTCGACAACTTTACTTTCTCGCTCTCCCTTGTCATCAACTCCACTTTCTTGCTCTAGCACATTCTCCACTAATTCTTCTCTCTCGTTGTGATTGATGGGTTTTTCATCTTTTTGGTTCCCATAATCTTGTACCTTTTCGCTTACCGATTCTTCATTTCCACTAACGAGTTGGTCGTCTCCCTCTTTTCTGTGAGGACTTAGTGTGCGTCCTTCACTTCTGTCAAGGGAATATTCTTCTTCCACTCCCATGTCAACAACTTCGTTTTTTTGCTCTCTCATGTCGACATATTCAGTTTCTTGCTCTTCCTTGTCAACAACTCTACTTTCTTGTTCTGGCACATTCCCCACTTGTTCTTCTCTTTCATTTGGATTGATGGGTTTTTCATCTTCTTGGTCCATATTATCATGTACCTTTTGGCTTACCGGTTCTTCATTTCCGCTAACAAGTTGGTCCTCTCTCTCTACTCTGTGAGGACTAAGTTCCTGTTTTCCACTTCCGTCAGTGAGATGGTCTTCTACTTCTCTTTGGCTAAAGTGTGGCGGGTCTTCTTCTTCATCCTCATCCTCATCCATTTTCATATACAGACCTAGATGTGCCAATGGATTACTGCCTTCCATCTTGAAACTACCCAACATATCCTCACTACACTTGGGACTCATCTCGTCCATGGAAGTCGGTAATTGATCACCCTCGGAACCTGTAGCTCTAAACATCTGGAGGTCTTCCATAAACCGTATACCTTCGTTTATCTCCACTGTCTTTTCCATCTGCAACCAACCAGAAAAATCATTTACCAATATCATCATACCAAGATAGGACTCTGAATAATAGGAGAAACTTGAAAAGTCTTTTATACCTTTTGTAAAGCTTGACGTGCAGCTTCTCTCTCTTGCTCTCGTTCCCTCCTCACTTTTTCTGCAGCTTCTGCTTTGGCTTTTCTCCTATCCTCTTCAGCTGCTTTGGCCTCGGCCTGTAACCGTACTTTTTCTAATCAAGACAAAATCGCAAGAATTAACAAGCAATTTGGTTAGAAATTATGAGGTACATATATGCACACTTAATGCAAAAATCCAACCTTCTCTTAGCCGTTTTTCAAACTCCTCTCTTTCTATCCTCAATTTTTCAGGATCCCCCTTTTCACCCTGAAATTTGATGCATCAAAAGTTTTGATTAAGCCTTTCCACATTACGAAGAGCTATTTCACCATAGTAGATCGGACACTTAAGATTTAACCTTGGTAAGAGCCTTCTCCCGAGCTTTCATAATGGTATCAGCAAAACGATTCTTCAACAAAGCTTGGCGGTAGCGCTTATCTGGAGAAATTTGCCTCCCAGGTGGAGCTGTTTCCTCTATAATACCAAAGCACGACAGGAAAAATCATGATCTGAAAATAAACAGCCTTTACCATCTCCAACCTCCTTAACTTTCATTTCTTACCATCTGGAACAACTAGTGCATCCATGGCGGTCGACTTTTCCCCACCAGCATGCCCAAGTTGACCCAATTCATTCAAAGAATCTACAGAGAATAAAGAATGAAATTCGGGAAGACTTATCTATCCGAGCATTCTAACTTGCATACATCAATTGGATAGAAACTAACCATTTACAACTATCTTCTCACTGTTGCAATTGTCCTCCGTTCTGTTTATACAGACTGCTGGTTCCTTTTTATCCTAAATTAAAGAGGAGACTATACTTATTCTTCTGTAGTAAATTTCACTTTTATGATTGCAAATAGTTCATGGAAATCTTGCTGAGGGTAAATTAAAAATCTTGCAGAGAAAAATTAGAGTAATAACCAACACAGAGACTCTATAACATAATTTATTCCACCATTAAATATACCTCTCTACTTGTAGGTTTTGAAGCTTTATTAGAATCTGTTTCACTCCCAGAGGAACTACAAGAACCAGAATCTGAAAGATAATCACAGAAAACATCAGTATAAAAAGCTCTTCCTAAGGGGAAAAAATAAGCAAAGGAATCGATTCTACAGTTTTACAAAACCACAGTAAGAACTTGATTCCTCCGTCATAAACGATAAACCACAGAAACTAACTAAACTATCCTCTATAGCAAGAGGATGTCCACAATTAGTAGAGCAGAGAAAAAGCATCAAACAGAAAATACGGGATGGGACACAGGCTCAAATTACAAAACAAGACTCAGGAGTCCACTACTAATCATTCGAACAGAAAAGTTACTTTATTTCCAATCTTAGCTATTCTTACATACTGTACAAATCAGTGCACTATTTAAGGAGAAAAAATGATTATTCTAAGGAATTAGAAGAAGGCTCGCATAAACACGAACCACTTGATGAAGAGCCTGATTCACTACTAGAGCTACTCGAACTGCTGCTTTCATTATTTCTACATGCAGCATCTTTTTCTATCTTAGGAGGAGGATGGCTTGAAACAGAGAGGTCATTCCCACCAACTATGTCAACATCCTCGTCAATTTGCAGATCACCTGTGATTAAGGAATGCATCAGATTACTGAAGGAAACCATTTTTGAAATCGAATTAAAAAGCAAAAACTTACCTTTACTAGGCTGCAGTGGGGAATTACTGAATCCAGAGTCATGAACGATCTGTAACAGAGAAATTAAACCAAAAGTCAAATGTCTAAGATTTACTAGAGCTCACAAACAAAAAGTAAAATTAATCAGAGAGATTATTTACCTCCATCTCACAAGGTTCGCTCTTTTCCAACGATTTCTTTTTCTCGCTTAAATAGTCATCCAGGAGTTTTCGAACCTTGAACAAGGTTTCATCAGAAAGCGCTTCTATATCAATCTCAATTTCTCCAGATTGACCATCATTGCCACTTTGCTCTCTCAGGAGATCAACAATGTTTTGAGGGAAATCTTCTTCTAATGCCACCAAATCTTGGCTTAATTTTTTCTTCTCATCATCTGTCATGACCAACTTAGCAGGTGCCGCCCTCTGCTTGTTCTCGTTCATTGTAGCTGCTTTCTTTCTCAATGGTGCAACTTCAAAAGGGATTTCAGAGTCTAGAGAAGCAGAACTGGTTACTGGAACGACTGGTGGTTTTGTCACAGGTATTTTTTTCTCTATACTTTTCCATCCCGATTCAAAATATTTACTGATACCTTGAGCCATAGCATGATACTGATTCCCTGGTGGATTGTAAGCTATAGAATTTGAAAACGTAAGACGCACATCTGCTGCGAAGTCCAAAGGACTAGAATATTCACCTTTACGCAGCCTGCTCCGGATCGTTCCAAGATCCATTGGATGCTTAATCACAGTAAAATAGTCTGGAATATTCAACATGACTGGATCAACTGGAGTACGAAACGCCCACCCCAACTTATGTGACCACAAACGATTGAGTAACGTTTCACACTCCTTCATCACTGAAGCAACGGTAGAATTTGTTGGAACATCCAATCGAGATGGACCTTTCTTAGCCCGCTGCTTATCATTGCGCACAGCAGGACGCTTTTTCCCCTGTGACCCAGGAAACGTACCAAACTTTTCAGATGGCATCCTCCTAGACCCATCACTGCAGCTTTGAATATCGTTGTATGGTGACAACAGCACAGTGTCTGAACTGAAACACGCAATCTTCTTACTAAGGTCCCTGACCTGTTGAAGCTCCATCTTCAACTTGTGAACTAAATTCTTTCTCTCAGACCTCGACAAGTTGGCCAAAGAGAAAACCTCTTTAGGAACACCATAGCTATCTCCATTCAAACCAAAACGTCTCCTTTTCAATGGAGGAGTCTCCTCTAAATGTTTCATCTGAGAATCGATTCTGCCAGAGTAAGCAAAGTCATCAGGCTCAACCGCCGTTTGCAAGTAATCAGGAACTAATCCAGATGATTTCACTCTAGGGTGTTTCCGTGCTTTACCCATCATTCACTATAAGCCATTCAAATTCAGGATTTTAAAGACTCGAATTAGAGAATACAGAACTAACTATGCTTTTCTTGCTTCTGATTCAACAATGAATCTATTGGTAACCCCTTTGGAGAGGTTCAATCAATCCTTTTTCACAATCAGCCCTCCTTGGTATCGAGCCAATACCACAATTCGCCGAATAAAAGAATCACAAAGATGCGATTACCAAATCAACACGATGATGGTATTCGTATGAATTGCACAACGTATACTTACCAAAATCAAATTCGCAAATTGGTCTAAGTTTCCTTCCTTCTCTCCCACAGATTCAAAATCACCGAGTGAGAGATATCTTCCTCAACAGCAATTGGGGGAAGAAAGCTAAATTGAAACCCTAGAAAAACCCTCGACTGAGTAGATAGAAAGAAAAAAAAAACTACCAAAATCGATTTGGGAAACCCTAGATCGGAGAGCTTCGCGATATCGCTTCTAATGCCCAAAAAAAAAAAAAAACAAATTCGAAATAACGAAAGAGGTGAGAGGAGAGAGAGAGACTTACGGAGGAATAACGAACCAATTTGCTTCTCTACTTATAGATCTCAAGAGATGATCAACCCGCCGCCTTTAACCTAATCTAAACCGTTCAATTACACAGCCAACCAAAATCTAAACGGCTGATAATATCCGTTCGTTTTCTACCGTCGATATTTAGATCTAACGGCTGTGAGGTGTACGAGCGCAATCTAGTGAATCCTGGATCTCTAATTAATTTGAGGAAAATATCTTTAAATTTTCCATATTGCAAATAAATTACACGTGTTCCTACAGCGCGTGGAATAGACGCGGCTACCGACCGACATTGTCTCTACCATTTTTGACTATTTTATCCACTTAACGCGCCTTATAAAAAGGCGTTTGAATAACACGTGCCAGTGAATCTTTTTTTGAGTTTGAGGCCCTTACAATATTTCTCAAGGCCCATTAATGAATACCATAAGCCTGCCCATTAGTGAAATACTATAATTGTCATATAATGTCGTGTTTGACATAATGTATGTAAACGAATACTTCATTAAACTTTCTTTTGAGGTTTAACTAAAATTTAAACTTCAGATTATCATTTCATAACTCACGAGAGACAACAAAAGAGTATTTTATAAACAATAATCTTAACCAAAGGAAACAAAATTAAAAAAAAAAAACAGAAACATATGTTCAAGGTGAAAATTAAATAACCAAAGCTCACTAGCACTTGCTATTTTTAGTTTTACGAAGGCCATGTATATAATACGATCTGGACCGTTCATCAATTTTCACAATGAATGTGAATATCCAACGGCGGGTAATCGAAAGAACGTCGTCACAGGCACAAAGCTGCCTTAACGTCAAGCCTCCACGCAAAACCTCCGCCGTCCATTCTCCAAACGTCACAAGGCACCGTGACGGATCCTCTTTCTCGATCTTGACACGTGTACTGTAATCTCACTCTGCATGTGAACGCCGGGTACGTTAGCATCGGTCTCTCCTTCATCACCAACCGTACGATCACGTGAAAATTATCGTTATGATCGTAACTAATCTCCGGTACACCAGTTTCTTTAGCCATCTTCCTGTACGCCTCATTGGTCCACGTGACTCTCCCTAAACCGTCCGATGTAAAACCAGGACACGTGTCTTTCACAAGATTCATCTTCCTCTCATCATCTGTCTTCCCTAATCCATAACCGTCGATCCAAGCGTCGGTCACACGTTCAACCGTCACACAAGACGAAACCACCACCGTCCTTCGCGATATCTCCGCCGTCTTGTACGGAGCTAACGTCTCATTACCGCCGTTGAAACTCAGCCACAATGGACCGTTTCGCTTCTGCTTATTATTCTCCACCGGGAAAGCATTCAGATCTGGAAAAACACGTTTCTCAGGCGTCTCTGGTAAAAGAGACAACGTAACCGCCGTGGTAGTAGCAGCGTCTCCGGCGAGATCTCTCTTTTTCTTATTATTGCACCTCCGGGAGTTACCGGCGGAACTCTCTTTCTGATACTTTCTCTTCCCTCTCCCAGATTTACCAGAAACATCAGAGCTTCCGCCGCTGGTAGTTGCGGTGGAGCTATGTTTTCCGGTGACGGGAGAGAGACTTCCTCCGTTACCGGCCGGTTTAGGAGCAATGGGACGAAACCGAAGCATGATTCGATCAGCTTTGGAGAGACCGTAACGACCACCGTAACCGCCATATCTGGCTATGCAACAACCACCCCTACCGTCCATTGATCTCTCTCTTTTATCTCTCTTACAAGAAATGATTAGTTTAGGTTTTAATGTGAGCTTTTGGAGAATACTGAAGAGAGGTGTGAAGGGTTTATATAGGGACTGTGAGGGTGACAAGTGTTTGGTTGATACGCGTGTCTTTGTCTAGAATACGCTTATCACCGTTGCACTTGCACATGGTCTTTATTTTCTTCTGTTTAAAGACATGTAAATTACGTATTATTCAAAAATGGCGTGAGATCACTGATATATAATATTCTTTTTTTTTACATTTTATTTAGTTATTAAAAATTTAGTTATTAAAAATATTAGTATTGAGGCTAATATTTATTTAAAATGAAGAAGTTCCATATTTAATTTGTCAGACTGACCATTCTAAGCCTACCGTTTTCTCTTGATCTTCGATTTTTTCAATTCGGGTGAAGGTAATATAATGTTAGCACCAAATCGGATACGAGATTTTTATGATTATTGATGTTTATACAAGGAAGGATATTGTCGTATTGAACACAGAATCTGCGCTTAAAAGTATTATATTCATATTTAATATTCACTATGACGCTTGTGTTTACTATATACTTTCGTACTCAAGCGAACTGATTTGTTTGGCCTAGAAAAAAAAAAACAGATATTTTGTTCATCAATTGTTTTAAATTTAAAAAGTAGGTTTATATATTAGGTTACGTATGCACATTACCGGTAAGTTGCGGATTCGATCGCTTTGTCAATATAGAATTTCTAGAGTTTAATTTTTCAAATAGTAAATGACATTGTCAAAAGGAAAGTAAACCAATGTTTCAGCATGTTTTCATGATGTATAATGCACGTGGATTCTGGTTATAATGTTTTTGTACACAATAGCAACCAGAAAGAAACTCATATATATGAATATAGAGAAACATTATATGAATATATATAACTTTATTAAAGAAAATAATAGTTAACATTTTACTGACTGTTTCCGAATTTCCTACGTTCCAACATGTAGTTTTAGGTTTTAAAAAAAAAGTCTAAAAGTCGTATGTGGTTTCAAACTTTCAATCATGAATAAATGCCAAATTTTGGTTAAAATATAGTGTATATCGATGATAGGAAGAAAAGAAAGGTAATGTTAGGCATGGTCCAAGAGATGAGGGTTCACTCATACATTATCATTGACCAATTCTGAATTTAATTTAGTGGAATCTTAATTAACTAAAGGTGATCGTGACTCTAGATCTCAAATCTTGATTAAGGGGACAAGATCGATGATCTCATGTCTAAAGACGAATTTTGTGCCAATGGAGTTAGGTCACCTCTTTTCAGGAAAAGAAGAACACTGAACGGCGTATATAATACATGAAATATGCAATGTTTCGTTTATATATAATTCTTATAAAAATCTAACAACTTATAATACATTAAACATTTACGGAATTACTAGTCACGAATGGACACATGGAACATATATTTGTGCAAATAATAAATTCCTCTCTTTAATCACTTTATAAAAAATTAATAATTGTAATATATACATTTTGTGATCATCTTAGGTGAAAGTGTGAAACAAATTTGTTTTCTTCTTTCTAATTATGGTCTACGTTCAAGTCTAGAAAACAAAAACATTAGGAGTAATTTGGTAGTAGTAGTAGTAATATTGAAATATTAGCAAACAGACTATACACATAGTGGTGGTTCTATCCCCATTGGGAAATAATTATGGACAAAAGAGTGAAGATGTTATAAAAATAAACAAAAGAAAAGTAGATTCGGTAGGGAGTTCCAAGGAGCGATGGCATCAAGAAAAGCTGATGGGGTTTGTGTTGCGTTGTACTTTGCATGGTAACACGCAAGAGGACACGTAGAGACATGTAATTAGCTTATCAATTGACTATAATTAATCCAAACACCTCATTAGTTAATTTAACCAGGCTTAATAAATAGTCTATCCTAGATTTGTCCAACGTGAAAGTGGGACGAAACTGATGACTGATGTTGAGACATGGGAGTTAGGTTTGATTCTTTAACATCCGATCTCATCTTTCATTTTCTCATTATTATAAATACTTTTAGCAATATAAGCACACATTATAATCCAAAAATGAAATTAACTAGGGAAGCCAATATGGTCGTTTCTTATTTACACTGGGTATAGATGATTTGAGTGGTTCCACTTTAATTACGCCCATATAGATAGTTTTAGTAAATGCAATTATAAAAAACATTTCACTTTCTAAAAAAAGAAGGATATGATGCACACATATACAATCTTTTAAGGGTTTGATGAGGTCAATTATATCTGGCTTAATTAGGCACTGATATATACGTACATACTAAATTAATTAATTAAAACATTGGTCACATAATCATTGGCTCTCACCCTCAGTTCTCATCTGCTGATTCTTTTGTATTGTACCTAATTAATTACTATATAATGATGCTAGCCAACAGTTTCACATAAACCACCTTACCATCATCTATCGAATTTAACTTTTTTTTTTTAAACTACTTATTCAACCAATTCCTTTGGAAGTCATGCATTTTACATAGTTTATTTATTCTTGCAATATTTTGTTTCTCAAGAAATCTTCTGATGACTAGTTTACTGATCTGATTAAGAACACTAATTTCCCAGTGATATTTAGGTGGTATATTTTAAGAATTAAACAAAGTAACTGAAATTCGTATTTATCTACGATCCCTTTTATTTATATGCGATAATAGTTGACGGAACTGATAAATTAACATGACAACATAGCTCTTATGCCGTGTATATTAAATTATAAATTTTGATTATTATAATGTATGATCCATCCAACGATTTAATATGCAGATGGGGACAAAGCAATCTTATCCATTAAGAACTAAACTAATACTATCTTTCTTTGAACAAAAGCCATAATTAATCTCCAAATTATATTAAAAATCGACTATTCATTCATTCAAATTAAGAATAAATATTAATAATTAATTTAACGGTTTTACTATATATAACGTGTACATATGTAAGCTCCACTTTTTCGATATCGTAGAACTCTTGTTGGTATTATTGGTTTGTAGTTTGTACCTTTTTGTAATTGAACATATCTGTTAATAATATAGTATACGGAGTGTTTTTTAGAAGAAAAAAAAAAGTAACTTGCAAAATTTGGAACAAAATAGAGACAAAAGAAAAAAAATTGCGGACAATATGTTGGCATATATTTGATATGAAGCAACCAACTGATATTTCAATATTGAATGTTCGTTCAAAAAACCTCCGAATTAAAATGCTCACCATATAATTTTATATAAAAGAAAAAAAATTAAAAAGTAAGACCAAAGTACTTAATCTGACAATGAATTGGGGCATGTTCAGCGAATGATAATCTGACATACCGCAAGAAAGATATGAAAATACTAAAAATATAGAGGCTCGAAAACACAAGTAAAAAAGGTGATCTGAATCACCCTCAAAACCACGACGAAGAACCCTAATTGGGAAAAGTGGCTAAATGAAATGTCGCCGCGTGTGGATCTGATGGTGTCAGAGTCAGTAATAAAGTTAAAAAGCTAATGTGTGATGTCTCGATATGGGCGTTGAAAACTGGTCATTTTGTCTGGACACTTGTACAGTTATGGAAAGGAGGACCCATGACTAGAGCACTCCTTTACTTTATTTTATCCTATATCTGAATAAACTATTACTCCATTTTAGCAGTATCATTCTTGCTTTCTATAATTATGTGTAAGTTGATATTATCATTAGAGAAATCAGATGATGTGGCAATCATTCTATTTTATTTCTGTGTTCTCTCCTTCAATCGGCCATCCACATTAACATTAAAACAATCAAGATAATGATTTGTTACAAATAGTTATCTCACTAGAAAGAGGCTTTGTTACAGGGTAAAAGATAGCTGAAACTGCACAATTACATATTGGTAACGATCAGAAACTGGGAGCAGACACCAAGACCATGCTATCCACATTTTGCAGATTGCCTCACAAAAGAAGCTTTTCTCATAATGATCAATGTTGTGAAACAGTCCTTTATTTTCATGGTAACAAGTAACCAAGGTGATGCTGGAAACCCTTTTTATTCGTCATTGAATCGATTAACTTATGGTTGTTTACAAAAAAAAAAAAAAAAGAGTTAACAAGAAAGGAGGACAGGTATTAGTGTTGAAGACATTTTTTAATTTTTATTTGACTCAGCTTCGTTCAAAAGCTGATATCCCAAAACCATTAATATGTTAACGCATGTGCACTAGGAACTATCTTCTTCTCTCTGCCAACAGACCAAACACGAACTCAAAGACAAAGTGACATCGAACAACAAACTAGCTTTTTATATTAGAGCGTAGTAAATAAAAAGTAACCAAAATAAACTTACTGATGTCAACAACTTCCCTTTTCCACGTTTGTGAAAAAACTCTTTGCGTTTACCTCATGAATAAAAACAAAACAATGCACAAAGAAATATGAGGACATAAATCATAACCAACCCAACATCAATTACTTTGAAAAGGAAAACTAATATCTCTTCAGTTCAAGACTGTGTATATAGCTGCTTTTTATAACAATAACTCATCTCATTAGGGTTCTAAACGAAAAGAGAGAAACACACCTTTCACGGAACACTCATATTTACACATGAATCCGTATAAATCGTACAGTAGTATGCCCTGAATCTCCAGGCAACAAGGCAAATCACAGAGTTAAAGAAATAGATGAAACAAAGTCTTTTTGGAGTATAAAAAAGGAATAAACCAAAATAGGACCAGTCGACTTCCCTGTGTGCCGCCCATGTTGACATCCTCTCCTCCAAATGATAATAGTTTCCCTCAGCACCGCTTTGGAGGATATGTCGGCATGAAATCTTTCGATTTTGGGAGAGGGACTTCATGGAACCAACCATGGTTGAGAGCCTCTTCCACTGTTAGACGTTTCTCAGGGTCCAAACTTAAAAGACTGTTCAGCAAATCAAATCCACGTTCAGAAAGAATTTGACCACCTACAAATGAAATAGCTGGAAACTTCTTACGCAACATATTGTACGGTTGTGAAGGAAACTTGGCTTTAGCATTAGGAAACGATGAGAATCCAGGCCAGATTGACTCGTTCGGTGTTCCAAGGACTGCAAAGATCTTTTGAAGCTGATCAAGTTCACTCTTGCCCGGGAACAAAGGCTTTTGAGACAACAGTTCAGCCATAATGCAACCAACTGACCACATATCAACTGCTGTAGAGTACTCTTTTGCTCCTAGAAGAAGTTCAGGTGGCCTGTACCACTGAGTAATAACCATCTGGGTGTACGGCTTGATAGGGCTTCCATACTGGCGCGCCATCCCAAAATCACATATTTTTAACTCCCCACTATTGTTCATCAGGAGATTAGATGGCTTCAGATCCCTGTGGATAATCCAATTCGTGTGGAGGTAACTCAAACCTTCCAACAGCTGCATCATCAAGCACTTGACCTCGCTAGTGCTAAAAGGTTCCTTCTTTCTATCCATTACTCCCCTTAAGTCGTGTTCCAAGTGTTCCATGACCATATAAACATCATTATCATTTTTTCCTCCAACCACAACCTCCTTCACGTTCACAATCGAAGGGTGATTGCATGACAGAAGTATGTTAATTTCCCTCAACGATGTCAAAGGGAACCCATACTCTTCTTCGAACCGATCTTCCTTCATCTTGATCTTTTTAAGTGCCACAATCTCCTTTGTTTCCACATCCCTTGCTCTGTAAACAATTCCATACGTTCCTTCGTTTATCTTGTTAAGCTTCTGATAGTTATTCACAGATCTGCTCCCAAGCAGCATGTTCATACCTCGCTGATCTAAAGAAGCTGGATCTTCATTTTCTACCTCAACATGATCAGAACTACAACACTCACGATCAGAATAATCATCTGCGCTAAGCTTCTCTGCGCTGTGAGATCCACTGCCAGATCCAGATGAATGATGTTCTTCAGACACCATTACTTCCCCGCACTCAGGAGTCAAACTTCTCCTCTTCCATCTGCTTGTCCTGGAAATATTATCAGCATGAGAAACTAACTCCTCCTTAGGGGACCCCCACCTCGATTTCATAGGTGCTTCCTGCATCACTTGTTCTTCCTCCAAGAAACCCTCTTTTACAGGTTCCTGCATCACCTGTTCTTCCTCCAACTGACCCTCCTCCAAATCATCAACAGGATACTTCTCAGACAACCGGGCTTCTAACGGCTGTACTGGTGACATCACAACACTGACTTGATCCTTTAAAGAAGAAGTCTTTACAGTAGCAGCTACATCAACACCCTGATTGGATATCAAATTTGCAATTGGAACAGGGAACGGGGACTTGGTCTTCTTCTTCTCACAAGACGGACCTTTGTCCCACAGAATAGGTGAAAACTTTCTCCTTTTCTCAAGAGGTCTCTGAACCTCGGGTTCCTCTCGAACTTGCCCTTTCTCATAAGCCAACCGAGATCGGTGACGCCCATTGAGATATTGGTCGTTAGGCCGTTTGACATGACGCCTCTCAGCATCTCTGCCACCACTCTGTCGAACATATAAATCACGAGAACCATTCCTGTAAAAGTCGTAGTCTTTTTTGGCAGCAGCAACAGAGCTTCTAGAGACATCAACTCCCCCTGCCGCCATCGTATTCTTCCCAATGAGAAAAAATTGAATCGTATATAGAAAAATAACAAAAAAGGATGATGATAAAGAAAACACACAAAACCCTAGAAACAACAACCCAATTAACGAAAACCCCAGAAATCAAATCACGATAAGCAGATTCGAAATAGCTGTTTAATTACTTTTTTTTCAACGAAATCAAAATCACGAAAACCCTAGAAACTCAATTCCAAGGAAACGCGATAATAATTTTCCCCCTTTTCTCTTCTCCGATTCACAAGTACCGGAAGGTCTTACCGGACGGCGAATTAGAAAACGGGAGACGGGAATTGAGTAGATGGATCTACGAGCTCGATGGAGATCGCGAGGCAATATCGTCAAGCTTTTACTCGGAGATGCAAAGACGCGTTTTAAAATTTTTGTCTCTCTGTTTAGTTATAAAAAAGCCCCAAAGGTCGGCGGCTCCAATAATTTCCTTTTTCTTTTTAATTCCCCATAAATTATATAATGTTTGCGGGTGTACTAAAATAACATGAGCTACGACTTTTACACCGTTGGATCTCATATATGAATCCAAAGTCGGTTAAACACAACCGTTCGATTCATTCAATATTTGTTTAACGGTGACAATTTACGATGCTATTTATTAGTCTCCATTCATGTTAATACTACTATTATCTTTGTATGGTTTAAGTTTGTAACAAAAAAAAAAAAAAAACTTTAATACCAAATCTTTCATTTAATTTTTAATTCTCTCATTTACTTACTGATTTCTTGGCAATCGCTAAGAATGTGCAATAAATTGTCCAGGCAAGTGTGTGTGTGTCAGTAATGAATTGGTGCTTTGAGAAATCAGATTCCATTTCGATCTCTTCGACGTGATTAAGGCCTTCGACAAACCCAGAGGGACACGAGCTTGCTTGTCATCGGTAAAGAAGGGGAATAGTATGAGTTTTATGAATATATTAACCTCAATACATTTCTAAATTTGAATTTTGTCATTAGAATACACAAAAGCATCTAGTATATTAACCTCACTAAATTTCTAAATATAAATTTTTGTTATCAAAGTACTTTTAATTTACACGTTAGGTTTTTATTTGATTCCATGTATTTTCTACTCTATTTAAATTAGAAGGCGTTTTTAAAAAAAAGTTATCAAAATACATTAAACGAAAATAATCAAAATTCTCAAGTTCTAACTTTTAATATATAAAAAAAATCTATCAATACAAAATTGTTTTCATAAAAAAAATAAATGAGAATAAATTAACAAAAAAATAAGCAATATATAAGCAAAACATAGACAAAGTATAAGCAAAAAAAAAAAAAAAATTAACAAATATTTGTAAGTCAAATTTGAGATTTCAAGGATTATTAATTACCAACTTTAAAGACGAAATATTATATTAGAAATGTACAAAAAAAAATAACTTAGAGTAGTTCAAAATCGTATATGTTATGTATTATGTTTTGGTTTTGTTGCCCAAAAACCACATGAATTCGATGCGGTACCAGGCAAAATAGAGAAGAGTACCAATCCCAGCGCAAACCCGAAAGCTCTTTGGTGGATACGCATGTTGTTTCTCCCTCAATCGGTAAGAAAAGTTTGCAATTAACATAAGAAACCTTTTACACCAAAGTACTAGTTTTCTTGACAAAAATCTTGTACGGTTGTACCTGATTTCTTGGCAACTATGGTGATTCCCAATAATGTTCCATAAATAGTCCACGCAAGTGAGTGTGCGCGTAAAACTTTTTTGTTTCCGGCGACGTGGCTAGCATTGACAGTGACAGATCGGTTGCCACTTCGACCTTAGAGAAGAATGTTCCAAGGGTTGACACGATTAGGGTGTTTAGTTTTTCTGCCACCTCCCCAAACTCTTTGTCGTCTTGCACTAGTGACTTGGACAAATTACGCGGGGCCGCCAACATACTCGTCAATATGGATCCCATGGTTAAAGAAATATGATGAAGCTTGAACTATAAAATTTGTGTGATAAGTTGTCTTTGAGTGTTTTTGTGTTTGAGATGCATAAAAATGAAGTTGGGAATCGATATTTATAACCACACCCATTTAACTATTATTAACATTAACAAAATGGCAATGCATAAGCGTGCATGGTGAGTCGTTCATTATATTGCCTATGTATGCACGCTAATTAGTTCTTTTTCTACTTTGTGATGACTAAAAGTAATACTACTTCGGACCTGTGCACTGTGCTAATTTTTTTTCCTCTAGCTGCTTAATTTAGCCAATAACTCAAGAACAAAATAAAAAATTAAAACCACATATATATACAAACAATTGCGTGAAGCAATGGGGTTTCCTACTGATGAAAATAAAGTGGTTTCATTATATGTAATATTAACAACCAACTTTGATTTTCAATTACTTATATCATTGTATATATGAGTAACATTCACATGGTGAGCCACAGAAACCTGTAGTGTACGAAAGCCTCAAGCGGGATTGGGGTGTATCTCACGGTCTTCCTTACGAGTACCCAGCCTCCATGTACTTCTGCATCCATAATGATGTCCCAGTCCTTGTCGAACCTGTACAGCCCCATTGCATTTCGCACCTTGAAATATAAGTCGCCCTGTCTACAACTAGACTGGGCACTTGGTATCAGCCACGTATTCCGATGGTTCATATACAGTATTAAAATATATGATGGTTTAGTGTTCAGTCCCGTGATCTCATCATTGGTTTTTAACGATTGTAATTTAAATGTGTATCATCTACATAGCAATGACCACGCATGTTTGGTTTTGGTCTCTGATAGGCTTACTTCAACTTCAGATTTTCATTCTTGGAGACGTTTCTGTGTTGATGGCTTTGAATGTTAGAAAAAAGTCGGGATTCATTGTTGGAACTATATATATTGTGAAACATGATTCTGGTCATAGAGATTTATTTCACAGCATTAAAATCGAAACCAGTTACAAGGAAGATTAGAAAGAGAAAAGCTATAAAACTTACTTCTCATCCTATGAAATGTATAAACTTATTTACTTCTGTTTATAATTAAAATGATAATAAATGTAAAAAAAATTTTTAAAGGTTTTCTATATTTTATTTGTTTTCAGATTCTGTTTTTGCTTATAAGTTATACTCACCCTATTAGGTATTAACATTTATGAATTTAACTTTTACTTTATTATCTTCTTTTTTTACAAAGTTCATTAGCATAAATAAAAATATCTATTTCAAATAAAACATAAAATAAAATGAATTTAAAGGAGATATATAAATATAACTCACTCAATAATTTTTTAATATCTCATTAATATCTAGATATTTATTTTACTGAGTTAGTTTTTATATTTTTATATTGAAAAAATTAAAGAACTTAATTACTTCTTATCCAATAATTTTTTTTAGTATCTCATCAAATGTAGAGATCTATTCAATTAAAATTACTTTAGAAACATTTTCTACCTCTGATGAAAAAAATATAAAATATCTTCACCTTTAAAAAAGTATTAATTATTTTATTTTTAAGTGTATGTGCCCTTCATGGAAGAAATAGAGTGAACATTTATAAATTTATTTCTAATAACAATAAAATGAGTAGATTGATAGTTAGAAAATAAAATTTTAAAATTTGTATGTTTCTGAGTCATCGATCTGGCATAACCTTTTTTCGTAAAACCGATCTTGCGTAACCTTCAATTTTTAAATTGATAAAATGGAAAATATTTTGATTTTTTTTTTTTTTAATCTAAAAATTGTTGAGATACTTTATAGTTTATACTACTCTCATTTGAGAAGAACTCGAAATGAGAGCAAAAAAACACTACAATAGAGAATTTTGTCTGAATCGGTAAGTTGTTCTCAAATTCACTAAGAACCGATACAATTAGATTTGAACCGGTCCGGTTATCTCAAAGCTTAGACGCATTACCCTCCACAGCGATTTTAGTAAGCTCCCGACGCAGAATCTTGCCAGCAGGATTTTTTGGGATTGCGTTAATGAAACCAACTCGTCTTACCTTCTTGTACGGAGCAACCTACACAAGAAGCAAACCAAAAAACATCAACTCTCTAAGTGTTCTGTTCTTTTTACATATATAGCAAGAAGAAGAACAATACTACTAAGGAATAAAGAAATATAATATAACCAACAACATTCTAGAGGAACGACGAGCGCATTACTTGTTTAGCTACGAAATCAACGACTTGGGCCTCGTTGAGACTGCTTCCTGGTTTTCTCACTATGAAAGCCATTGGAATCTCTCCTGCATCCTCGTCAGGGAACCTTTGAATTGATAAGTGCCATGTCAGTATCAGAACACACATTTCAACAAGTTACAAAAATTTGAAAAAGTCTTAAAAAGACTCACGGAACAACTGCAGCATCAACCACATCTGGATTCGAGTGAAGAATCTGCTCCAACTCTACTGGTGGAACCTATAAGATGATGATACTTTTGATTAATATAATAAACCCCAACTCCAAATACTACTCTCTTCTTCTAACTCGTATACTTCACCTGATAAGCCTTGTATTTGATTAGCTCCTTTAGCCTATCAACAATATATAGAAAACCTTCCGAATCAAAATAACAGAGATCGCCAGTCTTTAACCACCCTTCTTCATCTACTGTCTCCGCACTCGCTTTCTCGTTTCCCACATAACCTGTGCCCATCAATCACAAGAATGATCAAAATCTTGATGAAGACATTAGACTCCAAAAAATCATGAGTACTAGACTTTTGCATGTTCCTCAACTATTTCATATGTTTTATGGATACCTTTCATGATGATTGGTCCTCGGATCCAGAGTTCACCGTTTTTTCCCGGTGGCAAGGCTTCTCCGGTAGATGGATCAACAATTTTAGCTTCTAAATTCTCAGAGATGCGACCAACAGAGCCATATTTGATCGTCTCTTCAGGTCCAAACGTTGATGCCACTGGCCCCGTGCTCTCTGTCAAGCCATAACCCTGTGACACATCACCAGAACCAAAAATCTTGAGGGCAAAACTAGATTCCAAGAATCATAAAAATGCCATTCTTATATGCAAAAGTCATGAATGTAGCTTTAATACTACTAGTCACCTGTACAATTTCAACGTCTGGGAATTTCTGGATGAACCTCTCTGCAACGTCTTTACCAAGGGGAGCGCCACCACAGCCAAGGGAACGCAATGACCGAAGATCGTACTTGTTCGTTAGATCTGATTTGACCAACGTTACAATCAACGGCGGAGATACAGGTATACCAGTAACCTTATACTTCTCCACCGCCTTTAACATAGCCTCAAGCTCAAATCTGCCTAGAAGCACCAATGTCTCTCCAAGAGAGATGGCTCGAACCATCATCATGAACCCAAACACGTGGAAGAGCGGAAGCGAGAACAGTCCAACACGATCGTAATCAACCGGATCTTGGAGAGCTCGTTGGTGAGACACGGCGGTCGAAGCGATTAGGTTACGGTGAGTAAGCATAACGCCTTTGACTCGTCCGGTTGTTCCAGACGAAAAAAGAATCGCTGCAGGATCCGATTGGTTGACCCGAACCTGAATCGGGTTAACGGACGACCGGTTTAACCAGGAGAGAAACTCAGGAGAGTCCATCAGAACGATTCCGAGAGGGAACGAAGAAGAAGAAGAGCGAAGCTTCTCCACCGTCTCCGATGTCGCGAACGCAATCACTGGCTTGCTGACTTCGACTTGATGACTCACTTCCAACTCAGATCCAATCGAATTCGACGGTGACATCACGACACCGATCGACATTAACGCCAAGTAAAGCACCGGCACGTGCAACGAAGGCGGAGAGAGTATAAAAGCGACATCTCTAGAGGAAAGAGAAGGAAATCGTTCCCGGAGAGATACAGCGAGAGAACGAACTCCACGAAGAAGCTTTCCGTAAGTGAGGTTATCACCAGAGGTTGAGTTAACTAGGTAGCTTAAGGATTCAATGTTTTTTCCGGCGGTTGCTGGTGGTGAGGATTTAAGGAGGAGAGAAAGCACGAACTCGGTTGTGGAGAGAGGTTCATCTATAGGAGGTAGTGAAAGATAAGGACGAAGGCTGTGATATATCCCTGTCTGTTTATTATAGCCGGAGGAGCTCCGGTTAATCGGACGGCTGCCGTCGTTTTTTTCCGTCTGCATTTTTTGAATGCTGTTAGAGATAATCTTTTTTCGTCGGCGGTGAATGGCTCATTAGCGATATTTCAATTTCTGGTTATGATTGAAGTCACATAAACTCATGTATTACGTGGCTATAATTTCAACCAACCATATTTGACTATTAAAGAAAAAAAATACAAAAAACGTTCATCAAAATAAGCCATTAAGTAATTTACACGTGTCTCGTTTAATCATTGTTCGCAAGAGTCACTTTTATTAAAAAAAAAGAATGAATGAATGAAGTTTTCAATTATGGACGCTCTACATTTTTTTTATTTAAACATCATTTATAATATTTAGTAACTATGATTTTTAATAACTATGATTTTGATATAAATTTATCTAAGTATAACTATTAATTATATAATTTTGTTTAGCTAGAAAATGATAACAAATCAAAACTGAAGGAGCACTTTGTAAATAAAAAAGTTTGCTCCAAATATAGATAAATGATTAGTGTTGCTCCAAATTTGAAGCACCATTAGAGATAATTTTACAAGAAATATAGAGTTTGAAGCAACATTTGGCTTTAATTTTTGTTTCAAAAAAAATAATTCAATTATATTCTATCTTAATATTCTCTTTTAATTTATAACAGTCCTTTACTTTTAAAACTTTCAAACTTTTACTCACTTAGTTAATTCTAAACAAATATCAAATAAATTCTGATATTATTAAAAACAAAATTTCATTACAATACATAAATTAAAGATAGAGAATGATACATTTTTTATTTAAACATCATTTATAATATTTAGTAATTATGGTTTTAATAACTATGATTTTAATATAAATTTATTTAAGTATAATTATTAGAGATGAGTGCATAGTTATAATAGCTACAAATGCTCGAGATTTCCAAGAATTTATATGCAGGGTAAGTGTAATTTGTTTATTTAATAATGCTTTATTTTTTTTAATTAGTAAAGAGTTTTGTTTTTTTTTTCAGAGACTTAAAGCACATATGAAGTTTACTACTTTCGAAGAACTCTAGGACAACAAATGGAGAGTTCTACTGCCGAATAAAAGCATCAGAGAAATCTATGTGAAGATGGTTGTATTGTTTTAATGTTTTTGTAATAATGTTTTTGAATTGTTTTAAGGAGAGTTTGAAACTTAATGAGATTTTAGAGTGGTTGTTTTGTGTTCTTATATAACTGTTGATTTAGAATATCTTAACGTAAATGATAAAATTTTGTTTTATTAATCGAATATAGACTTTGTTAACAAAGTAAATATAAACAAAATTAAGTTTTTGTATTGTATTTGTATGATATTTTAATATTATATACAAGACAAAACATGTATTTAAGAAAAAAACAAAATAATGGGGGAATAATTAAAAACTCATGTAAAATAACACTAATCTAATTTTTTTTTTAACTGCTAACCGTAACGTATGCAAACTAAAATAGTTAGAGAGGTATAAGTCGTGGTGGTAAATGCCATAAACTGAGGTAAATTATGTAATCTGCTGTGATGAAAAAAAAAAACAAAGTTTGGTCATTCCAATTCAATGGTCCGTCCGGTTCAAATTAACCGGTTGTTTAACGAAGAACCGGTTTTCAATTTTAATTGAAGGTTTATCGTCGTCGTAAAATGGAACAGTTTTATGAAAGAACAGATGGACCGCCTCTCCGTGTTCTTCCCATTGGTGGCCTTGGTGAAATTGGAATGAACTGTATGCTTGTTGGAAACTATGATCGTTACATTTTAATCGACGCTGGTATTATGTTCCCTGAGTAAGTCCTTGAGACATATGCATCTTTGTTTATATTGGCGACATCCTTCTTTTTTCTTTACTTCTTCCTATGTGTGGTGTTAATTGGAATTCATTGCTGTATAATGTTACAGCTACGATGAGCCTGGTGTCATTTAATCATTGTTCGCACGAGTGATACTATTTATTTAAAAAAAGAAAGAATGAATGAATGAATGAAGTTTTCTATTTATGTACGTTCTACTGTAGAGTTATATGTACACGTGTCTAACGACGAGTGGATGCAGCTGGACATTTCTGTGACAGGTGTAGCCTTGAGTAGCAAGGTACCTGAGCTAGAAGAAGAAACCAACGGAACTTTTTTTTTGTGTGACAGTTACTGCCTTGAGAAGCGCAACGAGCCTGACTGAGAGGAAACCTACAGAACAGACCTGTGTTTTCCATGGCGGCACATACACTCCGGGACGGGATAAGCTATCACGTCACGATCTCTCCTCCCTCTACGTGACTCAGGATGTCCTTGAGTTTTACGGTGAAGCTTCCGGATTACAAGACTGAACTCAGATTCCGAAACCGAAGAATTCTCCATCAAAGGAAGCATTGCTCTCTTGTTAGGCATTATAAACTTCCTATGTCCTGCATAAGCTCTGTTTCCCTGAAAGAAAAGAACAGATATTAACAAAACTTTGGAAAATCAAATCCGTCAACCATAATAATCTCCAAAGATATATATATATTTTTTTCTTGTGTGTGTTACCTGCATAGCTTTTGCCATGTTTCCACCATGGGAAGGAAGAAAAACATCGCTGCTAAGTGATACAATGTAGTCAATAGCTGCTAATGCTGAGGATCTATTGGTGTAAGGCAAGAGCTCGCCTTTATGAGCCAATGTTTCCTTTGTCACCAAATTAGAGAACTCTTTAGCTAGTGGCTCTAATGCTCTTGCGCCACCAAATGGCTCTCCTCCTGCAATATATATCGATGCATTCCTAGGTGCTCCCAAGGCCTTCAACAACCTTTCATCCAAAAAACAAGACTCAAACTTTTAAGTTTCCATCAAACCATAATATATACAAGTAGTCAACAGTCAGGTTTTTATGTCCGTTTCTTCCTTTCAAGTTACCTTGCAATCTCATATGCATTGAGAGGACAAAAACCAGCAAGTCTACGCTCTGTATATGTCATGTTTAGTCTACCAGTGAGGTATCGAGGCTGAGTCATTCGGATCTCTGCTATGATTCGATCGAATTCTGAGCCTAAACCAGTCAGACAACCAGTTCTTACCCATACATCTTTCTCTAGCCTTAAGTGTAGAGCTATATATGGACCTTCAATCCACATTCTTCTCGCAAGCTTGTTCCCGAGATCCTCAATCGGTGCTGCGAATCTCAGTGCATTGAAAGCAACCTACAAAGAAACAAATCAAACCATCACTTTTCTCATTTGGAAACTGAAAAACAAAGGGTTGTTTTCAAAAAAATTGTACCTTGCATCGAAGTTTCTGAAGATCAGGAGGGAGATTCTTAGCTAGCCTTGAGTCTAAGCCTTTCAACACCAAAAGCCCTTCCTCATTCAACTACATTTTTAGTTTAACATCCAGAAAAATCAAGAGTCAGAGAAAAAAAAAACATAAACCTGAGCTAAATCAGTAGTAAACAGCAGCAGAATCAAACCTGTTTGAAGTATTTAGCACGGATCCAAACCGGAGAAACATCCCAAGGGATCTGATTCTCAATTGTTTGTCTAGACATAAGATGCGTTGAAGGTAGAGAAGAAACAATACGCACATCTGATCTCAGCGTCTTCTTGAAATGCTCTACATCGAAAATATCTGAGAACTCACTGAGAACAAAAACACAAAAGCTATTGAATCAGTAACTCAAATCAAACACCCCCACGAAAAAACAAAACTTTTTTCTTTTACCTTTCGTCTCCCCAAACTCGATTCACCTGCAAAACAGGAACAACAAGAACAGCTTCAAGAATCATAGCGATGACAACAGCATCAACGATCTGATTCCGTTGCTGATTAAGTCCACCAGAGACAACAACAACAAGGAACCGTTTCTTCTCTTTAGAAACCCTAAACGATTTCTTCCTGTACTCCAAACTAAAATCCAAACAAGGCTTGTATCCTTCACCATTAGGCTGTTTCCAAAACTCTCTCTCTTCCTTCGTCATGTTCCCGGAGTGTCCACCTCTCGTCGGTAACGGAATCAATGCGGAAGCTCCGGTGACAGCGAGTGAAGTCAACATCTGATGGTGGTCGTCGACGTCAGAGATGAAGTATTTGAGAGAGGAAGTGGAAGATGGAGAGACGCAAGTTGACGACGCATGGTCTAAAGACGATGTTGTGAGGAACGAGATTCCCGAGAAAACGAGAGAAAGTGAGATGAGAAGAAGAAAGAACTGTGGAGGCGGGCATCGAGTTTGGTGATGGTGGTTTAGGTATCGAGGACTTGATTTCTTCGGGGGAGTGAAGAAGAGGAGGGAGAAATGGAGGAACGGAGATGGCGGATGTGATGTAAAGAAAGGGTTTTTGAGTGTTCTCATCGATTTCGCCATTGATGCAGCTCTTTCGATCGTCGAAGAAAAGCTTTTCTCACTGTGCAAAGAGAAGAGAGAGAGCGATTCAGTTACAGAGAGACTTCTGATTCTTGTTTTCCCGGGAAAATAAAGAGGCAGTGTACTAACGAACCGAGTTTATAATTTTCAAAAAGCTCCCTGTATTTATTATTTTATCAAAAATAAAGGCCGTAATTCTATTTTACCAGAATTAACCCCTTCAAACAATTGCTAAAATCTTCGCACATCAAAATCGCTGATTAAGTCGTCTCAACTTTCCAAGTGTATAGCAAAAAGTTATTATCACATTAACAAGTAAGCTGCGAGTTTGTAAACCAATCATCGTTTTGGTTAAAATTAGCGCAGTCTGGTATGCTGATTAGCTTTTTTACTAAAGAGAATGATTATCTCATATCTTGTTGAAGTACCAGCACTTATCAATATCAGATTCCGAGAAAAAAAAACGATTAGACAAATTACTTATTTTGTAAAGAGACTGCGAAAAATGCCGGAAAAAACTCTTGTCTCAGACAAGAGACAACAGATTAATATTCAGGAGTAAAAATTCTTCTCCAGATTTTGAATATTAGTCGAAAAGGCAAAGTGCAAGTACTAAAAGAACTGTCATTCCGCAGATGAGTGGATATATAGATGTGTCTCTCTCTTGTAGTAAGGAAAAGAATGGATTCTAACCAGAGGAGATGATTTGCTTGAAGATTCTTTGATCATCAAGACAATGCTTTTTTAACCTCTGATGTAACTTCCTGGGGAGCCTTCTCGGCGTGGATGTTTGTGAGAACATCCTTCTTTGCGTAGTAATTAATCACCTGTGAGCAAGGGAAAAAAGAACATGAACATGAATGCTAAAGATACAGCTTTCCATTTTAATAAGCCTGGAGATACATGAAGTAAGGAAATAATACCGGTTCAGTTTGACTGTGAAAAGCTGCTAGCCTCGACCTTAGAACTTCAGCGTTATCATCTTTGCGTTGGATCAGAGGCTCCCCGGTAATCTTGAATATCAAATAATGAAGAGAAGCAGTTGGTTAACATATGTTTGGGAGGGGGTTTGAATAACCAGATGAAAGATATCTAAGAGTCATTGTAAATCTTACATCATCAACTCCAGGGGTTTTGGGAGGCGCGAATTTTGTGTGGTAACTCCTGCCACTCGAAGGGTGGATCCATCGCCCTGTTATTCTTTCCTCCAAGATCGAGTCATCAATGGCAAAGTTGAGAACTTTGTCGATTTCAGTTCCTCGCCTCTTAAGCATCTCATCGAGCTGCAAACAAAAGACAAACCACCATAGTTAGGAACTGGTTACAATAATAACCAAAAGAACAAAGGAGAGAGTAGTCTTGTATTGTGAAGTACCTTCTCTGCCTGAGTAACAGTCCTGGGAAAGCCATCAAGGATAAATCCTTTTTGACATTTTGGCTTGTTCATGGCTTCATCAATTATACCAACAACCAAATCATCAGAGACAAGCTCTCCCTGAAGAAAAAACAATCACAAAGAATAACTATCCGATAAACAACCTAACTTAGCGAAAGTGGAAACGAACAACCAAACAGAATATATCTCAACGAAAGATAAAAGGAGCTGACTTTTTCCATAGCTTCTTTCGCCTTCACACCAAGAGGGGTTTTAGAAGCAACAGCAGCTCTTAACATGTCACCAGTGGATAAGTGACACAAACAATACTCATCCTTCACTACTGGAGACTGTGTACCTTTCCCTGACCCTGGAGGTCCTGCAAAAATTCACAGTAACAACAAAGCATTCTCAACATCCCATTCAAGCAATCACACAGGTTCAGACTTGATTTCCCACAACGAAAGATTCAGACTTTCAAAATACAGCACAAGAACCATATACATCACAATGCCATGGTTGTAAACTCAGGAAACAGAACCAAAAAGTATAATCGTAGTAGATCTGCAAAGTCTCAGGTCTATAAAACAAAGCAAACCCAATTGAGAAGAAACTCTAATAATTCCAATGATACGAAACATTAACTAGACTTCAAGCTCACTGATACAAATCTTCTCAGATCTAAAATTACCCACCAAAAAGTTTCGAAATTTCACCATAAACAAAGTTCAATTCTCCACAAAAAGAAACAAATAAGATCATGGATCTACCATTGCCACAACGAAGCGTATGCGAATTTAGTCGTATCCGAGAAAGTACCGATTTAGTGAGATTACTACTAACCTATGAAGATGAGGCGCTTATCAGGCTTTTGCGAACATTTCAAACGGCGGAGAAGCTCCGACATGAGATCCACCGTCTGAATATCTTCCAAATCCGCCGCAGCACCACCGGTCGCCATAGCTGATCTAGTTTCGCTCGCTGCTCTTGTTTTAGCTCAAAAAAAAGTCTTCGTTTTTCTCGACACAAGGGTTTTGCTTCTCACAAGTCAAAAAGGATATAGCAGTTACCGGGTCGGGTTTTAAAAACTCGGGTCGGGCCTTTTGATCTTGTAATTGTGTAAAGGATACTAAACAACCCCTTAAACTCACATTAATTTACAGTTATTGCCATTCATGTGACTTAAGTCCAAAAACAAAACTTTTAGGATTTAATAAAAGAGTTAATGTTATTCAATGGTTACATAAATAATAGGGGACCTTTCATACACACAATAATACCCGAATCTTTAAAGCATACACAAGTTTTTTCCTTTTCTAAAAGTGAATAAAGAGAAGAAAGCTATGGATCATAATATTAACATTGGTCACCATCAGAAGCAGCTTGCAACTGAGAAGCATATTGTAAATTCCACAAGATATCTTCGAAGGATGGTCGGCTTAAAGACTCCGGGGAAACACATTTGTTCATCAGAGTTATCACTCTTACTAAAGAATCGTTGCGACAAGTGTCTTGTACTGTAGGATTCACCATTCTTCTCCTCCCTTCTTCGCTCTCCAACGATGCCTTAATGAATTAGTAAAACATTTTTAGTTAGTAGAAAAAAGACCAAATCTTGTTTTGTCATGACTACGATCTTTGCGGAATACGTACCAGTTCATCTCGTAGAAATGCTTCTTCTCTAGCTGAGACAGATGGTCCAACGATTGATTGTAGAAGAATCAATCCAAAGCTGTAAACATCGTCTTCTAGCCTTGACATTTGCCATGATTTTGCTATTTCCTGATTTAGAAAATGTTACCATGAGAGTGATCAGTGTTTACTAGCTCTTGTTTTGCCATCATCAATGTTAGGATCAAAACATTAAAGAAACGAGCTTAACTGTGTTATGTCTTGTTGCTTCAGAGACAATGGACAAACCATAATCACTCAGCTTGGCAAATCGGTGTTGGTTAAGCAAGACATTGTTAGTCTTGAGTCTATTACTGAAGAATCCAGGAATTACTCCAGTGTGAAGAAAATGAACAGCCTTTGCAACACCTGTCAGAACATTTAGCCTCTCTGACCAATTCATACCCTTACCTGAACTATCATCTGCCGCAAAAAACGAAAACTTTAGTATTCTTTTTGTTAAAAAGACTGCAAAAAGATTTTAAAGTTTTAAAACAAGATTTTGAACCAACCTGAGAGACAAGATTGAAAGTTTCCATTTGGAATGTATTCATAAATTAAGAAGACTTTTTCGACGCTGTAATCATCTTTTCCTCCACAATCTATGCAATGACCTAACAAGCAAACAAGATTCGGATGTCTAAGCTTTGCAAGCAAATCCAACCTCAGTTTTAGATTCCTTATTGAGTATTTCTTTGATGAAGGTAAGCATCTTATAGCCACTTTTGTTCCATTCTCAAGATTTCCTTTGTAAAGCTGAAAAAGATATGAAGCAACAAGTCTCAGAATCTATCTAAAGAAGGTTGATGATACTGAAATTTAAAAAAGGTTTCAATGAACTTCATACCGTGCCATATAATGAGCTTTCACCGAGTATCATGGTCTTATCAAAGTTCTTTGTAGCTTTCACTATCTCTTCTAAGCTAAACTGTCTACATACTGGTAAATCCTCTGAGCCAAACTTGGATGTTTCAGAAACGTACCCTAATCACAATCACAAAAGTATAGTAAGTCAAATCATTATTCTCAATATTCAAGAACTGCGAGTTTTTAAGAAGAGAAAAACCTTACTTGCATTTGAGAGTATCTCAGAGGAAAATCCAATAGAAGGATGATTATCATGGACTGTCTTATGGTGAGAATGCTTCTTTGTTACTCCTTTTCTTCTAAGCAAGATGAATACACAGCAGACTACAACCAATATCGCCATTGATACACCAACTACCAAACCTACTATAGCTCCTTTCTTCCATTTTCTATCTCCTCCTGATCCATTTTCAGCTTCTGCTACAGCTTCAGCTTCTTCCTCCGCACGAACTTCTTTAACACAAAAAGATTGTGGATGCTGCTGTTTCTGTAGTGATAAACAGTTTCCATTGAATCTCAGCGTCATATCTTTCTTGCTGCTTAAGCAACGAGGAACTTTTCCCGTTAACTTATTGTCGGAAATGTCAATGAACCAAAGTTTGCTTCCGCATTTCAGATCATCAGGAAGTGAACCACTCAGAGAATTTCCCCTCAGGTCGATATACTCAATTGTAGACAACGAGAGTAATGAAGGATGTATCTCTCCTGATAGCTTATTACTCTTAAAGCTAAGAACTTTGAGATACCAATACGAATCAAACCAGCTAGGTAACGTGCCGTTAAAGAAGTTATGATCAAACCTGAAAGTTTCAAGCTTTACCATTGTAGATAGCTTAGGTGGTACTGATCCAAACAGAAAGTTATTACTCAAATCTAAATACTCAAGTGAAGATAAACGATGAAGTTTATCAGGGAGATGACCCCAAATCCCTAGAGAAGCTAGAGTAAGAACCCTAAGAGATTTTAGTCTTGACAGTGTAGTGACAAATGATTCGATTGAGAATCTATCAGATAAAGTGACGTTGGAGATAGGGAAACCCTCAAAGGTTTTGGCTTTTTCTGATGATTTGTCACCGAAGATGTTTAGCTCTGAGACTGAGTTGGAGAAACAAGTGATGTTCATCGACGGTGTTGCTTGTAAGTAGCAGAAACTTGTCTTGTGATCATACCAAGATTCTAGCTGTTGTGGGTATTCTAAGTGTTTTTTCAGCTGGAGAAGAACTTGTGCTTGTGAAGCTTGTAGCTGAGATAAGCCTAAACTGTAGAAACTCCATAGGAGAGATAACAAGAAGATGAATTTAAAGAAACCCATATGTCAGATTTTCAACTTAATTTCTCAGACAAGATCTGAGTATTTGATGAACCTACAATACAAAAGAAACAGAGATGAGTCACTTCAACATTAAAATGTTTTGTGATCCGGAACAAACCCAATAGTACAAAAAGAGGAAAAACAGAGTAATCTTGAAAACAAGTTTGAAAAACAGAGTAATCTTGAAAACAAGATTGAAAAACAGAGTAATCTTGAAAGCAGAGTAGTAGTAGTAGTACCTTAAATTTTAATAGTTTCAAACACTTATTTCTTTAGACATTAAGACTGGAACATATCGATAAATCAGAGGCAAAAGAGAACAAATTCTTTCAGTCACCGACACATAGCAGTGGTCGTGTAAGCAGAAGATACAAAGCAAAGAATCTTCAACGCGTGAAAGAGATTAAAAAAAAAAGAGCTCTTTTTGTTTGTTCACTTCAGGGTTTTTGTTAGGGAGAATAGATAGAATAGGTAAGTGAGAGAGTAGTAGTAACACAGTAGTGTTTAAATACAAGAATCTTTCTTTTCGATATGCATGAGTTAAATTTTGTGGGGTTAAAACACTCATACCTATAGAAAGTGACTTTATTTCATGCTACTAATTAAATTATCTTTATAACTAAAAAGACAAAAGCTTTCTGCATAATGTATACAATTATTAAACAAGTAGAGTAGTACTTATTACTATTGATAATTTTTTTTATTCCATATACTACGACATTATTGTGTGGAAGCTTTTGTATTTGTATGCATATAATTTGGGACCAAGTGATTCCGGAAGAAAACAAAGGAGAAGGTGTTAAATGTGGTGTCGTGATAATAGGAGTAGTCATCATATGTAGTTGAATAATAATGACAGTGCGTATTATTGTGATTTAACAACGATGGAGAACAAATAAAAACAATAACTACATATGATATTATATAGTAATTTTTTTGTGTGTAGCATATTAATTTTTATATAATATTTTTATGTATGGGCATCAAATTATTTTACATATGGGATAATGGGCATAGAATATTGTCATTTAGTAATAATCAATCTTAGTGCTTATTATATTTAGTAAAGAACCATTAAGCTTATTTCAGAAGCTAAAAAAGTGGTGGACCGGTGGGTGAAGTTTTAAATGAAGATTAGATGGTTGGTTGAGGCTTCGGGAATTGAGAGTTTATTTTATTATCTGGTACACTAGGCCTCCATCATTAAGTCACACAGCCTGTCCCTTCTACTGCTTCTATATCGAGTGTTCTAAAGAGTCAAAGATGTCTACCTAATTGACTCTTCAATTCACATTTGATTTTATAAACTACTACTAGAACTCAAAATACTTACATTAACAAGCCATTTTAAGTGAGAATAAGTTCGGCTATATTATTGTGGTGTGTGTGTCTGTGTGATAAGTCTTTTGATTTATAATATAAAAAATAGCTATTTAGTTTGAATGTATTTCATACAATGCACTGTTGATTGTATTAATATAACAATAGAACAGGGACGCTATATATATATATATATATATCTCTTTTTAAAATCAATTTCCTAATCATTGAGTTCTGAACTTCTGATAGAATAACTTTATGTACATTTATTTTGATACTATAGTATACTTTGAGGACCAAAGAAGAATAAAATCAACGTTAGTTATTTAACAAAAAATATGTATATGAATATCGAAAGCGATGGTGTATATAGTATATATAAATATGTATGTAAATAGCTTCTGCGTATGAATGAGGTAGATGGTGTTTAAAAAAAAAAAAGGTAGATGTGATAGCTTTGCTGTTCTTCCAAATTTCATAATGAGGCAATAATCAATATATATAAACAAACACCAAAATTAGAGTGATATATATTCTGAAAAGAATATTAAGATAGACTCGTATATTAATATCCCAAGTCAAACAACTCTTACGTATAATAATAGTAATGTACCTTTGACAATCTTTGCGTTCACAACTATCTATTTCAAGTAGTTTGACCATCAAAGAGTCACTTGGATAATTGTACGTTTACTAATTGATTAATACCGAAAACGCAACAACAAAAAAAAACAGATCACTATAGTAGTATTCATGGGTTTTAGATTTTGTTATAAGCTCTTCTGGAAACACAATTTATTTTGGTATCATTTATGATAATTGTCTTTTATATTATTTGAAATGTTATATTTTTATGAATTAGAAATTTGGTTGTACTTATTAACGTACGTCCTAATTTCTCATTCATATTAACAATATTTTTGTTAATAACTCATTTATTGGCTTCGATGCTATCTACTATGTCGCCAACTGCTCTTTTGTTGAATACACTTAAAGATCGAGCAATGCCATGCTAAAATCAATAGAAGTTTAGGGTAAATTTTAAAATTATGCCCTTGTATATATAAATATTTTTTTAGAAAATATATATTTTAATATATTAAAAAGGAAATATTATCATTTTCAAATATTTTCATTAAAAAGGAGATTTAATGAGTTAATATTATAAAAAAACAATTTTTTTATATAAAAGTTAGTTTTACTTTTTTTTTTTCAAATAAAAAGTCTTAAAGCACTATTTAAGAGTGAATATTAAAGCTATTTTTTTAAAAATGTGACATTTTAATTCTTTTATATTTGTGTGGCTAAGGGTATTTGCCCTTCATCTCTCTTACTAAGCACGACACTAAGCTGGAGGATTTCATGGACCATTACGAATCCTTGCGTTTGTTGGTTACACCAATTCAAATAAACCATAAATGAAGAACCTTGCAATCTTCTATGCCAACAAATGTAATAGTAAATATTTATATTTTTTTTTGTGAATTACATGTGTGAATACATATTACGACTAAAGATACTGCTGATTTCCTTCAATTAATATGCAGGGTAAAAATGTTGGTTCATTTAATAATAAATTTTGTTATATTTAATTAGTTAACAGAGTTGGATAAGACTACATTCAAACAATTCCCAAACAACCACAAATCGAGAGTGGTGGATCCAAAAATTAAATTTATGTAAGATAATACTCCCAAACAACCACAAATCGAGAGTGGTGGATCCAAAAATTAAATCGAGAGTGGAGTAATATTAAATTAATTTTATTTAAGATTTTTTTTAATATCTTAATAAAAATGATAAAATTTTGTTTTATTAATCGAATATGAGAAATATAAACAAAAATTTAGTTTTTGTATTGTATTTGTATGATATTTTAATATTATCTACAACACAAACCATGCATTTAAGAAAAAAAATAGTGGGGAAATAATTAAAAATTCATGTAAAATAGCACTAATCTAATATTTTTTTTAACTGCTAACCGTAACGTATGAAGAATAAAATAGTTAGAGAAGTATATGTCGTGGTGGTAAATGCCATAAACTGAGGCAAATTATGTATTCTGCTGTGATGAAAAAAAAAAAAAACAAAGTTTGTTCATTCCAATTGAAATTAATGGTCCGTCCGGTTCAAATGACCCGGTTAACGAAGAACCGGTTTTCAATTTTAATTGAAAGGTTTATCGTCTCTCCCATCCGAGATAAGAGAGAAAGGTTTATGTCGTCACAGATAATAGTTTTCTTCTTCTCTCACTCATCTCTCTCTCCAATTCCCGCTTCGATTCGATGAAACCTGCTTCTTTGCAAGGTTTCTCGTCGTCTTTTATCTATTCTGATGTTCGCAGACCAGCGAAAATGGCTGCTTTTAGTGCCCTCTCCCTATGTCCTCACACTTTCAACTTCCGGCCAAACTCTCGAATTAAGTGTTCCGTCACTTCTGCTCCTGCATCTTCTGGTATGTTGTTTCATTTCTCCTCTTCCTTTTCCTATTGAGTTCCTGGGTTTTTTTTTATACAGTTTAAGTTTTCCACTACTACTCTAATGGCTTTCAAGTATAAAAAAATTGAAACTTTATGGGATTTTAGGTTGATAGTGGCGATTTGGATATAGTTTCTTTGGAGATTATCACTCTGATTGTGCGAGTATACTCTCTGAATTTGGTGTGTTATGTAATGGTCTGATTAATCAAGTGGTTGTTTTGTGTATTGAGTTGCTTTGTTCTTATATAATTGTTGATTCTGGTTTTCTTGTTTCTATGTATCAGGCACATCTTCGTCCTCTAAGACACCGCGTAGAAGATCAGGTCGACCAGAAGGAGTTGGTAAAAGCATGGAGGACTCTGTCAAACGTAAAATGGAACGGTTTTATGAAGGAACCGATGGACCGCCTCTCCGTGTTCTTCCCATTGGTGGCCTTGGTGAAATTGGAATGAATTGTATGCTTGTTGGAAACTATGATCGTTACATTTTAATCGACGCTGGTATTATGTTCCCTGAGTAAGTCCTTGAGACATATGCATCTTGTTTATTATATTGGCGACATCCTTCTTCTTTTTCCTTGGTATGTAACTTTCTATTGAAAACGTTGCTGTATGATGATACAGCTACGATGAGCCTGGTGTCCAGAAAATAATGCCAGACACAGGGTTTATCAGACGGTGGAAACACAAAATTGAAGCTGTTGTTATAACGCATGGTCATGAAGATCACATTGGTGCGTTGCCTTGGGTAAAGTCTTCTTCCATTCCTAGAAAAAGGCCAGAATAAGCCCCATAGACCATTTGGAGATTTCTAGATTGAGTTGGTTTTGTTTTTTAGTTAACAGTTGAGCCTCATATGTGTATAATGCAGTTCTTTTCCTCTATCCATTTTTAGCTTCTGCCCTTTTCCTTAACCAATACTCTTTTTCATGAGCAGGTTATCCCAGCATTGGACCCTAATACACCGATATTCGCATCATCCTTCACCATGGAGGTGATTTACACCTTGGTTCTTGACATTTATTTTTCTGTTTCAATAAGTTTCTTTTTGTTATTTATTAACAGCTACTAAGCTTAGATGTATAGCTTCAGTTCAAAATGTATCAGTTAGAACTGTCATTTTAGTTGCCTATGTCATATCATGCTTAATCTTCTCTTGCGTTTTTACTCACAAAACTTTTTGTTTGTCTGTGCAATAGCTTATAAAGAAGCGCTTGAAGGAGCACGGAATCTTTGTTCAATCTAGACTTAAGACATTTAGCACTCGAAGGAGATTTATGGCTGGACCATTTGAGATAGAGCCCATTACAGTTACACATTCTATTCCTGATTGTAGTGGTTTATTCCTCCGCTGCGCTGATGGTAATATTCTCCACACTGGAGATTGGAAGGTAGAGTAACCCCCTCATAAATTATTTTCTGTCCTTTATATAGTCATCAAGCCGCATGAGATAATTTGATTAATAACAGATTGATGAGGCACCATTGGATGGAAAAGTCTTTGATCGTGAAGCTTTGGAGGAGCTCTCAAAGGAAGGAGTCACGTTGGTAAGGATTTCTGTACAGAGTCATACTCTTATTATCTGATGTTGAAAGCAGATGACTAAGATTGAGAATGGTTATACTGACTACTGAGTACTAGGTGAGAAATTTAAAACAATTTTCCATCTCTTACACAGATGATGAGTGATTCAACAAATGTGTTGTCACCTGGAAGGACGATTAGTGAAAAGGTGGTAGCAGATGCTCTCGTAAGGAATGTGATGGCGGCCAAGGGAAGAGTAATCACAACTCAGTTTGCCTCTAATATACACCGTTTGGGAAGTATAAAAGCTGCTGCTGATTTAACTGGTCGAAAGTTGGTATGTGTTTTTCCTCTCATATTTTTGCTTTGACCAAGTCTTGCCAATTTTCCATCGAGATTGTAGATAATTTTCCAACTCCTGGTAGCAATGTTTTCCCCCATAGATTTCAGCTTCCACGATTCTCTGTCCTGTCACCAAAATTTCCTCAAATTATGGCATCAGTTTTCATTTAGGAAGTTAAAAGAACAAAATTTTGTCTTTTATCTAGGTCTTTGTTGGCATGTCGTTGAGGACATATCTAGAGGCAGCTTGGAGGGATGGAAAGGCTCCAATTGACCCGTCAAGTCTGGTATAAGACCTTTCTCTTGTATAATGAATTTGTTTTTACATACAAAGCGCCAACACCAACGATATGTGGTTTGATGATTATCGTTTATCCTTTTGTAATGTTTACCCAGGTGAAAGTGGAAGACATTGAAGCATATGCTCCTAAGGACTTGCTGATTGTCACGACTGGATCACAAGTAAGTTAATCTTGTCAACTTGTGGAGTGGCTGTTTTAATTCGACTTCCTAGCTAATTTACTTGTTACCCTTATTTGACAATGGCTCTAATCAGGCAGAACCACGCGCTGCCCTGAATCTTGCATCATATGGGAGTAGTCACGCATTCAAACTTACCAAGGAAGACATAATTCTTTACTCAGCGAAGGTATTAGAGATTATATTATATGAATATGTACATGTGCTTCAGAGCATGTAGTAAAATGGAGGCTGGGATCGCTGATATCTATTCTCGGTTTAATGTTTTACTCAAGGTAATCCCAGGCAATGAATCACGAGTAATGAAAATGATGAATCGGATAGCAGATATTGGGCCAAATATTATCATGGGTAAGAATGAAATGCTGCACACATCTGGTCATGCCTACCGTGGAGAATTGGTAAGCGGCTGCTTTTCTCCTAAGGTTTCTTGATACGTACAAGCTTTGTTGCCACCTTTGCCTTTTTTTCTCTTTCCACTTCAACAATATTAGGCTTTTAGGGCATATGTAAAGAAATAAAGGCAATATTTATTTCATTTTGATTATGTGTCTAGGGGAGAATTTTGTTTCTAATGATTTTAAATTTTCCGTGAATTTTGTTTTGAAGGAAGAGGTTCTTAAAATAGTTAAGCCGCAACATTTTCTACCTATACATGGAGAACTTTTGTTTCTTAAGGAGCATGAGTTGCTTGGGAAGTCTACTGGGATTAGACACACTACTGTAAGTCTCTCACCAAAGATTTATATACTCATGGTAGGTAGATAGCATGCATCATCTTTATGGGTTGTGATGAAATAGGTTCAAATTGCATCTGGTAACAAAGTGCCTCGACCATGATCAACTTAAAACATAATTTTCGTGGAAGAATCAATTTATTATCTCTGAAATATAAAATAAATAAACGCTTTGTCTCTGGTACTGAACCTAGGTCAACTTTTGCTGAATGTTCCCCTTTTTTTCTTAACTTTCCCCAACTTCAGGTTATTAAAAATGGAGAAATGCTTGGAGTATCTCACCTGAGAAATAGAAGGGTTTTGTCCAATGGATTTAGCTCTCTTGGGAGGGAGAATTTGCAGGTTGGTTTTATTGTCACTGTTGTGTTCTATTTTGATGGGGTAAATGACTTGAGAAGATATTGAATAATCCTAGCCTTGCTGCAGTTGATGTACAGTGATGGTGATAAAGCATTTGGCACATCAAGTGAACTATGCATTGATGAACGACTAAGAATTTCTTCTGATGGCATTATAGTTCTGAGGTAAATCTGAATTGTTAGAATTCTCTGCCAATGCATTACCTAAAGATAATTACTCATTTCTTTGTATGGTTTTCTATAATCCAGCATGGAAATCATGCGTCCGGGAGTCTCAGAAAACACCTTGAAAGGAAAAATAAGAATCACAACGCGGTGCATGTGGCTTGACAAAGGAAGACTTTTAGATGCACTTCACAAAGCTGCTCATGCTGCTCTGTCAAGTTGTCCTGTGAATTGTCCCTTGTCTCACATGGAAAGAACGGTCTCCGAAGTGTTGAGGAAGATTGTGAGGAAGTACAGCGGAAAGAGACCTGAAGTCATTGCTATAGCCACTGAAAATCCAATGGCAGTCCGAGCTGATGAGGTCAGCGCAAGGCTGTCTGGTGATCCAAGTGTTGGTTCTGGAGTTGCAGCTTTAAGGAAAGTTGTTGACGGGAACAACAAAAGAAGTCGACCTAAGAAAACACCTTCACAAGAAGATGCCCCAAAAGAAGTAGATCGGACTTTGGAAGGTAAATGTCTCACTTACGCATTTGTAGATGCATATTCGGGTTTTAGTGATGTAATCTAACATGCTTCACTCATGCAGATGATATTATTGATAGTGCAAGACTACTGGCTGAAGAAGAAACTGCGGCATCAACGTACACAGAAGAAGGTGACATGCCCGTTGGGAGTTCCTCAGAAGAGTCTGACGATTTTTGGAAATCGTTTGTCAATCCATCATCACCACCTTCACCGGGTGAAACCGAAACTATGAATAAGGTAACTGATACGGAGCCTAAAACAGAGGATAAGGAAAGCAGCAGAGACGACAATGATCCATCTGATACTTCAGATTCTGAAACTAAGTCATCATCAAAACGTGTGAGGAAGAATAAATGGAAACCGGAGGAGATAAAGAAGGTAATCAGAATGCGTGGAGAGCTGCACAGTAGATTTCAAGTGGTGAAAGGTAGAATGGCATTGTGGGAAGAGATCTCTTCAAATCTATCAGCTGAAGGATTCAACCGAAGCCCGGGACAATGCAAGTCTCTCTGGGCGTCACTTATTCAAAAATACGAGGTTCGTCTCTTGAACATATGAATATCTGTATGTAGCTGTTGATTTGATGTTCATGTTTAAAAGATAAAAAGCAAGTAAGATTGATCTACACATTTTTTTTTTGGCAGGAGTGCAAGGCTGAGGAAAGAAGCAAGACGAGTTGGCCACATTTTGAGGATATGAACAACATTTTGTCAGAGTTAGGCACACCTGCATCTTAAGTTATCTGCCCAAAAGAATCTATCTCCAAGTTTCTTAAATTGAACAGAGGGCATTCATTATATTATATGTATGTAACATGTAAGATGATTTTGTCTGTAGAAGCTATCAAAGCAGAATCCAAATGCTCAAGGTAGAAGAAAGCCTAGACAAGTCTTTTTTGGTTTAGTTTTTAAATTCGGTTTGGCTTACAACACATTTATAAACCGGATTTTGTTCAAATTTGGATGGTAATGTGGGTTTATATTGGTTCTGCTCGGTTTGATTTCATATCCAAACACTAATTCTTGATTAAATCCAAATTAATGTAATGCTTTTAATGCATCTTCTTCTCTCATATTTTAGCTTTGACTATGTTTTGTATAGTTTACCAACTCCTGGTAGCAATTTTTTTTCCCCATAGCCATTCTATGTCATGTCGTCAAAGTTTTCTCAAATTATGCAGCATCAATTTTTCAATAAAGTTAACAAAATTTCATTTGTTTTTATTTTACCTCTAGGTCTTTGTTGGCATGTCGTTGAGGACATATCTAGAGGCAGCTTGGAGGAATGGACAGGCTCCAATTGACCCCTCAAGTCTGGTATTTTTTTTTTACATACATATGTTCTGATGCAATTTCGATCCACATTTTTCTATTCTACTGCTTATAAAAACAGCTAAATAAAAATACTGCAAATAATTAATTATATTGAATTAGGAAAATCATTTAGGCCCATTTAGTTTGGTGTATATTGTATATAAAAAGAAAGAAACCCTACTACGGATCGAGGACTTGTGTCTGTTATTTTTTTTTTGGTAAGGAGGACTTGTGTCTGTTATTAGATTTTTAGGGTTAGAGGGATGAGCAGTCTCGTCGTCTCAAGGAAGTGGGAGGAACCGGCGAAGGCTGCTAAAATAGCGGTATGGTGGGACATGAAGGACTGTCCGATCCCAGAGGGTTATGATGCTCGTCTCTTCCGTCCGAGTTTAGAAGCGGCATTCAAGAGTGTTGGCTACTCTGGTCCTGTCTCCATCACTGCCTATGGCGACCAAACACAAACCGCTGATCACATCCTGCGAGTGCTCTCTTCCACTGGAGTCGCTGTTGCACATACCAGACCCGGTAAGTCCAAATTTTATCGATCTCTGGAAATTTCCTCTATATATTTAAAGTGGAAGTAGCACTGACACGGGAACTGGTTCGGTAGTACTATAATAAAACAACACATTTATCCTCACTCTTTTTTTTTTTTTTTTTTTTTTTTGTGTGTGTTTTGCTCTGTTCTGTTTATTTCTTTTATTTAATAAACTCCCAAATAATAATTAGTAAAATAATTTAGCAAACGCTTAATAAGTTAATAGCTGACTTAATCCTTTTCTTTTTCTTTGGTACTGGCTGGAACAGAAAGCACATTTAACCTCACTTTTTGTGTTTTTGCTCTGTTTTGTTTTGGTTAAGCAAACGGTTAATACTTTAATTAGCTAAAGTAATCCTTTTTTTTCCTCTGTACTGGAACAGAAAGCACAAACTCACTCATGTATGCGGATATGGTGGAATGGCGAGGTAAAAATCCTGCTCCGGCTTCAATGATGATCATATCCAATCAGGTGCACACTGTCTTCGCTTGGGATCTGGCCCGGCTACAACAACGGACGCTATACAACCTTTTTCTGGTTTATTCAATCAAGTATCAATATATGACAATCCTGAAAACTTGTAGAGAGTGGGTTTGGGAAAGATTACTAGGGTACGCGGATGATGAGACCAGAAGGGCACCACTTGTTCAGGAGAAGTGCAGTGACCCGGGCGAGTTATCATCTGCCACGCTTTACTGCAAATCTTGCAACTTCGATTCCCAAAGCCCTGAAAATTTCAGGAAGCATCTCTCGAGTTATAAGCATAAACGAGAAGTACGTATCCTCTATCTCTCTCTCTATATATATATATACTTGTAGAGAGTGGGTTTGGGAAAGAGTACTAGGGTACGCGGATGATGATAATAATGAGACCAGAAGGGCACCACTTGTTCAGGAGAAGTGCAGTGACACGGGCGAGTTATCATCTGCCACGCTTTACTGCAAATCTTGCAACTTCGATTCCCAAAGCCCTGAAAATTTCAGGAAGCATCTCTCGAGTTATAAGCATAAACGAGAAGTACGTATCCTCTATCTATCTCTCTCTCTCTCTATACTTGTATATGAATTGTTTCATTGTCTACTACACATTTTGAGCAACTACCTCTGTTTCCACTCTCTGTCAAGCAGGAGGCTATAGACCCTACGCAGAAAGTAGTTGACTGTGTAACAGAGAAGTGGGCAAGGGACTACCCGGCGACGCCTGAATACGCGACAGCTCAGATAGCGGTGTGGTGGGACTTGTTTGAATGTCCGATCCCCAAGGGATATGATGCTCGTCGGGTCCGGCCGAGTTTAGAAGCGGCATTCAAGAATCTTGGCTACTCTGGTCCTGTCTCCATCACTGCCTTTGGCGACCTAAACCGTATCCCTGATCACCTCCTGCGAGGGCTCTCTTCCACTGGAATCTATGTTGTGCATAACGGTTACGGTTAGTCCATTTGGTTATCCATCTTTGGAATTTTGGGGCGGTTTAAAAATATTCATCTGTGCCTACTGATCAATGGCTGCTTTCCTTTGTTGAAACAGCTTACAAAGAAACTCTAATTTACGAAGATATTGCGAATTGGGTAGATTCTAATCCTCCTCCGGCTACTATTATGGTCATAGCGAATAGGTTGGAACCGGTCTATCCAGTTTCTCTTGTCAAGCTACTACAAGTGCAAAAACACAAGCTTTTTCTGGCTTATTTATCTAGGCCTCGCAAAATGTCTGCCCTGCTCACTTCTGCCGAGTGGCTCTGGGAAAGGTTACTTGCAGGTGTTTGTTTGTCTGTCTGTCCTCTCATCGATCATCCAGTACTGTTTGACGTAACGATTAAACTAATTACGATGTTTCTTTTCCACAGTTTCAGAGACAAGAAAACACGTTCTTCACAAGTGCAGTACAAGTGAAAGTTTTTCCACAGTTTCAGAGACAAGAAAACACGTTCTTCACAAGTGCAGTACAAGTGAAAGTTTTTCCACTCTTTCAGAAACAAGTGGACACGTTCCTCGCAAGTGCAGTAAAAGTGAAAGTTTTTCCACTCTTTCAGAGGCAAGAAAACACCTTCTTCAGTATGGCAGTAAAAGTGGAAGTTTTTCCACAGTTTCAGGGGCAAGAGTACACGTTTTCTCCACTTGTTCAGAGGCATTTAGACACGTTATTCAGAAGTTCAGTAAAAGTGAAAGTGATAGGGGTGAATCTACCTCAACATTTAATTGCGAAATATGCTACTGTTATTACGAAAGCCTAGATGATTTCAGGACGCATCTCTCAACTGAAGAACATACACAACAAGTAAGTTATCCCTCTCTCTCGCTGTCTGTCTCCTTGTATCATAATTAACATTGTTTCATTGTCTAACCATTTGAGCATTAACCTGTTTAACTGTTTCCACTCTCGTCCTCATGCAGGAGGGTTATATTAATGGGTATTATCAATCTAGGGAGAAGGTTCATTCGGCCGAGTACGATCCAGAGGGTTGGCTAGAGGCAAGTTTTTCTTAATCTTAACTAAAGATTTGTTGCTAAAACATTAATTGAAAGAAGAAAGTGTGCTTCTTGATTCAGTCGTAGAGACAGAGATAAAAAAAAAAAAAAAGGTCCCATGTTTCCAAAATGCTCATGTTTCATTCATATACAATGTTGTAGGTATGCGAGATGAGACGTAAGGTGAAGAAGGAAACTAAGTCATTCGAGTACGATCGAGGGCATTGGCTCCGACAGGCAAGTTTTTCTTAATGAAAGCTAAATATTTTCAACAGATAGAATGCTATTTTCTCATCAAACAGTTGGGGTCCCCAAATGTGAAAATAGAAACCATGAAATTGGTTTACTGACTCTGTTTTGTGCTCATGTTTCATTATTTGATATACAATGTTGCAGGAAAAACGTAGGAGGAAAGCATTCCGGACGATTTTTCCTCTTCGTTTACGTCTTACTAATCGTGGTGGGCGTAGACCTCGACGAAAGTCTCCAACCTGCAAGAAAGAGTAATGTGTATTTTATAAATATATGTTAGTAATTTAAAATAAAACCTGAAAGTCTCATGTTGTCAATTTTCCAAGGGCTCATTGTTTCATTATTTGATATCTTCTTGTAGGTAGAAGAGATCAAACATAGGAGGAAAGTATTGGGGACGGATCTCAAACCTACAAGAAAGAGCAGCGGTGAAATTTGTTACCAAGTCGTCATCACTATGAGTCGTGGAAGCTGTGTAATTTTTCGTTTGTATGTTTCAATTTGAAGCACTATTGTATTTTTCATTTCGTTTTGCTTGTTTAAAATGCTTATATAAGCAAGTTACTGATGGTAGTAATGTTATTTGTAATTTAAAATTGAAGGTTGTTGTTTTTCAAATTTATTGAATGCCATAGAAATCTTTTTCAAGTTTCAACTTCGAAAGGAACACCATCAGAAAACCTCCTCCCTCTTCTATATCTTGGGCCATACGGAGAGTTCAACACCCTCACCGTTTGATATACACAGTAAGCAAGCCAACAAATGGGCCAACAAATGGGCCAACAAATGGGCCGTGTACATAACGGGACTTTTTCACCCTTCCTTAACCGCAGCGTTTTTAGATATTTTTCGGGCTAAACGCCGCGTTTTGTAGAGGAAGTCTCTAAGCGAGTTAGAGAGTCTCTTTTGTGCTGTTGTCGTCGACTCGTCTCTACCGGCGACTTTTGATCGGAGATTCTCATTCTCAGAAGAGGGCAAGCCCTTGAAAAATATTGAGAGTTGGGGAAATAGGAGTAGGTAAAATTGAGAAAATCAATGGTAAAGATTTTTGAGTTACGACGCTGCTTTTGCAGAGAGATAGATAGATACTTAGCCAAGAACCAGCCAGTAGTATTCTCCGATCTCACCGACGATTTCGGGAAGATTGGGTCTGTAAGAATGGAGGCCCTAATCTCCACTTCATTGGCACTCACTTCGGAAAATGTAAAGTTCAGGTAAAAAGGTTCATCATGCTTTCATAAGACTATATTATTAGTAGCTTTGGTTAGCTTTTAGCTCCCATAGGCCAACTTCGTTAAAAAGGAAATAACAAAAATTTGAATCTTTTTATTTGGTTTTGGGAATGAATTGTTTACAGGTTGCAGATTGTGATACAAGAGAATTCACAGATTGGAAATGTCTGTTAGTGACTTTGGTGGAGCAATGGGCCAATCATTCTATCAAGGAATCTGTTGTGTTGTATCTGAAAGATTGGCACTTTGTCAAGGTGCTTATCTGAGGTTTAAGTTACTTTCTCTTTAGATTAAGTGAAGCAAAGAGAGAACCAATATCTTTATATATGTAATCAATGTGAGAGTTGATTGTGCTGAATGCAGGAGTATCGCCGCTGTTTTCTGATGATTGGCTTAATATCTATCTAGACAATTACCATATGCATGAAGGATAGAGATAATTTCCAGAAGTATGATCAAATTAGCTGCTCTGATTATCGGTTTGTTTATATGGTCTGAGTAAGAAGATCAAACACACTGTTTGAGTGTTTTGGCCTTTGGATAAAGCTGATGATTTCTGTACTCTTGCCTACAGGATCGATCTTGGACACCTCTACACGCTGCTGTATTTAGATCTTATAGTTGGTCACTAACGTATGTTGTAAATAAAGGATGGCTTTTTCTTCCTCCTCCTTAAAGTCTGACATGCAAGTCTTTTTTTTTTTTTTTTACTATTGGTCATGTAACCTTTTGACCTTTCTGTGAAGTGTCTGTGATCCACATTTCTTCTTCACTCATGTGTTAGCCTTATAGTTAGATGAGTATTGTGTTTATATAACATCTTTAAAGAGGTGAAGGAAACTTAATTCCCCGCTTTTAAGAAGGTAAATCAGCTGGTCTTTCCCTCAATCTGTAAGCTCTTCTTTCACCACGTCTTTAATCACATTTTATGGTTTGCATTCAGACCACCTGGCTTGAGTGCATTCAAGAACCCGGTGAAGTTATCTTTGTTCCCAGTGGGTGGCCTCATCAAGTATATAACTTGGTATCTCTCTCCCTCTTTCTCTTTCCCTCTCATTGTATGTACACCAACATTTGTTTTCTTGAATTTTCTCGATTATCTTTTTTACAGGAAGACACGATATCTATTAACCACAACTGGCTCAACGCATACAACCTATCTTGGGTGGTAATGAACAAAATTATGCAGCATCAATTTTCATTAGAGAAGCTAAAAGAACAAAATTTCATTTGTTTTTATTATACCTAGGTCTTTGTTGGCATGTCGTTGAGGACATATCTAGAGGCAGCTTGGAGGGATAGAATGGCTCCAATTGACCCGTCAACTCTGGTATAAGACCTTTCTCTTGTATAATGAACTAGATAAAGGCCCGCACGATGTGCGGATTTAAAAATTGTTTGAAAAAATAAATCCTAAATTTAAAACAATTTTTCAAAAATATATAAAGAAATTTTTTTTTTCTAAAGTAAATATATAAATAGTTTAACTTAGAGAATATTTGTATTTACCTTCATACATTTATTTATATTTCTATATTTTTAATATATTATAACATTTATTATAATAATTTAAAGCTAAATTATATCCCACTAAAACTTTTGCCAAATATTCATCATTACAAATATTATTATTGTCAAATTTCAAAAACGTTTCACAACTTATTCACAAAATATTTTACATGCAACAAATTCATCAAAGCAACATCTAATAAGTAACCACATACAATTTTACTCTATTTTTTACCATTAAAAATATGTTCTTACACCCAAAATTATTTTATTGTTAAAGTATGCTTTTTATCACCACCTATAAAATGTCTTCTAAACAAATTAAACAAATTTTATGTTGCTTTACTTTCATTTTGGCATAATTATAGTTCTTATAATTACTAAAATTATTTTGTGACATAATTTCTTTAACCATGAAGTTTTTTTACTCCAAATATTTTGGATAACCAACTGGTGAAAATTATTTACTCAATTACAATGATTTTATGACTAACCCAATAAAAATTGAGAAATTGAAAGAAATTTAATATAATATAATAAAAATAAAAATTTGAAAATTATAATCATGATGGTATATATAAGTCTTAGATAATTCAGATATACAAAATAGAAAACCTTTATATACAATCCAAAACATGACATATGTCATAATCATGTTAAGGATCAACGACCTATTTAATCTTCAGAAGTATCCAATTTTACCAAAACAACTTAAACCTCGTCTCAAATATTCTCGAATCATAAATTCTCAACTTATTTTTACCCGAATAAAAAGTAGGGCGACAATATCCTAGAGAGGAGGATAATTTATTAATTATTCTCAACTTATTCTCAACTTATTCTTTTGACATAATTTATTAATAATAATATACATGCTTAGTGAATTATTTTTTTGTTTATACATGTCAAAATCTTATTGAGAAAACACGTATAACATAAGTAGCTTATAATGGAAAATATATTAGTTTTGTTAATTTTTCTTTTTGATTTAGAATTTTTTTTGGATAAGCATGTAAATTTTATTTAGATTTAATATTATTTTTTTAATTAGCTGTTTTGAAAATAATAATTTTTGGCACGTGTCAACATTTCATCAGTATACTTGACATGTGGCTAATTTGAAAACCCAACTTTATATAATAAGATTTGTAATATAATAAAATATTAGTTCAAGCTTTTTTCCTAAGAATACCAATCGGTTCTCCATGATCTTCGTTTTCTTCGCATGTGCCTTCACAAATCTTGTTGCAGTATTCAGTGTCCGAAATTGGCTAACCATAGAGACATATTTTTTTTTTTTTTTTTGTGCAAACAAAGATATAAAATTTAATGTGCTAGGTTATATAGTATAATTATACAACCAAATATGGATGGCACATAGTATATTTATTTTACCATGTAATGGTTGAGAATCTTTGTAACAGTGAAACTTTGATATGGATGACGCATAGTATATTTATTTTAGTTGTTTTGTTTTTAATATAATAAGATTACAATTATATTATGCTTTGTTTTACCAAGCTTGAAAATTGTGATTTTTGTTTTACTCACTTTGATCTCTAATCATTAAAATTGACACGTGTCATAATCTGGCAAATATTTAACTTTGATTTTTGATCGTTAAAATTAACACGTGTCACGATCAGGTGAGTTACTAACTTTGTAAAATTGACATGTGTTACGATCTGATGAGTTACTAACTTTGATCTATGATCGTTAAAATTGATACGTGTCATGATCTGGTGAGTTTTTAACTTTGATCTCTGATCGTTAAAATTAACACGTGTCACGATCTGGTGAGTTACTAACTTTGAAAACCAAGGTTTATATAATAAGATTTGCTTTTAGAAGCATGAGTTGAATTAGGAAAATCACTTTAGGCCCATTTAGTTTGGTGTATATTGTATATAAAAAGAAAAAAACCCTACTACGGATCGAGGACTTGTGTCTGTTATTTTCTTTGGTAAGAAGGACTTGTGTCTGTTATTTGATTTTTAGGTTTAGAGGAATGAGCAGTCTCGTCTCAATGTGGTGGGAGGAACCGGCGAAGGCTGCTAAAATAGCTGTGTGGTGGGACATGAAGGACTGTCCGATCCCAGAGGGTTATGATGCTCGTCTCTTCCGTCCGAGTTTAGAAGCGGCATTTAAGAGTGTTGGCTACTCTGGTCCTGTCTCCATCACTGCCTATGGCGACCAAACACAAACCCCTGATCACCTCTTGCAAGTGCTCTCTTCCACTGGAGTCGCTATTGCACATACCAGACCAGGTTAGTCCAAATTTTATCGATCTCTGGAGTTTAGAGTTTAAATTTCCACTATCCTTACCCTACTTGAAGTAGCACTGTTACGTGAACGGGTTCGGTAGTATATATATACATACAAAACTAAACATTTAACCTCACTTTTTGTGTTTTTTGCTCTATTTTGGTACTGGAACAGAAAGCACAAACGCACTCATGTATGCGGATATGGTGGAATGGCGAGGTAAAAATCCTGCTCCGGCTTCAATGATGATTATATCCAATCAGGTGCACACTGTCTTCGCTTGGGATCTGGCCCGGCTACAACAACGGACGCTATACAACCTTTTTCTGGTTTATTCAATCGAGTATCAATATATGACAATCTTAGAAACTTGTAGAGAGTGGGTTTGGGAAAGATTACTAGGGTACGCGGATGATGATAATAATGAGATCAGAAGCGCACCACTTGTTCAGGAGTTATCATCTGCCACGCTTTACTGCAAATCTTGCAACTTCGATTCCCAAAGCCCTGAAATTTTCAGGAAGCATCTCTCGAGTTATAAGCATAAACGAGAAGTACGTATCCTCTCTCTCTCTCTCTCTCTATATATATATATATATATATACTTGTATATGAATTGTTTCATTGTCTACTACATATTTTGAGCAACTACCTCTGTTTCGACTCTCTGTCAAGCAGGAGGCTATAGACCCTACGCAGAAAGTAGTTGACTGTGTAACAGAGAAGTGGGCAAGGGACTACCCGGCGACGCCTGAATACACGACAGCTCAGATAGCGGTGTGGTGGGACTTGTTTGAATGTCCGATCCCCAAGGGATATGATGCTCGTCGGGTCCGGCCGAGTTTAGAAGCGGCATTCAAGAATCTTGGCTACTCTGGTCCTGTCTCCATCACTGCCTTTGGCGACCTAAACCGTATCCCTGATCACCTCCTGCGAGGGCTCTCTTCCACTGGAATCTATGTTGTGCATAACGGTTACGGTTAGTCCATTTGGTTATCCATCTTTGGAATTTTGGGGCGGTTTAAAAATATTCATCTGTGCCTACTGATCAATGGCTGCTTTCCTTTGTTGAAACAGCTTACAAAGAAACTCTAATTTACGAAGATATTGCGAATTGGGTAGATTCTAATCCTCCTCCGGCTACTATTATGGTCATAACGGATAGGTTGGATCTGATCTATTCAGTTTCTCTTGTCACCCTACTACAAGTGCACAAACACAAGCTTTTTCTGGCTTATTTATCTAGGCCTCGCAAAATGTCTCCCCTGCTCACTTCTGCCGAGTGGCTCTGGGAAAACTTACTTGCAGGTGTTTGTTTGTCTGTCTGTGCTCTCATCGATCATCCAGTACTGTTTGAAATAACCATTAAACTAATTACGATGTTTCTTTTCCACAGTTCCAGAGACAAGTGGACACGTTCTTCACAAGTGCAGCACAAATGAAAGTTTTTCCACAGTTTCAGAGACAAGAAAACACGTTCTTCACAAGTGCAGTACAAGTGAAAGTTTTTCCACTCTTTCAGAAACAAGTGGACACGTTCCTCGCAAGTGCAGTAAAATTGAAAGTTTTTCCACTCTTTCAGAGGCAAGAGAACACCTTCATAATTGCAGTAAAAGTGAAATTTTTTGCACAGTTTCAGAGACTAGAGTACACGTTTTTTCCTCTAATCTAGAGGCAAGAAGCCGCGCTATTCAGAAGTTCAGTAAAAGTGAAAGTGAATCTACCTCAGTATTTTATTGCGAAATGTGTCTCTGTTATTACGAAAGCCTTGATGATTTCAGGACGCATCTCTCAACTGAAGAACATACACAACAAGTAAGTTATCCCTCTCTCTCGCTGTCTGTCTCCTTGTATCATAATTAACATTGTTTCATTGTCTAACCATTTGAGCATTAACCTGTTTAACTGTTTCCACTCTCGTCGTCATGCAGGAGGGTTATATTAATGGGTATTTTCAATCTAGGGAGAAGGTTCATTCGGCCGAGTACGATCCAGAGGGTTGGCTAGAGGCAAGTTTTTCTTAATGTTAACTAAAGATTTGTTGCTAAAAGGCCCCAAAACATTAATTGAAAGAAGAAAGTGTGCTTCTTGATTTAGTCGTACAGACAGAGATAAAAAAGTCCCATGTTTCCAAAATGCTCATGTTTCATTCATATACAATGTTGTAGGTATGCGAGATGAGACGTAAGGTGAAGAAGGAAACTAAGTCATTCGAGTACGATCGAGGGCATTGGCTCCGACAGGCAAGTTTTTCTAAATGAAAACTAAAATATTTTCAACAGATAGATGCGATTTTCTCATAAAACAGTTGGGGTCCCCAAATGTGAAAATAGAAAGCATGAAATTGGTTTACTGACTCTGTTTTGTTGCTAAAAGACCCTAAAACATTGAAAAAAGAAAGTGTGGCTTCTAGATTCAGTTGTAGGGACTGAGATAAATAAATAAATAAATAAAAGTCCCATGTTTCCAAATGCTCATGTTTCATTATTTGATATACATGTTGTAGGAAAAACGTAGGAGGAAAGCATTCCGGACGATTTTTCCTCTTCGTTTACGTCTTACTAATCGTGGACGTAGACCTCGACGAAATTCTCAAACCTGCAAGAAAGTATAATGTTTATATTATACTAGAAGTCATGGAAAATATATTAAAATTTTATATCTAATATCATGTAGCGGGTTACAAATTTCTTTTACCATGCATTAAAGAGAGATGCGTTTTTATAATTTCAATAACTATGCATTGAACTGTATTTAATCTAATGAAAAGATTTCCGTTGCAAATATTTATGTTACAAAACTTATGACACCAAATTCCATAATTCCCAAATTTGTAACTGTCAATAAAATATTTTGAACGTAAGAGTAACATCTATCTAACATTCAAATAGTATTGTATGTATATATAGCCATAGGTAGACATTTACTTAAATATTTGGACTCAAATTTACTCTTAAATTTTAAACCTGTTCTAACTTATCATCATCGCTGCAAGAGGAAAACAGATTGTCAAGTTTCTTGATATGATGGTACTCTTCTCCAATCCTCGATGATCAAACAGAGGTTTGATATGTAGCAAGAGGTCCTTCTAATTAATCAAAATATATTTACTCTTTTTCTCCATAATCAAGATATATGTCATGTGTTATGTGTTTTACATATGCGAAGAAGAGTGAAAACATGGCCAAGTATTTTCCAACTTTTATAGTTACGTAAATTTTATTTTTGGTAGAATAGTTACATAGATGCATTGACAAGGTATATTTTGTAAAATAATTTTTTCCCCATTAAACAATATGTTTTCCTCACTAAAATCTACTCCATCCATTCCTTATTAATCAATTTTCTAGAGAGAAAAAATGTTGCACAAAAAAAAAAAATTTAGGTTTTCTATATATTTTTAATAAGTAATTAGTGACAAATTGTAAACTTCAAAAAAGAAACTGAATATTTTTGTTTGAAATTTGTTAATCGAAAAAAATAATGCAACTAAAGTCAGTTTCTAATATGTTTGAAAATCCTAAAATATGGATTAATCACGAACATGGGAGTATTGTCTAATATAACCATTTAATACAGTCCCACATAATTTTAAACTAATGTACTGTTTAAAATTTTCAGTGATAAATGGAAAGAAGGCCGGATTATGATTTGTGACAACATTTTCATTTTGTTGGATGAAAGAGATTTTGTTTCATATTACAATACTGGCCAGGCTGGATTGTGGAGAATCACTATCCATGAAGATGGAAGCATATCAATGACACTTCAAACATTTGGACCGAGCAAAATAAAATTTAATTATACAGAGGTGAGTCATAAAAAAAGCAAGCAATAGAAAAAAAAATGGTACATAAATAAAATATATAAAAGACAAATTTTTTTATTTACGAAATCATTCACAAAACAAAAAAAAAAAATTGAGGCAAGTTCATTCAAGAGTGATGGAGAGATAATGTTTAGTATTTGAAGTTTATGGTTTAGAATTTAGTTTTTTGGTATATATATAAGAATATTATTGAAAATGGATTACAAGAGAGGATATTTCTTTTAAATTTATTTGTTGTTAAGTATTAATTTTAGATGATGAAAGTAAAATTAATATATAAAAAAACATTAAATTATCTATCCAAGTAGTTATATAGTAAGGTCTAACAATTTTCTTTTTAGACTACTTATCAGTTTTTTCCAAAAAAAGACAAAAATGTAAATAAATATAATTTATCTTAATTACTTAACGAAAATACCAAATTAAATTGATCTTTCGGTAACTAAAACATTGGTCCTATTATTATAGTAACATATTGTCTAAATATATTCAACAATTCTGTGTAATTTAACTTTTTTTTTTTTATCTCAAAATGACTCTTTTATGAAGCATCATATAAAATTTATATATTAAAATATTATAGTTGAAAAATAATTTTCAAGGCATATATTAATAATTACATATATATTTCATATACAATTGAATAGAAGCTTGATTCTTTATTTCAAATTAATAATGCACACATAACCCACGCATCGCGTGGGCTACTTTCTAGTATTATATATATTAGTAGTTTTAAATTAAACCTGAAAGTCTCATGTTTTCACTTTTCAGGTGCTCAGGGTTCATTGTTTGATATAATCTTGTAGGTAGAAAAGATCAACCGTTCGTTTGTAGCCTTTATGTTTCAAATTGAAGCACTATTGTATTTTTCATTTCGTTTTGCTTGTTTAAAACAATGCTTATTCTGTAGAAACTGGTATTCTACCCGTACGACCAGGGGCGAACCTACTAAGGAAGGAGGTAGGTCACCTAACTTGGGTAAACTGGATAAATAATTTGTTTTTATATGTAATTACGTAAAATTTCAGTAGAACATATGGTAAATTCTGCACTGTTGACCTCCCCATACCCGAGTTCAAACCCCCTATCTGTCAAATTAATATTTTTTCCCCTGTAACTGACCTCCCTCAATTTTTATCCTGGGTCCGCCCCTGCGTACGAAGTATGGGTTAAGAGTCATTTAAATATAAATTTTTAAAAAGTTCAGTCGAAAATGAAGAGAGGGCTTCACTTTCAAGGATACAATCATGCATCATTTTCAGATAACTGAAGAGAGGGCTGAGTCATTAATGATGAAGTCCCGGATTGATCTCTCAAGATTGAAGCTGGAATTTGAGATGGTACCACAAGGGGAGGAGATTGACTTAGAGCCGGCTTATCTCCTCTTCTTGTTGGGAGAAGTCATTCTCCCAAACAACAGCAGCTCTTTTCTCCCATGTACCTACCACTTCTTGGATTGAACAATGTCAACCACTATGCTTGGGGAGCAGCTATGTTGGCGAATATGAAAGAATCTCTAGAAAAAGTGAAGAAAGTTGGGAATTTCACAAGCTTATGTGGTTTCTCGTATGCTCTCATGGTAAGTTCTTTAAAAAAACAAAAGCTAATTAATATGATTCATAATAAATCAATGATGTACAATGACAATTATTGTTCTTTATCTTTTTTCTTATAGGTTTTTGCATTAGAGCGGTTTCCATGCCTTAGAGAAAGATGTGGATCATCACCTCTATATTCTCTACCATCCGGATTCCCTTGATTTTGGGGTGGATGGAGGCATTGAGTAATCCAAATAAAGACACGAAGAACGTAAAGTCTATGGGATACTACCAAAAGAAGCTTCAAGAGATGGAAGAAAAAGACATAAGACCTTAAACTCTTGTTTCTGTTTTTAAATACACATAAATTGAATATAAATCATTTTTAACTAAATATTTCACTAAATAATTTCATAGGTGGTGTGGCAGCCTTATAACAATCGTGACCTTAAACTGTCAGAGAAGTATGCATCTCAGTTGCCTATGGTCTTTTCACGCACACCATGTTCGTGCTTTAATGAAGGTGCGTATAATTGTCCAAATGTGTGTTTTAAGAAATTAGGATTAGAGAAGTCGCAAGTCAAAACACTGTGGCCAAAGATTAAGAAAAGAGGGAAATTGAAACTGAGCAAACACAAAAACAAAAATTGGAAATCTGTCAAATCTTACTACAAATTCGTGGCTGAGGAGTGGGCTAAGCGATAAGAAAATTTTATCTGTGAAATAGCTCGAGATGAGGTGACGAGTGTTCCTGAGGTGAGTTGATTATTTAAGTTGATTTTTTTGTTTGTCTTTGTGTACTTCGTATTATTGTCATTGTCTCCGTAATAACAAAGTTTTATTAGGGTGGAAGAGTTGCAAGTGGTGGATATTCTACTTGTCATTCTTTTCAAATTAAACCTGAGAGGCCTTATTTGGTCGAAGAGTATGAAGAGGTGATTTTGAATTCTTGATTTAATTTTGTTCCTTCTTCAGTTATTTGATCAAAGTTGATTTTTAAATCAAGAATTCAAAATCACCTCTTCATACTCTTCGACCAAATAAGGCCTCTCATGTTTAATTTGAAAAGAATGACAAGTAGAATATCCACCACTTACAACTCTTCCTCCCTAATAAAACTTTGTTATTAAGGAGACAAAGACAATAATACGAAGTACACAAAGACAAACAAAAAAAAACAACTTAAATAATCAACTCACCTCAAGAACACTCGTCACCTCATCTCGAGCAATTTCACAGATAAAATTTTCATATCGCTTAGTCTACTCCTCAGCCACGAATTTATAGTAAGATTTGATATATTTCCAATTTTTGTTTTTGTGTTTGCTCAGTTTCAATTTCCCCCTTTTCTTAATCTTTGGCCACAATGTTTTGACTTGCGACTTCTCTAATCCTAATTGCTTAAAACACACATCTGGACGATTATACGCACCTTCATTAAAGCACGAACATGGTGTGCGTGAAAAGACCATAGGCAACTGAGATGCATACTTCTCCGACAGTTTAAGGTCACAATTGTTATAAGGCTGCCACACCACCTATAAAATTATTTAGTGAAATATTTAGGTAAAAACAATATATATTCAATTTATAACGATATATATTCAATTTATATGTATTTAAAAAAACAGAAACTAGATAAGGGCTCGCATGATGTGCGGGTTTAAAAATTGTTTGAAAAAATAAATCTTAAATCTAAAACAATTTTTCAAAAATATATAAAGAACTTTTTTTACCAAATATGGATGACACATAGTATATTTATTTTACCATGTAGTGGTTGAGAATCTTTGTAACAGAGATATGGATGGCACATAATATATTTATTTTAGTTCTTTTGTTTTTAATATAAGAAGATTACAATTATATTATGCTTTGTTTTACCAAGCTCGAAAACTGTGATTTTTTATCGTTAAAATTAACATATGTCACGATCTGATGAGTTACTAACTTTGATCTCTAATCGTTAAAATTGACAAATGTCATAATCTAGTGAGTATTTAACTTTGATCTCTGATCGTTAAAATTAACACGTGTCACAATATGGTGAGTTACTAACTTTTTAAAATTGACATGTGTCACGATCTGATGATTTACTAACTATGATCTCTGATTGTTAAAATTGACACGTGTCATGATCTGGTGAGTTTTTAACTTTAATCTCTGATTGTTAAAATTAACACGTGCCACGATCTGGTGAATTAATAACTTTAAGAACGAAGATTTATATAATAAGATGCTTTTTTTTTAACGGTTTTTGGAATCTGAGAGTTTTTTCTTTCCGATCCAATCTGGCCGGTGGCCGATGCATCTTTTGTGTCGGTACCGTGCCCTGTCTTCTTATTTGTAATTATGTATCTACACATATGTCTCTTCATCTTCTTCAATATGGACCGGGTTTTTAATCTTTTCTCTAGTTTGTACAATTAAGTGATTCTGTTTGTCTTGAGTGCGATGGTGGTTTCCTTGTAACGTCAGCAGCTTTGACACACATCCACGGAGGCTTCCTCAAGGGACATCGTTGGTAGGGTCTCATAGTGACTATTCGTTATGATGCTTTGCAATGGTGGTTATTCCTAAATCATTCAAGCGTGGTCGTTTCCACTAGTTTGATCGATGAGTATGGGATCCCAAAATCATTATGGTAGATAATTTATCTACCAATTAACGTAAGTTGAAGGCTAAGAAGTCTCAAGATAAAACTTGATATTGGAGTGAAGATTGAAGTCTGTGGATTATATTAGTATTAGTAATTATTATAATTATCAGTTTATGTATCTCTTCAGTAGAGTTTGGTTCCGGCGAATGATCATCTGCAATTTCTTCTGCCGGTTGGTGTTTTAAACGATTGCGAAGTGAATTTGGTATTTTCATAGTTGGATGATAGCCAAGAGTCGCAACGACTTGGGGTGGACTTGGGTTCAAACACGAAGAAGAAAAATAACAGATTTGATTATCTGTTAGCGAGTAAGCTCTTCTAGACAAGAAGCATCGTTAAATTCACTTTTTTTGTTGTATCGTTCCTTATTTATGTTCATAAATGTATCCGTATGTGGATCATTTCTCTGTAACTTTATAAACTCTTTTTCGAAATAAATGAAAATAAATGTTAAAAAAAAAAAAGATGCTTTTTTTTATTTGTGCACACATATAATAAGATGCTAATTATCTTCTTATGTCTGTTACAGCACATGCATGATCGATCACAAACAATATTTTAAACTATTATCAATTTATTGTTTTCTAAATTCTAATATATACAAATTCCATATATATACCTTTTACTAATTGTTATTATTGATAAAAGTCAATTATTGATAAATATAATTGCACCGTTTATCCTTTAAACTCACCGTATTATCATGCATCCTTTCATTTTCTCATGAGAGTAATAACAAGATTATACTGATCACCTGATTTTGCCTTGTTCTTTGTCGTCTCGTTCTATTAGTTAAAACTTAAAAAGCAATGAACCTAGAAGGGGTACTTACGATCCCATGCATGAAAGATAACAATAAATCAAATAATTAAAGAGTACGTAGACCAGTAGACCAGTATGAAATAAAAAGGCTCACACTTTATAAAAGAGTAGGACTAAATCCCAAAAATCCCAAAATTGGGGATATCATCATAATTTGGTGTCATTGTCAAACCTGACTAAACAAACTCAGCAATTTTTTTGTTTTGTTTTTACCGGTGTTATACCGATAGTGATACTAGCTAGTACCACAAAAAGAATGACCTGATGATGGGCTTCTTCTCCGAGATCGATCACAACGAAGACAACCATATCTAGATACAAACTAAATGACAAAAATTTTAAACAAACCTAGAAGAATACAAGTGGCCGAACACAACCGAGCCGAGATTCTTCTTGACTACGAAAATTAAGACTTCATCTGAAAGAGAGCCAATATAGTCGAACATGTGGACATGAAGAGTGAAACCATGTGGCGGCAAACCACACCACCACTGTTTCTCCAAAAGTACTTTGTTTAAAATTGAAATATGATAATATCACTTAAAATATTTGTTCATCGATCCTATTTTCACATGAATCTAAAGAAACTTAATATTATTATTAATATTCATTTTATTATAGATATCCGTTTACATGTAGAAGAAAAAAAAGAAAAGAAAACGTAAAGTATCCACAACTAGAATTTTTGAACTATCTTCTCTACACTCGCATTTCTTCCATCCCTTTAGTCTCCATCCTGCATTATTTGTCAACATATATTACAAACCATGTCAATTTTACTATTACACAAGACACACACACACATACATACATGATACATGCATATATACATTTAAAGAAACAGTTTAAAGAAAAAGAGATTTACTGCGAGTGTGAATTAGTTGAGTGAAAGGCATTTGTAGATGAAGGATGCTCGCATTTGGCCATACACTCTCTAAAGCAGTTTGACTTGAACTCTGGATCGCGGCATGTGATTTCACATTTGAATATACACAAATGATTTACTGCTTCTGTTCCAATTACAGCCAAAACGATCATCATCACCATCACCACCACACTCAATTTCTTCTCCATTTCTCTTCCTAATTTGAAATCTTTATGTATATAATTTGATATATAATGCTTATATTTACTCAGTGGGAACGAAGTTTTCTCTATTTATTAAGACAAAATCACCAACCCTTTTATCTTCATTCTGTTAACTTTCTATATATGTCAGTCAAGCCAATAAAATGGTAACTTTGAAAATTGACTGTAGAACTCTTAACAATCGCATATGGAAGTGACAATTTTTTGACTGGCTATTTCAAAGAGAGAGACTCTGACCAATAATAACCATATGTAACACCATTAAAAGTAGAAAATAATATTAGAAGATTTTTAGTTACATATAAAATTGACCCATCCGGTTCCGGAACTCAACACGTTACCGTTTGATCCATTACATATTGGGCCAATAAGTGGGCCGTTCCAATTCATTAACCGCAGCGTTTTAGAATAATTTTTAACTAAACACGGCGTTTTAGTTTTATCGAGAGGAAGTTTCTAAGTGAATTAGAGAGTCTCTCTTTTGTTCTTCAGCTGTCGTTATCAACTTTACCGGCGACTTTGATCGGAGGTTCTTCACCGGTGGTAGCGACGATTTCTGTGCATTGTAAATGTTAGGAAGCTCAGTCATCAGGAGGAAGCATGTTAGACTCTTCGAAGACTTCTCCATCAGCAGCCGACATACTGGCTGCTGGCAGCACTATAGCCTCTCTCAGCCTCACGACCATCCTCAAAAGTGTCCTCGTTGCGAGTCAACACACACTAAGTTCTGTTACTACAATAACTATAGTCTCTCTCAGCCTCTTTACTTCTGCAAGACTTGTCGCTATTACTGGACCAAAGGCGGCACTCTAAGGAATATTCCAGTTGGGGGTGGATGCCGGAAAAACAAGAAACCATCTTCCTCTAATTCCTCCTCCTCCACTTCTTTCGGCAAAAAGCCATCTGACATCGTTACCACTAATACCACTGATCTTATGGCTTTAGCACATTCTCATCAGAATTACCAAAACTCACCTCTAGGATTTTCACATTTTGGTGGGATTATGGGGTCTTACTCAACTCCGGAGCACAGTAACGTTGGTTTCTTGGAGAGCAAGTGTTGGGGGGGGGGGGGGGGGTTTACTTTCGCAGAGCCCTAGACCTACTGATTTCCTGGACAGCAAGTTTGATCTTATGGGAGTAAATAATGACAACGACCTGGTCATGGTTGATCATGGAAGTAACGGAGATCATCATCATCATCATCATCACAATAATCATCACATGGGTCTAAATCACGGGTTGGTCTTAATAACAACAATGGTGGATTTAATGGGATTTCTCCGGGAAGCAATGGAAATGGAGGTGGTCTCATGGATATCTCGGCATGCCAAAGACTTAGGCTCATCATTTGTAGAGGGATTGAATTGGAATGTTGTAATGATTTTGGATTAGAGAGAGGTCAAATATTTCAACATCTGCACACACCGAACTCTGTTCTAATGCAATTTCGATGCACATTATTCATTTTATTCTCCTTCTTATAAATAAAATAGCTAAATAAAATACTGGTAAGACTCAGGAAACCATCTTTATAATAGCCGATGTTTTAGATTCATCAACAAGGCAAAGGCTCCGTAGCATGGCAAAATGCATCACTGCAACTGAGAAATACCTGTGGAAATCCATTATTTAAATGTCATCAGCCCTACATTTTCCAATGAAACAAATTAAGGAGGCATTGAAAAACATTATTATAAAAAGCTTTCAAGTTACCATAGTGGAGCATAGTGTGATGATAAGTCCAGGAATGGGTAAGGCAACCTGTTAATAAACACATAGTGTCAAAGTTGCGATTGATTACTGTAAAAAAACTAATCAGTGGAATTTGTATGAAATTATTTACCATATATGGGCTAGGGAGTGGAGGGCCCATTGGAAGATAACATAAGCTATTGTCCAGAGGAATAAGTAAGCAATTCTGAAGCATGGAAAGCTCTGTAATTATGAAAATTCAGAAACCAAATAAGGATCGATTAGAGATTATAAATACATATTTCATTTGTTAGTATCTGAGATATTACCAGAGAATTCAATGCAGCATCACCAAGCAAGAAAAAGACATTTAGAGAGTGCATGTTGATCACCAGCTGCAATATTTGATCATATATGGAACTGATCAACAGATGCTTTTATATAATGAGTCATAAAATTCTATGTAGCTTATTAAATTACTCACAACGTTGAGGCTATAATCAACGTTGAGGTAGTGTTTTAATTGAAATAAGTGTAAACCAATAATAAAAGTTCATTTGTAGAATTTGTGTAAGCAATTGTTGCTTAATAAGCACTTTGAGAAACGCTTCCTCATCTCTTTTTATCTTTTTAATATTTTCTAATTTTTATTCATCAAAATTTTTGTAAAACAACTAAAGTAGCAACTGCAAAGGTATTTTTATTTCAAATAATTTTTTATTAATTTATAAAATAATTGTGGATAATAATAATCTTTTTGTGTAGGCAGATGAGATTACACGCATACCTAGAAGCATGAAGGACGGGGACGTGGAAAATTTTAGGAAGATGTAGTAATGGAGAGTGGTGGTGCCGAACCGTTTTTTGTCAATTTTAATTAAGAATTTATTGTAATTGTCTTTATGGATGTTTTACATTCACAATAGTTTTCTCACTATCTCTCTCCAATCTCTCGAATTTATCTAAGAATAATTAATAATTATATAATTTTGTTTAGCTATATAATGATAACAAATCAAAATTGAGGGATCACTTTGTATATAAAAAAGTGTTGTTCCAAATATAGAGAAAATTCTCTACATTTGGACTTTGGAGCAACATTTGAAGCACCATTAGAGATAATTAGAGATAGTTTTACACTAATTATGATATTATTTTTAAAAAACATTCATTACAAAACATAAATACAAGATATTCTTATACATTTTTATTTAAACATCATTTATAATATTTAGTAACTATGATTTTTAATAACTATGATTTTAATATAAATTTATCTATGTATAATTATTAATTATATAATTTTATTTAGCTGTAAAATGATAACAAATCAAAATTCAAAAAGCATTTTGTAAATAAGAAAGTGTTGCTCCAAATTTGAAGTATTACTACTCATTTCTCTATATTTGGAGCAACATTTGAAGCACTATTGGAGTTAGTTTTAGTTTTGCACCAACATTGACTATTGGAGTTGGTCTAATTGATTTTAATTTCAAGGGTCCGTTGGTCCGTCCGGTTCAAAATCAACCGGTTAATGAAGAACCGGGTTTTTCAATTTTAATTGAAAATTGCAGAGCTCTCGAATTAAGTCCACCGTTTCGAATTTAGTTGCATATGTCATATCACCGCTTAATCTTCTCTTTGCATTTTCACTCACAAAACTTTTTGTTTGTCTGTGCAAGAGCTTATAAAGAAGCGGTTGAAGGAGCACGGAATCTTCGTTCAATCTAGACTTAATTAAGACATTTAGCACTCGAAGGAGATTTATGGCTGGACCATTTGAGTTACACATTCTATTCCTGATTGTAGTGGTTTATTCCTCCGCTTCGCTGATGGTAATATTCTTCACACTGGAGATTGGAAGGTAGAGTAAACCCCTTCATGAATTATTCCTGTCCCTTTGTATAGTTATCAAGCTGCATGAGATCAATTTGATTATTAACAGATTGATGAGGCACCATTGGATGGGAAAGTCTTTGATCGTGAAGCTTTACTCTCAAAAGGAGTCACGTTGGTAAGGATTTTGTGCAGAGTCATATTCTTGTTATCTGTTGAAAGCATATAAACTAAGGTTGAAATGAATTTGTTCGTACATACAAAGCGCCAACACCTGCCATATGTTGGTTTGATGATTATATAACAAGTTCTGCTTTCTAATATTAGTTTATCCTTTATCCTTTTTTAATGTTTACGCAGGTGAAAGTCGAAGACATTGAAGCATGTGCTCCTAAGGACTTGCTGATTGTCACGACTGGATCACAAGTAAGTTAATCTTGTCAACTTGTGGAGTGGCTGTTTTAATTCGACTTCCTAGCTAATTTACTTGTTACCCTTATTTGACAATGACTCTGATCAGGCAGAACCACGCGCTCCCCTGAATCTTGCATCATATGGGAGTAGCCATGCATTCAAACTTACCAAGGAAGACATAATTCTTTACTCAGCGAAGGTATGAAAATAAGTCAGAGGAGAAGGAAAGCAGCAGAGACGACAATGATACCTCAGATTCTGAAACTAAGTCATCATCAAAACGTGTGAGGAAGAACAAATGGAAACCGGAGGAGATAAAGAAGATAATCAGAGTGCGTGGAGAGCTGCACAGTAGATTTCAAGTGGTGAAAGGTAGAATGGCATTGTGGGAAGAGATCTCTTCAAACCTATCAGCTGAAGGGTTCGACCGAAGCCCGGGACAATGCAAGTCTCTCTGGGCGTCACTTATTCAAAAATACGAGGTTCGTCTCTTGAACATATGAATCTGTATGCAGCTGCTGATTTGAGATTCATGTTTAAAATTGGCAACTATAAGATTGATCTACACATTTTTTGTTTGCAGGAGTGCAAGGCTGAGGAAAGAAGCAAGACGAGTTGGCCACATTTTGAGGATATGAACAACATTTTGTCAGAGTTAGGCACACCTACATCCTAAGTAATGTCATTTGCCCAAAAGAATCATCATCTCCAAGTTTCTTAAACTGAACAGAGGGCATTCATTATATTATATGTATGTAACATGTAAGATGATTTTGTTCTGTAGAAGCTATCAAATGCTCAAGGTAGAAAAAAAGCCTTGACAAGTCTTTTGGTTTGGTTTTTACATTCGGTTTGGCTTACACCACATTTATAAACAGGATTTTGTTCAATTTTGGACGGTAATGTAGGTTTTTATTGGTTCTGCTTGGTTTGATTCAAATCCAAACACTAATTCTTGATTAAATACAAATTAAATGTATGTAACTTTAATGCGCTTAACCTTCAACCTGTATGGGCCTAATTATTGGCCCATAAATAGTGTCTATGAACTTATAATTTGGCGGAATGAAAATTAAAAGCAAACATTCAATCAATAAGGGTGACGTGACGATAAAATCCGCCAGTATCATTTATTCTCCGGTTATTCTCCGGTTTGAGAGATTATAATATTGTTGTCTTTTTTATTCATTATTTTTTTTACAGGAAAAAGAAGATAAATATTACTATTATCCAGCTTGGTCAGATACAAAATTTTCATCAGTTAACTATTTTCTTAATGGTGCAAATTAGAACTTTTGTTTACACAAATAAATATGAGCTGGATGGTGTTAAATAATTGTTATAAATTTTCATTTATCCTAATAAAATTAGTTTTTTTATTTCTGTACTTGTAATACACAATCCTACATAATAAAGTAATGTTTCTTCAAATTCATGCTCTAATAAGCTGATAAGTGGTGGTCTATTCTTTTGATATGTGTTATTCTTCTCAAATTTAAATACATTAGTTTTTTATATTCAATAAATTTAATTATACTTTTATACTAAAAAATCATATCATTTTTTAATATCCATTTAGTAATTATATATTTTCTGATGAGGTATCATTTATCAATATTTTATATAATTACCATAATATTATCATTTGTTAGGAAGTAAATAATACAATATAAATAAAAAAAATTGCAACAAAAGATCAATTAATTTCAGTCTATAATAATATCAAGATATGAAATTATGAAAAATTATAATATTTCATTGTAGTTAAATATTTTCTAATAATTAGTTCACATTTTTTTACATCATATTATCAATTCATTTTATTTTAAAATAATAATAGATATAAAATATAATATTTCTTTATTGTTTTTGCGAAAATATCATTTTTTGGTATGATCAATTTATTTATTAGATAAAGTAAATAATTTCAAGACAAAAATAAAATTGCCATAAGATAAATTCTGAAGATCCATGATTATATTCAGTCGGTGCCAATTTTTGTATTAATTCTTAAATAACTTCAAGATTTAATAATAATCATAATAATAATTTATTGTGTATTATTTCTTTAAAATATAACTCCCACGATACACTTCAATGTATTAATATAGCCATACAATTTATGTTTTACAATAAAGATGAAAAATACAATCAAAACATAAATATTATTGCATAAACAAAACATAAAGCAAAAACAAATTTCTCTATAAATATCAAAAGTCTTCATCAAACATCATATTCTACACCTCACATAATTTTCTAAAGTTTGTAATATAAAATTTTATAATTTAATTTAAAATTTGGAGCATACGCATTTTGATTCTTAATCGAATTATGCATACGAAAAAAGATAATGCATTTTGATTTTTTTTGTTTTGTTCACATTACTCAACTCTCTTTGCTTTGTACCTCTATAATGTATAATCAAGCTTAATTTGACTATTATACAATTTAATATTATTTGTACATGTGAAGAAAATATCATTTGCAATAATTTTTCGGTTAGAATTGAAAAAATATATTATTATTTGGTTCAATTTGATGTGATTTTTAGAAAACCGAAAACTGAATAACCAAAAAAACCGAACCGATAAATCGGATAACCGAATGGTGAGTAGAAGATATCAAAGCAGAATCCAAATGACAAGGTAAAAGAAAGCCTTGCCAAGTCTTTTTGGGTTGGTTTTTACATTCGGTTTGGCTTACACCACATTTATAAACCGGATTTTGTTCAGTTTTGGATGATAATGTGGGTCTTTTTTTAATTGGTTCTGCTTGGTTTGATTCAAATCCAAACACTAATTCTTGATTAATCCGGTTAAGATTCAACCGGATAATCTAATACATTGAACCAAAAGTTAAAAGTGCGAAGTGACGTTTTCACCCTTAAGGCAACGTAGCCAGCCGGTTCGGTGTTTCACCGTCGATCTAATAATATAGGGTCGCCGCCGTGGCAATGTGAAAGATATTATTTTGCAAAGTGAGAGCTGAGTTTCAACTTGGTTCGACGAACGTTGAAGAGATGCCGAAGAGAACGACGCATACGTATTCGAGCGAAGACGCGGCGCCGGACGGACCCGACTCCGATCTCTTCGTTTATTACTGCAAACATTGTGGTTCTCATGTTCTCATCACCGGTTCGTTTCTACTATTTCCACCTGATTCCTAATTATCCGATTTATTAGGGTTTAGTTGCTTGAACTTTGAGTGGAACCCTACTTACTCACATCGAATTGGCGTTATGTGGAATGATTTGCTTGATTGTGTTTTAGTTTCTAGATACATTGAATTCGAATTATGATTGAAAGTTTCAATCTTTGATTGGCCATTGTAGTTTACTGTTTAAAAGTGGTAGACTTGTTGTTTTAATCAAGGTTAACAACAAAGTACGTTTAGGTTCAAAGACTCAAACAATGATATTTTCACATGGTTTCTGTTCAGAGGTTTTTGTTTAAGGTAGCAACTATGGTGTTATTGATATTCGTTTATGAACTAAAGAGTTGGCATGTGTTAAAGACTTGTCTCTTTCTCTCTATGGTCTTCTTTTGGCATCTCGTTGCATGTTTCATGTAAATCTGTACATTTACTTATTTCCTGAATCTTTCTTATTGGTTTGGTACTCCTTGAGTTTAGATTAAGAGTGTGTAACATGGAAAAGTTGTGGTGATTGAAAAACATATATGGTATCATTGTATAGTGTTTGTATACTAATTTAGATTCTTTACAAGATACCCAGTTGCAGAAGATGCCCAAGAGGAAGACCTACAGATCAAATGTACTTGACAAGAAGAAGCACCTTGCTAGGTTAAATGTCAGCGAGGGAGGAAAAGTTCTATTGAAACAGTAAAGTTTTTATAAGGTGCTAGTGGATTCAGTCTTAAGCTTTAGATTTTTGGATGTACTAGTTTATTTCTTTATGTTTTGATTTGTTAACAGCGGTGAAGGGAAAATAGAGAGACAGTTTAGAATGAACTGTATCGGTTGTGAGCTTTTTGTTTGTTATCGTGCTGAAGAGTCTCTGGAAACAACGTCTTTCATTTACATTGTTGATGGAGCACTTAGTGCTGTTGCTGCAGAAACTAACCCACAGGTACAACTGGTTTTTATTAATAATTTATACAATTGCAAGATCAAAAACTAAATAATGAACTTGTTATGGCGGCAACACAGGATGCACCTGTACCTCCCTGCATCTCACAACTGGACGGAGGACTTGTTCAGGTTGCAATAGAAGTGGAAGACCGTGCACAACGTTCAGCAATCACAAGTAAAACATAGTCATATGCTGACACAGAATCTATTTTCTTACTCACTAGACATGGATCTTCGGTTTAACAATTTGATTGGTCCATGCTTTTTCTCTATGCAGGGGTAAATGCTGATGATGTTCGTGTAACGGTTGCTGCACCAGCAGCTCGTGGAGAAGCTAACAACGAGCTTCTGGAATTCTTAAAAAAGCTTATTGATTTTCTTAGCTCTAGAGTCTAGATAATTAGGGTTTTTGGCTTATATACTTATGGCACAAGGACCTCTAGAAATGGTGATAAAAAAAACAGGTTGTCGGATTGAATGAATTTACCTATTCTTGATTTATGTTCCCCCTGAATCAGGTCGAGGATTTATCTGCTAGACAAGTGTATGAAAAGCTTCTTGAGGCTGTCGTACCGTAAAATCTGCGGTTTGTGGTTGGTGAACGACATTAACTAAAAGCTCTGCTTTACTTGAGAAGAGACCTAGCTACTCTTCTTTGTTTTCACTACTCTTTCTACAATCCCTTATGATTATTATGATGAAAGTTATTATAATTGTCCTCTGAAGTTGTTTATCTATTGAACTAAAAAACAAAAAAAATCACAAACTTTAAATAATCGTTGTCACGTTAGTTGTTTTCTTTGGGTCAAATTTGTGTGTACCTACCTAATAATTAAACAAAACCTTGAAAAGGACCTACATTGATGTGTATCTCATTTCCAAACCAAATCTCCCTCACTTAGTTTTTGGTGTTTTGAATTTGGACTACCAATCAAAATCTTTTCATATCGTATCTGTTTTAATATCGTAATCATCTTATTATATAAAGTTGGGTTTTGAAAGTTAGTCATTAACAAGATTTTGACACGTGTCAAGTTATTAATCTGAGATTTTGACATGTGTAAAAGTTAATATTTAATAAGATTAATTTGAGATAATGACAAAAAAACAAAAAAACTTATTTAAACAATATTAATAATGTAAAAAGATAATTATCAAAAAATTACAAAAATTAAATAGTTTCTTAAAAAAATAATTATAAGGAGATTATATATTTCATGAAATTCAAAATTATAACATTATTTACTTATTTTTAATTTTAAGTTATTAATTCAAAAAAATAGAAAAGGGATTAAGAAAAATGTACAGTTAATTATTAATTCTAAAAAATGTAAATACTCACTTCTACATAAACATAAATCAGTCTCACATTTTTCATCTAACAAAATAATTTAAGAGTAGAACCCCATCAACCTAATGGTTGAATAAAGTAGGATAATCAAACACAAGCTTACAACAAACATAGATAGATAGATTGGAAAAACATAAACCGTTTTTGATATATCCATAGGAGCTCGGAGATAGAGGCTACATCATGATGTGTCAAAGACACTTCCACAAATACATTGAGAAATATAACATTAGTTACTATCAAAAGATTTTGTGACACTGGAAAAGGGCTTTTCGATTTATTGGTTGTCAGAGCGTGCCACTTTGAGATAGCTAAAAGACGTGAACATGTTCTCTCCACACATGAGTAAGGCAGAGCCAAAGTTCTCTTCATGGTGGAAGAGGTTGGACGCCTGCAAGGTTATCTCCCCAAGGGAGGAAGGCGGAGCCACGATTCCCTTCATGGTGGAGAAGGTTGGACACAAGGTTCTCTCCATAAAGGAGGAGAGCGGAGCCAAGGTTCTCTCTATGGTTGGTCATACACAATTGTGTGATACATCATTGATTAGTATACTATGGCTTTGATTGGAACAACAGTTGGTGGAGCATTAGCATTATGCAGCATGAGCAGTATGCTGCATAAGCTGTATGCTATCATATATTAACAATGATATGTGATTGGTACAACTATTAGCATTTAGACAAAATTACACATTAAATATTTCAAATATACAAATACAGTAAACTCTAGGTGATTAATAAGGGTAAAATTGTATTTTAATAACTTTAAAACCATTATGCTTGGGAAATGCTTCGTTTAGGAGCATTGAGCTGTAGAGCATTTAAAAGCCTTTTATGCTCCCTTTATGCTTTCTAAACAAAACATGATTGGCTTTCTAAAATCTATATGCTCACTTATATACACTACCAATCAAGGCCTATGTAATATACTTTTTATTTGAGAAGTTTCTTGAACCGACAATTTTAGTGATTAAATAAACTATGCAAAAATGAAAATAAATAGACGTATAATAGTTGGGTTAATGTGATTATATAGATATTTTCTTAGGTGGTGATAAAGAATATATTTGTAACATACAATATACTTAGATGTAAAAAAAATACACCTAATGGTTGGATAAAATAGGCTAATCATACACAAGCTTACTACAAACATAGATAGATAGATTGGAAAACTATAAACTGTTTTTGATAGATCCATAGGAGCTCGGAGATAAAGGTTACGTACATCATGATGTGTCAAAGACACTTCCTTGAATACATTGGAAAATTTAACATTAGTTACTATCAAAAAATTTTGTGACATTGGAAAAGGGCTTTTAGTTTCATTGGTTGCCGGAGCATGCCACTTTGAGATATCTAAAAGACGTAAACATGTTCTCTACACACATGAGGAGGGCAAAACCAAGGTTCTCTCAATGGTGGAAGAGGTCGGACGCATGCAAGGTTATCTTCCCAGGAGAGGAAGGCGGAGCCAAGGTATTCTTCATGGTGGAGGAGGTTGGACACATGATTCTCTCCATAAGGGAGGAAGGCGGAGCCAAGGTTCTCTCCATGGTTGGTCATACACTATTGTGATGATACATCATTGATTAGTATACTATGTAATATATTCTTTATTCGAAAAGTTTCTTGAATCAACAATTTAAGTGATTAAAAAAACTATGCAAAAGCTAAAATAAATAGACATATATAGATATTTTCCTAGGTAGTGATAAAGAATATATTTGTAACATACAATATATTTAGGTGTAAAGAAATATACTTTTAATGATAACAGAAATCAAAAATCTGTAAATGGATATAAGTCAGTGTATTATAGCAAAACATGTTTTTATAAATAACATACAACAAATTTTAATATATTTTTGTTAAAATTAATCTTATTTACAAAAGTTTAAAACCCGCACATCGGGCGGGTCCTTATCTAGTTGTTTATAAAAACTAGTAGTACAGTATATGATATTTTCAAATAAAGGTTCGGGAATAAAGCTTAAAAATACCTCATCTATTTTATATTTGGAAGTTTAATACCTCATCTTTTTTGGTTGGAAGAAAAATACCTCATTTAATTAAAACGTGTGATTTAATACTCAAACTAATAAATATTGTTAGTTTCATACTTACATTTTTTGACAAAAATAAAATTCCGTTTTTACCCTTACTATATCAATTAGTACTTAATTTTAAAAGACATGGTATTAATTTATGAACAATTCTTGGGTTCACCTCCACTTAATTAAGAAAACAAATTATTAATTAAAGAAACAAAATATGTATATCATTCAATTTTAAAGTTATTAATTCTAAACATTAATTATATTATAGTTTTTAATTCTAATATGTAAATAAAAATTACTTTTTATAAACCCAAACTGACATATAATTTTGTTTAATTGTATAATTTAAACCCTAATCATTTTTTATAAACCCAAATTGATATATAATTCTGTTTAATTGTAAAATCTAAACCCTAACTACTCTTTTATAAACCCAAACCGACATATAATTTTCTTTAATTTTAAAATCTAAACTCTAACCACTCTTTTATAAACTCAAACCGGCATAAATTTGTTTGATTGTAAAATCTAAACCCTAACCACTCATTTGTAAACCCAAACTGACATATAATTTTGTTTAATTATAAAATTTAAACTCTAACCACTATTTTGTAAATGAGTTTACAAATGAGTGGTTAGGGTTTAGATTTTACAATCAAACAAATTTATGCCGGTTTGAGTTTATAAAAGAGTGGTTAGAGTTTAGATTTTAAAATTAAAGAAAATTATATGTCGGTTTGGGTTTATAAAAGAGTAGTTAGGGTTTAGATTTTACAATTAAACAGAATTATATATCAATTTGGGTTTATAAAAACTGATTAGGGTTTAAATTATACAATTAAACAAAATTATATGTCAGTTTGGGTTTATAAAAAGTAATTTTTATTTACATATTAGAATTAAAAACTATAATATAATTAATGTTTAGAATTAATAACTTTAAAATTGAATGATATACATATTTTGTTTCTTTAATTAATAATTTGTTTTCTTAATTAAGTGGAGGTGAACCCAAGAATTGTTCATAAATTAATACCATGTCTTTTAAAATTAATTATTAATTGATATAGTAAGAGTAAAAACGGAATTTTATTTTTGTCAAAAAATCGTAAGTATGAAACTAATAATATTTATTAGTTTGAGTATTAAATCACACGTTTTAATTAAATGAGGTATTTTTCTTCCAACCAAAAAAGATGAAGTATTAAACTTCCAAATAAAAAATAGATGGGGTATTTTTAAGCTTTATTCCCATAAAGGTTCACGTTTAATTAGAGCCTAATTTACAACGTGTTATATATATAATATATGTAGCTTCGACAAAATTTGAACTCGCAATAATTGGAGATGTTGGATACATATGAATTAGAAGTAGAACACCTATATAATAAGAACATACAATATGATATGTCTCCAGCTCATTATCAAACGTGTATAAACTAAGAAGGAAGAGATGATCACGTTTCTTTGGCCGTTTTTAGAACTTTGGCTGCAAATGGTTGCTTAAAATTGAAAAAATGAGTTGAATAAATTTGAGTTGGAAAATATTCGACCCATTCATCTCCAAAATAGTGGTTGAACAAGTTGAACATTTTTGCTGTAGGATTAGTTTATTTTTTCAACTTTTTAGGTTGAATGGGTTGAATAGATTTTTCCAACTTCTTCAACCTCTTCCAATCAAATGGTGAAATTTGGTTGAATAATTTTTTTCAACTCCTTCAACCTGTTCAATTGTGCAACCATTTGCAGCCTTTATAAATTCGGCTCGTTAGGTTGAGAGAGAAGACATTAGCATAATACTTCTTGTTGTGGTGTTTGCTATATAAAGTGGTCAATCGATCAATAAAGAGGAAATTCATGTTTTGCTGGGTGATTTATCCTTTTTCAATATAAACAAACACCAAAATTAGAGTGATGATATATTCTGAAAAAAAGGTAGATGTGATAGCTTTGCTGTTCTTCCAAATTTCATAATGAGGCAATAATCAATATATATAAACAAACACCAAAATTAGAGTGATATATATTCTGAAAAGAATATTAAGATAGACTCGTATTTTAATATCCCAAGTCAAACAACTCTTACGTATAATAATAGTAATGTACCTTTGACAATCTTTGCGTTCACAAATATTTATTACAATTAGTTTGACCATCAAAGAGTCACTTGGATAATTGTACGTTTACTAATTGATTATTACCGAAAACGCAACAAAAAAAAAAAAACAGATCACTATATAGTAATAGTATACATGTGTTTTATTTTGCTATAAACTCTTTTGGAAACACAATTTGTTTTGGTATCATTTATGATAATTGTCTTTTATAATATTTGAAATGTTATATTTTTATGAATTAGAAATTTGGTTGTATTTATTAACGTGTCCTAAATGAGAATTTTAATTCATATATATTAACAATATCGAATGTACTTGACAAGAAGAAGCACCTTGCTAGGTTAAATGTCAGCAAGGGAGGAAAAGTTCTATTGAAACGGTAAGTCTTTATATGGGGCTAGTGGATTCAGTCTTAAGCTTCAGATTTTGGATGTAGTAGTTTATTTCCTTTATGTTTTGGTTTGTTAACAGCGGTGAAGGGAAAATGGAGAGACAGTTTAGAATGAACTGTATCGGTTGTGAGCTTTTCGTTTGTTATCGTGCTGAAGAGTCTCTGGAAATAACGTCTTGAACCAAAACTGCACATATTGCCGATGTTAATTGCGAGTGGAAGTGGATAGACTCAAAGACCATTACGAATCTTTGCTTTTGTTGGTTGTAAAGACTTAAATAAACCAAAAATGAAGGACATTACAATCTTTTATGCCAACGAATGTAATAGTAAGTATTTCAATTCTTTTGGTGAATTACATGCGTCTTTTATTTAATAAAATCATATATTGAATATGTTTGATTTCATTTCAGGACCAAGTGAAAGAGTGACAATGGACAATCAAGCTGCCGATGTGTGTATTAAAGATGAGATAGATCGTTTTCTTAAAAATAGCTCTCATAATCGTTACACACACAATCAGATCTTCATATCAGGAGACAATGAATTTAAAGCAAATTTGAATAGATTCATTGAAGTTGGGTATCAAACATATAACTTCTAGTGTTCTGGTGATGATGAGTGTTCTAGTGTATAACTTGTGTTATCCCGACCAATTAGACAAAATCTTGTAAGATAATTATTAGGTGATTTTTCTGTAAACTCGTTGTATAAAAATAGAACCAATGGTTACTGTACTCAGTTTGTAAATTGTTTAATATACATACTTTTTGTGACCTATGTCTCTATCAAACTGATTAATATATCGGATCCACTTCGATAGCACCATTTATATTTTATATCATTATCTATTCACAAGTACACTGTGAATCATAAACATATTTATTTGATCTAATACATAAACCACACATTTTACATATTAGTTGGATATTTTTATAAGGACATGACTTGATCAATTAACAAATTATTATTATATACATCGATCGGATTATACTTGCACTCTCCTCTTGATCTTCACCTTTAGCCCACCAGCCATGTGAGCCGTTAACAGAGGAACAAATACCGGCCGGTTATTGCGAACTGGTACAATTTCAAACCGACTCAAAACTGAACCAACCACGTATTTCATTTGTGTGAAAGCCATGTCTTTCCCTATGCACACCCTTGGTCCGGCTTGGAAAACCGGAAATTTGAACGAACTCACACTTTTCAAAACCGGTTTAGAACCGTAATTTGGTTCTTCCTCAAACCACCGGTTCGGTTTAAACTCGCCCCAGTCTTGCCCCCACACCTTCTCCATCCTTCCCATACCGTAAGGGAAATAAGTAACTTTGTCTCCTTTTCGGACAAGTGTTCCGTCTGGCAAAACGTCGTCGTTGGCTGCATGCTTTGAGTCCCAAGCCACTGGTGGGTAAAGCCTCATTGCTTCACAGAGACATGCTTTCGTGTAACTCATCTCTCTCAAATCCTCGAACCCTAACCCTAAAGATCCTTTGCCTCTCACTTCTTCAAGTATCTTTTTCTCTACGTCATCGTTTTGACTCAACAACCAAAACAGCCACGTCATCGCCGCCGACGTAGTATCCCTTCCCGCCATAATAAAGCTTATGACACTATCCCTCACGGCTTCTTCCCCGTGGCCGGAGGCGAGAAACCTCGACAAGAGGTCTTGCTTGTCCGATACGTCACCACCGATATCGAGGCTTTTCTTTTTGGCACGGATGATCTCGGAGACAGACGCGTGTACGGTCATGATCGCTTCTCTCAGCCTCCTCTCGCTCCCTATGTTGAACAAACGCTTTAGCTTCCACACGGCGTAAACCGGCTCCGTGGCGCGGCGAGCGCTGATCTCCGCCGCTACATCAAAAGCCTTAACAAGATCCGGAACGGGTCGAGTCAAATCCAAACAATCTGGATCCCAACCCAACGAAACTTTACAAACAACATCGAAGGCAAAGCGCTTCAAAACCTCCTGAAGATCAACCGTACATCCACCGTCCGCGGCGGAGGAAAGCACCGGAATGAGGCGGTTTTGAACTTCCTCACGGAGGATTTCGAAAGTGAATTCCCTAAGAGAACGCATAGTAAACTCGTGGCTCGCAAGTTTACGCTGAGAGCTCCATAACTCGCCGTCAGAATTAAAGATTCCGCCGCCGAGTAGATCTCCGAGTAGCTCGGTGAAAGGTTTGCCTTTAGGGAAGTTACAAAAATTTGTTTTGAGAATGTGCTCGACGTTTTCTGGGTTCGCAGTGATAATAGTCCGACGACGGAAGAGGAGATCGAAGGTGATAGTTTGAGAAGGAGAGAGACGGAGGAGATCGGTGTACCACTGAAGAAGACGGTGACGGTTTTTGTTAAATGAGAGAATAGAACCGATGAGTGGATACGACGTCGGTTTAGAGGATGATGTGGTTTTGGGTTTTAGGGTTTTGTTGTTTGAAAATGATGAGAAGATGAATATGAACCCTAAGACTGGAAATAGGATGAGAAATAATGCATTGAACATTTCCATTTTGGAATTCTTTGGTTTCTTGTTTGGGTAAGTTAATTATGTTTGTTTTGGTATATGTTCTTGGTCTGTAAAGGAACTATTGTATATATAGGCGAATGAAAACAGAATAAAAAGTTGTGGCTCCGACCATATGACTTCGGTACAGAACACGACATAATTAATAAAGTTATTATCTTTTTCATTCTTTTTCTTTATTGTCACTCTTTTTATTTTATTTGCTCAGCGATTGTCTCAATCCTAATTTTGATCAACGAAAACAAAGTTGTTTTATAGGTAGATGAAAGTTTTTCTTTTTTTCTTCTTCTTCTTACAAATGTAAAAAATGTCATTTTCAAAAATTACAAAAAAGAAATGGAAAACGGAAATATGTGTAGGCTCGTTTTTTTTTTTTTGTCAAACATCGAAGCTACTTTTAGAAAGAAGTTATCAAACATATGTTGGACACTTGGACTGTTTGACCATTATAAATTAGACATTCAAGGATTTTGCTTTTTATTAACAAGAGAAATTGGTATTCTCTTTGATATAAAAAAAAAATAGTTTAACTTGATCAACAAAGTTGTTTTTGCTTGAAAAGATGAAGGAATTAAACTAGTGTCAAACTGATAAAGAAGTAAAATGTTTTTTAAAACAAACTTTTATTAAATGTCGACGCAACATGGCAATCAGACAGGGACCAAAAAAAATGAAGATTGATTTGGACAAGCTAGTACCACCCCGCACTGGTGGGCAAGTCTCCGGCCAAAATTTAATAATATCACTACAAGAAAAATGTAGACACGGTTCAGACGCTGAAAAGGTTAAACATTTTGTGATGTTACTTTTTTTCTGCTATGTTTTGGTTTGATACGTAAGTAATTCAAATTATTATTGATTGAGATTAACTTATAATATAGATCTCTAATGTGATGTAAGTAGAGTTGTTTACTGTAGTCTGTATGCATAAATTTTGTGATGCGCGGAATTGAACCATCTGTTGTAAAATTGTTTGTATAGATATATGTCAATTTTAAAAATACTAATACAGAGAGATAGCTAGATTTGCTCATCTCCATCAAAGTTATAACCATTACATGCAAAAATATTGAATTATTGAAAGCATCTGCTACTGACGCCAAAAAAAAAAAAGTACGCATTTGATTGTAAGGTTGTTGGTTGCATACAATTACAAGCAACATGTAAATAAGAATATAATCAAATCAAAATTAGCCTTAGTGGAATATTACACATAGCCACATAGGTTGTTTTAGAATCTTTCACTTAATTAGTACTTCTATTAGTACTAATTAGTACAAACGCTATTAGTAATCTAATCATTAATTATAAGTTCCAGCACGTGATGACATAAGTGGGGTTTATTGAATTTGAAATTTGATTCTTGGGGGTTCTCGAAGATCTTTTGAATCAAAGGGAATATCGAATAATATACGATAGCTGATAAGGTCCCAATAGCACAATATTATATATGCAATAGACATCTTTTTAAAAAAGCATTTGTAAAGCATCTTAAGGAGTTGGTCCGTATATATGCCGGCCAGAGACCAAGATAAAAAAGTGTCGAGAAGAAGATATGCAAAGAGTCTCTTATATTCATGGTTAAATCCGAATTCTGATCGAAACGCATAAAATTTTGCGGTTTTTCTCGATCATATTTCGAACCATAAATTATATGTTTTTAGACATATTTTCATTGTTGTAAAACTCGATTTTTACAAATAAAAATATATATTTTCATAATCGATAGAAGTACATACAAATTTTTGCCATATGTATTGTTGATAAATAATGGTGAACTATCAAAGATTATTGTGTCCCATATGATTGCACGTATGTTGGGTTCTAAACATCTAATTATATTAATTGAATCAAAGCTCTATATAAGTCTAATGAGTTGTAGCTAGGTGTAGAAGAATAATTTCATTACATGATGAGGACAAAGTAACTGGTTGGAGAATCCGCCAATAAAGAGACATGTGTCGGATAAGATCGAACACGTTGATGAAATCCTTGAGCCGAAATCAAAAACAAATAGATGGATGCACGATTCTTATTAACTCACTGTACGTCGAAAAAACAAATAAATATACACTTTTTGTGACGACTAGTTCAAGTTGGATCTTTATCAGTTTTTGAGCACGTGGTTCTCGTGGTTTGAAACTTGAGCTTTCTTTCTTCTCATAATGTAAAAATCTGATTACTCTTTGTTCCATTGACTTTTTTTTTTGTTTTGCCCAAGCTCGTGCTTCCTGAAATTCATCCACAGTTTTCTTTTCTAAAGTACACTTTTACTTAGTTTTAGAGTTGTCTAGATTTTTTTTTACGTAGTAAATCTTCTTATTCCTAGACTCCTAGTAGATTGGTGTTTTGAGTAGCTCTTTTCCTTAATTGTTAATAGCTGTATGATATTTTTATGAGTGCACAGGGGAAAATATATTTTTATAATATATAAAATTAAAAATTTAGAAATTAGATAAACACTAAAAAAATTAATCTATTGGGAATATATGGAAAAGCAAAATGGTGCATACAAATTATTTGGTTATCAATGATTAGACTGAGAGAAAACATTATTATTAGTTAGTTCATATGCAAAATATGGGGAAAATGTATGTGTATGGTATGGAGCCACTCACGTTGTGACCAGAAAACGGCGCCGCTTGGAAAACGTGGGTCCATTTTAGTACGAAAGCTCAGAATCATTAACTGCGAGTTTCCCCTTTTACTGTTTTAGAAACTGTCCACAAGTGTCTCATTCTTGCGTTCATTTAATACATTCATAGCGACAAACCGATACAAGAAAAAGAATGCCTGCTTTTTTTCTTCTTAATGTATACTGCTAGTGCTATCTCTTTTATTTTTTCGTTCTCACCGTACAAAGAGAGACTTCGTGGTTTCGAGTCCAGCACACAAATTCTTATGATGCTAAAAAATGGAACTCGTTTTAATATCAGCATAAAATGTGATCTCGAAAGTAAACTAAATTTATATAACAAAATATATAGAACTGCTAAAGTTCTCATATTTTCAGGAAATCAAATCGCAAAAAGATTTACATGTTTCACTTTTTGGTAGGTGAAATGAAATTTTGAAATCTTTTTATGTCTCACTTGCGGGTCAAATTTTATTTTGCGTTGCCTACTTCTCCTTTGATTATTTTTAGTTAAAGCTTAAAACAGTCCAAAAAGTCATATTTAGTTTCAGCACGGGCATCTGGTTTTGGTTTGGTTCGGTTCAATATCAAAATATGAAATTCATGTTACAAATTTTTTTTGATGAGACCCAAACCAAACCAGGTTCATAAATCAAAAAGTGTACCATCATTTCTGATAATCAGAAGAGATCCAAAGGATATGTTTTTGATCAAGAAGAACAACAATTTTTCATATGACAAATTCTCCTATTTGGAAACCTCTAAAAGATACATATATTCACCAGGGCGTTTTCTCAATCTTGTTGATCCCTCTTTAACTTCAGTTAGCACTCTTCAGCCGCGCAATGAGCTCATCCTGCAAGACCAGACAAGTTTCATGAGAGCCTAGATAAACCAAACCAGATTGAGGAGCTCCAAAAAGTCTTAACGGAGATCATTTCAATAAAAACATGGGCATATAGGTTTTGACTTGCCTTTCTTCCTTTTGTTGGGAGGCATTTCTCTCCGAAAAGGGTATGAAGCTACTCTATAGTCAAAGACTGAAAGTTTCACACTATGAGATTTCAAAGATTTTGATTGAGACGGGTGCATTATTATCATTTGAAGTTTTAGTAATTTATTTTTAACATTTTAACTATAATTCTTTTATCAATGTCTATGATGCATTAATTTCTGTTGCAGATATAGAAAATCAAATGTTCAAATCTATACTAGTATTTTTTGAAATAAATCATTGTTTTCATAAGAATGATAATGTAATGACATTGTTGTATCCATATATCTGCATAAATTGTGGTTTGAAATTTTAAAAAGGACATATATTGAAAATGAAAAGTTTCAACATCCCACATTGGGTAAAATGTTTAGAAAAAATGATTCAAAGTAATATTATAAATAAAATTGTATTAAATAAAAGTTATTATGTAAGTAAGTCAATGACAAAAGGCCCACTAGATGAGACCTGACCTTTACTGGATTATAGAAATAAATTTAACGATGTCGTAAGTCCACACCTTTACTGGATTTCACTGAAGCCCATTAGTTTGGTGTATATAAAAAGAAAGAAACCCTAATACGGATCGAGGGACTTGTGTCTGTTATTAGATTTTTAGGGTTAGAGGGATGAGCAGTCTCGTCGTCTCAAGGAAGTGGGAGGAACCGGCGAAGGCTGCTAAAATAGCGGTATGGTGGGACATGAAGGACTGTCCGATCCCAGAGGGTTATGATGCTCGTCTCTTCCGTCCGAGTTTAGAAGCGGCATTCAAGAGTGTTGGCTACTCTGGTCCTGTCTCCATCACTGCCTATGGCGACCAAACACAAACCGCTGATCACATCCTGCGAGTGCTCTCTTCCACTGGAGTCGCTGTTGCACATACCAGACCCGGTAAGTCCAAATTTTATCGATCTCTGGAAATTTCCTCTATATATTTAAAGTGGAAGTAGCACTGACACGGGAACTGGTTCGGTAGTACTATAATAAAACAACACATTTATCCTCACTCTTTTTTTTTTTTTTTTTTTTTTTTTTGTGTGTGTTTTGCTCTGTTCTGTTTATTTCTTTTATTTAATAAACTCCCAAATAATAATTAGTAAAATAATTTAGCAAACGCTTAATAAGTTAATAGCTGACTTAATCCTTTTCTTTTTCTTTGGTACTGGCTGGAACAGAAAGCACATTTAACCTCACTTTTTGTGTTTTTGCTCTGTTTTGTTTTGGTTAAGCAAACGGTTAATACTTTAATTAGCTAAAGTAATCCTTTTTTTTCCTCTGTACTGGAACAGAAAGCACAAACTCACTCATGTATGCGGATATGGTGGAATGGCGAGGTAAAAATCCTGCTCCGGCTTCAATGATGATCATATCCAATCAGGTGCACACTGTCTTCGCTTGGGATCTGGCCCGGCTACAACAACGGACGCTATACAACCTTTTTCTGGTTTATTCAATCAAGTATCAATATATGACAATCCTGAAAACTTGTAGAGAGTGGGTTTGGGAAAGATTACTAGGGTACGCGGATGATGAGACCAGAAGGGCACCACTTGTTCAGGAGAAGTGCAGTGACCCGGGCGAGTTATCATCTGCCACGCTTTACTGCAAATCTTGCAACTTCGATTCCCAAAGCCCTGAAAATTTCAGGAAGCATCTCTCGAGTTATAAGCATAAACGAGAAGTACGTATCCTCTATCTCTCTCTCTATATATATATATACTTGTAGAGAGTGGGTTTGGGAAAGAGTACTAGGGTACGCGGATGATGATAATAATGAGACCAGAAGGGCACCACTTGTTCAGGAGAAGTGCAGTGACACGGGCGAGTTATCATCTGCCACGCTTTACTGCAAATCTTGCAACTTCGATTCCCAAAGCCCTGAAAATTTCAGGAAGCATCTCTCGAGTTATAAGCATAAACGAGAAGTACGTATCCTCTATCTATCTCTCTCTCTCTCTATACTTGTATATGAATTGTTTCATTGTCTACTACACATTTTGAGCAACTACCTCTGTTTCCACTCTCTGTCAAGCAGGAGGCTATAGACCCTACGCAGAAAGTAGTTGACTGTGTAACAGAGAAGTGGGCAAGGGACTACCCGGCGACGCCTGAATACGCGACAGCTCAGATAGCGGTGTGGTGGGACTTGTTTGAATGTCCGATCCCCAAGGGATATGATGCTCGTCGGGTCCGGCCGAGTTTAGAAGCGGCATTCAAGAATCTTGGCTACTCTGGTCCTGTCTCCATCACTGCCTTTGGCGACCTAAACCGTATCCCTGATCACCTCCTGCGAGGGCTCTCTTCCACTGGAATCTATGTTGTGCATAACGGTTACGGTTAGTCCATTTGGTTATCCATCTTTGGAATTTTGGGGCGGTTTAAAAATATTCATCTGTGCCTACTGATCAATGGCTGCTTTCCTTTGTTGAAACAGCTTACAAAGAAACTCTAATTTACGAAGATATTGCGAATTGGGTAGATTCTAATCCTCCTCCGGCTACTATTATGGTCATAGCGAATAGGTTGGAACCGGTCTATCCAGTTTCTCTTGTCAAGCTACTACAAGTGCAAAAACACAAGCTTTTTCTGGCTTATTTATCTAGGCCTCGCAAAATGTCTGCCCTGCTCACTTCTGCCGAGTGGCTCTGGGAAAGGTTACTTGCAGGTGTTTGTTTGTCTGTCTGTCCTCTCATCGATCATCCAGTACTGTTTGACGTAACGATTAAACTAATTACGATGTTTCTTTTCCACAGTTTCAGAGACAAGAAAACACGTTCTTCACAAGTGCAGTACAAGTGAAAGTTTTTCCACAGTTTCAGAGACAAGAAAACACGTTCTTCACAAGTGCAGTACAAGTGAAAGTTTTTCCACTCTTTCAGAAACAAGTGGACACGTTCCTCGCAAGTGCAGTAAAAGTGAAAGGTTTTCCACTCTTTCAGAGGCAAGAAAACACCTTCTTCAGTATGGCAGTAAAAGTGGAAGTTTTTCCACAGTTTCAGGGGCAAGAGTACACGTTTTCTCCACTTGTTCAGAGGCATTTAGACACGTTATTCAGAAGTTCAGTAAAAGTGAAAGTGATAGGGGTGAATCTACCTCAACATTTAATTGCGAAATATGCTACTGTTATTACGAAAGCCTAGATGATTTCAGGACGCATCTCTCAACTGAAGAACATACACAACAAGTAAGTTATCCCTCTCTCTCGCTGTCTGTCTCCTTGTATCATAATTAACATTGTTTCATTGTCTAACCATTTGAGCATTAACCTGTTTAACTGTTTCCACTCTCGTCCTCATGCAGGAGGGTTATATTAATGGGTATTATCAATCTAGGGAGAAGGTTCATTCGGCCGAGTACGATCCAGAGGGTTGGCTAGAGGCAAGTTTTTCTTAATCTTAACTAAAGATTTGTTGCTAAAACATTAATTGAAAGAAGAAAGTGTGCTTCTTGATTCAGTCGTAGAGACAGAGATAAAAAAAAAAAAAAAGGTCCCATGTTTCCAAAATGCTCATGTTTCATTCATATACAATGTTGTAGGTATGCGAGATGAGACGTAAGGTGAAGAAGGAAACTAAGTCATTCGAGTACGATCGAGGGCATTGGCTCCGACAGGCAAGTTTTTCTTAATGAAAGCTAAATATTTTCAACAGATAGAATGCTATTTTCTCATCAAACAGTTGGGGTCCCCAAATGTGAAAATAGAAACCATGAAATTGGTTTACTGACTCTGTTTTGTGCTCATGTTTCATTATTTGATATACAATGTTGCAGGAAAAACGTAGGAGGAAAGCATTCCGGACGATTTTTCCTCTTCGTTTACGTCTTACTAATCGTGGACGTAGTAGACCTCGACGAAAGTCTCCAACCTGCAAGAAAGAGTAATGTGTATTTATAAATATATGTTAGTAATTTAAAATTAAACCTGAAAGTCTCATGTTTTCACTTTTCCTAGGGCTCATTGTTTCATTATTTGATATAATCTTGTAGGTAGAAAAGATCAAACGTAGGAGGAAAGTATTCGGGACGGGTTTTCATTTACGTCATACTTTAAATTGTTACCAAGTCGTCATCTCTGTGCAATTATTATGTTTCAGTCTGTGCACTATTGTTTTTCAAATTTATTATTGAATGCCAAAATCTTTCAAGTTTCAAACCATGTCAATTTTACTATTACACAAGACACACACACATACATACATGCATATATACATTCAAAAAAACAGTTTAAAGAGAAAGAGATTTACTGCGAGTGTCAAGTTAAGTGAAAGGTATTTGTGGATGAAGATTGAAGGATGCATTTGGCCATACACTTTTTAAAGCAGATTGACTTGAACTCTGGATCGCGGCATGTGATTTCACATTTGAATGTACACAAATGATTTACTGCTTCTGTTTCAATTACAGCCAAGACGATCATCATCATCATCATCACCACCACACTCAATTTCTTCTCCATTTCTCTTCTTAATTTGAAAACTTTTATGTATATATAAATATGATATATAATGCTTATATTATTTACTCAGTGGGAACAAAGTTTTCTCTATTTATAAAGACAAAATCACCAACCCTTCTTTATCTTCATTCTGTTAACTTTCTATATATGTCAGTCAAGCCATTAAAATGGTAACTATGAAAATTGATTGTAGAACTCTTAACAATCGCATATGGAAGTGACAATTTGTTGACTGGCTATTTCAAAGAGAGACTATGACGACCAATAATAACCATATAAGAAAGGACATTGACCCATCCGGTTCCGGAATTCAACACGTCACCGTTTGATCGATAGTGAGCCATTACATATTGGGTCAAGAAATGGGCCGTACCAATTCATTAACCGCAGCGTTTTAGATTAACTAAACACCGCGTTTCATATCAACTTTACCGGCGACTTTGATCGGAGGTTCTACACCGGTGGGAGCGACGAAAATTTCCGAGAGTTGGGGGGAAATGGGAGAATAGAGATTATAGGGCAAATTGAGAAAATCAATGGTAAAGATTTGAGTTACGACGCTTTTGCAGAGAGATACTTAGCCAAGAACCAGCCAGTAGTAATCTCCGGTCTCACTGACGATTGGAGAGCTCGTGAAGATTGGGTCGGTAAGAATGGACGCCCTAATCTCCACTTCATTGCCACTCTCTTCGGAATATCTAAAGTCCAGGTAAAAGGTTCATGCTTTCATAAGACTATTAGTAGCATTAAATTGAATCTTTTTTTGGTTTTGGGAATGAATTGTTTGTTCATTGACTTGGTGGTGTGTGTTATCTACAGGTTGCAGATTGTGATACGAGAGAGTTCACAGATCAGAAAAGATTAGAAATGTCTGTTAGTGACTTTGTGGAGCAATGGGCCAATGATTCTATCAAGGAATCTGTCTTGTATCTGAAAGATTGGCACTTTGTCAAGGTGGCATATCTGAGGTCACGCTTGTAAGATTGTGCTGAATATTCAAGCTATATAGCCTACCAAACGCCGCCGCTGTTTTCTGATGATTGGCTTAATATCTATCAATTTGACCATATGCATGAGGATAGAGATAGTTTCCAGAAGCATGATCAAATTAGCTGCTCTGATTGGAAAAGGTATGAGTAAGAAGATCAAACAAACTGTTTGTGTTGTTGTCTTTTTGAGTGTTTTGGCCTTTGGAGAAAGCTGATGATTTCCGAACTCTTTTGCTTACAGGATCTTGGACACCTCTACACGCTGAAGTATTTAGATGTTATAGTTGGTCAGCTAATGTTTGTGGTAAAAAAGGATGGCTTTTCCTTCCTCCTCCTCAAAGTCATCTTGTTTATGACACGCAAGTGTTTTTTTATCCTATTGGTCATGTAACCTTTCTGTGAATTGTCTGTGATCCACATTTCTTCTCTCAGGTGTTGTTAGCCTTATCATTAGATGATTTTTTTCAGGTACATGAAGAATTGTGTTTATAACATCTTTGAAGAGGTGAATGAAACTAAATTCCCCGGTTTCAATAAGGTAAAAATCAGCTCTTCTTACCCTCGATCTGTAAGCTCGTCTTTCACCACGTGTTTATTCACATTTTGTGGTTTGCATTCAGACCACCTGGCTTGAGTGCATTCAAGAACCCGGTGAAGTTATCTTTATTCCCAGTGGGTTATAACTTGGTATCTCTCTCCCCCTTTCTCTTTCCCTCTCATTGTATGTACACCAACATTGTTTTCTTGAATTTTCTCGAATATTTTTTTTTACAGGAAGACACGATATCTATAAACCACAATTGGCTCAATGCATACAACCTATCTTGGGTGGTAATGACTTGGCGACTTGTGTTTCTAATTTTCTATACAAGGAAATATGAGATTGAACTAAAATAGGAAGTAGTCATGTTTGGTTGAGTTTCAGTGGGATCTACTGTGGAAGGGCTACAAGGACACTGAAGAGTCAATAGAAGACGTCAGAGACATATGTGAAGATTTCGAAGCTATTTGCCAGCGTAATCTTGCTGCCAACACAGGTTCATGCGTGATTTATCTCCTTTTCGTAATTTGATTGTTAGTTGGAGCTCTACATTTCTTTCTGAGATCTTTCAAGTGAAAAGTTTCTATATCTTTGAGATATTTAAAGCAGAGATTACAGCTATCTGTGTAGGATGTTTGGAGAACTCACTGTGCAATAGTGTCATAGTGAATAAGTGTTGACTGAATGTATTCTTATGAATGTATAATCGAACAGTAGATTCAAGAAAATCCCTCAGAGTTTTGTATATATGACCATGAAACATCCTTATTTTAACCCCTTCGCTTCTATTATCATCTACAGGAATGAATTTGAATGACTTTTTCCTCTTCATGTCACGGTTCTCTTTGGGCAACATGGTTCTCCTGCAGTCTTACTCTGACAAACACAAAACCCTGAAGTCGTGTTCCTCAGCAGTGGCGCAGAATCTAACGGACATATGTGATGATTTTGAAGCTATTTTCCAGCACAATCTTGCTGCCAACACAGGTTCATGCATGACTTATCTCAATTTGTCAGATCCATGTCTTTATTTTCCCAGTTTATCTCCTTTTCGTAATTTGATTGTTAGTTGGAGCTCTACACTTCAATTATAGAGAGAGAGAGAGAGAAATTCCACATTTTGATATGGCTCTCTGCATTGTATATGTTAGGAAGCTCAGTCATCAGGGGGAAGCATGTTAGACTCTTCGAATCCATCATCAGCCTACATACTGGCTGCTGGCTGCACTATCGCCTCTCTCAGCCTCACGACCATCCTCAAAAGTGTCCTCGTTGCGAGTCAACACACACTAAGTTCTGTTACGTACACCAACATTGTTCTTGTTGTTGCTTCTGTTGTCATGAACATATATCTACCATTGCATTTAACAGTTTTCTTTTTCTTGTTTATAAACATATCAACTCACTTGTTGTGTGACTCTCTTGTAGATCATAGAGAAGGCCCCCGAGGGACAGGAAGTACGAGTAATCGACACAGATGGGATATTAGAGCTTGTGATAGGATTTGCTACCGCCTCTGCCTACTACTGAAACTGAAACTCATAAAGATAATGATGAAGAAGAAACAGACAACGTTGAACAGTCGTAACATGCAAATAAAGTTTTCGAGTTGTTTATCTTTTTAGCTTAAAATATATATATAGGAATCGAAATTCGTAAACTAAATTGTGCACCATGCATGTAGAGAGATTAGGTCCATTACTTTCGTGATTTACAAAACATAGAGGTATACGACCCACAAAAGTAGAGAGGAATATATTCTACAATTATACTAAGAAAAACAAAACAAAAACAAAAAAAGGAATACTAGACCTTATTTTATATACTTTTTTCTTGTCGAATATTATTTCAAATTTTCGTTGGATAAGCATAAGGTTTGACATCCTGACATATAACAAAATAGGTATCTCAATTCTCAACCTTTTTGAAAGCATATGTAATCCATTCCATTTTAACTTGTAAATTAAAGATAGGGTATAGAAATATTCAAAATTCGTATACATATGGTTGAGTTGGAGTATATGCTACATAATCAAAATTTTCGTATATTAGACACGTATTCGGATCATGGTGTTAATGAACATTCAAGAAGAAACACTATTGTTGGTTTGTGATCTCAATTAGACATAGCCTCAGTTCATTATAATGTGATGGTTCAATGGTGATCATCAGTGTAAATGAATACTAGCTATTGTGTTTGATCAGTTACGTTGGTTTGGCTTAAGCATGATGCTGTTAGTAAGTTAGAATAATTTTTGATATGCTTCTACTGCCTTCCTTAATTAGTACCTATAAGAAATTGTAAATTTCTTTAGAATACTCGATTTACTAGCTAGTACTCCATCTGCCTAACGCTAGTAAATCACACAATTCTCTCGAGCTTTCGACATATTTACCTATATACTCTGTTTTTTCAAATGTACATTGTATACCAACATCATATGTTATCTCGTCCAAATAACATATGATAACTCATAATTTCATGATGATATGTATGATGATGTAACGAACAAATAACGACTGATGCAATGGAACAAAAGATACGCGGGCGAGATAGAGATATACTTTTATTATCTTTAAAAAGTGGGTCTCTCGAGCTTTCTACATATTTATTTACCTATATACTCTATTTTTTCAGATGTTGTATTGTATATCAACATCATATGTTATCTCGTACGTTAAGACTCATAATTTCATGATGATATGATGATGTAACGCACAAATAACGAGTGATGCAATGCAATGGAACAAAAGATACGCGGGCGGGATAGATACAGTTTTATTATCTTTAAAAAGTGGGTCTCGCTAGCTAAATTGTGGAGATATATATATATATATATACTAGGATTTCACCCGCGGTACACCGCGAGGCTAAATATAAATTATTGTATTTTAAATAATAATTTTTAATTTATTTAGTTTTTAAATTCTCAATTAATTAACTTTTTCTAATTAATTTATAATTTTGTTTACAATTCTTTTTCTTCTTCTTACACTTTTACAAAGTTTATAACTTAATTACATTAAATTTGTTATTAGATAGAATATAAAAATTCTAGATTTGTTTTGTTCTCTAGAATTAAACAGAGGTATATGCCTATATGGTATTTTATTGTATATTTTTATGTGTATTTTTTTTTTGAATATTAACAATGTGTTATAGTATGTGTAGTATTTTGTAGTTCATATGCTAAATAATTTATAAGTTAATTTTCTAAACTATGATTACAAATCCATAGTATATATGTGATAAACTAATAGTTTTAGTGTTGGTTCTATAGTCTAAACCCGTCATGCTAGGCGGGTTAGGCAACATGTTCAAAGATTTATAATCCACAAAAATTCATCATATGAAATCCGTGAAAGTAAAAATTAGTTTTAAATATGTTGAGATCAATGCGTTGAGATCAAAAATCTCGGCCACAGATCCTCCTTTAAGATCAAAAATCAATTATTTTATTGATTAGGCTGATTGTTTAAGAATTATTTGTGTATACAATTAATATATATTTTTACAAATTATTAATTATTCTATAGAATATCTTCTAAAATATAATTGACCCACAAATAGAAAACCTTATCAAAGATAACTTAAAATGCCAAATCTTTGTTGTTTTTTTTTTTTTTGTCAAAACCAAATCTTGGTTTTTGTAATTTAACTTTTTATATTATGATGTTAACGAATTTATAAAATAATTTTAATCCAATATAGCTAATGTAGTAATTTAAAATTATAAATTGTGATATTAACAAATCTAGAAAACAATTTTAATCCAAAATAGCTAATGATAATAACAGTTTGGTATTTATCAATGAAAGTCATCCTTATGAATAAATGCAATTATTTTTTGTGTGAATTTAACTATTTCATATTAATATTAGAGAATGTAACTTTTTATTATTTTTGTATTTTAAAAAATCAGAATTAAGACATTTTAGAAAAATTAATTGAATGTTATATGTTAATTGAAAATAATTAAGTTAATTATTATGTTTCCGAAACTATTTAGTCTCTTACTATAGTTATGTATAACTTAATTTCTAAAGTGAAAATTTTTTTTTTTTTTTGAAAGTATAATAATTATGTTTCCAAAACAACAACTTAATTAAATTAGGATCCGAATTTTATGAAAAATTGTGTTTAATATTAGATTTGTAACAGTAATTAATATATTTAATATCAGTTCCGATTTTGGTAAGTCGGTTAATCATTTTAATATTTTAGTTTAAATTTTATAAATTAAATTTAAATACTAATGGCAGTCTTGTAAATAAGTGGCAAGTTTAGGATTTATTTGCTAAATGTACTTGAAAAATGTATATATAGATATGTGCCAAAGAAATTGTCTTATCTTGTGTGATTTATTCTCTCTTCACACTCCTAATTCTTGATGCCCTTTTATTCCTCTTTCCTTTCTTTTTAGTATTAGCTTTTAGTTTTTTTAAAAATATATATCATGTGATGAATCAACTATGAAGTATTCTCCCTAGATCCTTACAATCTTCAGTTTCCCACTTGTCACATAAAGTTACGAAGCTTTCTCTTTAAAGTTATTTGTATTTTCGGGTCATTACCTAATTACCCAATACAATTGTGTGATACGAATGATTAACAGTATGTAATGTGTCCTCTAAATGAAGTTTGTATTCGTGTAATCTAGGTTATGACTAGGTCTGGGCGTTGTTCACACAGTATTTTTCTCGTTTTGACGACCAATCCTACATATTAAGCTATTTTATCATTCATTTGATTTGTAGGTATCAAATCTCTGTCGTAACATCATATATTGTAAATTTGTAATATAAACGCTTCATGGGGATCTCTTAGAATCTGCATTTTGTAATGTGTAATTTGGAAAAAACACCAAACTAATTATGTTTTTTGTTTTCTTCATTTTCTTAAGTATCAAAAGACTGCGTAGTGCACCCAAAATTCATGGAAAACCTAGCTAATCTCTTCCGTGTCTTTTTTGATGTATTAATTGTTTAGTTCGGCAAACTCTTAAGGATCTTGTATTTTCTATTTTATTTGTTGTTAGGGCATCATTAGTGGGAGTTACTAAGCAAGTTATTCATTAATAAAAAATTAATATAGTGATGAAAGAGAAAAGAAAAGAAAAGAATGGATACTCAAATTGCTATAGCAAAAATCGTTTCTCTCAAATAATTAACAGCTGTCACTTACATAATGGTTACAATTAATAAAAGATAATAAATGAATAAAATAATAATTTTTGTTTTTTAAAACAACGTGAGGGTTACTAACGGTAACGATGGTCTTATTGAACTTAAGTGAATCGCAAGGGTTAATTAATATATTATATATGTATTCCACCACAAAATATGCAATCTCAAACTCGCTTTAATTTGATTATTTGATAACTAAACTGTTTCTTAACTGACTTTTCATAAATACACTCAATGTTATTATTAGTATACTGGCAAGACTAATTCGAAGTTTGAGCCTCGAAGGTGATTAATCCATGGAAGCCGGCTAAGGGAGAAACTTTTACATACAAAGAAAAAAAAAATTATTCAGAGACAAAAAAAAAAAAAAAAAACACAGATTATAAAACCTTTTTTCTTTGATGATCAGTTAAGGGAAATACTTTCCTAACAATTAATGCATAGTTAACCACATTTAACATTTTGCAGGATAGTAATTAAAAGTATTATATTTTTATTTAATAAGGTTTGAAAAGAGAAAAACAAATTCATAACTTTAGACTATTTTTATCCTACCGTCGGGTTAATTAACAAGCGTAAAGCTTAATCCAAAAAAAAAACGAAATCTGTTTATTGAAAAGCACTTTTACTTACAGCTCTCAAACTTGTGTCTCTTCTTTATCATCGGATCAAACTCTTTAACCTTTATTTCGAAATCCAATAATAAGAAAATATCAAAAGTGGTTTTGTTAACTCTTTGAATAATTTACTAATGATTCAGGGCAGTCAGAAAAACAAAAAACTTGAACCATATTATTAACAAACAACACATGTAGGAAAAGTGACATGTGGCAAGAGAATAGATATTTTGCTTGAGAGGAGCGAGCGAGTGGAAACCCATCCCATTACTAGTCTAGTCTCTAGTCCAGTCCCAGTAGGCAGTAGTGGACTAGACACAGACAAAACTTACGATAAAAATATTAGGAATTGTCTCTCACTTTTGTCTCTGTTGTGTGACGATCAAGCCGCTATTTCTGAACCCATCCGACGGCTCACCTTGTTCGTTTAGGTCCCATGGCTTTAGTCGTAACCGTTGGATTTGGTAAAGACGATTTGGTCAAGTTGACGTAGACCCACCCTAAGAATGTGGGTCCGAAGATTTTGGAACCACCGACGCTTTCTTTTTCGGAATTTTGTTAAGTATGGCACATTGAGTTATAAAGTTTCCAATTCTGCCAAAATGGAAAAACCTTTTTCGATGTACCAAAAACGTGTATTTGAAAAGACGAAAATAACCTCGCTTTAATGTGTCAATGAAAGCGATAAAATAGTCTGGGGCTGTATTATTTATTAATTTATGTCTTATTTTATTCTGTTTCAGCACATGAGAAAGAGGAGAGCTGCAGGGAAAGGACAAAAGCTTTTTTTGGCATTTAATGTGACACTGTAGATGGCGTGTGATTTATGGTGGACAAAAGGATGGATCAGTTTTGACTTCTGTAGTAGAAGAGGAATAAAAGGATGATGAAGATATTTATTTGAAGAACCTCGTGGACCAAAAGACAAATAAAATTAAATAATATAAATTTTGTCTATCAAAATATTATATTTCGTCCACCGAACAGTATACATATGAATAAGAAAATATACAACTTTAACACACAAAAATTCAAAAAAATAATGATTAATTTTAATGTAATTATTAACAACAAATTATTTATTTTGGAAAGCCCATATGAGTTATCTTATATGTAAAGAGTATAAATGTTGTCCATCAAATGTTTTCTATGTTGTTCTTCAGAAATTTCAATGTTATCCATTTTTATATCTGTGGACAAGATTTATTTTCTTCTAAAATTGTCTATATATAAAAGTGTGTAAACTTGTCCACCGCTAAGAAACTGGTCCATTGGTCTATGGATTTTAACGGAGAAATATGTCCATTAATTAAGTGGGAGAAAATGTGAATCAAGAAAACAAAATTAGAAATGCGAATTTAAACATGTTTACCCAATAAAAACTAACAATCCTTAGTCAAAACAAGCTATACTCCTAAGAACCTTTTGTTTGGGAAATAGATCTATCTATCAAAACAAAAATTATACTTTTGGAACTCAAAAAAACACATCGTCAAGTCTGAGAATGATGTTTTTAATCATAAATTGATCTACAAATCTGTAGAAATTGAACTCTTAGCTAAAATCTAGTAGAGTTTTAATAAAAGTGAAGAAGATAAAGAGAGAAAGAGATAAAGAAAATGAATAAAGTTTTAATAAAGGTGAAGAAGATAAAGAGAAAGAGAGATTAAGAAAAAAATTGAGTGTCGTGGGAGGGGAGATGAGAGAGAAGAATAATAATAAAAAAAAATTGTTTTTGTTTAGTTTTGGTTGAGGGTGTTATGGTCATTCGAATTAATGCTTATGGTATTGTAGAAAAGAGTTTTAGAATGTGGTATTTGGGAAGCTACAGTGATACAAATGTGGTAGAACTCTTAAAATTCTCTTTCTTTTTCCTCCTCCGCCACATCCGTATATATACACTTATTAACTTCTAGAGACATTTCACCAAAGAAGCTAAAACATTTAAGGGGAAAACAAGTCTAGATGTGTCATTGAACATATGGAAGAGATTAAATAGTAGTAAGCCATTAACATTCAAACATTACCCCAGAGAGTGATAATAAAAGAAGACAAACCCCACAAATGATTAGGTAAGACTAAGAAGAGATTGGAATACATCGCAAGAAGAAATTGAAAGATAGAAAAGGTAGTGCAGGCACATAAGTGTTCCACAACATAAAGTAAGTACATCATAAGTTCATTACTCTCAAGATTGAATTGTGTTCATGAATTTATATCAAAAGATCAACCTGTTGATGAATTTAGGGAATGATCGATAATGATCAAAAAGGAAGCATCACTCTGCATACAGCTCTCAAACTTGTGTCTCTTCTTTATCATCGGATCAAACTCTTTAACCTTTATTTCGAAATCCAATAATAAGAAAATATCAAAAGTGGTTTTGTTAACTCTTTGAATAATTTACTAATGATTCAGGGCAGTCAGAAAAACAAAAAACTTGAACCATATTATTAACAAACAACACATGTAGGAAAAGTGACATGTGGCAAGAGAATAGATATTTTGCTTGAGAGGAGCGAGCGAGTGGAAACCCATCCCATTACTAGTCTAGTCTCTAGTCCAGTCCCAGTAGGCAGTAGTGGACTAGACACAGACAAAACTTACGATAAAAATATTAGGAATTGTCTCTCACTTTTGTCTCTGTTGTGTGACGATCAAGCCGCTATTTCTGAACCCATCCGACGGCTCACCTTGTTCGTTTAGGTCCCATGGCTTTAGTCGTAACCGTTGGATTTGGTAAAGACGATTTGGTAAAGTTGACGTAGACCCACCCTAAGAATGTGGGTCCGAAGATTTTGGAACCACCGACGCTTTCTTTTTCGGAATTTTGTTAAGTATGGCACATTGAGTTATAAAGTTTCCAATTCTGCCAAAATGGAAAAACCTTTTTCGATGTACCAAAAACGTGTATTTGAAAAGACGAAAATAACCTCGCTTTAATGTGTCAATGAAAGCGATAAAATAGTCTGGGGCTGTATTATTTATTAATTTATGTCTTATTTTATTCTGTTTCAGCACATGAGAAAGAGGAGAGCTGCAGGGAAAGGACAAAAGCTTTTTTTGGCATTTAATGTGACACTGTAGATGGCGTGTGATTTATGGTGGACAAAAGGATGGATCAGTTTTGACTTCTGTAGTAGAAGAGGAATAAAAGGATGATGAAGATATTTATTTGAAGAACCTCGTGGACCAAAAGACAAATAAAATTAAATAATATAAATTTTGTCTATCAAAATATTATATTTCGTCCACCGAACAGTATACATATGAATAAGAAAATATACAACTTTAACACATAAAAATTCAAAAAAATAATGATTAATTTTAATGTAATTATTAACAACAAATTATTTATTTTGGAAAGTCCATATGAGTTATCTTATATGTAAAGAGTATAAATGTTGTCCATCAAATGTTTTCTATGTTGTCCTTCAGAAATTTCAATGTTGTCCATTTTTATATCTGTGGACAAGATTTATTTTCTTCTAAAATTGTCTATATATAAAAGTGTGTAAACTTGTCCACCGCTAAGAAACTGGTCCATTGGTCTATGGATTTTAACGGAGAAATATGTCCATTAATTAAGTGGGAGAAAATGTGAATCAAGAAAACAAAATTAGAAATGCGAATTTAAACATGTTTACCCAATAAAAACTAACAATCCTTAGTCAAAACAAGCTATACTCCTAAGAACCTTTTGTTTGGGAAATAGATCTATCTATCAAAACAAAAATTATACTTTTGGAACTCAAAAAAACACATCGTCAAGTCTGAGAATGATGTTTTTAATCATAAATTGATCTACAAATCTGTAGAAATTGAACTCTTAGCTAAAATCTAGTAGAGTTTTAATAAAAGTGAAGAAGATAAAGAGAGAAAGAGATAAAGAAAATGAATAGAGTTTTAATAAAGGTGAAGAAGATAAAGAGAAAGAGAGATTAAGAAAAAAAATTGAGTGTCGTGGGAGGGGAGATGAGAGAGAAGAATAATAATAAAAAAAAATTGTTTTTGTTTAGTTTTGGTTGAGGGTGTTATGGTCATTCGAATTAATGCTTATGGTATTGTAGAAAAGAGTTTTAGAATGCGGTATTTGGGAAGCTACAGTGATACAAATGTGGTAGAACTCTTAAAATTCTCTTTCTTTTTCCTCCTTCTCCGCCACATCCGTATATATACACTTATTAACTTCTAGAGACATTTCACCAAAGAAGCTAAAACATTTAAGGGGAAAACAAGTCTAGATGTGTCATTGAACATATGGAAGAGATTAAATAGTAGTAAGCCATTAACATTCAAACATTACCCCAGAGAGTGATAATAAAAGAAGACAAACCCCACAAATGATTAGGTAAGACTAAGAAGAGATTGGAATACATCGCAAGAAGAAATTGAAAGATAGAAAAGGTAGTGCAGGCACATAAGTGTTCCACAACATAAAGTAAGTACATCATAAGTTCATTACTCTCAAGATTGAATTGTGTTCATGAATTTTATATCAAAAGATCAACCTGTTGATGAATTTAGGGAATGATCGATCTATCTCTATAAGCAACGCTCTTCGAAAGCTTTCGACGGGTTCTCACCATCGATCTGCGAATGATGAGGGAAATCAAACGGCGTTTCTTCAGGAGAGAGCCAAGCTTCTCTAAAAACTCTCGAGACTTCCTCAAAAACTACTCCGTTGCCTTCAGGCGTGAGATGCAATCCATCACTGGTTATAGCCAACAACAACAAACGAGCAAGAAACATTTACAAACAGCAAATATATGATTCCATTCAGGAGATGAGTTTTTTTTGAAAACCAACAACATTTTGGGGTCAGATTTAGACACAGACCTTAGGTACTTTTTCTGACCATAAGTTGAAACACCGCAGGCAGAGTTCCTCGGCTAATGAGACACAATGTTGTGCGTAGATTCCCGTTGTTTCGTTCGTCCTCTCAGGCTCTTTCAAAGCTTTCTCACCATATAAAAGCTTTCGATGTAAAAATGCAATCACACAGCTCGTTTATAAGATGTATCGGACTACAAATGTTTTGAAAAACAAAAAAAAATGCAAGGAAGATAATGATCAAAAAGGAAGCATTACTCTGCATAACTTTGCCGCCCAGCTTCAACAATTGGTGGTGGAGTTATAAGCACAATCAACATTTCTACAAAACAGAGTCATTAATGTTTTTTCGTAAAGTCGCAAAAAGGAAGACATTGTCAAGAAAAGACGATGCAAGTGAGAGAGGATCATAGAAGCATATAAAAAAGAAACCTTCAACTGCTGAACAATTCTTCTGACAATTATCTTTGTACTCATCCACCGGCACATGTTGCCTATCACTGGTTCTTCCTTTAAGAGCTGCATCGTTTGCACCAAAGAATATCGTCGTAGCAACAGGAGGAGACGAAGAGCCCTAAACAAAGAGAGTAGAGAGTAGACACACTGATATATAAGGCACACCAAAGCAACTCCACTGACAAGAAGAGCTCTCATCATCTCAAATCTACATATTTTCATACTTGAACTAGTTCTTTCATTTCAGAGAACACTGATCATCCATGAAAATGTCATCAACAAACACATCCTAGACTTATATATATCAAAACATCCAGAACTGAATCCAGAGTTACAGAGTAGCACTAAGCAACACAAACAGATGTGTAATGTACTTAGAGAAACACATGGATCCAGAGGTACTCAAAAGACCTATCAGATTCACACTCAAAGTCATAATCATTAATCACAATCACTACAGCAGATCTTGAAGAAAACAATCCAATCAAATCTCAAATTCAACATTGAAGACTCGAGAAAGAAAGAGAGAGAGATAGGGAAAGAAGAGTACTGACGAGAGGGAAAATGTGATGAAGCCGCGAACCACAACATCAGCCTTGCGAGAGTAAGCGTCGGTAAGAGAAGATCCCCAACCGCCGGATCTGAACGACTGCGCCGTTATCGAATCGCCGAACAGAACTATCTCCGGCCTCATCATCTCTGTCTCCCTCCGGTTTACTCATTAAACCGGAGATTATTACAAATACCAGTCGCTTCTGGGCCGACCCATATGGACTGGGCCTGACTAGAGAGAGAGAGAGAGAGAGAGAGAGAGAGAGAGAGAGTTGAGGGAGGGAGTAATAAGAAGGGAATTTGCAAAAATTTTATTTTTAAAAACCAAAAAAAAAAAAACCACACTCCTCATATTAAATATGAATCATGTTGTGTTTTCCAGGTTGATCGATGCATATTTTACAAGCGCCACATCACAACTAATTGTAAGTTTGGCTCTCCTTGTATATATTATGTATGAATAGCTTACTTAAATCTGTGTTTTCAAAATTAGAACATGCACGCATAGTTTCCAAACTTGTTCAAATAAAAACATATACTCAAGCAGCCCTCAGATCTAAATTAAATAGGATACTTTAGGTACTGTTCCATTTTTATATATGAGAACTCAAAGAAGATTGATATAGTACTCTCCCAGTTGTTTAGAATATAATAATCGTCATAACTAAATTTATACAAAAAAAAAAAAAAAAAACAAGTTAGACGAGAAAGACAAAACTTATGGGTTATGAACTCAAATAATTGAACAGTAATCTGAATTTGATCTCTCGCCAGAATTGATTCAAGCTGGTAATTAAAGATTGTTTGAATGTGCTCACACTTTGACATATCAAGTGCTTTCTCGAGTGCCTTGAGATTAAAAGGAAGAGAGTAGAACTCTTCACTTCTTGTATCACCCTTGAACGATCTATACTTGTCCCACCAGTGCTTTCCTCGGTCTTTCCTTATCCAAGAGTTATTTCTTGTGCAATTAATGTGTTGTCCAAGAAGAAGGCGACGCTGCCAGCTACAAAAGGCTCTGAGGAGAACGGAACATTCACCATATATCGTCGTTATGTAAAGAGAAAAAGAATTTCATTAGCTCAGGCCACGCCAAAGACTATGAACAGATTGGGTGGAGTACGTACTTTTAGGCCTTACTAGATCACTTTACCAAAAACCTATTTCAATGGGAAGAAAAGAAGTAACAATGAGTTGTTTACCACATACCCAACGAGCCCCAGTGTGGACTGGACCATATCCTTTGATTGCGTTGTACTCATTGAAATATTGAGGGATGGACCAAGCCAAGGAAGACAGAGAAGCCTAAGATGAACTTGGTCCTGAAGCTGTTTACGTTGCAGAACTGAAGGAAACTCAAACCTCCAGCTCCCACGTACGCATAGAAGAGACAGTACGTATAAAGCAGCAATGATGGGTACGGGAATTGAAGCAAACATAGCTCCAAATTTTCCTACATTAGCATATGATGGATCATTAGTACAGAATAGATTTCAAGCAAAAGATTGTTCTTTCATTTGTTGATATATATTAGAATTGCAGCTAACCGAAAATAGAGAAGAATATCATGAAGCCTGCAGCTATCTGGACAACCCTTCGACTGCCAACTCGTGTCAAGGCCCATAATCCTGCATTTTCTCTGCAGTAAAGAGCAAGAAAACCAACTTTCATACCAAAATATCTAGAGAAATTTAATAATATCAGATCATTAATTTAATCATCTCTGAGATGCTTACACAGAGACAGAGGAACCAGCTCCAGTACCAAACAACAACCCTGATATTAGAATCGCAACTCCCTGTTCCACAAAACATAGCATAAATTAAAACACTTCAGAATTCGATCAATATAGATTCAGCAACATCATAACTTCAAATGTAGCTGAGTTACCTGCCAGCCAACACCGCGGCTGAGAATAGATGGCGTTGCACTTGCGTATATCTCGAGACAGAGACAGAAGCACCGGTTGACTTTAAAGTTCAGCCAGACACAGAAGAAACAAGAAACAAGAATGAATAAACAGAGCATAATCATTGTGTTTTCGAAAGATTAAAACATGAAGAAGATAACCACAGACCTCAACTAGAGAAACAGAGAAGAAGCCATCATCATTGCAAAAGCTTCTCCAGCATCAAACGACGGGGCACCACACTGGAAACGCCAATGAACTAATCTTAACAATGAATCCAACGAGATCACAGTTTTGAATCACATTTCTCTATCTTTTGATAACTCTATTTCTTCATGCTCTTTTGTTCTGCTTAATACTACAAAATTCTAGTGGAAATGTCATTAAAAATCACTTACCATGGGGGAGCACCTATATATGATTCCAACACGATCTGTCCGGAAACTTGTTTGTGCAGCACCATTGTAATCCCCACCAACTTGTTTTGTGTAGTAAGTTGGTGTGCAGCACCATTGTAATCCCGCACTACAAAGTCGTTATGCATGGGAAAAAAATTAGAGGGGACGAACCAATTATTCCTATCGCAGTTCACAACGTGCATTATCTATAAATGATAGTAATATTTATAATACAATGTATGCCACGACAAGGGATGATGATCACCATAGAAAGGCGTAAATGAATTAAGCCAGTGGGGGTTGCATTAATCCAAAAGGTTGATTTATACGACGAGTAGGAAATTTTTAAAATGCTAGTACAAACTTAATTATACTACTATTTTTTAGTATTTACACGACCATTTTATATTTCTATGCAAAAAAAAAAAACAAAAGTCATTAAATTTGTCCTTTCAGATACAAAAAACTTTGAATTGTGTTTTTTTTTTTTTGTACCAAGACCTCCACATATTTGACCAAGAAAGAGCGTGGTGTCTGATGAAAATTAAAGACAACATCACCAGTTGTTCAATCAATAACTGTGACGTGACATCTCCTTTTATTCTTCGGGTATATACATCAATAACTGTGATTATTTTTTTTTTGACAGCAAAAAAAAAGATAAATGTATACAAGTTAACTAATTTATTATTAGTGAAAATTAGAACAAATTATTTCCACAAATATATGAGCTGGATGGCATTTCATTAATGAATGAAGAGAATTGTGTTATGATTTTCCCATTTATCCAAAATTAGGCCTGGGCATTAGGATACAGGTTCGAGTTCGGTTCGGTTATTTTGAGTTTTTGGGTTTTCGAGTTTAGAGGTATAGGACCCGTTCGGATATTTCTAGACTTTGGGTTCAGATTAGGTTTGGTTCGGCTATTTCGGGTTCGGATTACCCAAAGTTCACAAAACTCAAAATTTTAGTATCTAATTTAGTCTAAATTATTCAGTAATACGAAATATATCTAAAAATTCAGAGTATTTTCTATCCAAATTTACTAATAAACAGTTTAAATACTTCAAATTGTCAAAGATATCTAAAAATCTAAATATTTTAAACACTTATATTATTAAAATTATAAATATTACTAATATATTACTATTATATACTCCCTCTGCATCAGAATAGATGATGTTGTAGGATTTTATTTTGTATCAGAAAGGATGATTTTCTGTATACTTTAATCAATTAATGCTAAGAAATTGCAAATTTCAAGAATCATTAAATAAGAATTTAAAAGTTTGATGAAATACTATTGGTTAATAATTATAAAAATATGTTGTTATAAATAAATAATACATTTATGGCTATACATCAAATGTTTTTTTTGATTCATGTAAAAATCCTAAAATATCATCTATTGTGATACAGAGAGAGTATTAATAATGTTGGTATATTCGGATAGCCGTTCGGATTTCGGTTTGGATCGGGTTCGTATTCAGGTTTTCGGATTTAGAGATTTAGAACTCGTTCGGGTATTTTACAATTTCGGATACGGATTTGGATCGGAGTTTTTTGGATCAGATATTCGGATCCGGTTATTTTGCCCAGGCCTATCCAAAATACAAAACAGCTTATTATTTTAATTTCTTTTTTTTTGTAAGTTCCTTTTTTATTCATCATACAGATACACACGCAAATCTTGAAATAACCCAATTACCATTTTAGCCCTTTAGTAAGTCCATTGTTTCCTTTTTTTTCATGGGAAAAAAAGGAACGTCTTGTAGGGAGTGACACTCTGCAGAAAGAAAGAAAGAAGGAGGTAGAGAGAAAGAGAGAAAAGAAAATGTATAATCGAAAAATCCTAACCGCCATTAAACCCTAGCTTGCTTTTTTTTTGTTTTCATTCTATTTCTCTCTTCTTCTTGCAAAAGCTTAAGATTCACAATCGCCTCTTCGCTTTTTTGGATTTTGTTTCGGTTTGAGTTAGTTACACTCGAGCATGGGGAAGAAGGGATCGACGACGGGAGAAGGCCGTAAGGGTGGTTCTACTCCACCGGCGAGTAAGAACGAGGTTGACAACTCAGAAGCCAAGGTGGAATCTCCCAACCGTGCGAGCCAAAAAGAGAAGGCGAAACGTGCTTCTTCTTCCCAACCGTCGCCGGTTCCTAGTAAGCGATCCTCACCGGAATCGACTCCCACGGGAAAAGAGACCACTCCCAAATCGAAGAAGAAACGAGCTAAGGTGCCGCATCAGGAGAAGAAGGATGAAAGTGCGAGTGCTTCTTCTTCCCAACCGTCGCCGGTTCCTAGTAAGCGATCCTCACCGGAATCGACTCCCACGGGAAAAGAGACCGCTCCCATATCTTCGGGAGAAGGCCCTAAAGCTAAGGTAGTTTATCATCTCTGTCTCTCCTGTGTTCCGTCACTTTTGCTTCTTTTCTTATTGGGATTTTGATTGTGAACATATTCGCCCCTTGTTATAAGAGAGAGAGAGAGAGTTTGAAAAGTTTATTTGAATGGACCATATTGTGTATTGAGAATTGTTGATTTAGACTTGATATCTAATTTGGATTGTGGTTGTTCTGTGAGTTGGTAGCTTTAATCGACGCTAGTATAATGTACCCTGAGTAAGAGAGCGCCTGATGTTCTTTGTTTTTCATTCTTTCTTGTAGTTAGACAAGTACCAACGTCGTAATAATATATGGTGGGACTACGATAACAAGGAGGTTCCCACAGACTTGGAACACAACCAAGTGTACAACAGGATGCAGAACGCACTTCAAGCCATAGGATTCCATGGACCCATAAAGATCCGTGCCTTTGTAGGATACACAGATTCGAATAAACCAAACATGGGGAGGGATGTTGAAATATTCTATGCCAACAAGTGTCCTAGTACGTGTCATCTGTGTGAATTACATGTGTGCTATTTTTGTGAATTACCTGGGGTTTTTTATTAGGTAAAAAACATCTGTTTGATCTTTTCAGGACCAACAGACAGACCTACAACCGACAATCAGGCTGCGGATGAATCTATGAAACGTGAGATAAAAAAATTCCTGAAGGATGACTCTCACAGCCCTGGCTTGGAGAATCACCTGTTCATTTCATCTGATAAGGGATTTAGTGAAAATTTAAAGATTTTGATGGAAGCTGGCTATGTGGTGATGAATCTTAGTGAAGGACGTGAAAATCTTGGCGGTCTTGAATACAAATGGGACAACTGGAGACTTTTTCTAGGGCTTAGTAAACAGAGAGTTTACAAAAACCCTAATGCCAAGAAAGAAGCTATATCCAAGAAAAACAAAAGTAAAATCAAGCGGAAAGAACGCAGGAAGAAAGCTGTGGAGGCTAGGAAGAGGTTAATAGCAAATGCCGAGGTAATTCTATTTCAAAGAATTTTTTAAAAAACTTATTTCAAACAAGCAATAAGTTTTCTTCTATGTCTGGCCAGGATGAAAAATCTGAGATACCTTCAAGCATAAGTGAACGAGATGGTGGAAGAGTCGAAATGAAGGTTAAACTTGTGATCCACACCCAGAAGCCAGTCGTCATTGACATCAACAATGACTCAGTTGAAATAGTTGTTGCGAATGCTGCTGATTTACATCAGTTTATATGCAATGTATTGGTTATTTTATAATAAGCTGTGTTTTTTTTATTTAATAATTAATATTAAGGCTTTGTTAACAGAGTTTTTTTCTTTTCCAGAGACTTAAATCACCGATTGAGGATATTACTTTCGAAGAACCCAACAGAGTCGTGGTGGCCAACAAAAGTATGAGGGAGATATATGTCGCCATGAATTTATTGTAATAGAGATAGTTATCACTCATCCCTGTCTCTCCTGTGTTCCGTCACTTTTGCTTCTTTTCTTATTGGGATTTTGATTGTGAACATATTCGCCCCTTGTTATAAGAGAGAGAGTTTGAAAAGTTTATTTGAATGGACCCTATTGTGTATTGAGAATTGTTAGATTTAGAAGATCAGGTCGACCAGGAGGAGTTGGTAGCTCTCTTGGTCTTGGAGGACTCTGTACAACCCTCTCGGTGTTCAGAGCATGTAATAAAAATGGAGGCTGGCGTCGGTGATATCGGTCTAATGGTTTGATGACAATAACAAGTTCTGCTTTCCAATTTCAGTTTGTCGTTTATCCTTTTCTAATGTTTACCCAGGTGAAAGTCCAAGACATTGAAGCATATGCTCCTAAGGACTTGCTGATTGTCACGACTGGATCACAAGTAAGTTAATCTTGTCAACTTGTGGAGTGGCTGTTTTAATTCGACTTCCTAAGCTAATTTACTTGTTACCCTTATTTGACAATGACTCTAATCAGGCAGAACCACGCGCTGCCCTGAATCTTGCATCATATGGGAGTAGTCACGCATTCAAACTTACCAAGGATTACTCAGCGAAGGTAATAGAGAGATATTATATGAATATGTACATGCATATATGCTTCAGAGCATGTAATAAAATGGAGGCTGGGATCGCTGATATCTATTCTCGGTTTAATGTTTTACTCAAGGTAATCCCAGGCAATGAATCACGAGTAATGAAAATGATGAATGTTCTTGATACATACAAGTTTTACCAATCACGAGTGATCAGAGAATTGGGAAGTCTACTGGTATTAGACACAATACTGTAAGTCTCTCACCAAAGATTTATATACTCATGGTAGGTAGATAGCCTATTCAACTTTCATCTGGTAACAAAGTGTTCAATTTAAAGCATAATTTTCATGGAAGAACCAATTGATTACCTCTGAACCATTTGTAGGTGTATACTCGGGTTTTACTTATGTAATCTAACATGCTTCACTCATGCAGATGATATTATCGATAGTGCAAGACTACTGGCTGAAGAAGAAACTGCGGCATCCTAAAGCAGATGATAAGGAAAGCAGCAGAAACATGGTAGTTTACTGTTTTAAAGCGGTAGACTTGTTGGTTTAGTGCTTTAGTTCAGGTTAATGAAACAAAGTATTTTTACATGTTCAGAGGTTTTTGTTTCAGGTAGCAACTATGGTATTATTGATATTCGTTTATGAACTAAAGAGTTGGCATGTGTTAAGACTTGTCTCTTTCTCTCTATGGTCTTCTTTTGGCAGTTCATTGCATGTTTCATAATATCTTAGTGAAGAAGATGAGGAAGAGGACGAAGATTATGAATTTCTTAAGAAGAATGCTGTAGTAGCGGATCAAGCAAAGAATGCAGATAAACTAAGACAAGGTAACGTTGTTTCTTTTGTGTGCTGTTGAATTATCTACAAGACAGAGTTAGGTTACTGCAAAAGTTTTCATTACTTTTTACTCTGATCACTTGGTAAAATGTTTCTTTAACAGACTCGATCAGTATCCACTGTCTCCCTTATCGCTAAAAGCAATCAAGGATGCTGGATACGAGACAATGACTGTTGTGCAGGAAGCTACTCTTCCTGTAATTCTCAAAGGTATGTGTTGTTTCTCTTATATTTTTTTTAAATGGTGCTTACTGGATCAATGTTGCAGAAAGAAAACAACACCATGATGATTTAGGAAATTGTGATTCTACCATGGTGCTTTATATGATCACAACCTGTTTCACTCTAGCAATCTAGTAGTAGAAATATATAACTTATTTATTTTTCTTTAATACCTTTTCTTTGCTATTCTGTTTTGTCCAGGTAAAGATGTCCTAGCTAAGGCCAAAACAGGAACTGGGAAAAATGTAGCGTTTTTGGTGAGACATACCATACACTAAGTTGGCCATATGGTAATGGATTGAACCTGTATTTGGGATCTGTGCTTATTTTTGCTGATGTTTATTTTTAAGCTTCCATCAATTGAAGTAGTTGTCAAATCTCCTCCTACAAGCCCGGATAATAAGCGACCCCCAATTCTTGCGCTAGTGATATGTCCAACTAGAGAACTTGCAAATCAAGCTGCTACAGAAGCAAACACCTTGTTAAAGTAACTATTGGTGTTCAAGTTGTGATTGGAGGCACAAGACTTGGTTTAGAGCAAAAGCGCATGCAAACAAATCCTTGCCAGGTGAATATTGTTTCCTTTGGTTTATATAGTTGAGGCTTATCTTTATTGAGTCTCTATAGCTCTTTTTATAGATAGATTAGGTGGTTCCAGAGACTCATCTCCTTTGGCTGATTTTGTTCATATTTCAGGAAAACTACAAAGTGTAAACCTAGATGGTTTCGTTTTGTTAGATAGACTCTACTCTTTTTCCGATTCACATGGTAAGGACGTTGAGGTAGAGAATACTACTAATAAGCAATGGGAGATGGGAGTTCCACTAGGTCCAACAGCTCAAACAGCAGTAGTGAGAAACCAGAGTGGCTGCAACAGTATAGTCTCGTTGGTAAGATTGGTGAAGGAACCTATGGTCTTGTTTTCTTGGCTAGAACCAAGACTCCACCTAAAAGACCAATTGCTATCAAGAAGTTTAAGCAGTCAAAAGACGGAGATGGAGTTTCCCCAACTGCTATCCGCGAGGCGAGATCATGTTGCTCAGAGAGATTTCTCATGAGAACGTCGTCAAGCTTGTGAATGTCCACATCAATTTTGCAGACATGACTCTTTATCTTGCCTTTGATTATGCCGAGTACGATCTCTACGAAATCATCAGGCACCACAGAGACAAAGTAGGCCACTCGATAAACACGTACACAGTTAAGTCTTTGCTCTGGCATTTGAATTATCTTTACAGTAACTGGAATTTGAATTGGAATTTGAAATTGGTTTCGAAATTTTAGGTCTTTTGATTAGGTTAGGGCAACGTTTCTCAGGGTATTGAATTTTAGGGTTATTGGTCTCTGGAGCTTGATAATTGTAAAGTCTCGTTTTTTCGTTTCTGGGTCAATTGCTGAAAAATTTGGAGTCTTTGGGTCTGAATTTGTTCATATGGATGTGAATTGTATTAATCAGCTAATTCTGAAACGTCCCTTTTACTTTTAGACTTTTGGTTTTGTGTAGGGTAGGTTAGTCCTCGATCTTATTCTGTGAAGTTTCTTGCTTGTAAGTAATTTTGGATCACTTTATTGAGTCTCATAAATATTTGTAAATTGAATGGTTCTTCTATCAATTAGATTATTTTTTTATATTTTTTATATTTGCTTCTATCCGCCGTCACCAACAGCAATAGGAGGTTCGGCGGCGCACACCGATCTAGGGGCAATCACACTTCTCATCCCCAATGAGGTTCCTGGACTTCAAGTCTTCAAAAACGAACAATGGTTTGACGTTGAGTATATTAACTCCGCTATGGTTGTTTTCATCGGCGATCAACTCATGGTACTCTTATTGATTCTTTTTTTTTTTTTTTCTATTCTTAAGTTATTATGATAGATAAAATATATATATTAGGTTAGATTTGGGAACGTTTAGGGGGTTGATTTGTGGATTCAAAATTAATTGCAGAGGATGACCAACGGGAGGTTCAAGAACGTGCTTCACAGAGCGAAGTCGGATAAGGAAAGATTGAGGATTTCGTGGCCTGTTTTTGTTTCGCCTAAGCATGATTTGTTGGTCGGACCTTTGCCGGAGCTTACCGGAGACGAGAGTCCTCCAAAATTCGAGACTTTAGTTTATCAAGACTATTTGCACCAAACGATGCAAAACTGGGCGCTCGACAAGTTATACAATAAAGAATCCACTGATCTTCTGAAAACCCATTAACAAAGAATCCCTCAATAAGTTACGATGTATTGTCCAAAGTATTGGTTCTTTCTTGGGTTATATATTGCGTCTGCTTTAATAATGAGTGTTGACGTCTTCCTCTAATAATCAATTTACAGCATTGTGTTTTGTGTATGTTGTGTGTTGTACACTTTAATATAATCAAATTTGAATTGTAACGTTTTAACCGCATTATTTGTTCTGCGTTGATTTATTGTTTATTTTGTCTACTACTACTACTCGTCACGTGTGGATTTTCGAAAAGAATATAAAACATTTCTAGATTCAATGATATTGAAAAGTATGTATAAAAATACTTTTGAGTGTATTAATGCGGGTATGCGTCTAGTAATAGTATTATCTTTTACATGCCCATTATTTAAATATTTAAACAATATAAGTAAACACACAAGAGACAAAGACTCATAATTATATTTGAGTTCACTCGACTGGAAGTTTAAGGAGTCTACGGTACTTAAAGTCCTTGCATGTAATAAGCATGAACTTAGCGGGATTATCGCCGGTAATTAGCTCCGGCAACGGTCCGATGACCACATCAGGATTAGCATCCACAAAAATCGGCTATGACATCCTCTTCTTTTCCTTATCCACTATTGCTCTATGCAACACATTCTTGTACTTGCCATTGCTCAGCCTCTACAAAATTCCACAAAAATGTGATTATTTTAAAAATCAACTGATGTTTCATTAAATCATTAAGAGACAAACAAACCAGAATCTGATCGCCAATGTTGACGGTTATGGCAGTGGGAATGTAGTGGACATCGAACCAGCGATCGTCCTTGAAAATTTGGAGCCCTGAAACTTCATTGGTGACAATGATTGCGATCCCGATGATATCAGTGTGCTCTGGTACTCCCAAAGTCAAATCCGGTTCGGGGTCAGGAGGATAGTTGTTGATCCTCATTACATACTCGGTCGAGTCGCCGCCAAGACCTTGTATCAAGGCTTCACGTGGTAACCCTAATCCCTCTGATAAATACCCCAAAACCCTCTCTGATAGCTTCTTAGTCTCCTTTGTGTAGTCCTCAATCACTTCCCTAGTATTGCCATGTCCCAACAATCAAACGGATGATAAATGGTTAACATGGAAACGTATCAGCAAAATGAACTGGATACGAAAACGAAGTAATAAAGGTGATGAAAAGTTTTTATTTTATTTTCTAATATTTTCATGTTTTTAAAATGTTTTTTTTTTTTTACTTTTTACTAATCAAATCATTCAGTAACTATTCACTTGACATACAATTCAATTATTTCTTTCAAATTCTACGTAAAACAGTTAGATCTTAAAATACTTTAGCCTATGCTATTTGTTCCCTAACTAGCTATGCAATTTATTCGTAGCCAAAGATTAGTTAGTACCTGTACTGAGGAGGATTTTTGGGCCAGTAACTAAAATTGATACACGAGGGTGGCCAGATTCTGTGAAAAAGATTCTCGGTCCAAATTTCTCCTTTGACATACTCGAGATTCGTGGTGTAACCTTCGAAGTCTTTGGAGCCAGCTTGTTTGGCTACGGCATTCTTCTCCGTCTCCGGGAGATCAAAGAACTGTGCACCAACCTCCTTCAACCGCCCTATCAGATCCATCGGGATTCCATGATTAACCACGTGAAAAATCCCCCACTCTTCGCTCGCTTTCACCACCGCACGAGACACTTGCTCTTCGTCAAGGTTGCTTAGATCGACTATTGGGATAGTCTCAGCCAGAAGAGATGTGTGTTGGTCTCTCTCGACCTCCATTATTGTTGCTGAAAATAATGGGGAGGTGGGAGGTATACTATAAGTTTGAATTTGTGAAAGTTTGTGATGAGTAGCACAGGCCAGTCCGGTTTTTCAACCTTATTTGTTTGTTTTATTTGTCACGCCTATTGTTTGAATAATACAATATTATTTGTTTATGCACAAAAGTATTCACTACATTACCTAATCATCTACTAACTTATGCAATTTTTGTTTATTTATGATATGTTCAGTACACAAAACATTCACTTTACTACCATTATCACTAATCAGTCACCTACTACCTTACGCAAATCCTTTACATATCAAATCAAAAACTACAAGTCTACAACAATAAAAAAAAACGTTGTTTGTGTCATTAGGCTAGTGATTTTAGAAAGTCTTTTTTCCCCCGTTTGAAATGATTATTGTACATACAAGTATACAACTCAATAAATCATTAGGAACACAACATAAACCATTACATTAACAGGAAACAAAAGAAAAGTCCCAAGCTCTACCGATGAAACAAAAGAAAAGTCCCAAGCTCTACCGATGAAACAAAAGATAAACAAAATTCATCTCACTACACAATAATTATTTCATCCGTTCATCAACCCCTACACAATGACCCCAAAATAGAAGATTATGAAACTAGACTCAGGGTTGGGTTATATAGAACATTCTAGATCCTACTGAGGACCCTCTCGGCCGCAGCAATAGTGAACTCTATATCCTTGGGACTGTGAGCCAAGCTTGTAAACCCGGCCTCGAACTGAGACGGTGCAAAGTAAACACCTTCTTCCAACATTCCCCTGAAAAACCTACCAAACTTCTCGGTGTCGCTCTTCTTTGCATCTTCAAAGTTGTAGACCGGTCCTTCTGCGAAAAAGAAACCGAACATACCACTTATGTAACCACCGCACATTGGATGCCCTGTTTTCTTTCCTGCTTCTAAGATTCCGTTGGTTAGCTCCTTTGTGATCTTGTCCAAATACTCGTATGTTCCTGGCTGCTGTAGCCGCTCCAGCGTGTGAATCCCTGCGGTCATTGCCAGTGGATTACCACTTAGAGTCCCGGCTTGGTACATCGGTCCTGCTGGCGCAACCTACAAAGAAAAGAACACAAAACATTGTTTATATATAGTTTTGAAAACCATAAAACAGAACGGCCACCACCAAGTTTCAAAGCTTCTTCTAAGTATAGAGCCAGATCTCACCATCTCCATAATATCACGTCTCCCACCGTATGCTCCCACAGGAAGACCCCCACCAATGATTTTTCCAAGAGTTGTTAGATCAGGCGTGATTCCAAAGTATTCTTGGGCACCACCATAAGCTAAACGAAAGCCTGTCATGACTTCATCGAAGATGAGAAGAACACCGTTGTCCTTTGTGAGCTGGCGTAAACCGTTGATGAATTCCGGTGTAGGAGGGATGAATCCAGAGTTACCAACAACAGGTTCGAGAATAACAGCAGAGATCTCGCCTTTATGAGCAGCAAAGAGCTTCTCAACAGCTTCAAGATCGTTGTAAGGAGCTGTTAACGTATCTGAAGTAGCTGCTTTAGGGACACCTGGTGAGTCCGGTAGCCCTAAAGTAGCAACACCACTACCAGCTTTAACAAGGAAAGCGTTAGCGTGACCATGGTAACAACCTTCAAACTTGATAAACTTCTCTTTGTTAGTGAAGGCTCTAGCGAGACGGAGCACACCCATACAAGCTTCAGTACCAGAGTTGACAAAGCGAACCATTTCAATGCTTGGAACAGCTGATATAACCATCTCAGCTAGAACATTCTCTAAGAGACAAGGAGCACCAAAGCTTGTTCCTTTCTTCATCGTCTCACCTAAAGCCGCGAGTACCTCATCATCGGCATGACCAATAATAGCTGGTCCCCAAGATCCAACGTAGTCAATGTACTCATTTCCATCAATCGATCAAAACTGGTTGTCCACCAACGGATTTGAAGGCTCGAACAGGGGAATTCACACCTCCAGGCATTAGATTCTTTTCATGAGATTTAACAAAAAGGATCATTTTTTTTCAATTAGTCACGAAGAACCTAAACTAATTGAAATTCGAAAAGAGACAACTTTTGCATATTGATCATTCTGCGATGACTATATAATTCACGAAATCAATGATTTAGAATCAATCAAATGAAAAGGGCGAAATCAAATATACCTTGGCAGCATTGAAAGCTTCTTCTGATTTCTGAAGAGTGAAACTTTTCTTCTTCTCGTCGACGGAAACAGACATCTTGACGCAGCATCGGTTAAAAGAAGAAGCTTTCTTCGAGATCTTCGAGGAACACGAAAACCCTAAAGCAGTTCCCGATCCTATTAGCGTCGCCGACATCTTTGCTCTGAAAGTCGCGGTCGGAGTTGTTGGTAATCCAAAGTAAGTGGGTGGGGCTTTTCTTTATTCTCAGAGGAAGAAGAAGAAGAAGAAGAAGAAGAAGAGTCAACAAGATAAGGCGATGCCCAGCAACCCGGTTTTTATATTTCCCCAATTATACCGGGTCGGGTTTAGTTTATTTTATATTTCTGGTATTTTAATTGAATTGGAATTTTCATACATACACTATCTTGGAACACTTTCATAGCCGAATTACGAAGTCCAAGCAACACATTGATACTCTTCGTGTCACTGCCACATAGGAGGAACAGAATCACTTCTTTCTCAGGTAAACCAACCGGTCCAGAGAAAACCGGTTCACCCCAACCGAAATCTTTTGTATGAACGACAGTTTTGACCACGACGTGATCAGAAGCGTAGCCGTTAGGCTCGGTCTAGCTCGAGTCACCTCGAAGTAATCAATCGCTGACCTCATGAAACCGTCGTTGACAATTCAACGGCGCTTTTGAGTTTTGACCATTGAACATATTGTGGTTCAAGCCTAGTCCTAGCACGAATCCTCCACATTTGAAATTTGTTACCTAACAAACAAAACAAAAGTTGTATGGAATGGAAGCATAGTATAATACAATGTATGCGATCGACTAAAAGTGATTAATCGTACTAACGAATATTAGATATGAAGATTGGTTTAGTTGGTTTACTATGGTTATCTTAACCAATGTATATACCTTTATTGTTTACTAATTAGAGTAGTAAGACAATTGTATATAAGTATGTGTACAGATTCATTTTGTTGATAAGGAATAAGAATAACAAACTTTTTCAGCGTTTTCCTCTCTTTCTCTCTGATATGGTATCAGAGCACAGAAGCTCAAATCTCCATTGATTCTGACTTGGTTTCTTCGTTTTTGAGCTCCGATCATCTTGTTTCATCATGGTTGCAGCTCGCGGTATACGAAAACCTGCTCGTTCGAAGTCAACTATAAGTTCCGCTGCTAGGAAGATGCCGAAAGCAGAAGATGTTGATGATTCTCCTCCGAACTCTCCTCCGATTGCTAGATCTAAAGCTTCCGGAGCTTCGCGAGCCATCATCTCATGGGATCTGCCGATCAAGCTCCTTCTCCGTTTTATATGCATAGCGCTGATCATCCAGGTTTGATTCTAATTGCTATTCGCTTAGATGGTACAAACTATGATGATTGGGATGCTGCTATGCGTATTGCGTTAGATTCCAAGAGAAAACTAGGTTTTATTGATGGTAGCTTAGCTCGTCCTGATGAATCGGACCCAAGCTTCCCTTTGTGGTCTTGTTGCAATAGCATGGTTAAATCATGGCTATTAAACTCTGTCTCACCTGAGATCTATCGGAGTATCCTGAGGATGAAGGATGCTTCAGATATATGGCGTGATTTATACAATCGTTTTCACATGATGGCGTATTACACAAAGCTGAAGACACTCTGGAGTACTTTAGAAAATACAGAAGAACTTGATGAACCTTGTGTTTGTGGTAAAGCTGATCGTCTGCAAAAGAAGGCAGAGAGAGCTAAGATAGTCAAGTTTCTTGCTGGTTTGAATGAATCTTATGCTGTCATTCGTAGACAGATCATAATGAAGAAGGTTTTACCAAGCTTGGCAGAGGTTTATAAGATGCTAGATCAAGATGATAGTCAGAAAGGATTCTCCAACTCAAATGTTGCTCCTTCTGCTTTTCAAATTTCAGAAATGGATACTACTGGACTTGATACTGCTGTCTGCTATGTCCAAAATGGTCCTCACAAAGGCAGGCCAATATGTTCTTTCTGTAATCGTGTTGGTCACATTGCAGAACGGTGCTACAAGAAGCATGGTTTTCCTCCAGGTTTCGTTTCAAAGAACAAGAATGTTAACAAACCTGTTAAACCGCAACCTGTAGCAGCACAAGTGACCATGACTAATCCTACTCCAACTTCAGTCATGTCTCATTCAGAATCTCCTACTATGGAAAGTATGATTGGAAATCTCAGTAAGGATCAGCTCCAACAGTTTATTGCTTTATTCAGTTCACAGTTACAGACTCAGACCACTCAAGGATCAAATGAAGCTGGTTCCTCTTCCAACCCTGAGTACACTGGTATTGATTTTTCACCCTCTACCTACTGTTTTATTGGTATCTTGACTGTAGCTAAAACCACAGTTGCACCTAAAACATGGGTGATAGACTCTGGGGCTACTCATCATGTCTCTCATGATAGAAGTTTATTCTCGGATATGGATACTTCTATTGTGAGTTATGTGAACTTGCCAACAGGCTCAACAGTTAAGATCAGTGGTGTTGGCTCAGTTAGGATTAACAGATACATTACTCTTCAGAATGTGTTGTTTATCCCGGAATTTCGATTGAATCTCATCAGCGTCAGTTCACTTGGTTTGCGAGTTATATTTGATCCATGTTCTTGTGAAATCCAGGATCTTACCAAGGAATTGACAATTGGAAAGGGTAGGAGAGTGGCGAATCTCTACGTATTGGACAATGCAGATTTGGAAGTCTCAGTCAATGCAGTAGTAGATGTCAGTATGTGGCATAAAAGATTAGGGCATCCTGCTTTCAGCAGATTGGATGTTATCTCTCAATTTTTAGGCACTACTAGACATAAGAATAAAGGAATAGCTTATTGTCATATTTGTCACCTGGCAAAACAGAAGAAACTATCTTATCCCTCTCCAAATAACATTTGTAATTCAAACTTTGAGTTATTACACATTGATATTTGGGGGCCTTTCTCAGTTGATACTATTGAAGGTTTTAAATATTTCCTGACAATTGTGGATGATCATTCAAGAGCAACCTGGGTATATTTGCTAAGAAACAAATCAGAGGTTCTTACAGTCTTCCCAGGATTTATTAAAATGGTTGAGAATCAATACAATGTCAGAGTTAAAGCTGTCCGATCAGATAATGCACCAGAACTGAATTTCTCAAGTTTTTATCATGAAAAAGGGATTCAAGCTTTCCATTCTTGTCCAGAGACACCAGAACAGAACTCAGTGGTTGAACAAAAGCACCAACACATTCTCAATGTAGCTCATGCTCTCATGTTTCAAGCGAAGCTTCCTCTGCATTTTTGGGGTGATTCTATCTTGACTGCAGTGTTTCTCATCAATAGAACACCTTCACAGCTTCTCTTCAACAAGACACCATATGAAGTTCTTACTGGAAAGCCTCCTGCATACAATCAATTGAAGACTTTCGGTTGCTTGTGCTACGGGTCTACTTCACCAAAACAGAGAACCAAATTCATGCCTCGGTCTAAAGCTTGTTTGTTTTTGGGTTATCCTGCAGGTTATAAGGGATACAAACTCATGGACTTGGAGACTAATAAAATTTTCATCTCCAGGAATGTTATTTTCCATGAAGAAGTGTTTCCCATGAATGCAGAACCAGAGAATGACACATCTTTGAAGTTCTTCACACACTCTGATTCTATGCCTTCAGGTAATAAAGCCCCTATTTTCTCTATTCCTTCTCCAGTTCCTCAAATTTCTTCTCCTTCACAAATTTCTGATCTTTCACCACAAATTTCTAAAAGAACAAAGAAAGTTCCTACTCATTTACAGGACTATCATTGTTATTCTCTTGATTCAAATATTCAGTATCCTATTTCGGAGTCTCTTTCTTACTCAAACATTTCACCTTCTCATCTCTCTTATATCAATCATATCACCAATATTCCTATTCCCACAACTTATGCTGAGGCACAGGAATCGAAAGAGTGGTGTGGAGCAGTTGATACAGAGATTGGTGCAATGGAGGCAACGAATACATGGATGGTTACTTCTTTGCCACCGGGTAAGAAAGCTGTCGGATGCAAATGGGTCTTTACTTGGAAGTTTTTGGCCGATGGTAGTCTTGAGAGATATAAAGCAAGGTTGGTAGCTAAGGGTTTTACTCAAAAGAAAGGGTTGGACTATACTGAAACGTTCTCCCCAGTTGCTAAAATGGCTACTATCAAGCTGTTACTCAAAGTTTCTGCTTCGAAGAAATGGATTCTCACACAGCTTGATGTATCAAATGCGTTTTTGAATGGAGAACTGGAAGAAGAGATTTACATGAAACTGCCTGAAGGATATGCTGATAGAAAAGGTATCACTCTCCCTAAGAATGCTGTTTGTAAACTACTTAAATCCATTTATGGTCTTAAACAAGCATCTAGGCAGTGGTATAAGAGGTTTTCTTCTTCACTATTGAGTCTTGGTTTCTTTAAAGGGCATGGTGATCAGACTTTATTTGTCAAACCAGTTGGTGGGGATGAGTTTGTTGCAGTTTTGGTGTATGTTGATGACATTGTCATTGCTAGTACTTCGGAAGTTGAGGCTACTAAGTTGACAGCAGCTTTGAAACAGTCGTTCAAATTGCGAGATTTGGGTCCTTTGAAATATTTCTTAGGCCGGGAAATTGCTCGAAATTCAACTGGTATTTCTTTGTGTCAACGCAAGTATGCATTAGAACTGCTATCTCACACTGGTATGTTAGGTTGTCAGCCTACTCCGTTGCCAATGATTCCCAATCTGAAGTTATGTAAAGAGCAGGGAGAATTGCTTACAGATAGGGAACGATATCGAAGAATTGTTGGGAAACTGATGTATTTGACCATTACTCGACCAGATATAACTTTTGCGGTCAACAAATTGTGTCAATACTCGTCAGCATCTCGCACACCTCATTTGTCAGCTGCTTATCAAGTGTTGGCCTACATTAAAGGTACTGTTGGTCAGGGATTGTTCTACTCTGCAACTGCTGATCTTACCTTGAAAGGTTTTGCTGATTCAGACTATGGAGGTTGCTTAGATAGTAGACGTTCGACGACTGGTTTCACAATGTTTGCTGGTGATTCTTTAATTTCTTGGCGATCAAAGAAGCAACCCACTGTATCTCGTTCATCTGCAGAGGCTGAGTATCGTGCTTTGGCTCTAGCTTCCTGTGAGATGGTATGGTTGAGCGTTTTACTTCGGGATTTGCGTGTTTACACTGCGGCTGTTCCTATCTTGTTCTCCGATAGCACTGCAGCTGTGTATATTGCCACTAACCCAGTTTTTCACGAAATGACAAAACACATCGAAGTAGACTGTCACACAGTCAGGGATCGCTTGGATGCTGGTCTTTTGAAGCTTCTCCATGTCGACACAGAAGATCAAGTCGCTGACATTTTGACTAAACCATTGTTTTCTCCTCAGTTTGAACATTTGAAGTCCAAAATGAGCATTCAAAACATTTTTCAATGCACATCTTGAGGGGGGTATTAGATATGAAGATTGGTTTAGTTGGTTTACTATGGTTATCTTAACCAATGTATATACCTTTATTGTTTACTAATTAGAGTAGTAAGACAATTGTATATAAGTCTGTGTACAGATTCATTTTGTTGATAAGGAATAAGAATAACAAACTTTTTCAGCGTTTTCCTCTCTTTCTCTCTGATAACGAATGTTCTGCCACAAACAAAAAAAAAAAAAACAAGAGTATATTCAAACATTATATGTTGAATTACATATTGGCAAATAAAAATCCTGATAAATTATTTGATCGACAATCACAAATTCACAATAATCGTCAATTTGGATAATAAATACTATTTTCTATGTATTTGTTAGTGGAAATATTATCATGGTTATTTTTTCTTGATTAATTAGCGTATTTATGCATATGCATGATAAATATTTAATCGAATTCTACGATATACTATAATTATTTGAAACCAATATCGGACCAAACCTAGTGTATGTCATGTTCGTTCACTCACACAAAAACAGCAACCAAAAATAGTATCAACTCCTCACCTGAACAACCACTGGAGGAATCTCAAGAATACTCCGAGCATCGGGAACGTCGTAAACCAGCTTTTCAAGAGTCTCTGGTCGATCAATCTCCGTTATAGCCTTCTTTATCATTTCTATTCCACAATTGGCTTCAGCTTCGACCACGACAACTCCTTCTGCGGTGCAATCCACAGCGATCTTTCCTTCGGGGCTGATCGTGAGTCTCCCGGCGGCAGGATAGTAGTGAACAAGAACCTCGGAGAGTGACTTCTTGATAACTTGATATGATTCCTCGTTGGATCTTAAGTTTGATTTGAAGTAGTAGACTGTTTTGACGATGATGGCAATGTTTTGATCGAGATTTGAGAGATAATGGAGACCTTTAGGAGTTTCGGAGGCTGGAGAGACAACAACAGGTTCCTTTCGGGTTACAATGAGCTCGAATGAGTCGGCCATTTTTCAGGGTAGTGTTGGTGAAGAAATATCCAAAGATGTATTTTTTGGAGAATGGAGGATGGATTTGATTTCTAGGGGTATTAATTTTATCAAAGGGGTTAAGTAGAGGCTAGAGTTTGAGGTTAACTGTGGTACAAGTAGGGATTTTAGCAAATGGTAGAAGAAAGAAAAGAGAGAGCGAGAGAGAGACGTCTTGAGGTATACATGTTAATCTGACGACTTGAATACTTTTAAAATCTGGTATGATTAGAGCCTTAGAGGTGTTGTGACCAGTTAGATCGGTCAAATAGAACTGACTTCAGCGGATGTAAATGGGTCGTTCAGTTCACAAACAAGGTCGCATTTGGATGATAGCTTTTCTTCAAATATAAGATTCTTTCGAGTTTAGTAGTGAATATTGTATAAATAAATAGCATTAGTTGCACCATCCCTATAGTTTGTTTATTGAATGTAGCTTGGCGTCAAGAAAAACAGAATTTACTTCTCCATCAAATCCAAGATTTCATCACGTAATTCTTTTTTTGGCCTGAACAGAAGATACAGAGTGGCTTTCTTTTTTAACCTACAAAAGTTTCAAGTTCACCGTTCCGTTCATGATACAACAAGCCACAAATCGGTAAAACAAAGAAGTAAAATTCCCCACAGTATCTGGCTATCAAATAAAACAAGGATTAATAAAACCTAACAGGTAACAGCTACACAAGAAGAAAAAGACACTTAAACTACATAATGAGAGTCAGACTATAGAGATTACATAAAGTACAAAGTACAGATTCGACACACTCTAAATTTTACCTCTGATTTCACACAAAAGTTGTGTGACAATTGCTGCTTTCCTTCACATCAGATTTTGAGAGAAGAGAAACAAAACTCCAAACCTTAATCCTTTTTCTCCTCTTCTTCCTTCTCTTCGTCACTTTCAGCCTCGTCTCCCTCTCCTTTTTCTTCTTCCTTCTCTTTGTCACTTCCAGCCTCAGCTTTTTCCTCTTCATCATCTTCTTCATCATCAGTCATTGCATTTATGGCATCTGTGATCACATCCTTTACCTCTGGTTTTCTATGTGATAGTTCCACACCAAAATGCTCGCCTGACGTTATCACAAACAGCATATGTTAGCAAAAAGCTCCTGAACATTTGGAAAGTATAAACACAAATTGCGAAATAAAATGTAAAAGCAATAAGCAAGAACGTACTTAGCTTCTGCAGAATATCTGATAGTGTTGCCTGTTATTAAGAAAAACAAATTGTGTGAGAACATCTATTCAAGGTTTTTAGACCATTCCATTATATTCAAATTTGGGAAAATCAAACCATCTTACCGTATTGAAGTCTACTTCCTTCAGAATTTTGGACACCACTTCAAGCATCTCTTCTCTGGTAGGCTCTTCTTTGCCTTTGCCTTTCTTAGTGGCTTTTCCTGTATCCAATCCATGATAGAAGATAACAAATAATAAAGGAATCAGATGGAATAATTTCTTTAAAAACATAAATCAAACGAGTCTAAGCATCAGAAGCAGCTGAGAATGGTTGTAACCTTTCTCTTTAGATCCCTTAGCCTGTGGCTTACTCGGCTGTTTCTTGCTTTTCTCTTTAGAAGTAGACACGACAGGATCAACCTTTTGCTTCTTAGCCGGGGACGAGGCTGACTTAGCAATTTGTTTGGAGGACTTTTCACCAGATTTTGCGGAACCTTTAGCAGAAGCTTGCTTATCCTTACCTTTAGACCCTGAGCTCTCCTCTACAGTCTTTTTCGATGAGCTTCTCTTTTTGGATGGTTTCTCATCCTCTGCTTTGTCTTTTTCATCTTCAGTGTCAGTCTTTTCATGGTCACTTTCTTCCTCTGGCGCCGCATCATCTTCTTCATGAGGATCATTAGTTCCTTCAGAATCAGCATCTCCCTCATCCTTGCCTTCTTCCGTGTCAGATGGCTGATCTCGCTTTTTTGTTTGCCTTTTTCTCTGCGTAGAGACAAAACATACACAAAGAAAGGATATTAGTACAACCCGTGATCAACAGCTAATAAATCAAGTCACACAGATGAAAAAGCATATTCATGCAAATGATTATAATCCGACCATACACATTAAAAATGAAAATTTAACATCACTCATATGCAGAAAGTCTAAGAAAACAAGCTAAAAGGCGCCAATAGCAGACAAGGTATACAAATAAGATAATTAAGATGATCAACAAAGTACAAACCTTGGCTGGGGTGTCTGAAGATTCTCCAGATTTCCCCTTTTTTGGTGTACTCTTGCGCTTTTTGGCCTGCTAAAAATGAACTCAATGCTCTCATTGGGAATGAATATGTAGAACTAATGTACAGAATCCAACAGTACCTTTTCTTGATCAGCTATTATAACATCTCTTGTTTCCTTGGGAGATTCCAAAAATTCAAGCACTTTGACAGCTAGTTCTTCCTGGAAGTATAGAGGATTTCTTAGAATATAGAACAAGGTACAATAAATAGATAGACCACATCATGTTATAACTTACTTTTTTCATGTTGCTTCTGTTTATAGGTATATCAAGCACATCACAAAAAACTATCAATTTTTCTTTTATGCATTTGTCAATCTTCTCTTTTATTTTTGCTCTCTGCTTCTCCTCCTGAGAAACATTAAAATACAAGATTTACCAGAAGGCAAAACAGCAAACACATCCCTCTAACAGAATAATCTTGAAATGGGTTATACCTCATTCTCTGACCATGCAAAGCCAGAAAATTGACCAATGTTTCTCTTAACCATCTGTGCCTGCAGAGAAAAATTCACAAAACGCTTTTAAGTACCTATGTACTCTGGCAAAGCGACAATAAAAATTCCAAGACAACATCCATATTAACAGAGACAAAAGCTTGCAAGTGAAATATACATATCAAATGTAAGCAACTTTTAAAGCACCTTTGCTTTCTTCCCATAGAGAATGGTGTGTAGTAACATCAGGTTGTCATCAGCTTTTCTCTTGGATAGTTTATGAGCCACTGAAAAAGCCAACGTTATCAGAAAGCTTTCTAATTGTAAATAAATGTAACCAAGAATTCACCAAAAGAACCAAAATTTTAACCCTCCAATTAGATAAACAAACAAGAGAAACTTGCGAAATCAGAGACAGAGTAAGTTGTGGGCTTATTGTGGAAGCTACAATATGAGATATTCCACCAGAACGAAATAATAGAATCTAAGGAATGATGAAATGGTTCTATCTACTATAAAGCATAGAAATGAAGACAGAAACAATCTCAAAGCAGCTATTTCATCATCTTCTAGATCTAAGATGTGCCAAACCAGCAAAGATGTTTTCATTATTCTGCCTAACAACAATTAGATCTACACATCAAAAATTTCACAAGAACTCAATCAAAACAATCACAAACAGAACAGATTCGTATACATACCATTGGGAATTTCCCTGAGAGGTGTTCCACGACCCTACAAAATTAAACACACAGAGACAGAAACCCATAACTAATTGGTTCCAATTCTCACAAATACGAAAGACAAAAGATCAAATTTTTACATAAAAAGATCAAACCTTTCCAATTGAAACAGACTTGCTGGGTGTAGCCCGCATAGGAGTAGACAAGGAGAAACGCTCAACCTTCTTTCTCTCCCTCGTTGGTCTGTCACTAGTCGGAGTCACCGTTTCTTTCTCCGACGATTTCTTACTTCCACTTCCTTCTTCTTCTTCTTCTTCCTCCTCCTCCTCACTTTTTACATCGTCTTCTTTATCCTTCTTCTCCTCCAATTCTCCCTCTTTCTTCTCCGCCTCATCCTTTATCGGCGAATCCGCTTTTTCTTCCTTGGCAGCAACAGTTTGTTCCTCCTTCGCCGGAGATTCAACTTCCGGTATCTTCTTCTCTTCTAGGGTTTCAGTCGCCATGTTAGACCCAAATTAAGATGGGGAAAAAGGGTAAAAGAGAAAAAAAAATATCAGAATTGGGAAACTCGAAAACCCTAATTCAAAGATTATGAAGAAGAGAAGAAACACAAAAAGAAGAATCAAAAATTTGGGGATTTTTTTCAAAATTTTCAGGAACACAAAGGCGGGCTCTTTCGTCAACCCCCAAAATTTTCACCAAAATCAAGCTCGCGGCAAAACTAACCCATTTTATATACATACATACACATCATATATACTTTACATACAACATACTCGGCCCAATTTTATAACAGGCCTAATTTTATCTGGCCCAATTTTATAACAAGCCTAATTTTATAATTTGCCCAATTTTATAACAGGCCTAATTTTATTCCTAACGAGCCCAATTAAGTTCCGCACTTCTTTTCTTTCTTTCTGATCAATACAAACTTTTTCAAAAAAAAAGAAAAAAAAAATGATATTAGAGGGAAAACCAAAAAAAAATACTCATATGATGAGGGTGATTAACAATGAACTTTTGTATATGCGTCTTCTATACAAAATTTTAAAAGCCAAATTATAGTAAATTAGTGATGATCGAGTCTCTAAATAAATAACATACCTCATCTTCTTACCACTTGGCTAGCTTTGATGTGGGTTTTGATTCCTTCTTAATATGTCTTTGCTCAACAATTTTAAAGCCAAAATATGTGAAAAACAGTCAACATATCTCATCTTCTTGGCTTTTGGTTTCTTAAACAGTAAACCTACCTCATCTTTCCTTTGGTTTCAAGAAAAAAGAAAGAAAACAATGGCTTACTAAATGGTAATTGTCTTAATTCAACATTTGCGTGTGTGGTATGGCTGACGAGTTCTTCATGACCAAATCTTTTTGTTTATTGCGTATGATGAATAAAGAAATTAAAAAAAAAGTTTGTTTTGCATTTTAGATAAATGGAAATTCATATAAATTCATTCATTAACGTCATCCAGCTCGTATTTATGGAAATAATTTGTTCTAATTTTGCACAACAATAAATTAGTTAACTTGTGATTTATCTTCTTTTTGGTGTCAGAAAATAATGAATAAATAACAGTATTTATAATCTCCAAAACCAAAACATAATGAGTATAACTGAAGAATAAAAGATATTAGCGGATGTCGTCGAATAAAATATACTCTCTTCCACGTTCTTTCTGCAGAGTGTACTTTCACGTCCCCACTCTACAGCACAGCCCCCTACTAGTGAAAGGGTTTGTTATTCTTTTAATATTGTGTGTTCCTTTTTTGCCCATGAAAAAAAGGAAACAATGGCTACTAAAAAGCTAAAATGGTAATTGGGTTATTTCAAGATTTGCTATCTATATGATGAATAAAAAAGGAACTTACAAAAAAAAAATTAAAATATTAAGCTGTTTTGTATTTTGGATAAATGGGAAATTCATAACACAATTCTCTTCATTCATTAATGAAATGCCACCCAGCTCATCTATTTGTGGAAATAATTTGTTCTAATTTTCACTAATAATAAATTAGTTAACTTGTAAACATTTATCTTCTTTTTGCTGTCAAAAATATAATTATGAATAGTCACAAATATAACCGAAGAATAAAAGGAGATGTCCTCGTCACGTCACAGTTATTGATTGAACAACTGTGATGTTCTTAATTTTCATTACACTATTAATGGGCCAATAATTTGTCTAATGAAAATTAATGGAGCGTAGAAATTAGGCCCAATTAAGTTCCGCCTTTCTTTCTTTCTGACCAATACATTTTTTTTTCGAAAAAAAGAAGAAAAAAAAAAATTGAATTTGGAGGGAAAACCAAAAAAAATCCCTAAATTTAGTCGGCGAAATGCGTAGACGACGGCTGCAACTCCGGTACTCCTCCGACGAAGAAGAAGAAGACGAAGATGGAACTGGAACAAGCGGAATTGGTGATTCTGCTCGGAGCGGTGGTATTGCCTCAGCTGTACAACAACCGGAAACCTCAGTAGCTTCGAATTCTAACCCTAATCCCGGCGAAGCAATTGATGTATCGGAAGTTGAGATTATCGACGTCTTTGGTAATCCGCCTCCCACACCGCCGGATTCTAGTATTCCGGTTGATTTGTCGGAGACAGAGTCGGATTTGGTGAGCGGTAATGAGTATGAATCGCCGATCAGTGAGATTCTTTCTCGATTAGGGATTAAATTGAAGAGAGAGTGGTGGGTCTCTTGTCTTTCTGGACTTGAAATTTCGATTCCGCAATTTTCCCGCCTCGATGTTGCAGCGAAAGCTAAGCATTGCTTTGAGCAGTTCATGTTTTCTGATATGAATATATGCGGAGGTGGGATTCTTCCTCGGAATGTTGCGTCTATGAATCGTATAGAACTCCCTGGTCCGTTTGTGCTTCAGGTTATCTGATTTTTTGGTTTTTACCCTTTTTTTGTTGGAACTGTTTATATAATGTGTGATTTTGGCTGAACATTTCTGTTTGAATTTAGGTTGATGAGATTGTTAACATTGGATGTCCACTCAAAGGAAGGTATGAAAATGCTAATGCAGGGCTTAAGAGGGGCCTTAAGTTGTCCATGACAGATGGTGTTCAACGCGTTTTTGGTATGGAATACAGACCTATTAAAGATCTTCAAGTCTTGTCTCCTGCTGGTTTAAAGGTGTGTGTTTCTAGTTGATAATTGTAGTTGTTAAAATGGGTAGATTAACTTTTGGGATGAAAACTAGTATCTGATACTTGTCCTAAGGCCAATGTGCAACCTTTAAGATTATTTATACATGTTTGTGTTTCTAGTAAAAGCACTGACAATATCAGTTACATGCAGATTGTTGTATCTAGTGTACAAATTCGGCATGGACTTTTAATGCTAGTACCTGAAATTGTAGAAGTTTTAGGAGGGATGGTTGAAGAACTTGAAGAAGCAAGAAAGCGTCTGGTTGTTGAAGTAAACAAACTTCCACGAGGGAAAAGGTTGATTTATTCAAAGAATGGTTTACTTTGTTCAGAACTCGGTTTTTCTCCCGCTCACTTCATATTCGAAAGTTGTGTCATGATGTATGTCTCTTCAGTTGTATCTATTATTGCAACGAGTTTGTTTCACCGATTTCTTTGGCGACGGCTGCTTTGATCTGTAGAAGAGTGACTGGTTTGGAGAATGCCTTAAGATTTACTAGTTTAGTGAATTCTGCATTTCGATTCTGTGAAAAGATGATGCATGATATACGTTAAAACTCAGTTTATAACACACTACCAACTGTGTTTTCTAATTGCAGTTGTAAGTTTTACCCTTTTATCAAAGTTTTGATTTGATTTTAACTTTTGCAGAACAAGGAGAGGAGTGGTTCCTTCATTGGCAACCAGAGCAACTCTAGCTGCATGGTCGCTAAATGGCAATGATACTGGTAATCATGTAGATAGTTCTACTTCGGCCAATGCTACTAACGCTCAGGTCAATGTTCAAGGTAGGGATGTCATTAATCTTCTTGTTTAGAAAAAACTACATGTCAACAAGAAAAGTAGCTGCATGTCTCAAAAGTAGAGTTTATAAAACTAGCCAAAGTGTTCATTTATGTCAACCCTGAACCAGAGTAATTATAGGATTCTCCTTTATATCATTAACTGTAACATACTAGAGCACAATCATCCTTCGTCCTGTGTTTCCTACAATTAAACACGTATCTTGTGTCTTTCTGAGACAACAATATCTGTCCTTAGATACTTTCAGTAACATGAGACAACCACTTTATTTTGAGATTATTTGTGACTATTAACTCTCTTTTAACCAAAACACTTATGGCAGGCATACCCGTAAATGTAACCAGAACTCACATTAGTTCGCGGGTGATGAATGAGCCTCCTGCTTCTACCAACGTGGAAGCTACTGTTTCAAGGGTTGAACATATGCAGATTGATACTGCTTCTGCGCACGGGGAAAGAACGTTTTCTGATATACACTCAACTTCTAGTAACATTCACCGGGCAGCATCCACAGCTGGTACTAGTTGCAGTGGTACAAGATCTTTTTCCAACAGCGTTGGTAGAAATACATTGGATCAACAAACATCTAACGTGACTTCATTTGTTGAAGAAATGCATATTGACACTGGTCGTGTAAGGGACACAACGTCTCATGTACATGGTTCAGGTTCAGGCGATGTAGCAGATGTAGAAGTCAGTAATATGGTTATCGATTTGGAAGGACCTTCTGTGCTTACAAATACAGAGAAGCCTTTCACTTACTTAGCCGAGTTGTCTCAGAAATGGGCAGTAAAGAAAGATACCATGCATTCTGTTCAAGGAAGGATCAAAGTACTAACACCACTTATCAAAATACTCTCAGACTCTGTCTTCTATCGATCAGGGTTCCAATCTTTGTAACTAAAGTATCTATTTTCTTTCAGTGCTTCCTAACCGGAGTGAAGAAATTCCAGTTCAAGCAACAATCTACGTATGAGCTTCTATGTTACGTCGATGATGGTAGTCTCATCTGTGAGATCTTGCTCCATAACGACGTAAGTCCTATCCCTCATTTCGCAATTTTTTTGACGAATTAGAGAATTAAGATCACCCATCTTGTCCATGTTATTCCCTCTGCAGGTTGTACAAAACAGGATAGGTCATTCATCCATGGAAGTCACAGCTGCTCTTTCCTCTTCAGCACCAACATCAGTAAATGCCATGATGAAAGAGAAACTGAAACGCTTCCAGTTGTTTCTCGCTGACTTCGAGGTAAACCTAAGTTGTATGTAGAAGACTAGTTTACATACAAGCTCATTAGGACTGAGTGTGAAGACGACCCAATCAGAGACAAACCAAACTAGGCTTAGGAAGACATGTTTTTACAAATTGTTCATTTTTATGTTACTGCAGGGAATAATGGTGGTAGAAATGAACAGATCGTCGCAATATCCGGTAGCAATTGAAATGAATCAGGGATGTTCGTTAACCGATGCTCGGTTACTCTTTGAAAGAATCAAATCATCCTCAAGCTTAAATCCAGTTGTTGTTCTATCCCCTTGAAAACAGTGAGAGCTTTTGGTGACTTGACTTCATTTATATCTCTGCTTAGGAATTACTTCCTGGTTCAACTAAACCGGGTATTTCAATTTGGTAATTAATTGAATCCGGCGGGTATTATACTTCCCTGATTCCAGTTCTGCTCTCTTTAAGATAAATCTATAGAAATTAAGTAGTTCTTTTTTTCTTTTCAAACAAGTAGATTAGATGTGTAAAAAAATTTAAATGAATTTGTATGTTTTAGAGGACAAAACAAAGGTTTTATATATGGCAGATTGTTATGAGTCATTTGGTGATCTTGATATGGCGTAAATCGTTGAAAAATACTATTGTACAGATAATAGCAATATTGCTATTTGGTGATCTATGTTTTACAGACACTAACAACTTAATAGTAGATAAACATCTCATTCTCACCTCAATTATCATTCATCACCCATTGTGATCAGTTTAAACTTTTTGAAAAAGTTTTCCGGTTTTTGTTTCCTGCCAATAGATTTTCTTATATGATTTGGTGACGCATATTCAACGATTGTCCATTATGGGAAAAAACAAGAATCGGGGATTGATAAGTTTTGTTTGATTTGAAGGTCGAGTCTTTTCTTCTTTTTTGGCCGAATTTAACTCTGACTCTTGTTCGAGAAAAAAACACAGTGTTATGTTCTTTCGGTAGTTTCCTTTTGAATATACATCAAAGTCTTTTATTCGTTTTTTTTCTTCTGTTCTAATTAAAAGAAAAAAAAAAACAATCGTTTCGGATTTTATATACTATTGGTCTAGCTAGGTAAGGTAGCCAAAATCATATTAGGGGTCCCAATGAATCAAATCGGTCAATGAATATGTCAAAGTCTTTTCTTGCCTAAATGGGATATTAATGTAAAGATCATGATTCTTCGATTAATCTACTCCAAACGTTTTGATGATGCCTAACTAATTTTTAACACTAGTTTTTTTCGTCCAGAGTCAGGTTACATCTACATAAAGAAGCCATTTAGAGTGCCACTAGACGTAAAAGAAACAATATGAAAGTTGACACGAATCAAAAGAATAACGAAATTAGCCACTATAATAGATGTAATGCTACATCGTAGCACACAAAAATATAGGTCATCTTCATCCATCCATCTATGCTCCTTTGCTTTTGCACCCCACTAAGTGATGGGATTTAAAAAGACCTTTCAATTATTTTCTTATCAACATTTCTTTTGTTAGAAAAGTTTTACTTTCTTTTAAAAGTATTATATTAATGATTGTTCTAAAGATTTTTGGCTCATGTCTAAATCTCAACAAAATTCTTGATGATAAAAATCGAAATCATGTTATCATTTTCGACAGATGAATTTATATGATTTGTTTTCTTCTGTCACAAGACCTACACATTTCTCCATGATTGTGCAACAACACAAGTGCTGTGTTTTAATAGTATTCACATATGGAACTCGTTAACTAGTGGACTTTTTAACAAAACAGTTGAGCAACATGATCTTCTATTTTTTCTATATTATGGGCCTACATCTTTCATTGTGGGTGTAGGCTTTCGAATTATCTTATTCATTTTTATTTATCAAACTCATTTCAAGTTTTTGTATACGTAAAAACACAACTACAAAAGTAGAGGAAATGAAAAGAAACCGTAGCAGTGTATACGAAACAAATCGTGTTTCTTAATGTGTTTTAAATCTAGAAAGTGAGTGGTCTCCAACAAAAATATTGTGCTCGCTTCGCTTCCATACGTCTTTATTTAAATTTATTTAAAAAATTTAAGATTTTAGCTCTGAAACTCGAAAATATACGTTTAGAAGTCAAGGTCTAAAGGTTGGCTTAATGCCTAATCTATAAACTAGATTTCGATAGTATTATGATTCGTGAGTTGAATGGCTCGTTATCAACAGCTTTTTTCAAACAAATTCGAGAAAAAAATGCCAAGAAATCAAAGATATAATAATGTAATCGTTATCAAAATAAATAAGAGAAATTGAAGATAAATCAGTATACGTATAACATGACAACGAAAGGAGAATATATTATTTTGCTTAGCACCACTCGGCGCCAAAATATAAAGTCGAAAGATAATTGAAAGAAATTATTGGTAATAGGGATGGATCTATTAACTAGTTTTTAGAGTTGTATGAAACTCAGGTAAGTGTATCAAAAAGATGTTGATGGACCCAACACTTTTAGTGATTGGGTTAAATGGTCGATTCAAATACGGTTCGGTCGCAATCAAACCTAAACTAGTTTAATGAAAACCGGTCAAGTGTCTCAATATGATAACAACGTTGTTATTATCGTTCTTTTTCTACAACCCAAAAATAAAAAAATTGTAACTTACTTTTTTTGTCTGTATATTTATTTGGATATGAGACATAAATTTCGAATCGGCTAAACTGCCAACATTGAGAGAGTAACATTTTGAATATATATAAACACATTTAAGAATGCTATTGTCTATATATCAGTGCTTTATTAGAAAGAAATTATATATTTATTGCAACAAGTGTTCTTAAAGAAAAATAAACGAAGCATGCTTGGTTTGGTTGACCATTTGTTTGTTTAGGTAACGTATACATAAAACGATTATTTATGTCTACGTTAATACGTATACGTAATGAGTACATGCAAACAAGAACGTTACTTGTAACGTATATGTATCTATGGTATGCCTCTGCGTGTCAACATGATTTCGACATTGTTGAATGTATGGTCCCAAAGGTGAACAGAAAGAAAAAAAGGACCAACAAAATTAATAAATGCTATAACCCATCCACACCATATTTCCTCTTTTTCCCCTAGAAGAAATAAAACTAGACTCTTCTTGTCTAACATAAAACTTTATCAGGATATATATGCAACTTGAATAAACTTGTAAGAAAACTTAAAATAGATAACGTTGTAAAAGATCATTAATAAGCCACGACAAAAATATGAGCAATCAATTTATATTCACTAAAACAAATAAAATACATAAGATTAGACCAAGTACCATTACCATCAATAAGGAGAACACCTCGTGAGCTATATTAGAAAATTCGTTTTGTTTTGATTTGATTGTCTCTGAATTGGTTCTTACTTCTTTTATATAAACACTGACCAATAATTTAACAGTTACCGCCACATTTTCAACTTCCTTAAATGAATTTGAGCTACCGACATATGATATTGTAGCATTTAGTCATCATTGAATACTCAATTCCTTTTCTGTATATAATTTATTTACCGTTTTTTATTATAAAAGTTTGTTCTAACTCTAAGTGAAAGAATATTTTACTTGACTGCACACAAAAAAGAATGGATAGCTTTTTATGAACAAAAGAAGGTTAGTTTTTTTTTTTTTTTTTTTACTACTGGCTAGTTAACAAAAGTAAAAGAGTAACGTACTATTTTTTCTTTAATTTTTTTTTTTTTCGAAGAGGAATCGAGTAAATATTATACAAAGAGAAAAAAAAAACGGTGAGTCGAACGAATAAAAAAAAAGAAGCGACAAAAGTTGAGTACGAAAGCACAGGGAAGTGGTGGCGGGTCACGTGGGCTCTCTCATTCATTCATTCATTCATACAACCAAAAAAAAAACTGTACGTCCTCAGAGATGGCACGGACCCATCACGTGGGCTCTACGTGTGTTTAACACCGTCACATCACGGCCTCTCTCTCCTTCTCTCTTTTTACCTTCACGCTCCACGCGCTACCGTAGGCACGTGTATTTCTAGAGTCTACGTTCCGGTGGGAATAGAATGTTCTTCCCGCTTACGATGCCAAGACGTCACGACCTGGTTGCACGTGTCATTTACGCGCGGCGAACTGTTAGCCACTCGATTTTGTTTCTTGATTTTATAGAACTGTATGTCAGAAAAACTAATACTGAAATTTCAAAATTTCACTTTATAATTTTTTCATTTTTAAATCAGACATTACAGTGTTACTAGATTTTGTATTTTAAAAAGTTTATAAGTTGTATTTCCTTTGTTTCTTGAAGTGTTGTTGTAGTTTAGCAGCATTTTCTTAAAACGAAAGAAAAAAATTAAAAACATAGGATTCGTGATTAAATTATTTTAGATGACTGATTGATACTACGTGCCACCATTAAATTTTATAACAAGGCATGATGGACACGAAATTAATTCACAAGGAATAATCATAAAAACTTTATTCCCACAAACAAAACAAAAAATGAAATAATCATAACACGATTGACAAAACACCAATTGCATGTGTCTAAGATAAGGCTGCATTTTCGTTTTTTTTTTTTTAAACTTTAATTCATTCAATAAATGGACCAACCATTTTGTACAGCGGCAAGAAAATAGTGTTTCACCTAACTCTTAATAACGTTTTTTTTTACTTTTTATGGGGGAAAAGTGTAGAAAGGGGTTTATACTAGGTTACACTATTTAGGTTACTTATAACAAATCTAGGTTACAATATTTAGCTATTTAGGCAACCATTTTGTAAGGGATTAAACATTCTACTGTTCTTCCACAAGTTCCCAAATAATTCTTATGTCCAGTGAACCAAATGTATAACTATATTGACTTCACATTATTGGAGTGGTGTAAAGTATGCTACTGATGATACCATATATACTGAACAGTCTGGTTAATGCATTTAGATTTTAGTGTAGTTGTTGCCAATACAAAGACTGCAGTTCAATGGTGACTTGGAACTATGCGAGTTATATTTACCTAACTTTTAGTAGTTAACACTTCAAAACACGAGTTACACCAATGTTTAGATTATCATATTTAATGTGTGAAAGATACTAGCTACTTTTAATAAAATGGGTGAGGTGATAGTATCAAATTTGGTGCTGGTCAAAAATTTCCATTTCATTAAGGTTGCTTTTCTAGCTTTTTTAAGGAAAAAAAAAATTTAGCTACGCAGCAACCTATAGTAAAAATGAATTTCTAGTGGTAGTAAATTTATTTATTTTATTGCTTATAGCCATTAACAATAACTCACAATTCCAGAGTTGCTCTTAACGTAAAATTACACTTTAAAGAAAAAAAGCTAGCTGCACAAACACATTAAGAAGAAAACCACATGCATGCTAAGAGAGACAGCAAAGGCCACGACGAACCCCACTTCATCAAAATTGTTCAAAATATTCCCCATTATACCCATTTTATAGCATTTGCGTTTTTCTTTGTTACATTACGGTACATGCGTTTGGATTCTCGTCGCTGAATAATTGAGGCGGATAAGCATGCGGCATTTCCATTGGTGGAACCGCCACACGCGGCGGTTGGTAATAGTAGTAGTAATAAGGATTCTCTATCTTTCTCACCTCCACAATTTTTTCTCCCTCCTCACCGCCACCCCCACTTTCACCGCCTCCACCGTTTTCTGCCGCTTTGCCTTCTTCTTTACCGCCATCCCCTTCTTTCTTTTCTTCGTCCGTCTTTGCATTTTCGTCCTTCTTCCCTTCTTCGCCTTTGGATTCTCCCCCACCGTTTTCTCCCTTTCCTTCTTCTTTCTTCTCTGCTTCCGCTGCTGCCTCTTCGGGTGGCGGTGGAGGCGGCGGGTCGATTTTCATGATCGCTGCATGTTTTCCAGTTCGCTTATAAACGTATTCAACGAGCTTTTGAGGTTCAAACACTCCTTTCACAGACACTTGAGAACCCTTCAAGTCGGATTCAGCAGATTCCACTCCTAAAAAGTTATTTATTTAAAACAAAACTTTATAAGAAACTTTACTATCAAAGTGAAGGACCAAATACATTTTGACCCCACTACGTATAATGTTGTCAGCAAATAAGATAATTATGAACAAAAAATAGATAACACGTACGTGTGTATGTGATTTAAAGTGGAAGCAATATCATCTTGTTTTGAAATTGAATGGACCAAATTTTGATGCAACTAACGAAAGATAATAGTATAAAGTTTGGTGAAAAGAAGTAAAGAAGTGCATGATTTTGCAAGATATTGAAACGTTTTATCTACCGATAATAAATTGGACAGAGAAGAATAGACTAAAATCCAAAAATAACTTTAGTTTTATTTCATTTTAATGATTACCTTTATTAGTAAATTTCCTTAAAAAGTATAAAGAGTTGCTCTTCGCAGAAAAAGAAAATAAAATCATAACAATATAATTTTTTATAATTTAATATTTTTTCGACATATAAGATTTATTTTTCTAATCTAGTTCTAATTAAAGATATATATATATATATATTTATATATTTGCTCAAGTGAAATTTTAAATCTAACCTTTCATTCTCATGATCCGTTTTTTTATCTCCGTCGCACAAGCTTCGCAGTGCATGTGAACCTTCAGTACCACCGTCAACACTACCGGAGGCTGATCAAAAATTACGCCGAAACATTAATATAAAAATGACAACTTAACACCAAATCCCACATACATAATATTTTTTCATATAAAGAATTCTATTTTATATCAGAAACCCATCAAATTAAAATATACAAAATCCTACCAATACACTCCCATGTGAAATCACTGAAAAGAGAATATTCCCTTTTTAATTGAAAATAAATTAATTTATCCTACCCAAAAAAAAAAAAATGATAAAGAGAACAAATGAATAATCCAAAAAGTTGTATGTCCAATTTATGAAACAAACAAAAATATATATGCTTTTTACAATAAAGAAATTGAAAGCCTTTAGACCAAAAAAAGGTTACCTCCACTTTCTTCTCTTCCACTTTAGGTTTCTCCTCCTCTGCTTTCTTCTCCGGGGGCGGAGACGGTGGAGGAATCGGAGATATAAGCTCAACTTGACGGTGGGTCTTCCTCTGAACCCTGGCTAATACTTTCAATGGATCAGCTTTCTCACCTTTCACCACCACTTTCCCCGTTTTACAATCAGTCATCACATCTTCCACTCCTAATTAAAAATAAACCAAAAATTCAAAATTAATTCCATTTTTGTATATAAGTTATATCATTAGCTTATAAAAAACCGAAAACAGAATTTAAAGTAATTTTTATTTATTTACATATACTATCATATATACACTCAAACTTTATGTGGTCCTACACACAAACGAATATTAACTATTTTTTTTTGGTAGGATCAAACGAATATTAACTATACTTAGAACGAAATTAACTAAAAAAACTATAGTTGACACAAACAAGATATAGTTTCAGTAAGTGACTTGGGTATATAATCGGAAAGTTCGTACTAATACTACAACATCATTCAAGATCAACGTATGATTTATTTAATTTGTCGAGAGAAAAATTACAATATAATATTAAAAATTTAGATTTTCCGAACTATTCTATGAAAAAACGAAATGTTTTATGTTTCAGAATGCAATAAAATAGATATATTTATATATATACACGCAAAAATCATATATATGTATATATTTTTAAGAATATTTATTAATTTTTTCATATATACAGTATGTATTTTCTACACATACATACCTTGGAAGCCTTTGAGGGAACGGCGGACTTTTCTAGCACATCCTTCACAGTGCATGTAAACCTTAAGGACAACCTCTTGCGGAGGAGGAGGCGGTGCTGGAGCCTCAGGCGCCGGCGGAGGAGAATCTTCTTTGGAATCTTTGTTAGGTTCTCCTCCTCCTTCTTGAGGTTTCTTCTCAGAATCATCTCCTTTTTTCTCAGCTACCTCCTCCACTTTCTTTTTTTCTACTTCTTTTTTCTCCTCTTCTGGTTTCTTCTCCTCCATTTTCTTCTCTTCTACTGCTTCTGGTTTCTTCTCTTCCTGATGAAAACCCAAAACAAAACAAAAATAAAATTATTAGAGTCTTTTAATCAGAAGAAAATCATGGAGATTTGAAAAAGATGATATAAGAGTTTGGGATTTTCTTGAACCTCTCCCATATTTGTTTGTTTTATTTGTTTTTGAGGTTTGAGTGTTTCTATGTTCACAAAAAAAATATGGTAATGCACCCAAAGAGAGGCTTATAAATCTCTCTCTCACGCCCTCTCTCTCTAAAGAACCACTTGGTGTGTTGTTACGAAGGTGGAACTGTGGACCTCAAGATCTGAAAAGAAATGTAAATTATTTTGTTTTATCTCTTTTTAACATGACTTATACGTGAATCTCATATTATTTAATTGATTTTTTTTTGTTTTAGTACTTCTATTTAATATTTCGTTTAGTTGTTTATCAGTCAAAAATAAACCTAATAGGCTAATACTCACGCGATTTGTGTTTCTCTATATATAGTTAAAACTGTCAAAGCACAATTCTAATTCTCGAGATTGACAGTTAGTGGATTGTCCAATCATGTATTTTCATCTTCATTATAACTTACGTATGATAAATATATATAGCTGTATGTTACTTTACATTTTATAAATCTAGTCAAATCGAACGTTGCAAATGAGAAAACCTTAAAAAATTATTATTATTTTTACACAAATTTAAAAGTAAGTCTAAAATATAAAGAACATTAAGGAAAAAAAGTTTTGATTTTAGAATATCATCGCAAGTTTTCAATCACAAATATGCAAATAATAACTTCGTATTAATTGTTACGGATTAGCAGTAAGATAACCAATGGAAGTAAAAAGTAAAGATAAGATAACCACTGTTACATCTACGATCCATCTAGCTAATGTAAAATAAAAATGTAATAATAGCATGACCTCTTCCAATTTATAGCACATTTGTTTAGTCTCTTTTCAAAAATATAAATAAATAATCATATAGTATACAATTTGATTAGTGGAATAAAATGCATGTTGCTAAAACATGAGATGTTCATGATGAAGTGAACACGGCATTCTTGATAACAACTAATACCTATGGGCTATTGCTGTGGCTAAACCTAAAGTACCAACGAGCGTCTGTTTTAAAATTCACCCTCAAAAGGGAAGAACAATGGTGACATAATTTCACATATTTTCCTCTCATTCATAAAAAAGCACATCTTTTAATGCATATATAGTGTATACTTTTATTACATATATATACACACGAATACTGCTTTTTATTATTGTACAACATATATACGTATACCTATCAAATATTGCTTTTAAGTTTGAACATATGGTTAATTTTCTCTTAACAAGATTTCGAACCGAGAGAACTAGTCTATGGATATATGTTTCTATCAAATTTAATTCTACATGCATGAAAGTTAGCTATTTTGAAACATATGAATTTTCTTGATTGTATTTGAAAATAATATTTAATGCGTGTTGAAATTAGCAATTTAAGTAAATTTCCGTTATATAAGAGTATTTCCAATGGTTTTATATTTTTGTCTTTATAATAGAGACTATTACATAGGTGAGTTTTATTCCCATCTATCTACATTCTTACCTCTATTTTTTTTACAAAGATTCCTCTATAGATAAAAGAAAAAATAACAATATCTATTTTAGAAATGAAAATAGAGATAAATTGGAGTAAAACTTATTTTTATTATAAAATTTTTTTATTATAGAGAAAAAATAGGAAAAACTGTTGGAGATAGTATAGAAGTAAACGACGAGTTCATTGATTATCATTGAGTCTTCGTTTTTCTATTCTTTCTGGGGTCAAAGTTAATCAAATGTATATTTTGGATGAACCAAGTGCGATTAATTTACGTGGTTCTCAAAAATTCGAAACTTGAATCTAGTCCAGTAAAAGAAAGTTTTGATATATTTATATAAGTTTAGTTCTAAAAGTTTGGTCGTCATCTCCAAAATGAGTGAGACATACTAGCTAGTGGTAGATAAAACTCTAATAATTTTTGTTTTTCTCTAAAAATTACATCCACAAATTTTGACAGTGTAACCTCGAGTGACTTCTCCAAGCAATCGAATGATAATTACCATTTTATCAGATCATATCATCACCTCAACATTTTCCCCTACTGACGTGGTGCCGAGTAGATATACTTATATAAGTTTGGTTTTTAAAGTTTTGGGTCATCTCCAAATTGAGTGAGACACACTAGCTAGTGGTAGATAAAAACTTTAATAATTACATCCTCAAAATTTTGACAGTGTAACCTCGAGTGACTTCTCCAAGCAATCGAATGATAAATCATCCATTTATCAGATCATAATAATAAGAGATCATCACCTCAAAAAATTCCCCATGCAATGAATACTGACGTGGCGCTGAGTAGGACTTCACACGTGTGGAGCAGGAACTTTGGATCGCACTGTGGGACAAGTATTTGTATTCCCGAGGCTTACACATGGACTTTGCCGACTTGGATTCTTCTCTTTTTCTCGACTTACATTTACATACAGTATATAATAAAAGAGTATCTCTTAAGTCTTAAGACTTAATTACATTCGTTTTTTTCCTTTTTCTTGTTTTTTCTCTACATCTTAATGAATTTATTATCTTCTATAATCCAGTTACACTATAAATTACAGAACAGAACTCACGTGAAATTGTACAGAGAATAAATTATTACGCAAGTGCTAATACTATTTAGATTATCTACTTATATAATTCGGTAATGGAAAAGACCAAGTCAAACCGAAAACAACAGACACAATTGGTAAATTGGTACGAGTAGAACCGGGATATACTCTTCTTTTTTCTAAAACATATTCCGGTTAGATAATGAAAGAAAATACATATAAAGTCGTTTCTGCTGGTACAAATATCAATTTTGGTTTGTCTCCTTTTAATGGCAGAGAGTGATGTAAATGATGATGGATCTGGTAAAAACTTTAAATGCTTTTGTAACAGAGAGGCAAACGAATCCAAGAGCCGACGACGACACGTCATATATAATAATGACGTAACGGTCGTTTTTGTTGGCCCTTGTCGTGCCCACCTCGAAGTTAACGGAGTAAGTTGTTGGCTTGGCGTTACATCCATTTTTAACTGTCTACCAGACACTTTTTACCATACAATTTACCATTTTGCCTTTCAAGTAGCATGAATGAGATAATCACTATATATACATATGGATTGGTTTTCTTTACTATATATAGAACTGTAGATATGGGTGAAATTTAAAAAAAAAAAAAAAGAAATTGAAAAATGTTTGTTTTTACTGTATTGAAAACTGTAGAATCACATGGTGATTTGAATTTGCGCAACATGTGTTTAATATGATCCGCTTAAGTTCTAATTCTCTAATGCGATAAAGAAATGTTTCTTGGCCTAAAATGTTAGTTTGTTGTTATACCTCTTAGGTTCTAATTACGATATGGCAACCACATGTCGATAAAAAAACTTTTATACATTATGTCGTCGAAACATTAAAAGTTCAAACTTTTGCAAAGCTACTCACTAAGTACGAAAGAAAGGAAGGGCAAACTTTTGTGTTGAGATGAAAAACAGAACAACACTATTTTCAAAGTCCTCTGTGTGTATATATATATATATATATATTTCAGTAAGAGAAGTAAAAATCTCTAATGGTGTCGTCAATATAAAATACAAGTGATCAAACCAACTTAGCTAATCCATAAAATAGAAAAATTTGCTCAAAACATTAATGAGAATGTATGTTGGAGTTCTGTACGTAACCAAACTCAAAATTTACTTTCCCATGTCATAAACGAAGAATCTCAAACAATTTAGTTTACCATATATTGGTGAAGGTAGGTGATGACATTAAACTAAAGATTAGCGTAGCATATATTTTTACACGTGATCTTTAATTTTGTGTTGTTTGTGACAGCATAACTTAGGTCAGCGGAGACTTATACAATGAAATACTACCATCCAACATGTACTCCTAAACGAGTCGCTTTATTTCATCATAACACTTTTCAGAAATAATCAAATACACATTTATAAGAAAGAAATAAATTACAGTAACACATATCAATGAAACAATCAAACAAATGTTGAGAGACTGGAAAAGATTCTTCTGATTTTCAGGGACACATTTAAAAAAAAAAAAAGATAATGAACAAAAAAAAGATACTTTGTGTCTGTATCCAAAACTAGTACAGTGTGTGACACATTTAAAGATAAGATTTCTTATCTCAAGTTTTGTGGGTTTCTTCTTTTGTTTTGTTTTGTCAAATGATCAATGTCCGAATAACTTCCGATTACAAATTCATATTTTCCGTACATTATTCGTTTTGAAACATTGGGCCTTTTTATTAAAGCCCAATGGACTTTTATTATAACAAACAAAAAGCCCAAATAAACTCGCCGGAGGAAGAAAACTTTGTATCCCATGGCGGAAGTGTTGTCTCAACGAAGAAGAAGATGATAAAGGGAACGAGTGAGAAATCGAAGAAGAAGATAGATATGGCTGATATGGTTCTAATCGCCTCCATGAACGATGACCTTCTTCATAACATTCTCTTGAGGTTGCCGGCGAAATCGTTTGCTTTCGCTTCCTGTGTCAACCGATCCTGGAACAACGTCTGCAATAGAATCCTCTCTCGCCCCAAAATGGTCTCTGCTTTCTCACGTAATCCTAATCAAACTGTAAGTTTCTTTTGATTGTAAAAATTCAAACTTTTTCATGGTTTGGTCTTAGAGCTATTGGTAAGGCTTCACAAAGTTTTAATTGGAATCTTAGGAAAGTGTAATGTGATAAATTGAAAAAGATTGTTACTTTGTTAGCAAGCTGAGAAGGTGACATTTCTTACTTATAGATAACAAAGAATGACACGGTTTTGATTTGGTATGTAGAGAGCTGGAGAAGAAGTACTTGATAAGGTTTTGTCTAAGCCAATTAGACCAGATTTTGTGATCGCAAACATTACATGTGGGAACATGGAAGAAACTTTGACACTGGTTTGTTTGTTTCCCTTCTTCCCCATTCCACCTCTGTTTTATCATTTCAAAAGAGTAATTTTGATTTCTTTTCACTCGTTGTAATGCTGTTCATAATGCACATGGTGTAGATAACTGAAAGAGTGGGATCAAGGGTTCCTATTATTGTATCCGTTGTTGCTGGAATCTTAGGAAAAGAAGCATGCAATGACAATCCTGGAGAGGTTTTTTATTGTTTTCTTATCATTTTGTTTTGTGTGGTTTTTGTTTTCTAAAATTTTTTGGCTTATGTTTACCTTCTTCTATCACGTTTACAGGTCAAACATCATGTCACAACTGATGATGGCTTGTCCGTTGTTGCAAATTTCGCTATACTGTTGACGATTGGATACTTACCAGGAATCAAAGTCGACGTTATTCCTGTAATTCAAGCAAAAGGGGTAATGTTTTTTTAAATGTTCTAAACAGTATAGCTTTCTGTTGGTTTTCTCAACTCTGATTTTCTTCATAGAGCTTGTGTTCTCTGGCTAATTTATTATGGTCTCCAATGAATTTGCTTCATTTGCTTATATGAACAAATATAGGAAGTCATAGTTTCACATATGTAACAAAAATTACAATTAATCGAACATCTTGTTTAGTGGACATGTTAATAGGTAGACTGCGATTGTTGATATTTTTTTACAGGAATCTGAAGCGGATATAGGAGACAAGTTTGTGATGGGTATCAGAAATTATGTATCCGTGGTTTCAGGTCATGCTGCACCAGCCTGTCTTATACTCTTTGGGGTGAACTATACTTTTCTAGCTTCCTTTTTCTGTTATACTTGTGGATTTTATTCAGTTTCATGGCTATTTTTTTTTGGTGGTTTCATGCTGCTTTGGTGAATTTGTAGGAGGATACTCATGCCACAGAACCTATTCTTCATAAACTGGGTATGTGTGTATATCTTTTGTGCAACTGTATGAATACTGCTATGTTACATCATTTCAATGTTACTTCATGACAAGTGTAATCTATTAAAAGCCAAACTAACTATTTCTTGAAACATTTCATTCTTTTGTGTTGGTTGGTTACCTACCTACTTTCTTCACTTCTTTTGCTCTGGCTAGAACTCTGAAAATGGTAATATATAGTTATTGCTCTGCTTGAAAACTTGTTTGCATTGCAGATTATGCCATGCCTGCAGAAACTATTATAGTGGGTGATCAAATTGGCGAGTTTCTACATAAATGTGGTAATGAACGAAGAAATGTTCAGTTGCACAAAGATGATAGCAGAGTTCTCGCAGGTTTAATCTTTGCTAGAGATAGACACAGACCCGCTCGTAAGTTTCTGCATCTTTCTTTCAAGCTGTGCTTGTTATGTGTTTCCGACTGAAATTTGGTCTTTTCATTTTACCTAAGTCTTTATGAATTTGTTAAACTAAATGAAGCAGAGGCTGGAAAAATTCACTTTGACACTGCAATATCAAGAGCAATGTCATCAGTTGATCTGAGGTACAAGGCGGCTAATGTCCGTGTTAGTCGCCGCCCTAGATGTCCTTCTACTCTTCTGACTGCCAAAAGAGGAGGAGAAGCAGAAGTTCTCAATGGCGATCAAATTTTAGATGACATAAATGATTTTGTAAGCATCTGAATCCAATCTCTTATTTATTCTAAAATTTGGTTACTAAACTGACTTGAAATTACAGTTAGGAAACCAGCTATGGGAGAATGATCCATATCTCGGAGTACTAAAACGAAGGAAATATTCAATTGGTTTGGAGGAGAAGCCAAAGATCATGGCCTCACTTGTATTTCATCAAGTGACTGGGTAATAAGATTCACAAGTTTCATAACATGAATCAGTTAATTTGACCCATGTAAGTTTTTTTTTTTTTTTTGTTTACTCAGAGCTGACGAGCAGGATCTTTTAGTCAATGGTGCTGAAATCAGAACCGGTGACTATTTCCAAGTATACCTCCCTGATCTCAAAGTGGCTGAAGCATCACTAAATGCTGTTTCTTCTCAGCTTAGAAATCTCAAGTCTAAGCCGAATAAGCCAGAAGTCGTTGGAGGTTTTGTTTTCGTTGGTAGCAGACGCGGTGACTCCTTCTTTGGTCGTCAAAATGCAGACTGCTCACCGTTTTTGGAGAATTTCCCGGAGTTACCATTTGGTGGTATATTCTGCAACAGTGAAATCGGACGCAGCTTATTCGTAGAGGATGGAGAAGAAAAGAAAGAAGTGAGCATCAGAAGATGTCTTCACGTTTATAGTTCAGTATATCTTATTGTCTCGTATACTTCTTAGTTAAGGTGTCTGTTTGTTTTTTTTTATGTTATTAAGAGATTGATAAGTTTAACTACGTAACTCTTTTTATTTCAAGTGATATAGATAATTTCCTGGAAGACATTTTGACGAATCAGTTTTACTTTTGTCAATTCTTTTACATCATTTGTGGTGGAGGCGACGGCCGGTTCCCCTTGTGTATCTCTGTCTTATCATCCTGTATTGGTGGTAGCGACGGCTCCTCATGACCAGGCTGCGAAGGACGCCCATGACCAGGCGGGGGATAACCAGGTTCCGACGGCAGCGTTGCCTTATTAGGCATCTCTCTTGCATCACGTAAAGCAAAACCTTTCCAAAACAAAGAAAACACAACAAATTCAGTAACGAAACCAAATTTAAATGACCATAACTCTCAACACATTACAATGATGATCTTACAACGACGTTGAGTGTGAACAAAAAACAAAAATGATGATGCGAGAGGGTTGATTACTTTTGGTTACTAGAAAGTAAAATTCAAAAGTAATAAAAGAAAAGGGAAGAGAAAATGCATACAAAGTGCAATGAGTGCGACTAAGAAGACAAGCTTGTGAGTCATTTTTTCTTTTTTATTTCACAATAATTTTTGTTGTTGTTGTCACTTGTTAACAAATTATTTAGATTGTATGTGATGATCTAGAGAGCTCGGACTCTCCTTTTTATATTAGGGGAATTACCTGCATTGTTACATGGCCGATTATTGTGTCATAGCAATTTTTTTGGTCAAAACAAATTCTTTACTTCTATTTTTAACCTCATCATTTACTTGACTAGTAAAAATCCTTCATCATCTTTGACTGATCTCTGGTTGAATTTTTAACATTACTTTCTTCAAATTTGACCTACTTTTTTAAAACGTAGTTACAAATTAAACTCTTGATATATAATTTTTAACAAATTAAACTCTTGAATTAAACGTAGTTACTCAGTAATTGGATAAACAATTCTCAATGTTTTCCCCATTTTTCCCAAGTTGGTTATACTAATCAATTTGTGATCAGGTCATACTCATCCTTTATCTTATAAAGCACAAGTCACCTAGCCAATGAAATTATGCCACATAAGATTTCTATTTTATATTTTCATTAATTAAAATACAATTGTAAAGTGATATTGATATTGAGATCGTGAGAAAAAAAAATTGATTATGTTAAAAAAATAACAAACTGATTATGAACATAATAACACTGGGCTTCGTAATTTATAAGGCCCATATTTTCTTTTCTTCTCTGTTACTCTTCTTCGATCTCTCATTCTCTGTTTTACCTTTTACAGCACGACGGTAAAAATGATACCGCAGGTCAGGCGAATCCGAAACCAACGTGGGTGTTAACGTCGTTCTGCCGCCGGAATAAAAAAATATTACGATGTGATTGTAACGGAAAATTAGGTCTACTTTTTAAAATCTATATTTAAAAAAAAAAACTGCAAAAACAATAAACTCCTATATTTGCTCACACCACTACCACCACGTTCAAGATTAAACATGTAACGATTTTAAACCGATTCATCTCCTATATAACTCCCATCAAATCGCTTCTTCTATGTTTTCATCTCTTCTTCGCCGTTTTATTTTCGTGTTTTTCATATTTGCCAAAGTTAGCAAATAAGCCGATCTAGGTTTATGAGTACTCTTTATTCAAATTCATTTTCTTCTCTCTTTATGGCATATTGATTCTCTCTCTGGTTGTACATGCTCAGGTTGAAGATGTTGTTCCCGGTTGTCATATCACATGGTTATCTACTGATAATAATTTTCTGGTTCGTAGATCTTTGAAATCTGGTACTAAAAATATGATATTTGTGTGTTAACATATACTTGTGTAGTTTAGAAGCACATTATTTTTCCTTTGATTTAGATCTTATTTCAAGTAGAAAAATCTAAGCATTGTTTGATTTCGTTTTGACAGGGAGATATAATTCAAGCTAACAAATCATGTGTTTTGGATATTTGTTTCCTAAACTACCAAGATGCATCACGGAACATGAATGAAAACCAACGAGGGTTGGTGAACATGATGAAAGTAAGAGTACTATCTACTTCTAATCTCAACCTTTTGTTATTCAGATGCTTACTTGAATATTTGATCTTTTTTGGTCATAACGAGATTTTTTTAGAAACTACAGTGGAGTAGCGTTTACAAACACCTCGAGGCTATTTTTAGCAATAGAGTCAGCCTTGAATATGTGATCATGTAGAAGATTTTCTGAGTGAAAGAGATATATGATATTAGTGTATGTAGTTTTTCTATTTCGAAACTGATATGTTTTCGTAAGACAACTATGTGACTTATGAAGATTTAATATCTGGATTTTCAATGATCAATAGAGTCCACGTGATAACTTATATTTCTACTTTTGTAATTAAATTAGTAACTTACATGATTGAGATTTGCATTACATTGTATTCATTCAGTATTTTTGTAACAACTAAAAGGTAGAGCTTTGACTTTCATATACTCTATTTGTCATTTTTAGCTATAATCTATCTTTCATCTCACCCATCCAACTTTTTTTATATTTCTTGCAGGTGGGTGATTATTAGTTACGTTACGGTATGGATGGAAAAATAATTTTCTGGGTAACGTGTAGCAAAACCAGCACAATAACGGCAAAATATGAAAAGACAAGGAAACAAAATTAAGAAAAGGTCTTCCAAACGTTAGTATTGACTATTGACTATTGAATGTTGCTGGAAAAAACCGATCAGTTAGTCACAAGTCTTAGCGGGATTGGTTTTTTTTTTTTGTGCAAAAGCGGGATTGGTTTTATAACAAAGCTGAATAGAAAAACAAAAGAAACTTTTTTGAAGAAATTGATCCATGTGTCGAGACAAATATTTCATTTTTATATATAATAAAATAGTTTTTTCTTCTAAAATTGTATTTAAGTATTTTTATTTTTTATTTTAATAATTCATTGTTACAGATATGCTTTACTTGGCTCAAAAATCACAGCATTTTTGAACTATATGTCAAGAAAACAACAATATAAACTGAGAAGTGAGAAGGAAAAGAATATAACACTAATTATCTATGTCTATTTCACGTTTATTTTTTAAACCTTTGATCTTCTAAAAACTACTTTGTTCGTACGGGTCTAATACTAGTAAGAGTTATAAATAAGAAAAATTTCGAATACTTTATTGAGAAAAACATATAAATTAATTAGAGAGCTCTCTTAATGAGCTCACACTTCGCCGGCAATATAAAATAACATTTAAGCTTATTAGACTCCGAGGCCAACGGCTAAACTATAAGCGTAGAGACTAAGAACCATTCTTGCTTTCAATTGTGTGTGGGTGAGCTGGAGTTGATGCGTGCACAGTTGTCTTTGAGGAGAGGTGGGAAGAACGGATTCAACGGAAACATGTGAGGCCAACAATTTGCGTCCAAACTCGAAAATGCTTTGCAACATGCACCTTCAACGTTTTCAAACTTGCCAGAGAAAATAGATTTGGAGATCTCGAGCACACATCCTTGAACGTTAAAAAGAGACGACCAACATTTTACCAGATCAATAGGTGAACCGGGAGGGAAAAGCCCGGGAGTCAATGAAGGCAGTTGCACTTGAGCTACTCCTTGAGCGACAAAAAAAGCAGCACAAAGGCATACAACCAAGATCATTGACACAATGGTTTTGCTTCCCATTTTCTTATAAATTAATCTTTTTTAGACTTATTTTCTCTTTTCTAGTTTTGTTTTGGTTTGCTTTAGACTTTTAGATGCTTGGATGGATTTGGATTCACGAAAAAACTTAGAATTTATAGGTTCTTGAAACAAGTTTGTTATCAAAATAAATAGAAGAGTTACGAATCACTATTAATATAATTCGCGTTTCAAGATGTAACTCATGTTTGGATTTAATGAATTAAACTGATAAAAGTAAAGTTGAGTTAAATTGACTAACATGTAGTATAATGTGTGTTCTTGTTTCAGTTTTGAAACGTGAGAACTAAATCACTAATTACTGACTAAAATTAGATATGTATGAATCAGTTACTCTATAGATTTATTCTATCACACACTTTAAGTAACCTCTTCCTGGTTTAGGAGTTTAGTTCCAAACCCGGTTAAGGTAGCTAAAGGAGGTCCAAGTTTATGTGCTGGATAAAATATGATAGGTATATAAAGGCTAAGTTAGCTAGACCAATTTAAAAGTGAAATTCTTATAAGTTATCTGATTTTACGTCGATCGTAAGGTAAGGAAACAATGCGAAAAAAAAAATCTTTTCCATGGTAACTAATGAAAATGTCGATATTACCAAAAAACACCTAATTTTATTACTGTCTCTAAAGTGATACTACTAGATACAATTACAACTGCAGATTAATTCAAACGTAAATTCGTATGAATTTGCCTCTCTAATTAACTTCACAAACTCCCCCCCATCACATGTAAGTTGATTATCAACTTCAATGCTGCAAAGTATAATTTTCACTTTGTTAGGTTTACTTTATTTTTATTATGGAAATCGAAGTTCGTAAGTTCAAGATAGAGTTTAGTTGTCCAAGTAAAAGCTAGCTCAATCAATAGATTCTATATATAAAAAAAGTATTTTGAGTATTGGGGTTGACATGACATAATAAGACTTAGAACATGAATACAAATATTAATTTTTAAGCTAATGATGGTCCACTTTCTTATCGATTTCACTTGTGTGCGGGCAAATTGGGAATGATACGTGCACAATTGTCTTTAAGAAGAGGTGGGAAGAACGGGTTCAATGGAAACATATGAGGCCAACAGTTGGCATCAATTGCCGAATATGCCTTGCAACACGCAACTCCAAAATTTCCAAATTTGCCACTGAAAACTGATTTGATTAGCTCGAGGACGCATCCATTGACGTTGAAGAGAGATGACCAACATTTCTCTAAATCGATAGGAGAACTCGGTGGAGATTTTGGTTGCGGTGGTTTCTGATCATGAGCTACTACTCTTGGAGTGATCAAAACCAAGGCACATACGACTACAACTAGGACTAAGGAGGCCATAACTCTTGCTTTGCTTTCCATCTCTCTAATCAAATCTTATATCTTTCTTTCTTTTATTGTTCTTGCTTCTTTTCACTTTGATGCTTGGATGATTTGGTTATGTTGAGAATGTTATAATTTATATAGAGTGAGAACAAACAGGTGTTAATTTACGTAATTAATTAGAGAAGAGTTATATGTTTATAACCCTATAGGCAACGGAAGAAGAATGTTAAATGGTTTTTTCAAAAAGTAACTCATGTTGAGTAAAAACTCTATCACATAAGTTTGACCCTAAGTTCTTTATTCTGTCAAACTGAATGTCAAAACGTTTCAAGTGTTCCTTTCAATGATCTAACCCAAATAACTAAAAACAATTTAGTTCATTTATTTGTGTTGTTTATATAATTAGTTATGCATCTCAGCAAATCTTTGCTTTGCTCACATACAACATAACCAGAAGTGGTCGCCATTATCATTCAGACAATATCCAGCCAAAATCAGTTGTAAATGGAATTTTACAAAGAACCCAAAACAAACGAGAAGACAAACAAACATTTGATAGCCAAAAAGAAAAGAGAGCCGGACTTGTTTTGATGTTCTTCAGCTACTTATTGCAATATGCAGAGAGAGAGACCTCATGATATGATAGATAAGCACACGAAAGTGAAACCCGAAAAAGACGACAGAAGCTTCTAAACGGCGATTCCAAGGGACTTCTTGAACTTCTCTACCTCTAAGTAGACAGTTGAGTAAGGTAAGAACTCAGAGAAGTAATCTCCGCTTAAATGGTTGATGGCCACAGCAAGTTTTGGGATCTCTAGGGTTTCTTCGTTGGTTAAGGTTCTTATGAATCTTGCTGGATTGCCTCCCCATAGTTCACCTGACGGGATCCTTCTTCCTGGCGGCACAACTGATCCCGCTTCCAGAATTGACCGAGTCTCGACCAGAGATCCTTCCATCAGTATTGAGTGTTGCCCAATGATGCACTCTGGTTCGATGGTACATGATCTCAGAAGACTGTATGCACCCACTGTCACGTACCTGTCGATAATTGTCGCTGCTGGTAATCCTGAAAATTTTAAAGTAGACACAGTAACCCTAGAATCAAAATTTGTAATTTATCAAATCACAAGTAAGAACTACAGAAAAGAGTAAATATTCAGTGCAATTTGTAAAGCAAAACCAAGATATACAAGTAGTTTCATCAATGTGAGCAGAAACATAATTGAATAGATATTGTGCGTATCCTCATAGAGAATTCTGCAGAGCCTAGTCAAACAAGGATGGTCTCTCTATTTAAAACTTTGACATGAACCCTCGCTTCAACCTTGGGAGCAAACAGAAGCTCACAGGCTTAATCATCATAAAATCAAAAACAAGCTCACATCATCATCACAAACCCCCATTTCCAGTCACGAGTAACTAGAGAACCACACTGAGACATTGTTTTCAATAATTTTTTTTGCTAGGAAACCTAATCTATTCAACCCACGTTATTAAGCTTAACCATCAGTCCAGTTTCTTGATTCCTGTAGCACTAATCACCTAAAGAACTACGCATTTACATACATACTCGTCTATGTTTTTGACACCCTTTTATAAAGCATTTGATAACTGGATAAGAAAACCCTAAATCCCAATCAACATTGTCTCTGATTCATATACTCAGAACACAAATTTCGAAAAATGGAGAGAAGAGAGCCATGACCTGTGGGGGAGGACCACGCGGCATGAACAACACACCGTTCTTGAACATTCGAGCAAAACCCGACGGTGATTTTGTTGAGATCGCCGCGCAAAACGGCACCGTTCCAAACAGAAGAGCCGTCCCAGAGTGTGACCTGACCGGCCAACACAACGTTTGGCGCCACGTAAGCATCAACGGCTACCTTTGGAAGCCACTGTCCCAAAGGAATGATCTGTCGTTGGCCTCTGTAGTCCCATTTCACCCGATCCGGCGACGGCGACACCGTCAATTGCGGCTTAGGCACCTCCGTCTTCTTCTCCAACGCCGCTTCCGCAGCGAAGCAACGACGGATCAGGTTAGAAGCTACTCCTCCTCTCCGAGAAAGTCGAGCTATTGAAGTCGCCATTGCTATTGATTTTGGATTTCTTCAAGGATTTGCAAAAAGAGAGAGAGAGAGTGGTCGTCGAATGATTCACCTGAAATTGAACGTGATACAAATTGGGCTTCTTAACGGATCAATGCTATAAGCCCAATTAGGTGAACAAACGTCGTCGTTTTACTAAGCCTTATCAGCTTAATTTTAGTAATTATTATTGTGTCAAGTCAAGTAGGACTTAAAAACTAAACCAGATCACAAACAAACTCCACACAAATTGATACCATAAAAATAATGGTGGATTTGTATACCATAAGAAATTTTTGATTATATTCACAAATCCAAGAATGTTACAAACAAATCCAGATCATACAATCAAATAAAAAAAAGCCAAACAGAACCGGTTTAGGTCTGGGTACACGGTTTAACCGGAATAGATGTGGACGTTAATGGCGATGGTGAAGATAGTGATGAGACCAAAGAAGATGATGGCGTGAACAAGAATGGAGGCGCCACTGGTCTGCATATTCCCGAATTCGACAACTCGACCTCCCGCCGGAATCTGGAAAAGTAATCCCGGCGATAGAACTACGAAGAGTATCACGGCGATCAACACTGGTCCCCAATCCGCCATAACTTCGAGCTCTAGAAAGAGAGAGAGAGAGAGAGAGAGAGAGAGAGAGAGATTAAAACGCAAAAATTTGGAGAGGGAAAGAGAGAGAGAGAGAGAGAGAGAGTGGGGAAGGAGCTGGAGTTTTTTGGTTTTAGTTTAGTAACGAAGCTTCTCGTGTGATGTGAAAGCTAATGGTCTGGTGAACCAATCGTTGGTGTCCACGTGGAAATACATTAGGTTTAATTGAATACTAATTTCTTTTGGGGGAAAATATTTCGAACAACGTGAATATCTTAAGCTGGTGTTGGGGTGTTTGGTATGGGCTTTTGAGTTTTCGGCCCAGTAGGCTATTTTAGCTACAAAGCTTTGGTTATTGTTTTTAAAAAAAAATTAAATTTAATTAGAACAAATCTTTGGTTATTGTTGTGACATTAATTATTTTTTTTTTGTCACAATTGTTGTGACAACTATTTATTTTCTTTTCTTTTGGTCAAAGACTCCAAAATTTTTTTTTTTTGAAAATTTAAATATATTAAAAAAATGAGTCAGACAGAGTGGATATAGTTTGATTTTCATTTGGTTTTTAATCTACACGTTTTTATCCAGATAGTGTTTTTAATCTCTTAATTAAAATTTGTCTGTTTTATACTTTTATTAAAGAAAAAATCAGTTTGAATTTACTGTCGTAGTCAAAAACAATCCAATTACTAAAAAGAAAGAGTAAAGACAAATCCAATTAGTAATTACTAAAAAAAATAATACAGAAAGTATCAAATCAGCTCGTGTGTAATAATGACTATACCACCCCTTGCCAAATGAGAAACAAATCTCCGATCCACTTGCCATTAGTTTACAAACAGAGGATAGAATTGTCAATAAATCAATAATTTAACATCAATATATTGCCAAAATAAGAAGCAAAATACCAAATTAAAAAAAAAAAAAAAAAAAAAGGTAGCGTCGTCGTCCAACTCCAAGTTTCGACAGAGAGCATCGAAATCAAAAGAATCCGATTGGGGGAAAAGCACAAAATTAAAAAAACACGTTTTTACAGAGAAGAAGAAGAAGAAAAGAAAAAAATCATCTTTCTAATTTTTTTTCTTTCTCCTTTTCATTTTCCCATCACTTTCCCGGGAGAATCCTTTTTCTCTCTCGGAAATCGTCGTTTTCTTTCTTGCCGTTATCTTTCTCACGAACATTTGAGAGAAAGGAGAGAGAGAGCATCTACGAAACGCAACTAGGATTCCCAACTTCGTTTCAGCTCAATTTTTTTTTTCAATAATCCCAGAAGAGAATCCATTAATTAACCCCGACGAATTCGCCTGGTAAATTGTGATTCTTAAGTGTTTTTTTTCCCCCTTGAATCGTTGCGTTTTCGCAGAACTTTCCTTATTCAAATTTGTCAATCATTTGACATTTAATCAAAATCGATTTCGGTAAGCGTTGACGATTCCGAGGGTTTGAATTTTTCTATACAGTAGAAGAAAATGGCAAACCAAGGCGGATCATCAAGACGGAGCTTATCTGTTACGACTGCTGCTTCATTGCACGGAAAGAAGAAATCTATGGATATTGGCGAACGACTTCCCGACACTGCCCGCAGATCTCTCACTGTTTCTCGTTCCCCTTTGTAAGTCTCTCTTCTTCTTCCTCCTGAGAACGTTTAGCTTGTGATGTTGGTTTCTAGGCCTTGATTTTGGTTCCTTTAGAAATAAGTACATGTGATCTTCTTTAAATGTATGATGCCTTTGGGGTTTGTGATCAGGGGTTTAACAGGAGGCGAGCGAACTGTTAAACGGTTAAGGCTATCAAAAGCTCTTACAGTTCCAGCAACAACGACTATATATGAAGCTTGTAAAAGGATGGCTTCACGACGAGTTGATGCCTTGTTGTTAACTGACTCTAATGAAATGCTTTGTGGGATTCTTACTGATAAGGTTCGTCACTAACTATGGCTTCCCCTCAAGCGTTGTTAAAGATTTATAGTAACACATTGGAAGGAAACGTCACTATGTCTTTTTCTTTCTTATGGCACTTGCAGGACATAGCTACAAGAGTGATTTCTCAGGAACTTAATGTTGAGGAAACACCTGTCTCCAAGGTTATGACGAAGAACCCTATGTTTGTTCTCTCAGAAACACTTGCTGTTGAAGCCCTCCAAAAGATGGTCCAAGGTTTGTCTTATTGTTTTTAAGTTCCTGATGTTCATCTGATGCCTGTGTATGATTCATTAATGTTAACCTTACCTACTACAGGAAAATTCAGACATCTGCCTGTTGTTGAAAATGGTGAAGTTATTGCTTTGTTAGATATAGCAAAGTGTTTGTATGATGCGATTGCTCGTATGGAGAGGGCCGCTGAGAAAGGTAAGGCAATAGCTGCTGCTGTTGAAGGTGTTGAAAAAAGCTGGGGAACAAACACCTCAGGTGGGCAAGGAGCTGAACCCTGTCCTGCAGTCATTTCATTTAACTTAACACTGCTTTTGCTTCTTATTTTATCAGATTTTGAACGTCCAGTATGTTGATTTTTTCATGTAGTTCCCAACACCTTCATTGAAACGCTACGAGACCGGATGTTTAGACCTTCTTTATCAACAATTATACCAGATGATACAAAGTAGGTAATCTCTTCTTTTTCTAATTAGATTCTTATTACGATCTTGAGTGGTAGTATTGTTTTCTTTCCCATCAATTATGTTGTTTTTAACTTAACACTGGTTTTTGTTCAGGGTTTTGAAAGTCTCACCGACCGATACAGTGTTGACAGTAGCTAAAAAGATGGTTGAATTTCAGTCAAGTTGTGCAGTGGTAATGATTGAGGACAAGCTTCGAGGAATATTTACGTGAGTTCTCCTCCTTTCTGAAAGCTTTTGAAGTTGTATCCTTTAGCCTATAGATTCTGAAAGCCTTACATTCATCCCATTCCCGGTTCAAGTGTTTGTACTAAGCTAAGTGATAGGGATCTTGAACAGAACTGTTTATGCTCCTATTTATTCGCAGTCCTGAACTAAGATTATGCGTTGGGTAAACGCTTCTGTCTTCGTTTTGGATACTTGTCACTAACTTTCAAAGAGTTTTGTTTTCCATTTATCTAGTTCCAAGGATATACTGATGCGGGTTGTGGCTGAAAATCTTCCTCCATCTGAGACTCTAGTTGAAAAGGTAGGATTAAAGACTATTCTCCTTCTCAGATTCAGTGGCTTAATATTCAAGTTTCTAGTTTTTAGTTTTGAATCAATTTTTCAACTCTTAAATACCTATTTCCAGTTTAGTGATGGAGCAATTTTCAATTTCTTGAGCTTAATAGTTTGTTCTCATTCACTAATGCATAGGTTATGACTGAGAATCCAGAATCAACGGTAGTTGACACACCAATTGTTGAAGCGCTGCACATCATGCACGAGGGAAAATTCTTACACCTTCCTGTTACAGACAAAGGTTAAAATTCTGAAGCGTTTTCATTGTAAAGTCTTACGAAAACTAAAAAAGGCCAACATATGTAAATAACAAGGGTTTCTGATTACAGAAGGAGATGTAGTTGCAGTTGTCGATGTAATCCATGTCACTCACGCTGCTGTTGCCACAGTAACTCCCGCTTCTTGAAACTTCTGTAAATTATTTCGTTTAAAGCAAAGCCACTGTTTTCTAGAAACATGTTTTTTGATGTGTACAGGCTGGAACTACTGCCGGAATAGATAGTGAGGCAACAAACACAATGATGCAAAAGTTTTGGGATTCAGCAATGGCGTTGTCTCCTAATGAGGACGACGAGGACTCAAGGAGGTTATTATCTAGTCTTGCTTAAACACTATTAATCGAGTATCTTTTCAAACAAAACCGTGGTTTTACTGACTGGAAAACAATTTGTTTCAGTGAGAGCTCCATGAAAGTTGTTTCGGAAACTGATACAGGGAAATCTTTCCCATTTGCAAATACATTTTCTTTCAAGATTGAAGACAAAAGACACAGAAAACACAGATTCATAAGCGGTACACATAATCTTGGTTCTTTTTCGCCAGTCAAACTGTTATAATCTTGCGTTTACTCAATTGTATTGGTTCTTAAATTGCAGACACTCGGAGTTTGACAGAAGTGATAACCGCCATCATTCAGAGGGTAGGGGATGATATCGATCCAGATAATTTACCCCAAATTTTGGTATGTAAACATTTGATGTTACAAAAGATAATGACGCAATCATTTTCTAAGTCTTCTCTTGCCAGTTCCTAAATGTTATAATGATGGTTATCTGCAGTATGAAGATGAAGACAACGATAAAGTGTTGTTGGCTTCAGATAGTGACCTTCAAGCAGCCATTGAACATGCAAAATCAATTGGCTGGAAGGTAAAAATAGTTATAAAGGAAGCTTTACTCCTGCTTTAGTTTGTTATAAATGAAGAACATCAGCCCCTTTTGCTTACTGAATTGGTGATTGAATCGTTATAAATTGTAGAGTCTGAGATTACATTTGGATGATTCAAGAGAAGGCAAAGGAAGAAGGAGAAGAGCAGCAGTATCAGCAGAATCAATGGAGTACGTAGAGTCAGACGCTTGGGCTGCTGCTTATAGTGGAGTTGCGGCTGGTGCAGCATTAGTAGCTGGTCTTGGTTTTATGGCTTATCTCAAAAGATTCGGAAATTAACTTCTCAAAAACACTACAAAAAGTATTTCTTTAACAGATCAATACAAACAAAAAAGGAAATGCAGACCCAGGTTTTGAAGATTTTGTCTGAAATATTTTATATACAAAGTAACTTTGAGATTTTCTGGTTTCTTGATATCAAAATAGCAATATATCTTTAAAACTAATACATCAATGAGGAATTTAAGAATAAGGCTCAGAATCTTAGTCAACAAAAAAAATAAACTTAAACAGAACAAGGGCTTTGCCATGTCGAGATATCTGCTATAAGTTCCCGAAATTTATCGATAAGTTCTTTGACATGGACATTCTTCTTTGCAATCTCCTGCATGCACAACAGTTTCGGCGTTTTCATAGGTTATTAACATAGAAATCAAACCAACAGATGACTAAAAGGTATTCAAGAAATGATTAACATTTCCATGGTTCTAGAACTGCTTAAGCTAATGATGATACTTACACTTACACTACAAACTACAAAGTGGAACAAAGAACACTTAGTACTACAGTACATAATCAGAAACAAGTTCGCTATGTAAGTTGCAATGTACAGAAATCTATGCCAATATGGTACTAGCAACAAATTAACACTCTGATAGAAAAATGAAAGAGACATAGAAACTGCAGAAAGCCTACCTTTCTGAGACTTAAAGCTTGCTCCTCCAGATTTTCGATTTCATCTTCACTTTCAGGAGATCCTAAACCATTTTCCGTTTCAGATGCTTTTGCCTGTAATGGATTGAACAAAATCATAATCTGAAAAAGCTCTTATTTTGAATTAGCTACAAAGGTGTAGGGCAAGCTCACAACAAACGAAGAAGATACTCTACAAGCAATACATCCTTCATCTAAACTCTTAACACATGCTTAACACTTATGATTGGAGCAGGACGGTGTTAGTTACTCTACTGATTACAAATAAGCCCTAGAAATTCCAATTTCCTCAGTCCAGCAACAAATCTCAGAACAAGAGACTTCTCAAAATAGTTAGTAACATCACATTATCACTGAAATCGCAGACCTCTGCTTTTTCAACATTAAATACCTTCTGTGAATTGGGAATCGCAGTAAGAACAGCACGAAGCGAAGTCACTGAGTTCTTATATCGAAGACTCGCCTCATCCAAAGCACTATTCCCACTTCCTCCACCACCACCACCACCACCAGATTCCGAATGATGCGATGTTTCATCAATCGCAGCCGCATCGGCTGAAACAAGAGCCGTGCCATTAGAACCCGTCGTCGTCGTCGTCATGGCAGAACTCGCTGTAGCTGATGTAGACCACAAGGAAGGATTGCAAAGCTCATCATTCATAGCTGAAATTATCTGAAACGCCGCTTCAATCGTTTCTTCCAAATGCTTCTCTCCTTCCATCGCCAGCTCCTGTGTCGTCATCGAGACCTGCTTCTCCTCCTCCATCGCAGCGAACACGCTTTAGTTTACGGCGTCGTTTAATGGAACTTATTAATACGACATCGTTATATGAAACTATATAATATAACGAAAAAAAACAAATCAGCTACATCGCTGTCTACCTTATCCACTATTACTTCAATCCATTTGACGAAAACAATCTAAAACGCTCTTTGATCTTTTTTGATCCAATCACAACGCATAGATCCAATGGACAACAACAACAACAACAACCAACCACCACCACCAACCTCCGCGTATCCTCCTAACTCCGCCGTCACAACCGTAATCCCTCCTCCTCCATCTGGATCCACATCAATCATCGCCGGAGGAGGAGGAGGAGCGACGTACCACCACCTCCTCCAGCAACAACAGCAGCAGCTTCAAATGTTCTGGACTTACCAGAGACAAGAGATCGAGCAGGTGAACGATTTCAAAAACCATCAGCTTCCTCTAGCTCGGATCAAAAAAATCATGAAAGCTGACGAAGATGTGCGTATGATCTCCGCGGAAGCGCCGATTCTATTCGCTAAAGCATGTGAGCTTTTCATCCTTGAGCTAACGATTAGATCTTGGCTTCACGCTGAAGAGAACAAACGCCGTACGCTTCAGAAGAATGATATCGCTGCTGCGATTACTAGAACCGATATCTTCGATTTCCTTGTTGATATTGTTCCTAGGGAAGAGATCAAGGAGGAGGAAGATGCTGCTGCGGCTGCGGCTCTCGGAGGAGGAGGAGGAGGTATGGTGCCTCAAGCCGCCAGTGGTGTTCCTTATTATTATCCGCCGATGGGACAACCGGCTGTTCCTGGAGGTATGATGATTGGAAGACCGGCGATGGATCCTAGCGGTGTTTATGCTCAGCCTCCTTCTCAGGCATGGCAAAGCGTTTGGCAGAACTCAGCTGGTGGTGGCGGTGGCGGTGATGATGTGTCTTATGGAAGTGGAGGAAGTAGCGGCCATGGAAATCTCGATAGCCAGGGGTAAGCCAATTTTATAATTTGAAAGCAATGTAGCTTGTTGAATTCGGTTATCTAGGGTTCTTAAGATAATTCTTCATGAGCTTGCTTTTGATTAGTCTTAGAGGAATTGTACCAATGTAGCTTCTTGTTTCATAGTTGCAGCAATGTAGCTTGTTGAATTAGAGTATCTGGGGTTTCTTAAGATTCTTCATGAGCTTGCTTTGATTGTTCTAGAGTAATGTATCAGCTTCATCAAATATGCTAAATTGCTAATACTAGTGTATAGATCGTTTCTCAGTTACTGTATCCTCTGCTCATTTCTTGAGACTCATAAACAAAAACTTTGCACAATTTTTTGACTCTTTAACACATTTGCAATACATGTGTACAATGTTGTGCAGTTGAGCTATGGAAACAGAAGCTGAGAGATATAATCATCATCGATCCTGCGTTGAATTTTGCAAGTGTCTGGTTCTTATATAGCCTGTTTGTGATTTAATGGCTGCTTACTTGGAAAGAGAGAGAGAGAGAGAGAGAGAGAACAAACAAACAAAAAGTCTCTTTTTGTTCTTCCTGTTAACTTATAAGTTATTGCAGCAAACAAAACTGCAGACTTGCTTAACTATATATATATATAATCTAATGTGCAGCATATTCTAATTTATGTTATTGTGTTTTTTTTTAGTCATGCTCTTAACATGGGAATAAACAGATGATAGGTTTGTAGAGCTTGTAAATCTCAGGCAAACTCAAATCTTTAACTTTTTGTTGTAGATCAAAATGATATATCTAGTTTGGTTTCATGTAATCAATCGGATTTAACTAGCTAGGCTACTACTACCACTTGAAAAGAAACCTTTGTACGGGACATGAAGGTAATTTGTATTTCTGGTTTAGTTAAACTTATCTTAAGGCCCAATAAGGCCCACATATCTCTGTCCAATAGACGCAATCAGTATTACGGTACGGCGACTCTCCCTCTCTCTCTCTCTCTCTCTCTCTCTCTCGCTGCTCTTCTTCCTTCTCTCGTTCTCGGTTCATCATCTATCATCTATCATCTAGCCTGGGGTAGGGTTTATCAGTGGATTTTGGCAATGGAAGCGTCATCGTCGCAGCCACCTGAATCTTCTGATGAAACTGCTTCAAAGTTTCTTACTGACCTTCCTTCACGCGGTTTCTTGTCTTCTTCTACGGTCGTCTCTTCCAATCCGGTAATATTTACTTCGAATTAACTAACTATTTACCGCCAATTTTTGTTGTTATTAGTTTAAAACCTATTTTTTTTATTCTGGATTTTGGGTTGAAGAAAGTGATTGGCTTTGTTATGCTTATACAAAATTTGGTTAACAATAATAACTCATTGGTACTGAATCAGATCTTGCTCCCTCGATTCTAGTTCCCAGATCTTTTTTTTTTTTTTTTTTGGGTAGAATGTAATCAGTCTGATGGGTTATTGTGAAATTTGAGTTAAGATTCCCACACTGTACAAAGTTTATGCTTTTTCTTTGGATTTTGCCAGTGTCATGAAGATTTATGTTGCCTTAAAGGTTTGAGATTTTGTAATGATGATGATATGAATTGACTGCTTCAGTTCTTGAGTATCGATCTTATTTTGTTTAACTGTACTTCACTAAAGTTGAAAACAGAGATGTCTTTGAGTCTGTATCGATGTGCTGCCATAAAAAGTTGGAGTCGGAATGAAAAGCTTTTGCTTTTTTTATTTTTTATTTTATTAATCCGTTATATTTGTACTTTGATTACACTCTCTAGTTTGACAATTTCGTTGTTGATAGATCCTTCTTATCTTCCTGTGAATGTACTTACTTCGCATAATCTTAGATTCTTGGTAGCTTGTCCAGCGAGTGAATTTTTCCATGAAATTGTTTCATCTATTTGTGCAGCTATCGCTCTTGAAGCTGAATTAATACATTTAGTAACTTTCTTTTGTGTAAGATTTCAGGGAAGCTTACGGGTCTACATTTGTGAGCATGACACATCTCCCCCAGGTATTACTTTTCTAAATGCTCCCATTTTGTTTTTTTCTTTGCATTGTTTTCTTAGAGACTGTTTCTTGCAAGCAATCTCCTAAAGTAATTCCTTTTTCATTTTCTCTCTGATTGAGAAATTGGATACAGTGTAATAAGTAATTAAGAGTCGCCGGTTTTTCAGATGCATTTCAGTAATACAACTTGTTTCCTTCAGAAATTTTGTTTGTTTAACTCTTGTCTGATAAAAGAAATCTTACTTTGTCATTTGGTCATATATCCAGAAGGACAAGATATCAAAACAAACCTGCAGAATATACTAATCAGATCTCTCTTGTTAAAGAAACAAAAAGGCGAATCTAGCTCCAAAGAGGCCAAAGGAACCGCTGAAGATGGTCCTAAAAAGAGGTAACTAATCACATCTCATCTCCATTTGTTCTTACCTTCCTTGCGTGACTATTAATACTAACTAAAAATTCTGAAACTTCTACACTGTTATGAGAAATTGTCCATTCCTCCTAATGGGCTACACAAATGGTTTGTTCATCTTTTACTTTTTCTTAATCTTAGGGCTGCAAATAGGGCTCTGGACGACAGAAACCCAGCTAAGAGAGCTGCTAATGTATCTAGACAAGGTCATCTCTTTGTACTTTTATATCTGATTTAATATTCAAGAAGTTCACATGTTACTTGGATTAAAACAAAATATGTTTTGATCTGCACAGAAGGATCAAGCAGTCGCACTGGCGAAAAAGACTTCCAGTCTTTGACTGTAGAGAAGCTCCGTGCCCTTCTCAAGGAGAAAGGCCTCCCAACTAAAGGAAGAAAGGCAAGTCCATGTTTTTAATTGAAATCTCTGTTAAAACTTTTTGGAGCTCCTCAATCTGGTTGGTTTATCTAGGCTCTCATGAATCTTGACTGGTCTTGTAGGATGAGCTCATTGCGCGCCTGAAGAGTGCTAACTGAAGTTAAGAGGGATCAAGATTGAGAAAACTCCCTGGTGAATATATGTATCTTTAGAGGTTTCCAAATAGGAGGAATTTGTCATATGAAAATTGTTCTTGTTCTTGATCAAAACATATCCTTTGGATCATGGTACACTTTTGATTTATGAATCTGGTTTGGGTCTCATCGAAGATTTTTAGAGTGACTTTTGTAACATGAATTTCATCTTTTGATATATGAACCGAACCAAACCAAAACCAGACGGTAGTGCGGGCTATTTTAACTAAAATAATCAAAGAAGTAGGCAACGCAAAACAAGTTTTGACCCGCAAGTGAGACATAAAAAGATTTCAAAATTCCATTTCACCTAACAGAAAGTGAAGCATGTGTGTATTCAACTTGATATTTTGAGTGCTTTGTGTGAAATTTACAAATACTATGTTTTATTTAATTATGTATTTTAAAAAGTCTATTAAAATTCACTGTTATTGAACTGATGATTAAAAATCTACTTTAAAATCCATGTTATTCAAAACAGTCTGTGGATTTTGATTTTAATGATTTTTGAGATTCTATAGGATTTAGGTGGGATTTGTTTAGTTAAAAATAGAGAAATTCAAATCTCATGGTTTTATGTGGGATTTGAAAGAATTTTACAATAAATCATATCAACTTCTCTAAAATCTTTCAAAATTCCAAATTTCTTAAATCTCATCAAATCTTCCAAAATCATGGTTTCAATACACTCCTTGTAAATTCTTTTGCGATTTGATTTCCTGAAAACATGAGAACTTTAACAGTTCTATATATTTTGTTATATAAATTTAGTTTACTTTCGACATCACATTTATGCTGATATTATAACGAGTTCCATTTTTTAGCATCATAAAAATCTGTGTGCTGGACTCAAAACCACGAGATCTCTCTCTTTGGACGGTGAGAATGAAAACGTGAGAATGAAAAAATAAAAGAGATAGCAGTTTACATCAAAAAAAAAAAAGCAGGCAATTCTTTTTTTTGTATCTGTCGTTATGAATGTATTAAATGAACACTTGTGGACAGTTTACTAAAACAGTAGAAGGGGAACTCGCAGTTAATGATTCTGAGCTTTTGTATTAATATGGACCGACGTTCTCCAAGCGGCGCCGTTTTCTGGTCACAACGTGTGGCTCCATACACATACATTTTCCCCATATTTTGCATATGAACTAACTAATAATGTCTTCTCTATCAATCTAATCATTGATAACCAAATAATTTGTACTAAATGAGTACCCGTGCAATAGCACAGATTATTGCACAGATTGAACTTCATTTTATACCAAAATTATATATATATACATATTTTGTATATTAAAATAATTTTTTATATTTTTTATTAATTTTTAAACAATCTTATCATATAATTTTAACATTTTACATTTAATTTATCTTCCGTTATAAAAATTATAACTCAACTTATCATATAATCTATTACACTTAAACTCATATATCGCTTACACTTGTTAATTCGGAAGATTTTGTAAAAAGTTTGTTTATATTGTTAAATTTGTTTATACATTTTATTCCTTAAAGTGGTTTTATTTTTTTGAAATAATTGGTTAATAATAATGTAAATGATTAATGTAAATTTTCAGTAGATATTATGGTTTATGTTCAAGATTCCTTGTTATTATTAATAATACACTTAAAATAATCAAGGGAACCCGTAAATCTCGATTACAATAATCAAGTGAACTCGTGAATCCAGACTATATAAATAATATACTTAAATTGTTAATGTATTAATTTTATTAATATACTTTCCTTTTACCTGTAAATCCAAACTAAACAAATAATGTTATTTTTTGTATGAATACGGTGTATTCCGGTGAATAGAGATGTCAATGATTTATACAAATTTGGATAGGTGTTAGATAAGATTTCATTTTGATTGTATAATCAGAAATCACGTTTAAGAGTAATTAATTTATCAGATTTTTTGCCTTATGTAAATATACTCTTTGGAGATTTTGTTTTATTCTTTGGAATATTCTTTTTTAGAATATCCCAAACCTAGGTCATATAACTAATGGTTACAACATATATAACATATTTTGTAACCAACTAATGAATCAAATAATAATATAACTTTATAACTTATAATTATTATATAGTTTACCAAAAAAAAGTTGTGTAATTACGTAATATTATATAGGGGATGCACCATTTTGTTTTTCCATATATTCCCAATAGACTAATGTTTTGAGTTTTCATCTAATTTCTTAACTATTAATTTATATATTATTTATAAAATATTTTTTTAAGAAGTACTTCCTCTGTCTCACAAAGATTGATATTTTGGGATATTTTTTTGTTTCGCAAAGATTGATGTTTTGTAAACTTCAAGAAATAATCATTGAAAATATTTAAATTTTTGAATTGTTATTGGTTTATATTTTCTCTCTGTACAAAAAAAGTAATTATAAATTAATTTATAAATAAAAACTAAAAATTTTCTTAATATGTGTGAAATTATCAAAACATCAATCTTTTCTTTATGAGACAGAAAGAGTATTATTTATAAAATATATACATTTCCCCTATTCACTCATAAAAAATCATAAATTTATTAACAACTATACATGGAAAACAGCAACTCAAAACATCAATGTATTAAATATAAAAAATATTTATTACATAAAAATGTAGATAACTCTAAAACAAAGTAAACGTGTACTTTAGAAAAGAAAACTGTGGATGAATTTCAGGAAGCACGAGCTTGAACAAAAAAAAAGTCAATGGAACAAAGAGTAATCAGATTTTTACATTATGAGAAGAAAGAAAACTCAAGTTTCAAACCATGAGAACCACGTGTTCAAAAACTGATAAAGATCCACTTGAACTAGACAACTAGTCGTCACAAAAAGTGTATAATTATTTGTTTTTCGACATACAGTGTGAGTTAATAAGAATCGTGCATGTATCTTTTTGTTTTAGATTTCGGCTCAAGGATTTCATCAACGTGTTCGATCTTATCCGACACATGTCTCTTTATTGGCGGATTCTCCAACCAAATACGTTGCCCTCATCATGTAATGAAATTATTTTTTCTACCTAGCTAGCTACAACTCATTAGACTTGTATAGAGCTTTGATTCAATTAATATAATTAGAAGTTTAGAACCAACATACGTGCAATCATATGGGACACAATAATCTTTGATAGTTCACCATTATTTATCAACAATACATATGGCACAAATTTGTATGTACTTCTATCGATTATGAAAATATATTTTTTTATTAGTAAAAATCGAGTTTTACAACAATGAAAAATGTCTAAAACATAAAATTTATGGTTCGAAATATGATCGAGAAAAACCGCAAGATTTTATGCGTTTCGATCAGAATTGGGATTTAGCCATGAATATAAGAGACTCTTTGCATCTCCTCTTCTCGACACTTTTTTATCTTGGTCTCTGGCCGGCATATATATATATATACGGGCCAACTCCTTAAGATGCTTTACAAATGCTTTTTTTTTTTTTTTAAGATGTCTATTGCATATATAATATTATGCTATTGGGACCTTATCAGCTATCGTATATTATTCGATATTCCCTTTGATTCAAAAGATCTTCGAGAACCCCCAAGAATCAAATTTCATTATTCAATAAACCCCACTTATGTCATCACGTGCTGGACCTTATAATTAATGATTACATTACTAATAATAGCCTTTGTACTAATTAGTACTAATAGATGTACTAATTAAGTGAAAGATTCTAAAACAACCTATGTGGCTATGTGTAATATTCCACTAAGGCTAATTTTGATTTGATTATATTCTTATTTACATGCTGCTTGTAAATGTATGCGTACTTTTTTTTTTTTTTTTTGGCGTCAGTAGCAGATGCTTTCAATTTTTTTTTGGTAGTTAATGGTTTTAACATCGATAGAGAGCAAATCTAGCTATCTGTATTAGTATTTTTAAAAATTGACATACATTTATACAAACAATTTTGCAACGACGGTTCAATTCCGCGCATCACAAAAGATTATGCATACAGACTTACAATAAACAACTCTACTTACATCACATCACATTAGAGATCTATATTATAAGTTTATCTCCATTAATCAATAATAATAATTTGAATTATTTACGTATCAAACCTAAACATAGTAGAAAAAAAAACGTAACATCACAAAAATGTTTTAACCTTTACAGCGTTTGAACCGAGTCTACGTTTTTTTTGTAGTGATATTATTAAATTGTGGCCACCAGTGCGGGGTGTCCAAATCAATCTTCATTTTTTTTTTGTTCCCTGTGTGATTGCCATGTTGCGTCGACATTTAATAAAAGTTTGTTTTAAAAAACGTTTTACTTCTTTATCAGTTTGACACTATAGTATAGTTTACTTCCTTCATCTTTTCAAGCAAAAACAACTTTGTTGATCAAGTTTAACTATTTTTTTTTTTTTTTTTTTTTATATCGAAGAGAATACCAATTTTTCTTGTTAATAAAAAGCAAAATCCTTGAAAGTCTAGTTTATAATGGTCAAACAGTCCAATATATGTTTGATAACTTCTTTCTAAAAATAAAAAACGAGCCTACACATATTCCCGTTTTCCATTTCTTTTTTTTTTTTGTAATTTATGAAAATGACATTTTTACATTTGTAAGAAGAAGAGAAAAAAGAAAAACTTTCATCTACCTAAAACAACTTTGTTTTCGTTAATCAACAACTAGGGGTTGAGACAATCACTGAGCAAATAAAATAAGACAGCAAATACGACAGCGTTGGTCTCCACAACGTGGTTCACCTGAATCAGAAAAGTCCTGCGTATGATCTCTTATCCAAAATGCTTGAATACGACCCGCTAAAGCGGATCACGGCTTCACAAGCACTAGAACACGAGTACTTCCGAATGGATCCTCTCCCTGGACGTAACGCGTTTGTAGCCACCCAACCGATGGAGAAGAATGTGAATTACCCTACACTCGTCCAGTCGACACAAACACGGATTTCGAAGGCACAACAAGCATCAATCCTCCTCAAACAGTAGCAGCAGGAAACGTAGCAGGAAACATGGCAGGAGCTCATGGAATGGGCAATAGATCGATGCCAAGACCAATGGTTGCACATAACAGCATCTTCTTTAGCACCATTGACAATATGACTGCGTTTGCTAGATTGAAGATTCCTGACTCTGCCAGTTTCACTACTCTAGGAAGATCCTGTCTTGCTCTTCCTCCATATGACCCTATCACTTTTTATCTTCACAAATATTGGAAAAAACAAAAAAGAAAGAGATTCAATATCATGGTCAGGACCAGTGAATATTCTAAGTAGGACAAGAAAGTAAGAACCCAGACCTTCCTACGAACAAGTCTATTTATGTCAATTTCTCCAACAGAACCAGCTTTTGAGAGTCCAATCATCACAGCTTTTCCACCATCTTCACAAATCATCATGGCCCTGTATCCAAGTAAGTAAAAGTATCAGCTAAAAAGTTACAGTTGTCAGATTAAAGAATCGGATGAAAGCAACTACAATTCACTAAGTCACCTTAGCACAATAAGAACAGGTTCCACAAGGCATAATGAAAGCTCCAACTACACGAGACCCAACTGGAACATAAAGTTGAGACATTCAGAATTATAAACAAAAACATATGATTCCATTATAGTGTTGAAGAAGAAAGAACCTTTTAATGATCTGTGGTTTTCTAGAATCGGAACTCATTAGAAACCCTTGTCCTGTAACTCTGTGGTTTTCTAGAATGGATCTCTCTCACATTTAAGTTTAGCTCACCAAGTAGATCAGCCACTAATTTTGTAACCATATCAGTTGTACAGAAGACAATGACCTTCAGGAACAAGAGTTGGTTAGAAAGGGAAAACAATAGTCATCAGGGTCTGCAATATTAGGCGCTGGTTTTATACCTTATAGTTCACATTATCCATTATGTGTTCGCGAAGAAGTGTGTACAGAAGAGAGAAATGTCTGTCCAGAGATGCAATCATGTGCGTTTGTCTGACCTGTTGATGTGTCTCACCAGTGCCTTCGTGAACACAGTTAACAAACTCGTGATCCCGCCTCAGAGCAACAAGGCATATTTGGCGAACCTTTACACCAGAAAAAAAAAAAAAAAAAAAAAAACACACAAATCAAGACCCATTACAACAAGGGACTATCGTAACAAAAACCAAAACCAAACAAATTATGCAAGAAAATGAGACAGACCTCTTCAGGTACTGTGGCGGAAAATAGAAAAGTTTGTCTCTCCTTAGGAACCGCTGAAATTATCCTCTCAAGGTGGTCAGCTTCATCAAGGGAATTTTATGGAAGTTACAGATACGATATTAAAGGGAATTTTATGGATTTGCTCCAAAGATGAGCCTCAACTATATAAACCAAAGGAAACAATATTCACCTGACAAGGATTTGTTTGCATACGCTTTTGCTCTAAACCAAGTCTTGTGCCTCCAATCACAACTTGAACACCAACTTAGTGTATGGTATGTCTCACCAAAAACGCTACAGTTTTCCCCGTTCCTGTTTTGGCCTTAGCTAGGACATCTTTGCCTGGAAAAAGTAGAAATGCCAAGGAAATTAAGATAAGTTATAATTGAGGTTCACAAAGTTTGTGAGCTTTTCTTTCTACTACTGGATTTGCTAAGGTGTCACAACTTCCTAAATCATCATGGTGTTGTTTTCTTTCAGCAACATTGATTCAATAAGCACCATTTAAAAAAAGTATAAGAGAAACACATACCTTTGAGAATTACAGGAAGAGTAGCTTCCTGCACAACAGTCATTGTCTCGTTGATTGCTTTTAGCGATAAGGGAGACAGTGGATACTGATCGAATCTGTTAAAGAAACATTTTACCAAGTGATCAGAGTAAAAAGTAATGAAAACTTTTGCAGGAACCTAACTCTGTCTTGTAGATAATTCAACAGCACACAAAAGAAACAACGTTACCTTGTCTTAGTCAAATAAGAGTTATCTGCATTCTTTGCTTGATCCGCTACTAGAGCATTCTCCTTATCAAACCCAAAAGCAGAAACAGCTTTCTTCTTAAGAAATTCATAATCTTCGTCCTCTTCCTCATCTTCTTCACTAAGCAAATCCCCAATACCTCCCATTGCTAAACTGTCTCTCCATTTTCCCTTCACCGCTGTTAACAAACAAAAACATAAAGGAAACAAACTTGTACATCCAAAATCTGAAGCTTAAGACTGGATCCACTAGCCCCATATAGAAACTTACCGTTTCAATAGAACTACAGAATTACATCTACCTGAAACAAAAACCTCTGAACATGTAAAAATACTTTGTTTCATTAACCTGAACTAAAGCACTAAACCAACAAGTCTACCGCTTTAAAACAGTAAACTACCATGTTTCTGCTGCTTTCCTTATCATCTGCTTTAGGATGCCGCAGTTTCTTCTTCAGCCAGTAGTCTTGCACTATCGATAATATCATCTGCATGAGTGAAGCATGTTAGATTACATAAGTAAAACCCGAGTATACACCTACAAATGTGTAAGTGAGACATTACCTTCCAAAGTCCGATCTACTTCTTTTGGGGCATCTTCTTGTGAAGGTGATTTCTTTGGTCGACCTCTTTTGTTGTTCCCGTCAACAACTTTCCTTAAAGCTGCAACTCCAGAACCAACACTTGGATCACCAGACAGCCTTGCGCTGACCTCATCAGCTCGGACTGCCATTGGATTTGCAGTGGCTATAGCAATGACTTCGGGTCTCATTCCGCTGTACTTCCTCACAATCTTCCTCAAGACTTCCGAGACCGTTCTTTCCATGTGAGACAAAGGGACAATTCACAGGACAACTTGACAGAGCAGCATGAGCATCAACTGTACATCAACTGCAGCAAGGCTAGGACTATTCAATATCTTCTCAAGAACACAACAAATATTGCCTCTAACAATTATACCACTTCTGGACACTAGCTGTAACATTATACAGCAACGTTTTCCAAAGAAAGTTAACACTACACAAGGGAAGAAGAAAAGAAAAAAGAAGGATCTCGCCAATATAAGAAAAGGACTTACTCAGGCAGCGTCGATTAAAGCTACCAACTCACAAAACAACCACAATCCAAATTAAGATACTAAGTCTCAAACACTGTTATTACAATAGTGGATGGAACACGAAACGAAACAGTACGGGAGATAAGAGAGAGAGAAAACTATCACGATCACTAAATCTTCCTCAAATTTTCGAGCTCAACAAAGATATTTCTATCTATTTTATTCAATAGTAAAACCCTCCACTTGTTGTCCACGAGTTGTTCGAGTTTAGTAGACTCCTTCGGTGACTTAAAACTCCTTTATATGTATAAGTTGCAGCGCATCTTCAATATCTTTAGCAATAATCAGGATGAACTCCTCTCCAATTTCAGCGAAAACGGCTCTTTGGATTTGCACATCTAACTTGAAGATCATCTCAACCCCCGGATTGGGTTGATCCACCTTCCTCAGGCTACCCGGGATGGGAGTGTTCTCGTCCTGCCTCACCAAAAAAAAAAATTATTATTATCACTACTCGAATGTTATATATATTAGAGTATATATTAGAAAGAAAGATTATATATTAGAAAAAGTTCTTTACCATTGCACGTGCTACTCGAATATTCTTATCTTGCTTAGATCTCTCTTCTAGTCCTTTCCTGTGGGCTTGACTTCTCTCTTTCTTTTTTTGAGCTTCTCTCTTCGAACTTGGGTTTTGGTGAACTTTGTCAGGAGGAAGGCCCAGAAAATGTCTCCACTCCCATTGGTGAGCAAGGCGGGTAAAAACATCATCAGGTCCATTTACTACAAGTCGATCACCCACGTTCATTACGGTGTAACCGTCATCAAGAAATGTCTTCATCTGTGATCTAAAACCCGTGTCCCCTGAGATGAAGATGTGATTGGCTGTATGACGATTGTTAGACGTATCTGCACGGAACTTATCGATCTCGCCTTTAAGACAGACGTCTGAAGCCTGGTTGCCCTTTGTATCTCTGTGCGTTGGTCCTGAAATTAAATAAAAAAGTCAATTCTAGTTCACAAAAAAATCAAAGTCAAATGTTTTTCACAACAAATAAAAGTCAAACTTACTAGGAAATGGGTTCGCATGGATGATTTCAACAAGCTTCCCCATTTTTGGTTTGTTTGAGTTGGTGTAACCAACAAACACATGTATCACCACTGGTCCTCGCAAGCCTTTACTTTTAAGAGCGTCTAGAAATTTTTGATATACCTCATCGTGTTTAAGATCACTCGGGATCTCCTTATTATCGTAATCCCACCAGAAGTGGTTCACACGTTCCTCAACAGCTAACTACAAGAAAGAAAAAGAAAACATATGCGTAAGAAAAATCAACTTTTAAGTTTCATCTCTCTCTTCTTATTCTAGCTAATACCAACCAACCACATATATGCGTAAAGAAAGAGTAGGAAAGATCTCATATAATCAAACAGTGATGATCGAAGGTTTCTCAAATATGCGTAGAGAACTAACATCATACCTTGGCTCGCTTGTCTTTTGGTGTCGAAGTAGAAGCACCTTTCGCACTCTCATCCTCGGAATCAGGTTTCGCTTCTTCTATCTCCTCATCCTGATCCTCTTTCGCTGCTTCTTCTTCGTTAACTCCCTACGAAGGTATATAATAGGAGAATCTTTTTCTCAAATCTTATCCAAACCAACCATATAGTGAATCAGTAATATATAGATTCTCTAATGAATAACGTACCTGAGTAGAGAAATTACAAATCGGTTTGGATGGAGGCAACAAATCCTCAGCATTGGGAGTGACCTGAGAACTCCTCTTACGCTTACTATGAACCGGCGGTGGTTCGGAAGAAGAAGCACGTTTCGCCTTCTCTTTTTGGCTCGCACGGTCCATGTGAATCGGCTGAGTCTCTACCACCGCCTCTTCGTCTCTACCACCGTCTTTACGGCCTTCTCCTTTCGTCGTCGATTTCGTCTTCACCTTAGCTTCGGTTAAGTCGTGAATCGGCTTCGTCGCCTCTTCGTCTCTACCACCGTCTTTACGGCCTTCTCCCGGCGTCTTCGATTTCTTCCCCATTCTACCACCGTCTCGAGCGTAACTAGGGTTTAATGCCGGTTGAGATTTTTGGATTTCTCTTTCTCTCTTCTTCCTTCTTTCTTTTCTGCTGTACTTTCACGTCCACAGCACAAAGTTTGTTATTTTTTTCTTAATACTGTCTTTTACTGTTTTGCCCATGGAAAAAAGAGGAAACAATGCCCTTACTAAAGGGCTAAAATGGTAGTTAACTTCTATACGTTTATCTCCTTTTTGAATAGTCACAGTTATTAACCGAAGAATAAAAGGAGACGTCACAGTAATTGATTGAACAACTGGTGAGGTGATGTTGTCTTTAATTTTCATCAGACACCACTATTAATGGGTTAATAATTTGCCATTACAAACCCTTAATGGATCTTAGAAATTAGGCCCAAACAGAAGTTATATATTCACCTGACTGCGGTAAAATATTGAAATAAGTTTTTTTGCTTGTCAAAATGTTGAGGTCTAGTAACATTTTGGAAGTAACATTTTCGACTACACCATACTAATTATATATCTGGTAATTGCGACAAATGATCATGAACAATTATTTTATTAGGTAGATGAATATAGAGCTTTTAGTGCAAACCACACGAAAACGAGCGAGTAGTGTTTTTGTAACTAACATTCTTTCCCATATATATCCTATAAAATATTCCCCTATGTTGTTCTAAAAGACATGCAAATTTTTTTTTTTTTTAATAACATTCTATTTTTGAGCATGACAAACAAAATAACATGCTATTTAGTAAGAGATAGATCAAGTGTTCTGTAAAAACATCATAGTAGATTAAATGTGATTATATCTCAATACGATTAGAAAACGTAGATTACAAAAACATTTGCAAAAGAAAAATAAGATGGAATTCTTTTCTTTTGTTTTTGTTTGTGTAAAGAACAATTGTACTTTGAAAGTCTTATCCAATCATTTAAAAAATGTCGAATGATCTGATATTACTAATTTCACACTATATAAATTAACATTCTGGTTCCTCTGTCTCTGTGTAAGCATCTCAGAGATGATAAATGATCTGATATTACTAATTTCTCTAGATATTTTGGTAAGAAAGTTGGTTTTCTCGCTCTTTACTGCAGAGAAAATGCAGGGTTATTGGTCTACAAAAGAATAACATCTGTGTCAATAGGAATCACAAGGAATTTATTTTATCTAGAAGACTAAAACACTTCAGTTTTATCTTAAATAATAATAATGTATTTTAGATATTCACTTCTTTAATATAAGATTTTTTTAGATTACATACTCGACTTCAAATGAGTATCATATGGTATCAATGCAATGGTAAACAAAGTAAGAAAGTTGTTAATTCATTTTAGCTATAATAATAATGTGTTTTTTTTTTTTTTTTTTTTTTTTTTTCTTTCAAAAAGTGAAGCAAGAAGAAAATTCAACAAGAAAATTATTAAAAGTTTTACTTATTTGAACACAAATCTCACTTTATTTGTTTTGTTTTGTTTTCAAGCCTCTAGAAAAGAGATAGGTTAAAAAAAACTTTACTTAAGGAGAGAAAAAAAAAAAAAAAAAAAGACTAGAGAACTTTACAAATTAGCTTAAGGAGAGAAAAAAAATTAATTTTTGTTGTTGATCATATTGCAGTGGACTTGGTAGCTTCTCAAATGATCCGAGGTTGAACAATGTGGTGGGACATCTTCTTTATTCCTCTATTCTTGTACTTTACCATGGCTGGTGAGTTTAGCTTTCAATTCATTATAGTTCAATAAACCATTTGCAGAACCACATACGAATTTGCTTGGTTATGCAGGAGAATTAGCCACAGAACCATGGGCATGTTGAGAACGACGAATCTTGGCATCCTGCAAGTCTAACACGGCTTTTTATTTTGTTCTCTTGTTTTAATCCTTTTGGTGTTTCTTAGATTCACACTGCCTCTTGTGATGCTTGCTTTCTACTTGGTAAAACTTAAACAAGTTTTATTTTGTTATGGTAACTTAAGCTGACACATCAAGTAAATAGAGGCTAATGTTTCTTCATCTGATTCAGTTGGCTGAAGTCCGGGGAAAAAGGGTTCTCGACTTGTTCCTCCCTAAAGAGAAAACGGATGTCCTCACTTCTACAGCTTGTTGGACTGCAATGGCTGCTCTGCTTATCTGCCTCAAACTGAAAAAATCTGTGAAGCTGTTGAGAAAGTTGTGGTATGATGTGGTGTTGTGGAGGTTTCAGAGCGGTGGTGTTGTGGAGGTTTCAGAGCGGATCCGTTTGAGGCTTTGATGTGGCTCTGTTGGTGGCTCAGTTTATGTTGACTTGTGTGTAGTTGTTTGTTGTTTGTAGTTTTTTTTGTTCAGGCTGCGACTTTGGCGAAGTGTGGAGGAGTTAATGAGACATGGTGATTGAAACCGTGAAAGACGATTTGCTCCGGCACTTTGGTTTTAGCTTTTGTCACCCCTGGGGGAAGTGTGTAGGGGAGTCTGATGTTGTGAGTAAGGTGGAGCCGGCTTATCCATCTCTCGTGCTAGCAGCAACATTGGATTCTGATGAGCATTTCCCAAGCCGCTAGCATTGGATGGTGCACATATTTCTAGCGTTTGAACTTACAATTATGCTTATAATTATGCTTTATCTTAATCGATTTTGTTTTTTTCTTTCTTTCTGCATAAGTGACATTACATATCTCTGTTTCTTTGATGCAGACCATCGAAATTAATGTGTGTGAGGGTTAGAAGAGAAGAAAGAAACATTGTGAAAGTGAATGGTTTGCGTATGAAGCTAGAACCATACAAGGAGATTGTGTATGCTGCTTTGTTTGTCATTATAGTTCAGGTTACAGTTTCAAACACTTGTCTTACCAGTTTAGTTTTGTAATTGTAGATTTACTCAGATTTGTCTTTTTTTCTTCAGGATGTAAGCTTTTTGTAATTACAGTAAAACCTCTATAAATTAATACTCTTTAAATTAATAAACACTATAGATTAATAAATTTTGTTAGTCCCAAGTCGGGACAGTGTAAAAAATAACAAAATTCGATAAGATAATAATTTTTTTGAAATCCCCATGTAAAATATGGTCCCAATAATATCATAAATTAATAATCATGTAAAGTTACACACACACACATATATATACTGATATAGTAAAGTATGTTTCTATTAAACCTCATATCTATAAAACAATTGTTATGTTGTATTTTCAAACTATAATGATATAAAATATTCTGTAACATTTCATAAAAATAGCTAAAACTTTTTAAAATTTTCAATTTCTAAATATGCATCATTTACATTTTGATAATTTGATAGACTAGTAAAATACGATAATTGATACTCTTATTCATAAATTTGAATATGTATGTCATGTGTATAAGTAAATTTGTCTATAATATTTGTAATTTATTGTCAATAATATTTTTTAATTATTTCAAATTCAATTCCAATACCATAAAATTTACAACATCCAAAATTCTAATTTTCTTTTGCAAAAATTGTCTCAATTCATAATTTTAGAAATTTTAAATAATTAAAAATATACCTGTAAATTAATAATTATTAATTTACACTATAAAATAATAATAATTAATTTACAGATAAATTAATATCACTATAAATTAATAAAATGTCTTAGTCCCAACATTATTAATTTATAGAGGTTTTACTGCATAGTTTAATCATTTATACAACTTCTAATCTATTTAAACTTTTAAAATTTCAAAAAACTATATTTTCAAAATAAGAGATTCATAATTATATACTACCATTGGAGGATACAATTTTAATTAAGAGATCAAGAGTTCTTAGAATTTAAACAGTACACAATTAATTCATACTTCCTCGGTTTCACAAAGAGTGTCATTTGAGAGAAAAAATTTTGTTTCATAAAGAGTGTCATTTTACATTTTCCAATGAGTGTTTTAATGCTAAATTTTCTTTTTTTACTCTTAAACCCAAAACTATTTTTATTGAATTTAAATCATTAACTACTTATTAAATAGGGGTAAATATATAATTTTAACTTTTTTTTTTAATTTGTGTAAAAAAAAAAACAAACAGTGTTATGAACCTACCCATAATATTGTTCAGTAAAGGAAGAAAAAGATTCCTCTCGTCTCTTCCTTTGTTCACGTCCCTTTCATCATTTATTTTTTCTTCTCTTTATTAATTAATTAATCATTTATTGCTGCCCCCTCTCTCTCTCTCTCTCTCTCTCTCTCTCTCTCTCAATTCTTTCAAAAACTATACTACTAGTATACATTAATTTTTATATACAAAAACAAAAACTCATACGGCGGTATTTTGAGCACCGCTCTTTTTAACTGATTCACTGCTTCTGTTCAAAATCCATGATTACTATTATTGACCACCCAAAAATAAAATAAAATAAATTTATACTCTATAAATTGAAACTCTATATGTAGTAGAAAAAAGGAATATTTTTAAAAAAATCTATATCAATTAGGTCTATAACTCAATTTACCAAATCAAGAACCGCGTTATAAATTGTTCATTAATTGCATTTTAAAAGATGAAATTGCTAACAATAATATATGTTGTCCCATTACTACATTCATAATTATTATTTTTTACTCCCGTTACACACACCTCGAGTTTTGCAGAGAAATTAAGTTTTACTTTTTTTTTTTACTCTCTTTATTTCTTCTTCGTTCGTCGTCTTCTTCCTCTCTTTCCCAGAAGCTGCCACTGATGTGAGTTTACCACCACCCTTCCGATTTGTCAATTTTTTTTTTTCTCTTTTTTATTTGGCACTGATTTGTGCTTAGCTTACACATTGCAACTAGATTCCCCGATCTGGGGGGGGGGGGGAGTGGAGAGCTTTTCTCTTACTCTCTGTTCATTGTTTATAGCAGAGATATAGAGAGAAAGAGAGGTTAAGAGAGGTTAAACATGGCAGGGGGTGGAGCTCCAGCACCCAAAGCAGATGAACCTCAACCTCATCCTCCTAAAGATCAACTCCACAACATTTCTTACTGTATCACCAGTCCTCCCCCTTGGCGTAAGCCTTCTTCTCTCTTCTCTCTTCTTCTTCTAGATTCCAAGTTTGTAAAGCTTCTTCTTCTTCTTCTTCTGTTTCTTAGAGATTTCTTTGTCGGTGGGATTTTACTTTTGAACAATGTGTCGACGACGAACTCTTGTTTTACCTGTAAGAGCTTGTTCGATTCTCGTTAGATTTGTCTTTTTCTTCTTCTTCTTCTTCACTCTTCTTAGTCTTACCTAATCTGTTGCTAAATTTGTGGGGTTTGTCTTCTTTTATTATCACTCTCTGGGGTAATGTTTGAATGATAATGAGTTACTATTTTAATCTCTTCCATATGTTCAATCACACATCTAGACTTGTTTCAATGTTTTAGCTTCTTTGGTGGATTAATCGGTTTAAACCCCAAATCCAGAGACAGTGTGTTGCAATGAGTTGGTTTGGAGTTTTGTAGCTTCCATAAATACTTAGATAGTTTCTTCATGCTTGTGTTTCAGCTGAAAGCTATTCTTCTTGGATTTCAACATTATCTTGTGATGCTTGGCACAACAGTGCTCATACCTACTGCTCTTGTTCCCCAAATGGGAGGCGGATACGTAAGTCCTCAACAGCGTTTACTTAATAATAATAATGAAGTAAGCAAATTAATTGGTGTCTGTAACTGTAAATGAATTTGATCTTGTGTAATTTCAGGAAGAGAAGGCAAAGGTGATCCAGACTATTCTCTTTGTTGCTGGAATCAACACATTGCTCCAAACGCTGTTCGGGACTAGGTTGCCTGCTGTTATTGGAGCTTCCTACACCTTTGTACCGACAACCATTTCAATCATCCTCTCTGGCAGATTCAGTGATACCTCAAATCCTATTGAGGTATGACTTTATGACTTGCTTTCTTTTAGTTTATCATGTTTGATTTCATCATCTCTATGACCCTATCTTGGTGCTGTTATAACAACAAAGAATATGTTTTGCTTTGTTTTTAGCGCTTTGAGAGGATAATGCGGGCAACCCAAGGCGCCTTGATTGTTGCTTCTACCCTTCAGATGATTCTTGGTTTCAGTGGTCTCTGGCGTAATGTTGTTAGGTTAGTCTGGAGAAAAAATATGGTCTCAATCTCTCAGATATTTGATTTGCTTCCACAGCATTAGCTTTCTCAGAAAATGTCTTCAGCATTGCATTAATGACGAGGCGTTGTTAATTTCTTTTGTATATCATTTTCAGGTTCTTAAGTCCTATTTCAGCTGTTCCCCTGGTGGGTCTCGTTGGTTTTGGGCTGTATGAGTTTGGTTTCCCGGGGGTAAGTCTACTCTAAATGCACTGAAACACAAACAGTTTTAATGAGCACTTATGAGCAGACTAGAAACTCTTTATTTCTTCAGTTTGTTAATATCCCTTTTTTACATTTCAGGTTGCTAAATGCATAGAGAGATTGGACTGCCTGAGCTTCTTATTCTAGTATTCGTTTCACAGGTAACTCACTTAGCAGATTAAAACCTGTCTAACTGCCAAAATCAAAAGCTATAATTACTACGGTTACCTGATCTCATGTGTTCATGTTTCCTGCTGCAGTACCTGCCTCATGTGATCAAATCAGGGAAAAATGTGTTTGACCGTTTCGCTGTGGTGATTGTGTGGATCTATGCTCATCTTCTTACAGTTGGTGGCGCTTACAATGGTGCTGCACCAACTACACAAACAAGTTGCAGGACAGATCGTGCTGGAATCATAGGTGCTGCCCCATGGTAAGTGGTTACAACGCAGCTCTAGTGACATTTCCACCATAATTTTGTAGTATTAAGCAGAACAAAAGAGCATGAAGAAATAGAGTTATCAAAAGATAAGTGTGATCTCATTGGATTCATTGTTAACATTAGTTTTTTAAACTCAGGATAAGAGTTCCATGGCCTTTCCAGTGGAGTGCCCCGTCGTTTGATGCTGGAGAAGCTTTTGCAATGATGATGGCTTCTTCTGTTTCTCTAGTTGAGGTCTGTGATTATCTTCTTCACGTTTTAATCTTTCAAAAACACAATGATTATGCTCTGTTATTCTGTTTATTCATTCTTGTTTCTTCTGTGTCTGGCTGAACTTTAACGTCAACCGGTGCTTTTGTCTCTGTCTCGAGATATACGCAAGTGCAACGCCATCTATTCTCAGCCGCGGTGTTGGCTGGCAGGTAACTCAGCTACATTTGAAGTTCTGATGTTGCTGAATCTATATTGATCGAATTCTGAAGTGTTTTATGCTATGTTTTGTGGAACAGGGAGTTGCGATTCTAATATCAGGGTCGTTGTTTGGCACTGGAGCTGGTTCCTCTGTCTCTGTGTAAGCATCTCAGAGATGATTAAACTAATGATCTGATATTATTAAATTTCTCTAGATATTTTGGTATGAAAGTTGGTTTTCTTGCTCTTTACTGCAGAGAAAATGCAGGATTATGGGCCTTGACACGAGTTGGCAGTCGAAGGGTTGTCCAGATAGCTGCAGGCTTCATGATATTCTTCTCTATTCTCGGTTAGCTGCAATTCTTGCTACGACACCCCGATGGGCTCGCTTCTTGCTTCATCACATTTTCCCTCTCGTCAGTACTCTTCTTTCCCTCTCTTTCTTTCTCGAGTCTTCAATGTTGAATTTGAGATTTGATTGGATTGTTTTCTTCAAGATCTGCTGTAGTGATTGTGATTAATGATTATGACTTTGAGTGTGAATCTGATAGGTCTTTGAGTACCTCTGGATCCATGTGTTTCTCTAAGTACATTACACATCTGTTTGTGTTGCTTAGTGCCTACTCTGTAACTCTGGATTCAGTTCTGAATGTTTTGACATATATATAAGTCTAGGATGTGTCAGTTTGTTGATGACATTTTCATGGATGATCAGTGTTCTCTGAAATGAAAGAACTGGTTCAAGTATGAAAATATGTAGATTTGAGATGATGAGAGCTCTTCTTCTTGACACTGTAAGTTGCTTTGGTGTGCCTTATATCTCAGTGTGTTTTCTACTCTCTACTCTCTTTTTCTTAGGGCTCAGAGTACCAAAGATAATGTCAGAAGAATCGTTCAGCATTTGAAGGTTTCTTTTTTTTTTTTTTTTTTTATATGCTTCTATGATCCTCTCTCACTTGCATCTTCTTCCTTTATGTGAATGGTTCTGAAGCATTAATGACTCTGTTTTGTAGAAATGTTCACCTACAATGTTGATTGTGCTTATAACTGCACCACCAATTGATGAAGCTGGGCGGCAAAGTTATGCAGAGTGATGCTTCCTTTTTGATCATTATCGATCATTCCCTAAATTCATCAACAGGTTGATCTTTTGATATAAATTCATGAACACAATTCAATCTTGAGAGTAATGAACTTATGGTGTACTTACTTTATGTTGTGGAACACTTATGTGCCTGCACTAGCTTTTCTATCTTTCAATTTCTTCTTGCGATGTATTCCAATCTGAAGGTTTCTTATCTTCTTCACTGTCAGATATAATTTGATTGCTTCTCTACTAGTTGATGACAATAAGAATATATGTTAACTTGTTTATTTTAATTCGTATGAAAGCTTAGTTATTGAAAGTAAAGTGGACAAATATATAGCAGTATATATATCAAGTAACATTACACCTCAACCACACGAACACACACAAAACCGATATACAGTATCTCTCTGAATACCCTAATCAAGATTACTCTCGTAACTAGCGATAATAATTACGAAAGTAACTATAAGTAAGACTGTCTAAGCAAACAAACCTCGGTACATAAATTTAATTGCTTCTCTACTACTACTCATTACTTACGACAAGAGAAAAACGTTCTGATTAATTTATCAAACCAAGGAGTTTGTTTTAGTCGAGGAGCCATTCATCAAACCGTGAACCTACACCGTTGATATATATATATAGCCACCATCGTCAGATTTTCCTACGCCTCCGTTACCACCATTGGATCGTAGCATTGATCTTGCTGCCAATCAAGCGATAACACAACTTCGGATTTGGCTTCACATCCGTTATTGTAGTTACCCTTTGATGATCTTCTTGACGATTATAATGTTAGATGGTCATAACTGGATAGCATAAGTCTTTGGCATGCCGAGATATCCATGAGACCACCTCCATTTCCATTGCTTCCCGGAGAAATCCCATTAAAATCCACCATTGTTGTTATTAAGATCTAACCCGTGTGATTCAGACCCTTGTGATGTGATGATTATTGTGATGATGATGATCTCCGTTACTTCCATGATCAACCATGACCAGGTCGTTGTCATTATTCCCTCCCATAAGATCATACTTAATTACTGTCCAGGAAATCAGTAGGTCTAGGGCTCTGCGAAAGTAAACCCCCCCCCCATACTTGCTCTCCAAGAAACCAACGTTACTGTGCTCCGGAGTTGAGCCCACCAAAATGTGAAAATCCTAGAGGTGAGTTTTGGTAATTTTGATGAGAATTTGCTAATTAGATCAGTGGTATTAGTGGTAACGATGTTGGATGGCTTTTTGCCGGAAGAAGTGGAGGAGGAGGATTTAGAGGAACCTGGTTTCTTGTTTTTCCGGCATCCATCCCCAACTGGAATATATTCCTTAGAGTGCCGCCAAATTTCAAATTTTAATGAAGTACGTATAAAACACAAACAGATCTTCATAATATTTTGTCATTTTTGTGTTTATAGTTAACAAAATAATTTAGCTTGAATTGGTTGAAGTCCTATATATCTTCATTTGGAAAAGAGACAATATACAAAAACATTGTGAAGAGAAGTGAGACCCATTTTAAGAGAGACAATATACAGAATCAAGAGAGAGAGGGAGAGGGAGGAGAAGAGAAATGAGATGAGAAGGCAAGGAAGAGTTTGGGGGTTGGGATGTGTTTAAGAAGGAAGCGACAAGAAGACCCTTCTTCTCCTCGGGATTGCTGTCTCCACTCAAAGCTACTTCTACTACTTAAGTTACTAATACTATTATTAGTTCACACACTTATATGTTTTTTTCTTCTTTTTTTTTTTTTTTTCCAAGTTTAATACTGTAGTATTTTATATAGGGTCTTTTATATATTACTATAAATCATTTCAAATTAATAAAACGTTATTTCGAAGAAAAATGCTTAATGTATCTCTCGGTAATTCAATTATTGATACATTAAGCATTTTGAAATGTCTCTCTATAAGTTAATAAGTGTATAGAGATACGGGTGTGGCGGAGAAGGAGGAAAAAGAAAGCGTCGGTGGTTCCAAAATCTTCGGACCCACATTCTTAGGGTGGGTCTACGTCAACTTGACCAAATCGTCTTTACCAAATCCAACGGTTACGACTAAAGCCATGGGACCTAAACGAACAAGGTGAGCCGTCGGATGGGTTCAGAAATAGCGGCTTGATCGTCACACAACAGAGACAAAAGTGAGAGACAATTCCTAATATTTTTATCGTAAGTTTTGTCTGTGTCTAGTCCACTACTGCCTACTGGGACTGGACTAGAGACTAGACTAGTAATGGGATGGGTTTCCACTCGCTCGCTCCTCTCAAGCAAAATATATATTCTCTTGCCACATGTCACTTTTCCTACATGTGTTGTTTGTTAATAATATGGTTCAAGTTTTTTGTTTTTCTGACTGCCCTGAATCATTAGTAAATTATTCAAAGAGTTAACAAAACCACTTTTGATATTTTCTTATTATTGGATTTCGAAATAAAGGTTAAAGAGTTTGATCCGATGATAAAGAAGAGACACAAGTTTGAGAGCTGTAAGTAAAAGTCAATGTATTTAAAACCGGACCGGTAACTGAACCGGAAAGCTTCTGGATCATGAGTCAATATGGTTCGACTGGGGTCAATTGGGTTTAATTGATTTTGATGATATTTTTATAAATAATAGGTATGAATAGGTTTTCTATTTTTTTCAATAATTATAACTATGATATAATTGGATATGCCAAATAAAATACTTCAATAATCATAATGTTTTAAAAAAACCTTAAAAAGTAATAAACTCAAAGTGTAACAAACTCAAAGTGTAACCAGTACTAATAAAATATTTTAAAAATTCAAATTTAAAAACAATAAGAGATAAGAGTGTAGAACATTCAATCTTCATTCTCTAATAAATCTTACTATTGCTAATTTGCTAAGAAAAAAACTAGAAAAGGTAATTAATTAAATTAATTGCACTCATTTTTACCAAAAAAAAGTAGAACCTGGTTTTATCCGGTTAAATGGTTCACCGGTTTTTGGTTTTTTGGCAGGTTGATATGGTTTTTTATCGGTTCAATTTCTTTTGGGTTTTGATATTAACCCAACCCAGACATGTTGCCGGTTCGCGGGTTAACGTGGTTCGACCACCGGTCCGGTCCGGTTTTGAAAACATTGGTAAAAGTGCTTTTCAATAAACAGATTTCGTTTTTTTAGATTAAGCATTACGCTTGTTAATTAACCAGATTATTTACCCGACGGTAGGATAAAAATAGTCTAAAGTTATGAATTTGTTTTTCTCTTTTCAAACCTTATTAAATAAAAATATAATACTATTAATTACTATCCTGCAAAATGTTAAATGTGGTTAACGATGCATTAACTGTTAGGAAAGTATTTCCCTTAACTGATCATCAAAGAAAAGAGGTTATTTATAATCTGTTTTCTTTTCTTTTTTCTTTTTGTCTCTGAATAACTCTCTTCTTTTTTCTTTTTTTTTTGTATGTAAAAGTTTCTCCCTTAGCCGGCTTCCATGGATTAATAACCTTCGAGGCTCAAACTTCGAAGTAGTCTTGCCAGTATCAATACAATAAAACTAGAATGTGTTGCTCTCCTCATCTGACAACTCAGCATTTTAGGCTCTTCTCAGCTTGACATCTCAGTAAAATCGTTAGTCAATAAAAACATTTCAAATAATACAACTCAACATGTTTCAACCTACAATAAATCTCTTTTTTCCATGTCATTTTGATTTTATTTTGTTGGGCTTAGTTTTTAAGATTAGTAGACTTAAAATAAGTTGTAGTGGAGTCCACAAATTCATATTCTTCTCAAATCAGCCCAACCGATGAGTAAATGTGAAAACAAAGAAAAAATAACGTGATTGGTTTACAACCAATTTCAGAAACTAGCCGAAAAAGACTCGTATTAAGGGATGACTGAGTTGATAGTATCGTAGGTGTAGTCATCCTGACCCAAATATTGTATTGATATATTCTCGTACAGATTGTTTTAATAAGAGAAGAATACTTATATATATGCTAAGATCTCGATTTTCATTATGGTTGGAGTCTTGGAGAATATATAATCTTCACGGGAATTCTTCATATTAAAATTGACGAAAAAAAAGAGAAAAAACTTGTAGAATTGAAGTTGGTTAATTTGCAATATTTAAGAATACTAGGTAAGATCCGCGCTACACCGTGAACTATTTTTAATAATTATTTAGTTTAAGATAAATAAGATTGAGCATTTTATAAACTTGTAGAATTGGAATATAGTAAACATCTTTCTACCAAAAATACAAGATTATGAATTTTCTTTTTTATGTTTTCTTTTACTGAAAATTATTTTACTTTAAGAAAAAAACAAAAATCTTATTTTATTATTCTAAACAATGTTTTAAGTTTGATCCATAAAGAAAACCAAAATAGCATGCCGTCGACTAAGTTCCATCACGAATTACTTATTTTTACTTTCATTTCAGTTAATAATACTGTAAATGACTGTATTAATATATGTTTATCATTATAAAATTTTAAATAAAATCTTAGCTTAATTTTCCTATATATAAAAGAAAATATCTTTTATGTTGGTTTGAGTTATTTGTTTTGAATATAGTTTTTTGAAAAGAAATTGATAGAATCCTCCGTCTGTTCTAAAATTGATAGACTTGATTAATCTGGTCGGAAACTGATTGCTCCCCGAAGCATTTGCAAAAATTCAAGGTTTCCTTGTTTTAAATCTCTATAACAATTAATTTGAGGTCCATTTTAAATAAAATAAAATAAAATGTGATATCTGATCAAGTCTGGTCAATTAACAAAAACCTAAAACCAAAAATATTATCAATGAACATTGTCAAAAAATATATTAATAATGTTTTTTAGTTACAAACACATATAAAATTATCTAAAAATAATAAAATAAAACCAAAATATAAAACAATCCCGCGGCGTAGCGCGGGTACTATCCTAGTACTAATAATAACATTGAGTGTATTTATGAAAATTCATTTAATTAAGAAACAGTTTAGTTATCAAATAATCAAATTAAAGCGAGTTTGAGATTGCATATTTTGTGGTGGAATACATATATACATATTAATTAACCCTTGCGATTCACTTAAGTTCAATAAGAACAAATAAAATAGAAAATACAAGATCCTTAAGAGTTTGCCGAACTAAACAATACATCAAAAAGATACGGAAGAGATTAGCTAGGTTTTCCATGAATTTTGGGTGCACTACACAGTCTTTTGATACTTAAGAAAATGAAAAAAAAAAAAAAAACATAATTAGTTTGGTGTTTTGTCCAAATTACACATTACAAAATGCAGATTCTAAGAGATCCCCATGAAGCGTTTATATTACAAATTTACAATATATGATGTTACGACAGAGATTTGATACCTACAAATCAAATGAATGATAAAAATAGCTTAATATGTAGGATTGGTCGTCAAAACGAGAAAAATACTGTGTGAACAAAGCCCAGACCTAGTCATAACCTAGATTACACGAATACAAACTTCATTTAGAGGACACATTACATACTGTTAATCATTCGCATCACACAATTGTATTGGGTAATTAGGTAATGACCCGAAAATACAAATAACCTTAAAGAGAAAGCTTCGTAACTTTATGTGACAAGTGGGAAACTGAAGATTGTAAGGATCTAGGGAGAATACTTCATAGTTGATTCATCACATGATATTTTTTTTTTTTTAAAAACTAAAAACTAATACTAAAAAGAAAGGAAAGAGGAATAAAAGGGCATCGAGAATAGTGTGAAGAGAGAATAAGACAATTTCTTTGGCACATTTATATATATATATATATATATATATATATATATCTCCACAATTTAGCTAGCGAGACCCACTTTTTAAAGATAATAAAACTGTATCTATCCCGCCCGCGTATCTTTTGTTCCATTGCATTGCATCACTCGTTATTTGTTCGTTACATCATCATGAAATTATGAGTCTTAACGTACGAGATAACATATGATGTTGATATACAATGTACAACATTTGAAAAAAATAGAGTATATAGGTAAATATGTCGAAAGCTCGAGAGAATTGTGTGATTTGCTAGCGTTAGGCAGATGGAGTACTAGCTAGTAAATCGAGTATTCTTAAGGAATTTACAATTTCGTATAGGTGGTACTAATTAAGGAAAGCAGTAGAAGCATATCAAAAATTATTCCAACTTACTAACAGCTTCATGCTTAAGCCAAACCAACGTAACTGATCAAACACAATAGCTAGTATTCATTTACAGTGATGATCACCACTAAACCATCACATTAATGAACTGAGGCTATGTCTAATTGAGATCACAAACCAACAATAGTGTGTTTCTTCTTGAATGTTCATTAACACCATGATCCGAATACGTGTCTAATATACGAAAATTTTGATTATGTAGTATATAGTCCAACTCAACCATATGTATACGAATTTTGAATATTTCTATACCCTATCTTTAATTTATCAGTGAAAATGGAATGGATTACATATGCTTTCAAAAAGGTTGAGAAATTGAGATACCTATTTTGTTATATGTCAAGATGTCAAACCTTATGCTTTCAAAAAGGTTGAAAATTTGAAATAATATTCGACGAGAAAAAAGTATATAAAATAAGGTCTAGTATTCCTTTTTTTTTTTTTTTTTTTTTCTTAGTATAATTGTAGAATATATTCCTCTCTACTTTTGTGGGTCGTATACCTCTATGTTTTGTAAATCACGAAAGTAATGGACCTAATCTCTCTACATGCATGGTGCACAATTTAGTTTACGAATTTCGATTCCTATATATATATTTTAAGCTAAAAAGATAAACAACTCGAAAACTTTATTTGCATGTTACGACTGTTCAACGTTGTCTGTTTCTTCTTCATCATTATCTTTATGAGTTTCAGTTTCAGTAGTAGGCAGAGGCGGTAGCAAATCCTATCACAAGCTCTAATATCCCATCTGTGTCGATTACTCGTACTTCCTGTCCCTCGGCGGCCTTCTCTATGATCTACAAGAGAGTCACACAACAAGTGAGTTGATATGTTTATATACAAGAAAAAGAAAACTGTTAAACGCAATGGTAGATATATGTTCATGACAACAGAAGCAACAACAAGAACAATGTTGGTGTACGTAACAGAACTTAGTGTGTGTTGACTCGCAACGAGGACACTTTTGAGGATGGTCGTGAGGCTGAGAGAGGCGATAGTGCAGCCAGCAGCCAGTATGTAGGCTGACGATGGATTCGAAGAGTCTAACATGCTTCCTAGTCCTCCTGATGACTGAGCTTCCTAACATTTACAATGCAGAGAACCATATCAAAATGTGGAATTTCTCTATTTAAAATGTGGAAGCTTCCTAACATGCTTCCTAGTCCTGATGCATGAACCTGTGTTGTTGGCAGCAAGATTGCGCTGGAAAATAGCTTCAAAATCATCACATATATCTTCTACTGACTCTTCAGTGTCCTTGTAAGTCCTTCCACAGTAAATCCCACTGAAACTCAAGCAGACAACTTCATATTTTAGTTCAGTTTCATATTTCCTTATATAGAAAATTAGAAACACAATGTTGGTGTAAATACAATGAGAGGGAAAGAGAAAGAGGGAGAGAGATACTTGATGATGCCACCCACTGGGAACAAAGATAACTTCACCGGGTTCTTGAATGCACTCAAGCGAGGTGGTCTAATGTGAATTAAAGACGTGGTGAAGGAAGAGCTTACAGATTGAGGGAAAGACCAGCTGATTTACCTTCTTAAAAGCGGGGAATTAAGTTTACTTCACCTCTTCAAAGATGTTATATAAACACAATTCTTCATGTATCCTGCAAAAAATCATCTAACTATAAGGCTAACACATGAGTGAAGAAGAAATGTGGATCACAGACACTTCACAGAAAGGTTACATGACCAATAGGATAAAAGAAACAGTTGCCTATCATAAACAAGATGACTTTGAGGAGGAGGAAGAAAAAGCCATCTTTTTTTCACAACATACGTTAGCTGACCAACTATAAGATCTAAATACAGCAGCGTGTAGAGGTGTCCAAGATCGATCCTGTAGGCAAGAGTTCAGAAATCATCAGCCTTATCTCAAACAGACAACCATACAAACAGTTCGTCTGATCTTCTTACTCAGACCTTTTCAACCCATATAAACAGATAATCATAGCAGCTAATTTGATCATACTTCCGGTAGAGACGAGTCGACGACAACAGCACAAAAGAGACTCTCTAACTCGCTTAGAGACTTCCTCTACAAAACGCGGCGTTTAGCCGGAAAATGTCTAAAAACGCTGCGGTTAAGGAAGGAACATTCAGAAGGTGAAAAGGTCCCGTTATGTACACGTCCCATTATGTAATGGCTTGCTTACTGTGTATATCAAACGGTGAGGGTGTTGAACTCTCCGTATGGGCCAAGATATAGAAGAGGGAGGAGGTTTTCTGATGGCGTTCCTTTCGAAGTTGAAACTTGAAAAGATTTCTATGGCATTCAAATAAATTTGAAAAACAACAACCTTCAGTTTACCATCAGTAACTTGCTTTATATAAGCATTGTTTTTAAACAAGCAAAACGAAATGAAAAATACAATAGTGCTTCAAATTGAAAGACTACAAACGAAAAATTACACAGTGATGACGGACTTGGTAACAATTTCACACCGCTCTTTCTTGTAGGTTTGAGATTTTCGATTAAAGTATGACGTAAATGAAAACCCGTCCCCAATACTTTCCTCCTACGTTTGATCTCTTCTACCTACAAAGATTATATCAAATAATGAAACAATGAGCCCTTGGAAAAGTGACAACATGAGACTTTCAGGCTTAATTTTAAATTACTAATATATATATTTATAAAAAACATTACTCTTTCTTGCAGGTTTGAGATTTTCGTCGAGGTCTACTACGTCCACGATTAGTAAGACGTAAACGAAGAGGAAAAATAGTCCGGAATGCTTTCCTACGTTCTTCCTACAACATATCAAACAATGAAACATGAGCATTTGGAAACATGGGACTTTTATTTATTTATCTCAGTCCCTTCTACTGCACACTTTTTTTTTTTTTTCTATGTTTTAGGGCCTTTGTAGCAACAAAACAGAGCCAGTAAACCAATTACATGCTTTCTATCTGTTGAAAATATTTAGTTTTCATTTAAGAAAAAACTTGCCTGTTGGAGCCAATGCCCTCGATCGTACTCGGCTGATTTAGTTTGCTTCTTCAACTTACGTCTCATCTCGTGTACCTAACAACATTGTATACGAATGAAACATGGGACTTTTTTTTTTTTTTTTTTTAATCTGTCTCTACGACAGAATCAAGAAGCACACTTTCTTCTTTCAATTAATGTTTTAGTGCCTTTTAGCAACAAATCTTTAGTTTAACATTAACAAAAAAAAACTTGCCTCTCGCCAAGCCTGTGGATCGTACTCGGCCGAATGAACATTCTCCTTGGGTTGAAAATACCCAATAAAACGACCATCCTGCTTGACGACGAGAGTGGAAACAGTTAAACAATGAAACAATGTTAATTATGATACAAGGAGACAGAGAGAGAGAGAGAGAGGGATACTTACTCGTCGCGTATGTTCTTCAGTTGAGAGATGCGTCCTGAAATCATCAAGGCTTTCGTAATAACAGTAGCAAATTTCGCAATAAAATACTGAGGTGGATTCACTTTCACTGAACTTCTGATAAACGTGGCTTTTTAACTCTGAACGAACGTGTACTCTGGTCTCTGAAACTGTGCATAAAAATTCAATTTCACTGCAATTCAGAAAGTGTTTTCTTGCCTCTGAAAGAGTGGGAAAACTTTCACTTTTACTGCACTTGTGAGGAACGTGTTTTCTTGTCTCTGAAACTGTGGCAAAACTTTGACTTGTACTGCACTTCTGAAGAACGTGTTTTTTTGTCTCTGAAACTGTGGAAAAGAAATTATCGTAATTAGTTTAATGGTTATGTCAAACAGTACTGGATGGATGATCGATGAGAGGACAGACAAAATAAACACCTGCAAGTAAGCTTTCCCAGAACCACTCGGCAGAAGTGAGCAGGGCTGACATTTTGCGAGGCCTCCATGAATAAGCCAGAAAAAGCTTGTGTTTGTGCACTTGTAGTAGCGTGACAAGACAAGGTGAATAGACCGGTTCCAAACTATTCGTTATGACCATTATAGTAGCCGGAGGAGGATTAGAATCTACCCAAATCTCGATATCTTCATAAATTACAGTGCATGTGTTAGCTGTTTCAACAAAGGAAAGCAGCTATTGATCAGTAGGCATAGACGATGAATATTTTTAAACCGCCCTAAATTCCAAAAGATGGACTAACCGTAAAAGGAATGCACAACATTGACTCCAGTGGAAGAGAGCCCTCGCAGGAGGTGATCAGGGATACGGTTTAGGTCGCCAAAGGCAGTGATGGAGACAGGACCAGAGTAGCCAAGATTCTTGAATGCCGCTTCTAAACTCGGCCGGACCCGGCGAGCATCGTATCCCTTGGGGATCGGACATTGAAACAAGTTCCACCACACCGCTATCTGAGCTGTCGCGTATTCAGGCGTCGCCGGGTATTCCTTTGCCCACTCCTCTGTTACACAGTCAACTGCTGTATCCGTAGGGTCTATATCCTCCTGCTTGACAGAGAGAGTGGAAACAGAGGTAGTTGCTCAAAATATGTAGTAGACAATGAAACAATTGATGATATACAAGTATATATATTTAGAGAGAGAGATAGATAGAGGATACGTACTTGTCGTTTATGCTTATAACTCGAGAGATGCTTCCTGAAAATTTCAGGGCTTTGGGAATCGAAGTTGCAAGATTTGCAGTAAAGCGTGGCAGATGATAACTCGCCCGTGTCACTGCGCTTCTCCTGAACAAGTGGTGCGCTTCTGGACTCATCATCCGCGTAGCCTAGTAATTTTTCCCAAACCCACTCTCTACAAGTTTTCAGGATTGTCATAAACCGATACTCGATTGAAGAAACCAGAAAAAGGTTGTATAGCGTCCGTTGTTGTAGCCGGGCCAGATCCCAAGCGAAGACAGTGTGCACCTGATTGGATATGATCATCATTGAAGCCGGAGCAGGATTTTTACCTCGCCATTCCACCATATCCGCATACATGAGTGCGTTTGTGCTTTCTGTTCCAAGGAAAAAAAAAAAGAAAAAGAGATTACTTTAGCTAAATTAAAGTATTAACCGTTTGCTTAACCAAAACAAAACAGAGCAAAAACACAAAAAGTGAGGTGAAATGTGCTTTCTGTTCCAGAAAGTACCAAGGAAAAAAAAAAGGATTAAGTCAGCTATTAACTTATTAAGCGTTTGCTAAATTATTTTACTAATTATTATTTTATTTGTGAGTTTATTAAATAAAAGAAATAAACAGAACAGAGCAAAAACACACAAAAAAGAGTGTAGTTTTATTATAGTACTACCGAACCTGTTCCCGTGTCAGTGCTACTTCCAGTTTAGAGGAAATTTCCAGAGATCGATAAAATTTGGACTTACCGGGTCTGGTATGTGCAACAGCGACTCCAGTGGAAGAGAGCACTCGCAGGATGTGATCAGCGGTTTGTGTTTGGTCGCCATAGGCAGTGATGGAGACAGGACCAGAGTAGCCAACACTCTTGAATGCCGCTTCTAAACTCGGACGGAAGAGACGAGCATCATAACCCTCTGGGATCGGACAGTCCTTCATGTCCCACCATACCACTATTTTAGCAGCCTTCGCCGGTTCCTCCCACCACATTGAGAAGAGATTACTCATCCCTCTTAACCCTAAAAATCTAATAACAGACACAAGTCCCTCGATCCGTATTAGGGTTTCTTTCTTTTTATATACACCAAACTAATGGGCTTCAGTGAAATCCAGTAAAGGTGTGGACTTACGACATCGTTAAATTTATTTCTATAATCCAGTAAAGGTCAGGTCTCATCTAGTGGGCCTTTTGTCATTGACTTACTTACATAATAACTTTTATTTAATACTATTTTATTTATAATATTACTTTTAATCATTTTCTAAACATTTTACCCAATGTGGGATGTTAGAAACTTTTCATTTTAATATACAGTATGTCCGTTTTTTAAATTTCGAACCACAATATATGCATATATATATGGATACAACAATGTCATTACATTATCATTCTTATGAAATCAATGACTTATTTCAAAAAATACTAGTATAGATTTGAACATTTGATTTTCCAATATCTGCAACAGAAATTAATGCATCATAGATATTGATAAAAGAATTTTAGTTAAAATGTTAAAAATAAATTACTAAAACTTCAAATGATAATGATGCACCCGTCTCAATCAAAATCTTTGAAATCTCATAGTGTGAAACTTTCAGTCTTTGACTATAGAGTAGCTTCGTACCCTTCTCGGAGAGAAATGCCTCCCAACAAAAGGAAGAAAGGCAAGTCAAAACCTATATGCCCATGCTTTTATTGAAATGATCCCCGTTAAGACTTTTTTGGAGCTCCTCCATCTGGTTTGGTTTATCTAGGCTCTCATGTAACTTGACTGGTCTTGCAGGATGAGCTCATTGGCACGGCTGAAGAGTGCCAACTGAAGTTACAGAGGGATCAACGAGAAAACTCCCTGGTGAATATATGTATCTTTTAGAGGTTTCCAAATATGAAAAAATTGTTGTTCTTCTTGATCAAAAACATATCCTTGATCCTCTTGACGAAGAGAAGGAAGAAGAAAAAGGAGAGGGAGACGAGGCTGAAAGTGACGAAGAGAAGGAAGAAGAAGAGAAAAAGGATTAAGGTTGGGAGTTTTGATCCTCTTCTCTCAAAATCTGATGTGAAGGAAAGCAGCAATTGTGACACAACTTTTGTTTGAATCAGAGGTAAAATTTAGAGTGTGTCGAATCTTTACTTTGTACTTTGTGTAATCTCTATAGTGAGTCTGACTCTGATTATGTAGTTTAAGTGTCTTTTTATTCTTGTGTAGCTGTTACCTGTTAGGTTTATTAATCCTTGTTTTATTTGATAGCCAGATACTGTGGGGAATTTTACTTCTTTGTTTTACCGATTTGTGGCTTGTTGTATCATGAACGGAATGGTGAACTTGAAAGTTGAAACTTTTGTAGGTTAAAAAAAAAAAAGAATTACCTGATGAAAGTTTTGGATTTGATGGAGAAGTAAATTCAGTTTTTCTTGACGCCAAGTTACATTCAATAAACAAAACTATAGCCTATAGGGATGGTACAACTAATGCTATTTATTTATACAATATTCTACTGATGCTACTAAATCACAATATATCGAAAGAATCGTTACATTTAAAGAAAAGCTATCATCCAAATGCGACCTTGTTTATGAACTGAACGTAATCAACATAATAGACCCCTTTACATAGACTTCTCACTTCTGCGGTTTAAACAAAATTACACTAGATAAAATTTTGAGTTTTTGAAATAGCGGCATCACATTCGCCCAATTTTAGATGGGATCAGTCTGGTAAAAAAAAACAAACGATCAGTCAACCTATCATTTTTAACAGTGACTTTAGTAATGCATGCAAGATTATTTTGAACCAAGCTTAATTACATAGTCAGTTCTATTTGACCGATCAAACTGGTCACAACACCTCTAATCATACCAGATTTTAAAAGTATTCAAGTCGTCAGATTAACATGTGTTCCTCAAGACGTCTTTCGCTCGCTCTCTCTTTTCTTTCTTCTACCATTTGCTGAAATCTTTGCTTGTACCATAATTAACCTCAAACCCTAGCCTCTACTTAACCCCTTTCATAAAATTCTCCTAGAAAATTAAATCTATCCTCAATTCTCCAAAACTACATCTTTAGAGTTTTCTTTACCGAAGATATATACCCTGATTCCTTGAAAAATGGCCGACTCATTCGAGCTCATTGTAACCCGAAAGGAACCTGTTCTTGTCTCTCCAGGCTCTGAAACTCCGAAAGGTCTTTATCTCTCAAATCTTGATCAAAACATCGCTATCATCGTCAAAACTTTCTACTACTTCAAATCAAACTCAAGATCCAACGAGGAATCCTATGAAGTTATCAAGAAGTCACTCTCCGAGGTTCTTGTTAATTCACTACTATCCTGCCGCCGGGAGACTCACGATCAGCCCCGAAGGAAAGATCGCTGTGGATTGCACTGGAGAAGGAGTTGTCGTGGTGGAAGCTGATGCCAATTGTGGGATAGAAAAGATAAAGAAGGCTATGTCGGAGATTGATCAACCAGAGACTCTTGAAAAGCTGGTTTACGACGTTCCCGGTACTCAGGAATATTCTTGAGATCCCTCCCGTGGTTGTTCAGGTGAGGAGTTTGATTACTATTTTTGGTTGCTGTTTTTGTGTGAGTGAACGAACATGACCTATACTAGGTTGGTCCGATATTGGTTTCAAATAAGTATATTATATAGTAGGAGTGTTAAATATTGATTCATTATCATGCATATGCATAAATACGCTAATTAATAATAAGAAAGAAAACCCATATATAATATTATTCCCACTAACAAATACATAATTTTTTAGTCAAATCCAAATTGACGATTTAGAAGATTATTGTGAATGTCGACCAAATAATTTATCAGGATTATTATTTGCCAATATGTAAATCAACATATAATGTTTGGATATACTCTTGTTTTCTTGGGGCAGAACATTCGTTAATACGACTGAATTAATCATTTTTAGTTGATCGCATATATATATATTGTATACTATGCTTCCATACAACTTAATTTTGTTTGGTTTGTTAGGTAACAAATTTCAAATGTGGAGGATTCGTGCTAGGACTAGGCATGAACCACAATATGTTCGATGGTATCGCAGCCAAGGAGTTCCTCAACTCTTGGGCCGAGACTGCTCGTGGCCTTCCTCTCTCTCTTCCACCTTTCTTGGACCGCACACTTCTCCGACCACAAACTCCACCAAAGATCGATTTCCCACACAACGAGTTCGAGGACCTACAAGGCCGTTCCGGAACTTCCTAAAGGATACTCCGGAAACGGGATTGTGTTCACTTAAGGCGTTACAAAGGCAGGTGAAGTAACCACAAACCCTCTTTCTCATTCTGTGGGTTTGGTTAAAAGCGCCGTTGAAATGGTCAACGACGGTTTCATGAGGTCAGCGATTGATTACTTCAAGGAGACTCGAGCTAGGCCGAGCCTATCACGTCGTGGTCAAAACTGTCGTTTCATACAAAGGATTTCGGTTGGGGTGAACCGGTTGTGTCTGGACCGGTTGGTTTACCTGAGAAGGAAGTGATTCTGTTCTTGCCATGCGGCAGTGACACAAAGAGTATCAATGTGTTGCTTGGACTTCCTGGTTCGGCTATGAAAGTCTTCCAAGGACTTATGGATATATGAATAAATCTTATTCATGCATGGTGTATGTATGTATATCTTTGAATTGATCATAATTTAAAAAACAAATAATGATGAACGATGACGTGTTTTGTGATATTACAAATACTTGTCGTATATAATACTACATTTTAAAATTTCAATTAAATTAAAATACCAGAAATATAAAATAAATTAAAATAAATGATTTGAGAGACTTGGGTAACCCGACCGGGTAAATATAAAAACCCGGTGGGTGGGCATCACCTTATCTTGTTGACTCTTCTCTTCTTCTTCCTCTGAAAATAAAGAAAAGCCCCACCCGCTACATTGGATTCCCAACAACTCCGACCGCGACTTTCAGAGCAAAGATGTCGGCGACGCTTACAGGATCGGGAACTGCTTTAGGTTTTTCGTGCTACTCGAAGATCTTGAAGAAAGCTTCTTCTTCTTCTTTTAACCGATGCTGCATCAAGATGTCTGTTTCCGTCGACGAGAAGAAGAAAAGTTTCACTCTTCAGAAATCAGAGGAAGCTTTCAATGCTGCCAAGGTATATTGATTTCGCCCTTTTCATTTGATTGATTCTAAAATCATTGATTTCGTGAATTATAGTCTCGCCAAAATGATCAATCCTTAGTTCAGGAATGCAAAGTTGTCTCTTTTCGAATTTCAATTAGTTTAGTTTCTTCGTGACTAATGGAAAAAAATGATCTTTTTTTGTTAAATCTCATGAAAAGAATCTAATGCCTGGAGGTGTGAATTCCCCTGTTCGAGCCTTCAAATCTGTTGGTGGTCAACCAGTTTTGATCGATTCAGTTAAAGGCTGTAAGATGTGGGACATTGATGGAAATGAGTACATTGACTACGTTGGATCTTGGGGACCAGCTATTATTGGTCATGCTGATGATGAGGTACTCGCGGCTTTAGCTGAGACGATGAAGAAAGGAACAAGCTTTGGTGCTCCTTGTCTCTTAGAGAATGTTTTAGCTGAGATGGTTATATCAGCTGTTCCAAGCATTGAAATGGTTCGCTTTGTCAACTCTGGTACTGAAGCTTGTATGGGTGTGCTCCGTCTCGCCAGAGCCTTCACTAACAAAGAGAAGTTCATCAAGTTTGAAGGGTGTTACCATGGTCACGCTAACGCTTTCCTTGTTAAAGCTGGTAGTGGTGTTGCTACTTTAGGGCTACCGGACTCACCTGGTGTCCCTAAAGCAGCTACTTCAGATACGTTGACTGCTCCGTACAACGATCTTGAAGCTGTTGAGAAGCTTTTTGCGGCTCATAAAGGCGAGATCTCTGCGGTTATTCTTGAACCTGTTGTTGGTAACTCTGGATTCATCCCTCCTACACCGGAATTCATCAACGGTTTACGCCAGCTGACAAAGGACAACGGTGTTCTTCTCATCTTCGATGAAGTTATGACAGGCTTTCGTTTAGCCTATGGTGGTGCCCAAGAATACTTTGGGATCACGCCTGATCTGACAACTCTTGGAAAAATCATTGGTGGGGGTCTTCCTGTGGGAGCATATGGTGGGAGACGTGATATTATGGAGATGGTGAGTTCTGGCTCTATAACTTATAAGAAGCTTTGAAACTGGGTGGTGGCCGTTCTGTTTTCTGGTTTTGAAAACTATATATAAACAATGTTTGTGTTCTTTTCTTTGTAGGTTGCGCCAGCAGGACCGATGTACCAAGCTGGGACTCTAAGTGGTAATCCACTGGCAATGACCGCAGGGATTCACACTCTAAAGCGGCTACAACAGCCAGGAACATACGAGTATTTGGACAAGATCACAAAGGAGCTAACCAACGGAATCTTAGAAGCAGGAAAGAAAACAGGGCATCCAATGTGCGGTGGTTACATAAGCGGTATGTTCGGTTTCTTTTTCGCAGAAGGACCGGTCTACAACTTTGCAGATGCAAAGAAGAGCGACACCGAAAAGTTTGGTAGGTTTTTCAGGGGAATGTTGGAAGAAGGTGTTTACTTTGCACCGTCTCAGTTCGAGGCCGGGTTTACAAGCTTGGCTCACAGTCCCAAGGATATAGAGTTCACTATTGCTGCGGCCGAGAGGGTCCTCAGTAGGATCTAGAGTGTTCTAGAATCTTCTGTAAGCCAACCCTGAGTGTATCTTTCACAATCTTCTGTTTTGGGGATTGTGTACGGGTTGATGAACGGATGAAATAGCAACTATTGTGTAGTGAGTTGAGTTTTGTTTATCTTTTTGTTTCATCGGTAGTGCTTGGGATTTTTGACTTATGAAATCATCCGTTCCTGTTATTGTAATGGTTTATGATGTTGTGTCCTAATGATTTATTGCTCAAAAATAAATAAATTGATATTTTAGTCATATGTTGTCTCGATGTACACAAACAACTTTTTTTTGTTGTAGTTTTTGATTTAATAATATATAAAGAATTTCAAGTTGCTTATGGTAGTGGGTGATCATAATCTTAGTAACGTGAATGTATATGTAATAAAATAAACAAAAGTTGCATAAAAGTTAGTAGATTAGGTGGTGTATACTGTGACTGGACATGGCCTGTGCTGCTACTCATCACAAACTTCCACAAATTTCCACACTTATACCTCTCACCTTCCATTATTTTCAGCGACAATAATGGAGGTCGAGAGAGACCAACACACATCTCTTCTGGCCGAGACGATCCCAATAGTCGATCTAAGCAACCTTGACGAAGAGCAAGTGTCTCGTGCGGTGGTGAAAGCGAGCGAAGAGTGGGGGATCTTTCACGTGGTTAATCATGGAATCCCGATGGAACTGATAGGGCGGTTGAAGGACGTTGGTGCACAGTTCTTTGATCTCCCGGAGACGGAGAAGAATGCCGTAGCCAAACAAGCTGGCTCCAAAGACTTCGAAGGTTACACCACGAATCTCAAGTATGTCAAAGGAGAAGTTTGGACCGAGAATCTTTTTCACAGAATCTGGCCACCTTCGTGTATCAATTTTAGTTACTGGCCCAAAAATCCTCCTCAGTACAGGTATTAACTAATATTTGGCTACAAATTTATTGTATCGTTAGGGAACAAATAGCATAGGCTAAATTAGTTTAAGATCTAAATGTTTACGTTGAATTTTGAAAGAAATAATTGAAATGTATGTCATATAAATATAATAAGAGTTACTCTATGATTTAATAGTAAAAAGTATTTGAGCTAAAAAAATTTACATTTTCAAAACATGAAACATTATAAAATAAAATAATTTTAGCCATTTATCATCCGTTTGATTGTTGGGACATGACGATTATAGGGAAGTGATCGAGGAGTACACAAAGGAGACTAAGAAGCTATCAGAGAGGGTTTTGGGGTATTTATCAGAGGGACTAGGGCTACCACGTGAGGCCTTAATACAAGGTCTTGGCGGCGACTCGACCGAGTATGTAATGAGGATCAACAACTATCCTCCTGACCCCAAACCGGATTTGACTCTGGGAGTACCTGAGCACACTGATATCATTGGGATCGCAATCATCGTCACCAATGAAGTTTCAGGGCTCCAAATTTTCAAGGACGATCGCTGGTTCGATGTCCATTACATTCCCACTGCCATAACCATCAACATTGGCGATCAGATTCTGGTTTGTTTGTCTCCTAATGATTTAATGATAATTTAATGATACATCTCTATATCAGTTGATTTTTAAAATAATCAATTTTTGTGGAATTTTGTAGAGGCTGAGCAATGGCAAGTACAAGAACGTGTTGCATAGAGCAATAGTGGATAAGGAAAAGAAGAGGATGTCATGGCCGATTTTTGTGGATGCTAATCCTGATGTGGTCATTGGACCGTTGCCGGAGCTAATTACCGGCGATAATCCCGCTAAGTTCAAGCCTATTACATGCAAGGACTTTAAGTACCGTAGACTCCTTAAACTTCCAGTCGAGTGAACTCAAATATAATGATGAGTCTTGTGTGTTTACTTCATATTGTTAAAATTTTTGAATAATGGGCATGTAAAAGATAATACTATATTACTACTAGAAGAATACCCGCATTAATTACACTCAAACGTATTTTTATACATACTTTTTAAACATCATTGAATCTAGAAATATATTGAGTAGTAGTAGACAAAATAAACAATAAATCAAAGCAGAACAAATAATGCGGTTAAAACATTACAATTCAAATTTGATTATATGAAAATGTACAACACACAACATACACAATGCTGTAAATTGATTATTAGAGGAAAACGTCAACACTCATTATTAGCTAAAGCAGACGCAATATATAACCCAAGAAAGAACCAATAACTCATGATATCCTCTCTCATCTCTTTTTGGTTATGAAACTCCAAAGAGGTGGATTGAGGGATTCTTTGTTAATGGGTTTTCAGAAGAGTGGATTCTTTATTATATAACTTGTCGAGCGCCCAGTTTTGCATCGTTTGGTGCAAATAGTCTTGATAAACTAAAGTCTCGAATTTTGGAGGATTCTCGTCTCCCGTAAGCTCAGGCAAAGGTCCGACCAACAAATCATGCCTAGGCGAAACAAAAACAGGCCAAGAAATCCTCAATCTTTCCTTATCCGACTTCGCTCTGTGAAGCACGTTCTTGAACCTCCCGTTGCTAATCCTCTGCAGTTTATTTGAATCCACAAATCAACCCCTAAACGTTCCCAAACCTAACCTAATATATATATTTTCTTTATCATAATAACTTAAGAATAGAAAAAAAAAAACAGAATCAATAAGAGTACCATAAGTTGATCGCCGATGAAAACAACCATAGCGGAGTTGATATACTCAACGTCAAACCATTGTTCGTTTTTGAATACTTGAAGTCCAGGAACCTCATTGGGGATGAGAAGTGTGATTGCCCCTAGATCAGTATGCGCCGCCGAACCTCCTATTGCTTTTGGAGACGGCGGATAGTAATTAACCCTAATCAAATACTCTGCCTTTTCCCCACCTAAACTTTGCGTCAACGCCACTGACGGTAACCCTAATCCTTCTGATAACAAACCAAGAATTTTCTCTGTTAGTTTCTTCACATGCCTTGTGTACTCCTCATTCACCTCCCTGAAACCGTCACGTCCCAATATATCAACCAAAAGACAACTTTTGACTTTGAGATTTAATTTGTTATGAAATAAATTATAACCTAAAAACATGAGTTAGTCTACCATTATATTAGGAAAAGTACGTACCTGTATTGGGGAGGATTCTTAGGCCAATACTTATAGTTGATGATTGAGGGTGGGGAGAGTCTGTGAAGCAGATGTTCGTCCCAAGACTTACCACCTTCTAGATAGTTCTTCTTGTATCCTTCAATGCCTTCATCTTTCGCCACTGCTTCCTTTTCTGCCTCCGGGAGGTCGTAAAACTGCTTCCCAACCACTTGCAGCTGCCGCAATAGCTCCGTTGGAATCCCGTGGTTAACCACCTGAAAAATTCCCCACTCGACACTCGCTTTCGTCACCTGACGCACCAGTAATTCCTCATCAGAAACGCTTAGATCAACGACGGGAATGTCCAGTTCCATGCTTGCCCCAAGAGTTGGGCTCGCCAATTGCTTACGCAAAGACGGGAGAGACGAAGAAGATGTGTTGTGTTTTCTCTCGTCTTCCATGGCTTCACTCTAGTGTCCAAGTTGGTTTTTCTTATATGTGATAGATGTGAGAAGGAGAAGAGAAGCATTAAATTAAAGGAGAAGATAATATTTTTGGAACGAGAATGTGTTGTGGTTTCTCTCGTTTCAAATATGTCAAAGGAGAAGTTAATTTGGACCGATAAAATTTTGTGGAATTTGGTAGAGGCTAAGCAGTGGCAAGTACAAGAATGTGTTGCATAGAGCGATAGTAGATAAGGAAAAGCAGAGGATGTCATAGCCTGTTTCTGTGGATGCTAATTCGGATGTGGTCATCATCAGATCATTGCTGGAGCAAATTGTTGGAGATATATAATCCTGCTAAGTTCAGGCCTATATTACATGCAAAGACTTAAGTACCGTAGGCCCCTTAAACTTCCATTCGAGTGAACTCCAATATTATCAGTCTTGTATGTTTACTACATATTTCTAAAATTTTGAATAACAGGCATATAAAAATATATACAGTATATTACTAGGAAAATACCCGCATTCCGCTGAAATATATTTTTAAAATATCATTGAATCTAGAAAGTAATATTGTATTGTAGCTATACATGATTAAACAAAAAAAAACGATAATGAGAATGACCATTAATTTTTTTCTACAAGGAAAATGAAAAAGTGGCTTCTCTCTTGTTTTGTCATTTTGTTTGGTAATAGTACTGTGTTGTCAAATAGGTTGATTAGATGATGACAAAAAAATTTTTGTAAGCAAGCATTAATGGATAAGTATGGTAAGATTTTGTTGGGCTGAAGATGATTCGAACTTTCGAAGTTTGGAAGCTGATGGCTATATATTAAGATCTGAAAGCACCACCATGTGACATTTGGATTATGTGATAATGGCCCAACAAAAGAATCTTGTAACTACAATAATTGTAATAGCGTAAAGATGAGAATTCGATTCTCAACAACTCTTTCTCCCACATTTTATAATTTTTTTCTGAAAAATTATTTTCACATAGTAACTGGTTTTTATTTTTCTTAAAATAAACAAATAAATTAAATTATATATTGAAATAATATATTTGACAGATTTTGAAAAACAAAACAACATTGTCAGCAATCATTAGTTAGCAAGTGGGGAGATTTCGTTGGGTTAAAAAGTAATATGATTCTTGAAACACCACGCGCTGACATTTGGATTATGTGATAATGGTCCGACATTAAAAAGTTGTAACCACACAATAATTGTACTAGCGCCTAACTTTATAGGTGGTCGTAACTATTTGGAACGTACATAAATTATTGCGCATCTCTTGAAAGTGACTGAGTTCTGCCTACCAAAAAATCCAAACATTGGTTTGCCTTGGTAAATCATTAGAAGCTCTGGAATTTCAATTTGTATTGTAGATTTGTAGTTCTGGAAATGAATTACCAAGCAAGATTATGTAAAAATGTTGTGCTTTAACTTCAACCAAGATAATTCTTTCTTTTTCCTATTTTTTATTTTTATATGTAAAATGAGATTACCAACCAAAAAAATCATTTTTTCTTCTTTTCTATACTGTCATTCTTCGGCGCTATGTTTTACTTGGCTACAAGCGAACCAAAAAAGAGACTGCTTTACACATGTTTATACTAATTTTTTTTTTTGTCAAACTAAATAATAAAACTGGATTTGTTTAACAAAAACACTAAAAGTTGTAAAAATATTAAAGATCGTTATATTTTTATTTTGTGAAAATGATTCTTCTTGCAATTTTACTTGCTTATCATTCCTTTAGAAGACATCTTACTAAAAAAAATATCAAAAATTAGCATAAACAAAGTATGGAAACAAACATAAATAAGAAACACAACGTTAAAACTATGTTATAGAGAATCACAACAAAGACAGAAAGTTTACCTAATAAAATCTAAATTTAGAAGATGAACCAAGGAAGTGAAGGTGAGAACAATTAGCATAAACAAAGAGAATATTTGGGATTCAAACCAATGAAGTGAAGGTGAGAATTAACTAAACACTACCACTAGACTAAATATACTTTAAGAATTATAGGGCCAAAATATGTTTAATAAATAAGCGGGCGCAAGCAAGTGCTTGCTTCGCTTGTATCTGTGGCCGGCTCTGCTTGTATAAGGATCCTGTCCGAGACCGACATGATTTGGTCTAGGAATTAGGAAGAAAGAACTTACAAGTCTTGGTTTAAATTTCAAGACTAATCTCACGTGGAAATTTAAAATTAGCAAAAATTAAAATCCACGTAAAATCCATGAATTTACGTGAAGAAAGATAGCAAAAATTTTGTCTCAAATAATTGGGAAAAATGAAACGTGAAAGAGTTTGTCCAAAAATAAAAAAAAAGGAAACGTGAAAGCTATCGAATAACAACACTTACCTGAGAGCTAAAAAAACAAAATAGTAAACGAGAGATCAACGTAGATAAAATAATGCGATTAAAACGTTACAATCCAAATTTGATTATTTTAAAATACGTACAACACACCACAAACACAATGCTGAGATTGATAAATTATATAGAAAAATAACTTCAACACTCATTATTAAAGCAGACGCAATAACCCAATAAGGAAACTATATATTGGTCATCCATCTAATTTCATCTATTTTTGGTTATGAGATTTTCTTCTCAATCAAGAGTAAGCCAATTAAGCTTACGAAATTTGTAATCTTTGTAGACGTAAGACTTAAATTTGGGAGCACCATCCTCGCCGGAAATTAGCTCCGGCAAAGGTCCGTAGACATGATCAAGGTTAGATTCCACAAAAACCGGCCACGAGATTCTCGTCTTCTCCTTATCCCTCGTCGCTCTATGCTGCACACTCTTATACTTCCCATTGCTCATCCTCTGCAATATCCACAATTCCAAAAATAATATATATGGAACGTCTTTAAAAACACATGCATGGTTTATAAACATAATGGCTAACTAACTAACTATGGTCTATCAAGTTCATAAACTTTCTTACTAGGAATTGATCACCAATGATGACGATGATACCAGAAGTGGTATACTTTGTATCTATCCAGTGGTCATCTTTGAACACCTGGAGTCCTAAGGCCTCATTAGCGACCAAAAGTGTGATACCATTGATATCGGAGTGACCAGGAACTCCAAGGACTAAATCCATATCCGGACACGGCGGATAGTAATTGATCTTCATCAGATACTCCACCGTTTCGCCGCCTAGACCTTCCTTCAACGCCTCACGCTGTAACCCTAATCCTTCTGATAACCATTCCATGATTTTCTCTGCTAGCTTCTTCATGTGACTTGCGTACTCCTCATTCACCTCCCTGTCATAACCCGCGCGTGGTAAAAAAGTTATTGTTTTTAAAGATTTAGTCTAAGTTTTATAAACATGTAACTTAATTAAGAGTAAGACCGATATATATATTAGCAATGAGTGGATCGATCTTATATATACCTGTATTCCGGAGGGTTTTTAGGCCAGAATCTGTAGTTAACTTTCGATGGTGGCCAGAGCCTGTGAAAGAGATGATCGACCCATGCGTTTCTAGCTACATCTTCGTACTTGGTCATGTATCCTTCTATGTCCATGGAGTCTTCTGGCTTTGCTACGGCTTGCTTCTCCGACTCCGGAAGCTCAAAGAACTGTGATCCCACTTCTTGCAACCGTCTTATCAGCTCCGTTGGGATTCCGTGGTTAACCACCTGAAAAATCCCCCACTCTTCGCTCGCTTTTACAACCGCACGTGCCACAAGCTTTTCATCCTGGTTACTTAGATCAATGACGGGGATGTCCGGCGAAGAAATGCCTTGGTTTGTATTTATCTCCATTGTGGTTTCCATTGTGGAAATAATGGCGGATTTGGATCGTAATATAACTTAATGGTTTAGAGACTTAAGTTGATCAGAGAGAGAAGTTGCAGTATGAGTTTACATAGGGGAGAGGTGGCGTATGATTGGGGTTTCCTGTTGTTCGTGGGACACTGCTTGCGCTAATATATAACTTTAATTGACAACGTTAAAACTAATACATCAAGTTAAACTGAATAAGCATGTAGATTAACCTAATAAGTAAGTAGATTATATTTGAATGCAACATCAATCAGATGTTTTAACTTCTAAATAATTGGTTATTTCCCTCAATATTGAATTCCTACCGACTTCTAAGAAATGAAAAGAAAATAATATGAAATTAATATAATAATGGTATCATCCTCGTAATATCAGAGTCGGACCAAGGAAATTGGGAACCCTATACAAATTAAGAGGAAGTTTCACTTTTCCTTGGTAAAATGACATTATACTTTTATAATATCAAAACCTACAAAGTAAAAATATACTCTCTGTTTTATATTTTGACACATTTCACACAAATTAAAAAAACATTAAAAATACATATATATATGTTTTTATTTAATAAGTATTTAATGAATTAATTTAGTTATAGATTAAAGATAAATTTATATTTATTAGAAAATCTAATGTAAAAAATACATTAGAAATATAAAATAATGCATTGGAATTGTAAAATGACACTCTTTGTGAAACAAAGAAAATTTTTTAAAATAATGTTTTTTATAAAATAGAGGGATTATCATTTAACAAAAAATCTTGTACTAAAAACATATATAAACTATAAAATCTTTTTTAAAAACTAACAAAAACTTTTTACATGTGTTCAAGTCAACACAGTCATAGCCTAGTGCATTAGTTTTTTTTTTTTTTTTTTTTTGGAAAAAGGTCATAGCGCACTTAGTTACACAAAAAAAATATAAAAATAGGTATTGAACTATTTTATCGACACAGAAAGAATTTTTTAGGATACAGTGTAACATCGTGTATCTCGTTCTCGATCGTGCATTAATCACAATGTGTGGATGACATATTTTTTTTAATTTCATTGAGAACTATAACTGAGAGAGTCCTTACTGAGTTAATTTTAATTTTATTATTTTATATTTCTTTTATATACGTAAACAACAAATACCCTAAAATAACATTAAAATAGACAAATTATGTGTTAATTGTGAGAACTATCATTTATTATGTGTCCAAAAACACTTTAAGACAAAATTAAAAACAATAATCATTTGAACAGAAAGACGATTTATGAACTGTATAGCTTGTCGACCGCCCATTTCTCAAAGATCTGGTGCAAATAATCATTTGAACTGGACAGTTCATCATAATTAATTTATTGAAGGATTCTTTGTTCGCAGGAGTAATTCAATAGAGACGATTTATGAACTGTATAGCTTGTCGACCGCCCATTTCTCAAAGATCTGGTGCAAATAGTCTTTATAAACTACACCCTCGAATTTAGGAGGATTCTCGTCTCCGGTAAGCTCCGGCAAAGGTCCGACCAACAAATCATGCCTAGGCGCAACAAAAACCGGCCACGAAATCCTCACATTCTCCTTATCCAACGTTGCTCTGTGAAGCACGTTCTTGTACCTCCCGTTGCTCATCCTCTGCAATTTATTTTAATTCACAAATCAATTCTCAAACGTTTCCAACTCAATATACTTAAAACAATATATATTTTATCATAATTACTAAATTAAGGACAAACAGAAAAAAAAAAAAAAAATTGAACAGTCAACGAGACCATGAGTTGATCGCCTATGAAAACAACCACAGCTGAGTTGATATACTCAACGTCAAGCCACTGTTCGTCCTTGAAGACTTGAAGTCCAGGAACCTCATTGGGGACGAGGAGTGTGATTGCTCCTACATCCGTGTGCACAGCGGCTCCTATGGCTAAGTCAGATTTTGGAGACGGCTGATAGTAATTGACCCTGATCACATACTCTGCCGTTTCGCCACCTAAATTTTGCAACAACGCCACGGCCGGTAACCCTAGTCCCTCTGATAACCAACCAAGAATTTTCTCTGTTAGCTTCTTCATATGCCTCGTGTACTCCTCATTCACCTCCCTGAAACGGCCATGCCCCAATATATATATCAGCAAAGATCTAACTTTTGAATATGAGTTTTGTTAGGCCGAAATAAATTATAACGTAAAAACATGAATTATTTTGAATTGGTTTTTGGTTTATTATCTAATATTATTAGAAAGGTACCTGTACTGGGGAGGATTCTTAGGCCAATATTTATAATTGATAACAGAGGGTGGGGAGAGTCTGTGACTCAGATGTTCGTCCCAAGCCTTAATACCTTCTAGATAGTTTCTCTTGTACCCTTCAATGTCTTCTTCTTTCGCCACCGCTTCCTTTTCTGCCTCCGGGAGGTCGAAGAATTGTTTTCCAACCACTTGCAGCTGCCGCATCAGATCCGTTGGAATCCCATGGTTAACCACCTGAAAAATTCCCCACTCTTCACTCGCTTTCGTCACCTCACGCACCAGGAACTCTTCATCAGAAACGCTTAGATCAACGACGGGAATGTCCAGTTCCAGGCTTCCCCGAGGAGTTGAGCTCGCCGATTGCTTACACAAAGATGTGTCGTGGTTTCTCTCGTCATCCATGGCTTCACTCTAGTGGCTAAGTTGGTTTTCCTTATATGTGATAGGTCACCTATCAAAGGCAGGTGTGAGCAAAAAGAGGAGATGGCTAGAGGGACTTAAATATTTGAGCTAAATTTTTTTAATCCTATAAACATGTTCAATAAATAGATTATAGCACACTCACTTTAAAAGTAAATTACATTAATTTGAATGTAACATCAATGATATATTTTTTAAACTTCTAAATAATTGGTTATTTCCCTCAATATTATATTCTTACCAACTCTCCAAGAAATGAAAAGAGAATAATATGGTATCATCGTGATTCGTGAGGGAAATAATAGTGCATTAGGTACACGGAAATTATATAAAAATAGGTATTGGACTATTTTAGCTTGGCGACAAATTATAAAGAATTATCCTTCAAATATTTTTAACAAGAATTATTTAGGTTATACGCTAGCTATTTTGTATTATTACTTTTTTCTACAAAAATTATTGCGTGTACTTTAATCATGAGTGTACTACTAGATAACACTTTAACCCTTACTATTATTAAAGTAGACGCAACAAACCCAATAAATAAAAAATGTTTTACTCATTTCTATCGTGTACGTATAAATAATGGTGTAGAGACGTTGATCGGAGGGTAAGTTGCGATAAGATTTGGTATTAATAGGGTTGTAGATGGTGATGCCCTTGATACATAAATATTATCAAATCTAAGTTTGCCCTTCTCGTGGATTTAATTTTTTTTTTTCCGTAAGAAATTGCTTTTTGTCTGATTAAAAAAACACTTTACAATTTTTCAACAAAAAAAAATCACTTCAACGCATACTGTCATACTCTCTTTTGGAATAGAAGATCATTTCATAAGTATGGCCTTTGTTTTACGTCTATTGATGAAAATGTAAGGTAAGACATCACTTACCTTACATTGAAAGAGATTCTGGAAAGTCGTTTTTTATTACTTAGATGTCCAATTTCAACTTACCGATGCAAGTGTTCTAATACAACAAGTTATACTCATCTTATTATTAAGGTTAATTACTACATGTAATAGGTATTGAATTAATTAAGTTGATGACAAAAAAAAAATAAATAGAAAGTATTTAGGGTAGGCTTAACCAAAAAAAAAGTATTTAGGGTAGTTTGTAATATTGCTATTTGATAACAGATAATGTGGTTAAAACATTACAATCCAAATTTAATCATATTAAATTACGAACACGACACGACACATGACACACAATGCTGTAATTTGATAATTAAATAACACTTCAGCACTTATTATTGAAGAAGACGCAATAAACCCAATAAAGAAACAAGTTTTACATGATGAGAAACTCATCTCTGTTTCTCTGTTATGAGATTTTCTTCTCAGTCAAGTCAAGACTAAGCTTCTTCAGCTTACGAGATTTGAAGTGTTTGTAGACGTAAGGCTTAAACTTGGGAGCACTATCGTCGCCAGAAATTAGCTCAAGGCTAGATTCCACAGAAACAGGCCACGAGATTCTCATCTTCGCCTTATCCAAAAAAAAAAAAAAAAGTAGATACGAAAGACTTGGACAGTTCATCATAATTGTATTGAAGGATTCTTTGTTCATGGGATTTTCAGTAGAGAGGATTCTCTATAAACTATATAGCAAGTCGACCTCCCAGTTTTCTATCGTCTGTTGCGAATAGTCTTTAAAAACTAAAGTCTCGAATTTGGGAGGATTCTCGTCTCCTATAAGCTCCGGCAAAGGTCCAACCAACATATCATGCCTAGGGGAAACAAAAACCGGCCACGAAATCCTCAATCTTTCCTTATTCAACGTTGCTCTATGAAGCACGTTCTTGAATCTCCCGTTGGTCATCCTCTGCAATCAATTTGAACCCACAAATCAATATTCCTAAACGTTCCCAAACCTAAATTTTAAAAATATATCTTTTATCAATAAGAGTACCATGAGTTGATCGCCGATGAAAACAACCACAGCTGAGTTGATATACTCAACGTCCAACCATTGTTCGTCCTTGAAGACTTGAAGTCCAGGGACCTCATTGGGGACGAGGAGTGCGAGTGCCCCTATATCGGTGTGCGCCGGGCCTCCTAAGGCTAGTTCTGATTTTGGAGACGGCGGATAGTAATTGATCCTAATCAAATACTCTGCCGTTTCGCCACCTAAACTTTGCGTCAACGCCACGGTTGGTAACCCTAATCCCTCTGATAACCAACCAAGAATTTTTTCAGCTAACTTTTTCATATGCCTTGTGTACTCCTCATTCACCTCCCTGTATATATAACCGCCACGTCCAAAATATCAACAAAAATCCAACTATTGAATTTGACAATTTCTTAAGGAAGCGAAGTTTCACAAAAAAAAAACATGGAGTCATCTACTTAATATATTGCCAAATTGGTTTTTGAAAATTCTAACTCATATTACTATTTTATTAGGAAAGCGTACGTACCTGTATTGGGGAGGATTCTTAGGCCAATATTTATAGTTGATGATAGAGGGTGGGGAGAGTCTGTGAAACAGATGTTCGTCCCAAGCGTCAATGCCTTCTAGATAGTTCCTCTTGTATCCTTCGAAGTCTTCCTCTTTGGCCACGGCTTTCTTTTCTGCCTCCGGGAGGTCGAAAAACTGCTTCCCAACCACTTGAAGCTGCTGCATCAGCTCCGTTGGAATTCCGTGGTTAACCACCTGAAAAACTCCCCATTCTTGGCTCGCTTCCGTCACCTCACGCACCAAAAGCTCTTCATCAGAAACGCTTAGATCAACCACGGGAACGTCGGAGTTTCCTCCCTGAGTTGAGCTCGCCAACTGCTTGCTCGAATATGGGAAAGACGTAGGAGATGTGTTGTGGTTTCTCTCGTCTTGCATGGCTTCACTCTAGTGTCCAAGTTGGTTTTTCCTTATAGTGATAGGTGTGAGAAGGATAAGAGAAGGCTACAAAGGGCTTAAATAGGGTATAAGTACGATCATCTCAATTAATATAATAAATGGGACCAATATTCGGATGTAACATTTTAGAATTACGAATATATCAACAAAAATAAAGACAACTAGTACGTAGTTGGCAAACGCTCCCACACTCTAATAAGTAATTGTTCTCTGGGTTCATCGTATAAATGAAATAAGAGCAAATGCCTACATCACATTGGATATTTAATTAACGGGACAAAGAGTGCATGAATTAGTTTTAAAATGAGTATTCTAAAGAACATAGTTTAGGTAGGTGCTAGGCGCCCAATCATGAACCGTGGTGACTATCTACGAAATTAGACGGTTCTGTTATTAACCAGAGTTAGACGACGTTAGACGGTTTTGACTACATCAACTGGTTATCTTCTAGAAGTAAACCTCATAGACAGTCATCCTTTGCTTGCTTCAGACCTTATGCAGCTATATATGGTTTTGGCACATAAGTATGGTCTAGCTTTACGTCGCATATTGATGACAACGTAAACGAATACAGCAAGTTAAGCTTATCTATAAAATAAGACCAATTTCTTCAGGTTAATTACTACTGTAAGACCGACAGCGAAGCCACGCCGTTTAGACCCATTTAATCATAATAAATTACATTTGAATGTCATTCTAGTATCGACCACATGATTATTTTTATTTTGCCTAATGATCTTACTTTTCCACAGATATTTATTTTATTCTAAATGTTTGGTTGTCTACCTAAGTGTTAAATTCTTACCAACTTTCCAAGAATATAATAAGATTATTACAATGTTGTGTTGCTCGTTGGCAATATTAATAGAACAAGAGAATGAAAACAAAATGCAAAATTACAATGGTGCTATTGTCATAAAAAACCTAGAGTGAAGACTAGTGCATCAGGTACACCAAAATTTATATAATATATAATATAATACGTACTGAAATTATTTAGGTTGAAGACAAAAAAAAAGTATTTATTTTTTCCGTTTCAAATTATTTATAGTTGTAAATAATTTCACACATATAAAAAATAATGAATTTTTTTAATCTTTAATTAATACACTCTTTTATTTGATATAAGTAATAATAAACTAAAAAAAGTAAGAATAAAACTGTAATATTTACAAAATACCTGCATTGAAAATGGAAGACTATTATGAAACAAGATTCTAATCCTAAAATGATATTTGAATTGTAACAAAAGGAAGTATATAGGTTTGTTTGTATTATTGCTATTTGATAACAGATAATGTGGATAGAACGTTACAATCCAAATTTAATTATATTACGTAAACACACAAGAGACATGACAAACACACAATGCTGTAATTTGATATTTAGATAAAACTTCAACACTCATTATTGTAGCAGACGCAATAAACCCAATAAAGAAAACAGATTTTCTTCATGATCTCACTCATCTCTGTTTCTCTGTTATGAGATTTTCATCTCAGTCGAGACTAAGCTTCTTCAGCTTACGAAATTTGAAGTCTTTGTAGACATAAGGCTTAAACTTGGGAGCACTATCCTCGCCGGAGATTAGCTCCGGCAGAGGTCCGAAAACGTGATCAAGGCTAGATTCCACAAAAACCGGCCACGAGATTCTCGTCTTCTCCTTATCCCTCGTCGCTCTATGCTGCACACTCTTATACTTCCCATTGCTCATCCTCTGCAATATCCACAATATATTACCCAAGAAAAAATTAACCAAAATTTGTTTTAAAAAATTAACCCAAAATTTCATATGAAACTTCTTTAAAAACCCATGCATGTATGCATGGTTCTATGAAACCTATGGAACACACATAATGGCTAACTAACTATGGTCTCTCAAGTTCATAAACTTCTTACTAGGATTTGATCACCAATGATGACGATGATCCCAGAAGGGTTGCACTTTGCGTCGATCCAGTTGTCATCTTTGAAGGCCTGAAGTCCTAAAGCCTCATTAGCGACTAAGAGTGTGATTCCATTGACATCAGTGTGATCAGGAGCTCCCACGACCAGATCAGGATCTGCACACGGTGGATAGTAATTAATCTTCATTAGATACTCCACCGTCTCGCCGCCTAGACCTTCCTTCAATGCCTCACGCCTTAACCCTAATCCCTCTGATAACCATTCCATGATTTTCTCGGATAGCTTCTTTAAGTGACTTGCATACTCCTCAGTCACTTCACTGTTGAAATCCATAGTAAAACGATTTATTCCAAGTATTTGGATGATTAATGCTAAGTTCGAATGTTTCTTACATGTATTCTCGAGGGTTCTTAGGCCAAAATCTGTAAGTGACTCTGGATGGTGGCCAGATACGGTGAAAGAGATGATCAACCCATGCGTCTCTACCTTCTAGATCTTTATGGTACATGGTTCTGTATCCTTCTGTGTCCATGGAGTCCTTTGGCTTCGCTACGGCCTCCTTCTCTGTCTCGGGCAGCTCGAAAAACTCCTTCCCCACTTCTTGCAACCGTCGTATCAGCTCCGGCGGGACACTGTGGTTGACCACCTGAAAAATCCCCCACTCTTCGCTCGCTTTGACCACCGCACGTGCCACAAGCTTTTCATCCTGGTTACTTAGATCAATGACAGGGATATCCAGCGAAGCATTCTCTTGGTTTGCATTTGTCTCCATGGTGGTTTTTTTTAGTACTTTTAATCTCTTCTAGCTATGGGCGGATTTGGTTCGTTATATATAGCTAGCTTAATGGTTTAGAGACGTACGTAACGTTGATTGGAAAAGAAGGTATGAATTTTAGATAGGATATTGATTCTGGTTGTCTGGTACACTGCTTGCGATAATATAATTTTAAAATCGATAAAGAAATAAACATTATAAAATATATATATATATATATATATATATATATTTTTTTTTTTTTAAGTTTTTGAGAATTGGTTTCATTGTTTTTTAAATCATGTGTAATGTGCACTTGTTAAAATAATGAAAGATTTTCATTTTTATCTAGAAAGAGAGGATTTTGTTATACTTTGATATAATATAACGTAAACTAATACAACAAGTTAAAATGCATTTATCTTTGAGGTCAAACTAAGTAAATTACATTGTAACATCAAGCAGATATCTTTTAACGTTAAAATATAGAAGTGGTTATTTCCCTCAATATTAAATTCTAACCAACTTTTCAAGAAAAGAAAAATAAAATAGTACGCAAAACGATAATAATGGTAATATCGTCATACAATTATGGTGCATTAGGTACAAAAGAATATTATAAAAATAGATATTGAACTATTTTAGCTTAACGTCAAAACAAAGAAAAAAATAATTTATTCAGTAATAGGTATTAATGTATTATTACTCTTTTCTAGAAGATTATTATCTAGATCGTGTATCTCGTTTTCCTGAAATCACGAACTAAATAATTTCATCTACACAATGTGCGTGACATATTTTTTATATCATTGAGAAAAATACTATAAAGTAAATTGACAGAGTCCGTACTCGTCTCTCTTTTTTTTTTCTTTTTTGAAAGACAGTAAACAACCTTAGATCTTATTCGTTTTTCGCATAATATGTACCAGAGTTAAATATCAACAAGTCTTATTCCCGATCGCCTTGCCCACTCAAACGTACGTACTAATTATGAGTCTTTATAACACTAAATAATTCGTCTAAACTTAATAACTATTCGATCGCAAATCAATATGTGGTGCTTGTTAAATTGTCCGTTAAAAAGTTGACAGTGTTTTTTTTTTTTTGCTAAACAAAGCTGACAGTGTTGTGTTCGTCGTGTTTTAAATGTTACAAAAGTAACATTTGTTTGTCGTGAATATCAAAGATACAACCACTGAACCACCTAAATGTTTTTGACGACAAAAAAAAAAAAACCACCTAAATGTTCAACAATTAATTACAACCACTTAAATTAATACTTGTACTTGTGAATGTTGAACATTTAGGTGGTATTTTTTTTTGAATATTGAACATTTAGGTGGTTTAAAAAAAAAACCACACAATCACTCAAATATTCAACGCACACAACACAAGTACACAACCATACGTACTTGTGAATGTACTGAACACTTTAACGTACCATATATATAATAGAAGAGAAATACCCTAGGAAAAGCGAACCAAAACAGTAAAAATAAAATTAAAATTAGATACGAACACTTTGACAGTTCAATATATCGAAGGGTTCTTTGTTTATGGGGTTTTAGGATTTTCAGTAGAGAGGAAGCTTGTCGAGCGTCCAGTTTTTAATTGTCTGGTGCAAATAGTCTTTATAAACTACACTCTCGAATTTAGGAGGACTCTCGTCTCCGGTAAGCTCCGGCAAAGGTCCGACCAACAAATCACCCCTAGGCGCAACAAAAACCGGCCACGAAATCCTCAAATTCTCCTTATCCAACGTTGCTCTGTGAACCACGTTCTTGAACCTCCCATTGCTCATCCTCTGCAATTAATTGAATGCATAAATCAAATCCTAAACGTTTCCAACTACAAAATAAGAAAATATAAAAACTAAGAAGAAACATAATAAACGAGACCATGAGTTGATCGCCGATGATAACAACCACAGCTGAGTTGATATACTTGACGTCCAACCATTGTTCATCCTTGAAGACTTGAAGTCCAGGAACCTCATTGGGGGCGAGAAGTGTGATTGCACCTATATCGGTGTGCACCGCGGCTCCTAAGGCTAATTCTGATTCTCGAGAAGGTGGATAGTAATTAACCCTAATCACATACTCTGCCATTTCACCACCTAAACTTTGCGTCAACGCAACGCGAGGTAACCCTAATCCCTCTGATAACCAACCAAGAATCTTCTCTGTTAGCTTCTTCATATGCCTTGTGTACTCCTCATTCACCTCCCTGAAACCGCCATGCATGTCCCAAATTATCAACGAAATTCCAACTTTTAAATTATATTTGAGATTTTGATAGGAAATAATTTATAACCTAAAACATGAGTCAGTCTAAATCATTACGAATTGGTTTCAAAAATTCTAACTCATGATATTACTGTTTTATTAGGAAACGGACGTATACCTGTATTGGGGAGGATTCTTAGGCCAATCTTTATAGTTGATGATTGAGGGTGGGGAGAGTCTGTGAAACAGATGTTCGTCCCAAGCCCTAATACCTTCTAGATAGTTTCTCTTGTACCCCTCAAAGTCTTCCTCTTTCGCCACGGCTTCCTTTTCTGCCTCCGGGAGGTCGAAAAACTGCTTCCCAACTACTTGCAGTTGCCGCATCAGCTCGGTCGGAATCCCGTGGTTAACCACCTGAAAAACTCCCCATTCTTCACTCGCTTTCGTCACCTCACGCACCAAAAGCTCTTCATCAGAAACGCTTAGATCAACGACGGGAATGTCCAGTTCCAGGCTTCCCCGAAGAGTTGAGCTCGCCAACTGCTTACACAAAGATGGGAGAGATGAAGAAGATGTGTTGTTTTTTCTCTCGTCCTCCATGGCTTCACTCTAGTGTCGAAGTTGGTTTTTCTTATAGTGATAGGTGTGAGAGGAGAAGAGAAGGCTAAAAGGGGCTTAAATAGGGGGTAAGTTTGTTATGCACAAACCTACTATCAGGATTTTAATTCATTGGTGTCGGCAGTGTGATCGATGTATTAGATTGCATGCATGTTTATACCATTTTTGTAAATTGGTTGTTTATTTACCCTTTATTTATTGGAGGTATTTAAAACAACAAACAAAAAATTGAAATTCACATACAAATCTCCCACCTCGGTTATAATCGGAACCATTATTGGATGTAACTTTTTAGAATTATGAATTATCAACGAAAATAAATACAACTCATGTCATCCTAATAGTTGTTATATGGCATGGAAAACGTTATGCGTCCATCGTAATATATATTGAAATAAGATAAAATGTCTACATCACATATTGGACATTTTATTAATTAACAAAGAACAGTAAACTTATTGCAATCAAATTGAATAAACAGTGTATGAATTAGTTTTAAAATCAGTATTCTAAAGAACAACAGTGTAGGTAGCTGCCTAGAGGACACTTACTAGCTAGGCGCCCAATAATAAACCGTGGCGACAATATACGAAATTATACGTCTCTGTTGTTAAGCAGAGTTAGACGACTTCAGACGGTTTTAACTATAGCAACTGGTTAGATATCTTCTAGCATCAAACCTCACAGACAATTAACCTTTGCTAGCTTCAGACCTTACCTATGGTTTTGGATAGACACCTCTGCTCCGCATAGATATATGGTATGGTCTAGCTTTACGCCATCATATTGATGACAACATAAACAAATACAGCAAGTTAAACTGATCATGTGTTTTATAATGTGCACTAGTTAACAATAAATGGTTTTCGTTTTATTTTGTGCAGTTGTGCTATACGTGAATATAATATCTTAATATTTTTTTGTAAAAATTAAATATCGTAATTTAGTTACTAACCAGTTCAAATTAATAGTCTTTATTAATTATGTATACTAGACTGTCTAGTCTAGACACCACACTATCACACTAACATATATAGTACACCGGAGTAACTCTATATATATATGTATATGTTCTATAATAGCAAAGTCTCCTCATACGCTCTCAAATCAGTATGTGGTGCCTGTAAAATTGTCCGTTAAAAAGATGACGTGTAAATGTGGTCGTCGTGTTTTAAATGTTAACAAAAAAGTAAAATTTCCTCTTCGTGAATATAATTAGATCGACAGTTAAATGTACCATCCCCAAAGAAGAAACTAAGCAGAAGAAAGAACAATAATCATTTGGACGTAACTCAAAAAGGAAACAAATAAATTGACGACACAAAAGACGAAAAAAAGGAAAAAAAAAAAAAAAAAAAACAGTTAGATACTATATACGAACATTTGATCAAAAAAAAAAAAAAAGATACTATATACGAACACTTGGACAGTACTGATCATAAATTATTGAGGAAATCATAGGGTTTTCAGTAGAGATGAATCTTTATAAACTATATAGCTTGTCGAGCGCCCAGTTTTTCATCGTCTGCTGCAAATAGTCTTTATAAACTATAGTCTCGAATTTAGGAGGATTCTCGTCTCCGGTAAGCTCCGGCAAAGGTCCGACGGACATATCATCCCTAGGCGCAACTAAAAACGGCCAAGAAATCCTCAATCTTTCCTTATCCAACGTTGCTCTGTGAAGCACGTTCTTGTACCTCCCGTTGCTCATCCTCTGCAATTAATTAAATCCAAAAATGAATTCTCGAACATTTCCAACTCTAATAAACTCTATATATGTATATATAACATAATAACTAAATGAAAAAAAAAAAAAAAAAAGTCAATGCATGAGACCATGAGTTGATCGCCGATGAAAACAATCACAGCGGAGTTGATATAGTTAACGTCCATCCATTGTTCGTCCTTGAAGACTTGAAGTCCAGGAACCTCATTGGGGATGATGAGTGTGATTGCCCCTATATCGGTGTGCGCCGCACCTCCTAAGGCTAATTCCGATTTTGGAGACGGCTGATAGTAATTGATCCTAATCAAATACTCTGCCGTTTCACCACCTAAACTTTGCAACAACGCCACGGGGGATAACCCTAGTCCCGCTGATAACCAACCAAGAATTTTCTCCGTTAGCTTCTTCATATGCCTTGTGTACTCCTCATTCACCTCCCTGAAACAGCCACGTCCCAATATATCAACAAATTAAAATTTGGTAATTTCTTAATGAAGCAAAGTTTAACATATATAAACATGAGTCAGTCCACCTTATTGCTGATTGGTTTTCAAATAATAACTCGTACGGGTACGTACGTTACCTGTATTGGGGAGGATTCTTAGGCCAATATTCATAATTGACGATTGAGGGTGGTGAGAGTCTGTGAAAGAGATGTTCGTCCCAAGCCTCAATACCTTCTAGATAGTTCCTCCTGTATCCTTCGAAGTCCTCCCCTTTCGCCATAGCTTCCTTTTCTGCCTTCGGGAGGTCGAAAACTGCTTCCCAACCACTTGCAGCTGCTGCATCAGCTCCGTTGGAATCCCGTGGTTGACCACCTGAAAAACTCCCCACTCTTGGCTCGCTTCCGTCACCTCACGCACTACGAACTCTTCATCAGAAACGCTTAGATCAACCACGGGAATGTCCAGTCCCAGGACACCCCCAAGAGTTGAGCTCACCAATTGCCTACACAAAGACGGGAGAGACGAAGGAGATGTGTTGTGGTTTCTCTCGTCTTCCATGGCTTCACTCTAGTATGAAACGGAGAAGAGAAGCCTTTAAGTATATATCTTGTATTTTTTATTCTTAAAGAGTTTTATATTAGATTTAATATGATAATATCTCAATAATATTTCTAAACACATCAAATTACATTTAAAAATTATATATTCAATTTTATTAATAAATTATATTTAAAGGAAAAAATTGCCAACCTCTCTACAAAAGACATAAAAAAAAGAATTCAATCGAAGTATGATTCAAATTTTCTTTTGTATTAGACATTTTGTAAAAATTGTATTAAATTGCTAGGGGTATTAAACTGCATGTTGTATATAAATACACCTATTTTTTTTTTTTTTTTTTTTTTGATAAATATCTCTTGTCGCATCTCGATCGTAGATGGAGCCATTACTCGGACGTATAACTTATAAATATCAACAAACCAAGTAGTCAACTAGTAGTTGGTAAACGCTGCCACAGCCTAATAATTGTTCTCTGCCATGAAAAACGCAGTGGGTCCATCGTATAATTGAGATATAAGATCAAATGTCTACATCACATTGGACAAAATTACAATAAACTTGCATGTTGCAATCAAACAGAGAGTGCATGAATTAGTCTAGAGCACAGTTTAGGCAGCTGTATCGAGGCCACTTAGGTGCTAGGCGCCCAAATCATAAACCGTGGCGACTATATACGTAATTATACGGTTCTGTTATATTAAGCAGACTTGTAGACGAATTTAAAGGGTTAACTACATATCAACTTGTTAACATCATCCAAACCTCATCGACAATCATTCTCTGCTTGGTTGAGACCATCTATGGTTTTGGATAGACCCCTCCACCTTAATTAACTAAACAAAATTGACACATCTTCGTCTTAATTAGTCAAACCTAGTTTTTGTCTTTCTACTATGCAGAGTAACACTTTGTAATAAAATCTTTTAGAAAACCAAACCCAAACAAACTACTTTAGTTTAATCATAAAAAGTAATAAACACTTAACGTTTCCACATATATAGTATATATATTTCTGTTCCCTAAATAGTTTAATGCACCATATGCACCATGTATAGAAGAAATTAACGAACACGGATTCATATTGGAAACCCTCAAACCATATTATCATATATTGCATTTATAGAAACTCCAAAAGAAGAAAGAACAATTATCAACGAACACATTGATACTATCACTTGAAACAATATATCATCCTTTATTATGACATCGATCGTTGGATGATACTCAATTTGTTTCTTGGTTTTGAGGGTTTTCAGTAGACTGGAAGATCTTCGAGCGCCCAACCTTTTATCTTCTGGTCAATATAGTCTTTATATATTAGAGTCTCGAATTTAGGAGGATTATCGTCTCCGGTAAGCTCCGGCAAAGGTCCGACGGACATATCATCCCTAGGTGCAACAAAAACAGGCCAAGAAATCCTCAATTTTTCCCTATCTGTCTTTGCTCTATGAAACACGTTCTTGAACCTCCCGTTGGTCATCCTCTGCAATTAATTTGAATCTACAAATCAAACCACAAAACATTTGCAAATCCCAAGTAAAAAAAAAAAGTCAACTATACCATGAGTTGATCGCCGATGATAACAACAACGGCAGAGTCGACGTAGTTAAGGTCAAACCATTGTTCGTCCTTGAAGGCTTGAAGTCCAGGAACCTCATTGGGGACAAGGAGTGCGATTGCACCCATATCACTATGCGCCGCAGCTCCTATGGTTAATTCCGAATGTTGAGTTGGCGGATAGAAATTGATCCTAAGCACATACTCTGCCGTATCGCCACCTATACTTTGCGTCAACGCCACACGAGGTAACCCTAGTCCCTCTGATAGCCAACCAAGAATCTTCTCCGTCAGCCTCTTCATATGCTTTGTGTACTCCTCAGTCACCTCCCTGATACCACCATGTTCCAAAATAAATATATGGACGAAAATTCAACGTTTAAATTTGACAATATATTTTTTTACGTAAAACATGAGAGTCAATCCACTTGGTTTTGAATTAATAACGTAAAACGTACGTACCTGTACTGGGGAGGATTCTTAGGCCAATATTTATAGTTTATGATTGAGGGTGGGGAGAGTCTGTGAAACAGATGTTCGTCCCAATTGTTTATACCTCCTAGATACTTCCTCTTGTATCCTTCGAAGTCTTCCTCTTTCGCCACAGCTTCCTTTTCTATCTCCGGGAGGTCAAAGAACTGTTTCCCAGCCAGTTGTAGCTGCTGCATCAGCTCCGCTGGAATCCCATGGTTAACCACCTGAAAGACTCCCCACTCTTCACTCGCTTTCACCACCTCACGCACCAGAAAACCTTCATCAGAAACGCTTAGGTCAACGACGGGAACGTCCGCGCTTCCTCCAAGAGTTGTGTCTGCCAGTTGCTTGCTCAAAGATGGGAGAGATGAAGAAGATGTATCGTGGTCTCTCTCGTCTACCATTGCTCCACTCTAATATCCAACTTTGTTGCCGTTATGGTTTGGTGTGAGAAAGAGAAGAAGGCTTAGAGGGGCTTTAAATAAGGTAACTTCGTGAGGATGTGGCATACATGGAAATTAATAACCATTTTTATATAAAAATATGTTCATTGTTAGTATTAATTTTCATGTATACCATTTTTGTAAACCTCGAGGTCTAATCAATAAACGTATTTTTATATATAAAGACCTCAAATTATAAAACTAACATATTACATATATATGAAAATTTCGTACCTCGATTATCAATGGAAGCATTATTAATTAAGCTGTAGAATTATAATACTTTATCAACGAAATTAGAGAGACAATATATAATAGTGAGTAGCAACAAACGTAACTCACGTTACAATTAATCCAGCCTAATAATCATTATTCTATGGCATTAAAAAATTCGTGGATTCGTCGTCTATCTATTACTAATTTTAAATACCACACTAAACATTTATATATTTAACTAATAAGAATTAAAAAAAAAACGATTGCAATTAGCAAATGTTTACGAAAAATATACGGCGTTGACTTACAAAGATCAACACATGACACATATTAATCTTCTTAAACCTAGTTATGTCTTTACCATAAGTAAAAATGCTGTTTGTGACTAACTCCCACGATGCATAATAACAGTTTCTATGGCTACTGGATCTATAAAAACTGTTTTATGACTTCGACGATGCAGAATAACAGTTCCAAGTTGTGTAACTTATTTATCGTGGGAGATTTTTGCAGACTAACGTCCTTCTTTTATTTGTATTTATGCCGAAAGAAGCATGTGACTCTTTTCCTGTCTTCTGAAATTTAATAATAAAACATTTCTCATTAGTTTATATTTTTGGTCAACATTTCTCATTAGTTAATTTTTTTGGTCCACGTTTTCTCATTAGTCTATATTATATATACAATTTTATATTGTAAATTAATGATGGTAGGTAAACAAAGACAAAAACTTCATTTTAAAAATATTACATTCCTTATAATTTATACTGAGGTAGATAAGCGTTATGTAAATAAGCTTGAATACATTAAATATGCTACGCATGTAGAGTTTACTATGTCGGCAAGGTGGTTTTAGGTATATGATTGATGATTCAGTGTTAATTTTGTACTTATTTTGGATTTTCAACTAAAAACCAATTGACAATTAGTAGATTGACCCTAATTTTTTATATATAAATGATAGTTTTTTTTAACTTTCGATGTGGGATTTGAATTGTATCCCAACAATCTCTCCTTCAAACCAAGAACTACATGTAGGATCTTAACACGCTTACTCGAGATGGAGTTATCAAACCAAAAAGGGATAGACCTTCAATTGGTGATGATGGAATCCCTTAAAGTTTCTCGTAGAATCAAAATCACTCTATGAGAATCAAAATCTATAGTGATGATGGAGTCCCTTAAAGTTTCTCAAATACGTGAGGTCAGACTCACCTACGCAATTTGAAAAGAAATCGACTCCGACAGCAAGAACTTATAATTCTAGCTAATTCCAACCACATATGCGTAAGAAAAGATCTCAGATCTCATATAATCAAACTCAATAAAGCCAATTGGTTTGAAGGTCAATCTCTTTTTGGCTCTCTTGGGTTAACAAGACACATGTTTGTATCAACTTTTCTAAATTCACCTGAACTTGAATATTGGGCTCTGATACCATATTAAATTTGAGATTATCTTGAACTTCCAACTAAAATCCAATTGACAATTGGTGTATTGACCTTAACCCTTTATATATTAATGAAAGTCTTTTAAAATTTTCGATGTGGGACTTAGATTGTATTCCAACACACCGTACTCATTAGTTATATTATAACGAGTGTCTTGACTATTAATTTAATCTAAAACTTCCACTTTTTTTTTATTAATTGTTTTCCCTCCATTTGTGATCATAAAATATGGATGTCTAAAAAAGTAAAAAATTAATTTATATAGAAAATGTGTTTTTAATATAATCTATAATGTTACAAATGTCGTTTACAATTTATGCAAAATTAGAGAAATAAAACTAAATCCACCAAAATCATATCTTTGGAGTACCTCTATGTTGTTTTTCATAGTATTAATCATCTTGAGGAAACTTGCTTATCGTATATCTCTGTTTTGTGTTTGCTTGATAGAGATTTAGTACAACTAGAGAGTAAAAGAAAAACTCATACATTGCTTCATAATTTTGATGCAGTACACACTAACGCTAGAGATTGTAGCAACAACTCTACTAACTACTACATAACAACCAACTCGCTTAGTCTTACAAGCAACTTCAAGGACTACTAAAGATATTATTCCGACAACTCCATTAGTTAAACTAAACTAATCTTCCATTCTTAACTTCACTTGCATTTTCTTGGTTTGGTTTGAGAACCAAAATGACATTACTCAACACTCTAGAAACTTAATGAGTATCAATAACCAAACCAACTTACATATTCCTAGGATAGCTTGACTTCTCCTAATCATTCTTGGTCACACCATAACTTCCACGACAGAACTTGTGTCCCCAACTACCAAACCAGGAGTGGCCATAAGCGCTACACCAATATGAGCTCCATGGTTTCTCCAGAAGTCCTACAAACCAGAAGGAGAAGTCTGATGGATTATCATAAGGAATATATGTTGATTTAAAGGATGCAAAATCAGCAAGGTAAAGCTAGCTCAAATTGAAAGAGCATATCATGTAAACGAATCCAAACCAAAACCACATATTACAGAAACTCAAAACTTGAAACTTTGCAAGTCTTTCAATCAAATTCATTATGATTCAACTGAAAATTCACTAAAATCAGTAATGACTCATCCATGAAAATTTCAGAGTAATGAACGAGGTCAGAATCAGCTACCATAACATCAAAACAAGCAAGGAGACTATGCATCAGATCAAATCATGTAAACGAAAATCGAATAGAAACCACTTATTACAAAAACACAAATTTAAAATTTCGCAAATCTTTCTATCAAACTTTGGTCCTAGGCGGCCAATCATAAACCGTGGCGACTATATACGAAACTATATGGTTCTGTACGTTATTAAGCAGACTTGGACCAAATTTGAAGGGTTTTAACTACATCAACTTGTTAGCTATCATCTAGCATTCAAACCTCATAGACAATCATCCTTGCTTGCTATAGACCTTATGCATCTATGGTTTTGGATAGACACCTGTCACACCTCTGCCTTGATGTAACAAAATTTGACACATATTCTTCTTAATTAGTCAAACCTAGTTTTTGTCTTCTTGTATGACTTTTTACTATGCAGAGTTACACTTTGTAATATATAAAATTTATAATCAAACCAAACCCAAACATACTACTTTAGTTAAAATCATAAAAATTAATAAACACTTAAATTTTCCACATCTTTTTTTTTTCTTTTCCCTAAATAGTTTAATGCAGCATATATATATATATATATATATATAGAAGAAAACCTCAAAGAAGAAACCTTCAAACCATACATTATCTTCTGGTCAAATTAAACACTTGTCCGTAAATAAAAACGTAACTCGAAAACGAAACGGGAAGAAAAAACTCTTGAACACTTTAATTTGATAGGATCACTTGAAACATTTCATGATCATTTATTATGATCTTGTTGGATGATACTCAATTTGTTTCTTAATTAGTTTTGGGGGGGTTTCAGTAGACTGTGGAGACCTTCGAGCGCCCAACCTTTTATCTTCTTGTCAATATAGTCTTTATATAATAGAGTCTCGAATTTAGGAGGATTATCGTCTCCGGTAAGCTCCGGCAAAGGTCCGACGGACATATCATCCCTAGGCGCAACAAAAATAGGCCAAGAAATCCTCACTCTTTCCCTATCCGACTTCGCTCTGTGAAACACGTTCTTAAACCTCCCGTTGGTTATTCTCTGAAATTAATTTGAATCTATAAATCAAACCACAAAAACATTGTTGCAAATCTTTTTTTTTTTTTAAAGTCAACTATACCATGAGTTGATCGCCGAGGATAACAACAACGGCAGAGTCGATATAGTTAAGGTCAAACCATTGTTCGTCCTTGAAGGCTTGAAGTCCAGGAACCTCATTGGGGACAAGGAGTGCGATTGCACCCATATCACTATGCGCCGCAGCTCCTATGGTTAATTCCGAATGTTGACTTGGCGGATAGAAATTGATCCTAAGCGCATACTCTGCCGTATCGCCACCTATGCTTTGACTCAACGCCACACGCGGTAACCCTAGTCCCTCTGATAGCCAACCAAAAATCTTTTCCGTCAGCCTCTTCACATGCTTTGTGTACTCCTCCGTCACCTCCCTGAGACGACAATTCAACATTTAAATTTGACAATATTTTTTTTTAACGTAAAACATGAGAGTTAATCCATTTGGTTTTCAATTAATAACGTAAAACGTGTACGTACCTGTATTGGGGAGGATTCGTAGGCCAATATTTATAGTTGATGACTGAAGGTGGGGAGAGTCTGTGAAACAGATGTTCGTCCCAATTGTCTATACCTCCTAGATAGTTCCTTTTGTATCCTTCGAAGCCTCCCTCTTTCGCCACAGCTTCCTTTTCTTTCTCCGGGAGGTCGAAGAACTGTTTCCCAGCCACTTGTAGCTGCTGCATCAGCTCCGTCGGAATCCCATGGTTAACCACCTGAAAGACTCCCCACTCTTCACTCGCTTTCACCACCTCACGCACAATGAACCCTTCATCAGAAACGCTTAGGTCAATGACGGGAACGTCCGCGCTTCCTCCGAGAGTTGTGTCTGCCAAATGGTTGCTCAAAGATGGGAGAGATGAAGAAGATGTATCGTGGTCTCTCTCGTCTACCATTGCTCCACTCTAATATCCAACTTTGTTGCCGTTATGGTGTGAGAAAGAGGAGAAGGCTAAGAGGGGATTTAAATAGGGTAAGTTCGTGATGGTGTGGCACAACGACCCCGTTACTGTTCGAGAGGTTATTAAACTTTTTGTATAACTATCGAGGTCATTTAAACGATTTTTAGATATGAACGAGCTCAAATTATGAAATTAACATAGATATGAAAAAATTTTCTACCTCGATTATGAATGGAACCATTATTAGGCTGGATCTTTTAGAATTATATATACTAATTTATCCACGAAATTATAGAGATAGACGCAATTAGTATAGCAAACGTAACTCACGTTTAGTACGTTACAGTCCAGCCTAATAATGATTATTCTATGGCATGAAAAGTCGTTGATACGTCGTCTATCTAGTACAAATTTTTAAAACATCACACTGGACATATATTTAACTAATTAATTAGATAGTTAAATAAATAAAAAAAAACTGATTGCGAGCAAGTTGTTTACGTAAAATATATACCGCGTTGACTTACCAAGATCAACACATGACACATTAATCTTCTTAAACCTAATTTATGTCTTTAATTACCATAAGTAAAAAAGCTGTTTGTGACTAGCTCCCACGATGCATAAGCATAATAACAGTTTCTATGGCTATCGGATCGAGAAAACCTGTTTGTATTTATGCCGAAAGAAGCATGTTAACTCTCTTTTTCTTCCTTCTAAAATTTAAAAACAAAACATTTCTCATTAGTTTATTCTTTTGGTCCACATTTTCTCATTAATCTATATCTCTATATATACATTAATATTTATATGGTCAATTGATGATGGTAGGTAAACAAAGACAAAACCTTGATTTTAAAAATATTACATTCGTTATAATTTATTACTGCATAGCTGGTAGATAAGCGTTATGTAAATAAGCTTGAATAGATTAAATACGCCACGCATGTGGATTAAGCTGAAAGATAAAAAACAATTGTCTCGTTGACACAAATAAAAAGAAAGACCAACTATGTCGGGCGAAGTGGTTTTAGCTCTATGATTGACGATCTACAATCTTATAGTATTACTAACACTGTATTAGATTCTAATGTATGTAGGTGGGTAAGTAGACATTATCAGAGAAACGTTGTCTGGTCACACTGGTGATAGGACACTGGCGTGGCAAGAAAACCAAGTTTCATAAAACGTTAAAAATATCACCAAAACTGTATTTGTAATAACTATCTCACTCCGTAGGTATTTGTATTATCAGAGAAACGTTGTCTGGTCACACTGGTGATATTATATATTCTTGCCAGAGCAAATCTCCAATTTACTATTATTTGAGAAATGATGTTAAGAGAAATGATGCTCTAATTAACAAACACTTGAGAGGATATGTTTTTACAGAAACTACAGAATCCAATCCATCCATATGAATATAGCAACACACCACATGCTGCATTACAATCTAACTCTACTCTATAAAGCAAATCGCAACGCTTTCTTCTGCCGCAAACACACAGAATCTAAACCCACCCGAGTTTGATGATATCGACTTCACCTTATAAAAATCATTAGAGGCGTCTGGTTTTGTTAGGAGGTGCGTAACCTGACATACCCATTCCAGGATCCTTCCTTCTTAGCTGTTGCTGCTGGTGCGGTTGAGCCATCCCACGCTGCTGCTGCAGCGGAACACTCGGGTTCATTCCCGCCTGCGCTGGGAAATTATAAGCCATCATGCCTTGAGGTTGCATCCTCTGCATGTTATGTGCAACCATTGGTCTTGGCATCGATCTATTGCCCATTCCATGAGCTCCAGCCATGTTCCCTGCTACGTTTCCTGCTGCTACTGCTTGAGGAGGATTGATGCTTGTAGTGCCTTCGAAATCCGTGTTTGCATCGACTGGACGAGTAGGGTAATTCACATTCTTCTCCATCGGTTGGGTGGCTACAAACGCGTTACGTCCAGGGAGAGGATCCATTCGGAAATACTCGTGTTCTAGTGCTTGTGAAGCCGTGATCCGCTTTAGCGGGTCGTATTCAAGCATTTTGGATAAGAGATCATACGCAGGACTTTTCTGATTCAGGTGAACTACGTTGTGGAGACCAACGCTGTCGTATTTGTGAGCTTGAATGTGTTGAACATCGTTATGCCAGTGCGGGAGGTTAACTAGCATAGGCCATTTATCCATCGTCGGGTGGCCTAAGATCTTAAATATCTTGTCGAGTTGATCTAACTGGAAAGGGGTTTGAGCCGACTTCGCTTCTGCTCCTTGGAACAACGGTTTGAGAGTAAGTAGCTCCGCGAATATACATCCAACAGCCCACATGTCGACGGCGCTTGTATAGTGCTTTGAGCCAAGAAGCAGCTCTGGTGCTCTGTACCAGATTGTGACCACAACTCCGTTATCTGATAGCGCTTTCAACGGAGCTTGATATATCCTTGCAAGCCCGAAGTCAGCTATTTTCACTATTCCGTGTTCTTCTCCATCTCCCATAACCAAGATATTCGAGGGTTTCAAGTCTCTGTGTATAATCCAATTACTGTGAAGATAGTTCAACCCGTTGAGAAGCTGCCAGAGCAAAGACTTAACTGTGTATGTGTTTATCGAATGGCCTACTTTGTCTCTGTGGTGCCTGATGATTTCGTAGAGATCGTACTCGGCATAATCAAAGGCAAGATAAAGAGACATGTCTGCAAAATTGATGTGGACATTCACAAGCTTCACGACGTTCTCATGGGAAATCTCTCTAAGCAACATGATCTCGCGGATAGCAGTTGGGGAAACTCCATCTCCGTCTTTTGACTGCTTAAACTTCTTGATGGCAATTGGTCTTTTAGGCGGATTCTTGGTTCTAGCCAAGAAAACAAGACCATAGGTTCCTTCACCAATCTTACCAACGAGATTGTATTGTTGCAGCCATTCTGGTTTCTCACTACCGCTGTTTGAGCTGTTGGACCTAGTGGAACTCCCATCTCCCATTGCTTTTATTTCTCTACCTCAATGTCCTTACCATGTGAATCGGAAAAAGAGTAGAGTCTATCTAACAAAACGAAACCATCTAGGTTTACACTTTGTAGTTTTCCTGAAATTTGAACAAAATCAGCCAAAGAAGATGAGTCTCTGGAACCGTACATGTAACCTAATCTATCTATAAAAAGAGATATAGAGACTCAATAAAGTGATCCAAAATTACTTACAAGCAAGAAACATCACAGAATAAGATCTAGGACTTGTCATAGAACCTACCCTACACAAAACCAAAAGTCTAAAAGGAACGTTTCAGAATTAGCTGATAAATACAATTCACATCCTAATGAACAAATTCAGACACAAAGACTCCAAATTTTTCAGCAATTGACGTCTAATCAAATCTCATCTAGATCCAGAAACGAAAAAAAACGAGACTTTAACAACAAAGCTGAAATTATCAAGCTCCAGAGACCAATAACCCTAAAATTCAATACCCAGAGCTACGTTGCCCTAAACCTAATCAAAAGACCTAAAATTTCGAAACCAAATTCAAATTCCAATTAAAAAAAAAATAAGGTCGAGAACTATACGATCTATTTTTATTTTATAAATCAACGATCAGGGAAATAAAAGATAGATACGTAAAAGGATCTGACCGGGTAAGGCGAGCAGATAAATGTTGGAAGGAGGAGGAGCTGAAGCTTGGAGAACGTCGGAGGAGACGGGAGACAAAAAAAAGCGAGAGAATTCCGGTGAGACGGAAGGGAGAAAGATTGAGTTTACCAAAAACGGTGACGTTATGAAGAAGCAGCCGAGACGCCGAGAATGGAAACTAGATTTTGTTATTTTAGCCACTTGGTCCAACAACACACAACATGACTATTAGTATTATTTATCTTTTAAGTTTATTCAAATATGGATTTAAAAGCAATTAAGAATTGGAAATAATTTGATATATCTTTAGTTTTTAGATATTACAGAAATAAAATAAAAAAGAAGTTTATTCAAATATGGATTTAAAAGCAATTAAGAATTGGAAATAATTTGATATATCTTTAGTTTTTAGATATTACAGAAATAAAATAAAAAAGAAGTTTATTCAAATATGGATTTAAAAGCAATTAAGAATTGGAAATAATTTGATATATCTTTAGTTTTTAGATATTTCAGAAATCAGAAAATTGTGAAAGAGGGAAGAAATTAATTTTTAAAAGCAGTTTAGAAACACAATTACTGATTTTTAAAAAAAAAAATTAATAATAATAATAACTGTTGAAAATAAATAAATACAGTAAAACTATGAATTTGAATGTCCAGTTACTACAGTTTTTTTTTTCTTTTTCTTTTAACTGTCTAGTAACTGTATTTTTACCAGTATAGTACTCAAGTCTTCGACTATTTTGGTATTCAAAAAAAAAAATTCTATTTGATTTTATATAGAGGCTTCAATCTTCATGTTAAGGCTAAATCATGTACTGTATAACGTTGTCATATTGATCTCATTATTTAAGCTTAGAGCAGGAAGAATCTAGTTGAAAAAAAAATATCAAAACGGGTTACACAGACATGCTTCTTTATTGATTATCAAGAGACAAGAACAATGTTCAAAAAGGACAACTTGGAAGACATTGCTAATTTGCAATGCACAATGAAAGCAAACACAAGTAAGAAAAACTTGTCTGTAAGATTGTAGCCGCTAGCTACTAAAAAAACAGATCAAGTCATTACCAAACAAGAACCAGATAGCTATTTATTGTTATAGTATCTCAACAACACCTCGGCTCACGATTTTGCCTTCGTTGAGATCTTGAAATGCTTTTCCTGCATCTTCAAACTTGTATTTACTTGAAACTGCGTTTGCTAGATTGAAAATCCCTGACTCTGCCAATTTCACTACTTTAGGAAGATCCTGTCTTGCTCTTCCTCCATATGACCCTATCACTTTTATCTTCACAAATATTGGAAAAAAAAAACAAAAAAGAAAGAGATTCAACATCATGGTCAGCACCAGTAAATAGGCCAAGAAAGTAAGAAATCAAACCTTCCTACGAACAAGTCTGTTTATGTCAATTTCTCCAACAGAACCAGCTTTTGAGAGTCCAATCATCACAGCTTTTCCACCATCTTTCACACTTAGTGTGCACTGCATGAAAGTTTGGGGCCTTCCCAGGGCTTCAACAGCAACATCAACACCCATCCCACCGGTTATTTCCTACGAGAGAATAAACATTTTTTCATATTACTATCAATCAAAGGTTTATCTTTACAAGAAAGAGGCCTTAATCAAACCCTAACATACTCTAATCCTTTCAACAGCATCTTCTTTAGCACCATTGACAATATGAGTAGCACCAAGTGTCTTGGCCTTCTCCAATTTATCATCCTGAACATCCACAGCAATTATATCCGAGGCTCCAAAAGCCCTCGCTATCTGCAAACAACTGAAGCAACAACTCAAAGATGGTTATGGTCATACAAGAAGCAATTAAAACCGAAGGTTGAGACAATGCCAGAGATATAACATACCTGGAACCAACACCACCAATTCCAATAACAGCAATAGAATCTCCAGGACGGATCTCAGCAGCATGAGCCATAGCACCATATGCTGTAAAAACAGCACACCCTAGAATCGCAGATTCAGTGTAGGGTAAAGAATCTGGTAGAGGAGCTAACCCGTGAGCTGGTGTGACACAGTACTCAGCCATCCCTCCCATACTGTACATATACACTGGTGAATCTGCAGGAAAATGTAGGTAAAACAATCACGGTTCTCCTAACAATACATGGCCCCTTTATTGTTTTAAAAAGCCTTCAAATTTACCATCATGTCTTAAAAAGAGACGAGTTTCGCCATCGTAAAGAGTTCCTTTCGCCCTGTTGAAGGCAAAGAAGTCTTCACATAAATCATCATGGCCCTGTATCCAAGTAAACGTATCAGCTACAAAGTTACAGTTGTCAGGTTAAAGAATCTAATGAAAGCAACTACAATTTCCTAGTCACCTTAGCACAATAAGAACAGGTTCCACAAGGCATAATGAAAGCTCCAACTACACGAGACCCAACTGGAAATCTGAACATAAAGTTGAGACATTCAGAATTATATTTAAACAAAAACATATGATTCCGTTACTGTTGAAGAGGAAAAAAGAAAGAACCTTTTAATGATCTTGTGATCAGTAAGTGGACCATGTTCAACAACTTCACCAGTGATCTCATGACCAATAACACAAGGACTAGAGAATGGTATCTCTCCTTTCATCACATGAAGATCAGAGTGACAAACCCCACAAGCTTCCCACAAAATTAGAAAAGAATTCAACTTTCATAATTCGAATTCTCCAGACTGATTCAGACCAAATTCAGATTGATTCATTACCTTTGGTTTTGATGAGAACTTCATTGACCTTAGGCCGAGGGATATGAAACTCTTCGATGGTTAGAGGCTGATTGGGTTCGCGATACACGGCTCCACGCATGAATCCGCCGGAGCTCACGTGATACCCACCCATGGATTGAGAATCATCTCCGGAGGCTCCGGTTGACAGAGACCTGGAGGAGAATGAAGAGCCCACGGCGAGTCTAGCTAACGATATGAGGTTCTTGGCCGCGGAGGCCCGGCGGAGAATCGGAGCAAACGCCATGCAAACACGACGGAGGATTTGGTCGGTGTTTTTGGACAACGAAAGAGAGACACTTGACACCTAGAGAGAGAGAGAGACAGAGAGAGAGAGTGTGTGTTAGCACTTTCGATTGATTTACTCCACGCGCTAAGCCGGTATTGACGAACTGAGTTTCTGAAGGTGTTTGTTAGTCACGCGCTGATGTTGCGTATGTGCTTTGATTTGTCACTCCAGTTCTGGGGTTAACATCCACGTGTATATCTTATCTACGAAATTAGGATACTAAACACCTTTTTTAACCAAAGAATCCGATAATTAATCAAAAGGAACATATATGAATTTTTAGAAGTTTGAGTGCGACTTAAACTTCGTACCAGAATATTGTTACAACTTACAAAGTTCTTTCACATATTCTGATAGCGTTGCCATGTTCTAATTAGTCATTGCGTAGGAGCTATTTTATGATCTGCCATCATGCTCGGACTACATTAGCCTGTAAATTATGTTTGCATGGCCTACTACTAAAGAAACCGAATTCAAATTCATTCAGAAAAGACTGTCAGATACTTGTTAATACAAAAACCTAGAAAAAAAGTTGTACATGATCTTCGATTCATATATAACATTAGCAAGGAGATAAACGAATCCACACCAATAGGAAACGAATCAAAGATATTGAATCTCCAAGCATCGATTTCAATGAAGAACACACGGATTTGAAATAAAACTTACTTTTATTATTGAAAATGAAAAGGGTACAATATCAAAAGAGCATAAACGAATAGATAAATTAGGTTGACAAAAAAAAACGAAAAAGAAGCATAGATAATTAAGAGCAGAAAGTGACGTCCCTTCTCACTTCTCAGTCTGATTCTGAATCTTCTACATATTCTGCCTTCTCCAGTGAAGGATGGACTGACTTGAGTACTTCTAAATCGTTAAGATCAAGATCCTCTACGTGGTTTACAAAGGTGCAAACACTACAAGGTTTCTTGAACGCTTCACCAAAACCTTGGATTTCAACACGTTGGAGAGTCTTCGTTTCGGGATTGAAGTAGAAAACATAAAACGGTTGTTGTTTAGATGTATACTTGCACGTCGAAAACACTATTTCACCTGAAGCAGTCGCACCAGCGATGGAAACCTGACGACGGAAGAACCTATCATCGGTCCAAGTGTATTCATACTTCGACTATTCCTGTTTCTCAACATCCTCTAAAACCCACACACGCAACTCATTAGTGGCATCAACGTCGAGATTTTCCTCCAAATACTCATCAATATCTTGATCAATGTCTTCATCATCCTCCCAATAGATCACAGCTAATTTGCCCTTATAGTTAATCAATCGACAAAACCTTTCTACCTCAATAAAGTTGAACTTTTCAGACCTAACATCAAAGCATACTATCATATAATCAGACGTCACAACATGAGCATCATTACAACAATCTGACGTATCACCCAAGTAATACAAAACCCCATTGATGCATACCCCATCACTCTTAACATCATGTCGTATGGGACATTTGATCCTTCTCCACGTCAAATCTCCATCATCATTTTCGTTGCCGTTTTCTACGATGGCGAATAGGAGGCGCAGCTTAGCCAAGGAACTGGTCAACGATATGGGAGATGATGAACTCATGATTTGCCGATTCAACAAAGAAAAAATATTTGTTAAAAAGTAGAGATATTGGGTAAACCCTAGCAAGTAGAGATACACTTCGATTTTTCCGATTTTAGTCGGTTAACAAAAGAATTGGGCTAATTTAACGTCTTAGAGCAAGTTTATCGGTAGTATGTTAGTAGGGGGTTGTTAAATTTTATATGAATTAATTGTGTGTTTTTTTAAATATAAGAACCCATGATCTCTTAGATAAAATTTTCTTATTTATTGGTAGGTTGTTATTTTGGGTCTCTTATTTTTGAAAATATTGTTTTTTAAAATTTAGAATAGAAGTGATATAAATGTGTAAACATTTAAGATTTTATAAAATTAGAAAATAATGCATTTTAATTAATTTTCAAACATACACAATATAATAAAAACATTAATACATATTACAACAGAAATGCAATTTATAAATGGAGAGAATGATTAATTTTAATACTGATTTGCTCCAAATTTTGCCCAAATATTCTCAACCAAATCATGTTGCAAGCATTTATTTTTTTCACTCCACTCGCTAAAGCTTCAAAGGAATGGATTTTCCTCATAAGAAAACGGGTTTTTGTGCTATTTTAATGAATGAAATATGACTACATCACGCAGTCATTAAAGCCTCATATTATCAACCGTGTCGATTGATCTAACTCACACTCAAGTCTGTGTTGTAAGTTGTAACTAATCATCTCTTAAACCATCAGTGCATTCTTATGTTTCCGTCATTACTCATAATAGAACTCAAGTTGGGATTATTCTCCAATCTCCATGAAAAAGAAGCATTTACATAACATGAAAAGAGCAACAATAACACTATCATCCATGGGACTGATGATCATAACAAAACAACAGTTATAAAACTGAAGCAGAGCGATGTGGTTTATTCAAAGTTCCAACTGGCTCTGCATCTCCAATATAGTCTTAGCCGACTTTTGCAGCTTCTCAGACTCATCATCAGTCATATGCACATTGGTCACAGCGACCACACCATTGCGTCCAAGCAAAGCCGGGAGGCTGAGGAAGACATCACCCCCATCGACACCATAAAATCCACGAGCAAGAACCGTGACAGGATGTATCTTGCGCTGGTCACGGAGAATAGTGCGAGCTAGATTAGCAACAAAATAACCAATGGCCCAAGAAGTGTAACCCTTGAGTCCAATGACTTCATAGGCGCTACCAACTACGCTTTGGTGGATGCTCTCCTACAATAAATGCCTACACAAAACCAACTGATCGTCTCAAGTCTCAACAATACATTATGAGCTATTATCACCTGATCAGTGATCACTCCTTAATTGCAGTATAAAACCACTAAAGCATAGGTTTTTATCATACAAAATTACTCCTTAATCAGTATTTACCAAAAAGCACAAACCTTTTATCAATCATCTAATCCCAATTGAAACTAAAAGAAAATATAAAATTGAAGCTCCAACACAAAACTGACCTGTACGTCCTGAGCATTAACGTCGAGATGATCTGCGATTAAGAATCTAAACCGAGAAGAATCGAGGTTAGTACCAGATCCAAGCACCCGATTCACCGGGAAACCAGAGAGCTTCCAAGCAACGTAAGTCAAAACATCAACAGGATTAGAGACAATGATCAAGATAGAGTCAGGGGAAGCTTTAGCGAGTGGAGGGATGATATGGCGGAAGAGAGCAACGGATCACATGGTTCTCAAGAACCCTAATCCTTTAAACCATCACTTATCAATCGGATAATACTACAACCAACCCACCATAAACTAAACACAAACATTACAAATCGAGACTTTGATCGGGAGAAAGATAGACTTTGATCTGCAGATCTTTCTTTAGATCGAGACTTTGAACGGGAGAGAAAGAGAGAAGTTTATTGGGAGAGAAAGAGAGAAAGAGAGAAAATTAATCTCGTTTGTCGGCAAAAAATTTTTTTTTCCCTTTCTATTATTCTGTTGGCCAACGAAAATTTGACACGTTGCAGTCTCTTATGAACGATTTCTGGTTGTAATATAAGAGAGTCTCTTCTTAATTTTATTTTCTTTTGATTTAATTTTAACCCACCAAAAATCTATAAACCCCCCTTACAACCCCCCGATAAACATGCCCTTAGTTGGCCGCCAGCTTTTATTTACAAAATAAATATGATGAACTTAAATAAAAAAAGAATTTCATACAAAGTCAAAACAACATACAAAAGATACAATAAGTATAATTCTTCTACTTGGCTCTGAGACCAGGAACATTTTTGAGACCCATCTTACCAAGGATAAGTTTTGGTATAGCTGGAGGATTGTCAAGTCCCATACTACGACTAAACTCGTTTGCCAACTCCACAAGCCTGTCTTTCTCTCTTCCAAACATCTTTTGTGAGTTATAGTAACCCAACCAAGCCTGATACGCTGCCTCCTTGTTCCTCATCTCCACATGGCAAAGAGCCTTTTGCACCTGTTTGTGTTCCAATTGCAAAGTTTCTCATACATATCAGCTAATGAAGCTAAGAGATTGGTATTGGTAAACAATTAGATTCTTAATGTGGTCTTATTGAAGCAAAAAGGCTTTTTGCCAATATCAGTGTGATTTGGTGATGAAAAAGGCTAACCTTTTTCACAGTTTCGGGGTCTATTGCTGGCAGAGAAGACTTAGTGATTGGTAAGTCTTTAAGAGATGATAGAAAGTATTCCTCCCATGGTGCCAACAACAATATGCCTTCTCCTTCCTTTCCTTTTCGCCCGGTTCGACCGAGTCTGTGTATATACTGTTCTCTGTCTTTTGGCAATCCCACCTGTAGAAGTAAACAAATGTATACAATTTCTGTAAAACTCCAAGAAACACAGTGTCTAGTTGAAGTTTAGGTAAGAGTTTTATAATATTGTATGATAGACTTTACCTGTAAAACAAGGGTCACATCAGGGTAATCGACTCCTCTAGCAGATACATCAGAAGTTACCAGAATCAAACCCTTGGATTTTCGGAACTCATTAGAAACCCTTGTCCTGTAACTCTGTGGTTTTCTAGAATGGATTTCTCTCACATTTAAGTTTAGCTCACCAAGTAGATCAGCCACTAATTTTGTAACCATAGCAGTCGTACAGAAGACAATGACCTTCAGGAACATGAGTTAGTCAGAAAGAGAAAACAATAGTCACAAGGGTCTGCGACAAGCGCTGGGAAGATTTTTATACCTTATAGTCCACGTTGTCCATTATGTGTCCGCGTAGAAGCGTGTACAAAAGAGAGAAATGTCTGTCCAGAGATGCAATCATGTGCGTTTGTCTGACCTGTTGATGTGTCTCACCAGTGCCTTCGTGAACACAGTTAACAAACTCGTGATCCCGCCTCAGAGCAACAAGGCATATTTGGCGAACCTTTACACCAGAAAAAGAAACAACACAAATCAAGACCCATGACAACAAGGTACTATCGCAACAAAAACCAAAACCAAACTAATTATGCAAGAAAATGAGACAGACCTCTTCAGGTACTGTGGCAGAAAATAGAAAAGTTTGTCTCTCCTTAGGAACAGCTGAAATTATCCTCTCAATGTCCTTGCGAAAACCCATGTCTAAAAGGTGGTCAGCTTCATCAAGCACAAGGACCTTCACACCCTTTAACCTTGTCGCAAATCCTGGCGTGTTCTCGATATGGTCTTTGAGCCTTCCAGGTGTAGCCACTAAAATCTGAAAGTTTCAAATCACAGTTATGATAGAAGACGAACTTTAAGGATTTGCTCAAAAGATGAGCCTTAACTAAATTAACCAAAGGAAACAATATTCACCTGGCAAGGATTTGTTTGCATGCGCTTTTGCTCTAAACCAAGTCTTGTGCCTCCAATCACAACTTGAACACCAATAGTTGGATGATACTTTAACAAGGTGTTTGCTTCTGTAGCAGCTTGATTGGCAAGTTCTCTAGTTGGACATATCACAAGCGCAAGAATTGGGGGTCGCTTATTACCCGGGCTTGTAGGAGGAGATTTGACAACTACTTCAATTGATGGAAGCTTAAAAATAAACATCAGCAGAATAAGCACAGATCCCAAATACAAGTTCGATCCATTACCAAATTGGCCAACTTAGTGTATGGTAGGTCTCACCAAAAACGCTACAGTTTTCCCAGTTCCTGTTTTGGCCTTAGCTAGGACATCTTTGCCTGAAAATAGTAGAAATGCCAAAGAACCCAAAGAATTAAAGAAACGTTTTAAAGTTATCAAATCCTTGTATAATTGAGGTTCACAAAGTTTGTAAGCTTTTCTTTCTACTACTGGATTGCTTAGGCCTAGGGTGAAACAGGTCGTGATCATATAAAGCACCATGGTAGAATCACAATTTCCTGCATCATTGATTCAATAAGCACCCTTAAAAACATATAAGAGAACACATACCTTTGAGAATTACAGGAAGAGTAGCTTCCTGCACAACAGTCATTGTCTCGTATCCAGCATCCTTCATTGCTTTTAGCGATAAGGGAGACAATGGATACTGATCGAACCTGTTAAAAAAACATTTAACCATATACATCAACTCTCAATAAAACGGTACCAAGTGATCAGAGTAAAACTAATGAAAACTTCTGCAGCAACCTAACTCTGTCTTCTAAATACTTCAACAGCACACAAAAGAAGCTAGATTTACAACAACGTTACCTTGTCTTAGTCAAATAAGAATTATCAGCATTCTCCTTATCAAACCCAAAAGCAGAAACAGCTTTCTTCTTAAGAAATTCATAATCTTCGTCCTCTTCCTCATCTTCTTCACTAAGCAAATCCCCAATACCTCCCATTGCTAAACTCTTCACATCCTCATCACTACTTTCGTCTTCAAGATGAAGATCATCCCGCTTCCCTAAACTCTTGTAATCTTCTCTACCTCTATCTCTCCTAAAACTTGTCTCATTCCTCTTACGAACTTCACTAGTCTTCCCCTGAATCCGACCACTGAACCCACTTCCACCATACCGCTTATTATCCCTAAAGGAATCAACTTGGTTGCGTATTCCTCTCCTCTCTTGGTTTCTCCCTCTGCTACGATCCTCCAATTTTGAACCCGTATCGTCATCGTCACTCGCGACAAGTCCACGCGATGTTCTAAAACCGCTAACCCAATTGCTGAGTTCTTCTTCGTCTTCGATCAAGCTCTTTGACGAGCCTCCATCTCGACTTCGCCGTTCGTATTCGGGTTGGTCTCTGTTCGGACGAGTTGAGAAGTTGATGCGAGACCCGAATTCAAAGTAATTCAATCTAGATGAGAATATACGGAAGAGCAAAGGGACGGAGCTAGAGGGATAATATGAGAGATGAGTACCCGGAGTGAAGAATCGTATTCGGAGAGGGAAGTTCAAAGGCATGACTTTAACTTGTAATTACGGAGTTTAGCCGTCGCCGGTGACCGGAAAAAAAACTGGAGGCAAGTGAAAGGGTTCAGTCACTGAGTTTCAGTGAAGAACCCCCGAAAACGACGACGTATACTACTATTCTTTAAAAATATGAAAACGGCAGGTCGTTCTTTGGCTTTGTATTGTTGGAAGAAAGGAATCCCAAAACGACGAGGTATCGTTGTGTCATGGAATGTGGAAACGACAGACCGTTTTTTCCCATTAACGCTTTGAACCATAAAATTATGGTTAATGGTTGTTCTAGATGATTTATTAGACCTAACCGATTTAACATGTTTATAATTATAACCCACCTAATAATTCACTCGACTCAACTGCAACTCTTGTAATCATTCACAACTTCAGTAATCAATACTGTAGTAGTATTCGTTACTCAATATCAATTTCTCCACTTTTTTATTCTCCAGTATTTTGCCGAAATATATGGAAATCTTTACTTGTTGATAAAAAATAATAATAATATAGAAATCTTTACAGTATAGGTTTTTCCTGACAAAATTTGTTAGTTTTTCACTTAAAAAGTCAACTTAATTATAATTTGATAGAAAGAGGGATACGATTTTGACAGAATCAATATTGTCACCGGAAATAAATGATAAAATCAGATTGTATGTATCTCAGTTATTTATTAATGTATTAATTTATAATGAAAATACATATTGTTTTCAAATAAAAATAACGAAAATGCATATGCATATAAAACATAAATCGGTTTCTTAGATTCACCTGAACTTTGTAGATTTTGTCTAATACCATTATACAATACGCAAAACTGATTTAATATCTTTTGGATTATTTCACACATTACAATTTATTATGAATGGGAAAAAATGAGGTAATTTAAATAAGAGCAAAGTGTTGTTTTTATGAACAAATTACAAATAATTTTGGACCCTATTTGATCTTATGTATTATCAAATCTATTTTTCCTTAGTTTTTGTAATAACATAAGTTTATAAATCCATTAGTTATTCCTAATATGACCAAAATCAGTACAATGACACATGATGCTTGATTTGTAGTGTGATTATTGGCAACAAACAAGCAAACCACAAACAATTCAGTTATACATGACCAATTCACAATTAAACAAAGAATAACATAATCAATATGATTAATTTGATTGATATAACATACACTACTAGGTTTTATATTTTATATTATTTTCAGTCTTGAAAACATGTTTATCGCAATCTTAAATCAAACATTTGGAAAAAATGGAAAGATTGCGGATGAACCTCATATCATATTAGGTTCCGACTAAAAGGATGTTCTTTGGAGTGGAAAAGAATTGTTAAACTCATTATTGGTTTCAATCTCAAGTACATAATACATATCTATGTGAATGTTTTATTGGAAAATATGTTATTTTACATACATGATCATAGATATTAAAGACGAGCAATACACAACACATTAGAAGTATATATTAAAATTGGTGAAGATTGAAAAAAATGTACATTGATTCATTCAATACTAAGATGATTTTTACGTTTGAGTGATCATAACACCTATATATAAATTGTATCAAATATAATAGACATTAATCAATTGTAAATTAAAATTCATTTATGAAGATATTACTAATAATTGGACATTGGTATTTTATATTATATAAATATCAAATTTATTTTTTTCTAATTATCAATTCAATCTTGGTAGTTAAGAGTTTTTAAAGTTGGCTAACTACATGAGGTTTTGACTCCAAAAAAATTATAGGTAGATAATAATTTTTAAATGAATTTGATATGTATATGAAATTTACCGGTAGTGAATTATGTTTAAAAACATGTTGTTGAGAAAATATAATTTTGCCAAAATAATAAAATATCAAAGTAAAAGATTTCAGAAAATGAAGAGTTACAAAAATTACTGCATCCTTCTTTTTTTTTGGGGTAGAAATTAACAGATATTAAATTTTACGGGACATCTATTGGATACCAATGGAAATCACGGGCCATTCATGAAAAGTAAAAAGTTCTACTCCGAGAGATTTGTTTGTTTATATGGGATGTGGTAATAAAAAGGGAGAATAACACGTGGCAGTCGACCAGGCTGTCAGTGTTCTGGTAAAAGCAGAGAAGCGCGTGACTTTAATATAATCTCTTTTCCCCGCGCCAAACAACACTTTACCAAGACAGATCCCTCATGGCGGTGCTCTGTCCTGCTTCAGCCTTTGATTTTTCCTTTTTTTTACCTTTTTTTTTTTCTTTTAATAAATAAAAATTAATTAACTGTAAGATTATTATACTAATCTCTAATTAAAAAGTAAACAGTACAAATAAGAATCACTGTTTTTTACGATTAGTTTAGGTAATTAATCAATCTGATTAAAATCGGTGAAAGAAGAAGAGGCGCAACACAAAGGCTTCGTCTTTCATTTTTTTCTTTTTCTTTTGCCGTGTCACACCGATCTGGCTCTGTCTTCGTCTTCTTCGTCTTCTTTACGTCTCTTTGAAATGTTCAAAAGCTGATTAGGGTTTATCAAACTCTTGCTTAACTTTTTTTTTATATCTCCTTCGTTATCCTCTCCGTCGTCTTCTCAGGTGAGTCTTATTGTTAATTTGTTATCCACTTGTTCCGTTTCTAAGATCTATTTTTGGGCTCTGATTGTTTTCGACTGCTAGATTTTTATCTATATATTTGGATCAAATTGTCTGTTTTTTTAATATATATATACAAAAATGTATTCCGTCTTCTTCGTGATCGGGTTGGTGTGTCTCTTTCCTAGATTTGGGTATGTGTTGTTGTGATCAAAAGGATGAACCTTTATCGTTTTTAATGATCTCTTCGATATAGAGAGACTAAAAATAGGGAAAAATTATAACTTTTTCTTTTTATCGGTAAGGAGGTCCAGCTTCTTATTTGTTTTCTCTGTCTTGTGGTTTAATTAATTATTGTCCTCTTAGACATTTGTTCTTGGTTTTGAGATTGACTGTTCTCTGAAACATTTCATGCTCAAGTTGAAAGCTTTTGTCTTAGCTCTCTAGTTGCCAAGTGTGTTTTGTGTTGTCTTTTTTTAACTATCTTGGGGATGCTCATGGCTCTATGGGGTTTTTTGATTGAAGTAGATGGAAGAAAAGAGAGAGAGGGAGAAGGAGTTTAGGCTTTAAATTGCTTAATTTGGAATATATGTGTCCTGAGTCTAGTATTTTCTCTGAGAATTCAGTTGATGATTCTGTGTGGCTGAGATATAAGCCAGATAGTAATATTTGATTTCTTTTGCTCTTTCTGACATGATCTCATTGATTGCAGCTTAGCAGCTATTGTGCATTCAAACTATACTTGGAAGCAAAACCCATTTAACAGTCAAATGTAGGTTCCGTTACCGATCTAGCTCCCAATCAATGCATAAAAGCTTCAATAACCGAGAGAAAATGCCTCTTATATGATCTGTTGAACCTTTATGTTCTGTTCGACCAGACTTATTTGGCTGCTCTTCATGTTCTTGTTTAGCATAGTTTATATCACATCTTTTCTCTTTGCTGTTCTTTTCCTTAGCATGAACTAAGTATCTGATCTTGAAATCAGCAAAATGTGTCTTGGTTGGTCATGCTGAGAATCTTTAGGTGCTAATTATCTCTGTCTCATGCAGATAACAAAAAAAAATGGCTGCGGAGCTTGTAAGTTCTGCAACAAGTGAGAAGCTTGCTGATGTGGACTGGGCCAAAAACATTGAGATCTGTGAACTAGCTGCTCGAGATGAAAGGTATGATGACCCAGGAATTTTCCAATTTTCTAATATAATCAGGACACTAGTGCATAATATATAGCTTAAAAAAATGATATTTTTACTGATTTTAAATTGTTGTTGGTATGATGTTTAATCATCCTCAATGATTGAGATAAATAAATGCTTTACTTTTGCATTGTCTTCGACACACTTTTACTTTATTTCTTCTGATAACGAATTCTTCTATTGTAAACAGGCAAGCAAAAGATGTTATCAAGGCTATTAAAAAACGCTTGGGAAGCAAGAACCCAAATACTCAATTATATGCTGTCCAGGTAGGTTCCCTGGTCTAGATCTATCTTAATATGCTTTATGAAAATGTCATACTTCTGAACGCTTTTGTAACATAACCTGTTGTTTTCTTTGTTCTTGCAGTTACTGGAGATGTTGATGAATAATATTGGAGAGAATATTCATAAGCAGGTTATAGATACAGGTGTACTCCCTACACTTGTGAAGATAGTAAAGAAAAAAGTATGTCCATCTCTGTTTCTGGATGTTACTTGTCTACCAATTTGAGAGTTAAGCTGCTTATTTTAGTTTGCATGTTGTTTAGTCGGATTTGCCTGTAAGAGAGAGGATTTTTCTTCTTCTTGATGCAACTCAAACATCCCTTGGTGGCGCTTCAGGAAAATTCCCTCAGTATTATACAGCATACTGTGATTTAGTGGTGAGTTTGAAACATGAACATTCGAATTCTGTGATTCTGTTGTTGTAGAATCGAAGTTAGATAAGACTGAGAGCTTTTCTTTTTGTTATCTTCTGTTACCTTCAGCACGCAGGAGTTAAATTTACTCAGAGACCTAATGCTACACCAGTCGTGGTCACTGCTCAAGCTGTTCCAAGAAATACGCTCAATGAACAACTTGCATCTGCTAGAAATGAGGTGCCTGCTACTACTCAGCAGCGAGAATCTCAAACTGTCTCTCCTTCGAGGTATCTTCTTCCCCACATGTCAGTTATCAAAAGTTTTGGTTAATGTTAAGAGACTTAATGCTGTCTTTATCTCTTTTCGTATAGCATTTTACAAAAGGCTAGTACTGCATTAGAAGTTTTGAAGGAAGTGCTTGACGCAGTCGATTCTCAAAATCCTGAGGTAGATAATATACCTCTTGACTTTGTATAGTTACCTCCAATAAACAGACATTCTTAAGCTCCCTTTCTAATTACTCAACCTAGAATGACTCCAGTTTGATCCACTTTTATTAATCCAGGGGGCGAAAGATGAGTTTACTCTTGATCTTGTCGAGCAATGTTCGTTTCAGAAAGAGCGCGTAATGCACCTCGTCATGACATCAAGGCAAAATCTCTTTTCTCTCTTGGTTTAGAGGGTATGTTAATAGAATTTGTCTTTTCAAGTATGTCAACCAGTTTTGTTTATGCAGGGATGAAAAAGCAGTTTCTAAAGCAATTGAATTGAATGAGCAACTTCAGAGAATTCTCAATAGACATGAAGAATTACTGTCTGGTAGAAGCACAGTTCCTAGCAGGTCTACCACATCCAATGGATATAATTCCAATCTCGAACCTGTCCGTCCTATCTTAAATGGTCACCAGAAACCCGAGCTAAAGGCTTCTGAAGCAAAAAATACCGAATTAAGCAGCTCCATTTCTAACCAAGCCCATCTTAAGCTTGAGGAAGAAGATGAGGAAGAAGAGCCTGAGCAGTTATTCAGAAGGTCTGTCCCCTCAAATTACTTAATCACGAATCGGAAATTACATAGTTGATTGCTTCATAAGTTCTTGGAACAAAAAATGATTATACATGATGCTAAGACTAAGGATCCATGTGAATATATGCTTTCAGATTGCGAAAAGGGAAAGCTAGAGCAATGCCTGAGGATGAAGAAGAGCCATCACCTCCGCAAGGCTTACCTGGATCAGCAATCCATAACGAAAGACTTAACCGTCCACTTATTCGTCCATTACCATCAGAGGAGGCATCACGTGGTGGTGATAGTCGTTCGCAATCCGGTGATAGCCATTCGCAATCCCCACCTGTTGTGATTCCACCACCACCTGCAAAACACGTTGAGAGGGAAAAATTCTTCAAGGAGAAGAAAGTTGACGGTGCCTCCGGTTTACCAGGTCATATGAGAGGCCTTTCTTTGCATAGCCGCGATGGCAGCAGCTCACGCAGTGGAAGCATAGACTTCAGTGACTGAAACAAACAAAGCTCTCATCATCATATATATGTATTCTTTCACGCTCGTTTCTTTAGGTAATTTACAGATGGAAAAAGTTTGTGTTGTGTGTACTGCTCTCTCCTTCTCTCCCTCTCTAGTGTTGTGAATTTAGAATATAGCACGAACGATGAGATCTGGTTATGTATACGAGTAAAGGTACTTCCTTCCACTTCAAACTTGTGTTACTGTTCCTGCTCATGTATTGTTACTGTTCAAATGTTGCCTTTATGTTGTACGGTAACTGATTTAGTCAATTGCGTAGATAAATTTTGAAACTTTGAATTCACATTAAGGTAAAGATAAAGGAGATTGAATATTAAAACAACAGAGTGAGACATTTTATTAAGCTTTGGGAGGCTCTTGGCAAGAATGTGCCTCTTTGACATGCTTCTCGTATTCATCTTCTTCCTCTTCCTCTTCTTCTTCCTCCTCTTCCTCTTCTTCCTCAACCTCTTCCTCCACATCTTCTTCATCTTCATCAAATCCATTGACAGCATTAGACGACGGAGCTGGATTCCTTGCTTCTCCAACGATCTTCATTATGTCCTCTACGCTTTGGAGGGAAAAGCTCGGGGTTTCTCTCTTGTAGTACGCCGCTTGAGCAGACTCTGTAAGCTCCTTTGGCAAGTTCTTTAAATACCATGGATGCTTCTTGATCTCTTTAAGTGTGATTCTCTGACAAAATTTTAAGACATCTCATCAAAAGATCGAAACATAGGAAAGACAGCTTAAACTCAGAAAAAATGAGAGATTGTACCTTAGCTGAATTAGTGACAAATATGCGAGAGAGAAGGTGTTTGCACTCCTGCGATATGTGAACGTAATCCGGGATCTTGTACTGAACAGCCATTATACGCTGCAGAACATTTTCACAGCATCATAAAACACTTAAGTAGAAGAACTGAGGTGACAAAGACGCTATGAGGAATTTGAAGAGTTGGTTAATACTTGGATTGTTTTCCTGAAGTTTCTTGGATCATCAGGGTCTTCAAACGGATAACCTCCAACCAACATCACATAAAGAGTCACACCACAAGACCAAACATCCGCATGCTACATAACACAAACACGAAACACTATTAACAAGTGACAAATGACAAATGAGGATCAAACCATTGAAGAAGATATAAGTAACATTACCTTTCCGTCATATTCTCTTCGGGAAAGAACTTCAGGTGCGATGTAAGCTGGAGTACCAACAGTTGATTTAGGTCTAGAGTGAAGCAGAGATGACTGCACAGGAAGAATATAACTTATGAGATCAAAATGATGGGAAGCAATACTGAAACAAAAGAAGAAATAGAGACTGATGAATGAATGAATGACCTTGGAGTAACCAAAATCACAGATTTTCAAAAGTGGCGCAGGACTACCATCAAGCAGTGTATTCTCAAGCTTCAGATCTCTATGACATATTTGCTACAGAAACAAATAAAAAGATTAATACAAAACGAAGCAAAGATCTCTCCTTTCACATTCATTGAGACTTGGGATGTATAAATACCAAGGAATGACAGTAATCCACGCCACAAATCAGCTGCTGAAAGAAGTATCTAGCCTGAGAAAAATAGCAAGATGGAGAAGATTCATAAATCAAGAATCAGTCAAACCAAGTCAGAGAAAATTTCGGAGAAAGAAGATGATAATATCACACCTCAGCTTCACTGAATCTACCAGCATTACAGATTCTTTCAAAGAGCTCTCCACCAGAAGCATACTCCATCACAATAGCAAGATGAGTTGGAGTCAGAACCACCTACAAAAATTACTCTGTATTTAATGTTCCTTAATCACAGTAACAAGTACTAAGAGACTATACACACAAAAATCAACAAACCTCCTTAAATCTGATGATATTTGGATGCCTAAGTGATCTGTGATTGATAATCTCTCTGGCCACATTCTCATCTATCTGCAACTCAAACATATTACAATCAAAATCTCAAATCATAATCCTCAATCATCCCAAAATTTCAAGACTTTCACCTGATCAAAGTAACTTCAAGTCTAAAAAAGCAAACCCTTTGATGATTATAATAAAGGAAGAAGAAAAAACAAAACTTTTCTGAGAAACACAAGAGAGAAGAAAATAAAGATCAAACCTTGCGACCTCTCTCGATGTATTTCATGGCAACAAGTTGTTTGGTCTCTTTGTGTCTAAGAAGACGAGCCACACCAAAATTCCCAGCTCCCAAATCCTTCACTACCTCATACTTGTCCATCTCTACCTTCTCCAAAGTTGTGTCTGTGACTGTGTGTTGTGTAGGAGCACGATCTCGTTGAGAAATGTGTCACTCACACTTGGAGTTTTAGAAAATGGTTCATCTTCTTCTTATAAAGCGTTTTAGTTTCATAGGGATCTGAGAGTGCTCCCACACCTGCGCGTATACTTACACTCATGGTGTATGTAACGGTGTGTATGTATGTATTTGGTGTAAGTATCGATGATGGAGGAGTGAACGGAGGAGATGGGTATGGAAGTGAGGCACGTGAAGAGGGTTTGCTAGTTCCGATGACCAGCTTCTGTTTAATCTAACGGTCATTAATCAATCTTTCTCTGTAATTGTATTTTAATAATTATCTAATTGTATACTAATATAAACTAGTCTTCCCTTGTTTCTTACTTTACTCGTTAGATTTATGCCAATAAATTACAATTTATAACGTTCAAAATATATTTCAGCTGTTTGTTTACAGAGATGGATGCTAATAATATTTGTTTAATCTTCTTCTTGTGTTGGTCGCATGGTCAAGGTCGGTTTAAAAGAGACAAACCCCATTGATTACTTGGATTAGTCATAAATTACATACGTTACTACTAATTTACATTATTTTATAACTACGAGTTTACTTACACTTGGAGCAGTCAAGCCGGCCATCACATGACAAAGACTTATTGATTGATACATAACCATCCTTCATGTTGTAATAAATATAACATGGTTCAATTGTCAAACCTTGTATTATATAATAAGGTTTTGATGAAAAAAATATGTATGACCCCATAATAATAAAAGGATATACATCTCATCATGTGAAGTTGTTTTCCGTAACTATGGGCCAATCTATTGACAACCACGTGGGGTTGGTTGCTCTACAATCTACATACACTTTCTCTCATACGTTAAATAAATTCAAAAGAATGGTGATCAATAATTTTAGGCTTGTGGATAATATTGTTTTGTATTCTTTTCAAGATAACTCTTTGAATTTGTAATGTAGATTAAGCCTATTACAAATACAAATGAAACTATTTTTTTTTTTAAATGGTGAGATCTATATTTGTTGTAGTTGGTATAGTATAGTAGACGCATCATTATTTAAAGAGTATCTGCAAACTGTAATCAATCATGGTTCGTAACGCATCAAGTAGGAAATTAGTTGTTTCCAGTCCACAGTTGTATTTTTGTGTTTGTTTTTGTTTACATATTATCACATTCAATAAGCATAATTGCTAACGTAAAAACGCAAAAATTGTTGCATCATCATTGGAGTTCAAATGTGCATAAATGCATTTAAAGTTTAAGATTAACAGAAGTTGATTTTTTTTCTTCTTATAGTTGTCAAGGGCCGAAATTGGAGTTTCTTGGTTGTATGTATGTTTCACATAGTATGGGCTTTAGTAACGTTTCACATCTCTCTAGTTGGCTTAAGGCCCATATATTTGTCTGGCTTGATATAGTAAGTAAATAAGTAATGTTGTTAAGTCACGTGACTAGCAAAGTGCGTTTGGGTGAGGGGTGAGACTGTGCCCGACTGTGAGTGGTAAACTGTGCAGTTCAGTTCCCACTGTCCAGTAGAGACAACGCACGTGACTGGCCCTCTCTGTAAACCATTTCCCCATAAGAAAGTTCAAGTTTTCTTTACTTGTGTTAAATTGTTGCTATTCGCCGACCATTGTCCCTCTAGCCAATCTTAATAAGTTCACAATGTTTAATGGAAGTATATTTGATAAACATTTACTTTTTTTGCATTTTGTTTTGTTATATTGTGTGTATGCAATTCATCGTTTATCCCACGCATATTCATAGCATCGAACCAATAAACATAGAGTACTACAGTTTTCTCTCTGTTTCAAATGTCATACATGGACATTTTTCTATGTCCAAACTAATAGACACATTAAAATTATTATTATTGTTTATACTAAAAATAGATAGACTAGATACTTTCTTATAAAACGAATAGACGATGATCATTAATTAAACAAAGTTAAATGTTTTTTTTGCTTTCAAACGGAAAGAGTAAGATATAAGTAACTAGATCAACAAATTGTTTAAGACTCGATTTTTAGGTGATTTTAATACAAATCGTCAAAATATATTTGTTAATAAAATAATCTTACCTACACTATGTAACCAAACAAAACAAAAAACCCTAACCAAACTAGATATGAAACTCTACTATATATATGGAGTCATGGAGAGGTAGCTCCTGCTCGATTCACTACTTACGTTTTCAATATATACAAGAAAAACAAAAAAAGTTTCTCTAATATCGTAGGATTTTAAATGGAGAACAAGTTTTTGGCAACCTTCTTCTTGCTTCTCGTTCTCTTCTCATCTCGTAAGTTTTATTTATACGTATATAAATTAAACTCGGTTTAAGAGCAATTATACATGAGTTTTAAACCTTTGTTAAACTCATATTCTTTGCTGTGTAAACGAGCCACAAGCCAAATACATATGTTTTCAAATCAGTATACGTAAAACTTACAATGCACAGAGTGTTTATAACATATATGTTGCATTTGATATATCCATTAATTTTGCGTGATTAATTAGAGGAGATTGGGATTGAGGGAAGGATGTGCCAATCAAAGAGCCATCACTTCAAGCGCATGTGTTGGAGCGACCACAACTGTGCCATGATTTGCCGTACCGAGGGCTTTTCCGGTGGTCACTGTCATGGCTTTCATCGCCGCTGCTACTGCACTCGTCTTTGCTAACTTTTGTTTCTTATTAATCCAATAAATGTATCTTTTTCTTTCTTTTCCATTTCCAATATTGATAATAATAATAATAATAATAATGTTTCTCTTTATGTTAATCTAGATGAACAAAATATATGATTACGCTGATCTAGAAACAAACATTTATTTGTTGTTTTTTTTTTGGATTAAGTTGATTGAAATTTAAAAACTGGAACTAATGTTAATAACCAGAGCATGATTGACCACCAGCTTATCATGTCCCACAAGTGTTTGCTTCCGGGAAAAATTCATCTCTGAATCCATTTGGAACAAGCACCATCTCTTAGCTTAAATCTAGATATAGCTCTTGACGTGAAGCATCATAGAGAGTAGTTCAGACTTCACCGTTGGTTTACATAACATGCCTCCCCCGCATATTCATAACATGCCTCACATAACAATAAAACTACAATGTTTGTTTAATTTATGACATCCTTAATTTTATCAATAAATATTAATTAGTCCCAATTCATGACAAATTTTGGACGTTATATATATTTATACTTACTATTAATTAAATCATGTTTTATAGTTGTGGTATTAGTAAAAACTTTTGAGCCAACACCACATCGCATATCCATTAAACTAATTGGCTAATAACCATAAATTTGAACATAAAAGTCATAGAGTAAACTTTTAATTTATTAATTATTGTTATCATTTGAAAGAAAAAAAACATATAATTTACTTACTTTTTTTTTTTTTTTTGCAAAATTTTTTTATTTATCGTAAGCATAACAAATATCATATCTTCCGGTTCGGTAATTAAGGGCATAAAGTATTTTCTTTCTGATGGACTATTAAAACAGTTTATGTACTGATTCCCGATAGTATCACCAGAGTTATCAATTTTCTACGGTGGCAAGCCATTTTTTATTCTTTTAACGTTGTCTATAGTGAGCATGTTATCAAAATATTAACTCCATTGTTTTTTTTTTTTAACATCTAACTAGCTAGGGGTTATTTGGCCTTACAGGCCGTTTTTATAATTTGTAATTTTTATTATCGGTAGATTGAGAGTAATTTCAACAAATATTTTCACAATTTTTATGAAATATTGTTTTTTTACAATTTTTTTTTGGTGAGAAGCAATATTTTCCCTAAAAGTATTAAATGTAAAAATTCTAATATTTTAGAACCATAAGTGTCAATATTGATTAAAAGAAAATAGTAATTAAGTGTTTTAGAGAAAAAAGCATTTTATATTATGTTTAAAATTAAATTTCTGTTGTGATAATTTGAATTTTTAAATAGAAAAAAAGATGATTTAGATTTGAGCGTTACTGTTGTGGAGCAGTCTTAACTTCCCAATAAAAGGGATTTGATTCTCTTGCTCTTAGAGCAGCAGTTGTTTGAGAAACACGATGAAGGAAAGTGGGAGAGTGCTCAACCGATTCTTGAAGACAAAATCATTCCTCTTGGTATCAACGCAAAGAAGAAGAATGACTTACAAATGGTAGTTAACCTAGACAATCAAAAGTTTGCAGCTTCAAAGCCCGCCATTGTGGAAAAGTTCAAAAGCTTGCTTCCTCCTCCTTTAGTCATCCCAAAAAGGAGGCTGGAGTTCATGTTAGAAAGGACATTAGTACATGATAGGAAAATTGTCGCTTTCATAATGTTGATGATCGTGAGATGTCTGTATACTGTGATCATGATTGTGAGCTGATTGATGATTCATCGTTCGGAGATTGTACAGGTAATACGACTATGCACCCATCCAGTAATGTTACTTTTGATCTCTTTGATGAGGGTTGTGGTTTAGTCTGTGATTTCAATAGACTTTACTTATATACTTATACCACATCCATTAAGTTGTTTCTATATATGAATGTTTCAGAGATTGGAGGAACATTATGAAATCATCATTAATGTATCTGTACTAGAATCTGAAAGAGCTTTCCCTTCAAGCTCATTCTTAAGCTTCTTTTCAAAATCAAGAGGCAAAAAACATTTCTTGACTCCTTTAGCATCGGTAATATTTTCATCTTGAAAAATTCATAGATTTTTTTTGCTCTAGAATAAAAATTTAACAGCCGTCTCATCGAAAGAGACTTAACAAAGAAGATATATAGAATTAGCGATGAGATTAAACATTCAAACCATCACAAGTAATGATCAATCAAACCAAAATTAGTAACACTTGTTGATGCGTTTGATAACGAGTGTTGTTTAATGGATGGTTAATATGATATTAAAAGCCCATAAATAAAAGCCCAAATACGGCCCAATCACTGGAAAAGGGAAAAGACTCGTCTCCTCTGTCTTCGTTTCCGATTCCAAGTGGTTATTAAAAAACTTGGGAAGAAGTGAAGAAGAAACTGGGGGATTTGGGAAGAGAGATCGAGAGAGAGGTAAGTGATTGAGAAAAACAAGCGATAATGGGAAGCGCACCAGCTCAAATTCCGACTAGTTTCGGCCATGAGCTTAGGGCTTGTCTTCGTTGCCGACTAGTCAAGACCTATGACCAGGTTCTTCTTCTACTCTTTTCACTCTTTCTTCTATCTTTTTAGGGTTTTGCTTTTGCCTTTTTCTTTCTTTCTTGTATAAGATTATTATATGGTGTTTGATAAGTTGTTTTGATTTTGGTTCAAACAGTTCAGGGACGCTGGTTGCGAGAACTGCCCTTTCTTCAAGATGGAAGAGGATCACGAACGTATCGTGGAGGTCACTACCCCTAATTTCAATGGGTATTTCATGAACTCTAAACCATTACTTTAGTTTTCTTCCTTAGGCAAGTCTTTGCGTTGATGGGTACTGTTTCAATTCACTTCTTCTAGGGTTTCAAAAGATTTGCTTTAATGTATGTAGTATAGTTATGTTAAAGTTCCCAACTTTGGAGTGATTCTGCTTAAGGATGAGCTTAGACTACTTTCTGAATCACATATTGTTGCTATTTTTGTTTCTGAGCTCTGTTTGAATTCAAATTTCAATTGTTACATAATTAGTATTTCATGAATTTTAAACCTTTACTTTTTCTTCCCTAGGCAAAAGTCTTTGCGTTGATGGGTATTTCAGTTCACTTCTTCTAGGGCTTCAAAAGATTTGCTTTAATGTATGTAGTATAGTTATGGTAAAGTTCCCAACTTTGGAGTGATTCTGCTTAAGGATGAACTTAGACTACTTTCTGAATCACAGATTGTTGCTTTTTTTTTTTTTTTCTGAGCTCGGTTTGAATTCAAATTCTGTTGATTTAGTTATTCAATTGTTACATAACTAGTGGCAAATACCCCCAAAGCTTGCTGCTTTAAGAGTTGTATTAAGAAATTGAAGTGAGAGAATTAGTGGGTTGTGTGTTTTTGTCTAAGTTGAGATTTTCATGATTCTAGCTATCTGATGTTAAGATTGTTTTTGCAGTATAATCTCTGTGATGGATCCAAGTAGAAGCTGGGCGGCTAGGTGGTTAAGATTCGGTAAGAATGTTTATCCCCTCTCTTTAACTATTCCTGTTTGAGCTCACCAAACTAGCGTAGCTTCTTCTTTCCATTAATGTGCTCTTATTCTCCAATTATTATACTCTCATAGTTTATATAGATGGTTAGATTACTGTTGCATTCATTGTGTTAAGAAAATGACCATGAGATCTCCAATGAATGATGACGCTTGTAATGTGTCTCCTGTTTATAGAAGAACATGGCTCAGAGCCTAAATCTGTTAAAAAAGTGGAATATGGACTTTAGATCTAAAGAGATTCAAGACACTTTGGCTCCTTGTTTGATTTGCTGATCGTATGAGGTTGCTAAATTTTGACAGGGAAGTTTGCTCCTGGTTGCTACACTCTTGCGGTGTCAGAGCCACTCCCTGAGGAAATGCAGGTAAACGATTTGAAACTAGACTTGGCAACACATTAGTAGCTTACTAGCTTAAGTTATGTTTGATTTCTGTTTTTTTTCAAACTGTGCGTTGTGTTGATTCACTGGCAGATCCTATGCCAAGAAGAGCATGTACAATATGTTCTGCCGAAACGCATGTGAAGCAAAACCATCATGAAGAAGGCAAGAATACAAGACCAAGTAGTGCTCTTTCTCATTTTAAGCTTCATGTACACATTTGATAAAGTGCTGCTTAATTTTGTATCTTCTTCAATCTTGTGATGGGTCCATGATGAAAGTCTCGTACAAGTCAAGACTCCTTAGGTTTCTTCCTTAAGTCTTACAAAAAAAAACAAAAATCTTCTAATGAGAACTGAAAGAAGAAACTTGTGTAGTCAAGATCTAGAGAAGACAAGTCTAAATCTAAAAAAGGTTGCGTTACATATGAAAAGCTTAGACCTTCTCGAAAGAGTACACAACTCTTTAGAATTAGAATTTAGATCCAAAAGCATATTCTTCTTGTTAGAATAATGGCATTTATAATCCTATTATATGACTCATAGGCATGTTCGTTCCACAATTGATTCTGTAACTAATTTTCAACGATTTAGAAAAAATAAAATAGATATACAAACAACAAAATAAACGAACAAGTCCGCGATACATTTTTTATTTTTTTTTTATAGGTAAATGAAATTTTGTAATTGGGTCTCACTCAGTTTAATAAATTCCACGTGGCTGTTATAAACTTGAACAACAACCTTCAGAGAGTCTCCGGCGGCTTTCATCACACTCCAAACAAAAAAACCACAGAAGCAACCTCTGCGTTTTCAGGTACTATCCGATCATCACTTCGTTTTTTCAAAGTTTCGCAATTCTTTAGATCTAGTCTCTATATCGATCGGATCACTGGTAAACAACATTCATTTCATTCGTCTAAATCTATAAAAATCCCGTCTTTTACGCTAGTTTGGTGGACTTTTTGATCAGTTGTGATCTCTCTTTGTGCGATGAATCGATGTAAAGTCTGTTTTTTTCTGTGTGGGTTTTGTCAGTTAAGATGGATCTTGATCTTAGGTTTTTGATTCTTTTATCGAAGATTTTGTATTGATGGGTATATTATGATGTTCCAAATGTTCATAGCAGGAGTCTGAGTAGTGTTTTTTTTGTTGTTGTGTAGAGTAACGCAAAAAATGTCCAACATAGACATAGAAGGGATACTCAAGGAGCTACCTAATGATGGGAGGACTCCAAAGACTAAGATCGTTTGTACGTTAGGACCTGCGTCTCGGTCTGTGACAATGATTGAGAAGCTTCTAAGAGCTGGCATGAATGTTGCTCGTTTCAATTTCTCTCATGGAAGCCATGACTATCATCAAGAGACTCTTGACAATCTCCGCACCGCTATGCTTAATACCGGCATTCTCGCTGCTGTCATGCTTGATACTAAGGTTTCTCTCTTTCTCTTCTTTTTAGACTTGTTTCTTTACAAGTTTGTAGTAAACCTTGAATTGTGTGTTGATCTCACTTATGAACCAGGATCTTGATTGATAGATCTTATATGTTATTTAAGAGAAACATTAGGTAGTTGGAGTCTATGTATGTGTTAGAACCATTTTCAGTAAAAATAATATGAGTGTTACATCACAGGGGCCTGAGATTCGTACCGGTTTCTTGAAAGATGGGAACCCTATACAACTAAAGGAAGGTCAGGAGATCACAATCACCACTGATTATGACATCAAGGGTGATGAAAAAACGATTTCCATGAGCTACAAAAAGTTGCCAGTGGATGTGAAGCCGGGAAATACCATACTATGTGCAGATGGAAGCATAAGTCTTGCTGTGGTCTCATGTGATCCAAAGTCTGGGACTGTTATATGTCGATGTGAGAATACAGCGATGCTAGGTGAAAGAAAGAATGTGAATCTCCCTGGTGTTGTTGTTGATCTCCCAACATTGACTGACAAGGATGTAGAAGATATTCTTAAATGGGGTGTTCCAAACCACATCGATATGATTGCTCTTTCGTTTGTTCGCAAAGGTTCAGATCTTGTTAACGTCCGGAAAGTACTTGGATCACATTCTAAAAGTATCATGTTGATGTCTAAGGTACAAAGTTACACTTTATTTCATCTGTGGCTAAAGTTGTTTTAAAGGTAGGCTTGTGATTAAAATTTTTAAATCTTATTGAAGGTTGAGAACCAAGAAGGAGTGCTGAATTTTGATGAGATCTTGCGTGAAACCGATGCATTCATGGTTGCTCGTGGTGATCTTGGGATGGAGATTCCAATCGAGAAGATCTTCTTGGCTCAAAAGATGATGATCTACAAGTGTAACCTAGCGGGTAAACCAGTGGTCACAGCCACTCAAATGCTCGAGTCTATGATCAAATCACCACGACCTACACGAGCTGAAGCCACTGATGTAGCAAACGCGGTTCTCGATGGCACTGACTGTGTGATGCTCAGCGGAGAAAGTGCTGCAGGAGCTTACCCTGAGATAGCAGTGAAAACAATGGCTAAAATCTGCATCGAGGCAGAATCATCGCTTGACTACAACACAATCTTCAAGGAGATGATTAGAGCAACTCCACTTCCAATGAGCACACTTGAGAGTCTTGCATCATCAGCTGTACGAACTGCAAACAAAGCCAAAGCCAAACTCATTATCGTGTTGACCCGAGGAGGTACAACGGCTAAACTGGTGGCTAAGTACAGACCAGCTGTTCCAATCTTATCAGTGGTTGTTCCAGTTTTCACCAGCGATACCTTTAACTGGAGTTGCAGCGATGAGTCACCAGCGAGGCATAGTTTGATATATAGAGGTCTGATTCCGGTTTTGGCTGAAGGATCTGCAAAAGCAACTGATAGTGAATCTACAGAGGAGATTATTGAGTCAGCTTTGAAGTCAGCGACCGAGAAAGGACTGTGTAACCATGGTGATGCTGTGGTGGCTCTGCACCGTATTGGAGCTGCTTCGGTTATCAAGATCTGTGTGGTGAAGTGATATCTTGAATTTTATTTTTGGTTAGTGTTGCTTGATGAAATAAAGAACAGGGAATAGGTTCCTGAAAAGTGTTTTCATTTCTGCTCTTTCCTTTGCTGTTTTAGCTTATAAGATTATGAATTCATGTACTTATGACTCTTGCTCTTATTAATCATAGTTTAAGTTAGCCAATAACAGGTTGGCTAATTCCTCGATAAACTCATCTAAAAATCAAATGCAACAAAAACTTAAGTAGATCAAGGCCACCAAAAAAGTGTACGTCCCATAGTCCCACAAACGATTTGTTACATGATTTGGCTATATTATATACTAGATACACTCACAAAAAAAACAAACATCCGGAGGTGGTTAAAGAATGGCCAATGTAAAATGTATCTCTCTGTTCTATCAAATATTGAAAAAAGTTCCAGTCTATGTCATTAGCATCATCATCATCTGTTACCATGCTTGTTCAAGCTGTTGCACGTCCCCAAATCTTAATGCATCCGCCATCACGCCAGCATCTGCAAGTTACGTGGATGCCAAGTCACACAGTTCACCGATGCTGCGTGTCCAGCCAATCTGAAAGGCCTTTTCGGTTCTGATCTATGCCATATGTACACCTGCATAGTGAGAGACTGAGTGAGAGACCGGAAGATTCTAAGAGAGATGTATAGTATTAATAATGTTGGTACTATGGCATGCTATTAATTTATAGTAATATTAATTAATAATTATAGTAATTTATAGATATATATTTTAATTGTTTAAATTTTTAAAAATTATTAGTTGAGATAATTTTAGCAAAAGAAGATTAGACTTTTGGATGTTATAAATTTTATGGTTTTAGAATTAAATTTCTAATATTTAGAAAACATAATTGACCATAAATTACACATACTATAAACAATATCACTTATACAAATGATATACATAAACTTAAATTTATGGATAATAATATCAATTTTCATATTTTAATCACTTATAAAACTATCAAAATGAAAATGATGGATATCTAGATATTTGAAAAAATTAAAAAAACATTAGTTATTTTTATGACATGTTATTGAGTATTTTATATCATTATAGTTTGAAAATATAACATAATAATTGTTTTATAGATATGAGCTTTTGGATTAAAATCAAATTTTAAAGCATAAGTTATTATATCAACATATATATATATATATATATATATATGTAAAATTACATGATTATTAATTTATGATATTATTGAGATCATATTTTACGAGAGAATTTCAAAAAAATTATTATCTTATTATCTTATCGAATTTTACTATTTTTCACACTTGACCGACTTGGGACCAACAAAATTTATTAATTTATAATTTTTATTAATTTATAGAGGTTTTACTGTTCACGTTTCGAAAGTGGTTCTGTATTCATCCTGCACAAACAATAATATTGAGATCAATCGCTAAACTGGAACAAGAATCAACCCAAGGAAGAAAAAAAGGAGAGAGGTTTATCTGAAAAAAAAAAAAAGCAAAACACAGCAAGAAAATTGATGGGATTTAGAGGGAAAGATAGATGGGATAATTAATTAGACATATGAGAGAATTGGAAAGTTCTTGTAAATTTTTTTGCCGCTCGCTCAATCACTCTTTTATAAACAACACTGTCGCCGACTTTAACAGTTCATTAATTAGTATATTAATAATCTAATTAATTAATTCGAGTGTTGTTGTTTAATGGGGATGTTAATCTGATTTTTAAAGCACATAATAAAAAAAAACAAATACGGCCCAAGGAACGACGACTCCTCTGTCTTCTTCGTTTCCCCGTATCAAAAAAAAAAAGAAAAAACTTGGGGAAGAAGCTTCGAGAAGAAGAAACTGGGATTTTGGGAAGAGAGATCACCAGCCCAAATTCCGACTAGTTTCGGGCATGAGCTTAGCGATTGTCTTTGTTGCCGACTCGTCAAGACCTATTATGACCAGGTTTTTTTCTTCTACTCTTTTCTCTGTTTCTTCTATTTTATTAGGGTTTTGCTTTTTTCTTTCTTTCTTTAGTAAGCTATATGGTGTTTTGATAAGTTGTTTTGATTTTGGTTCAAACAGTTCAGGGACGCTGGTTGCGAGAACTGTCCTTTCTTCAAGATGGAAGAGGATCACGAACGTATCGTGGAGGTCACTACTAACCCTAATTTCAATGGGTATTTCATAAATTTTTTAAACCTTTACTTTACTTTTTCTTCCCTAGGCAAAAAGTCTTTGCGTTGATGGGTACTGTTTCAAATTTCAATTCACTTCTTCTAGGGTTTCATAAGATTTGCTTTAATGTATGTAGTATAGTTGTGGAAAAGTTCTCGACTTTGGAGTGATTCTGCTTAAGGATGAACTTAGACTACTTTCTGAATCACAGATTGTTGCTTTCTGAATCACAGATTGTTGCTTTTTTTTTGTTTCTGAGCTCTGTTTGAATTCAAATTCCTGTTGAATGTTGAATTAGTTATTCAATTGTTACATAATTAGTGGCAAATATCCCAAAGCTTGCTGCTTTAAGAGTTGTATTAAGAAATTGAAGTGAGAGTATTAGTGGTTTGTGTCTCTTTGTCTAAGTTGATATATTCATAATTCTAGCTATCTGATGTTAAGATTGTTTTGCAGTATAATCTCTGTGATGGATCCAAGTAGAAGCTGGGCGGCTAGGTGGTTAAGATTCGGTAAGAATGTTTATCCCCCTCTCTTTAACTATTCCTGTTTGAGCTCACCAAAACAATCCGTAGCTTCTTCTTTCCATTATTAATGTGCTCTTTTTCTCCAATTATTAATACTCTGATAGGTTATGTAGATGGTAGTTGACCAAAAATGGTTATATAGATGGTTGGATTCCTCAGCACATGTTTTCTTTTTATTTTGTGTTAAGAAAACGACCATGAGATATCCAATGAAATGAATGATGATGTATTGGCGGGTAATGTGCCTCCCGTTTATACAAGGACGTGGCTCAGAGCCGGCATGAATGTTGCTCGTTTCAATTTCTCTCATGGAAGCCATGACTATCATCAAGAGACTCTTGACAATCTCCGCACCGCTATGCTTAATACCGGCATTCTCGCTGCTCTTATGCTTGATACTAAGGTTTCTCTCTTTCTCTTCTCTTCTTTTCTTCTTGACTTGTTTCTTTACAAGTTTGTAAACCTTGAATTGTGTTCATCTCACTTATGAACTAGGATCTAGATTGTGTTTTGTTACGATAGTGAACTGATAGTGAATCTACAGAGGAGATTATTGAGTCAGCTTTGAAGTCAGCGACGACCGAGAAAGGACTGTGTAACCATGGTGACGCTGTGGTGGCTCTACACCGTATTGGAGCTGCTTCGGTTATCAAGATCTGTGTGGTTAAGTGATTTTTCTACTAAGTATCTTGAATTTTATTTTTGGTTAGTGTTTCTTGATGAAATAAAGAACAGGGAATAGGTTCCTGAATAGTGTTTTTTTTTTTTGTGTGGGGCATTTCTTCTCTTTACTTTGCTGTTTTAGCTTATAAGATTATGAATTCATGTACTTATGACTCTTGCTCTTATGATTATAGTTTAAGTTAGCACAATAACAGGTTGGCTAATTCCTCGATAAAATCATCTAAAATCAAATGCAACAAAAACTTAAATAGATTGCCACCAAAGATTTCTTTCACCATAGTCCGAGTCTTCAGTGAATACAAGGTTGCATGTGGGTGAACCACGGAACCAAAAGTTCACCTCCGTCTCCAGCTCAAGATTCGTTTCTGGGAGCGAGATTGTTGCAGTCTTCAATAAGCAAGAATTTCTAAAGATATATGTCGCCAGATCTTTCCCTTCTACGGATCTATGGCAACCTAACCACTTGAAAGTCTGGAGACTCGACAATTTCAGTTGCTTCCAGCAAACCGATGCACCCATAATACCATCATATGTAAGAAGATCATCCTTGGGAGTTTTTTTCAATAAAAAGAATGAGAGTTAGATCAAACGATACAGTGAATTAGAACCCAAAACAAATAATAGTTTATGGAAGAAACTTACATTGAAAGTGAAGTCTCGTAGTTTGGGAGAAGCATTGAGCAATTGGAATAGTAACTTGGACCAAAATGTCCCATAGATATGAAAATACAGATGCTCAAGCTTATTGAAGACAAAATCATCACCATATACAGCCTGTACAAAGGACGATTCAGTATTAATCTAAGTCGTGATATATATATATATATATAGTGAGATTATTGAAGACTAGAATATTATGATTATCAATGGATTCAAATGATCACCTCTGCACTGTTGTTGTCTTCTACCAACAGTGAAAGACGCTTGACAGATGTGACAGCTTGGAGAAGCTTCTTGACATTGTGACCAACACATACCTGTGCCTCCTCCAGCTTAGGCATATTCTTCACAATAAAACATGTGGAAGTAGAAGTACTATCACTTCTATCTAAAGCTTTGAAATACTTCAAAGAAGGAGTATCTATGATATACCCATCAGAAGTACACTGAGCAGATATGTCAAAGGATAAACTAAGCAATGACGGGATGATAATAGCAAACTTTCTCACATTGTCACCAGGACATAGTTCCAGAACAAGATCTTCCAAAACAGAGGAATTAGATAAAAGCCGTTGAAGAGATTCTTCATCTGCGTATATCACACGTCGAAGGTGCAAAGTTTTCAAGGAGGGGAGGCAAAAAGCATGAGGAACATCCACGAGAATGTGTTTTTTTAGTTTCAACGTCACAAGTGATTTGCAAGTATACAAGCTACTCGGCATGACTGCATTAATTATTCCATTGAAACTAGAAAAAGCAACGCTTAGCTCCTCAATGCAACGAGAGATTGCAATTTCAACCCACTGTTTGATGTCTTCAGGTTGAAACGCCTCAGTGAAAAGCTCGAGACGCAAGCTCTCTATGACCGGAGAGCTATGTAATGGCAGATTCCTGTCAATAAAACGCCGCATCATATGGCTTTTTCCAGACTTGCTTAAATAGTCTCTTCTCTTATCCTCCTCTAAGATGATATATTGACAGAAAGATACTAAAGAATACATGCTCATCTCGTTGAAGTCAATTTTTGGCACCCGCATCCAAAGAAACTTCCAATGCTTCGACAAAATGCTTGTGCTTGCCGCATCTTTAGTTGGAAGAAACGATAAGATCTTCACGAGCAATTCATCATCAGAAAACCCAATGATCTTGTCCATATCTTCGTATTCAAAACCCCTAGCTCACCGGTAGGAATGTAAGTGCCGAGACTAAACCCTAAACCCTAGAAAATCTTCACTTTGTCAAACCTAGCCAAACGGGAATCAAAGGAATCGGATAATGACTACTCTGTTTCTATATATAAGGGCATTGAGTCATGAAAAACTTACCTTTTTCCAAAAGAAATATTGAACTATCCTTAATTAATACATAGTAGTAAATAAAAAAGTTATCGTGAAGCTCTCTAAGGCAAAGGAGGGAAGATACGGGAATAAGCTGAAACGACGGCGCTCTGAATATAGCGTTTGGGATTCTCAGGATCAGGAATCCATTGGATCTCACTAATGTTTGGCGTTTCGACAAACGCAACAGTGAACTCTCCCAACTTCTCCATCTTCCCACGCTTCCCAGCTCTGAGGATGAGCCCACTGTTTCTCACGTATGAGAATATCCCATTCGTGAGCTTCACGATATCTCCTGCCTCGAACTCCTCGCACTCATCTCCCCACAGCTGTATGTGAACCGCAGCCGTCTCATCTGCAGCCAACGCGATACAGTTCTTCCCGTTGTTGGCTGCTGTTGGAGGAGATCTTGCTTTGTCGAGGATGATGAAACGCGTGTTTATGTTGTTCTGTGCCGCGGGAACTATGTCCTTGAGTAACAACAAGACCATCTTTTGTTTTTTTGGCTAAAATCACCCTGACATTGAAATATTTAAGGATTCATAAGCTTTAGGATAAAGAATCATACGAAACATACATCATCCAGTTGAAACTTGTACCACAAGCAAAAGCTTAACCATATGTCAAAAGTTCATTTAGACATTTTGTCGAACACCTGATCTGCAATATTTTATTGGATCTTCATTTATTGAAACAAAAGCTCATGAATCCATCACGATTTCGACTAGGGTTTTCTAAAAATCAGTTTCCGAATTCAAATCACCCATAATTTTATTAATCATCTCAAACCTCAAACCTTTGTTTTCAAACTTAAAACACAGAAACGGAACTCACCGATTACGTATGAATGAAGCTACGACGGTGACGAAGAAGAAGACGAAAGTGACTGAAGAAACAACGGTGACGAAGATGAATGACAAAGGTCCGACCGAAGAACTTTGTGAATACAAAGCAATGTGATTTTTAAAAAACAGATAGGAAATATTTTAGGGTTTTCAAAGTTTGGGACTATTAAGTAGCCTCCTCTTGTTTCCCAACAAGGCAACTCTTAAAAGAGCAGAACATATCACTAGGCATATACTACATTACATGAACATGAAACATCCCATGTCACTTTGATGCTACAACATACATGACCATCATACAAAAACATAGTTAGCTTCCTGTTTCTGTCTGCAAAAGCTACCAAGTTCCAGAAAGAGCTACATCAAACATATTAGCCGAGTTTCTTAAGTTTTCTAATGGAAGAGAAGAGAAAACTTCCATTCAACCGATAAAGAACAAAAAGATCTACAACAGTCAGCATTGATCTTTCTTCCTTGTAAAGATGCTCTGAATAATCCTTTGGTTAGTCGATAGCTATCACCACCGCCTCATGAGTCATACTGATATCCCCTTGTTTGCTGCTATCTGGTTCTTGTTTTATCTCGATGTAGTCTTCAATGATCTTCGGAGTTTCTCTTAATAATCTCTCCTGCTCTGAAGGTTTTTCGAGAACTTCTCTCTGCTCTAGATACTCCTCTAATGTAGAATCAGTCCAACAAAAGGGAAAAGAGTTAAGGTGTTTCAAAATGTTGTCATCATGTCAAATTATATGAAACTGTGTTAAAAAAAGATAACTGTTTCTCTTTATTGAATCTTAAAATAGGATATTCTCTTCTCCATCCTTTCTCATTGGCAGAGTTGATGCGTCTCTGCAGAATGTTAAGCTGCCTTGCAATCCACTGATTTTTCCAAAGATATTTACACAAGAACGTGTCAGATGCAGCACCAAAACACAGAGTCTGTAACATTTGTTAACTGTCGTATATAACTAGAGATACTCACATGTTTTGTTATATCATCATGGAGAGCCTTAGCCTTCTGCTCCATCTCCACCTGTCATATATATAAAAAATGTTGGTGAGTTTTTAGCTCCTGAAAGACAGGAACGTGATTTGGGTTTTGAGGATGCAAATGCCAACGATTTAACTACCTCTCTGTCTTACCAGAGGATTCAACAATGTTAATGAAGATAATATTTTATAAACAGAGAAATAAATCTTGTGATATACAGACAAAAATTTAGATTCCTTTAAGAACTTACAACAGTTGGCTGTCTCAAAAGGCCATCCATCACTTTTTGCTTCAAATCTTTAATCTCTTCCTGAAAAAGGAAAGTGGAGAAGTATAATTTTTAGCTCTTAGGAAGCTTTTGAAAGCCAAATAAAATATTATAATAAGAAGTCATCTAGGAGGAGTACTATAAAGATACTTTCTCAGTACTTGCAGCAGATTTGTCAAGAAAAAAGATTCCCAATATGCGAAAGAGAGCAAAATCAAACTGAAGGAAATATAATGGTGATATATGAATTAAGTTCAGACATGATTCACCTGGCTTATGTCAGAATCATCCAACTTGGAAATGCGAACGCCACTTGCCATACCAGCAACATGAAGAAGCACATCCTTACTCTGGTCATCAACAGTCTTAATGCCTACAGAAACGGAAAATAATATCAGGTGTGACAGAGATTGTGGTGTAGTGATCATGAAATGGATGAGAGAACTTTCATAGAATTTGACAGTATAAAAATGTCTCATAAGCTGCCATCTAACAAATGGGAGAGAAAAAACAGTCAGAATTATCTAAAAGTCTAGAAGATAGAAAGACAAAACAGCAAAGCCTACAACAGAAAGCAGATACTAATAAGCGTGAATTGGTTACCTGTAACCTGCAAGATCTGGTACGCTATAAAGTCCCTAGGGTCATTCTTCACTTTCACAAAGCTTCCCACCACTTTATCCCCAAAGCTCTCATTCTGCTTCAATAACTCTACGACTAAGCTCTTACGTAGATAAACAAGCTTTATATTATCTACATTGATCGTTGCGAAACCAGTTGCCCGCATTTCAGGTTCCACTTCCTTTTCATAAGTTTCCTCATCGTACCTTTCAGTTTTTTGCTTCTTGCACGGCAATAAAACCTTTTCATTCTTTTCACTGAAGCCATGTTCCAAAGGTAGGAAATCCTCAACCTGATCTTCAAGGTTTTCTATGAAGTGAGTCTTTAAAAGTGTATAAATCCTCTTCTGATTTACAGACTTTTTCCTGAAGATAGAGTACAGCTTCTCATCACAATGAACTTTCTTCTTCTTCTCGCGGTCAAGCAGGTTTTTCTCACGAATGTACCTGCGGATAACTGACTCCACACTATGTTGTGACATGGCGTCTCTGGTGTCTTCCCCTATGGACGTTAGGAAATCAATCAGGGGCTTTGAACCCCATCCGATATACTCCATTTTCTTTTTATTGCCCACTGTTTTATAATTCCCTGCATCCTCGACCGCATGGTCAGATAGTGAAAAATTGGGATCATCTTTGTGCTTCAGCTTGACGCCTTTCTTTCTTGACTTTGAAGTCTGGACATCACCAAGTGAAAATTGGGGATCCTCTTTGTACTTTGACTTGACGCCTTTCTTTCGTGGCTTTGAAGCACAGACATCGCGGACATCGTCATAGGTTATATCTTCTTTCGTTTTTGTTATTTCCCAATACTCAAGAAACAGACACTCAATTGTTTCCGGATCTTTCAAGTTAAGCTTATCCTGCCAAGCAGCAAAGGAATGTTCAGCACAGAAAATAACAAACAAAACTCCCTAAATCTCCTGGTGCATTATAATAAAAAGAAAGCAAGCAATGATTTATAGACAAGCTTTAGAGATGGACATATATAAGTAGTTAATATCCGTGTATAATTTTTTTTTATTCGAGAAAAACTGTAAAAGTAATACTACTATCCAAAATTGGGTAAAAAGGAAATAATAAGACATTATATTGATACGGTTATGGCCGTTTGAAACATACCCCAGCAGCAGGAGCATATGCTTGAACTTCCTCCAAAATTTCGACTAACTCCTTGCATTCATTGCATAACCCTTTATTCTCTTTAAGTTGAATGAACTCAGCATGAGTAACACAGTCTTCACATACAGCATGTGGGCAACAAAGACACCATAGCTTTGGTGTCTTCCTACACAAGTAGCAACTGTGCCACTCTGAAAATTAAAAGTTTACAATTTAACATTAGTCCCTCCAGAAAGCAAGCATGACAATTACAGTAGCCTTCTGACTGCAAATATGAAAGTTCAAACGTATGTTCCCCAACTGTGTTCGGAAATTCTAACAGACACAAGGGCCTAGGCAAGTTAGTACATTAGTTTTCGAATATATAGACTGGATAGTGTACGCTAAGTGATAGGACTATTGATCTAAACCTTGAAATTTGAGTTACAAGTGGTTTCAGAGCCTTAAGAAACAATGTACCTACAGATACAGGGGAAAATCTTACACAATGATTAAAAAAAAAGAAGCACAAACTCTATTCTTGTTAGATGCTAATGGTTATCTACAAAACAACCGGAAACAGAAATCAAGGAATCCAGAAACCAATTTCTCTCGTTTCCAGACATAAAGACATTCAAGTAGTTAAGAAGAGACCACTGACAGAAGCTAAGTCACAATCCAAAGAAAGCATGTATGCTACTCCAAAATGATAATAATTAGTATATAAAGGGGGAACATAAGCACTTACTACAGATGAACGAGTCTCCAATCTTGCTTGCTGGGCTATCCTTTCCAATGCAACTTTCATGATAAACTTTTGGACAGTCCCTGAAATAAGCAAGCACAAATGAGGTGCACCAATAGATGCATACATATAAATATCACAAGACTCACAAAACATTCATCTTGACGATCTTTTTTCATAACAAGATTGTTAATTTTCATGCAAAATCTTACAATAGCAAACTGAATAAGACAATTTGGTAAACTAATTAAGCTCCTAATCAGTAAACCTAGAGAAAAAGGAAACACCTTTGCACATTTAATTACAGAACGGTACACAATTGTCTCTCTACTTGAGTGCATTCACATGAAAGAATCAACAGAAAAATAAAAAAGAAACCAAAATTGAATGAAAAAGAAGAACTTTACTAGTGAAAGAACACAACACAAACAAACACCCTTCACCACCAGAAAACATAAAAACAAGAAACATGCAAAGAAGAAACAAAAATCCTCAAACCAAAATCAGCATTATGGTATCCTTCATCAGAGTTTAAGTAAGTGGTAGCTAAATCCGGTAATGAGAAAGAGAGGGGAAGAGAGACTCACTTGAAGTCACAGAGCATAAGGCTTCCTCCGTCTTTGCAGACGAAGCACCAGTCCTCGCCCTCCTTGTCTTCCTCGTCGTCCTCCTCTTCCACAATCTCCACTACATCCATATCTTTCGCCATCGCTCTCTCTCTCTCTCTCAGTCACTCTCTTTCTCGATTCACTCTACTTGTGAGGTGACGGAGTCGTCTTAATCTTGTCAGCCCTTTTTACTCGAAACCCAAAGCAATTTCCATTCTTCTTTTCCTTAATTAAAAACAAAAAACAAAATTAGTGAAAGACCTTTTAACCCTTTATAATTTGAGTTATTTACTGACCCAACCACTCTTTAACCCGGTTCTTGGCTAGAAAGAACAAGTTCATCATTAAAATTAATTTACTTCTAGCCAAAAAAAAAAAAATTAATTTACTAAACTATATAAGATTTTTATGAACAAATTACTGAAAATTTAACGTGAGATCTCTATTAGTAAGATAGACTAGGTAAATAGCCGCGCTACGCCGCGGGATAGATTTCTAAGCTTATTTTGTTTGATGTAATGTAAGTATGAGTAGTTAAATTTTTAAATGTTTTTAGAATTTAGTATTTTGTATTTGCTCATTTTTATAATTTTACTTATACTCATATTTTTAGATTGTAAAATTCATTCATATATTTCTCATTCCAAAACCCTTTTTTAGAGATTTCAATATCTACATGACAAAACAATTGTCCAACCAGTTCATTACTTATAAGAAATTTAAGTCTTTGATATAATAACAATAAGTTGTCTACATAATTTATTAATAAATTATTTTCTAACAAAAAATTATATATAGAGCAAGCTATACCAGAAAATAAGCATTGGCTGTGAAATAGCACTATATATATATATATATATATATATATATATATCAAGAAATAGCACTATATATATATATCAAGTTAAACAGACTTTGAAAAAATGTTGATAAGTTAGTTTCTGACAAACTTATATACCAAATTTTCAAATATAAACCTTGGCTAGGATGCAGCAAAGTTTATTAATTTCATTCTTATATTTTGAAGCTTTGTTAATCCAAACAAAACCTTTTAACTACCACAATCAAACACAAATAAATCATAAACAGACTTTCACCTTCATATAAAAATTTAAAATGACGAAACTGTATATACATGGAATCATTTTGACTCAACGCTATTTTCTAAATGAAAAAGAGAACAAAAATTTACCTTCTTAATGAAGTACTCAACGTTAAGTGTTCCACTCAGGTAATCAGGTTTATGCTCCTCCGTTCTCCACCGCAAGTAATATTCACACCTTCATCATCCTTCTCTTATGCATACAGAGACTTTGACTTAACAGAAATCCCATTTTTTTCTTCCAAAACTATTCCTCTCAACTCCCAAAAATATAACTACCGTGTAAAACCAAGAAGGCATCAATTGTGAGTTGTCTTTAGAAACCAAATCCATCTAAATTACGGTAGTTGTCTATTATAATTTCAATTTATAATATAGTGCAATTTACTTTACTTTTCTTTTGTTAGAATATAAAATATATTAGGGGAAAACCTTGTTTACATCTACGATATCCTTGTTTTTTACTCTAATTTGACAAACTAATGAAAACAAAAATAAGTACAGAAGACCTAAGCAAGAAGAAAACACAGTACAACTTCCTAAGGACGTGAGTTGAACCAGAGACTTAACCCATCCTCCATGAACGGTTATTCTGGTTTCATGAGAGAAGAAATTCGATTTTGAACTGTCTGATCTTACCATAGTGAGTTGTGACTTGAAGGACATACCAAAGAATGAATTGCAGTGAACTTGCAAATATGAATCAATAAGGATAGGAAGGACACTGAAATCTTGAAGAAATTCTTTTGAAGAATTAATTCATGTGTGAGATTCTGCCATGTTTGCTCTACCAAACTATTGTAAAGAAAATAATCTAACGAATCTATTCGAGTCATCAACTAAATATAATTCAGAAAAAAACATTTTTAATTTGGCCAAAGAAAATAGTATTTAAACACAAAATCAATAATTAAGAGTATCAAACGACACATTAAGCAAAGCTAATATTGTTAATCCTAATCCATTTGAAAGCACCAAACACAACAGGGAATGGTATACACGAGTGACACTTCTCTCTACCATTAGAATATACATCATTAAGTTTACTTTGCTTACCTTCTCGTCACCAAACGACCAAGAAGCAGGTCGTCCAGCCAGTTCATGGAAAATAATATATAAATACGATCAAACAGCAGAGTTGGAACTACAAAACACGCAAAAAATATATAAATATAAAAAACAAACAAAAGGTAGTCAAATCTCATGATTATGTTTTTATATAAGAAGAATTCACGTTACAAACCTTAATACACAGAATAAATTCATATTTTATTATATGGAGGACAAGCATCAGATATTTACATAGAGATTAAACTTGCATGGATTGAAGTAAAGACAACCCAGCCACACTTGTTTTCTCTTAAAAAAGCAGGATACACTCTCAATCGTAGCTCAATACGCTAGGAACTATTCCGTCGAAATCAATGTTCCGCTTAATATATAATCCTAAATTTCAAAGTCATAAACAATACAAAATAAAGGATTTGTTCATGAAAATATATGTCATTGGAAGAGACATAGAACCAGCTAAAATCTAATCGATCATTTGTCACTGTTTTCTGTTGGGTTTTAATTTTCTTGGAATTGTGATTATTGACATGTTGGCAAATTAAAGATGAGGTGTATTAATTGTTATAATTTGATTGGTTATACAATTTAACTGATGTGTCAATTCCTCCTTCAACTAAAAAGCTGATGTGTCAACAAATGAGAGAAACTCTTTCTTCTTTTATTGTATTGATAAATGAATCAATCTAGTATGCTGGTTTTTAAATGTTATAACATATATCTATTTTCTGGATTAAAAAAATTGAAATTATACCGGAATTTGTGATTTGTGAATGTTGATAAAATTTCACTTTAGAAAAATATACGTTTCCAGATTGCGATATGATGATCAGATCTTTTTTTACACATCGAACAAACAAAAGTCCAATGTGGTGAAGAATCGTATGAGTAGAGCATATAAAGAACATGTCCAAATTCCAGCATATTTTTTCATAGTGATGATATCATTATTCCGTTTTTTTAATATTCTTAGTCTGCTTCTTCCTCACACTATGTTATTTTTTTGCTCACCTAACTTTCTTTGAAATATCTACATTAGTTTTTTACAAGTTTGTTTTACGAATAACAAGATCTAAACATATTTGTGAAGATAGAGCAAAAAAAAGCTTTCTATAAGATCAATCACGTACCTTTTTTTTTTTTGTCATCATTGAATCACGTACCTTTTATATGTCAAAAATGTAAACTTCTCAACGTTTGAAATTATCATTTACTCAAGTAAATGGGTAGTTACGATATAGCTATAACTAAGTGTTGTTTCAGTCTTAACCGTCCCAAATTCAAGTGATCCACTACTATACTACTACTGCACATGCAGATGCACGATTGTGTTTTAGCTATAGCTACTTATATAGTATAAAAAAGACTTTAGATATCTATACCCTAAATTCTAAAGAAGAAAACGTTTTAGGAATTTCTACTTCTATCAAGATATTGTTCAAATAAATTTGAGTATGTATATATAAATATATTTTTTTTGTTTTCTTTCGATGAAAGGAATATATACAAAAACGCACTTTTGCATTGCTATCATCCAGAGAATGGTTGGAATAATAATCCTGAACAAGTGGAACCTTCTTACACATGCTTCTGTCTCTTCCTAAAGCATAAGCCATTTTCCCAAACATAATCAAGTACACTTAATTAAGTCATTGGCTTCTTTTCATTAACTGATTCATTCAAATCATTCTTTTATTATTTTCTGTTTATTTTAGGTTCATCTATATCCTTTTTTTTTTGTTAAAATTTATATCCTTTTTGCCCCAATCACATCCCCAAGTCCCACACTTGCAAAAGAGATCACCCAAAATAAAGAAGAAGCAAAAGAAGAACAAAAAAAACATCTCCATTAAGAAATCAAAGATGTTTCAACTTAGTGGGATTCTCTTTCCCTCAAAGCAGCATTTTTATTTCTTCTTCTTCTTCTTCTTCTTCTTTTACATCACAGAGATAAAAAAAAAAACAATATATAATGAAAAATACCTTTTGTGGGTCCATTAAAGGCACTAACTTGTAAAAGAGTCATCTTTCTTTAAGATGATTTTTACATTATTGTTTGCTTTTATTGGCTTCATTATTATACAAATCCTCCATTTCTCTCTTCAACCCATGTTTTTGTTCTCTTTGTGTGTTTAGAGTGTTTCCAGCTTCTCTATGGCTCATTCAGGTACTACTTAAAAAGCTTTGTTTTTGCTTGCACTTTAATATCTGATTTTCTCCACTATATATATAAATCACGTTTGTTTTTATGTAGTATATTAAACTTTTATTGCTTCTTTTAGTTTCTTCAAGCTACAAATATTTTGGTATATATTTGGATGAAACACAGAGAGGTTTTTGAGAGGGTATCTAATCATCAAAAGCAAATAGTCAAAGACACGATTATAAAACTTGTTGCTCCTTGTTGCTTATAAGCTTTCATTTCTTTATGTTCTTTGGTTCGAATGAGCTTTGATAAAGAAGTTATGGATTGATCTCCCAATGTTTCACATAAAAAACAATCAAAGCTGTTAAGTTTGAAGACATAATAATTAGACCCACGATTCTGTCTTTTCTTTTATTTGCTTACTTATGTTTAGTTAACATAGTTTGATCACAAGGGTTATGTGTTTCTTGTTAAATAAGTTAACTTTTTTTTTAATTATTAAGTTTGATCCAATTTAGACTATAGATTCTACAACAGAAAAGAAGTGAGTTTGATTGATTTAGTATGTGACGATTCTTATAATATCTTATAAACTGCAGGGAACAGTGAAAGGTTTCTTGATCCTCTAAGAACTCGAAGAGGATTCATTCAAAAAGGTTGCTTTAGATGGAACAATCAGAAATTGATCTTACAATGCTTCCTAGCCTTAGCTTTTGTGGGAGTCACTTATTCAACAACTCAACCAGACATCGAAGGTATACTTATATATCAGCCTTTTGTTTTATAAATCAAATGATCTTTATGGTATTGACTGGTAATTACTTCTTGTTTCATTTGCTAGGAGGAGCTTTGTTGCAGCTCAGAGATTCACTTAATGATTCGAGCAACCGTCTAAAATGGACACGCGATTTTGTGAGCCCTTGCTATAGTTGGTCTTATGTCACATGCAGAGGCCAGAGTGTTGTGGCTCTGTAAGTAGTACTCTTAAGATCACTTCTCAACTTTTTGTTACCAAGATTTTGCATTATGTTGAAAACTTCTTTTGTATCAATCTGTAGAAATCTTGCCTCAAACGGATTCACAGGAACACTCTCTCCAGCTATTAGAAAACTGAAGTTCTTGGTTACTTTGTAAGAGATCACAAACCATTTCCTATACAAGATTCTATTTTAGGTTCCATTAACCATAATATCGTTCTTGATGCCAGTTTATATGTATGCAGAGAGCTACAGAACAATAGTTTATATGGTGCTTTACCAGATGATCTTGGGAAAATGGTTAATCTACAGACTTTAAACCTATCTATGAACAGTTTCAGCGGCTCGATACCCGCAAGCTGGAGTCAGCTCTCGAATTTAAAGCACTTGTAAGTCCATACAAAACTCTCTCTATGAACCATCTTTGACATGTGACTCTTTTGAGATCTTTTGGCTAACATCAAACAATGTAATTTGATTCACAGGGATCTCTCATCAAATAATTTAACAGGAAGCATCCCAACACAGTTCTTCTCAATCCCAACATTCGAGTATAAAATCTACTTTTTTCACCTGAATCTAGTTTTAGTTTAGTCACAGTGACTTCTCAATACTAAAACTACCTTTGTGATTTTTTCTTCAGTTTTTCAGGAACTAATCTCATATGTGGTAAAAGCTTGAATCAGCCTTGTTCTTCGAGTTCTCGTCTTCCAGGTTCTTGATTCTGTCTTCTTCATCCAACTCACATACAAACAGAACAGGCATAACTCTTAGTATCTTTATGTGCAGTCACATCCTCCAAGAAGAAGCTAAGAGACATCACTTTAACTGCAAGTTGTGTTGCTTCTATAATCTTGTTTCTTGGAGCTATTGTTATGTACCATCATCATCGCCTCCGTAGAACCAAATACGACATCTTTTTCGACGTAGCTGGTAAATAATTAAAACTACATATACTTATATAGTCAAACATCTCATTAGATCATTACGAACTCTTAATCCAAAATCCTTTTCCTTTGAACAATGCAGGTGAAGATGACAGGAAGATTTCCTTTGGACAGCTTAGAAGATTCTCTTTACGTGAAATACAGCTCGCAACAGATAGTTTCAACGAGAGCAATTTGATAGGACAAGGAGGATTTGGTAAAGTATACAGAGGTTTGCTTCCAGACAAAACAAAAGTTGCAGTGAAACGCCTTGCGGATTACTTCAGTCCTGGTGGAGAAGCTGCTTTCCAAAGAGAGATTCAGCTCATAAGTGTTGCGGTTCATAAGAATCTCTTACGCCTTATTGGCTTCTGCACAACTTCCTCTGAGAGAATCCTTGTTTATCCATACATGGAAAATCTTAGTGTTGCATATCGACTAAGAGGTATTATATTTTTCATACTTAGTTTCTCTATAACTCCTCAACCAAATAACAGAATTGTGTAATGTGTTTTGTGCATGTGACATTGTATAGATTTAAAAGCGGGAGAAGAAGGGTTAGATTGGCCAACAAGGAAGCGTGTAGCTTTTGGTTCAGCTCACGGTTTAGAGTATCTACACGAACATTGTAACCCTAAGATCATACACCGTGATCTCAAGGCTGCAAACATACTTTTAGACAACAATTTCGAGCCTGTTCTTGGGGACTTCGGTTTAGCTAAGCTTGTGGACACATCACTGACTCATGTCACAACTCAAGTCCGTGGCACAATGGGTCACATCGCACCAGAGTATCTCTGCACAGGAAAATCATCTGAGAAAACTGATGTTTTTGGTTACGGTATAACACTTCTTGAGCTCGTTACTGGTCAGCGAGCAATCGATTTCTCACGCTTGGAAGAAGAGGAAAATATTCTCTTGCTTGATCATGTAAGACTCTTTGACTACTCTTATAAAAAAGGTTCCTTCTGTATGAAAAGACTGAAACTATTAGCTTTTTTGTATGAAACAGATAAAGAAGTTGCTAAGAGAACAGAGACTTAGAGACATTGTCGATAGCAACTTGACTACATATGATTCAAAAGAAGTTGAAACCATAGTTCAAGTGGCTCTTCTCTGCACACAAGGGGCACCAGAAGATAGACCAGCGATGTCTGAAGTAGTGAAGATGCTTCAAGGGACTGGTGGTTTGGCTGAGAAATGGACTGAATGGGAACAACTTGAAGAAGTTAGGAACAAAGAAGCGTTATTGCTTCCGACTTTGCCTGCTACTTGGGATGAAGAAGAAACCACCGTTGATCAAGAATCTATCCGATTATCAACAGCAAGATGAAGGAGAAACAGAAAGAGAGATCTTTGAAAGCAAACTTTGCATTATAGAAGATAAAACTTAGAAAAGTATTTTAAGCTGCTAATTGTATTGAAACAGGTGGGGAAACACAACCTAATTTGTGTAATAGATCGTGTGATTATACATAGTATAACATATAGTTGTGTTTTGTATATATATATATGAATTGGATACTGTAGTAAAATAATGATGATCATTGTTGTTTCGTTATGGTGACAGTGCATTATAATTCGCTCTGTTTTTAGAGCTTACTCTGTTTTTCCAAAAATGATATTACGTCGTCGTTTCACGCAAAGTAAGTTAAAAATAGAATTGTGACCCAGTCTTCCAAATTTGGTTGATTTCTCAATTTTACCGTTGACTTTTTATTCATACATTTTTCCCCAAAATATAACATTGCTTGATATTCAAAATAGGCTATAAGTAAAAACGAACAAAAAAATAAAGTTACGTGTTTATTAGGCTAAATAATGTTTGATTATAAAATAGAGAATGGTTTTTTTTTTCCACTTTCTCATGTAATAACCTAGTGATTATATTGGAAGGGATAATAGTATTTAAATACAGTGTGACAGAACAAAAGAAAACAAATCTATCTCTGGCTTACATTTTTCCTTATGACATGGATTCAGAATTTAAGAGTTCATAACAGCAGAACTTTCATGGATTAGGACTTATTCTTGAACTCTGATGTTAGAAAAAAAAAAAAAAAACACACACACACAAATTCAAAAAAAGAAAATATATAGAAAAGTGTTGGTGTTGTTGTACTTGTACCTTTGTGTGCGTTTAATGAAGAAGGTGGTGGTGGAGAGGCAAGAACTGGGGACCGGAGAAAACAGACGTAAGCAGTCAGTCAGTGAAAAAGAGAGCACCCTTTTTTCCTTCTAAAGTCCCTCGTAAACCGGGCTGTTTTTCTCGGTTCTTGGTGCTTGGTTTCCGCTGACACCGACATGTCCGGTTCCCAGGTGGTAACTTTGCTTTCCACCGTCCGATTCATCTATAAACCAACGTTCCAGATCTTGATTTCCTTTTTTATCTCTTTGGTTTCTTGTGACGTGTTCTTCAGTATTTTCTCCTGAGCCTCTCAGACGTTACCCTAAATAAACCCAAATGGGAGAAAATTGAAGTCAAAATTTTAAATAAGCAATCAATATAGGGAGAAAAACGTTACAAGCTATATATGTGTGTCTACCATATATGATTTGCATCATGTTGAAAATATTGCAAGCATTATATGATTAAACATGATTCAAAATAGTAGAAAGAGTAAATATATAAACTTGATTTAACACAATCTTGTTACTAATGACAACCTATATCATCGCAAAGTCAGTCATTTAATTTATACCACCACCAGTATACATGAATAGGTCAAAGAACCTTAGAAACGTAAAAGAAAACAACTACTCTGATTTATAACTAAAAAAGACAAAAAATTTAGTAAAGTTGTTGAGATGTAGCCAAAAGTAATAATAAGGTAATAATAAATCGGAACCAAGGTACTTGTCTTGCATTCAATACTATGTATGTGTATGCACATTTTTACCGTTATGTATGTGTATAAATATGCACATTGAAGTTCAGAAAATATATAATTTTAAAAAAAAAAATCCTATAGCTATATAGCATGTAACCTTTGATTCTATCTAGAGAAATTATAACAAAATTGGTCAAAACTACTATTACTTTGTAATATGGTAAGAACGAATTACTACATGCTCTAAAGATTGATATAGATATATTACAACATGTGCAGGTATGGTTTCGGAGACTTGACAGAGATTTTAAAGAAGAGGAAGATTGCTGTTGGCCTCGGAAATGACTGATATTAAATATACACAAGAAACAATTAAAGACAATTTTTTTGAAAAAAGGAGATTGAATTAAGTCATGGAAATGGTTTGAACTTTGGATGTACTAACTCGGAGTATGTCGGATTTTACCACTCTGGATTACACTGTAAATTTCTATTTTAGGTAACCCTACACAAACCAAATAAAGACAATAACCAAAATTAACCTAAAACTGTTAAACCAAAATTACTAAATCAATGTAAGAAAATGCAAAAGATAAATCTAGGGCTTAGATCTTTTGTCCTCTCTATAAATAGAAGAAACCACTTCTTTTCTCTGTCACATGCTTCTTTCTTCTTCTTCTTCTTAGATAAAGTTGCTCAGTCTTTTCTTCTTCAGCTTCTTCTTATTGTTAAGCGATTTAGGGTTTAGAGGAATGTTGTTTGGCTCGAGGTCATGGAGAGTCATTCTTTAACGAAACACCAAAACTCTAAATGATTCTCGGACCAGGCTTCATTCCCCTCAACCTATTTTATCGCATTTTGTCTCAAAGTCTTTTCCCATGTTTCAGAAGCTTTTATTGATGACCATGTAACAGAGTTTATATAGCTAGAATTATGTACATTAGAATATATATATATGCACTATTGATTTCCTCTTCACTGTTTCCTTTTTTTTGTTTACTTTGAAGAGTTTCCAACCTTTTTTTTTTTGTTTGTACGCAGATTTTGTGTAGCCGTTCTTTATACTGGAAAACAAAAACAAAAGAAATCTGGATCTATGCATGCAAATCTTGTTTTTACACACTTCCAGTCCCAGAGATGTTTTATTTTACTTCTGATATGTATTAATTTTGGAAACAACAATCTGTTAAGGCATCTTGGAGTTGGGAGGATATATAAGTAAGATTGAGGGAGTACTATGTACCTGTGGATTCACGAATTGTTCGCTTTTCACATCTTTGAGTTTCGGTTTATGATTTTATTTTCCAACATTTTTATCAGTACAGCCATTGACCTATATATTATCTATATAATTGAGGTGAAAAAGGAAGAGAAAAACAAGGGTTAAACCAATTGAGCAAGAGAAACCTTTGCACGTGAATGATATGGAAAGGATGGTTTTCCTCAAATATTTAATAAAAGTCTCGTCAAGTTGGAATGCTATTACACACGTAACTGGAAACCAATCATTTTGGGGTGTTACATACTATACAACATATCAATTTGAAAGACAAAAAGAAAAAGAAAAAAAGAGTTTAAATTCATAGATTGTGATTGATTGTTATTTTTCATGAAAAGATCATGTAAGAAAGAGAGGGCGAGATTGGACGTGATTTGCGAGGGTATATGAAATAGTGCTATTTTCTTCATCAGGATGTGTTAAATAGTTTTACATAGACTCGAGCAGTAAATTAGAGTTTCAAAAAGTTGGTAAGCTATTCTGTATGAGCAAAACTTAACTTAAATTGTAAGATTAGTCAAAGTATATATTTGACTTATTTTTCCCATGATGACTGTTGGTTTTTTTTTTTAGGTCAAAGGTTTTTTTGATCCACGAAGACTTGTAATTTTTGTTTTTAACATCCCATGAAGACTTAATTAAAAGAACAATCAGTTAGAAGATACTAATAAGAATGGAAATCTTTTTTTTTCGAAGCAAACTCTTTCTCTTAAATAGTCGTAGCCGAATCAGACAGAAATTGTAATGCGAAGCAGAGCCTACAACAAACCATTCCTTTTGTTCTTAAGATTATTTCACTTTTCAGATTAAGACTCCCTAAAGCTCCTCTGATTCTATGCAGATTGCAGGAAAAAAAAATGAGCGGCTGACGAATCAAGATATTGGGCTTGTTCGTTTGGCTGCCGCGGGTACCTGCGGCTGCGGGAGACGTAAGTATGGTTGTTCGTTTGCTTGCCGCAAGTACCTGCGTTATGACGCTGCGGCAAACGCTGCGACCTGCGTCTAATATTTTTAAAGCGGTTAAAAACATAAACGTTGCCACTGCCGCAGCCGCCAGCGTCAACCAAACGAACAAGCCCAATATTTAGAAGAATGAATATCTAAATTTATATAAATAACCTCAACTTATTTATAAGGAAAATAAAACGTTGTTTACCTAAACGGTGTCGTTGTTGTCCGACGAACCAACGTTGCTTTTCAGACACGAAAGCAAAATATTATATGCAATCGGTTGGTTACTTATTTCGTTCGACTCCATTACTCGTATCTCTTTACTTCTTCTTCTTATTCTTCACTCTGTCTGCAAATCACTTTCTTCTTCTTTTTTCTTGTTCGTTTTTCTTCCTGAATCACATTTTGATGGAGCCCGACAACGTAGAGCGTAATCTTCAATCTCTGAGAAGATTGTACAGTCTTCTCGAATCAAATGCAAGGAATGAATACGTTCCCGAGTCATATAAGGTAATTTTACTTTCTCATCAATATCTCATCTTCAACATCAGAATCATATTTCTATATCATCGAGTAAATCTAACATTATGGTTATTCACAGATAGATGAGAACACTCAGTTTCTGTTAAAGAGGTTGCTCGATTTTGCCTCCCATGAACTTTTAGTTACACAATCACAGGCAAGTAACCGTCAGTTTTTATATCGAGTAAAATTTTTACTTATGAACCAACTTTTGTATCCTTGTTTCTCAGTTTTGGTAACTTTTTGTTACAGATACTTCCAACAGAACTAATTTTGTTTCCTAGAATGGATCTTCACGGACCAAGACCGCCGAATGTGGCGCCACCTGCGATGTCGTCTCGGATCAACGGCTCTCACACTACGCCAAGTGGTAAACTATTAGAGATGAAAGGATCGTTTAAGCGAGATCCGAGAGTTAATCTGGTTCAAAGCAGTCCTAGTAAGGGTGGTGTAACAAAAGATGTCGCTAACGCAATCGAACAAATCGATATACAGCTTTCAGCTTTGAGTTTTGTTACTAGCCGTATGGGTTCTGATGATAGAACAGGTTCTTGCAAGTCCTCTGTAATTCCTCCCATTGAAGATCGGAGACAAAACTTTCAAGCTCTTACGTCTGGTGCAGTAGTAAAAAGCAATTACATGCCAAGGAGTCGGACTAGTGTGAATAGTGGTGAAGAGGTAACAGTTGGAAGCCATGATAATGATCAGTTTGTTCGGCTTACGTCAGGACCGCAGCCGTTAACGCCGCTTGTTGTGAGTTCCATTGATTTCAAGAAGCCAAGTCAAAGTAACAGAACGTCACAAAAGATGACTAGTATGAAACCAACGTTGATGGATCAAGAAACAGAAACGTTTGACGATGACTCGTATGAAACAGATGGTGAACAAACTCAGTCTGGGACAAGTTATGAGTCGGAAGACGAAGAAGTTTCAAATGATCAAGAATCAGATGGTGAAACAGGTTCAATATCTGGATCAAACTGGGAAACTCAAGCAGAGAGTGACACTGATTCTAAGTCAGAATCATTATATCCATCACAGAGTGATGAACCTGACTCTGAAGACAGCGCTTCTCCTCCGGCTAGAAACAGAGATACTTCAAAAAAGAAGATAAATGCAATGGGGATGTTGAAGAGATTAAAGAATAAGATAGGAAAAGTAATCCATCATCATCACCATCACCACCATCATCATCATCACCTCGACAAGAATAAGCCATCAGCTTCGAAGAGTACATTTCACCAAAAGCATATAGAGAAACCAGATGAGAAGAGAGGGACGACGTCAAAATCTAGAGGTCTTCTTACTACACATACGCATCATAGAGGAGGACTTACTACACATACACTAATGGATGTATGGAAGAGACACAGAAAGAACACGAAGAAACCAAAGCATGATACGCTGCAGAGTCATGCCAAGAGAACACCGTGGTTGAAAAACTTGAAGAAGCGTCACGGTGGTGGTTTGAAGATTCCCAAAAGAGGACGTGTGAAGTTTGGAAAAACACATTATTTGACCAGAAATATTCAAGACCATGATGAAAAATAGTAGCGGTTATTACATATCAAAACAGTTGTAAATCATTCAAGTTGATAGTTTCATATATCCTAAATCTTTTGTTATATCTTTTTAAGAAGCCTTGTTAAGAGAAAAATCACTTAGCTCTTCCACAAGAGAGGCAGTATCATCACAGCACATCTCACACTCCGTAGCAAGCCAAGTGTTCCCATACGTGCAACGATCACAATACCAGAAAGGACCAGCCCCGCCGTTGTAAGACATCACCTTCACATCGACCAAACCATCTTGCAAAGTTTTGATGAAATCATAAAAGTAGTTACCAATGTTGCTTGTGGCTCTAGGTATGGTATGCCTGAAGAAGCTACACTCTTTATAAGTAGTTGTAGTGAGGAAAACATCTTTTTGCTCTTGTAAAGTGTTCGAGTAGTTCTGAAGAGCGACGGTTGCATTTTCTTGAAGGTATCGTAGATACTCCTTCTTAGAGTTCTCATACTCTGTGTGGAAATAGTCATACACACAACACCATTTAAGCACTCGTCTGCATTGAACAATCAGCATCAGTCCTTGTCTTATAATCATAATGTCTTGCTCCTTCAAGTTACTTTGGTTCTTGATGTTGGATTCCTCAAAAGCTTCTAGATCAGATTTAGCTTGCTCCAGTAAATTCTGACACACGCCCCAGCGTTCCTCACATGAAACCCCCACGTCTGATTCAACACAGGATCCATACTTGTGGTCTTCCTTTGACCGCAAACACTTTGAACAGAAACTAAGCCTAATAAAAAGCAAGATAACACAAAAAAAAAAAGAGAGTAAGATGATAGAACAAAATCTAATTCTATGTAATTTGCAACAAAAATATAAATGTTTCATTAGGGTGAAACCTGCAGATACAAGTCAAGAACTGTGGCGTTATTGTAGACTCCACAGGACAAAGACAATGAGGGCAAGTCATTATCTTGGTATTGATATTGATGGAGGGAAGGCTAAAAGATTCATCTGATAGATTCTTTTTGTCCCTACACAACCAATCAGAAGCGTTGTTGCATGTCACTGGTCTGTGTGACTCAAGCTTGCATCTCCAACAAAAGATATGACCACAGAGACACACCACGTTTAAGCTATAGTCATCACCATCGTCATGATTCTCCTGGTGAAACTCAATGACGTAATTGCAATCCGTTGCAGGACACTCTTTGATCATCAAGACCTTGTTTCCTTCAATGTAAGATCTCAGAACGTACCTCTCGTACATCTCTTGATCACTTAGAGTTAGTTTCTCGATCGTGTCCGGTCCAACCGCAGATCGACAGTTTTCATCAGGACAAGAGATTGCAGTTTGGACTGTCTCCACAGAGTAAAAGTGCTTCTCAAGATACTCTGTCCAATATGTTGTGCCGAACTTGTGAGAACAAAACGGCGTGGAGATTAGATCACCATCATCGTTATTATCATCATCAGCAGCAGCATCATCATCCTCAAACTCATAAGCATCAGTCTCAAAGCTAATCTCGCTACATGAATCTAGGTTAGTATCAATTACAACTGGTTTCAGACCTGAAACCGTCAACGATTTCTCCTTGTTTTCACTCAAACGCTCTGAAACACGAAGCGAGTCCCATCGGAGAGACATGAGGAGTACGGTCGCATCGGACTTTGAAACCAAGAAGATTTCGGAGATGTCATTGATCTGTTTCTTCATCTTCTCGCTAACTTCATCTCTCGTTAGAACAGAGTAGGGTCTCTCTCGATCGTAATCCATATGTTTTCTAGAATAACAAAAATCAGAAAGACAAAATCGACAAAGATAAAACTTGTAAGGAAAAGGGTTAGAGAGGCTTACGAGTAGCTTGCGACTGAAACAACAAAATCTAATCAAAGGTGAGGAGAAGAGTTATCGTCCTTTACTGTCTCTCTAGGTTTTTTTTTTTTTTTTGCCTCTTGTCTCCTTTGGGAATATCGGAGTTATACTGTTTTTTTTTTTTTTTTTTTGCTAATTCAGTTTTACATTTGGCCCATTGGACCTTAATCTTGCTTTAAAAAGATGGTAATCTATATTTTAATTACAATATCTAAAGGTTATATTTGGGTCTACTTTATCTTGATTTTTTTTTTTCTTTTTCTTTATTGGAATAACCTATAAATAAGATTGTTATTATTATTATTTTTGGGTAAAAGAAATAAGTTTATTAATTCAACATTATGTAGATTTAGGTATACATAACGTTGAATTAATCCTAATTTAGGGTGTTACATAATTAAGTACAGTATGATCAATATCATTTAGGCATTTACTAAATAGTTATGTATCACCAAATAGACATTTGGCGCGAAATTTATTTTTTAGTATATATATTTGAAAATTATTTATTAACATTGAATTTCTACAAAGAAAAAAGAATCGATTAATTTATGGTATTTTAGAAGTTAAAAACTTATCATAGTATTGGAAGATCAAATTTCTAGTTTTTATTCTACTTTTTTAATCATACGTTTTGGAGCAAATATTTTTATATATACTTGAAAATTATTTAGTAACATTGAATTTATACAAAGTTAAAAATAATTTATACAAAGTTAAAAATAATTAATTTATAATTTTTAGTGGTTATTTTGTTATCGTATAAAAAACTCAAATTTCTAGTATACTTTATACTATTTCAATCATGATTTTGGTTCGAAATTAAAACTTTAAGTACAAAATGGTTAGTAATAAATATTTGGTGCGAATTTAGTTTTTACATACATAGAAGTTATTTAGTAACATTAAATTTTTACAAAGTTAAAGGAACCAGGGTTTAAAATGGAGAGTAGGAGATGGTAATAGAATCAGAATCTGGCAGGACCAAAATCCTCCTCGACCAGCTAGAGGTCTAAATCATAATGCTACTAATCAACTCACGGTTTCAGGTCTTATGAAGCCAGGATCCAGAGGATGGAATGAGGAAGAGTTGCAAAAAGTCATCCACCCCAAAGATATCCCAATAATTAAGCGTATAAGGCCAAGGATGACAACTGCTCCTGACAAACCCACTTGGATCTTCACCAATAATGGCCAATATATAGTCAAATTAGGTTCTCATCAACTCACAAAACACTTATCAAGCCAATCCTCTGAGTCTATAGTAATAAATTCACTATGTACGTAAGTCTATTTGGAAACTATCGGCTCCTTTTAAAATAAAACACTTTTGGTGGAAAGCGCTGCACAATGCCCTTCCAGTTGGAGAAGCTCTTATTCATAGGCATCTCAAGACCTTGCCAGAATGTAGTTTATGCGGTGTGGACGTATATAATTATTGTTGGGAACAAGAGATGGAACATACCTGATATAATTCTCCAAGATCTCCTAGACTACAATTTATGGAAAGAAGCACAAAGCCCAACTCACTGTCAAGATATGAAAGGGAATGATCAGAATAAGGTTCCTACATCCAATGGCCATGTAGTAAGTCCCTCTCATATTACTTCTTATCGATGTTGTACAGATGCCTCTTGGATAAACCCCAAATCATAGAGCAGGAATTGGCTGGACGCTCCATGATTCACAAGGAAACTACGTTCTCAAGGGGTCATCCTCTATAGAACCTACCTGCTCAATAGGTACTAAAAGAGGCGATGATCCAAATGAAGAAGCTGAGCTATCAGAATCTCACTGTCACGTACTATAAATATTTGGAATATGTAATTCCACATAGAAGAAATTCTCCGGGTCCTAGAGATATATAGGGACATCTGGAAGATATCCTCATAATGGTCAATGATGTCCACATATTCAAGTTCATACCAAAGACAGCAAATAGCTTGGCAGACAACTTAGCTAAGGAAGCGAGACAAAATCTCTTGGATTCTGTAAATGTATGTTTTATGTAACTGATTAACTCTCATGTATTTGCTAATTACTTAATGAAATTGTTGGCCGACAAAAAAAAAAAATATATATGATCAAAAACTTCTCATGATATTAATAAAATATATTTTGTGTATTATTCATACGATTTTAATCACGATGCCTAACTAGAAATGTTTTCAATGTTAAGAACATGATGTTTTATAAGTTTTGAACATTAGCTTGAAATCCTCGCTTATTATTAAAAAAAATAGATTAATGCATTTCATAAAAGAACAACTTGTCCCTTAAGTAAATTCAGATATGGTCAATAGTCTAATTACAGTCAGGCGCATCAAGTTGTTTGTTCTCGATATAAGATCTCAGAAGATAATTCTCGTACATCTCTTGATCATGTACTCCTAGTTTCTCAACCGTTAGTCGTCCAACCGCAGCTCTACAATCTTGATCAGGGCATGAGATTATGGTTAGGTTTTCCTCACGAGAGTAGTAATTTTTTACAAGATATTCTCTCCAACAAGTTTTGCAGAATTTGTGAGAACAAAAAGGCGTGGAGATGAAAGGATAATCATAATCATCATCTTCATCTTCGACATGTTCAACTCTACCATCACCCTCATCCTCACCCTCGCCCTTTCCCTCGCCCTCACCTTTGACATCTTCAACATCAACCTGATCACCCTCACCTTCGACATCTTCAACATCACCATCACCCTCACCCTCATCCTCAACCTCACCCTCGCCCTCGGCTTCTCCCGCACCCTCATCCTCACCCTCACCCTTGCCCTCGCCTTCTCCCGCACCCTCATCCTCGCCATCACCCTCACTTTCGAATTTTACAACATCAGTATCACCCTCACCCTTGTCCTTACCATCTTCCTTACTCTTCTCATCGTCATCATCATCATCATCACCATCACTATCATCATCATCACTATCATCATCATCATCACTATACATATAAAATTCATCTTCAGTCTTAGAACAAATACCACAAGATGAAACAGAGAAATCTTGATTCGAATCAATCAAAGTTGGTTCCAAACAACCAATTTCCGTATAGAATTCATTCCCTTTTTGAACAAAACCCTCTATAACATGTTTCGACTCCCATCCGTGATGCATGAGGACTACGGTCGGTTCATTTTGCCGTAAGCATATGGTGCGAGAGATGGCATTGATTAGGTTCTTCATCTCTTCCTTCATTTCATCTCTCGAGTAAGGTCTTTGTTGATCGTTCTCCATTGGTTGCTTGAGAATAACAAAAATCAGAAAGAGAAATCAGTAAATTAAAAAAAAAAAAAAAAAGAGAAAAATAAATTTATAAAGAATATGAATAAGGCTTACTAGTAGCTTGCACCTAATACAACAAAATTGAATCGAAGGTAAAGAAGATTTCCAACTCTCTTCTTATGGGGATTGTGAGTTACAAACTTCTTATGTTTGCACTACTATTTATAGTTTGGTAACCCAATTTTTTATTAGGAAAGTGGTCCCATTAGACCTTATCTTGCTAGAAAATGGTGATTTATATTAACTACAATATCTAAGAACTTTATGTTTAGGTCTAGGTTGATTTTGTTTTTTTTTTAGTTACAACCTATAGATAGTTTATTTCATTCAACATTATGTTTCCCAATAGGCAATAGTTGTTGCAAATTAAATTTGGAAAAAGACATTATTTTCCAAAAATAGTCAAGAACATATAAAAACTAGTCTCAAAAGTAGATGTATGTATATTATATGTTACAAATAGTCAATATAAATTTATAGAGGAAAATAATTGTAATAAAGACATAACACCTTTAAAGAAAATAATTATAAAAACTTAGGTTGCAAGTTTTAAGTTTCCTAAATCTTTTTATATATATATATTTAAGAAACTTAATTAAGGAGGTGTGAATTCGACTAAGTATTTTAAAATAGCTCATTCTTTTTGTCAAATCCCCTATTATTGGATTCATTATATAATAATGTCTTCTCAAATTTATTCTTATTGAATTTAGAATCTACTTCATATATTCATATTAATTCAAAATCTGATATATTGAATAAATAACTTAGAAAGTATATAATTAGATGATAATCCGCCATGTGTGCACAATATAAAAGAGACATTTGTGAATTTATTCAAAACAGGATTAGTTACAAAGTATATAATTATTTTTCTTATATGAGTTTCTATTGAAATAAGAAGATTATATGAATATATATAGGGATTTATAATCTAATTTATAATTGTAACATTTTTACATGTAATGATTTTGGTATTTTTTTTGTTTTTAAAACAGAAACAATGGTTATAGTGTCTATTTGATTTCTTAAAGATAAATTAGGTGATGACTTGAGCTATGCACGGGGTAAACCATTGCTAACTTGTTATGGCATGGCAAAAGAAAATATCAAAATTTTGAACCTTATTCTTCGACAAATTCGAATTGAAATGAGAGAGAAAAGAAATTAAACTCTCCACAAACGAATTAGAAACCCTACTCAGGTTCATATGGTCCTCTCAATTTTTGTTTAAACTCCCACGCACTTTTCTGCGATCTCTTCCGACCAATTTCACAGTTTTACGAATTTGCTGTGAGTACTATGGTCTAGACGTACGTTGTTAGGAGAAGTTTCAACGAGTTGTGTATGATTGGTTCTGGAGATTCTAAACTAGATGAAGTAAAAATAAATAAAAAGTGAGACCAATTCGGTAGTAACGTCTTCAGAGTTGAGACCATACCAATTAGCAATTACTAGAATATCTATCAAACTAATAAAAAAAAACCACTTGAATTAAACTAAAATTAAAATCAAGCAAAACACCAATTCGGAAATCTTAAAACCAGCTGTAGCTTTAGTTCATTACATCTCCAAAAGATAAATGATCACTTAGCTCCGGAGGAGCTGCGGAATCGTCACAACACACTTGACACTTCTTATGGAACCAAGTGTTCCCATAAGTGCAGCGATCGCAGAACCAAAAAAGACCACCATAGTCGTCGTAGGCCTTCACCTTCACATCGTCCAAACCCTCTTGTAAAGTCTTGATGAAATGATAAAAATAGTTACCAAGGTCGCTTGTCTCCACAGATACCTTATGCTTCACGCAACAAAACTCTTCAGAAGTATCTGACAAGGCTCTTTCTTTTTCCTCCTTTAGAGTATTTGATTAACTGTCGACAACTGAGGTCGCGTTAGCTTGCAAGAATCGTAGGTACTCCCTCTTAGAGGTCTCATACTCCGCGTGGTAGTAATCGTACACACAGCTCCACTGAATGACTTGCCTACATTGAAGAACCAGCATTAGCCCTTCTCTTATAATCGTAATGTCTTTCTCGGTCAAGTAACTCGGTTTCTCGATGATAGATTCCTCAAAATCTTTTAGATCGGATTTAGCTTTCTCCACTAAAACCTCACACGACTTCCAGTGTTCCACACAAGAATCATCCCCTTCTGCTTCTCTCTGGACTGCCCTCTGTAAATTACAGAAATTATATAATCTTGATGCCGTTTTGTGTTCTTCCTCTGAGTCCATACACCTCCAGCAGAAACGACCACTAATAAAAACAAAAAACAAAAAAACACAGATTAGTATGATAAATACTTCAAAACAGAGAAATCTAATTAACTGCGATTAGGAAAATAGAAGTTTTTACCCGCAGGTACAAGTCACGAACAGGGAGTACTGTTCACCATACAGGTCCACAGAACGATAACAATGAGGGCAGCAAGTCTTTGTGATGGTTATTCTGGAGGGAGAGAGAACCACATTTTTCCTTTTTGGAATCGAGGAGAGCTTCGATGACTTATCATCTGATATCTTCGATAAGATCTTCAAATCTTTACACAACCAATCAGAAGCGTTGTTGCAGGTCACTGATCTGTGTGAATCAAGCATGCATCTCCAGCAGAAGATATGACCACAGAGACACACCACGTTTAAGCTACAATCTTCCTCACCATCACCATCATTGTTCTCCTTCTGAAACGCAATGAGGTATCTGCAAGCCCATGCAGGACACTTTTTGATATCCAATACCTTGTTTCCCTCACGGTAAGATTTTATAATATACTTCTTGTACATATGTTGATCAGGTACGGGTAGTTTCTCAATGGTGTCCGGTCCAACAGCAGCTTGACAAGCTTGACGAGGACAAGAGATAGCAGTTTGGTTGTTTTTCTCAGCAGGATAGTAAAACTTCTTAAGATAGTTTCCCCAACAAGCTGTACAAAACTTGTGAGAACAAAAGGGCGTGGAGACTAGATCACCATCAACCTCATTCGGAGTCTTGAAGCAAACCCCACAGAGAACATGAGATAATTCTCCATTGGGATCAGGGTCAACTGATCTCAAACCTGATTCCCACAAAGCTTTCTCCTTGTTTTCAACCAAACAATCTGAAACCTTCATCGAGTCCCATCGGTGATGCTTGAGAAGTACGATAGCATCGGATTCTGATATCGAGAAAACTCCAGAAATATCATCGATCTGTTTCGTCATCTTTTCCCTAACTTCATCTTTCCTCAGAACATGATACGGACTCTTTTGATCCTTCTCCATGCTTTTTGCCTGTTGACAAAAAAATTATGAGAAACACAAATCAGTGACTTAACAAAGAGAGATGCATAAATTTGTAAAGAGGAATAGAGTTGAAAGGCTTACTGGTGGTAGCTTGCGCCTCAATCAACAAAAGAATCGAAGGTGATCAGAGTTATCGTTCTTCGCTTAATTTTTTGCTTTCTCTCTAATCGTCTCTAGATGATCTGCAGCTTCGACTTTTTAGGGTTTTCTTTACTTTTTTTACTCGCCTATGGAGAATATATATATACTAGTAGTCATTCCGTGCTACGCACGGATTTAGTTTACATTGTTTTTAGATATTTTTTTCTAATTTTTTTTATCATCGACATCTTTTTTTTTTACCTCAAAACACCATATCTTATTAAGTCGGTTCAAATAGGATAGCCTGGCGAGCTAACCATTCTGGAACCTGGGAATTTACATAGGAAAAGAAAGATCATCGTGTTTGAGCCGCTTTTGCAAGACGGACAACACAGACATTGTTCAATCTAGGTATACATCCAATACAAAATATAGAAAACCTCCTTTGATAAGACTGAAAAGAATCTAATTCCGAAGTAAACGCTGGCCAATCTTTTGACTCATCTATGACACTTAAAAATCTCTTGATAATCTGTCTCAAAATGAACCATATCATATCCCAGAGAGAGATCACTTTACATGGCCCATCATAGAAAGAGAGCATTTTCATTGAAAACCTAAAACGACAACTAAATTAAAACAGAGGGAATATTTTATTGTTATAGGAGTCACATAAAATTTGTGAAAGTTATAGATATGCATTCATTACATATTAATATATTTTTCTATTTGTAATATTTCTAAATACTATTATTAATCATTCATTGCATTACTATAAATATTATGAGAGTTACGAAAATGAAAGTTAATTAGTACAACATATGGGATTGATGAGACGTAATAGAAAATTTAATAAAAAAGTGTAAGGTTTATAAAAATACATTATTGTGAATTAATAACTAAAATTGTCTATTGTTTTATATATATTCAAAAGTTATATATTATAAATATAGATCTATGAACGGGCATCTTAGCTAATCAAATCATGAATTTAAATATATATTCACTTCTCTCTTTAAACAGAAATATATACCGTTATCTCTTTATGAAAATAATATATTCAATTCTCATTTAGTTATTTAGATATTATATATTAAAATATACTTTAGTTTAATTTAAATGGATTGAAAATGAAATAAAATAATATAATATCAAGATCATGTGAATTATTTATATTAAAGTGTGAAAATAAAACAGCCAATTATTACTCGACATTATCCTATACAACCCAAATATATATATTATAATCATATATCCTTAAACTATTTAATCATCAAATTATTTGTTAAGCAAAAATTTTATTATGTAAATTCAGTTGAATAAATTTGTTACACTAAAAATTAAAAGAAACAAAATGACACTTGTGAAAGAAGAGAACATCAAATGACAATCTTTTGCAGCTTTTCAAGTGAAAACTTTACTTTATTATTAGATGATATAATATAGTAAGATTTCTTTCAACTCTTACTCTAAGAATATGACGCCTGTCGCCTAACATCATTATATATTAAAATTCTTTTAAAATCAAATACACATGACATTATTTATTTTATTTTATAAATATCTTAAAATGATTGCGTCAATCATCAAAAGATGAACAATAGAGAAAATAATTTATATTTTTGGAAAAAATATTCAAGAATTAATAAGACAATATTTCTTCTAAAGTTAGGAACTTCCCGAAAATGGATGATCCGAACAACGATAATATTGTTACGGGTGTTTTGTTGTTCGTTGGAGATTGAATCGATGATAGAATAGAAAGTAAATGTTTTAGTTTTCACAATAGTCTGAAAGAGGATGTGTTTGTATGGTAATAGGTTGTTTTTAGAAAACTAAACTTTATAAAAATATTTGAGCCTTTAAGAAGGCAAAGGGATTGAAATCAAATATTAATGATCATAGATTCACAAGTATTTCAAAATAATAAGTTTTAAAATGAGAAATAATATAAACAAAAATGAAAATTGAGGAAAATAGTGGGTATAAGGCAATGCATAAAAGATGGTATGATTTCAAATCAAAATATAACTGATTATGTTCATAATTATGTCGGTTTGGGTTTACAAATGAGATGTTAGGGTTTAGATTTTACAATTAGAACGAAATTATATGTCGGTTTGGGTTTACAAATGAGATGGTTAGGGTTTAGATTTTACAATTAGAATGAAATTATATGTCGGTTTGGATTTATAAAAGAACGGTTTAAATTTTAAATTTTGTAATAATGTATACATATTTTATTTCCTTATTTTATAAGGAGGTGAATGAATAGGTTCACCCCTAGGGGTGAACCCAAGTATTGTCCATTAACTATAGTGTAGACCTAATTAACTACAGATCCATAAAACCAAAAAAAAAAAAAAACCTATCTACATTTTCTTCATTCTTTAATTAGAAACATATGCAACTCCCAAGAATCTAAAGCCACCTTATATCAGTCAGTCGTTGGTTTCATCTTGGAACTATATACCAACATTTAATTAAATTTATAGGTTTGAATTCTTGGGTTTAATTTCTGTGTTTGAATCTTCTATAATTTTTACGGACACAAACGGAATCAAATTTAAGTAAGATGGTAGGTAGGTATTATTTAAGTAAATTAGTTAAATTTTTCTTAAGAAAATTGTTTATATAAAATTAAAATTTTGAGCTTACTTTCTGGAAAATTACGTAAGAATATGAGATGGTTTTGATCTATCTATAATTATTTTGTTCTATTCTCACTAATTATTTCAAACGTTATGGTATTTTTGAATTACATAAAATTTAGAAGTTTTCATATTAGGAATTTCAGAATAATTTTGTTCTAATTATAAACTATAAATCCTAACCATCTCATTTGTAAACCCAAACCGACATATAATTTTGTTCTAATTGTAAAATCTAAACCCTATCCATCTCATTTGTAAACCCAAACCGACATATAATTTTATTCTAATTGTAAAATCTAAATCCTAACCACCTCATTTGTAAACCCAAACCGACATAATTTTGTTTTACTTTTAAAATCTAAACCCTAATTGTCATTTATAAACTCAAACCGATATATAACCTCGTTTAATTGTAAAATCTAAACCAAGTCAATATTTAACTTTCCTTAAATAAAAGTATACAGAATTTGTTTCCTTAATTTGTTTTGCTTAGTTTTGATATATTTTTAAATAAAATATTAGATAGAACAATCTGATTGGTTGAAAGAGGAGGAGGTGAATACAAAGATTCACCCCAAAGGTTCAACTTTTGCTAAGGGGTGAACCTAAGTATTTTTCATAGTTAATTATGTCCAAACAAAAAAATACAGGTGTCAGAAATATAGTAAGCCAAATGTCATCTCCTTAGCAAAAGTTGAGAAAAACCTTCTCATATTATATAAGATATATCGAATTGTAAAACTACCAAAAGTACTCTGTTTTTGCTAAACCGTCTTATAATTCAGCTTTTTTTCCTTTTTTAAATAGAAGTTAGGCCCATTGGATACAAATTTAATTGTGATATATACAAATTAAAATTTTGCTCCTATAAAAAAATTAAACCTCTAAAGTAAAGGGGATGTATTGAACTTGGTATTTTAGGAGATTTATGGGATTTTAATATTTTGGAATTTTGAGAAATTTGAGTATAATTTTAAGAGATTTGGTTATTAAATTTGGGATTTTAGGATTTGGTGAGATTTGGATTTTAAGATTTGTTGAGATTTGATTATTGAATTTTAGGTGATTTTGATATTTTTTTAAAAAAATATCACACTTTTTTTTTTTTTATGTAATTGATATTTGCTCCTTCAAAGGTATGATGTAAGTGAAGTAAAATCTCCTTCACCTTTAGAGCAAATCCATTGGTCATCTTAGTTTGGAGTGTCTCAAAGTTTTTTTTCTAATATATATATATATATTATTTTATTATTTAATTAAATTTATTGTCTATGACCAGTAAAAATAAGACAGCTGGACGTTTTTTTCTCATCCCCATCTCTTGAGTGTCTCTGCAGAGACATTTGATATGAAGATTTAATCTTCTCTCTCCTTATTTTTATTTTTTATTATTATTATTTTCTGATATCCATCCCCACAGTATGTGGGATGGGAATGCTCTTAAAGGAGCAAAATCACTTACATCACTTTTTTAACTAAGTCATATTTGCTCCTTCAAATGTGTGATATAAGTCATATTTTTTAACTAAAAATGTTAGAAAAGTCTCCTAGAATCACATTCAATAGATTTTTTATAAAAAATTGTGATTTTTTGAATAACAGTAGATTTGAGGTGAGATTTATAAATTATTGATTGAATAACAAGAGATTATAACAGTAGATTTGAGGTGATATTTTTATCAATTTCATATCCAATAACATAGGATTTCAGGTGACTTTTAAAAATCACCAGTTAAATAACAGACAATTTAAAAATACTCCAAAATCTTCTAAAATACCAAGTTTGATACATCCCCTAAATGTTGTAATTTGGTGAGACTTCAAATACTGTAACACGTTCTTACAAGAAAAAGTAAAATTGCACCATCTCTAATCAGCCGATCTCAAATCTGCTTATAAACATTGAAGCTCCCCCACGTATTTGAGCAGCTTAGAATCTTTCCATTTATCTCTGTTTACTGATAAATCTCATTAAAAAAAAAAAGATTAGCCATGTTTTCACCTTAAAGACATGGATAGATCATGGCACCAAAAGCGAGTTCTTTGTCTCCATAAACCAAGCATCTTAAAATCTTATTGTGAAAATCCCTACACAGTTTTGGTTGTATCTCGACTGTGTAAATTAAAGGCAAAGGGATTTTAATCTCTATAATGATCCAAAATTAATCAAGAGCGTGTAAATAAAAAGATCAGTGTTATTCTGATGAGTAATGATGATGTGATCTCATTGCTCATGTAGATGCACGTCACTTCTTGTTCTGTTTTTCTTTTGTCCAATTCGGTTTATACAGTGATACAAGTATCTTCAGGGGTTTCAGTTCTTGAGAACAAAACTAGTATAGAGCGAGGAATGGAACAACACAAGTACACAACTACAGGATCACATCTTTTTCCATGGAGTCTGAGGACATAAGAACCATGAAGGTAGAAGAAACGTTGTACTGACACTGTAACTCATTCTACAACAAGCTTTCCTGTATTTAGAATCCACCAAACTTGGCACTTACATTACTGTGTTTAGACCCTAGGCAAAACTGTAACTCTGCACTTGAACGTATATATAATCTTAAAACACTTCCCCCCTGCAGTTTCCTGCATATGTCTCCTTCAGTTTCTCTTTAGAGAATCCACTGTTTCCTTTAATGAGGATGTGATCCCACTGGTCATGCAAATTCATGATAAAAGACAACAACAGAACCACATTTTCTCTTCTGCAGTTTGAGAACATAAGAGGCCATAAAGGTAGAAAGAAACGTTGCCTATCACAAAGCATTGTAACAGTGAACAACTATTAAGAAAGAAAAAACAAAATCAATTTCGACTTTAAAATTTGGTAGTCCAATACAAAAACCTCCTAAAACAGAACGAAAGAAAGAAAAAAAAGAATCATAAGAACTTAAATAGCAAGGTTCTTCCTCTCTCCTAAAATCTTTTGTTTATCTTTTCAGAAACCTAATAAAGAGATGAATCACTTAGCTCGTCTGCATTAGATGCAGGATCATCATAGGACACATCAGATGCAGTATCATCACAGTACATATTAGCTGCAGTAGGATCACAGGACACATTGGTTGCAGTAGGATCAACGCACATGATACACTTCTTGCTGAACCAAGAGTTCCCATAAGTGCAGCGATCACACAACCAATAAGGACCACCATAGTTGTCGTATGACTTGGCCTTCACCTCGACCAAACCATCTCGCAAAGTGTTGACGAAATGGTAAAAGTAGTTCCCAATGTTGCTTATGTCAGTGGATAACTTGACCCTCTCGCAACCAAGAGTTTTGGCCCTGTCTGCTTCCTTCTTTACAGTCTCTGAGAAACTCTGGACAAGGGTAGCCGCGTGATCTTTCAGGAATCGCAGGTACTCTCTCTTGGCCATATCACAATCTGTGTGGAGATAGTCGTACACACAGATCCATTTAAGAAACTGTCTGCACTGAACAATGAGCATGAGTCCTTCTCTTATTACCTTGATGTCTTGCTCCTCCTTCAACTCAGTCGGTTCGAAAGCTTCTAGCTCGGATTTAGCTAGCGCCAGTGAAATCTGACTCGCATCCCAGAGATCCAAACACGAAATCCCTGGTCCTGCTCTGCTCTCAAGTTTTGTAGCAACACAGGCTCCAAATACGTGACCGTCAGCTGGCCGCAAACACCTCCAACAGAATTGACCACTAAAAATCAAGAAAGAAAAAAAAAACACAAATTAGTATGATCAAACTTATTTGCGAATTGCAAAATTTAGGGTGAAATTAACCTGCAGGCACAAGTTACGATATTGCTCCATCCAAAACTACGAAACTGCACATGCCGAAAGCAATGAGGGCAAGTCTTCGTGTTCTTGTCCACCCAGGAGAGGCTCGATGATATGTTTGATTCTTCTAATAAGTTCTTCAAGTCTCTAGACAACCAATCATTAGCGTTGTTGCAGGTCACTGGTCTGTGTGACTCAAGCTTGCATCTCCAACAGAAGACATGACCACAGAGACACACCACGTTTAAGCTATGCTCGTCATCTTCTTTCTCCAGATCAAACTCAACCTCGAAATCGCAGTTCAGTGCAGGACACTGTTTGATCTTCAATACACCGTTCTCCTCACGGTAAGATCTCAGAACATACTTCTTGTACATCTCTTGATCACGTAAGGTCAGTTTCTCAACTGTGTCCGGTCCAACCACAGACCGACAACCTCGATGAGGACAAGGGATCGCAGTTTTGTTTTCCTCCACAGAGAAGAAGCACTTCTCGAGATACTCGCTCCAGCAACTTTTGCAGAACGTGTGAGCACAAAAGGGCGTGGAGATCAAATCAACATCAACATCATCAACTTTACCCTCACCAGAAAACTCATAAAACTCACCACCAATCTTAGAGCAAATCCCACAAGAGACAACAACATCATCATCAGATGATGAATCAAGATTCGAATCAAGTACTGCAACTGATTTCAAACCTGATTCAGTCAACAGCTTCTCCTTGTCTTCCCCCAAACGATCTGAAACATAAAGCGAGTCCCATCGGAGACGCATGAGGAGTACGGTCGCATCGGACTTTGACATCAAGAAAATTCCAGAGATATCATCGATCTGTTTCTTCATCTTTTCTTCAACTTCATCTCTCGTTAGAACAGAGTACGGTCTCTCTCCATCGTTCTCCATGCGGTTGCTTTTGAGATTCAAGAAAATTCAATGGATTAACAAAAGAAGAAAAAAAACTGAAAAAGGTTATAAAGGATTGAGAAATAGGGTTAAGGCTTTATTACTGATGATGATAGCTTTCGCCTTAAGCAACAACAAAACTTGACGCCGAAGGTAAAAAAGAGAATATTGTCTATTGCGTTCTGTAACTGTGAGAGAGAGATTTCTTATATCTAAATCTCTAGGGTTTTCCTTTTTTTTTTTCCTTTGGAGATATCGAATTGTATATCTTCTACACTAATTATCAGCTCTTTTTTTTTTTAATTAATAATAAAGTTGGCCTGGAAATTTTCTAAATTTTTTTTAATATATATTTAATTAACAATAGCCAATAATGGTTCTCGTTGATTTTTTCTTTCTTTTTTTGCAGCTTAATACTAATTCAACATTATTATGATTCTTTATTTTTCTTAATGATTAAATAAATTTGTTAAAAAGTAGATATAATTAAAAGCAAAAACTAACCAAATCTAAAAGTCAGTCATTAAAAAATAGTATGTTAAAAGTTACCAATATTTTTGACTTAATAATTAAAATTTGTTTTTTGTTTTGACTTGGTGAACAATCTAATAATGCATGTGGTGGTATTAGACTTTTTATATATATATATATAACAAAGTAATGCGATTGGTTGGTTTAACATGCAAGTGACGTCACAAGATTTAACCAAAAGGGTAAAATGGTAAAATCAATAGAATAAGCACAATGGCATGAGAAGAGCCAACGCCGACGAACCCGTGGCTCGCACGTCGTATTGCAACTTGCAGCAGTGTGGTGCAGCAGCGAGGAAAAGGCACGTTTTGTTGCGTGTTTTAGCCCAAATCCCGCCTTTTGCTTTTCACCTTTCGTTATAAAAAGTGGTTTGTGTTGTTTCCTCTCTCTCTTTCTCTCTCTCTCTCTCTCTCTCTTTTTTCTCCTCTCTCTCGCTGTCTCTTGAGGAGGAGAAAAAAAAGAACACAAAAAAAAAATATTGGAGAAATAAATAATTTACTGGTTCTTGGAGATTCTAGGGTTTTTTTTTTTCAATCCGCCTTCCTGATCTCCGTTCGTTTTTTCAATTCGATTTCGATTTCGATTCTCACCTGGTACGGATTTTGAATTTCTAAGTTAGGATTCGCGTCAGATCTGCGATTTTTTGTTTTTCGATCTCGATTCCTATGATGAACTTGTTCTGTGTATCTCCTAATTGCTTGATCTCGTTTCGTTTTTGGTGTTTTAAATAGACGAATTCTGGATTAGACTGTTCAATGTGGAATTGAGAACAGAACAAAGTTGAATTGGCACGAAATTGCGTTTCATGTTTAGCTTTAGAAAATATATTAATCGTTACGGTGTTTTTGATTTGTGGTGTCATCTCTTGCAGGTTTCTTGAAGAAGGCCTAAAAAGCTCATAAGTTAATAATAGGAATGTTGCAATGATGGAAGTGGGGTTTTCTCTGATTCAGTGGTTGATCAGTTCTGGTGCTGACAGTCCTTTCATATTTGGATGGCTTGTAACTGGATCTTTTGGGATTCTAGCAGTTATCTACACATTTCTCAAATGGCAAAAAAACACTTCTTTAAATTGGGTTAAAGCTGCTGCTAGAGAGAAGAAGAAAGTTTGGAAAAGACTAAGAGTTCCACTTTCTCATCATCAATGGACTGATGATTATGGTTATGGTCCTCAACCATCCACTTGCTGTGTTTGTCTCTACTCTCTTGTTCCTGCTCAGAACGTTTCTAACAAGGCAGCATTGACTATCCCTGTCCACCGTTGTGCTGTTTGCGGTGTTGCAGCTCACTTTTATTGCTCTGGCTCTGCTGCGAAAGACTGTAAATGTGTTGCACAGGCTGGATCTGACCATGTTCGACATCATTGGTCAGAGCGATGGGTTAATATGGATGATAATGCTGATATGACTGCTTTTTGCTTTTATTGTGATGAACCGTGTGGTATTCCTTTTATTGAAGCTTCACCAATGTGGCACTGTCTTTGGTGTCAGCGGCTTATACATGTTAAGTGTCACATGATTATGTCTAAGGAATCTGGTGACGCTTGTTATCTTGGCTCTCTCAGAAGGGTTATCCTTTCTCCAGTACATGTTAAAGTCAATGAAGCAAATGGTGTCGATGGAGTACTGAGTACTATTAGAAACGAGTTGGCATCTATACGAGGGCAGGTGAGAAGAAAGCGCCACAGGGGAAAAAATGGGAATGGCCAATCTTTGAATGGTAAGCTATTGGAGGATTCAGCCAGCAATCCAGTGAAAACTGTTGTTAATGGGATTGTTGTGAAGAAACTACGCAGAGATCGGAGCATAGATTGCTTAAAGAAGGTCTCGGACATGTCTAATGCTAAGGGATTGCAAAATGGTTTAGGTGGGCACAAACAAAATAAACCTCCTGCTTTTAATCTAATGAAGAAGTTTTCCTTGGTTGATATGCCCCCAGATGCAAGACCGCTTTTGGTCTTTATTAATGCCAAAAGCGGAGGTCAACTCGGTCCTTTTCTTCATAGGAGACTTAACATGCTATTGAATCCAGTCCAGGTACCAAATAAGCTTCTTTTTTCTTTCAGAAATCCACTATAGATATTGTACAAAGTATGTCAGTAGCTAGTGATGGCTTTGATATTTTTAAAGTGCCTTCCAATTTTATCTTCTTGTGTTGTTAATGACGTTTACAAGATTGTTTACTTTTGAACATATTGAATCTATTGGGTATAATGTCAGTAAGTGATCATTGCTTCGTGAATGACAGGTCTTTGAACTTGGCTCTTGTCAAGGGCCAGACGCTGGTTTAGACCTATATAGCAAAGTGAAGTACTTTAGAGTTTTGGTATGTGGGGGTGATGGAACAGTTGCTTGGGTGCTTGATGCCATCGAGAAGCGCAATTTCGAATCCCCTCCACCTGTTGCAATTCTTCCATTGGGCACAGGAAATGATCTATCTAGAGTTTTGCAGTGGGGAAGAGGAATTTCAGTAGTTGATGGACAAGGAAGTTTAAGAACGTTTTTGCAAGACATTGATCATGCTGCAGTTACAATGTTGGATCGATGGAGTGTTAAAATTGCAGAAGACGGCACAGAAAAATTTCCAGCAAGAGAAGGCCACAAGTATATGATGAATTACTTAGGTACATTACTGAAGCATTCTATGTTTTGGTCCCTGTAATGGATCATGAAAAATAGCTGACCTTTCCTTTGTTTAGGTATCGGGTGCGACGCCAAAGTTGCATATGAATTTCATATGATGCGTCAAGAATGTCCTGAGAAGTTTTGTAGTCAGGTACTGCTATTGTGTTCTTTTTACCTGCAACATATATTGAGTGTTATTATCTTTTGTGGTGTCGGAATTGTGGCTCAACCCGATAAGCAACTTATTTCAATAAAAGATATATCTGATATATTTATCATGTTTCTTATGCAGTTTGTAAATAAATTACGATATGCTAAAGAAGGTGCGAGGGATATCATGGATAGAGCATGTGCCGATCTACCATGGCAAGTTTGGCTTGAAGTTGATGGACAAGACATTGAGATTCCCAAGGTATCTTTGTCAAATGGAATTAGTCCTTCATTCCCTCTCTTGTGTGATGTATCCTTACAGGATTTGTCCGTATCACTGTCCTCAATGGTGTGCCTTTTTGTTCTTTGCTAAATCGAAACCCAACCACTATTAGCTAAAAACTGAGCAGGAGAGATAGCTTTTGATTTTCTGGATTTGGGATAGACATTATCAAAATGGCTAACAGTATTGTTGTTGTCTTTAGAAACTGATGTGTCTACTTTGTTTTTCCTTTCAGGATTCAGAGGGTCTAATAGTACTAAACATTGGAAGCTATATGGGCGGAGTGGATCTTTGGCAAAATGACTATGAACACGATGATAACTTTACCATTCAGTGTATGCATGACAAAACGCTAGAGGTGGTATGTGTCCGTGGAGCATGGCACCTTGGCAAACTACAGGTCTAGTCTCAATTTGAGTTGCTCCTACTCTTTTTTCTGATACGTTTTCAAACCCAAAAATGTATTACCATCATTCATTTCTATTCAACGTGAGGCTAAAAGAGTTAATTGAATTGATTCAATAACTTTATAACGTTTTGATTGTCCCTTACAGGTTGGTCTGTCTCAGGCTAGGAGGTTAGCACAGGGAAATGTCATAAGAATACATGTTTCTAGTCCTTTCCCTGTTCAAATAGATGGAGAACCGTTTATTCAGCAACCTGGCTGCTTGGAGATAACTCACCACGGTCAGGTATATCCTTTCGCTCTCATCAATCGGCAAAACCTTAAGACCAATCGTACACAGGAAAAACTTGTTTTGAAAACATTAACCACAAATTGTATGTAGTAGTAGCTGGTAGGGATAAACACTTGTTTTTCTTTTGGAAATGATGATGATGATTATCTAAAGGGTTGGGTTTGTGTGCAGGTGTTTATGCTAAGAAGAGCATCAGATGAACCACGAGGGCATGCTGCAGCCATAATGAATGAGGTGTTACTGGATGCAGAATGCAAAGGAGTTATAAATGCATCTCAAAAGAAAGTACTTCTACAACAAATGGCTCTCCATCTCTCCTAGAAAGAAAAAAAAATACAAATCAACCTCTCACCAAATTTTGCTAACAAGAAGAAGAGTTTAACTTACAATCTTGTCTTACCCACTAGAAAGCCAGCCACGGGTAAGAGATTTTTTTGTCTTTTTAGCCTTAATTTTTGGTTTCTTTTTTTTTTTCCTTTGGTGTTTGTGAAGAGTGTCAATTGTATAGAGTGTGCCCATACCAAAGCCACTGAGATTGGCGTCAAAATGTGTTAGCTAGAGAAAAAAACTTGGATTATATATACATACACTGGTTAGTTCTAGGGTAATACAAAAGCCACTAAAGAAGAATACAAAGGCTTAATTTACCCATCTCCGTTTTTCTGATATGAGATTTGTGTTATTAACATTAATACGCTCCATGTGTTATATTCGATTCAAGTACTTGTATTTCTAGACCCACCGCCTAAAATGCCAGACCCTTGGCCTACATTACATTGTCTCATTGTTTCTCTTTCTCAATCAAAAGAAAAAAATTACCTTTTTACTATAAACTTAAGGTTGCTGTTTATGAATTAGCATGTTCTATTTTTGAAAACATGTTACACCAAACACGGAATAAAGTGTTTGGGGAATCAATGGTATTTTTTCGCCAAAACTTGCTAAAATCTTGCATTTAACTATCGTAGATATTGGGCAGGCTTATCTAGTGCAATTAACATAATTGGGTGCAATACTAAAAATATCTTAGGAATAGGTGGTGGTAGGCATCCATCATCTTACTGTTTTATTAGCCTTTAAACACACAAATACGTAAGGATCTGATGCGTTAATGCTAGTACAATTGCAATGCACTTAGTGGTAATTTATCATATTTCATATATCCTGAAAATTGAAGAAATAAAACAGCTCATTTTCTTTCAAAGAAAAAGAAACAAAAAAAAAATATCTACAGAAAGAAACAAAATAATTTTTAAATGTCAGAGCAAAAAAAAAAAAAAATAACAAGAAAAAATAAGAGCCAAAAAGAGACATGTCATTAAATTTACAATATTATCCGGATAGCAGGGTTTTTGATTTTAGTTTACACAATAAAAATCTATAAATGCTTGGATCTGTAATTTTTAGGAAATTAATCAAATTTTCTTTTAATTCTTGCTAGATTATATGAACTCTTTAATAGAAGGTTTTAATAAGAGAATAAAATTTGCTTATTTTCAGTTTTCACTTTCCAAACTATTTGAAGAAAGAAAAATAAAAACGGCTATATCTTCTACATGAAGTCAAGATTTTTTTCCCCACAAAATCAACTAAACCATAAATTCACAAAAAATAAAAATTCAATCCAAAATTTATTAGTTTATATCATTATCTTTTTCCTTTGGTTCTCTTTTTTAATATGTGAAAATCTGGACAGTTTTTATTTCTTTCGTCTTTATAAATAAAAACGTTATTGTATAGAAGCAAAAAAAAAATAAAAAATAAAAAGAATCTAAAAACCACTCAGCTCTCCGCACCATGTGAAAGGTTGGTGTAGTGGCAAGAACTCCTTTCGAATCTGAACGCTTAAACTCCTCATCAGATACATACATACGAGCATTTTCCCAGAAAAAATTCCCCCATTATTCGAGCAAACCCAGATAATGAAGAGAGATTGCGTTTTCTAAAGTCTCTAACTTTTTCTCAATTCCTCCAGAACTTTTTTTCCTGAGGTTTGTTTGTTTACTCTAAACCCTTTTTAGATTCAATGTTTTATTAACCCAGAATGTTCAAATCTTGCTTCAGATTCGCACTTGTTTGATCTCTCATTTTAACAGATCTTTTTAGTCTTTGTTTGATCTCGTGACTTTGTTCTCTGTTTTTAGTCGGTGACCCATGAGTTCATGAGAGAACAAAAAAATTTGTCCTTTTTAATTTTATTTTGAGTTGCTGTTCATTCAAATCAATGGTGGGAATTTGGTGGAGAGCTTATAAAAAAAAGGATTTAATGGTTTGCTTAATTTTGCTTCTGTTAAATATAATTTAGATTAATGGCTGCTTTAATCTTAACTTGTTGTGGTTAAAAAATATTGGAGTGAGGGCTGCTTAATGCTGCTGTAGTGTGTAATGGCTGCTTAAAATCTGCTTGTGGTTAAAAAATTAGTGTAATGGCTGCTTTTTAATCTGCTTATGTATATTTGTATATTTTTATACACTTACTAGTGGTTTCTTGTGTTTGGCTTTGGTGCTATCTTTCCTGCTCAGTTACAACCTGAAACATGATGTTATTGTTTTCAGACATCATTTTTGTCATTTCTTTTGTTCACTTTCTTTTTGTTTTCGATTTGATCTCAGCAGGTTTTTTGACTCTTCTGACATCGAAAGGTTGAGTGGATCCATGATCTTATTGATCTGACATCGAAAGGTTGAGTGGATCCATGATCTAATTGATTATATATGATGCATTCTTTTCACATTCCTACTATAAAAGCCTTATATTACTTGACCACTATATCAGGATCTAGCTGCTTCAGTTTATATATTGTCCCTTTTACATGTAAGCTTTGGTTTCATTTATATATATACAAATATATATATATATATATATATATATTGTTTGTTTAAAGTCATATGTTCCGTAAGCTTGTTCCTACTTTCATAGTTTCATGTTGAGAATCTGATGTTTTATGTTTATGACGTCTTTTTTTATGTTTTCCCTGCTGCAGGAGCTCGTTTGAAAGAATGCAAAGTAGACCATCTCTCTCTACAGATTGTTTCACTTTCAACGTGATATTAGAGTACAATACTAGATTTAGTGAGGTCCTTTGTTTTATTGGATCTTGAGTTTTCTCTTGTCTAAATGGGAAGACCTTTCTATTGTCCATAAGTTGAACGTATAATTTTCATCTAGTGAATTTCTTTGGTCTTTGTGTGAAGAAATAGAACTTTTCTTTTTTTTCGGGTTTGATGGGTAAAGAGAATCAGTTGGAGACAACAAATTGTGGAGTCAATGATCACGATTGTCCACCCGTCAAGAACGAAGAACCAGCTGCTGAAGCGCGTTACAGTACAGACAGTGACTCAGGTTTACCAGCTTGTCGTGTATGCCATTCTGCAGAATCTGACAGACGAGGAGATGCTGCTTTAGGGTTTCTTGGGATTACTCCTCCGGTTCCAGAAGCTCGTAAAAGCAATGCAGAAGAAACCACTGATGATGTTAGCAAAGCTACAGAGACTGAGCTGAAGAATTCTGTCGTCAAAAGCAATGGAGGGGAATCAGGCTTCGTCGAAATAACAAGTCCTGATGGGGAAGTTTTCATTTGCACAAATGATATAGAAATGGGAATCCAGCAGCATCAGGATGCACTGCTTGAGCTTGGATGTTCCTGCAAAAACGAGCTTGCTTTGGTACACTATGCTTGTGCACTCAAATGGTTTCTCAACCACGGATCCACCGTGTGTGAAATCTGTGGACATCCTGCAGAGAATATAAAGACTGCTGATTTCAACAAAGTGGTCATTGCCTTGAGAGATTACACGGCACCAGACCTTGTGTTACCTGTGAATACAGATTCAACCATAGATTCAGATGAAGTTGCTACCATTCGAAGGCAACGACTTAGTGAGATATCATCATGGTTTGGTCCCCATTCCCTGAACAACAACAACAACAACAACAATAGTTCTGTTGCGGCTTCTCAGGTTATGCCCGAACAACCTTTAGGTGTTGTCAACTTTGATATCTTGCCTATGGAAAGCCGTGCAACTAAATGGGCTGTGGAAGGTACCGGGATCCTACTTGCTACAGGGTTACTCACTGTTACTTTGGTCTGGCTCATTGCCCCTCGTGTTGGAAAGGTATGCAATCTAACTAAACGTGTGTCTCTCTGACTGGTATATTGGTAGTCTTAACGGTACTTTAATTTGTTATTGACGCAGAAAACTGCTAGGAGCGGACTTCACATCCTTCTTGGTGGTCTCTGTGCTTTAACAATAGTCATCTTCTTCAGATTTGTAAGTAAAAATCTCTCGAGTAATTAATGTCTTCAATCTGATAGAATTGTAATTCCTACGTCATACTAATCCTTAAACTTTGAAAACAGGTTGTGCTCACTAGAATCAGGTATGGTCCTGCACGCTACTGGGCAATCCTATTCATCTTCTGGTTTCTTGTGTTTGGTATTTGGGCTTCTCGTTCGAATGCTTCTCACAGTAGCCCTTGAATTCATCATCATCCTCTTCTTCTTCCACTCTCTGTCTCTCTGTCTCTCTCTCTCTCCATGCGTAAGTCTGTGTACTTCTCTTGGAGAAAAAAAGTGTACATTGCTTCATCATATATATAAGAAAAACAAGCTCATGCTTCATTGAATACGATGAATATATATATATATATATATATATATATATATATATATATATGATTCATAATGGTTACATTTACTTTTACAGTTCCTCTGTACCTAACTTTGTGAAACTAAACCAAAAAAAAATCGAAACTTGCTGATGAGAGAGTGTGATTCACCCCACAATTACGCAGAATCTGTTAAGTTGGTTAAGTCTCTGAAATCCAACAACCCGATTCCGTAATTGTATGACCCGATTTGGTTTTCCGGGTCAGGAATCCGACACGGCGCGGTGGTCGTCGATTACTCTTGAAAAAGCTTCAATTTTTTTCATAATTCAGCCCTGAGGAGGAGCAAAACTCATCCAGTTCAAGAACGGTTTTTGCTCCTCGGGCGAGTCGTCGTCCTGAAACGGAGCTGCGAAATCGGAACTGTACGGAAACTGAGGGACAAAAGCGTCATTCTGCAATAACTCGATGGAGCCACCACCACCACCACCACCAAACATGGACTTATTATCATCAAACGCGTTTAACGCATCATCGAGCTCAAACCACTTAGGCTCGCTCTGAACTTCCCAATGATCAGAACACGTGACGTCCGGTGAAATCACGTGACTTGAACACCTCGAATCTGACGTAGTCATCATCATCATCGCCGTCGGTTTCTCCTCCGCCGGTAAATACTTCTCCATTGTTCCTTTCTTATTGTAAATCCGACATAAAACCCAATCATCAAGCTGCAACATCAACAAATCATCATCATCAATTCATCATCATCAATTCATCATCATCAATTCATCATGATAAAAAAAAAAAAGCTTACTCGCAAGTTGTTCTTCTTGTTGTTGGTAGTAGAAGAAGCAGATCGATCAACATTAGCGAGACGATACTCGTGCATAATCCAATTCGTTTTAATCCCTTTAGGAGCTTTCCCCGCGTAGAAGACTAATGCTTTCTTAATCCCTAACGTCTTCGGTTTACCAATCGGTTTATCAGCTCCTGTAGCTTTCCAATAACCGGTTCCAGCTGCCCGGTTTGGTCTTGAACCGTTTGGGTATTTCCGGTCTCTATGTGAGAAAAAGTACCACTCTTTCTCACCATACAACGCCATTTCTGCAAAATCAAAATCAAAAATCAAAAACCGGAGCTGATAAACAGATAGGTAAACCGATAGGTAAACCGAGTGTGGATTGAGATTATTATTATTATTATTAACCTGGAAGCTCCCATGGATTGAATTTGTAAAGATCAATCTCTGCGACAACCGGAACACTAATCGGCTCCGATGCACATCTCCGACAAAGATAGAACTTAACTAACTCTTCATCCGTCGGATGAAATCGGAATCCCGCCGGTAAATTCAACTCCGCCTTCATTTTTTGTTTTTGTTTTATTATAAACCTTTGATCGGATGTTTTTGTGGTTTTATTTCGAAGATTGAAATCGAGGAGAAGAGAGCAAAGGTCTATGGAGCTTTTATAAAGCGAGAGAAGAGAGGTTCAATGAACCACACGTGTGTAGTCTTCCTTTAGACACGTGTTGATATTACCCCGAGCCGTTTTGTTTTTTCAACGTTGACCGCGCAGCCAGCTTAGATGTACACGTGGTTTTTATTTATTGGCTGATCGACATACAGAGTATGGTGATGATGTCATTGCTTCCGTCATCTTGCACGAAACCTTTTTTGTGGTTGTGATCTAGTGCTTCTCGGTGTAGCGAAGCTTGTTTTCTGGGCCTCTGGCTAATTCGTGAAACTTTGACTTGTGAGTGGACTATGAATGTGTGAGAAGAGTAAATTACTGTGAGCTTATCCACAGATGATTTTTTTTTCGTCTCTTTCAAGTAATTGCGTACGTCACTGAAAATTGATGACGTCATCTTAGTCGCACGACGGCTTATGTAAAAAAAAGCTGAAAGATGCGATTAATCGACCGTCTCGTGGACCAACATTTGACAATTCCTTCCTTGAATATTTATCGCCCTGGGCGTTCGGCGGGTTCGGGTTATTCGGGTCGGTTTATTCGGTTTAGAGAAAATTCGGTTTTTGAAAAATTCTGCTGAATTGAACCGAAATTGAATTCGGTTCGGGTCAATCGGTACTCGGTTTGTTCGGGTCGGTTATTAGATTTTAAATCAGTTTCGAATTTAAACCGAATGTTTTCTAATTCGGTTAATTCTAACCGAATAAACAAAAAAGTTAAGATAATGGACTAAATTTACAAAAAAAAGTTTACAACCCACCAAAATAACAATGGACCTCATATACCCGGCCCAAAACAAATTAAATCAATCTGAAAACAAGTCCAATAGTTACAAGTCCAAATGGACAGATCCATTAGGGTTTTCCAAAAAGGATAATGTGCATCGGCGATCTATGACGGCGAGCTGAGCTGAGACGGCAAAGATGGACAGTTCTTGGGCATGCATTTTTTTCCCTACCATCACGAAAATCAACTACATCAACCAGTATAACTAAAATCATCAAACAGCAAAAAACAACAATTTCGATCTCATAACAACGAAAATTGAAAAGTTTAATAAAGGATGGATGTATCTATTTAGCACTTACAACAACAAGAACACAAACACAACAAAGTAAAAAATCCAGAAGATTAATGGATAATCTCTGATTTGAAAGTTGAAACTCAAACCCTAGAGTTCTCCAAAACGGATATGAAATTATCAATAAATAGGAAGAGGTTACAGAGCAAAGAATCAAACCTAGAATCAATCAATTAATTACCAAGAAGAAGAGCTTACCCTTAAGAAATAGAAGAGATGAATTGATATTTCTCTCTCGGAATCGCAGGAGGTAGAGGTGAAGCAGAAGAGAAAGAAAATTAGGGTTAATGGTATAGGGTTAGGCTTATATATGTCTGCAGATTTTAATAAACCGATCGGTCCGATTACCGAACCGAACCGAACCGAAATCCGATTACCCGAAACAATTGCGCCGATCGGTTTAACTTACTCTCTTCGGTTTGTCCCGATAACCGAAAATTTCGGATTGTCCGGTTTGGTTTCTTCGGTTTATACCGAACGCCCAGGGTGAAATATTTATGTGTTTTTCTTGAATATTTTAAAAGGTGCAGATACAAAGATATTTATGCATATATATAATATATATGTTTTTAAAAAAATTGTATATGTTTTTTTTTTTTTTTTTTGAATTTAATGTTAAATTATATTCAAAAGAAAAATAAAACGTTTTTACAAATTGTATATGTTAACAAAAAACAAAAGTGTAGAGAAATATTTATGAACTAGAAAAAATACAAAAAAAAAAGTAATGTTTCAAGATGTTGGCAAATGGAGTCGAAATCAAAATTTACAGATACCGACATATGTTCGTGCTAACGGTTGTTTAAAATTTGAGAGACGTTAGGAATTAGAATCAAACAAAGTTCATTTAATGTATTTTAGTGAAATTTATATATGATTATGACAATTATAAAATATTATCTTATAAAAAAACTATAAATTATTTTTAAGGCATAATTTTTAGTTCAGATATACATTTTTTAAAAAAATATATAAAAATTAGTTGTGTTAACTAATCAAATCTTATTAAAAAATTATGAAATTAAGTCGACGTCCAAGCGAGGCGGATCGAACTGGTGACCTCGCATATTCTAAACCACTTTTTAGACCACCAAACAAACAAAACATTTTTAGAATCATGAATTAATTTTGTGTTTTCATATTTAATTGATCGTCACCACTTGTGTCTTTGTGTTTTTTTTTTAATTGTTTTCTCTTTCTATTTTTTCTCGTCATTTTCATTGTCAAATTTTCATAATAATTGTCATTGCTAGTTGAAAGCATATTAGTCTTATTTATAATGGTTCCTAGTCATTGTCTAAATTTTTCTAGCTGATGTGGAACGTTATACATATATATTTTATTTCTATATATTTTACCTTTTCCTTTTCCTAAAAAAATAATAATATAGAAAACTACTATATTTTCAAAAATGTTAATTAATGAGATGACTAATTTGGTTGTTTTAAATCTTATATGGATAACTTAGGAGCTTATAGCTTCTACTTTTATTTAATATAAAAAACTATTATATTTTTCAAAAATATTTATTAGTGAGATGCTAATCCATATTGGTTGTTTTAAATCTTATGTGGACAGCTGAAGTAGTTTTATAGCTTCTACTTTTATTTAGTATATATTTTACTGTTTTTTTTCTAAAAAATATAAATAATATAGAAAACTACTATATTTTATTTAATATATATAACTATTATAATTTCAAAAATGTTAATCAGTGAGATGATTAATCCATATTGGTTATTTTAAATCTTATGTGACAGCTTAAGAATCTTATAGCTTTTATGTACTTTTATTAGTATAGATTGTATATTACTATATTAACAAAAAACAAAAGGATTGAGAGATATTTATGAACTAGAAAAAAAGAAAAAAAAAAAAAGGTAATGCATCAAGACTTAAAAGCCCATATGAGCCGTAACGATATATATCTTACAACCCAATAGAAGACCCATATTATCTTAACGTGAAGGCTGTGCTCTTGGGTCCAAGTCTTGTCTTCCAAGTTCCAAATTCCAGTGTCGTATACGCTAAACCTCAATCATTACCTTTGTTTCGACTTTTTTCCCAAATTTTAATTTAACTTTCAGAGATTTTCTACAGGAACAAGGTAATTATTTTCTTCAACAGTTATTTTCTTTTCTAGTAGTGTGTTATTTAACATATTTTTTTTTTTTTTTTTTAAATGAGATTTTGGAAATTAAATCTTGTACTGTAAAACAAAATATATATTGGGAAAAAAATTGTATTCAACTTACTCATTTTAGTGTTGAATTGACCCAATTAGATTCAACATTATTCATTCACTGGATAAGAACTAGTAAGTTGATTATCTTTTTTTACTTTATAGTAAGTTAATATAGATAGGTAACTCCAACATAGAAAGGGTATTTAAGTAAATGAATAAGTTCGTAGAATCGTAAGACAAAGGCGAAAAGGCTTATATAAACACCTCAACAGAGGATCCAATCTCTTCCCAATTATTGCAAAAGTCAATCGATTCGTGTATATATATATATAGAAAAGGCTAGCTTCCACATCTCAAATCTCAAAAAGATTTTTTCAACGCTTACATATTTTAGTCACACTGTATTCAAATCATAAATCTTTCTTTGGATTTTTATACAATGCACCAATAGGTACACCCACATGCTTGATGTGTGTATATATATCACACAAACACACACACGTATTCGAACATTACTATCATCAGTAAGAGAGAGGAAGAAGATGGAGTTGGGTCGAGTCTTGGGGTTGTGTTTGATTCTTCTGGTTACGATTCTTGTATTCTCCGGCGGTGTTGCTACGGCGGCGAAAGGAGTAACGTATGATGGACGGTCTTTGATTATCGATGGACAGAGGAAACTTCTCTTCTCCGGTTCCATTCACTATCCTCGCAGCACACCCGAGGTAAATGTTTCCATCATTACATTAACTATAGATACATGTGATTAGTTAATGTGATGTTTGTCTAATGAACGTTTCTTGCAAACCTTTAACCCAAAAGAAAAAAACATTTTAGGCAAATATGGTTGGACCATAACCTTTTGTGTCATATCATCATCATCATCTATTGATGTAATATGACAAAAACTCCTCTATCAAAAGAAAACTAATATATACATATATGTGACACAAACCGTAGTTTAATTTTGGATATATATGAAACTAGTGTTTTGTTGATATAATATCTCAAACCATAACCATATAAAGATATGAAATCGTGGCTTTTTTTTGTATATTACTAACTTTTGTAACCGAATTCTGTTTTCACGAGTTTCTTTAAATTAATGAGAATTTGATTTCACTTTATTGTCATGTACTTTTTGTTGCGTGAGAAACTCAACTCTTATTTTCGCTATATTACAAACTTTTTTCTTTCGTAAAAATTAAGAAATGTCTTTTTCTTTTTGGGTTATATATACATTGGTTTATTTTCTTTATTAAAGTGTTAGCAAGGATCGGTTTTATTAACTAATCAGAAGTTCATAACGTGTGATATTCTATTAGCACACATTCATGATTTCATAACTTCATTCCTTCAAAATTTTGATTTATTTGAGCATTTTTAAACACCAACTTTTTTTTATTAATATTATTATTTTTCTTACATCTTACACGTCGCTATTTCTAGTTTTTAAAATTGTTGATTCATAAAGGCATCATTTATTTTAATCAGTAATTGCATTATTAAAATTCTCTAATTTTATGAAAATGAAAAAAATATATATTATCCAAAACGAAAAAGACATGCATTACGTAATGAAAACGGAATTGATCTGTCAAATATTAATTTTTAAATAGGTTATATTTTTTTTTGGTTCACAAGATTTGTTATAACTTCACTTTCAAGATTAAGACAGAGATATCATCCAAATCCAAACACACACAAACGCTTTGACTCCCTTGACTCTACCGATGATAGAAAACAGTCACGGGTCTCAAAACGACACAGTTTTTGGTTCTTTTTATGTTTTTCTTTCTAATTTTGTCAGAGATGTCTACTTCCTTAACACTCCTATAAAGTTACCGATTCCTTAATCATTTAAATTAAACACTGCTATTAATTAAATCGAAATACATCAATTAATAAAAACGTATTCATTCATTTTTCTGATCTAAAACTAATAACTAGACACAGATCCGTCGTCTGTGCTTCATTTAATGTTCTTCTCATGGTTTCGATAAAAAAACGAATAATTAAGTGAATAATTATACTAGTTTTAAATAAAAAGTCAAAATGTCAAAAAAAAAAAAAAACAATTGAAACTAAGCCAAATAACAATATTTTAATTAAATTACATGTGATGATGATCACTGATTATTTATGTGTCTTAGTACTAGTTACCATCATTTGGTCTTTGACAACTTTAACACAATCACGTGAACAAATCTCATTACATTAAAATCTCTAATCAATGGGATCCAAAGACAGCTAATTTTTATTATCATTTCAATTTTATATAAAGAATAGCGCGTTTTAACAAATAAAATGTAAATTTTGTATTTTCTTGTGCAGATGTGGCCATCTCTGATAAAAAAGACAAAGGAAGGAGGCATCGATGTGATCCAGACGTACGTTTTCTGGAACCTCCATGAGCCTAAGCTCGGTCAGGTCGGTTTCAATTTTTTTTTCTCTCAATACAAATGTTCATTTTCTTTTTTTAGTATATGGTTACGAAATTATAACATATCATTTTTTTTTGGAATTTAAATGAATTTTTGCAGTATGATTTTAGTGGAAGAAACGATTTGGTGAAGTTTATTAAAGAGATAAGATCGCAAGGTCTCTATGTCTGTCTACGTATTGGACCCTTCATCGAAGCCGAGTGGAACTACGGGTACGACTAATCAACTGACAATTATTATTGGTCTTTTCTATATTTTATGGTATAGTCAACGTATATGATTAATTACCGGTTTGGTTCTCTAGGGGATTGCCATTTTGGTTACGAGATGTACCCGGTATGGTATATCGAACCGACAACGAGCCCTTCAAGTTCCACATGCAAAAGTTCACAACTAAGATCGTGAATATGATGAAATCTGAGGGCTTATATGCTTCTCAGGGTGGTCCAATTATTCTCTCCCAGGTAGCTTTCTTCATCTGATTCAATGTCATCAAATCAAACACAATCAAACCAATAAGATTAGTTACTTACATTAACCGACCAATGCTTAGAAATACAACCCAATCATGACTTCAAAACCAGTGACTTTGAGCCGGTTCAATTGAGACACTTAACCAAGTAAAATCACAATCTAACAATGAATTTAGTAGGCCGCTAATCAATCTTTCGAGGAAGGTATCGTGTCTAATCAATCAATTACCATGATTGATTAGTCGGTGATTAGATGATAATTAATTGAACATTAGGTAGGGAGTAAATTGATTTTCTGTTGACTAATATTTTAACCGGATTGGTTAGAATCAGACGTCCTTGTGGATTTGATTTGGTTTAGAACTTCGGTTAACGTTTGTGAACTCAAATCAAACCGGACCTGGATCCGGTTAGCTTGTAATTATGATGTGAATATGTTGTGGTTTTTTAATCGTATAGATCGAGAACGAGTACAAAAACGTGATGGCGGCTTTTCATGAGAAAGGAGAAGCGTACGTCAAGTGGGCAGGACAAATGGCGGTCGGGCTTAAGACTGGAGTGCCATGGATCATGTGCAAGCAGCCTGATGCTCCTGATCCCGTCGTTAGTACCATACCCGTTTACTTAATATATCTAAGATCACTCTTTCTTATTTTGTTAAAAGATGGATGTTTTTAAATTTGTAGATCAATACATGCAACGGAATGACATGCGGTGAGACGTTTCCGGGACCAAACTCACCCAATAAGCCGAAAATGTGGACTGAGGACTGGACATCCTTGTAAGGGTTTACCTAATTGTGTCTAATTTTGATTTGTTTCCTTGTACAAAAAGTTAAGTAGTATATTTTTTGTGTGATGAAAAAAAAAGCTTTCAGGTTTATGGAGCAGAGCCTTATATTAGATCTGCTGAGGATATTGCTTTCCATGCAGCTCTTTTCATCGCCAAAAACGGAAGCTACGTCAACTATTACATGGTAAATAATAAGATCTTTATTAAATAATCGCAATAGTATAATCAAGAACTCACAACCATGTTTCAATACAGTACCATGGTGGAACAAACTTTGGAAGGACTTCATCTTCATATTTCGTTACAGGATACTACGATCAAGCTCCTCTCGACGAATACGGTTTGGTCTAAAGCTCTTAAACATGTTCTATGCTCAAAAGAACCCGATAATTTGATTCTGATATTGATTCGTGTCTGCTGCCAGGTCTTTTAAGACAGCCTAAGTACGGTCATTTGAAGGAACTTCATGCTGCGATTAAAGCCTCTGCAAATCCTCTGCTTCAAGGGAAGCAAACGATGCTCTCTCTAGGACCATTGCAACAGGCTTATGTCTTTGAAGATGCGAGAAGTGGATGCGTTGCGTTTCTCGTGAACAACGACGCGGCTAAAGTCAGTCAAGTACAATTCAGAAACAATGCGTATAGCTTGAGTCCCAAGTCAATTGGTATTCTTCAGAACTGCAAAAACCTAGTTTACCAAACAGCAAAAGTAAGTCTATCTTTTCTATTCTTCTTTACAAACTTTCTGATCATCCTAGTTGTAATTACCAACTTACTAAGCATATAAACCGCTTAATGAATTAAAGGTGAATGTGCCCAAGAATGTGAGATTTGCAACGCCGGTTCAAGTATTCAACGTTCCCGACAAATGGGAAGTGTTTAGAGAAACAATCCCAGCATTCTCAGGCACAGCTTTGAAGACAAATGCTTTGTTGGAACACACTAATTTGACTAAGGACAAAACTGATTATCTTTGGTACACTACAAGGTAAAATATAAGATATATTCATTATAATTCTAATGTTTATTTATCTTTACTAACGCAAGTTTGGCTTTTCCAATGTAAGCTTTAAGCCGGATTCACCCTGCACAAACCCGTCTATCTACATTGAATCATCAGGACATGTTGTTCACGTGTTCGTCAACAGTGCACTAGCAGGTACATAAGTATTAAAAGTAACTTGGGAAGAAAAATGGGTTGCTAACTTTGCGTTTGGTGTTAATTTTGACTGTCCATTGTACTTATTAGTTTGCAAGATACACATATTTGACTCTCTAGTACTATAGCTCGATTACCCAAGTGTTCAATAATTCATATATGAACATATTATATATAAGTTTGCTGTTGTAGGATCTGGACATGGAAGTAGAGACATAAGGGTAGTTAAACGCCAAGTTCAGGTTAGCTTAACCAATGGACAAAACAGTATATCCATCCTCAGCGGCATGGTTGGTCTACCGGTAAGGACTTTTGCTTAAAACATAACCCGGTTTATTATTTTCTTGTAATACACAAATGAGCAGTATAATCTTATCACTTCTTACTCAATCATGTGAATAAAAGGACTCTGGGGCTTACATGGAGAGGAAGTCTTATGGACTAACCAAAGTACAAATTAGCTGTGGTGGGACAAAAACCATCGATTTGAGTAGATCTCAATGGGGTTACTCGGTAATACAGCAATGAACTTTCATTCTATGAGTCATATGAACTGAATGAAGATTGCATTGATACTTGATACAAAATCTAATTATATATGTGTTGTGAAGGTGGGTTTGCTTGGAGAAAAAGTTAGGTTACATCAATGGAAGAATTTAAACAGAGTGAAGTGGAGTATGAATAATGCTGGACTCATTAATAATCACCCTCTCGCTTGGTACAAGGTATGCCTAGCTAGATATATTTGTAAAAAAAAAAAAGTACTATGTAATTTATGAATATGTATAGGTGACAAATGTGAAAAATGTGCATATGTAGACGATGTTTGATGAGCCGAGTGGAGATGAGCCAGTGGGACTAAACATGTCGAGTATGGGTAAAGGAGAAATGTGGGTGAATGGTGTAAGCATTGGTCGTTATTGGGTCTCATTTCTTACTCCTGCTGGACGTCCTTCTCAATCTATGTAAGCATCACAGACCCTGGAGACACAAAATTATATTTGATTATGTTAACTGAACTTTACTTTTTGTTGTTGTTTGATCTGGACTTGGATTTGGTTAATGCAGGTATCATATCCCACGAGAGTTTTTAAAACCATCTGGAAATTTGTTGATGGTATTGGAAGAGGAAGGTGGTAATCCTCTTGGGATATCTTTGAATACAATATCGGTTACTGGTTCGAACCGAGCTCAGTCTCAACTATCCTGAATATTCTTTTCAATGTTCTTTGGTATCAAACCACAGTGAACAATAATATTTATTGGGTGATTCAATATACAAGTTGTGTATACGTGTTGATATGACATTTTCACTCACGTTTATAATTGTATCATTGATATAAATCTCGTTGAATACACAGGCCGTACCAAATTAATATACAGGTTTTTAATCTAGGTGTAGTTTTTTAAAAGAATATATTATTTATCAGAATATATCAACATCAGTTTCACAAATTTCTTTTACCTGATAGTGAGACAGTACGTCTTCCACAATGCTCATACGGTCATACCATATCTTACATATTCTGGTCTTAAACCATACGTTATAGACTTATAGTTGTCTTTAATCACTTTTTTGGGGCCAAAACTGATAGACGGCTATTGAAAGTACTGAAATTGAAAAGATTGAAATATTCAAAAGAATCAACTATCAGCTTCGTTTCAAAGCAAATACTTATCCATAGAAGATAAACAATGGTGACAACTTCCAAGCTAAAATTAGGTTATGTTTTTGTGGAGATGAAAAAAGAAATAATAAAAAAAAGAGATCCACCGATCACGGTCGTATCCCAAGTATGTACAGAAAGGTCCAGCCTAGAGAGCCTGAGACTTTGTTGGTTCGGCGAATCTAGAGGTTGTCTCTTCACCGACACCAAAATTCTCAACAAATGTTCACGCGCCGTTTTAACTATTGTAACGCCACCGAACGTTTGTAAAACACGAGCGTCCATGAGAAAGTGTTATTCACGCTCCACAAGTTTGGTGGTTTAACTAGAAGAGGCAGAGTACTTCGGTAACTGTGGGGCCTGTAAAATTTAAGATTTCAACCCTTTCGGCAATTGTAGTATTTATTTGTTTGGGGTTAGGGAAAAAGAAAAAAAGACGACCCACATTTTAACTACGATCCAACTCCAAGCAATAAAAAGTTTTTCCCTTATTAATTGATTAGGCAGAAACGGTAGTGGTAATAATTAGAACCAGAGAGAAGAATATTTTACAGTATCAAAAACACAAGAAAATTGGTTGGTTGGTTAAATACAGAGAGAAAAGAAAGGTAACGTGGAGACACGAATGTACCAGAAAACGTGGAGTGCAGCGTTTTTATGAAAATCTCTGTCGATAAAAAAAAAATATCTGCCGTATCAAATTATCAAATCTTGCTTCATTTAATTTTGGTTTGTTATGTGCATGTGATGTGTTCCCTTTTATGATAACGTAATACATATATGCCTTACGAATCAAATAACCAACTATAAAAAAGTTCTAAATGAACAAAAGAAAAAGAAAAACAATATTTTGATGTTCTCGATCGTTAGATGCATGCGTAAAGCTTATTGTCTTTGTCTTTCGACGGTGACGATTTTTAATTTACGTGGCGAAAGAATGGAGAAAGGGTTTAGATCTTTTCGAAATTTTTTTTTGTAGGAAAGTCAGATTTGGTTAGGATGAAATTAGAAAAAGCATAAAGACTTCACAGTCACTTTCTCTATGTCTTTTTCTTTCTTGAAGTTGGCTTTACTTCTTCGCTAATCTAATGGACCATGGTCCATGACTAATGTGCCACGCCAGTTTCTTAATTATCTTTTGTTTGAGCGTGTATGTGTAAAAAATGGTATTTGTTATTTTTTATCATTGAAAAAGAAAACTCAAACTCTACTTTTTACGTGACGAACTAGATCAAATGTGAACTATACGGTAGCGAATAAAAGACTACAGTTCAAAAGATTAGGGAATGTGTCTTAGGCAGAATTTAACTACTATTAATTACCAACAAAATTAGCTTCAAATATCCTTTAACAAAAAAAAAAAACAAAATTAGCTTCAACTGCATACATGATGTATACATGTATATATTAATAGCAAAACAATAAAATAAATAAAAAATAATGATAAGTGAAGAGTGTGATTTGGTCACACACACTCTCTCTCTTGTACACTCCCACACAGAAACCAAGAAAATATATTAATGGATGCCCTTAAAGGATAAATCTTTGTGTTTCCCTCCTAATTGAAAAAAGTGAGGGTTTTAGTCACTTTGAGAGAAGAACACTCTTACGCGAAGACGAAGATCTAAAGTAAAATGAAGCGGGTTACTGAAAGCATTGCTTCTTCCGCGATTCTGGTGGTGGCCATGGTGTTTCTCTTGTCTTGGAGAGCTATCGAGGCGGCCAATGTAACCTACGACCACCGTTCTCTCTCCATCGGCAATCGCCGTCAGCTCATTATCTCCGCCGCCATTCATTATCCCAGAAGCGTTCCAGCTGTTAGTATTGACTTCTTCTTCTTCTTCTTCCTTTTTTTTTTCTTCTGTCTTTGATAATTCCGCTTAGTGAATGCTAAAGTTCAAAGCTTTTTTTGGATTTCTGATCTCTGCTCACTTTGAATCGAATAAAGTTTCGAACTTGTGAGGGTCTAGTTGAAAAAATTTCGAGATTCTAGAATAAAAGACATTGGGTTTGAATCTGGTTAATTTGGGAATCTTCCTGAGGATTAAATTGGTTCTATTGCAGATGTGGCCATCGCTTGTTCAAACAGCAAAAGAAGGAGGCTGCAACGCAATCGAGTCTTATGTCTTTTGGAATGGCCATGAGCCATCTCCTGGAAAGGTTGGTACTTGTCTTTTCAGTTATTACTCTCTCAGATGTTTGTTGAGTTTAGAGTCCCATCAGTAATTAGTTTGTTGTTGGTTTTGTAGTATTACTTTGGTGGTCGGTATAATCTAGTGAAGTTCATCAAGATTGTTCAGGAAGCTGGAATGCATATGATTCTACGAATTGGTCCTTTTGTTGCAGCCGAGTGGAATTATGGGTGATGCCCTCTCTATGTAATCCCTTCTTTGTCTGTCCTTCTTTTGAAGTTTTTTGTAAATTGAATCTTGTGGGGTTATAGGGGAGTCCCGGTTTGGCTGCATTACGTTCCAGGAACTGTCTTCAGGGCGGATAATGAACCATGGAAGGTTAGAAAGGATAATATTTCGGAATTTGTTTTTTTTTTCTTTTCTACTGATACTTAAAATTCTTTGCTCTGTGGAATTTTTGGTTTCAGCATTACATGGAGAGTTTCACGACTTATATAGTGAACTTGTTGAAAAAAGAGAAGCTTTTTGCACCACAGGGCGGTCCAATAATCTTGTCTCAGGCAAGACAAATGACAACATATATACAACAATTTCAGCATTGTTTTGTTACCTTTTTAGAATGTTTTTTCTTAATATTGTGATTTCATTAGGTGGAAAACGAGTACGGGTATTATGAGAAAGATTACGGAGAAGGTGGGAAAAGGTATGCTCAATGGTCTGCTTCTATGGCTGTCTCACAGAACATTGGTGTTCCATGGATGATGTGCCAGCAATGGGATGCTCCTTCGACTGTGGTAAGTCTTTATCGAATCTGAAACCACAAGATCTATACATACCTTCATCTTTTTGATTCATTGCATACTTTCTTGTATCGACATGTTAGCTGATGCTTTCTGATACTCAAGTGAAAAATCTCTCAAATTGTGTCAGGTTATGATGGGTTTCTCTTATTTACTTTTGCAGATTAGTACCTGCAATGGCTTTTACTGTGACCAATTCACACCTAATACGCCAGATAAACCCAAGATTTGGACTGAGAACTGGCCTGGATGGTAAATAGACTGATCTTTGGTTCCGCTAACATTTCCTTGAATTCAGTTTCATACAAAGTTGGAGTCTTTAGGAGCTTCTTGATCATTATTAGCAAGTGAATCTGATTTTCGCGGTCTGAAAAAGAGTTATTCTTTCCTTCCAGGTTTAAAACATTTGGAGGCAGAGACCCTCACAGACCAGCAGAGGATGTAGCTTACTCTGTTGCTCGGTTTTTCGGGAAAGGTGGAAGTGTTCACAACTACTACATGGTAATATTTGGTAGTTTCTTCATCACGAGGAAGTTAGTTAGCTCTGTATCAGTTTGTAATCTAAATGGATTTTGGTTGTATGTTAGTATCACGGAGGAACGAATTTTGGACGTACTTCAGGAGGACCTTTTATCACTACGAGCTATGACTATGAAGCTCCGATTGATGAGTATGGTGAGTTTGTACTTTGTAACGAAAAAGATCACTATGTACTGAGATAACTCTTCAACGGTTATAACTAATGTTTATGTCCTGTTCCTTTATCAGGATTGCCTAGATTACCAAAATGGGGACACCTTAAGGATCTTCACAAAGCTATAATGCTCTCTGAAAACTTGCTGATCAGTGGCGAGCATCAAAATATTACATTAGGCCATTCACTCGAGGTGCACTTTCTGTTTTTAAACCCCCCCACGAAAGACTTCTGTCTCTGTCAGAATGTTTTCTTTCTGATGATTTGCTTTCGATTTTCAGGCTGATGTGTACACAGACTCTTCGGGAACTTGTGCTGCGTTTCTGTCAAACTTGGATGATAAAAGTGACAAGACAGTGATGTTTCGAAACACGTCATACCACTTGCCTGCCTGGTCGGTTAGCATTCTACCTGACTGCAAGAAAGAGGTTTTCAACACAGCAAAGGTAACAACAATAACTGGTTTGGACAATGACATAACACGAAAACACAACTTAGCAAATGGCTAAATTTACATTTTGCAACAGGTAACTTCAAAGTCCTCCAAGGTTGAAATGGTACCTGAAGATTTGAAATCTTCATCAGGTCTGAAATGGGAAGTGTTCTCGGAGAAACCGGGTATTTGGGGAGAAGCAGATTTTGTGAAAAATGAACTTGTTGACCACATCAACACCACAAAGGACACAACTGACTATCTTTGGTACACTACAAGGTCAGTACCTGAATCCTGTTACTGTTAAAAATTGATTGAATTCGTCGAGACAGAACCTGAAGCAAATGTATTCATTCTGCTGCAGTATAAAAGTCAGTGATAATGAAGAGTTCCTGAACAAGGGTAACCGCCCGGTTCTGTTTATAGAATCAAAGGGACATACTCTTCATGTTTTCATCAACAAAGAGTACTTAGGTACTTTCCAACACTTGCGGCCATTTTGTTAATTCTTGAACTTGGTTTTCTAATTGATTGTGCGTAAATGTGACTACTGGTTTCTAGGAACTGCGACAGGGAATGGGACTCATGTGCCTTTCAAACTCAAGAAATCAGTTTCTCTCAAAGCGGGCGATAATAATATTGATTTGCTTAGCATGACTGTTGGTCTTTCGGTAATTCTATGAACACAAAATTTCGAGTTATCCTGTTCCATGCATGTATCATTGCAGTTTTGCTTCATCATCCGAACTCGTACATTGCGTAACTTCCTCTGCTACAGAATGCAGGATCCTTTTACGAATGGGTTGGAGCTGGGCTTACAAGTGTCTCAATCAAAGGTTTCAACAAGGGCACATTGAATTTGACAAATAGCAAATGGTCCTACAAGGTTATATAATCCTCTGCCTAGAAACCTGTCATGCGCTCCAAGTGATTCTTTCTTTTTAATGAGTCTCTCAACACCATTCCCATGAAATCTTGCAGCTCGGCGTACAAGGAGAGCATCTAGAACTGTCCAAGCCAGGCATCTCCGGCGCAGTGAAATGGACGGTGACTACAAAACCTCCCAAGAAACAGCCTTTGACTTGGTATAAGGTAATGTAACATCTTGGACAAGAACCAAGATCGTAGAAGATAAAGTTCTGTCTTCCTCTCTAAAGATCTGATCTTTTTTTGGTAGGTTGTCATAGACCAACCTTCTGGGAGTGAGCCGGTTGGGCTTGATATGATCAGTATGGGGAAAGGCATGGCATGGTTAAACGGAGAAGAGATTGGTAGATATTGGCCCAGGATTGCTAGAAAGAACACCCCGAATGACGAATGCGTTAAAGAATGCGATTACAGAGGCAAATTCATGCCGGATAAATGCTTAACTGGATGTGGAGAGCCATCTCAGAGATGGTAAGAGTTGTCATCATCTTTGTGTGTGTTTTCATTACATCTCTCTTTGTTCAAACATTTTGTTGTTGTTTGGGGTTAGGTATCATGTACCACGATCATGGTTTAAGCCTTCCGGGAATGAGCTGGTGATCTTTGAAGAGAAAGGCGGCAATCCCATGAAGATAAAGTTATCGAAAAGGAAAGTTTCGGCGGTGCAATAAGCTACGCAAGAAGAAGTTAAGATGATGCAAAAACGTTAGCTGCAAGCAAAGTTGAAGATGTGTGATTCATAAGCTATCAAAGGAAGATAATTTTTTTTGTTTGTTTGTATTTCTTTGTTACAACTCAGAAAACAATAAACAAAGAAATTTCCACTGATTAACTTAACACAGTTTTCACTTTTCCATCAATTAGGTCATTTATCTCTTATAATAAAGACATACCATATATATATATATAAATATATATGTTAAAACCATAGTGTATTGTAATATAACTTGATTAATATTATCTGAGAGATTTAGGGCTTGGAGGAGATGAAGGTCTTGCGGGTAACTGAATTCGGGAAGCTTGAAGTCTCAAAAACAGCATCGGAAAGGAAAAAAGAGAAAAAGTTAAGGGCTTGGGATAAGAAATATTCTCATCTGGCCTATGTATGTAAAATCCTCTTCCCTCATGATGTTTTTGTTTGTGTAATTGATTTTGATCTCTTTAGGTTTCGTTCTCGTCTCATGGATACTACTTTACTTCACCATCACTCCATCAGGGGGGGTTTCGATTTTCCAGGGTTTTTTTTTTGGTTCTGATTTTGATTTTTGACTTTCCAAGGGTTTTGATTATGGAGGCTCTGATTTTAGAATAAGGAAGCCTGATGTTGGTGACTATAATTATCATATCACCCTTTACTGTAGGTTTGCACTCTACTGCTACAATTTTGAAAAGGTTAACTCTACGATTCCTCCTCTTTATGTCTTCTTGTTAGCCGAACCCTGCCTTAATTCCTCTAATTTCCTTTTTGTTTTGATTTTGGGTTGTCAGGGAACAAACTTTAAGTTTGTGCGCTGGGTAAAGTATAATGCTTTGTGTTCTGCTTGCGTCGACTTCTACATAACTTTGGAGGCAATGGATCCGGCGGCCTGCAACTCTGTCCTCTCCTCTTTTCAGGCTGTTTACAGTAATGCTGGATGTACGATGGACGATATCTATACGTGGAGGATCTTGGCCTGCAGACCCTCATGTACGTAAAGATGATTTTTATTTACCGCATCTTCTTAATTATATCACTGTCTTTAGAGGACTAACAGTTTCTAGAGGATCACTTTTTAAAAGGTAACAAGCCTGTGAATGAATATTGGGACCGGAATGAGGATGCTATAGATCAATTCTACACAGGTGAAATGCCTAAATGGTTGTCTGATGATGAGGCATTTTCCAGTGACAACAAAAAGTATTACGTGGTAATTAAGATATATATATGTCCAGAGAGTGGAGTTTAAATCTTGTTGATGCCAGTTAAATGTAGATAAATGTATTTTTGTTTGTGCATCATCGATCACAGGTGCAAGAAGCAGAGCTGCTTGAGAATGAGTGGCTGCATCTATTCATTGAAATCGCATTCTTTAAAGCAATATACCCTGTAAGTCGTTGAATTTGCAATCATTCTCTGCCAGACTTGTTATCTGTTTCCTCTTACACTTGCCAATGTGACGACTCCAGGTATTGCTGGCTTCCCCTCCCTTGGAGATCAAGAAGGTAGTTGTAGAAACTAAAGAAGATTACATGACTGAGGCACGTGAGAAGCTCCACGCAGAGAATGCAATATTCTACATAAGTTACAAGTATAAAGGTGTTTCTTCATGTGGTATCGCTGTTGATCACAGAGCTATCATTAGGAAAACCATGGATGGGGAACCAGAACACATGTGTCTTGAAATTGCTTTTTCGTGAGTAATTTAAGAACAAAAAGAAGCACCAATATTGCTATTTCCTTGTAACTTTTATCATCATGTTATATGAGTGACTATAGATGCACCAATGTTGTGTTTGGCTTGTCTTTATGTCTACAAACTCTAGGGACTAAAACGATTGGGATTTGTATGTATATTAACCTTCGCTAAGTGCTGCTGGCTATCTGTTTGCAATGCATAATCGTAATTTGTATGATAACCAATAACACAAGCTGTAACCAAACTTGTTTGTTAACACACACACCTTACCACAAGAAGATATTCATTTGTTAACAACCCTTACACCACGCCACCGCCTCTTCGGAATTGTTCTGTTTTCTCATAATACACGTACTCGTTTTGGGAATGGATATATAATAAAAAGAAGAAACGCAAGAGAGATTTGAGGGCTTGGCTAGATATGGAGGAGGAGGTGGAAGTCAGAGCGGCATGTGAATTCGGGAAGCTTGAAATCGCAAGAAAACCAAAGGCAAGGAAAAGAAGGAAAAAGTTAAAGAGAAACTGCCAACTGGCTTGTTTGATCTCTTAGGTCTTCCTCATGTTTGTTTGATCTCTTAGTTGTTTTCTTATCTGGATGGTTTTGGTTTTGAGTTTCCTAGGGTTTTGATTTTGGATCTGATGGACTCGTTAGGGCTCCTCAGCGCTATGATTATGATTGCACCCTTTACGCTAGGCTTGGACTCTACTGCTACAATTTTGAGAAGGTAACTCTTATAATATTCTCTCTCTCTTTTAATTTATGTCTTGTAATCAATCTCCTTGTTTCTAGAACATCCTTCCTTGCTCATGAACACTGTGCCTTGATTCCTCTAATTTGTTCATATTTTGGTTTTCAGGGAACAAACTTAAAGTTTGTGCGCTGGGAAAAGTATAATTTTATCTACACTTCTTACTACGACGTCTACTTAACTTTGCACGCGATGGATCCGGCTTGCAGTTCTGTCTTCCCTTTTCAGACTTTGTTCAGTGATGCTGGAAGTATTGCCAAAGATACCTATGTTATAAATATGTGGAGGATCAGACCCACATGTTAGTAACACTTTTTCTTTACCGCATCTTCTTATAACAGTACTCTCTGTCTTTAGAGATCACTAGAGGACTAACAGTTTCTAGAGATCACTTTTAAAAGGTAACAAGTTACAAGCCTGTGAATGAATATTCCTCGAGTCGACATTGGATATTAGTCCGAAATCGCAGCATTTATTTTCGATTTCACCATCACCGACTGTCGTTCTTCCGAGTGAGAAAGAGAGAGAAAGTTGCGAGAAAGAAAGAAACGAGTAATTTTTTTTGTTTTGCCCAAAAACTATATAACCAATCAGAATTCTTACCATCTCTTAAATTAAGCCTGTTTCCAATTTTAAATTAAACTTTTACGTATATAAAAACTATAGATTATATTCATGACTCGAGTTAATAGCAACGTGTGCACATCACGTGGAAGAAGAGTCAGAAATTTCTTTTTCTTTTTTTATAATAGGTTTTAGTTTTTGAAAATCTATACTAAGATTTACCCCGTGGTGTACCACGGTCCATTTCTTTTATTTTTTGTTTGTTTTATAAATCAATAATCCCGAGCATTTTGAATAAATTAATTTAAATATTTATAACAAATAGATCAAAATTTAAGTTATATTTATGTGTTAGTTTTGTTTAGTGTAAGATTATATAGTTGTATTTGGCTGTTAATTATAAGATTTAACCCACAGTTTACCGCAAAATAATTTGTTCTCTACATTATCATAAATTACTTAATTTAATATGTCTAATATTCTAATATTGATAATGTTAGCAAAATAATAAAATGATAAATTATCTGTATAACACCAAATTAATGATAATTTAATTTATATTCATATTGATCCAAATCATTCGCACAATATAATTTCATTGCGTGTTATTTTAGCTTTTAATTATAAATATTCATTATATATTAAAATAACTCAAATGTAAAATAATATATATCTGGAAATATTTGTTTGGTTACAAAAATCCTAAAACGATTTTTAAAATATATATCTGTTTATAAAAATTCAAATCACATCATATGCTGAAAAAAAATCTAAAATTTAATTAACTTTATGTATTAAATAGTAATTCAAATAATTAAATATAAGATTAAATAAAAGTGAAAGGAGAATTCTATTTTAATATAATATATTGCTTTAAATTAGGTAGATAGATCTTAGGAAATTAATATTATCAAATAAGGAAATGATTGTGTTTGGTTGTAAGGATTGTAGAGAATTTAGTTAGGACTTGTTTGGATACAAAGATAAGAGAGAATGTCACAAAAATGTACTTAAAAATGTTAAGATAGATACAAGTTATGTGCATAAGGTTCCACATAGATCATTTTCTAGCGTTAAGCAGAAGAAAAGAGGGAACGATTGACAATATATGCCATGGAGTTTACGAACCTCTACTTGGGTAACATGGTGAAATTGGATCAGATGTTGTATCTTACCAAGATTCCTGTTTCTTCCTATGAGATATCCAATGAACTTCTATGTATAGAGGTAAGATGGTTAAAGAACAAGAAGTATCGACTTCATATGGCTTTTAAAAGCATTAAGCAAATTACAATGCATTCAGCAAAAATTTTAGTATTTTCCGTCACTAAATCTCCTAAGATATTTGAAAAGGAGTACCCCGGAGAGGCTGCTGATTGGCTAAGATGTACCAATTTTACTCCACATTCTTGTATTGGTCAATCTTTTGCGTACTGTTTGCTGTTTCCTACGGAGTCCGATTTTCCTGATTAACTTAACTCAGTTTTCTTGCCAATCAGTCCGATTCCTGAAGTCGACATTGGATATTAGTTTGGTTAATTGGATATTCTCTTACACTTGCCAATCAGTCCGATTTTTGTTTGTTTGTATTTCTTTGTTACAACTCAGAAAACAATAAACAGATTTTTTTTCCACTGATTAACTTAACACAGTTTTCATTTTTCATCATCAAGCTATAAACTACATTGATATCGGAATTGGAATTAGGTCATATCTCTCTTATAATAAAGACACTAGGATATATTCCGTGCTTAAAGCACGGGTCAACATTTAAAAAAAAATTATAATATAATAATTAAAATTATTGTTTTTTAAGTTATTTTGTTTGAGATAATATTTATTTAAAATTGTTATGTAAATCTATTAGTCTATTTGAATACTAATTATTTTAGAATATTATAGTATTTTATTTTTGATGTATTATTACAATTTTATATTGTTTGTTGTTATATTTGCATCATTATTATGTGAAATATAAAATAGTAATTTTAATATTATAATTGTGAGTAAATAAAAATTATTAATTTATTATTTATATAAATTTAGTTTTACCAACCTGCCAATGTGGAAATTAAAACACACATTTCATACAATGAATAATATATCTTCGTTTAAAAAAAAATCAAATCACAACATATACAAAAAAAATATGCATTTTAAATTATAAGTATTATATGAAAATTCCAAACAAGGACTACCTGCCAATGTGCAATACATTTTGTTGTCACCTTACAGTCTTACAGTATCAATTAGGAACAACACCACAAGATATTCATTCATTCATTTGTTAACAAACCTTACATTATCAAAGCTATAACTATAACATTACAACTCTCATTCTATCTCCTCAATCACCACGCCACCGACTTTTCGGAATTCATCTGTTTTCTTCATTTTTGGAACCTCATTTAGCTCAACCACCGAGTTCTTCTCTGCCCTTAAAGACGATTCCAAAGCTTGCCATACTTCAGAACTCTGCTCATTAACCCAACACATCATAAAGAACACTTTCCTCTCTGCAAGCTTTAGTCTCTTCTTCATATCACGACCTGATGATGATTTTACTTCCAGTATTGCACAATGAATCAGCCTCTGGAGATCACAGAGCAAGCACACAATAGCTCCAGAGCCAAGAGAAAGCAAACAAATCACATCATCAACCAGGTTCAAACCGAACTTAAGACCACCACCAAGGTCTTTATAACCCGAAGAGCAAGTCTGTTCTAAGCAAAAGGACAACACTTCCTTAATAGTCTCAGGTTGTGAGTTCTGACCCAAAACAGATGAAACACTCAACACCATTGTAGCTGAACCTAACGAATCTGATTCCCACTCTCCATTGTAGATACGGAGAGTAAAGCAATAACTGTATACAATGTCAATCAAATGGATTGGTAACAGAGGAGATGGTTTCGTTGCGCTAAGCTTCCTTAGTGAGATCAAAGGTGTATCAGGCCCTCTTGGTACCTCACTCACAACTCTACCCTCTTCCTCCTCAACACACTGAACGAGTTGTGTACCTCCGCGTCCAAGAGAGATCGTTCGAGCTGAAGCACGTAACCACCAAGGCTCCCATGGTTCAATCATTTTACTTAATTCTCCAGACGCTAAAGCTCTTTGAAAACCTTTTCTCTCTTCTAAGCTCAAATCATCAAGACTAACTTCATCTCCGTTCATAATCCTCTTCATAATCTCCTTTTGTAAGATTGAACCTTCATCATCGTCATCATCCGTGATGCTATCAATTCCCCCATCTTCTTCTTCTTCTTCGTGAAACCTTTTCAAAATCTCGAGCATCTTCGTTTTGGTTTGATCATCAGATCGAACTTGCTTCAATTCATCGTTTACGTTTTCTCTCATGAATGATTCAGTACACTGGACGCTGTGAGATTTGTAACAAGGAAGAGAACAGTATCGGAAGTTGCATCGAGGACAAGTGTACTGCGAGAACTGCTTATTACATACATGGTGATACGACCTCAAGAAGCTTAATAGGCCTTAATGGGCTTGATTATTTAGTTTATTGTTTAAGCCCAAAATACTTAGAAGTCTCTTTGTATTTAATCTCACTTCCATTCTCTGTAAAACATTATCGAAATTAATCAAAACAATGTCATCTTCTTCCTTCATCGTCTCTCTCCTTCTTCTTCCTTCTTCCCTCTGATTTATTCACCTCAACCTCTATTTCTTCTGCTTCTCATCTCAAATTCTGTTATCTCCTTGATAAGCTACTTCGGTACTTATCAATTGGTGCTTTCATTGAGAGTTTAAAAAAAAAAAAAACAATGGAGAACTATACTACTCAAGCTGCTCATCTCGTTCAGTCGCCGTCTTCTGCCGAGCTTGGCGAGACGATCGAACAGCTCCGGGTGAAGCTGAGGGCGCAGTACGATGAATATGTGCGCTGGTTACGCGACACGGCGAGTTCATCTGTTCCATCATCGGTTCCTCAAATCACCATGGTGAATCCGGATCTTCCACCATCTCGGCAACAAACCATCACGACGAGTCTATATCTTCCACCCTCAGATCCTACACCGCAAAGGACCTCAGAAATCTCTTTTGGGACATCTGTTGAACAAGTGGTGGGCGTTCAAGTCCAAAAGGCTTATTACACAGATTGGACCTTTAAGGATCCATTTGTTGCTAAAAATTTCAGAAAGCGAAGGATGCGCTTCAGGCAAAGCTATCACAAGGCTCGGAAAAGAAATATGAAGAAGGATCATCGTTATCACTCTTTGCATCTGGCCTTCCGAGTTCGTTCACCACGGAATCAGTTGTACCTAGGTGATGATAGGTTCCGTTCGATAGCAGTTCTTATGGCAAAGGAAAAGCAACAAAGAGGAACTCGAAGAGCTCTTTTCAAGCATCGATTCCACGAGTTTCAGAAAAGAAGGTCAAGAGAAAGATATCGAGTGGTGATAGCCTCCTTCAGATCGAAGCATTACTCTTGGGTAGTTGCTAAGAAAAAGGTGAAAAACAGCTCTCAATTGTTTGCGTTCCCTCCTTTGAATCAGTTGAATGTGAGTGTTGATGACCTTATCTCGGCATCAACACCGGATTCCAAAGTTTATGCAACATCTCCAAAGCCGTTACCAAAGGTGAAAAATAATGGAATGAAACGAAGATTCGAATGCGAGAGGGGATCAAGAAAGAGAAGTTCAGCGTTGGCAACATGTTTGGCAAACTATGGTATGCGATTTGGTTATACTTGTTCTGCAAAATCTAGAACTCATTTCAAACAATTGCAGGAGAAGGGTCCTTCTCAAGAGAAGAGAGCGGGTAAAGAAGAGGAATTACTTTGGTTCCCTCCTAAGAATTATGTGTCGGGGAAGCTTGGTGCAGAATTAGCTAATCATGGAAACAGCTTAGAAGAGAGTTTCAAGCTTGATACCGTTTCAATTATGACAAAGAATGACTCAGGTCTGCTGTTGGAAAAGTTTGTGGCTTATGTCAGATGTCTCTCTGTTCAAGTGGGTACCAAAAAGAATCTGTTCAATGATTTATTTCAAGATAACCAAGTATGGGAACCTGGTGGGTTCTTAGCTGGCCAAGCTCTACATGACTGGTTAGTGGAATCTTCTGGTTTTGATAAAATGGTTGATGTTGCTAAGCATCTACGGAGGAGACTGAAAATATATTGTAAGCTTGGGGAAGTGAGTCTTGTTGTCCATGATGTTAATGGAAGAACAATCGGTGAAGGGTCTAATGGGAATCATAATCTACTTCTACGAAGGATTCAGGAATTCATTAGTAGGGTCAAGGAGTTTCAAGCAACATCTCAGGATCTGCAATGTCGTCAAGCTGAGGTTCTTACTTCTGCAAGTAAAGCTGGAACAGGCAAGACACTACATTACAACCTTGTACCTGCTAACTTTAATTGGGAACCAGGTGGAATCTCAGCTGCACAAGTTGAACTAGATTGGTTAGTGGTTTGCTTTGGTCGTGATATAATTGTTCACGATGCTAATATTGAAGTTTGCAACGACATTAAAGAACCAATGGATCATGGAAAAGCTAATCGTGTATGCGAGTGTGGTGGTTTAGAAGATAGTCAGCTTCTGTGGGATTGGTTCGAGAAGAGTAGTATACATATTGAACTGGACATTGCTGAGTTTTGGGGATTCAAAACATTTGGTAAGGAGTTTCTAGTGTCAAGCCAGAAGATACAGCAAAGTCATTACATGTTCCTAAATGGACCCAAGGAGAAGACACAAAAGCTAGATAGTGAGTGTAATTGGGTAATTTTGGAAGCTTTAGCATCGCTGCTACAGAACAATCAGCGCTTGTCACTTCATCTTGAGGACAAGATGGATCTTTCAGGGGCGAGTAGTAGTAGGTGTAGATGGTTGGTATTTGATAGAGGAAAAAAGGATAGAAGCCTAGATGTTATGACTATAGTGTTATCCGAATTAAAGAGGTGGTATTTCCTTCAAGGTCAAATCCGTGATAAGCAGGCTACAAAATGGGAAGCTGGTATTCAAGACATAATTGTAAGATGTTTTGAAATCGGAGTGTTCAAGTCTGACGGGGAAGAAAAAGATTTGCAGGATGATCCCATTATGTACAAGTTGAGGCCACCGGAGCTACAACCAAGTGAAGAAGTTTCATGGTTTAGGTGCCTAACTGGATTGCCTGAGCATTGTGCCTATAGCGAGAAAGAGAAAAGAAAGAAAGCGATGTGGGGTTGGACTGAAGTAAAGATGATCATAGGTGTATGTCTCTTATGCACTTGGGTGATCACAATTATTGTGATCATGAGAGTGTCGTCATTGCAGGTTTATGAGAAACGGTTGAGAAACTACTACATCACTCCAGGGACATTATCCAACTCGAGAGATGATCGTGTAAAGCATGGACTGTGCAGACTAGCGAGAGACTTTCAACTTGAGGACAAGTTGATTCTTCGAGAGGGAAGTATTGATACGACCTCAAGAAGCTTAATAGGCCTTAATGGGCTTGATTATTTAGTTTATTGTTTAAGCCCAAAATACTTAGAAGTCTCTTTGTATTTAATCTCACTTCCATTCTCTGTAAAACATTATCGAAATTAATCAAAACAATGTCATCTTCTTCCTTCATCGTCTCTCTCCTTCTTCTTCCTTCTTCCCTCTGATTTATTCACCTCAACCTCTATTTCTTCTGCTTCTCATCTCAAATTCTGTTATCTCCTTGATAAGCTACTTCGGTACTTATCACATGGCATATAATCCGCGTAGAAGAAGGGTTCAACGGTGACGAATTTGAACTCTCCGTCGTTATTATCGTCTTCTCCGGCATCGTCTTCTCTTTCACGATTCTAATTTTCCAAAATTAGGGTTTTGCTTGAAGAAGACAGATCTAGAAAACTTACATACCCGGAATTTGGGCCCTATGGGCCTTAATATTGATAAGCAGGTCGGTTAGTCGGATCCGACCCATAAAGATCATCTTCCTCAGAGTTCTGTGTTTCTAGAAGCTTAACATCACATACCCGGAATTTGGGCCGCGTTTGGGCCGGAAGGGCTTAAAATTTGATAAGCAGGTCGGGTTAGTCGAGACCCGACCCGGAAAGACCATCTTCCTCAGTTTTTGTGTTTGTTTACTCACTTCCTCAATCTAAGAATTTTCCATGAACGAGGAACCAAAATGAGATCTCTTCTCTTTGTACTATCACTCATTTGCTTCTGCTCGCAAACAACACTTTCATGGAAGAAGGAGGAGTTTCGCAGCTGTGACCAAACTCCGTTCTGTAAACGCGCTCGATCCCGTACTCCCGGCGCGTGTTCTTTAATCGTCGGCGATGTTTCCATCACCGATGGAGATCTCGTAGCGAAGCTTCTACCGAATCAAGAAGATGGTGATCAGATCAAGCCGTTGGTTCTATCTCTCACGGTTTATAAGGATGGGATCGTGCGATTGAGAGTCGATGAGGACCATACGCTGAACCCGCCGAAGAAGAGGTTCAGAGTTCCTGATGTGGTAGTGTCTGAGTTCGAGGAGAAGAAGATCTGGCTTCAGAAACTAGCCACGGAGACGATCTCCGGAGACACTAGTCCGTCTTCAGTAGTCTATGTATCCGACGGCTACGAGGCGGTGGTGCGGCACGATCCGTTTGAAGTGTATGTGCGTGAGAAATCAGGTGATCGTCGTCGCGTCGTGTCATTGAATTCTCATGGATTGTTTGATTTTGAGCAGTTGGGGAAAAAAACTGAAGGAGATAACTGGGAAGAGAAATTTAGGACTCATACAGACTCTAGACCATTTGGTCCTCAATCTATTAGTTTTGATGTTTCTTTTTATGATTCCAGTTTCGTTTATGGAATCCCTGAACACGCCACTAGCTTCGCATTGAAGCCTACCAAGGGTCCTGGAGTTGAGGAATCTGAACCATATAGGCTGTTTAATCTAGATGTTTTTGAATACGATCATGAATCACCATTTGGTCTGTACGGCTCGATTCCGTTCATGGTTTCACATGGGAAATCTGGTAAAACTTGTGGATTTTTCTGGTTGAATGCTGCGGAAATGCAGATTGATGTGTTGGCTAATGGATGGGATGCAGAGAGTGGTATTTCTTTGCCTTCCAGTCAGAGTAGAATCGACACGTTATGGATGAGTGAGGCAGGGATCGTGGATACATTCTTTTTCGTTGGGCCTGAGCCAAAGGATGTTGTGAAGCAGTATGCAAGCGTGACAGGTACTTCAGCTATGCCTCAGTTGTTTGCCACTGGTTATCACCAATGTAGGTGGAACTACAAAGATGAGGAGGATGTGGCACAAGTGGACTCGAAATTCGATGAGCATGATATTCCTTATGATGTTCTCTGGCTTGACATCGAGCATACAGATGGGAAGAGATACTTTACATGGGATAGTGTCTTGTTTCCTCATCCAGAGGAGATGCAAAAGAAGTTGGCTGCGAAGGGTAGGAAGATGGTGACCATTGTGGATCCTCATATCAAGAGGGATGACTCTTACTTCCTACATAAGGAGGCTACTCACATGGGACACTATGTTAAGGATTCATCTGGAAAAGACTTTGATGGTTGGTGTTGGCCTGGTTCATCGTCTTACATTGATATGTTGAGTCCAGAGATTAGAGAATGGTGGGGTGGAAGGTTCTCGTATAAGAATTATGCTGGTTCAACTCCTTCATTATACATCTGGAATGACATGAATGAGCCTTCTGTGTTCAATGGTCCAGAGGTATAACTTTCTGTCTGGTTGGTCCTTAGTTTGTCTATAGTACAATTATGGATAAGTTTGAACTCTGGTTGGGTATTTTATACATCACTTAACTTACATGATCTGACACCTTTTATCAAATATTTCACTACTAAAGCAAGTATTTTAAGATCCATTGTGTCTTTGTCTGTTTTTAACATCGAATCTTCATCTCTGTGACTTCTTCAAGAGTGGAGTGTAAGCTATGATTGCTTATTTTAACCTATGTTGGTTTATGTAGAGAATATTCCTTCTTTCCCCACATTTAACATTTATTTATGTAAATAGTATCGTTGGGATGAATACTGACTGAATTTTTGTTTTGATTAGGTTACTATGCCAAGAGATGCATTACATGTTGGTGGTGTTGAACACAGGGAAGTTCATAATGCTTATGGATATTACTTTCACATGGCGACTTCCGATGGACTTGTTATGCGTGGAGAAGGAAAGGATAGGCCTTTTGTATTGTCAAGGGCAATCTTTCCTGGCACTCAAAGATACGGAGCAATATGGACTGGGGATAACACAGCCGAATGGGAACACCTTAGAGTTTCCATTCCAATGATATTAACTCTTGGTCTTACTGGAATTACATTCTCGGGTACAAGAATTTCTTGTGTTCAATTCTGCTAAAGTTCTTTTATTCTCAAATCTAATGGAAGCTTTCTTTTCTTTTGCAGGAGCTGATATTGGTGGGTTCTTTGGAAATCCTGAACCAGAACTATTAGTTAGGTGGTACCAAGTGGGTGCTTACTATCCATTTTTCAGGGGCCATGCTCATCATGACACCAAAAGACGAGAGCCTTGGTTGTTTGGGTAAGATGTGATACAGTACTTATGTTTTCCTTGTCAATACGTATTATTTGAGTACAATAGCTCCAGGTCTGGTCTATAAATATTTGTTTGAAGGATGACAAACAGACAAAGGAGATTACTTTATTAAGCAGGGATCATGAAACTGGACTGACAAGTGAATAAGATAGCAGATATTAGAACCTGGTGTTGCACTCTAGTTTCTAGTCAGTTGATTTTATCAATAGTTAACCCATTAGTTACAACAAGTGCGCATTTCAATGGTTGTCTATAGGTTTCTCTGCCTTTGATTTGCAGGCTTATAAATTTTGCACTTTCTCATTCGAATCAAATTAATGTAATCTTGTTTCAGTGAACGGAACACAGAACTCATGAGAGATGCCATACACACTCGTTACATGCTGCTCCCATACTTCTACACGTTGTTTAGAGAAGCAAACGTTACCGGTGTTCCTGTGGTACGCCCATTATGGATGGAATTCCCGCAAGATGAAGCTACTTTTAGCAACGATGAAGCTTTCATGGTTGGTGATGGTCTACTGGTTCAAGGAGTTTACACTAAGGTACTTGAGCACTTGAGTACAACTTCCTACTGAATTTTATCTTTGCCTTGGTGTCTCTATACTTAATTATCATCTCCAGAGAAATAATCAAACCTGCCACATTCCTTCTTGTCGTCATTTATGCAAAACTAGGGAACAACACATGCTTCCGTGTATTTGCCTGGAAAAGAATCATGGTTTGACCTGAGAAACGGTAAGACTTACGTTGGAGGCAAGACTCACAAGATGGACGCTCCAGAAGAAAGCATTCCTGCGTTTCAAAAGGCAGGAACTATCATCCCAAGGAAGGACCGGTTTCGACGAAGTTCTTCTCAAATGGACAATGATCCTTACACTTTGGTACGTGTCACACTTCCATCGCACTGTTATATCATATGCTATCAGCACAATGAACAAAGTAAATCGCTCGGTACTGAAAGATGAAATCCATATGATAAAACTATGTGATCTAACATCCACAATCCTTCAGGTAGTAGCGTTGAACAGTTCTCAAGAAGCAGCTGGTGAACTCTACATCGACGACGGCAAAAGCTTTGAATTCAGGCGAGGCGCTTACATCCATCGCCGCTTCGTCTTCTCAAATGGTGTTCTTACATCAACAAACTTAGCTCCTCCACAAGCTCGTCTCTCTTCCCAATGCTTGATCGACAGAATTATCCTCTTGGGGCACAGCTCGGGTCCGAAATCTGCACTTGTCGAACCGTTGAATCAGAAGGCAGAGATTGAGATGGGACCACTGCGAATGGGCGGGCTTGTAGCTTCCTCGGGTACAAAGGTGCTGACCATCCGCAAACCGGGTGTTCGAGTGGACCAAGACTGGACCGTAAAGATTCTGTGATTGAACCATTCTCGCTCTTGGCGGTTAGAGTGGTCGAGTATCCACTTTTCCGGCGACGGAATTGCACACTTCTTTAAATATATTTTCGGAATTTTAGACTTAAAATAGTTGTAAGAGCTAACAGTTTCGATCGAAGTCGCTCGGATTGTTGGTTATCTTTGATATAAAAAAAAAGTTATAAGAAGTTTCTCGAAACGCAGCGTCTTTAGAGATTACCGGTTCTCTCGTAACCGGAATACACTTAATTCGGATTCTATGAACGGTACAGTAATTTTGATAACGAACCGGTGATTTGAAATGGTGCGTTTTATTGAAATTGGAATGATATAGCAAACATGTACATTTTCAGTGAAAACTCTTCATGGCTTGGTAGATAATTTACTAGTGTATTTTTAATGCATGGCAATGCTAAGATTGACCAAGACCCTCTTTTGCATTTTTGTTTTTTTTGATATATTTAGTTACTTGTACAATCACATGACACAATTTTTTTTTGTTTGGTGTTGTTTGATGGAATTATGTTAAAGTGTAAACAAGATTCAAATACTTCTAATTGTAAATATTGGATCTTATTATCTTGTATAACTAAATCACAAACTCTTTAAGAAATCTCAGATAACAATAAAACTCTTTAAAAAGTCATAGATAACAACAAACTCTTTAACAAAATCTTTAAAACATCGCAGATTACAACAAATTTATCTTTTTTCAACCAAGAACAAATTTATGAAGGAAAAAAATATCAAACGCAAAACATTAATTAGTCTAATCAAACGTAGATACATATGACAGACTCAAGAGATGACCGAATCAAAACTACATACTTATATAACAAACTCAAAAGATTAAAAACAGACTCCTAAGGAAATTGATTCAAAAGATTAAAAACAGACTCCTTAATATTTTTCTTATGAGTCTGTTTTTAATCTTTTGAATCAATTAACTGCCTGCTGTGCTCTTTCATAAACACTTAATATTTTTTCCATTGAGCCTACTTCAGCCTTAAACTCAGCATATTTTATCCAGTATATAGAGGGAAATCAGTAAGAAAAGCATCATAAACTTTCCTTATTTGATATATGTTGCCCAAGCATTGGCCAAAAACACCTCACTGTGATTTGCGCCAACGAAATTACCAAATTCCCTCATTTGAGACGAACTACACTTTACCATTTCCCATTGTCGTTCTTCTTGGATGAGAGACGGTAACTTAGTACATCCAGTACATTCTATATGGTGTTATAGTTCACCATGGTGAAGACGTCAATTGTGGTCACTACACCTGCTTTGACCGCAGTTCAAGTGCAAAATGGTATTGGCTTAATGACGATAGGGTAAGCAACAGTGGTCTATGTTCTCTGCTCTAATCACCAACGAATAGTTCATTGGCTTTGATTATGTATATGAAGAAAGCCGTATTATTAATACTTATCTGATTCGATAACTGAATTTCTTCAAAGCCAAAACCAGAGATTAGCATTTCATAATTACCATAGGCATTATTTTATGATGTCCACTACATCTTCGATCACCTCCATTGCATATGTGTTGCACATGTGAGGAGGCTCTTTAACAATATTAAAAAAATTACAAAAATATTAATAAGTAGATGTGAGGGTTCTTTAAATTGGAGACATTCATGCCAAAAGTGTTAAGACTATATTTTTAAAAATAATAGATGATTTATAGATTTCTTCATTATTGTAGGTAATTTTACAGATTGAGATATAAGAAAATCTTTGAATATCTTTCTATTACTCTAATTGTTATTAATTCTCATTAATTGATTAATATTTTTATATATTAGAAAATCGAGATTTTAAGATTATAATATAATAATAAACCTCGCTAACTCTCATTAATTGTTTTTTTTCGTTTTTTTATTGTAAGATTATTTTTATATTGTTATATTTATTTAGAATATTAAAGATATTTATATAACAAAAACAAATTTTGGCAAACAATCTTATAATTTTGGCATGTTGTAATTTGTAAAAAAATGACATTTTGTGCATACACTCAATTAATAATAATACCCACGTTTTGAGGATATTACCAAACGGTGTGTTTTACAGTAATTGAATTGCACCGCACCGTTTAGAGTAGATGCAAGAACCGGACACTGTCAAATTCGAATTTCCGGTAAAACAGCAATTTTGAAACCAAACCGGATTTGAACGAGCAAAAAAAAAAAGCTTGATGTCCGGACCGGAGGAGTAAAGAGACCGTTGTAGTCTTTGTAGATCTGTTCGATAGTCTCATCTTTTTCTTCAACTAGACTCTTGTCTATAAAAGCTATATCTCTATACTTGATCTTCGTCTTTGCTTTTACCATCTGGGTTCTTGTCTTCAGCTCCAGAAACATACAAACCGACGATGACCAACAACATCGGGATCTAATCGATTCAGATTGCGTGGTATCATTCATAATCAATAAAATTCTGGTTATGTCGAAAGAATTTGATTTCTAGTCAGACCGGTCTAGCCAACCATAACCATTTTGCTCAAAATATCTCTATCCACACTTGCAAATAATGTTAATCTTTAATTGCTGCCTAATTATTTTCAAATCCTTTACTTTTTACCTAATCAACCCATTGAAAATCTAACATTACGTTTTAGGTTTTACTAATGAGAAGATTCGCACAACTTTTAGAGTCATGCATGTTTAAAATCAATCAGATCAGATTCTGTGGGATAGATCTGATTTTTCAGACAACGACTTATAAACATTTAACTTGTTGCTGTTTACTGTTTTAGAAACTCAAGTATGTAGTCTAAAGTACATATGTCGGTATTAAATAATGTTAGATCCGTGTAGGTGAAATAAGATGCCAAAGTTCCGTGTAATAATAATAAGAAGAGTCACGTAACTTCTTAACCTAACTCTTGTAGTCTTGTAGGTAAAAGAAGATATACTCGAAAGTCGAAACAATGTTCCGTTCATGAATCTCGTAATTTAAAATAAAATAATCTATATATATATTTTTCAAGTACATTTATCAAATAAATCCTATAGTTGCCACCTATTTACAAGAATGCCATTGATATTAATTATTAATTTGTTTTTCATTTAATTAATTAATATTAAGTTTCTATTTTTGAAAACAAGATTTCCCATCCTAAATAAATTTCCAAAAAAATTGGAACCACTCTCTTTAACATTAAGTATTAATTTTATAATTAATTTAATTAATATTAAGTTTCCAATTTTACAAAACAATATTTTCTCACACAAATTTCATAAACAATCGGTCTAACCAAGAAACGAATTGATTTTGGAGAAGGATCTGTGGCCGAGATTTTTGATCTCAACCGCGGGTGAAATACTAGTTTAGTGAATATAAGAAAAGAAAAAACAAACAAAAGAATCTTGGAATTCAAAACGAGTATTTTTATAAAGTATTCAAAGATACTCTTTAAAAAATAGTAATGGTGGATAATTAATAGCACTTGCATGACAAAATTCGATTCTGTCTTCTCTATATATCAATATCATGCATTTTTTTGCTTTACATATTGTTCGTTTAAACCAAGAATATTTGTGGCCGAAATCAACAATTGACAACTTATCACCTTTTCTTTATTGTCGATCGGAACTTAAACTCTCGTACAACTAACAGTACATATTAATCAAGTATATCAAACACACTTTTTCTTTTTTGTAACATTGATTAAGTTTTAGTGTTTTACCTTAATTACGAATCATTCGTCTAAAACCAAAAAAAAAAAAAGAAAAAAAATTCATTAGCAAAATTGTCCGATCGAAATTCGTGATAAATACTCTGGAGGCCTCTATCAAATCATTCTAAGTTTTTTTTAAGAGGAAATATCTCACCCTCCCTTCATGAACCGTATGAATTACTCTACATGTATGCATATATGTTCGAAGATATTTCAGATCATACTAATTTGAAATCGATGAATATTGGTAATGAATCAAAATTATAATGCGATAATGCAGAATATATTCCTATAAACAAAATAAACCTAATTTAGCTGATGCCCTAATATATAAATGTTCATTAATACTTAATAGCCTAGGGTTCGATCGGAAGCATTTGAATTAAGAATGAATTTTGTTCATTATTAATTAATACGAGTGATTAGATCGAATCCAAAAGGTATGGAGCAAGCATTTGATTTTTTTAACGTATCTTTCACTGAAGAATAGAGAAAACAAAAGCATTTCAAAAAAAAAAATATATATTCTCAATATATATTGAACATTTAGCCAAAGAGTGCATTTAATCCCACATAATATAAACAATGATATAAATGTGTATGGCTTATGTGGCCGAATTTTACAAATCTGACCTGTATATATATATACTATTATTTATAAGAAATAAAAAAAAGATTCCCCACTTTTGATGGCTTATAAAAGATGATGAACCAAAAACAATCAAAAATGCAGCAGCAACTGCTCTCTCCTTAGTTCTCTTCTCTATATTTCTTTATTTTTCTGCATAGCATTTTTTTTGTGTGTGGGTTAAGTTTTGTGCATAGCCCTAGTCTTAAAGCTTAATAATCTCCATAAGAGAAGGTACTAGTATATATAACAACTACTTGTTTATTTCTTTTTTTGTATATATAGAAAAAACTATAACCGCCAATAGTCGTTAGTCAACTAACAGTATTTCAAAACTAGTGAGACCTCTGATGATAACTTTGATTTCTTACCTAACAAAACCTGCAGATGGAAGCTCCACGGCCAGCTTTCAAATGTTTCGATGACGATGGCAAGCTTAAACGTTCAGGGACGGTTTGGACCGCGAGTGCTCATATTATAACGGCGGTGATTGGATCTGGTGTCCTATCGCTTGCATGGGCCATTGGTCAACTCGGTTGGATCGCAGGTCCTGTTGTGATGTTCTTGTTCTCTTTTGTCACTTACTACTGTTCTACTCTTCTTAGCGACTGCTACAGAACTGGAGATCCTGTCTCTGGGAAGAGAAACTATACTTACATGGATGCTGTCCGATCAATCCTAGGTATCAACAACATTCGATTCTCTGTTTTTTCTATGTGCATGCTCTGTTTTTGCTCTGTTTTGAAATGCTCTGTTCCTGTCAGGTGGGTTTAGGTTCAAGATCTGTGGTTTGATTCAGTATTTGAATCTCTTCGGTATCACGATAGGTTACACAATCGCAGCATCTATAAGCATGATGTGAGTCTCTTTTTCTCTTTCTCTTGGAACTAAAAATAATGATTCAAAAAGCCTTATAAAAACTTGGTGAGCTTTGTAGGGCGATCAAGAGGTCCAACTGTTTCCACGAGAGCGGTGGGAAGAACCCGTGTCACATGTCGAGCAATCCATACATGATCATGTTTGGTGTTACCGAGATTTTGCTCTCTCAGATCAAAGATTTTGATCAGATTTGGTGGCTCTCCATTGTTGCTGCGATCATGTCCTTCACATACTCCGCAATCGGTTTAGCTCTCGGAATCATTCAAGTCGCAGGTAAAATAAATAAAAACTCTTTAAGACTCTTTCTCAAGAATCAACAAGACTTTAACTAACTCTTATGGGTTTCAGCAAACGGGGTTGTCAAGGGAAGTCTCACAGGGATTAGCATAGGGGCAGTGACTCAGACACAAAAGATATGGAGAACCTTTCAAGCACTTGGAGATATTGCCTTTGCTTATTCATACTCTGCTGTTCTTATCGAGATTCAGGTAAGATAAAGTGAAATAGTATAAAGAGTCTGACTATAAGATTTTACAAAAATAACTGACATATACTTGTGGGGGTGGTGGTGTTTTCGTGTAGGACACTGTAAGATCTCCTCCAGCGGAATCAAAAACGATGAAGAACGCCACAAGAATCAGCATCACTGTTACAACGACGTTTTACCTGCTATGCGGTTGTATGGGCTATGCAGCTTTTGGAGATGCAGCACCGGGAAACCTTTTAACCGGTTTTGGTTTCTACAATCCGTTTTGGCTTCTCGACGTGGCCAACGCTGCCATTGTAGTCCACCTCGTAGGAGCTTACCAAGTCTTTGCTCAGCCCATTTTCGCCTTTATTGAAAAACAAGCTGCGGCTAGGTTTCCCGACAGTGACTTGGTAACCAAGGAACACGAAATCCGAATCCCCGGTTTGAAATCACCGTACAAGGTCAACGTTTTCAGAACGGTTTATCGGAGCGGGTTTGTGGTTTTGACCACCGTGATATCGATGCTTATGCCGTTTTTCAACGACGTCGTCGGTATTTTAGGAGCGTTAGGGTTTTGGCCTTTGACGGTTTATTTTCCGGTGGAGATGTATATAAAACAAAGGAAGGTTGAGAGATGGAGTATGAAGTGGGTTTGTTTGCAGTTGTTGAGCGCTGGTTGTTTGATGGTCACGTTGGTCGCAGGAGTTGGTTCCATCGCCGGAGTAATGCTTGACCTTAAGGTTTACAAGCCGTTCAAGTCTACTTATTAAACAAAACCATGATGAAGTTGAAGTTGAAGTTGAAGAAGAAGAAGTGTTGGAGGAAAACAAACAAAAGATACAAATTTGGTGGCTAATTTTAATATATATTTCATTTGGGGAAATGTGAATAATGTAAAAGTTTCTTCGTTTCGTATAATTTTAATATATAAACACATACATCATGTGTTCTGAAGGTAAAATTAATATGTTGTTTACTTAAAAAAATAATTCTGAACCACATATGGATTTCAAGAAAACAAACTAGTGAGACTTTTATAAATAAAATTATGTATCAGATAAATTTAAAATAACTCAGATTTGATGTCATTTGTTTTTATAAAAAATCATCTGAACTTTCTATATATTGATATACATGAATTGTGGTCACGTACTTACAACACAACACCTTATTCGAACCAAACCATTAAATTAAAAATGTGGCATTCAAAAAGTCAAAGGGAGATACAAGCTAAGGGAGCACTAAACAGCAGAGGACAAAAAGTCTCTCAGATTCAAAGAGACAAAGACTCATGCAACCAAACCGGGAAACCCATCGCCATATAAGATTGAACACTAGATTCCGATCCCTAGAAGCACTTTGAACTAAATTATAGAATAACTCAGATTTGATGTCATTTGTTTTAAAAAAAAAACATCTGAACGTATTATTGGTATACATGAATTGTGGATGTCACGTACTTACAAGTTACAACACAACACCTTATTCGAACCAAACCATTAAATTAAAAATGTGACATTCAAAAAGTCAAAAGGGAGATACAAGCTAAGGGAGCACTAAACAGCAGAGGACAAAAGTCTCTCAGATTCAAAGAACTCATGCAACCAAACCGGGAAACCCATCGCCATATAAGATTGAACACTAGAGTCCGATCCCTAGAAGCACTTTGAACTATGAGAGAAGCTCTTCTGTTCACTCATCAACAAACATTCTCCAATCTAAGATGTAATCCAATGCCAACTTCATTTCAGAATATTGATGGGAGAAGAAGGGCCAAGCTTTTTTGGTCATGCATAATATGAAAATTGAGGGAAAATAAAGCAAGAAAATGTTGGGAATGGAAAACTCGTGGAGGAGAGACATGACGAATCATTAGAAAGTTTAAAAGATGCGACTTGGAACTGAAAAAAAGGTAAATAACATGGAATCGAATCTAAATGACATATCGATTTCGAATAATTGAGAAAGTAACCCGACACATAAAGAGAAACACTAAAAGAGCAATTTGGATGGTTTTGCTTTAAAGAGGAGGAGAATCACCCAACTAATAATCAACCAATAGAATTTTTTTTCACTAACGACAAAAAAAAAAAAAACATTAGCTAAGTTACGTTGGCGTATAATGTATAGGATCTTCTATTTTTTTTTGTTTGACTTCGAATTTTGAAGTATCCATCTCTTATAGAATAGTCTATATAATTTCTTCATGTTCTACTTTTCTGATTGAGTTGAGATAACACCAAAAACACTAAACACATAACTTTAATTCTCGTTCTCGTTTCCGTTTCACTCTTACATAAAATTTAAAGTAAAGTTAATACTGTTACTATTATCTTATTTAGTTTTGATATTCATTTTGTATATTTAATTATTTATATAGCACTCAACGAATATTGATTTTTTTCTTCAATTTTCACATATTTTAAGAATTATTGTAACACTTACTATCTCAAACATACGAAAAAAAAAACATCTTCTAGGAAAAAACATGGAACCAGACGACATTATTATGGGTGTAAGGAAAAAAAAAAGTACCGACACTAGAGAGACTAGTACACGGTTTACAGTTTAAAACTCCCCAATGTAATAAAAAGAGTCAATATAAGGAAGCAGTACAAGTTACAATCTAAAAACAACAAACCAAAAAGAAAAAAGCGAATCTCAAACTGGATAGACATACTTTAGAACAAACCTCAACCCAAAAGAAATCATTTGAAAAACCTTCCAACCCAACCGAAGAAAAAGAGAACCGAGAAAAAAAAGAAGGAAATTGTTTCAAACTCAAATTCGTACACGCTTGACATCAGTTTGTGGGACACTGATATCACCTCCATTCCCTTTGTTTGAACCATCGGTTAGACCCTAACAAACAAAACCACAAACAATCACACTTATATATTTGCTTAATTATCGAAAACAATCCCAAGATCTTGGAAGGCTTGCTTTCATCTGGTTAAACTTTTTATTAGAAACAAAAGAAAAAAAAGAAGCTTACAGTTTCATCAGGAACAACCGCATATCTCTCTGAAGGTGACACCCAGCTTTTCCCTGGCAACAAGGCCATGGAAGAATTGAAACATTAGATCACTTGTTGTATTGTTTGACGAATAGTTAAAAAGTGATGTTTCTATAAAATACCTGAAGATGGATCAATATTGGAAGATTCTATATGTTGTCCCCTTGTTCCATCCACGCTCAGTGCCTCTATAATCTTGGGGAAATTCCTATTAAACACGAAACCAAATATCCATTTCCCATTATCAATACTGGGTAGTGAATGAGATAGTAAAGCAATGATTTTGGTGGAAACACCGATCTAGATGGCCAACTTTCATATTTATGTTCATTACACCATGATATGCAAAATGGAACAACACAGAGATTTATGAGCGTCTAGATGATCACACTTTTACCTGTCAACGGACTCTCCAATGCCGAGCTGTCCATTTGTACCTCTACCCCAAGCATACACATTATTTCTTTCAGTGACAGCCAAAGTATGTCTCCATCCACATGAGACTTGAACTACTTTCTATGGAAGTTTCACAAAAATTTGTGTGCATTAGAAAAGAACCAAGGTTCACAAACAATGTGACAAGCTGCTTGGTTAATTTTTGTACGGGTCATTGTAAGACAACATACCTGATCATCGGGAAATCGCACTTGCACAGGAGAACACTGATCTAAATTATTGCCGACTCCTACTTGCCCAAACTGCAGGTTAGAAGAGAGGCAATTAGAGATGAGTTACTTAAGTAACCCAATATAGGGATTTGTTGCTTTCTTAAATTACCATACAACTGCATGCATAAAAGAAACTGAACGCAAATATCAGATGAATGTGTTCTGGTATAGAGTCCAGATAATAACTAAAGACAAGAAATTTTTGACCTTATTCCAACCCCATCCATATAGTTTTCCATCTGAAGTCAATGCCATTGTATGTCTCCAACCTCCCGAAATCTGAAGAACAAAAAAAGTAAAAAAAAGTCCAAAAGATGTTGAACCAGACGAACACAACCAGCAGAAACATATACAATGAGCCAATTCTTCTTCAGCAGGCAATAACTCTCAGAAACTTTACCAACTTTATTCACACAGCTAGAATAAGAACACTTCTAATCCAAATATCATTGCTATCCCATCTGTTGGATAATTCAGATGTACAAATATGTATTTCAGGACGGCTATAGAGAGTCTAAGTGAAACCTGGGAGATAAAACTGTTGCCCAGTGCTTCCACTTTGTGAGGAACAAGGTGATCCTCTAAGTCTCCATGTCCCAGCTGTCCATATTTGCTCCATCCATATGTGTATAATGCTCCAGAGTAGGAAACTGATATTGTATGCCGCCATCCACAAGCAACCATGGACATCTTCTCACCCTGAAATTGTAGAGCATCAGGAAAAGTTTTAAAGTAAAAAAGGCGGCGATGCATGATATCAATGATCCATGAACTAAACTTGATGTCAACCACTATTCAGATTTTGAATATCGAATGCCTGATAATACACAAAATAAGTTTTTTCTCTGTTCATAGGATTCTAAACGTCTTATGGTCCATTCCCTGAGACTCAGCAAGTGAAACTAGATGGCATATATTTGTGACCTCATCAATCAGATTTATACAGCTAAACCAGCAAAGTCTAGCGCATTGTCTAGGGCAAGGCTCGTTTGAATCTTAAACGAAAAGTTAGAAAAGTACAAACAAATAAAGAATCGGAGTCAGATAGCTTACACCAGCAGATGTAACTCTTTCAGGAACCAAGCGGTCATTCCGGTCACCTAATCCCAAATTTCCATATCTACCCCAACCCCATCCATAAAGATCACCATCTTCTGTAACCGCAGCAGTGTGTTCTGCACCAGCAGCAACCATTTTGATTCGAATTCCCTGCACCCATCACAAGTTTGAAGTGTTGATGTAACATTAGGGATTAATCAGTACATCTTCTAACTTACCTAGTCAGAGCAATTATCAAATAGATCCTATCCTACCTTCTATCTAGGTTTGCAGATAGTAAAAGGCATAGTTGTAGTCAATAGTTACCACTTTTTACATTCGGTAACTTAATTTTTATGATGTTGAAGACATCTCCACCAGATGTGGACCCTTAATTAGTAAATAGTAACAGTAATATTTTTATCAAGTTGCATAAATGGACCCAATTGTGAATCATATTGTCTTTATAGTAAGTTCAGGAAACTACAACGACAAAAAGATGTTAACATTACGGCAATAGAAGAAAGACTATATAACGACACCAAACCTCAAAGGCTTGAATCTTCCGAGGTACTAGAGAATCTTCTGTGTCCCCCAGACCAAGTTGACCATTCTGGTTGCGCCCCCAACTTTATAGACAGATAAAAAAATGTTTACAAGGCAATGTACACAATAATAACTTAAATATACTTGAAATGAGATGGCTGATAAACAATACCTCTGGACCTCTCCGTCCATTGTAACAGCCAAACAATGACTATCCCCACAAGCAATCTGCTTTATCCGAATACCGTGTAAAGCTTTGATTGGCAAAGGAGTAAACAAGTCACTTGAGTTACCATGGCCTAATCTCCCAAAATCACCCCTACAGAGATACAAAACACACATGGTAGGGTAAAAAAAACATATGAAGGAAACAAAAGTGAATATGAAGAGAAAGGAAACAAACAAACCATCCCCAACTGTAGACTTGCAAGCCAGATTGAGAATAAGCAACAGTGTGATCAGCACCACAAGTAACGGACACAATTTGGTGACCATCTAAAGCACTAAGCTGCGTTGGAGAAGGTCGATCCTCTGCATCTCCGTGACCTAATTGTCCATCTTCTCCTCTACCCCAAGAGCAAACAATGTCACCAGCTACAAAAACAAAACAAAAAAAAATCAAAAATAAAAGAAACACAAGTTAATCGGAGTTAGGGGGGGAAAAAGGTCAGTCAGATCAAGAGAAATCGAAAAGAACACAGCCGTCGAATTATTCCAGTGATCAAGAGAAATCGATAACCGACAAAATCAGTGAAGAGGTAGGGAGAGAGAGAGAGAGAGACGTACAGAGAAGAGCGACGGAGTGGCTAGCACCAGCGGAGATGATAAGAACCTTAAGAGGAGGAGCCGTAACTTCATCAGCCACCATCTCCTCCGCCATCGATCACAAAACAGTTACAGACTCAATTGAGAAGATATTTTAATTTTGAGTTTGAAGGAATCAATTTGTTTTTGTTAGTTTGCGGAAAAAAAAAAAGTATGAAATTTCTAATTTTTTTTTTTTTTTTGATAAATTGGGAAATTTTTGTAGCTTCTCTTTCACTATCCTCTTAAGAAGAAGAAGAGAAGAGAAGAGAAGAGAGAGAAGTGACGACTGACGAGTGAGCGGTAGACAGTAATAAAGGCGCGATGGAGATTTGCACCTGTCACTATTTTTTTTGACTTTTTTTTTTTTTAATTTTATTTTGTTTTTTTTTTACCGCAGAGTTTTTACTTTTTGTCGTACAGGCTTTAATTGCAAAAAGGGTCCCTTCTTCATATAATAAATCCAAATACGGACCTCACCTGCAACGTTTTTAAAAAAGAAAAATTTAATTGAGGCCGTTTCATTTACATTCGCATTAACTATTTTTCTTGTTGTTGATTCATTTACTCTTCTCTTTGAATTTTTACGTTAAAGGGAAATTTATGCTATAATAAAGATCTTTATGTTTTAAATTGTCTCACTGAGATTCTGCATTCTGTTTATTTTTTTTTGTACGTAATGCGTTTTTTTTTTTTTGGTACGGAATACAAATTTAATCAAAACGTAACTGATCATCAGAGAGTCGGTTTTTACCACAACCACAAGACAAGCACATGATCGTAACTACATGCAATGGACACATACTTACATCACATAGATCGTAACTTGAGTTTTGAAGTGTGTTTTACTCATTTACACGTACGTGTAACGCGAATAGATCGTATAATCGACAATCATAATGAACCTAGTCATGCACACGTGTGGATGCATAGAGAAACTGCTCGATCAAAATATTGTTTTCTTGAAATCATAATCCAATTGTGACATATTCAATTTGTCTTTTTCTCTATATATCACATATATCATTTTTGCTTCATGTTGCTTTGGATTCAGTAACTTCATGTTGCTTTGGATTCAGTAACTTTACCCAAGTCTAAACTCACTCTCTCTATATGTTGTAACGTTGTTTTTATTCTCTTTTTGCCAAGGTCTTACTTTACTATAGGTAAAATCCTCTCTTGTAATTTGTAATTTCTTCATTTCTAATATGGAAGAAAGTTATGGAAGAAAGTTATGGATGAATTTCTTGTTTCATCCGAATTAACTAGACCCTGCAATATCACCCTGTATACGAATTGAAATAAAACCAACATTATATATGCTTGTCAGTGACAAGTTGTAACATTTTAAGTAAGAAAATTAAATGAATGAAGATATTTTTGCATAATTGCCTAATACATGCATCATATGTATTGTCCTATTTTGGCATTTAAGTCAACGAGACAAAACTCTAGATCGAGATAGTCTCTAATGTTGACATTTGTTGTGACCTCTTTCAAATGGCTTCGACTCATCTCTCTCACACATATTTGTTGCATTATCTTTTGAAATTATAATCTTATGAAATAAACGTCATTAATCATTCAGTTTTATGGAAAAATTATAAGTGGTGATTACATGCAAAATCATCTACAATTCAAAGCATGTGACTTAAACAGTTAGAAAGGTTTTATTAGAGAGACAAGATTAGACACCTATAATAATTTAGGATTGACATGAAGTGATACAATTACTGTTTAGAGACATTTATGCACATAAAAATAGAAAAACATTGTGGTTATGAGTACATGTCGATGATTGTCGATGAACAAAGTACACAACAGTGAAAACCAACACCCACTCACATGGGTTGTGCTTCTCCACAACATCCGATACAAAGGGTCAAGGTTAGATAACATTTCAGGGGTGGTTTTCAAAAATGTTGTAACCATATCGGTGATGAAATGGGGAAGATCATGTGATGAAACTATTTGGTTGACAGGACAGTTAAACTTTAAGCTTTATTAAATTACTTGAGATGCCCCGTGACAGACCCTTGGAGAGAATCATCCATAAGATATATGCTAGAGGTAGCTTTAATGTGTTTTGAGTTTGAGCTAGCCATTTGAGAATGAAGCTGCTTCACGCTCCTGCCAGATTCGTTCTCTCTTTAGAGAAACAAAAAAACCATTATTGGTTTAGTAGCACTCGAGAAAAATCGAAAATAATTGCAATAAATAAATGCTTCAAAGTGCAGTAAGGAACCATACGATAGGTAGCATCAACCACCACTTCATATTGTCATTTCACAAGAAGACATTACATTCATCTGAACAAATTGCTACCCTATTCGGCATTTAATAAGCTGTCTTGTTACTTAGAATTTCTTAACCACATAAATTTCTCTTGGATAAGATTCTAGTATTGTCAAGATCCCAGAGCGAAAACTATAATGCCGACATACACATAACTTGACCCACAAACTTCCATCCATTTGACTAATCTGCTACTCGATTCACCACTCAGTTTTGAGACCTCTCTAAAACCTCAAGATTTAGGTAAGCTTGAACTGTTAATTCTACAAATGATTTTCTTCATCTCTCTAATTCATGTGCCTTTAAGGCGGTTTTCATTTGAATTTTTCGGTTTAAATCATAGGTTTAGGAACTAAGAACTAATTAAATGAGACTGAAGCTGGTTAGTAATTCTTCATCGTCCATCCATAACTTGAATAAATTGTTAATTCTACTACAAATGATTTTCTTCATCTCTTTTCTCTACATTTGCTTCCATGGTCCTTTTTGCAAATAATAATGATTAATCACAACAACTGTAAAAAAAAAAACTTCATTTCAAGATTCTTCTTTTCAGCTATTTCCAAGACTGGTTAGCGATTTGGTTGTTCGTCGTTGGTATCCATAGCCGACTTATCCATTTCATCATCAGAATCAATCACATTTTCAAAGTCATAATACGGATGCGCCTGCACATTTTAAAAACCGAATGTATTTATCAAAACAACACAAAGAAAAAAACTCACACCGGTTCATTACAAGAATGGTGAAAATTTAGTTACCTTTGGTCGCGGTTTAACAGCTTCGAAACTATGAAATTGAGGATCAGAGAAATCAGGAGCCTGCAATATAATATATGCTCCTTTGTTTTTGTACCTCTCTTCTGTTGCCTACACAACACACAAAGAAACAAAAAGATTAATTTGATCTGCATCTTATATGATTTTTAGAAAATTCAAATTGCGGAAGGCGTAAAATACATACTTGGAATTGTGGATAGTCTGGTGCACTGAAAATAGTGATAAGCTTTCCAGATTCGACAGTGTGATCTATTGTATATCCTTTGTCCATTCCACCAAGACCAGTTCTCTTCTCTCTAGCATCTGGACCTTCATGTGATCTGATGATTAACTGCATCAACAGAAGTAAAAACATTTGATCCAAATCAGTATTTGGGGAAACAAACTAGTATCAATATTTTTTAGTTTGGTTTCACCTTTAGTTCGTATTTCTTCAAAAAATCCTCTGTACAATCAGGACCCCAAAGAAGACCAATGCCTCTCTGTTCATTTGGGGAAAGGCCATGAGTCATTGAAGGGTCAGACCATAAAACATCCCCAGGAATCAAGTTTGAACCTTCCCAAGGAGGATCAAGAACTGATCTTCGAGCTTGCATCAACTCATCTAAAGTACCGAGTTTCAAAGAGCTCGGCTCAGGTTCTAGAAGAACTACACGACGGTTCTTTTTCCCTTTTGTTCTCTTCTTAGGCAAGACTGGACTACGGAAAAGCCCTCCATGTGCTGTATAAACACGTCCTGCAATTATGGAAGCCAAAGGAAGACCTTCAAAGCAACCTAAACATTTGCGGTACACATGTTTTCCCTTGTCACCGTATTTCGTAAGCACTTCCCTTTCAAAACCGTACATGGATGTACAATACTTTGACTCATGATTACCACGGAGAAGGTAGACTCTATCCGGCATTAAAACCTAAACAAACCAAAAAGAAATAAGCTTTAAGGAAAAAAAAACTAAGATTTTGAACCATTAGCAAAATAGCTAGTTTTAAGTTAAAGAGTTAACCTTCCAGGACAAGAGGACAAGGAAGGTCTCGAGTCCCCAAGCACCACGATCCACATAATCTCCGTTGAAAACATAAACCCGGTTTTGACAAGGAAAGCCAGTATCTTTCAATAAGAAGAGAAGGTCATGGAGCTGACCATGAATGTCACCAACCACAACAACGTTTGATTCAGAATCAAGATCATTGATATGAACACAGTTACGCTCTTTGTGGAGGATTTTGGAAGCGGTGAGGACGAGGGAATCAAAGACGTTGACTGGCAATAGTGAAGGTAACTGGGAAGGAGGTAGATTCCATGAAGACCATTCGAAAGACGACATAAGCCCATGTACCCACTCGTTCGTGAGTTCACCTCCATTTGGCCATATAATGGGAGATGGTGTAACAGGTTCCATTCAAACTAAAACGGCAAACACACAATTTATAAGGATTGGTAAAGGCAAGTCTTTTAATACTATTATACTAACATATATAATCAATTCAAACCACAGATACATTTAAGATGAAACCAAAGAAAGAAGCAAAATTTCCACTTTAAAGCGATCAAAGAAAGCAGAAGATAGCTCAGTGACGAGTTAGGATATAAGAATCGAATTAAAGCAACACCCTTTAATTGTCCAATCCATGAGAACATAGATCAAATCTAGATATATTCATACAACTTTAAAACTCAAGAGAAGAGCAAAAAAGTACAAAAAAATCGAATTATGATTCCAAGTAGTTATAATACCAAATGACAACAAAGAACAATTCGGAATAGAGTGAGACTCACAGGGTAAGATGTGGAGACAATTCTACAAGATTCCTCCAAGCTTTCGATCTTTGGACCTAGCTGTCCTTGAGTTCCGTCGTCGAGAACGACGAGATTTAGGATCTGTCTGGCTTTAGATTTCACTACATGCTCTCAAACGACGACGTTTTGAGCCAGCCAAAGTAATCAAAATCAGACTCATCCCAAACCGGCCGGTTTTATAAAACGCTTACTTCGATTTCGGTTTTTGATTTTTCAGTGTAGATGAAATCAATCCGGTTAAATCGGTTCCATCTCCAATTAGATTGGCTCGGTCCGGTTTGTGTTTGATCCAACTGAAAAGGGGAGAGAGAGAGAGAGAGGAAACAACAAAAATTGGACTTTGGTTTGAAATTGGAGAGAAGCAATTTTGGGAAATCTATAGAAACTTAATCGATATCTCGTCTGGATCTTGCTATATCTGCTCGTTCGAATTGTTTGATTTTGTTAAATTGGGTGGACTCGACCGATAAGTGAAGAAAGAAAGAAAGATGGGAAATTTATTCGTGAAGAAACCACAGATCACGGAGGTTGATCGAGCGATTCTATCTCTCAAAACCCAAAGACGCAAACTTGCTCAATATCAGCAAAAGGTTTCTTTTTTAATTCTCATACTTGTTCATCTCTATGGATTGTCATCATCTAGTTTTGTTTTGATTCATTCAAAATTTCCTAAAATTGTTGTCCAATGGGATGGTTTTGATTGTGTGTTTTTAGTAGTAGTGATTGAAAAAAGACTCCAGCTTTTGATTTCTTTTGGCTCATCATCTCTTTGGTTTTAACCAAACCTCCAATCTTCTCAAATTTTGATACTTTTAGCTTGAGAAAGTGATTGAAGCGGAAAAGGAAGCTGCAAGAGACTTAATCCGAGAAAAGAGAAAGGACAGGGCTTTGTTAGCTTTGAGGAAGAAACGAACTCAGGAAGATTTATTGAAGCAAGTTGATCAGTGGGTCATCAATGTTGAACAACAAGTAACTCTTTCTTTCTCCCCCTTTTGTGTTTTATTATTTGTATCCAGCATCATCTCTTTCATGTGAAATTCTCAAACTTTCATGTGTTATCTTTTCAGTTGGCAGATATTGAACTTACGAGCAAACAAAAGGCCGTGTTTGAGAGTTTAAAACAGGGTAATAGTGCTATTAAAGCCATTCAAAGCGAGTTGGACCTTGATGATGTTCAAAAACTAATGGATGATACTGCTGATGCTAAAGCTTATCAAGATGTGAGTCAAAAACTTTTGGAATCTTATCGTTTTAGTGTTTGCGTTTATGATTCAGTATTATGGTATCTGCTTTGTCAGAATTTGAATATCTTCATTGTTGATTCCCGGGTATACAGAGAAGTTCACTAGCAGCTTCCTACTACCTCTTTTTACATTTTGTTCTGAGCTGTCTAGATTGAGTCGTTTTGTCGAGCTTTTGTGTTTGATGATTATAACATTTTTGAATATCAGGAGCTGAATGCTATATTGGGAGAGAAACTATCAGAAGAGGATGAAGAAGATATATTAGCAGAATTTGACAACCTAGAAAGTCAGGTATGTTTTGTTTCATGCCTTTTCAAAAACAAACTTGCTTATTATTATCTTTACTAGATAGAGAGACTCATGGTGATGCATGTTTTGCTTAAAGCTTATTGTCGATGAGATGCCTGAAGTGCCTACAAAGGAGTCCGAAGAATCTGACAAGCTGGATCTTCCGGATGTGCCAACAAAAGCCCCTGTCGCTTCCAATGCGGAAATCAAACCAGCTGAATCCGCCACTAAAACAAAAGGTATATCCTTTGGTCTTCTCTTCTCCTTGTTAGGACTTGTAAGGACTAGGCTCAAGACATATTTTGTTTGGTTTGTTTCTTTCCCGTGCAGTTCTTGAAGAACCTTTGCCGGCTTGAGCTAGAAGAAACTGATCAGCCAGCAAGACAGACGATTTTATCATTCTTTTAGCACTTTCTTTTGTGTGCCTTTATTGCTCTTGAAGTCACTGTCAAATTTGTATATTTGGAATCCTATTGTGTTTTAATCGAAAGTCAACATTCACCAATTACTTTCCAGGCCTTCATCTGTCAAAGACTGTACAGTCATATATATGAACATTCTCGCATATCCCTTATGTTGTAAGAAGGTGGTTAAATAATGAAAAGCTAGACTATGGTAAGAGTTTCCGAACATCTCTTATTTTATTATCAACCAACCAATCTTAGGGAACCAAATATGTTAACACAATACAAAAACCAGTTTTGCCTCGTTTGTCTGAATCTGAATCTCAATTTGTTTGGGAAAGCTGTTTGGCTTCGATATCCTTGAGTCTGAGAGTGACGGCTCTCTTGTGTGCATCTAAACCTTCGATTTCAGCCATAGTCGCCACATAAGGACCAAGGTTTCTCAGACCTTCCTCTGTCAAAGATTGTACAGTCATGAACTTCAGGAAAGAGTCGAGAGAGACGCCACTGTACATTCTTGCATATCCGTATGTTGGAAGAACGTGGTTTGTCCCGCTCGCATAATCCCCAACGCTCTCTGGAGTCCATGGCCCTATGAAAACAGAACCTGCGTTCTCAATCAGTCCCTCCCATTTCTCAGCGTCTTTGACATTGATGATCAAATGTTCGGGTGCATACAGATTTGAGAAAGATATTGCCTGGATAATTGAAGAGCAAAGAGTGATGTTACAGATGTTGTTTTGAGATAGTAACAGTAAGGGTGAATCGTAAACGGGAGGGGTACCTCAATCATATCTCGAGCAAACACTGTGAAACTGTGACTTAGTGCTTTTGAAGCAAACTCTCCTCTAGGAAGGCTTTTACACTGCTTGGCAATTTCTTCTTCGATGGCTTTGAGATCTACACCATCACCTACAACAACAAGAACAACTTGACTATCTGGACCATGCTCAGCCTTCAGAGAAACCAAAAAAGAAATGTATAAGTTAGCCGCTCCCTGTAGGTCTGAAGAAAACAAATAAGGTGGAGACAAACTATGTATCGAAATTTGCAACTTCTTTTATGAAAGTACCTGAGAAAGTAAGTCTGCTGCAATGTAAACTGGACTAGCATGTTCGTCAGCGATGACTAGGACTTCTGAAGGACCAGCAGGCATATCAATGGAAACCATTGCCTCGCTGTTCTGCAGTAACAGGGAAGAAAAAAAATCAAAGAGTAGTTCAACAAATTAGGACCAGTAGCAACTGAGGAAAGATATCTGTACTTGAAGAATCATCTTAGCCGCTGTAACATATTGATTCCCAGGACCAAAGATCTTCTCAACCTGCCATAATAACCAAAGCAAATTCATGTGTGGTTGGTTGGCAGAATGTTTGATGTAGCTACCGAAACACATTAATCGTTGTTTTTACCTTAGGACAAGAATCTGTTCCCCAGGCCATGGCAGCTATAGCCTGCAAACCAAAATTGAAATTTATACAATCTTAGAGAGAGTAACGATCACCAGCATATAAACATAGGGGGAAAAGACCAACACAACCATACCTGTGCTCCACCAGCTTTGAGTATGTGAGTTACACCAGCCTTCTTGGCACAATACAGAACTTCCTGAAACAACACAACAAACCCATAAGCTAAGTGACAAGATCGCTAATTAACAAAAAAAAAGTGAGTAATATCGAGTACTACCTTGCATATGCTACCATCCTTAGATGGTGGAGTAGCAAGGACAACTGTTTTACATCCAGCAATCTGAGCAGGCTGAGAGAGAGAAGATAAAGTAAGAAAGACCAGATTATCACAAAATTACAATAACAATGAACAAGGAAAAAGTAATAAACATGAGAGCTTACAATTGCAAGCATCAAAGCAGTTGATGGCAAAACAGCTGTTCCACCAGGCACATAAAGACCTACAGACCCAATAGATCTTGAAACCCTCTTACATCTGACACCCTAACAAAGTTAACAAGTGAAGAAGATTAGTACATCAAGTTCATTGTGTAAAGAAGACTTAAAAAAACGTAATGAGTAAAACTGAATTGACTTACTTTCATATTCTCAACGCTTTTCTCAGTTGACTTTTGGGCAAAGTGAAACGCATAAATGTTGTCATACGCAACATCAAACGCTTCTTTTACATTGGAATCAAGCTGGAAACAAAAAAGGCATGGATCGATACAGAGAAAGGAACATCATTTTCAGATATTCCAGATAAAAACTGGTTTAGGAAACTTGTATAAACAAAGTTAATCTACTACCTCAGGAATAGAAAGCTCGGATACATCTTCAACCACGTTATTCAACTGAACTTTGTCAAATTTTTCAGTATATCTGAAACGTGTTGGCATAGAATCAAATGAAATGGAAAGACACAGTGACTTCAAAAGTAAAGAATTGAGTCACACTTCACTTACTCTTTGACAGCAGCATCCCCTTTGCTACGTACAGCATCAATAATAGGGTTCACCTAATAAACAACACAAGACGAGCGAGCTCATTGTCACGGGGTAAGAGAAGTCTCAAGCAAGAAGGAAGGAAGAAGTTAAAAAAAAAAAGCTTACAGTGGTGAAAATAGATGAGAAGTCAATGCGAGGGCGTGACTTCAAACTCTCAACTTGTGAATAACTAAGTTCAGATAATCTATACGACTTCATCGACGAGCATCTAACGTATCCTGTAAACGCAACTAGAGAATTAAAATTCGTTTATCCATTAAACCCCAAAAATAAAAATTGAATCTTGCAATCGAATCACCAAAGCAATCACAAAACGTCGAAATTGGAAACCAAATTGGAAAAAAAGAGTGACCTTTCTGAGAAGCGTGAGTTGAAATTGAGATACGAGGGGATGAGAGAAGTGAAAGACGAGACAGATTGAGTGACATCACCGGATTGCTCCGTGGTTCGATTCAGTGTCGCCGGCGACAGACTCTAATTTTTTTTTCAGACGAGTTTGACTTTTTAGGGTTTAGTTACTTAACACACGTCACACGTGTATTTTTATAATTTGCCTTTTTTTTTTCTGCTTATAATATTTGGAGCATATATTAAAATTGTTTTTAAAATTCGGAAATTAGAAAATTTCCTTTTTTTTATTTCTTCTTGAGCCTTATATATATATATCAGCAGTTTGCTCTCTAACCCTAGGTCATTGTTTTGTATTCTCTCTCGGATGTCTCATATGATGGATTCGTCTAATATTGTTCCGATGGAAGCAGAGCTAAGTCCAGGATCAATGGAGCAGTGGCTTTCGATGATAAAGGATGGAAACAAGTGCGATAAAGGCAAACGATCGGAATTGTCGATGAAGGTTAAGAAACATCTCTCGGCTCTTGGTTGGGTTTTCTCTTACTATCTCAAAGGGAATAAGCGAGAGTTGCGTTTAAAGTCTCCCAATGGAAGGTGGTTTTACTCTTTAGTCAAGGCTTGTCTCCGCCAAAACTCTCAACAACAACAAGTCGTTCCTAAACATGATGACTTGTCTTGCTCTCCACGAAAACTTGCCTGTTTAGATGTATTGAACCAGAGACAGAAGCAGAACAAGAAAAGGTCTAGGGTTGATGATCTCGATATCGATAGCACAGTTCCGGATAAAGAGAAGCATTCGTCTGGTGAATTGATCAAACCCGATCCAGATTTTGATGTATCCAAATCCAACCAACAACAGAAGAAGAAGAAGAAGGTAATGAATAAAGTGGAGGATTGTGATACGGCTGCGTTTAATGGGGAGAAAGAGAAGATCAGACCCGTTGTCAATGTTGATGGATTGAACCAACAACAGAGGAAGAGAAGGAAGACGGCGAGTGAAGATATAAGGAGGGCGAAGGTAGAGAAATCTCTAAAGAAGATCTTACAAGTGATGGAAAAGAAGCAGCAGAAGAACAAACTTGACAAAGAGTCTCTAAGGTTCTGTAAAAAAGATCGTGATCCGGACATGAACTGTGATGTGTGTTGTGTTTGTCACTGGGGTGGAGATTTGCTTCTATGTGATGGTTGTCCTTCAGCTTTTCACCAAACTTGCCTCGGTATGTCCAGCCTCCCCGAGGAAGACATGTGGTTCTGCCCTTGTTGCTGCTGCGATATCTGTGGATCAACGGAATCACCTTCGAACAGTAAGTTGATGACTTGTGAGCAGTGCCAAAGAAGATTCCATCTCAAGTGTTTGAAAGAAAAGCCTTGCTTTGTTTCCCGTAAAGGCTGGTTCTGTAGTAGTCAGTGCAACAGAGCCTTTTCCGCGCTTCAGAATCTCCTAGGATGCAAAATTGCAGTAGGCGACAATGATGATTTGGTCTGGACATTGATGAGAGCTCCAAACGATGGTGAACACTATGATGATGAGCAAAAGTCCAAGCTAGAATCTGCTGTCGAGATACTTCACCAGGGGTTTGAGCCTACCACAGATCATTTCTCTGGGAGAGACCTTGTTGAGGAGCTGATATTCAAGAAAGATCGAAATGGCGTTGGCCGAGGATTTTACACGGTCTTGATAGAGAAAGAGAACGAACCTGTCACAGTGGCTGCAGTGAGAGTGGATAAAGATGTAGTCGAGATCCCTTTGGTGGCGACATTGTCAAACTACAGGAGAAGTGGGATGTGCAGAGTGCTTATGGATGAGTTGGAGAAGCAAATGTCTCAGATGGGAGTTCGTAGACTGGTCTTACCGGCTGCACAAAATGTTGTGACCACTTGGACTCAGCGGTTTGGGTTCTCGGTAATGGAAAGTTCGGAGAGGCTGGAGTTTGTGAAACATGGGATGCTTGATTTTGTTGGAACTGTCATGTGTGGTAAGTTTCTTCACAAGGAAAGAGGAGAAGATGATTCAGCACAAGAGTCAAGCCTCACAGAATAACAAGTCTCCTGGTCTTTTTTTTTTCATGTACTGTATTGCGGAGAAAAATGTGTAGTAACAACATCTCTTGATGTCCATATATAACTTGGTACATCTTTGTCTTTAGTAACATGTGTGACTCTGTTTCTTAATTAGACATGTGAGTATATCTAAATCAAATGAGTAAATCCATCTTCTCTTTCCTGTTTTTGTATACAAAATCTTCAGAGAAACCAAGAAAATGTATTACAAAGAGTATTGTCTCGATGATGCTGAGACTCTTTACTTAAGCTTGCTCAGGTATAAAAACACATAAACATGTCACCAAAAACACAAAGCTCCATCATTGAACTAAAAAGCGTATCAGACATTCGCACAAATCACAAAAGCATAAATGAATGTTACATGTCGCCGAAACTAAAGCTATCAGCTCATTTGACTTGAGATTCTCTAACAAAGCTCACAATAAAACAGAGAGATGATCTTAAACATTGAACTCTGTTTTTTACGTTTATTGCAAATTCAAAAGATAATAAGATGAACAAGGAAGAATATAATAAGCCTCCCATTCACATTAAAAAGACTTGCAAACATAAAAGTGTACACAATTTACAATGGAACAATCTCACAATTCGGGTGAGCTTATGAAACCAGGACTTCATAGTTACGTCATTTGCCACTGCAATTTATACCAAAGAAAAAGCTAAATAAGCAAACTTTAACTTGATGATGATGATGATGATGATACATAATAATAAATTGAGGAAAGTAAGAGAAACCTTAAGAACAGGCTCTCCTTTGTTAGTATTTGCAGATTGTTTAGCCATTTGCTTTAATTGAGCTTGTGCTGCTCTTCCAGCTGCAGACTTATCAAACTGCTCTTTCCTGCGTTACAAAATCAAATATCTACAATTTCAAAAAATTTAAGATTCTAAATCCCTAAAGGATCAATTTTTAAATAGAGGCGATTCGAAAATATAAGAGAGAAGAGATTTTTTTTAAAAAAACCGTCGCTGTGCAGCTTCGGCGGCTCTGGCGCGAGCTTCAGCGGAGGCTTGTCTCTCTTCTTCCTTACGCTGTTGTTTTTGGGTTCCGTCGAAGCAACTGAAGCAACCCATCTTCTCCGATCGAATCGAATTTGACCTCTTCTTCTTCGCTTCTGATTTCTTTTACCAAAGAAGAACAAGAAGAAGACGCGTCTGTTCCTGAAAAAATGGGATCTTTACAGGACTCTGTACATTGTATTAATAAATAAATATTATACATTGATTATAGGAATTTTTCATTAATTAGTAATATTAATAAGAGAAACCACGAGTGGAAAACCAATTTATGAAAATGCACAATTAGTAAAAAAAATAAAAAATATAATGATGTGTCATTATGTGATTGGACAAAGTGATGTTGCTTCCTCTGTTATTGTCGTAATAAAAGGATACCTAACTTCCTCTGTTTTTGTATGCGTGAATCTATCTGTTAATATTCGAAAAGAATATGACAAACCTTCATCATAACGCTTAGGTTACAGTTTTTACAGCTTTATGTGTCTATATACACAACATCATTTTCTTCTTCAAAGATCACAGTCAAGAGTTGCTTATAAGTCTGAGTGCAGACCAGAACTACAGCTTCTTTTGTCCGAGGATGAAGATGATGATTCTTTTGTCATGAATCTGGATATTATGAGTCTGGCAATGTTCTCACCAGCTACTGCACTTGTCTCCATTGTGCTTGCTGCGTTTTCAAAAGCATTCACATAGTACAAGTGATGATCATCTAATATGAACGGTGCAAATACTTCAGGCGCGTGGTACTTGGGATATGCACCCCAGTCTATTCGAATGGTTTCGGTTCTCGTACTGTTTGGGAAAAAAGGAATTCAAGCTTCAATAAAACTGAAGAGATCTAAGTTAGTAATGAATCTGACAGGAGTTGTGTTGTAACTACCTGAAGAGCTCATCAAGCAATGAATCTGATGCAGTTTGTCGCGTAAATATCTTGTATGTCATATCTGTGTCACTATACTTCCTTAGAATTGAGATGCTTGAGAATGGAATTAGAGGATCTTCAAGTGTTCCCACCAAAGCTGGAACATCAGAAACTGATTTCATCCCAAAATATCCCTTTTCAGAGAGAAAACAATCACAAATTAGTTGGAAATCAGAATCATGATCAGGTTAGAGCTAAAACTCCACTATGAATAATACTTACTGGATTTAAAAGTCCTCTCACGAATGTTGCGTGTGTGTGTTGTAATTCCCTCTTTGGAATTGAGATCTCGGGTGAGAACTGTATATCCACCTCGTCTAATGGTGTGGCAACTACCGTGACATCGCACTTGAAGCTGTTTCCTTTTGTGGACTTAAGCTCGTAATACTTACCGAGATGTGATATGGATTCAATTTTCTCGTTCAGGTGTAATGTAACATCTGAATGATTAATCAGCTTTGCAGCCATCTGCCAGTTTCCGCCTTCAACAGACCATAAACCACCACCTGAACCCGCCATGGAGACTGCACCTGCTAGTCCACTGATGAGTACACTCTGTCCATAGTTTATCCTTGTAATAACCTGGAGTCAACAAATTAAACAAGCTAAACAACTGTACTGTAGTGTGAGAAAATTTGACAATAGCAATAAGGGGTAAAAATGGCTTCAAAAATAACACTTTTAGCTGAAATCGTGAGAAAGCTTACTGTAACCAGCTCGTTGACTAGTAAAGGAGAAAGCTGAGCTTCAGATAATTTCTCTTGTAGAGTGAGCTTTGTGAGATTGTACAATCCTGACCATTTAAGCATCCCTTCAACATTGTCGAAGATAGGTCTTGACTCTAAACTTTCATAGTACTTCAAGAAATTATCAACTGTATTCTACATACATACATAAAAATCTACATCAGTCAACATACAAAAGGATACACAACACACACACACCTAGACGCAAATCAAGTCACACGAACACATCCTCAAAATCATTATTCCCAAGTAAATCACTTTACAACAACTAATTCATCCCTACTACAGATTCAGCATGAAACCAAAGGTTCAAGTTTTAAATACCTCAATGAAGCTGCTCATTCTCAACAGTGAGAACCCATAACGCAAGAACAAGTAGAGATCATTCAACCAAGACACGATCGTATCCAAAAACGGGAATTTGATACGGGAACCGAATGTTTTAACAATAAAACTCTTCCCATCCCAGATTCCAATCGCTGAAGATTCTTCAATCGGAGTCGGCAATCGAACCGTCAGATTAAACCTCTCGACGAAATCCTTAACGTGATAGTTCTTCGGATGCAGAATCGAACCACCGGCCTCGAAAACATCACCGGAGACAGTAACTGTTCTCATACGTCCACCGACTATCTCGTGACGCTCAAACATTAGGATCTTGGCTCGATTTAAGCCGGTGGAAACAGAGTAGCTACGGAGGAAGTGAGCTACGGATGAGCCTCCGATCCCACTCCCGACTATACATACGGTCGGCGGAGATTCATCCTCGACGCTACCGGTGAAATCGCCGGAGCAACGTAGAAGAACCGGCGATATAAGAGTGAGGAGAAGGGAGAAAGCTATCGGAGAAATTTTCATGTTTAGTCAACTCGTTGACTTTATCTCTCTCTCTTATACCGATTTTGTAAATTATCATAAGGCCTTATTGGGCCTTATCAGGCCTTAATTTTGCAAGTGTGCTTAGAAATTGACAATTGGGCCGGGCCCAATATAGCAGAATGTGGATCTATTTGTAATTCCTCAATACTTTTTCCGTCGAAGACACCATTAGGCCATCCGCAATGGAAGAACACTTGGTGTGTTCTTAGCCCATTAAAATTATAAATATAATGAATAGTGGCATAAGAACATGTTTTCCAGTTCTTGATGTAGAACTGATCTAGGCTCAGCTCTAAGCTGACGTGGCAAGGTGTGATTGGATACAATTTTTTGCAAACAATTTTTCACAAATTAAAAAAGGATTTGATTTAAACTATGTATTAATTAAATAAAATGTTTGTTTGTTTTAATTAAGTAATATGTTTGTTTTTTTTCTAATCTTTAATGATTTTTTGTTTCATAAAAATTTGGTATTATATTTTGAATTTTAGTACAAGTTTTATAAGTTTGCAATTTAAATGTTATTTTTACAGTTTTTATAAATGTAATATATTTTAAAAATATTATACTATTAAATCTTATGATATTAAACATGTTCTCCCAATCATTAACTTTTTAATAAAAGATCTTAACTAGTGATCTTAGATTATTTTCATAATATTTTTACTCTAAGAACATCCTAAAGTGTTCCCCCATTGCCGATGCCCTTAGAGAAGCTAGGCTACACACAAGAGCGGGAAAATTAGGCTACTGAAAAAACAAAAAAACGAAATTACGAACCGTTAGGGTTTTTTTTCTTCCGGCGATGTCGCGAAGAGGCGGTGGCCCCGTGACGGTGTTGAACGTGGCGGAGAAACCGTCTGTGGCGAAGTCAGTGGCGGGGATTCTGTCCAATGGAAGTTTCCGGACTCGAGAGGGTAGGTCTCGGTACAACAAAATCTTCGAGTTCGATTACGCCATTAATGGCCAGCCATGTCGTATGCTAATGACTTCCGTCATCGGGCACCTGATGGAGCTTGAGTTTTCCGATCGCTACCGTAAATGGCACTCCTGCGACCCGGCAGATCTGTACCAAGCTCCGGTTCTGAAACACGTTCCCGAGGTAAGTGATGTCCTGTGCGTGATTGTGCAATTTTGGGTAGTTGATTTAGTCATTGATTCTCGAACTAGGAATTGTTGCCTGGGTCTGATTTGTTTTGGTAATCGCAACTGTAGAAATTGGGGAATTCTGGTTTATAATTTTAAGTTGGGGTTTTCTGATTTCCAAGTTTTGATTAATTCTGGTTTTGAGCGATTTAGGACAAAAAGGATATTAAGAAGACGTTGGAGGATGAAGCGAGGAAAAGCGACTGGCTTGTGCTGTGGCTTGATTGTGATAGGGAAGGTGAAAACATTGCATTTGAAGTTGTTGATGTTTGCAGAGCTGTCAAACATAATCTTTTTATACGGAGGGCTCATTTCTCTGCGTTAATTGCCAGGTAGAGATTGCTGAACACTTTGTTTTTTCATATATCTTCTACTGATCACTCTATCTCAAACGTTTATACCAACTCTAATGATGCGTTGGCGTTGGAATTGCTAGGGAAATTCACGAAGCAGTTCAGAATCTTAGAGATCCTAATCAACTGTTTGCTGAGGCTGTAGATGCTAGACAAGTGACTTTCTCCTGAAATTCCTGTTGTGTGTATGTGCGTTGGTATTTTCTATAAATTTGTGTTAGCTAATATTTATTTTTGAATACTTTAGGAAATAGACCTACGCATTGGTGCTTCTTTCACTAGATTTCAGACTATGCTTCTGAGAGATAGGTTTGCTATTGACTCCACGGGTGAGGAGAGGAGTCGTGTTATAAGTTATGGTCCTTGTCAGGTAATGCAAAACCAGTATCGATGAAGTTCAGAAATATCAGTCCTATTTTACATATCAGAGCCATTTAATGCAGCTAGGTTTAATATTTCTCTGCCTCAACTGCAGTTTCCTACACTTGGATTTATTGTAGAGCGATACTGGGAGATCCAGGCACATGAACCAGAAGAGTTTTGGACAATCAACTGTTCTCACCAATCAGAAGAAGGCATTGCCACCTTTAATTGGATGTATTATTATCAACTGCAGTGATTATATTTGTTCCCGATCTAATCTTCTTAAAAGTGACATTGATATAATTTCTATTGCAGGCGTGGTCATCTCTTCGATTATGCTTCAGCTGTCGTATTATATGAGATGTGTGTTGAAGAACCTACTGCCACCGTGAGTTAAAAAAGAAAACATCTTATCAGAGGGAATTTTATCATCCGATACTGCATCTTACAGTTAAATTGTGTAATTTTCCTAATAATCTCCATCCAGGTAATGAATGTCCCACATCCAAGGGAACGATTCAAATATCCTCCTTATCCTTTGAACACCATTGAACTTGAAAAACGTGCTTCAAGATACTTCCGCCTGAGTTCAGAGCACACCATGAAGGTCCGAATGAGTATATTAGCCTGGTTCAGATAAATTTCCTAGGATTCTTTGGCTAGTAGGACTGCATTTTTTTAAAGTAATCTAAATTTTATTGTATCTTGGTAGAGTTTTGTGCTGCTTCTAGGCTGATAGGTCTTTGAATTACAACTACATCTCACTGTTTAATATATCAGAAATGTCTGGATAGGTGGCAGAAGAATTATATCAGGCTGGTTTCATCAGCTATCCTCGTACAGAGACTGATTCTTTTTCGAGCAGGACAGATCTACGTGTGAGTAACTTTTTCTCATGAGCAAGTATGGTTGATTTGGAGTTTATGATTTCCTTAGATAGTCTCTTAGGATCTCTAGTTGTGTCTAGGCTATGGTGGAGGAACAAACAAGACATCCTGCATGGGGTTCATATGCACAAAGACTATTGGAACCCGAAGGGGGGCTCTGGAGAAACCCTGGTAATGGTGGTCATGATGACAAGGCTCACCCACCCATTCACCCAACAAAGTTTTCTAGCGGAGAGTCTAACTGGAGCAGAGATCACCTTGTAAGTATGGCTGTTGGTCTCGTTAACATTCCTAAGCATAGGTATGATCTTGTTTTTCTCCGTTTGAACCAACGTTTTTTCCCACAATTTCAGAATGTATATGAGCTAGTTGTCCGCCATTACCTAGCATGTGTTTCCCAGCCAGCAGTAGCTGCTGAAACTACCGTCGAAATTGATATTTCTGGTGAGCGCTTTTCTGCATCTGGGAGAGCAATATTAGCTGTAAGACTCTTCACTCACTACCTTTTAGTTGTAGTTTCTGTGGAATACATTATGAAGCTACTTTGCCTGTTAAGATGCTTACTGTTTCGGTAGTAAAATAAATGTAAAGCTGCTGTTTGTTGGAAGTATATATTTTGCCTACTTGTTCTTTTACTAATTAATTTGATACTGACCTCAATTTTCTTTCTGTGACTAGAAAAATTACCTGGAGGTGTACCGCTTTGAGTCATGGGGAGGTTCAGTGATCCCCGTGTATGAAAAAGGGCAGCAGGTTGTTTATTTCTGTATCTCTGCTAAGTTTCTTTTGAATAAACTACTTTGTCCTTGCTTGTAAGTTACCTTCCTTAACTACTAAACTATAATGCAATTGAACGGCATTACTTTGCATTGTAGTTTCTAGTTCAAGTGAAACTGGTGTCATTGTTATTATAAAAGTGGCCGAAAGATAGTAATTGCTAGAAATGTGGAGAAGCAAACACAGTTTGCTCTATCTAATGGGCGAGGCTGCTTGTTTATTGGCATAAAACTGTGTCCAGGGAGCTAATTTTCTAGTCATATCTTGACTGTCTTCTATATTTAAATTTACTAGACTCTTCCTCAGACAGACATAATGGAGTTTCTATCAGTGGCTTACATTTTTCCCCAAAACTGTAGGCTGTCTTACTGCTGGAATTTCTTATTAACATTCACTTTTTGGATTTGTTTTTTTTACCCCTGTCCTACTGCTTAGTACTTACAGCCTGGACTATTAATGACGTCTCTGAATTTCTTGGTAATATGCAGTTTATCCCAACAACTTTGACTCTTGATTCAGCTGTAACAAGGCCACCACCGCTATTGTGTGAAGCTGACTTACTGAGTTGTATGGACAAGGTGATTAAAAAAATTGGCTTGTTTTTGCTTACCTAGGTGGTGTTTGCATATTCTTGTTTACCTATCCCTAAAATTCTTATCCGATCGTGTTTGTAACTCTTTGTTATCCTACCTTCTTGTGAATGTTAGGCAGGCATTGGCACCGATGCGACAATGCACGACCACATAAAGAAACTTCTTGATCGGGGTTATGCTACAAAAGATGCTAATACACGGTTTTCTCCAACCCACCTGGTAGGTGATATGATAGTCAAAACTTTCTGAATCTATCCTGTCTTATTTATTTCTATACAAAATATTTTGATTTTAACCCTTTAGAGTGTATTACTATGGCAGCATGTAGTCTAGGGCTGCAACTGCTTTTGGGTGTTGATAAACGTCTACACGTTAGAATCAGGAACTGCTGGTGACCATATATAAGTCTGTTTACTAGACCAGCATTATACCTATAAGTTCTTAGGATCACTCATAGCCTTAAGGACCTTAAGTTAAGGTTGAAAACATATAATCCTTGGGAAACATACCTTTATCTCCAACTTCAGCCTATACAATTAGCAGATTGTGATACTGTTGTCTGGACTTTAAATTATATAAAACATCTTGATGAATTTTATTTGGTTATAGCAAAACTATGTATCTATATATAGTGGTAGGACTGTCTGAACTCTACAGCATATAAAACATCTGAATTAACTTTATTTGCTGGAGTAATAGCAAGACTTCTCTCCTTGGCATAATTTATATGTATATATATATATATATATATATATATGTTTCTAGCCCTTTATATGTTCTGTTCAACGTTTCTGAAGTTAGCTTACTGTACTGATTTCATTTCAGGGTGAGGCGCTTGTGATGGGATATGATGACATGGGGTATGTATAAGTCTGCTTGTGATGTAACAACAAATTTTCTACCTTCCAAACAACTCGGAGGCTCCTTTGTATATCATTATATTTTGTGGCTTTCAGTCATATTTCCTTCTATTAAATATCGATTTGGAGAGACATGATTTGTATCAAGCCCCTGTTGAAGAGCCACTTAAGAGTTTGATGTGTGTCAATCTTCTTATTGCCAACCTTTTGATGTTTTTCTGCAGGTATGAACTTTGGAAACCAAATCTCAGAGCTATCATGGAACATGATATGAATGAAGTTAGTGTTGGGAGGAAGACTAAAGCTGAAGTTCTTGAAACATGTTTGCAGCAAATGAAAGCTTGTTTCTTAGATGTGAGTCAATTGTTTTTAACAGATTTTTTGCCTTCTCTCTATGGCCTAATCTATTACTTCTGAACCTGTTGCTAACAGTAGGCTGAAACTGAATGATTAATTCTCGCAGGCAAGAGTAAAAAAATCAAAGCTCCTAGAAGCAATGACAATTTTCTTTGAAAGGTGGTCTCATTACCTTGTCAGTACTGTGTTTCTAAAGTCCGTTTTGTCGTAATTATAATATGATACTGCATGTGCAGATCTAATAACACTGATGAAGGTGAAAATCAGACAGCTGGTGAAGTTGTCCGACGATGCAATCTCTGCAATGAATCAGATATGGCACTCAGGAAGAACCGGGTAATATATATTTTGTCTGAACAATATATTCTATGTGAAATATGAATTGTTCTTCTTCCTCTTGTTAATGGGAACCGCAGGATAAACATTCTATGCCCTGTCTTTGCAGGATGGCAATTTCATGGTTGGATGCATGAATTATCCTCAGGTCAGAATTTCAAAGCTCTTTACCACATGATTTGTTGCAGATTTATACTTTTTGCTCTCTGTATTGTAGCCTTATTTCTGAAAATTATGATCTAATCATTTGACATTTCAGTATTTCTTCGTTTCTGCTTCTTTGCTTGCTTCTATTAAATAGTTTAACATATTTGCCTCTCTTCAGTGTCGAAATGCAGTCTGGCTTCCTGGACCGACACTGGAAGCATCTGTCACTACTAATGCTTGTCAATCCTGTGGTCCAGGTATGGCCACAGATTCGTTAGTATCAGTGAATTGAAATCCAAGAACTATATTACACTTGAATGACACAGCATTTATATGTGAAAGATTTGTCTTTATTACTAAATAGTTCAATTTCTGTAGGCCCAGTCTACAAGATACTTTTCAAGTTCCGTCAAATTGGAATTCCACCAGGCTTTGATGTTAATCACTTGGGTAAAACATTTGCAACCAATTTGTTGCCTTATTTTTTAATGCCTCAACGTGTCGTCGTGATCTTCTTCTAAATGGTCATATGGTAATTTTGTGATCAGGTTGTGTCGGTGGCTGTGATAACATTCTTAAACAGTTGATAGACATATGTGGAACTGGATCCCGTTCTCAAGGTTAGTGCTTTGTAGTTAGACAATACATATACTTTTGTATTAGAGATCATACAAAGCCTCTTTCATCATCATTTGTCCTAAATGAGAATTCAAGAACTTAAGTAGAGTGTCTTGCGAATAAAGAACATTTAGGCTAAAAAGAATCAATGATTTATTCTTGCAGCAAGGAGAGCTCCAGATACTGTACCTCCAAACATTATCCGAGGAAGCAATACAAGACAGAGTAATGTCTGCGTACATTGTCAGCAACGAGGACATGCTTCTGCTAATTGTCCCTCACGGGCTTCAGCATCTCGAAATTCTCGTCCTACTGGAACAAATCCGATAAATGGTACTGATCCTTATATAATATTTTAGGAGATAAAATATCATCAATTAGGTAATTTCAAGCAAATTGTCCAGATCAAGTCTTCCTTATTGACACGTAATTGCATTCGAATATCGTTTGTCATAATGCAGATGAGAGTACAGTATCATGTAACACTTGTGGAGCACCGTGTGTTCTTCGTACAGCCAGCACAGAAGCTAACAGGGGAAGAAAATTCTTCTCATGTCAGACACAGGGCTGCAGTTTCTTTGCGTAAGAGTCGGGGTTTACCACAGATTCTTTGCATAAATCCGTTTTTGCCTTTTGCATCACTCAAATCTTTTCCATTGTATGCACTGCTTTTTAACAGATGGGAAGATAGCATCAGCAACAGTAGTGGGAATGCAACAACATGGTCTAATAGCGGTGGAAGCGGTAGACGTGGCAGCCGTGGTCGTGGCCGTGGAGGTAGAAGCGGCCAAAGTGGTGGAGGACGACGCGGCAGTGGAACAAGCTTCGTCTCGGCAACTGGAGAGCCAGTGAGTGGTATAAGGTGCTTCACATGTGGGGATCCTTCACATTTTGCTAACGCTTGTCGTAATCGTAACTCATAACGGTAACTTCTTCTAAGCCTACGTACTATGTATTTTAGTAAATTACTTGTTTTGGGCTTATAATTTTGTATTTTCTGTAGTGACCACAAAAATAATATACCGCCACTTTTGCTCTGGGATTCGTAATTTTGCGTAGTTCACTGTACTGTTAGCTGGATTTATCAAATATAATATTTCACGTGCTATTCTGAATCCGTGTATCGTGCCCACCAATTTTACATCTAATCTCTAAATAGTTATGAATTCTTAGTTTTGCTGTAGTGAGTTAATGTGGATCCATTTTTCTTCGATTTTTTTAAGTTAATGTGATTACATGAAAAGGTGATTGAAAGAGTGAAGCTTTAGTTATACCAATCTTTGGCATAAGCATAATTTGGTAGCCGAGAACAGTTATTTGGTTTCTTTCTGTGAATGGTGAAGTGGGTTCCTCTCAGTACGTAGTCTCATACAAAAGTGAAGTTTGATCTCAAATTGACAAGCTTCTCGTAGCATTAGTTCTTGGACTATAGTTTATAGTCGAGCTTGTTGTCCCTTCTCCACTGGTTATCTTGGTTGTTGTTTTATCCCTCTTATCAGGTGATTCTGTATGTATATAGAATTATAGATTGAAAGTTGAAACAACTGTTTTGCTTGGACTATAATTGATAATTTACAATAGAATAATGCATGAGAATGAGATCGTGAGAGAAGAAGGAAAGCCAAGTTCTCATGCCGTGTCGGCCATCTCTATCATCTTGATTTAAGTACTTGAGTTACATATACCTTCAATTTTACAAAAAGGTCAAATCATTTTGAGCCTTCTGGTTTTCACTTTGACTAATTCATATATTATTGGCTTTCTTTTTTCTGTTGCTTCAAAGACAAAACGAATATTTAGTTTCTTTTTTACTTGAAATTAACAAAAGCAAAGCTGATAGGCTTCTGAAACTAATATTTAAAGACAGGCCAGTACGAATTAGAGACTTTTTTTAATGAGCAAATTTCAAACTTCAAAGCTTTCAATGATCAAAAAAACTAATCATAGCTTGACCATTTCCTTTAAATATTGTTTTCCTGGAAAGGAGAAAAAAAGGTCTGCACCTCTTTCTATTTCTCTTTTTCCTTTCCTGAAACCAGTTTCAAAGGTTGTTTCCTTTTCGTAGAATCTCTAGAGGTATGTGACTTGAATTCAGATCCATGGTTTAAGGTCTGTGTTCTTTCTTTCAAATATGTTTTGTTATACCAGATGATTTGAGTTTTTTTGGATGGTCGTATGGTATCTAATCTTTAAGAGATATATAAAGAGAGGGTTTTTGCAGAAATATTTACATCTTAGTTGATGTCTTCGAAGGAAGGTTTAAGGGATTCTGTGTATGAATGAATGGTAACGGAAATGATGAGGCTTGCTGTTTTTTTCATATATCTTCTTCTTATTGTTTTGATCTCTGAGACAAGAGGGTTGAACTTAGAAGGTCAATATCTTCTTGACATCAAGAGCAAGTTTGTGGATGATATGCAGAATTTGAGAAACTGGAATTCAAGTGATTCTGCACCTTGTGGCTGGACAGGCGTGAGTTGCAGTAATTACTCGAGTGATCCAGAGGTTTTGTCACTGAATCTGTCGTCGATGGTTCTCTCGGGTAAGCTATCACCGAGCATAGGTGGATTGGTTCATCTGCAGCAACTGGATCTATCATATAATGAGTTGTCTGGGAATATTCCTAAGGACATTGTGAACTGTTCAAGCTTGGAGATTCTGAAACTAAACAATAACGAGTTTGAAGGTGAGATACCTGTGGAAATAGGGAAGCTTGTTTCTTTGGAGAATCTGATTATATACAACAACAGGATCTCAGGTTCTCTTCCTGTGGAGATTGGGAACCTTTTGTCTCTCTCTCAACTGGTGACTTACAGCAACAACATCAGTGGACAATTGCCGCGTTCCATTGGCAACCTCAAGAGACTGACAAGCTTCCGAGCCGGTCAGAACATGCTCTCTGGAAGTTTGCCTTCTGAGATTGGTGGATGTGAGAGCTTGGTCATGCTTGGTCTTGCACAGAACCAGTTGAGTGGTGAATTACCGAAAGAGATAGGAATGCTCAAGAACCTTTCACAGGTGATTCTTTGGGAAAATGAGTTCACAGGGTTTATCCCCAGGGAGATTAGCAACTGCACAAGTTTAGAAACTCTTGCTCTATACAAGAACCAGCTTGTTGGGCCAATCCCGAAAGAGCTCGGGGACCTTGTGTCACTGGAGTTTCTCTACCTATACAGAAATAAGTTGAATGGAACGATTCCTAGAGAGATTGGTAATCTCTCATATGCAATTGAGATAGATTTCTCAGAGAACGCTTTGACCGGAGAGATACCTTTGGAGTTAGGGAACATAGAGGGGCTTGAGCTTCTTCATCTTTTTGAGAACCAACTCACAGGTACCATCCCTGTGGAGCTTACTACTTTGAAGAATCTAGCAAAGCTTGATCTCTCCATCAATGCTTTAACGGGTCCTATTCCCCTGGGGTTTCAGTACCTAAGAGGACTCTACATGCTGCAGCTGTTTCAGAACTCCCTTAGCGGGACCATACCTTCAAAACTTGGCTGGTACAGTGATCTCTGGGTGCTTGATCTGTCCGATAACAATCTCAGAGGAAGGATTCCAAGCTACCTCTGCCTGCATTCCAATATGATCATCTTGAACTTGGGTGCAAACAACCTCTCTGGCAACATACCTACTGGAATCACTACTTGCAAAACTCTAACCCAACTTCGTCTAGCCAGAAACAACCTCGTTGGTCGGTTCCCATCTAACCTTTGTAAACTGGTTAATCTGACAGCCATTGAGTTGGGACAGAACAGATTCCGTGGTTCCATCCCCAGGGAGGTCGGGAACTGCAGTGCCTTGCAAAGGTTGCAGCTAGCAGATAATGGTTTCACGGGCGAGCTTCCTAGAGAGATTGGCACACTTTCACAGCTCGGTACCTTGAATATCTCATCCAATAAGCTTACTGGAGAGGTCCCCTCTGAAATCTTCAACTGCAAGATGCTTCAACGACTAGACATGTGCTGCAACAATTTCTCTGGAACCTTACCAAGTAAAGTAGGTTCCCTCTACCAGCTTGAGCTTCTGAAGCTCTCAAACAATAATCTTTCGGGTACAATACCTGTGGCTCTAGGGAATTTATCTCGCTTGACAGAGCTACAAATGGGCGGAAACTTGTTCAGTGGTAGCATTCCACGGGAGTTGGGAAGTCTGACTGGTTTGCAGATAGCATTGAACCTCAGTTACAACAAGCTTACAGGAGAAATACCACCTGAACTCAGTAATCTTGTTATGCTTGAGTTCCTCCTCCTCAACAACAACAATTTGTCAGGGGAAATACCAGGTTCTTTTGCTAATCTCTCCAGCTTGCTTGGTTGCAACTTTTCATACAACAACTTGACTGGTCCTATTCCACTTCTCCGTAACATATCCATTTCTAGCTTCATCGGTAACGAAGGGCTTTGCGGCCCGCCGCTCAACCAGTGTATCCAAACACAGCCTTCCGCACCTTCTCAGTCAACTGGGAAGACCGGAGGAATGCGTACCAGTAAAATCATAGCCATCACTGCAGCTGCGATTGGCGGGGTCTCTCTCATGCTGATTGCTCTCATTGTCTACCTCATGAGACGACCGGTGAGGACAGTTGCTTCTTCTGCTCAAGATGGCCAACTGTCGGAAATGTCTTTGGACATATACTTCCCTCCAAAGGAAGGATTCACATTCCAAGATTTAGTTGCAGCCACTGATAATTTCGATGAGAGCTTTGTAGTTGGGAGAGGAGCTTGTGGAACTGTCTACAAGGCGGTTCTTCCGGCCGGGTACACTCTAGCTGTCAAGAAGCTGGCATCAAACCATGAAGGCGGGAACAACAACAATGTGGATAATAGCTTTAGAGCAGAGATTCTAACTCTTGGGAATATCAGGCACCGTAACATCGTCAAGCTACATGGATTCTGCAATCACCAAGGATCAAATCTGCTTCTGTACGAGTACATGCCCAAGGGAAGCCTCGGAGAAATACTCCATGATCCTTCAGGGGACTTGGATTGGTCTAAGAGATTTAAAATTGCTCTAGGTGCAGCTCAGGGTCTCGCTTATTTGCACCATGATTGCAAGCCAAGAATCTTCCACCGGGACATAAAATCAAATAATATCCTGCTTGACGACAAGTTTGAAGCTCATGTGGGAGATTTTGGACTAGCAAAAGTTATTGACATGCCACATTCAAAATCCATGTCTGCCATTGCTGGCTCCTATGGCTACATTGCCCCAGGTAAAAGTTTTTTTTTTTTTTTGCTTCTGTTTGTGAAATTTGGTATCCAGAGAGGGGACTGACTAAAACTGTTTTAACAATTTTGCAGAATATGCATACACCATGAAAGTGACAGAGAAGTCTGACATCTATAGCTACGGGGTGGTTCTGTTGGAGCTGCTAACAGGAAAAGCGCCAGTTCAACCAATAGATCAAGGAGGAGATGTGGTGAATTGGGTAAGAAGTTACATAAGAAGAGATGCATTGTCTTCTGGAGTTCTTGATGCTAGGTTAAATCTAGAAGACGAGAAAATCGTCTCGCATATGCTCACTGTGTTGAAGATTGCACTGCTTTGCACGAGTGTGTCTCCTGTAGCGAGACCATCGATGCGACAAGTTGTTCTCATGCTGAATGAGTCTGAGAGATCGGAAGGAGAGGAACAATTGGATACAGAACTGACGCACACTAGTACTACGCCATGACTCCACTGTACATTGTTGTTGTATATGGCGAATAATTATTGTAAATTCTATACGCAGCAAGCAGCTATATCAAAAGATATATATAACCCTTTTTCCTAGCTCCTAATAGATATGTAGCAGCATGTAGATGAGGACATGCTTCTGCTATTGTCTGCATACATTGTCAGAAACAAGGACATGCTTCCGCAAATTGTCCAACACAGGTTTCAAAATCTCGAAAATTTTCGTCCTACTAGGACAAATCCTCGAAATGGTAATGACCCTTTCATCAGTTATGGAATGTATTGTTTAATTACTTTTTATTTTTCCATAGTGATTAGGTCTAGAATTATTATTTAAAGAACAGACCAATGATAAACAGTCACTTTTGCTCTGTAAAATCATAATTAGCGTAGATCACGGTTAGCTGGATTTCTTATAAATATAATATTTCACGTGCTATTCTGAATCGTGCCCACCAAAAATTATATCTTATCATCTTAGTTTTTAATTTTAAGTTATGTTGTAGTGAGTTAATGTGGATCTGTATTTTCCTTCAATTTTTTTTTTTGTTATACAAATTAGTCCTCTTGGTCTTCGCTTCTGTATGATGGATATGATTTTAAAATCAAACTAAAAGATTCGAGTCACATATTAAGACTTATTCTTACACCACGAAAGTTTTAAAGGTATTATTTTTCTTTTTTTTTTTCCTTTTTATTCAAACTGAAAATTCAAAATAAAGCATAGAATATGTTAATTGAGAAGATCATCTTTATAAGACGCCTCCCTTTTTCTGATTATAATCGCATAAAACTATATACAATATGAGTCATTCTGCGAGAGTAAATATCTTAGCGATGATAAATCATAATTTATCATGATGGCCCAATCTTTATATCATGCGTGCGTTAATAATATAGCATGGTGTTATCTTGCGATCTTAATAATGGTCGGGTGATAGTACAGTATATATATTTTGTTACCTAAAACTTTTAATGTAAAATTTAGCAAATAATTAATGAAATTAATGATTTTAAAAGACGAGATCATATACTATGTAGAGAATGATTTGAGTTTCTGTGTTTTGCTTTTGTGACTCCCAAATCCCAATGTAAGTTACATATCAACGTCATATAGTATAATCTAATCCCGTGGTCGTCTTTTTTTATTGGCATGTTTTATAAGTTCCCTATTTTCCTCCATAAATGAATGTAGTGTGTTTGTAAGTTATGTATCAAAGTATTTTAATGAAAACAAAAAAAATACAAATTAAACCATACTATATAACAAAAAAAAAAAACATTACGTCTCTTTGCTTCTTTTTTTTTTTAGGTTAATTTATTAGGTCTCTTCACCGACGGATCTATTTTGTCCTCTACTTTTTTAGCCATTCTTTTCTTTTATATATATAAAAAAAAAAGTGCGAGTTAGCTACACTTTATTGAAAATGAAACATGCATGATATATTTTTTTTTCGAGGATGAGAAATATATGATAATGACATTGAATTATACTACTACTACTTATATAAAAAGAGATAAAAATCAGACCATAATAAATAAGAATCCAAAGCGAAGAAGAAGAAAAATATATTATTTGATCATAAAAAAAAAAAAAAAAAAAAAAAAAAAAGAGAATTGCATATGATGATGGCGATGTTCTCCATTGCCCCCATTCATTATTATTCTCTTCTCCTCGTGCTTAAATTATTATTTTTATTTCCCATTATCACAAAAACACAATTAAAATAGTAAGAATCGGATCATTAAGGGTAAAATCAACGTTGAGATTCATTCAAACCAGAGGACACAAAAACATCTCTTCTCTTCTCTCTCTCCCACTTTTCTCCCGGAGACAGTTAACGTGATTCGCTCTTTCCTCTTTCCCCCAAGAGCTACACGACAATACCACCACACCACACACACACACACGAGACACACACAGAGAGAGAAGAGAGAGAGAGAGGATCTGTTACTACTACTTACTGAGAGATTATAGTTATAGAAGACACTTTGATTTATAGACAGAGAGAGACAGTGTGTGTGTGTGTTTTAATCGTGGTGGAGGAATCGTCTTTGCTTTTAGATGAAACCTACCGGAGAAGGAGGAGGAGGAGGAGGAGGCGAAGTCGCCGGAGTCGAAGAAGCTACTACGGTGGTGGAAGGTTCCGCTTTGTTAATCGTTGGTGTTAAGCCAGATGAATGGAGTCGAGAAGTGCTTACATGGTATTTGGTTAATGTTGCTCGTCCTGGAGATCGAATCGTTGCTCTTCACGTTTTAGATTACCCTCTAGGTTTTGTTTTTAAACCCTAGCTTTTTTGCCCTTTTCGATCTGAGATTTTTTTTTTTTATAAGTTTGTTACTAATTTTTGATTTTTGGGTTTTGTGTAGAAGGCTCAACGTCGCTTATATCGTTGGTTAGGAGTTTTGATACTATGCTTGGTGTTTATGAAAGCTTCTGTAACTTAAAACAGGTTCAAAGTCTTTCACTTTAAGCTAATTTGTGACGGTTTTAACTTAAATTTCATGTTTTTATTTTTATAATTGGGATTTTTTAGTGTTTTTAATAAGTGAAATCGATGGATGTTGTTGTGGTAAACAGGTTGATTTGAAGCTAAAGGTTTTCAGAGGGAAGTCAGCTAGGAAAGTTCTTGTTCAAGAAGTTAAATCGTGTGGAGCAACAAGTTTAATCGTTGGTTCTTCTAGGAGACATCATACTATCCGTTCTTCAGCTTCTTTAGCCAAGTATTGTGCTAGGAATCTTTCAAAAGATGTCTCTGTTTTTGCTGTTAAGAGTGGCAAAATTATGTTCCGTAGAGTACCTAATACTAATGGTATGTTTCTGATATTAATGGTGATGGTTTCAGGTTGTTTGGTTTTGTTCTCTGTTAGTTCTAAATGTAAAAAGGTTTGGGCTTTGCAGGTGCAGATGGTGGTCCACACATGAATCTTCCCTCTTTAGTTTGTGGCTCACCGGACATTGTTGCTATTGAAGCGGCAAAGATTGGAAACAATTTTAGTCCTGCAAGAACGAGCTCACGCTGGACAAGAACTAGTCGTAGTTCCTCATTGCAGTCTCCTGATAGCTTAGGTGTAGACAATTCGTTGGCTTTGGTGCCAGTAAACGCAAATGGGTCTGATTCAGGTTCCCTTGATTCAGGACCAGGTTGGCATTTTCTTCGCGGGCTTTACAGTCATCGAAAAAGCTGGACCAAAGTTTCTGCTAAGAAGGCTGTACTTCAGTGGGTTTCGAAGCTGCGAGGTCGGCATTCAGAAGCTGTAATCTATCTAGATAGGAAACGGAGTGACTCTAATTGTGATGAAGATTGTTCTTCTAGTATTGATGGTGAAGATGCTTCCGTTTCACGATCTGGTTCTGAGCTTACGCAGTCTCCTTTCTCTCCCTGTATTGGATCAAACATCATTCCGGAAGAGCTGGAGGGTCTACATGAAAAGTACTCTTCCACATGTAGATTATTCACATACGACGAAGTTTTGACAATTACCTCAAACTTTTCATCCGGTATGTCCTTTTCCATGTTCCAACTTGTGTTTGGTTTTGGTCTTACTTGATTTTCACCCTTTGCTTACGGTTACATCTTTTTTTATGTTCCCAGAGAACTTGATTGGAGAAGGTGGAAATAGTTATGTTTATAGAGGAGACCTACCAGATGGGAGGGAACTAGCTGTCAAAATATTGAAGCCTTGTCTGGATGTGTTGAAGGAATTTATACTGGAAATTGAAGTCATTACAAGTGTACATCACAAGAATATAGTATCTCTCTTTGGTTTCGGTTTTGAGAATAATAATTTGATGTTGGTGTATGACTATCTACCACGAGGAAGTCTTGAAGAGAACCTTCATGGTAAGCAAACTACATTTGATATTCCCTCTGAATTCTCATATCGTCTTACTAGAGAGATATCTATCTTGATTGTTCTCATTACTTGATTCAGGTAGTAGAAAGGATGCAAAAAAATTTGGCTGGCTGGAGAGGTATAAAGTGGCAGTGGGTGTTGCTGAGGCAATAGACTATCTACATAATACTCATGATCCAGAAGTGATTCACCGGGATGTGAAATCTTCTAATGTTCTTTTGGCAGATGATTTTGAGCCACAGGTACTGCTACATCTCAATCTTAATCTGAGTTTATTTATAGATGATTTTACAAAAGATTCATGTATTGACATTGAATTACACTTGTTCAGCTATCAGATTTCGGATTTGCCAGTCTGGCTTCAAGTGCTTCACAGCACGTGTCCGGTGGGGATATTGCCGGGACATTTGGGTATCTACTTACTTCTTTACACAATTACACCTTCATTCTGTCAATCTTCCTCTTATATCTCCTTCTTTGACAGTTATCTAGCACCAGAGTACTTCATGCACGGTAAAGTAACCGACAAGATAGATGTCTATGCTTTTGGCGTTGTATTGCTCGAGCTCCTATCGGGTAGAAAACCTATCTGCATCGACCAGTCTAAAGGCCAGGAGAGCCTTGTCTTGTGGGTAAGCATTATTGTTCACAATGTCACATGTTTCTACTTCATACCATAAGTTTGTCAATTTGCCGTTGCAATGTAACTCTCTCATGTATGTATATGAAATGATTAAGTTGTACCTCTTTCCCAGGCAAACCCAATTTTGGAGAGTGGAAAGTTTGCTCAGTTACTGGATCCAAGTCTAGAAAATGATAACAGTAACGATCTAATCGAGAAACTTTTGTTAGCTGCCACGCTATGCATCAAACGCACGCCTTATGACCGTCCGCAAATTGGCCTCGTAAGTTGTACAGACCATTTATCTCATCTTACTTGCTATAGATCCTCTACTCTTTTGTCCTCATTGGTCTCTCTCTTTTGGGGTATTCTTCTTTCAAACACAGGTCTTAAAGATCTTACAAGGAGACGAAGAAGCAACAGAGTGGGGAAAGCAACAAGTGAGAACCTCAGAAGAAGAAAACGCGTATTTGACGAACATAGAATCACATATAAACCTTGCATTGCTAGATTTGGAAGATGATGCAGCTTCTGATAGTAGCCCTGAAGCTAGTAGTATCTCTGTTGAAGAATACTTGAAAGGGAGATGGAGTCGCACTGCTAGCTTCAACTTCAACTAATATTTTTACTAGTTTTAACCCCACGAAAAATCCCAAGAATTTGACTATTTGTAAGTTGTGTAAATTGTAATCGAATTTTCTGAGATTTTTTAAGTTTTTTAAGATGTGTCAATTTAGGAAAAAGAGTGAATAGCTCTTGTAGAGAGGCCAAAAGTGGTTGTTTGTGTACTTTGTTTTGTCACGAGTAGGAAATGTTTTAAAGTATTAATGGTGATTTTCATATTCTGTTTTTAAGAGTTAAAATATTTGAGAGAAAACACAAACAGTGTCTTACCAATATAGACATGGCCCATAAACAACACAAAGCCCAACTTATAATATAACCCATTAAAGAAAAGACCGGACCAGAATGACAAAGCCCAACTTGTTATATTGTTTCGCTTCTTCATCTTTGTCGGTCCAGCTTGCTATATAAGGAGTACGCGTCAAGCTAGGTTTTTTTTTTTGTATCGGCTGTTAGAGGGTAACTTTTCCATAAACCAGACCTTTAACGACGGAAAGAACATGGTGAATTCAGTGGAAGACGATTTGGGTACTAGTACTAGTTTAGGTTCCCAAATCTCCGATGAGGATTCTGTGCAGGTTGAGACAAATCAATTACTTACTGGAGAAGCCTCTGTTGTTAAATCGAGTGGAAAGAAAAGGAAAGAGATGAAGAAAGAAACTCGTCTCGGTATCTCTGTAAAGAAAGATGAAGACTTTGGGAATTGGTATTCTGAGGTATCAATCTCTCTTTTTTTAGGGTTTCATGATGCATATTTCTTCTTTCTATCCAATTAATTAAAACCTCACAATCTGAATTTTCTCTCGTTCAGGTTTGTAGATTCGGTGAATTGTTAGAATACTACGAGCAGGTAAAGGGATGCTACATTCTCAAGCCATCAGCAATGAAGATTTGGAATGTTATACGAAGGTTCTTCGATGGTGAAATCGAGAAGATGGACGTGGAGGAATACTATTTCCCTATGTTTGTATCACGTGGTTCTCTTGAGAAGGAGAAGGAACATATTAAAGGGTTTGCTCCAGAGGTTGCTTGGGTTACAAGAGCTGGTGAATCTGATTTGGAAACTCCAATTGCTCTGCGTCCAACTAGTGAGACTGTGATCTATCCTTACTTGAGCAAGTGGATAAGAGGACACAGGGATCTCCCATTGAAGATTAATCAGTGGAATAATGTTGTTAGGTGGGAGTCTAGCGACACTACGCCTTTTGTCAGGAGCCGTGAGTTCCTTTGGCAAGAAGGACACACTGCTTTTGCTACCAAAGAAGAGGCAGAGCAAGAGGTGCTTGATGTTTTGAACATTTACAGCCGCGTGTATGAAGAGCTTCTTGCAGTTCCTGTTATCAAAGGTACCAAGAGTGAGAATGAAAAGTTTGCTGGTGCTCTTGAAACCAAAAGCATTGAGGCTTTTATCCCAAGCACGGGTCGTGGTATACAAGCTGCAACGTCACATTGTTTAGGACAAAACTTTGCAAAGATGTTTGACATCACCTTTGAAGATAAGAAAGGAAAGAGATCCATGGTGTGGCAGAACTCGTGGGGAATAAGTACCAGATCGATTGGAGTAATGGTTATGACTCATGGAGATGACAAAGGCGTAGTATTCCCTCCAAAAGTGGCACCTGTTAAAGTTGTTGTGATCCAGGTTCCCATCAAAGGTGCTGTTGATGACCAAGTACTCTGTGATGCTTGTGAAGCTGTTGTATCCACCTTGCGTGAGGCTGGAATCCGTGCTAAAGCAGATACCCGCGACAACTATTCTTGTGGCTGGAAGTATGCAGATCAAGAACTTAAGGGTGCTCCTTTGAGAATTGAAATTGGACCAAGAGATTTGGCCAATGATCAAGTGAGAATAGTGAGGCGTGACACTGGAGCTAAGATGGATGTCAAGAGAGGGGACTTGATTGAACAAGTCAAGAACTTGCTGGAGAAAATCCAGAGAAACCTCTATGATGTGGCGAAGAGGAAGTTGGAAGAATGTACTCAAAAGGTTGAAACTTGGGAGGAATTTGAGGAAGCTTTGAGACAAAAGAAACTAATTTTAGCTCCATGGTGTGACGAAGTTGAAGTGGAGAAGGATGTGAGGAAGCGTAGCGGAAGTGATGAAACAGGAGGAGGAGGAGCTAAGACTTTGTGTACTCCCCTTGAGCAGCCTGAACTAAGACAAGGTTTTTTATCTGACACATTCATTAATTAATCGGTTAATTAATCTGACAAGCCTTCGTTTAAACTAATCTCTTGATTTTTTTTTTTCTCTGCAGACACTCTATGCTTCGCATCAGGAAAGCCTGCAAAGAAGTGGAGCTACTGGGGAAGAAGTTACTAAGCTCTCTCTTCTTTTAGTGTCATAAGCAAAATTGGGACTCATATACTAACTATTATGTAATTTTATTCTTCGTGGTTGGGTTAGTGAAACCTTAAAATAAGTGATTCCACCATATTCGAATAACAAAAACCATCGGGACACCAACATATCTTTGGTCTTATTCATTGATACTGTAATAGAGAGCCTTGAAATCTCTACACAGGTTGCATTTGTTAAAAGGAACGAACCAAAATCAAAGACAATTTGTGCTGAAATCTTCATTTTACTGATTATAGTTTTATGCGTTTCAGATTAAAAGATAAAATCTGGCTTAGCACACTCCTTTTTGTATCTTGTTTGCAGCAAGTCATAAGTAAAACCAAATTTGATAAGAAAGAAACAAAAAGAAAAAACCCGAGTGTTGCCATGATGGTCCTAAGCATTTCTTGCATCTTGATTTCTGTCTTTTTCTACATATTCAATCCTCTGTGCATCTTCTGACTTACTCCAAGTCAATAACTTGAGGCCCTTTTGCTACTTTCAAGTCTCCTAGTTCTCTAGTCAATTCATCAATCTGCTTCTGAATTTTTGCTCCTCCATCTGGTAGCCTTGAGACCGTACTCTGTAAGATGAAAAATGAAACTCAAAAACAGAGACTTAAGATAATGCTGAAGCTTTACACTGATGTCAGAGACTTAAGATAATGCTGAAGCTTTACACTGATGTCATTACCTTGTTTTTGAGTAGCATCGATAAACGACCGAGTCTTGCTTTGATTTCGCTTTCTGACAATTCCTTGTCGTCGATTGGGGAAATGTTGATTGTCTTATTCAAATTCACATCCTTTGGCTTGAAAGCATAGTCAGCCCTGCCAGAAAGTGTTTTCGAAATCGATGAGAGAATATACAAAAAGACCAAAACAAAAATTTGACAAAAGGCTGTTGGTGGTTATATACCCATTGATTACGGTGTCTTGTGAAATACTTGATGATGATGGGTATCCCAAGAACGACGTTGTTCCTCTCCTTTTTAAGTTGAAGAACAAATCAGAAACTGGGATTTAAAGACTGGGATTTAAAGATGAAGGAAATCTATAACTAAACAGCTGGTTTGGAGAACAAGGAGTCACCTTATTTCTTCTTCTTCATCTTTCTGTATCGCTTGAACAGGAGCTGTCTTGGAGAAAAGTAAGCTGTGATGGCTAACTCCAGCTATGCCAAGAGTTTCAAGAAACTTTACATGGGATTCTAGAGTTTCATCTCTGTCAAAACAAGCAAAGATAAGTGAATTCATATTCGAAAAATTCAAATCGAAATAAAGCATCATGACACAGTTTTTTTGCTCAGAATTCAGAGTTAGCTTACAGTTTGATCTGGTTATAGTGCTCTTCGTATAGTTGTTGTTGTGTAGGTGAAACATCGAAGCCTCCTTTGGGAAGACTGAAAAGTTCTCGAAGGTCCTAAGAGAGATATCATTTGGTATAAACAATTAGAAACAAATAAAAGAGACGCTTGGAAGCACTTAGACTACCATTTACAGCAGAATTCACCTGCTGGCTAAAGTAGCGGATTTGTTCTTTATGCTCAGTCGCAGTTTTAAACAAACCTCCCTTGTATACCTAAAAGAAAGCATATACCAAGGGTAACTCATTTACTGATCATATATATCAAAATAACAAAAATATGTCACATACCTGTTTTCTGTATATCTTCTCTTCAACAGTTGCTGAGGTCATTAACCTATAGACGATGACATCCTTTGTCTGCCCGATTCTATATGCTCGATCGACGCTCTGGTTGTCCGTACTGCATAGATAACAGAAAATCAAGTGATCAAAGTACTTTCAAGAAACTAAAAATATTAACAGCTTCCAGCACTGGAATTAGACTACATCAAGTTTCCTAGGCAAGATAAAGCATAGAAACCAAAGCACACAAGTGTTACATCATATACAATTAATATCCTATTAGAGATCCGGCAATAAGCATCTAACTAAAACTGGAAGCAAAATTGTGCTGCTTCAACAGGAAGCAAACTTGATCTTCAACAAGATAGAGATGGATTTGATAATAACAATAGATTTTTTCATAACGTTTAGACTTAGGCTGTTGAAAGAATAGTCAACAGAAATACGCACCTTGGATTCCAGGCAGGGTCAACCACAATCACACGGTCTGCCTTAGTCAGAGTAAGTCCGAGACCACCAACTTGAGAAGTCAAGAGAAATATAGGAGCCACGTGACCTTCTTGAAATTCCTAGACAATATTAAGGTTTTATAGAATTGTTAGTATGAAGACAAATGAAATGTAATGTGTCTGAGGAGAGAGAAACAAAAACCCACTTCAACAGTCTTCAATCTGTCGGGGGCTTTTGTAGTGCCATCAATTCGCAAGAAACTATAACCGTTGGAGGTAAGAGAATCCTGAAAATTCCAAGCGTATCACATAAAAAAAAACCTTCAATATATTCTAAAAACCGTTTTCTTTTGTTGGTATAAGTGAAGTTAGAAGCTAGTAGCAAAACCTGAATGAGATTAAGCATCTTCCGCGTCTGGGAGAAGATTAGAACACGGTGTCCATCTGGAATTAAATTTTCCTGAGAACAATGTAGAAAAGATGTCAGTCAAACAGACAAACATCAAAAATTAATATCACCAATTGAACCATAAATGCGATCTTACCAGTAGTGACATAATGAATGACAATTTGCAAGAGATGCTGTCATTCTTGGTCTGGAAATCATCTGTATCCACATTGTCTGCTATATGCATTGCCAATTTCTCAGCCACGCCTGCTTCTTCTTGTGTTAGTGTTGATTCCATTCCTTCTAGGACATCCTCAGCAGCCCTCTTAGTTAACAGAAGTGGGTGGTCACATATTTTCTTCAGAATCTGTTACATAACAAACAATAATTGTAAGCCGTCATATATGAACAAACAAGATTTTAAACAGGAAATATACGCTTGACGTATTTACAAACAGAGAGGAAGCCATTATTCCATGTAAAATATATATCCTAAAGGGAATTAAGCAAAGTGTATAAAGATCTGAAACTGGTCTACATTTATTTAACGAACACATGGACATATATACTTAATCAAACAAATAAAACACAAGAAGAGAGCTTCAAGTTACCGTTAGAGCTGCTAGAGGCGAACCATCAAAAGCTGACAGAACAATTTCACTCTTTAAGAAAGCTTCATATAATTGCCTCTGCAACAAAGAGATATGTATCAGTAATTCCATAGGAGAAGAATAGATCAACGTCTATTTAAGAGTTTCACCTGGCAAGCTGTTAGCCGTAGCCATACAACAATTTCGTCCTTCTTTGATAGTTTCGAGGTTGCACCATCATCACCAAACACTTCACTCTTAAGGCGCCGCAAGAAGAAAGGTTGAATATGCTCCCTCAAGTTCTATTAATCAAAAAGGAGTAAACACGAAAAAAATAAAAATTGTAAGTTCTACAGCCTACACAAACTGGAGCAACATATGTCACAAGCGAATAGAAAGCTACTCAAGCATATTTGAACTAACTAGTCACCTTTGCTACTGTTGAGCCTATCCTCTGTTCTCTATCAGAAGCATTCTTGTCAGTTCCACGAATAATGTACTGCTCATAATTCTGCTTAAACCTGTTAAAGCAAGGCTTAGATATACAAAGCTGGTAAATTGTACACTGACAAATTTGTAGATAGGAGATGGTTACCAATTCTTGTCACCGAGTAGCCCAGGGCAGCTGAAGTTGAAGAGAGCCCACAGTTCCTGTAAAATATGAAGATGGAATCAATAGGCAGAATTAGAATTGCAAGAATAAATAATAAATGGAAAGATATGGACCAGCCTCAAAACAATACCTTGAGATTGTTCTGGATTGGGGTACCACTTATAATTATACGGTGAGAACTTGGGATCTCAAGCAAACTCTTGGCCCTTTGTGTGTTGGGGTTCTTAATAAGATGTCCCTAGAAGTAAGAGAAAATACATCATACTGATATCGGTATGGAAAAAAAGTCAAAACCTACACTAGTCTTAACATCTTTACGCTTGATAGATAATAGTGCATACACATTATACCAACTATTAGTGCAAAGAGTCAGAGATGTTACAAATAATAAAAGATTGAAATATGTTTACCTCATCCAGAATCATGTAATCCCATTTGATTCCATCCTCGTCATCCTCATCAGTATAATGGTCGTCACCTTGCAAAGCCTTTGTATTGTTCCGAACGATATCATAGGTTGTAAGAAGAACACCTTTACCCTACAAAAGTTAGAGATATCCAAGTTGAAAACCCATCCCATTTCTCAAAACAACCATCATTTAACTCTGTATTTATCAGTTTAATCTTTTAAGAGCAATATGAAAATATGCTTCTATACAAATAAATATGATGTACTACGGGAAAGGGTAATAGTGTAACAAATCAAGTCAAATGTAAATGAAAACAGTGAAATCTCTCAGGATAACAATGGAAGAAAGAACATGAACCTGCAGAACGTGGTGGAGATCATATTCCCGGGCTTTCGTCGAAGTGCCATAGTATCTGTAAAAGGGAAAGAAAGACAATGAGTATACTATATTTAAAAACCAGTTCAGTATATCAATCAAAGAAAATCGCTCTTACTCCCTAGTCATTCGTGAAAGTCCCACGGTAGCTAGTTCTTTCATCCAGTGAGGCAGTAGGGTTTTGGGGGCCACCACCAATGCACGCTTGATGAGTTTGGAGTTGAACAGACCAGCAAGAAAACTACAGATCTGCCATCCAAATAAACAAAAATCAAAGATACAGAATTGTTAACAAGAAAATCAAAGATACAGAATTGTTAACAAGAAAAAAGTGTAGATTGCAGATTTACTTACCTGCATAGTTTTACCTAACCCCATATCATCTCCAAGTATTCCACCTTTCTCTTGTGTGTGTAAGGACCAAAGCCACTTCAACCCTTCCCTCTGATGTGGATATAACATTGTTGCAATGTTTCCAGGCAATGTGTAAGACAAGTTAAGGGAAGTAAAAGTGATAGACCCTTCATCCTCCAACAATCTCTCATCATAACCATGTCTTTCGGTGTTGTGGGACGGAGCTGGCTTTTTAGGCTTTCCAGGATGAATTTTCATTTCAGCTGCCTTTTCCCCAGTCAAAATGACACATTCATCATCATCATCCTCTAAGTCTCTTAGCTTGGCGGCATTCGACCGTCCGACTGTTCTTAGCTTCTCACTTGCCTCTATATGTCTAGTAGTCTTCAGACTTTGGCCGACTTCTTTGTGTTTTCCCTTCCCACGGTCAAGATTGTATCCCTGCCTATTATCTTCAGACTTATTGTAAAAGTGCTGTCCAGAAAATGAGCTTTGCTTTCCAACATTCGAAACTCTTTCTCCCCATTCGCTTGAAAACTCATCACTAGTTTCCTCTTCCCGGATGGCAACAGCAGCATTGCCTTGCTTGTCCTTGAGACTATCAACGCCAGCATTACATGTAGTAACCACATCTGACGAGGACTTGGATAGATCTGAAAACGAGGAATTGGCGTCCTCAAAATCAAGATTATCAACCTGGCTCTTATTAACTCCACCGGCATCAAATTGGTTAACTTTCTTCTTCTGAATTGACATTGTCCCAAGCTTAGAAGTGAGATCATCCAAAATATCCATGATCTCGTTCCTTCCTCCAACATCTTGTCTTTCCTCTTTTTGCTTCAACTGAGGTGAAGGCGAAGCAAAGTCTGTGATTATGGAAAAGTTAGGCTCCTCACCCAGCTCTGTCTTAGCTTCCTCTGATTCATCCCAAGATGTGAAATCGTTCTTAGCTCCATCGCTCTCGAGTGATGATGACTCCCCTTTAGCTGATTCAAACATGATGAAAAGACAAACGGAATCGAGTAAACAACTTTATCTGACGCAATTTAGTAACAACTGTAAAAGAAGGGAAATCAAACAAAAACCCAGATTTCGATAAACCCTAATTTCAAAATAAAGCTAGTAGAGAACAAAATCGGAATACATCATCAATGGGAACACTCAGTTCTTTCGGTAAACAAAAACCCTAAAAATCAGGAGTACCTGGGGAATCGAAATCGACCAAATCAGGATCTTCGTCATCTAAATCAGATAAGTCTTCCTTAGGCAAGGCCTTGCAGAGACGACGTCTTCCAGCAAGCTTAATCATGGACTTGTTCGTTTCTCCATCTGAAACCCCCCAAAAAATAAAACTCAAAAATCAAAATCGAAGACAGAAACGAATCAGAAAACACAGAACAAAACAATAGAGGAGAGAATAATCGTACGGGAAGAAGAGGGAGGCTGTTTAGGAGGCGCAGAAAGATCCTGGAGGATACTATAGTGTCGATCGTTCAAGCTCTGAGGTTTTCTTCTATGGCTGGCCGTATTGTCCGCCATTGCTTACAACACTGTTTTGTGGAGATGAGTTTTGTGTTTTCGTAAGGATCGATTTCAAATATATCGAGAGAGAAAAGTCTGAGAAGAAGACGAAGAGAATGTTTGGAATCCCGCCTTTCCTCTGATTTTTTGAAATTTGAAGATTTTCTCAGTTTCCGATACAAATGGCTCTCTCTCTCTCTCTCTCTCTCTGATTTAACCTAAAAATAAATGTTTTATTAGCTTTCTTTTTTTTTGTCAACAAAATATTAATTTATTTCTTTTTATGTAAAACACAATATTTTTTTGAAATTGTTATGGTGGTGGAGTCATATTTTTTTGAAATTGGTTGCGTTGTTCTTACAAGAAGAAAAATGAAAAATTTGATTGCTAAATTGTTTAGACGATAGGAACAAGCATATAGTGGTACAGTTTTCGTTTGATTCAACTGATTAAAAAAATAAAATAACTTGTAAAGAATCAATCTACGTAAAAGCTCAAAGAGAGACTTCTCTAAATCGATAGTTTGAAGTGGAACTCGAGGAGACCGTGTGTGTGTGTGTGGATACCTATGTGGAACAAAGGTGAGGCGTTTCCGCATTGTTCTTATCTATTTTCAAATTTTCATCTGTAAAGATGGCTTTGGATGATGTGGAGGTGATTAATCTTATCTATACTAATGTTGTTGCAAAAATTTTGAGAATGGCTTTTGGATGAGAGCTTTATTCCTTAATATGATGATTGAGCCTAGTACTACTAGTATGTTGTTACCATAACGAGAGAAATTTGGAGTAATATACCTTTGGTGGTAACAACCAATATCGATATATAAATGGGCAAGTTCACATTCAAGACTTATCTCTTAATTGGGTTGCTCTACCTCTTATCTAGTGAATGAAGGAGTAGTGCAAAACTGCTTTATTAACCAAACCACATTAAGCCCCCGAGATACAATAAGAGATAGAGGTTGTGAGTTGTACCTTTTGAGGAGACGATCGGATAACCACAAAATAGGTCCGACCTGACTGAGAGATGATATACGCATGTTCTAATCGTGTTTTTGCCATAAAACCAAGCTCCACTAATGAATTTGACTCCGCAACCTTTAGCTTCTAAAGTGTTACCATCGATTGTCTTAGTAACGAAATACCAAAATGTATTAAAAAGAGGTCGAATAGTAGACGTCTATGAATCAAACCGTATAAACGTGTCATGATTCATCCCTAAAGGAGAGGTTTGAAGACCGGGTAAACAATGAACAACGATTCAGTTTATATCACACAATAGACCTCTCTTATAAGATTGTCTCTATTAATTTTACAATTACTCGTATATTCTTTGACTTCAAACTTCATACGTATAATGTCAAGACAAAAAAAAAACTTCATACTTAGAAGCACTTAAACATATTTCATTTGGTCATCAGATTAAATTCAAAATAATTGCGACCACAAAACAAAGTTAATAGTAGCATTTGTCTAGGGACTTAAAGAAAAATTCCCAAATAAAAATCTCTCACATTAAAAAAACATGGCCTCTCTCTCTCTAGTAGTCCTGGGCAAAAAAACGGACCCGAGGACCTGAACCGGAACCGGAACCGACCCGACCCGAAATCCGGGTTTGGGGCGGGTTCGGTTATAGGCTTTTTACACCATTGGTTCCTATATATGTATACCCGTGGGCATCGTTTAGGTTCGGGTCCTCGGGTCTTCGAGTTCGGTTTGGGAAAAACATGGCCTCTCTCTCTCTCTCTCTCTAGTCTCACTCTCACATAGCAAAACCCTTAAAACTGGCGGGAATTTACTCACAGTAGTCTCTATACTCTTCACTTCTTCTTCTCTCAGACCTTCGCGAGGGCTCTTACTGACACGTTCTTCTTCATCTTTTTCCCGCTCACCCGAAAAACATGAATAGAGGCGGCGGCAATTCCAAAAAGCGACCGCCTCCGTCAAATCCCCCACCGGCGGTAAAGCATCGAGCCACCGGTAATTCAACACCATCTCCGGCCATCGGAACCCTAGAAGATGATTTTATGGTGGAAGAAGACGTGTTTCTTGACGAGGCTCTCTTGTACGGCGAAGACGACGAAGAATCCCTAATTCTCCGTGACATCGAGGAGCGTGAATCGCGTTCTTCCGCTTGGGCTCGACCTCCGCTCTCACCTGCTTATCTCTCAAATTCGCAGAGTATCAGTTGAGTGTTTTTCTTAATTCGTCTTTGGGTTATTCTTCATCTTGTGATTTTGCTGGGAAATTGCTGAACACTTCGATTTAAATGTTATTAGTTTTCCAACAATTGGAGATTGACTCTATAGTTTCGGAGACTCATAAGGAGCTGTTACCGGGTTCTTCAGGGCAAGCTCCAATCATTAGGATGTTTGGGGTTACCAAAGAAGGTTAGTGTTTTTGCTCTTTGTTCAACATGGGGAAACGATTTCGTTGGATCTGAGCTTACATTTGTGGTATATTGTCAGGTAACAGTGTATGTTGCTTTGTTCATGGATTTGAGCCCTACTTCTACATTGCTTGCCCTCCTGGTATGGGACCTGACGATATTTCTCAATTCCATCAGACTCTCGAGGTATTTAAATATGCAGGCCAAATAGATGACTATTCTCGAGGTATGTTGTTTTGTTTTAAAGCTCATTTTGACTCATTCAGGGAAGGATGAGGGAATCCAATAAAAATGCCAAGGTCCCGAAGTTTGTCCGTCGTATAGAAATGGTGCAGAAAAGAAGCATTATGTATTACCAACAGCAAAAATCCCAAAATTTTCTGAAGATTACAGTTGCATTACCGACTATGGTAGCCAGCTGTCGCGGTATGACTCCCAAAATGTTTGTGCTTTATGGGTTTACTACTATCTCCTTTACTGATTTTTGTAATTGCAATGATTTAATTGGTAGGTATCCTTGATAGAGGCTTACAAATTGATGGATTGGGTATGAAGAGCTTCCAAACATTTGAGAGCAATATTCTTTTCGTTCTACGTTTCATGGTTGATCGTGATATTGTCGGAGGAAATTGGATTGAAGTACCTACTGGGAAATATAAGAAGAATGCAAGGACTTTGTCATACTGCCAGTTGGAGTTCCATTGCCTGTATCCTCATCTGAATTTATTTTCTGGGGCAATAATTTGTTTATCTAGTAACATATTCTATATTATGTCGTGGCTTTCTTTAACATGGGGTTTAGGTACTCAGATCTAATCAGTCATGCTGCAGAAGGTGAATACTCAAAAATGGCTCCCTTCCGTGTACTAAGTTTTGATATTGAGTGCGCAGGTCGTAAAGGACACTTTCCTGAGGCTAAGCATGATCCTGTAATCCAGGTTAGCTGTTTTTGTTATATTATGATATCCCTTACTTATTACCTCTGTTCGCACTCCCTTTGAAACGACATTCTCTTTGCTTTTTCTAGATAGCGAACCTTGTTACTCTTCAGGGAGAGGATCACCCATTTGTACGCAATGTCATGACTCTTAAGTCATGTGCTCCAATCGTAGGCGTAGATGTCATGTCTTTTGAAACAGAAAGAGAAGTCTTGCTTGCTTGGAGGGTACTGTTTTTGCTTTTATCCTCTTTCATTCTTAGATGTGCTTTACTTTCTCTTTATCTGTTTTTTGGCACCTTCGCTTGCAAAAGTAAGTTCTATTACAGTTTCATAAATCTGGGAAGACTCCGTGAAAAAGATTCAGTAAACTTTATGTTGCCACTGCAATATTGTTGTGGGCTTAGTGAAGCATGTTTTCTGCTGATGTATAAGATGTATTGGCTGCAGGATTTGATTCGTGATGTTGATCCTGATATCATCATTGGTTATAACATCTGCAAATTCGATTTACCTTACCTGATTGAGGTACTTGAACATTATCTTTTACTTTTATTGACAAATTATTATCACCTATGGTTAGCAGAAGCGTGCTTTTCATTCTCATAGCATTCTATATGTATTATTGCTATGCGCCGCTGTGCTGTATGGTGTATATGTGATGAATCTATTACCTATAAAATATTCTGTTTTTTTTATTCTCAGAGAGCTGCAACACTAGGAATAGAGGAATTTCCTCTTCTTGGTCGTGTAAAGAACAGTAGGGTCCGGATCAGAGACTCAACATTTTCATCGAGGTGATGTAGGAGTAGCTGGTTGCTTGCAATTTTCCCTCACTTTCTTCTTTATTTTTTCTGTTATGCTTCATACTTTCTGTGGCTCATGAGTTCTTCAACCTCGCATGTTATGATATCATATTGCTTTCCATATTAATATGTGTCATGTTTCAGACAACAAGGGATAAGGGAAAGTAAAGAAACCACAATTGAAGGAAGATTTCAATTTGACCTGATTCAGGTTTCTGTCGTCAACAATCATTTTGGTTTAGTCATCCTTAGATTGTTTGTTTGTAACATCAACCTAACTCGTCATGTAATTATTGTAGGCAATACATAGAGACCACAAATTAAGTTCTTATTCGCTGAATTCTGTCTCAGCTCACTTTCTTTCCGAGCAGGTGAAACCGAGTAATTATGTTGAATTGCTTGTTATTTCTATTTTTCCATGTGGCTTACCTGGTTTTCTTCTTCAGAAAGAGGATGTCCATCATTCTATAATAACTGATCTCCAAAATGGGAATGCGGAAACCAGGAGGCGTCTTGCTGTTTATTGTTTGAAGGTACTTTCGTTTATTCTGGATTATTGCTGCCTTTGTCCTCTTGCATTGCCTGTTATTACACAAATTTAAGATTTTCTAACTAGCTATCAAGCTTGTCTAACTACCTCAAAGTCCTATTGCATGTTGTCCAACTCCCACCCTTCCTAGTGTAAAAGATGAACATCGATGTGTTTATTATTCTTTTTTACTTCTCTGCTTATACTTGTGTACGTGTAGCAAGAGGACCCTTGTAGATAAGAACATTGTAAAAAGCCTTACTTAATCATTTGGGTTCATAATGAGGTTTTTGGGCATTATGAATGTGATGTAGGTTTGAAGGACTTTTGACAATTGCTAGCGATATTAGTGACACAGAATAATGTGTTTTGAAGGAAATGTGAAAGGATGTTCAGACACTAATTCTGTTATCTCTCTATTAATAGTCCATCAACTGAATACTAAGAGAAGTCACCACGTTCCTCTTTGCTGTTACAGGATGCATATCTCCCTCAGAGGCTTCTGGACAAACTGATGTTTATATATAATTATGTCGAAATGGCTCGTGTAACTGGTGTCCCTATTTCCTTCCTTCTTGCTAGAGGACAGAGTATCAAGGTATTTCTCAACTAATAGTTTCTGGATATGTTTTTAAGTTTACTAAGGTGGCTGATATTTAGTGTCTCAAATATTGCTTCTAGGTTCTATCTCAGCTTCTTAGGAAAGCTAAACAGAAAAATATGGTTCTTCCGAATGCTAAACAGTCAGGGTCCGAACAAGGAACTTATGAAGGCGCAACTGTAAGTTGGTGATTTACGGGTCTAACATTTATTTTTCGCCTGTCCTTTGTATTAGTTCAACACTTCCACTGTTCTGACATGTCGGCTGTTTTGGATGTTTCAAATGATATTCAGGTCTTAGAAGCAAGAACAGGTTTCTATGAAAAACCAATTGCAACTTTGGATTTTGCTTCACTGTACCCGTCAATTATGATGGCATATAATCTGTGCTACTGCACCTTGGTAATTCTTTTGATATTTCCGTTTTAACTGCTAGTTATTTTATCATCTGTTGTTTATACACCTTCTTAATTTGGGAGCATTCCATGTTCTTGTCTTTGAAGGTGACACCTGAAGATGTACGCAAACTGAATCTTCCACCTGAACATGTCACTAGAACTCCATCAGGGGACACATTTGTTAAGCAGAGCTTGCAAAAGGTTGCGACATTTAGTTAAATTAACTATCCTCAAGTACCTCAAATCCTGTTGAATAATTTCTTTCAGGAAACACGACCAATTCATTAATTCAGGGAATACAACAGTTTATAAACAAAGCAAATAATCCATTTCAGGGTATACTTCCAGAAATTCTCGAAGAGCTTCTTACTGCCCGTAAAAGAGCCAAAGCAGATTTAAAGGTAAACTAAACATTTGATTCTGAAGAAACTCTTGCAGTATGTGCGTATCTGTGTACAGCTTTCAATTACTACTACTGTAACTGGCATTGTCCATTTTAGGAGGCTAAGGACCCCCTTGCAAAGGCTGTTTTAGACGGTAGGCAGTTGGCATTGAAGGTGAACTTCTTACTGTCAATTTATTTAATTTAGTCATTCAGGAAAATGATTTCAATGTTCTGAAAATTTTGAACAATATTTCTCGTGTAAACTGCTCTTTTACATTTGCTTTCTACTGTTGTCTCAGATCAGTGCAAATTCTGTCTATGGGTTTACGGGAGCCACTATTGGGCAGTTACCATGCTTAGAAATATCCTCAAGTGTAACTAGCTATGGTATTTCTTTTGTAAGCACTGCAACTTTTCTAGACATGTACCCTTATAGGTTTATTCTGATGGATTTGTATCTTTCTGAAGGTCGTCAGATGATTGAACAAACGAAGAAACTTGTGGAAGATAAATTCACAACACTAGGCGGGTATGAATACAATGCAGAGGTAAATTTTCAAATAATTACTTGTTGTATGGAAAAGACAGAGTGAGGTATATGTTTCTTCTTATATTTATTGAACTTGATGGATAATGACGTATTAGGTCATTTATGGAGACACGGATTCAGTCATGGTGCAATTTGGAGTATCGGATGTAGAAACTGCGATGAACTTGGGGAGGGAAGCTGCGGAACATATTAGCGGAACTTTTATCAAAGTAAGTAACTTTTTTCTGCTAGGAGTATATCATAAACTTCTCCCTAATCCCTGGGGTAGAGGTGCAAGATTACGTGATTTTCCTGAAAACAAAATATAACAAGGCTGAATCGTTCTATGTTTCTTGATTGTGTATGATGTCAATAAAGCCCATCAAATTGGAGTTTGAAAAGGTTTATTTCCCCTATCTGCTGATTAACAAGAAGAGGTATGCTGGTTTGCTATGGACAAATCCTCAACAGTTTGACAAAATGGACACCAAAGGTAAATCTTTGTAATTTCACAGCTTCTCTCTTATTTATTTTCTGACTAAATATCTCTGGCAGGAATCGAGACAGTACGAAGAGATAATTGTTTACTGGTTAAGAACCTCGTGACTGAGAGTCTTAACAAAATTCTTATTGATAGAGATGTTCCAGGCGCAGCTGAGTATGTTAAGAAAACCATTTCGGATCTTCTCATGAACCGTATTGACTTATCACTTTTGGTGATTACAAAGGTAATATGCTGTGCTTGATTTATTTTCATTTGAAGTTGTATTGCCTGAAAGCGTATGGTCATGATTAAAGCCATCTGTGAAAACTAACACAAGAATCAACCTATAATGCTCCTGATGTGTTTCTCAAATCATAGGGTCTAACGAAAGCAGGAGATGATTATGAAGTTAAATCAGCTCATGGTGAACTTGCTGAACGCATGCGTAAGGTTTGTGGTACTCTTTATTTTTTCATCTATCATTGACATGATAAAGCATTTTCATTATATTTTAAGATAACTCTTGACCGTTTCCTTTTGTCAAGAAACATGTACAAATGTGTCTAGGGAGATTTTCATTCCTTCATTCTTTTGGTGAATATATGTACAGAGGTTTCTCTGACGCTGAGATCTATTTTACGGTGTCTGATGACCTATCATGTGAAATATGACAGTGTTTGCTTTCATATGTGACAGAGGGATGCTGCTACAGCGCCAAATGTTGGGGATCGAGTGCCGTATGTTATTATAAAAGCTGCTAAAGGTGCCAAGGTAGCTTTCGTGTCAACCTTATTTTTATAGTTTTTCATAAACTTTTGAGGTCATTATCTTCTACCGTGCTTATCTCATTTGATATCAAATAGGCTTATGAACGGTCAGAAGATCCTATCTACGTGCTACAAAATAACATCCCTATAGACCCAAATTACTACTTGGAGAATCAGATTAGCAAGGTCAGTTTGAAGTGGGGTTTGTCTATAAGTTTATTCTATACTCTCTATTCTGGTAATTGGAAGATAAAGCAGATGTTTTTTTCAGCCACTGCTTAGGATTTTTGAGCCAGTCTTGAAAAATGCTAGCAAGGAACTTCTCCACGGAAGTCACACTAGGTCAATATCAATTGCTACTCCTTCAAACAGCGGCATAATGAAATTTGCTAAGAAACAACTGAGCTGTGTTGGCTGCAAAGTTCCGATCAGGTACATTGTGGTTCCTTGCCTACGTTATTGTTCATGTTCACTTTTGAAGAATATTAGGATCCTGCAAGTTCAACGTGATCCTTGATTCTCAGTTCCTGATCTGTATTTGTTTCTATGTCTTCCAAATTCCTTATCATTTGATTGTTTGTTCTTGCAATCTTGTTTATCTGATTCCATATATGGTATCTGCTTATCAATTTTCACTTTAACTTGAAGCAGCAATGGAACACTATGCGCAAGTTGCAAGGGAAGAGAAGCCGAGTTGTACTGCAAAAACGTGTCTCAAGGTATGCTACATTGCTACCGTTATTCTCGTTTCTATAGACTTGATCTATCAGGAATATTTAAATATTTCGTGAAAATTCAGTGGCGGACCTAGAAGAAGTTTTTGGGAGGCTGTGGACCCAGTGCCAGGAGTGTCAAGGCTCTCTCCATCAAGATGTCTTGTGCACCAGGTTTGCTTATATATCTTTCCCATATCTATATTAAATAGATTAGTCTTTGGATAGGTAATAATACCGTCATAGGTTCTGACTTCTGATCCAACTTTATCATAATTTCTTATTGGTCTTGACAGTCGAGATTGTCCTATATTTTACCGGAGAATGAAAGCACAAAAAGACATGGCTGTGGCCAAGCAACAACTCGAACGCTGGAGCTTCTAAATAGAAGGTTGTTTTGAGCTCTCTATTGGCTTCTTTGCTGTTAAATCTTCCGTATGTTTAGAACTTGTAGGTCTTAATAGGCTTTGGGATGTTATAAAAAGGACATCTTTTGCTTCTTTGTACGTAGCTTTTGATTAATACAGAGGGAATTCGTTGTCTTGCATATCTCCTAGTTTCGGCAGGCTAAGAATTTGGGGAATTCATTAAATTCATAGAACTTCACGGCCACTGCAAATACATACGAACTACAACTCAAGATTTAGGTATTATTTTTCTTATGGTTGGACTGTACAAGGTGCTACACAAGTATGAACATGAATCTCAAGTGCGTAACCAGTTAACCATATGTCTTTTGCCTCATCTCTAGCGTCCTTGAGTTTCCCAGAGTTTTACTGAGTCAAGTGTACAGCCTTATCCTTGTTGTTATAGGTTGTCTGCACATTGGGCATGTTGTGACAACCACGCCGCATTCCTTGCATGTCTTCATTTGAAATCGAAAGCATCAGAAATGTCACAAAACCAATCTGGAAGCAGCACAGTTCATAGAAAATACAAAAGTGTACTTTTTTTTGTTTATAAATTTCACTTACCGTATGACCGCAGCTAAAAGCCATGTCCTTTGGATTCGTTAAGCAAATCGGGCATACCTTATTTTTAAAAATGAATGTAAATCTCAGTGTCAGAGAAACTGAGTGTGTACTCATTAACAAAAGAAGACCCAACAAAGGCGAAAAAAAAAAGAAACAAGAGAATTTACCGGCGCTGTAGCAGGACCTGTTCTGTCACTTTTCTCTGCAGTTTCTGTCATAGGATGTGGCACCGATCTAATAGCATTGTCACGCTCTATAACCTCCGGTGGTGGCGGGAGTGGCTTATGGTGCAGATAAGAACTGCGCTCTGGTTTTCTACTGTTCATAAGCACAATCGTAGGTTGGTTTTGGTTTGCAACTTTCCAAGAATCTAATGCAATAAAACTTTATAAACAGTGATACAAGAAGTTAAGGTATAAACTTTACTCTCACTTACTTGAGACTTAATGTAGCCTTGTACTGAAAAGGGATCTCCATGAGAGCTGCAAGTGCAAAAGCAGCCTCCTTTTTAGCCGCATCTTTGTGCTCCGACATTATCTTTGTGAAGTTTACAAACTATAAAACGGAACAGAGTTTTGTCACGAATCACCATATCGAGAAAATATGCAATTGCTATTCAGGGTTCTCTTATAATCTACCTGGAAGTTATCGAACTCACGGTGAGGGATATTGTCATCGAACTGTTTCATTGTATCCCATGGTCCATCTCCTACTCCAACCAAGACGATTGACAATGGATAATGGCTGGAATTTTTAACCGAAAATTAGTATGAATATAAATTACATTATCATGAATCTAAGCTTATTGAGTAGTAAGTTACCTAGCTGCCATTATAGAGTTCATAGTAGCTTCTTCCTGTGGACTAAGTCGACCAAGTGGAACATCTGGATTCCTTGTAACCTGACCATCTGCAATAATGACGAGAACATGGTATTGCATGTTATTCTGCTCAACTATGTTGATGGCAGCATCAATAACCGGTGCAAACGAGGTAGGTCCTGTGCAGCAAAAACACAGATTAATCTTTTACTATAAAAGAGTCCTTATGATAAATTTGCAGTAAGAGAAATTACCAGATAACTTCAAATGTGGAACAATCTCTCTATATCGTTTAACAGCGTTTTCCAATCCTTGGCAGCTTTTGTTCTCGGGATAAAAGCTGAATACATATTGATCGCGTGTTGTTGCTGCAGGAAGAGGAGGGGATACATACATTGAAGCCATTCAGAACTTTTCTGAATCTACTTCATCTTGAAAGCAAGTTAGTAAGAAAACTTACCATCGCCAAAACCAAAACAAGGTATAAGATCATCTTCATCAAAGGGAGACAAAGTACGACCAATTATAGATATTGCTTGCTCATATGGATTCTGTCTTTTACCAATGGCATGAAGGCTTTTTCTATTGAATGAATATCTTCCTGGAGATTCATAACATTAAGTCTAAAACCATTGAGTCGTCTCATCAACATGTGAAGCATTTTCTTAAAAAATCAAAAATTACCTGTCCACTCATTACTCTTGGTAAAGTCAATTCCTAGAATCAGATTTGAAGATTCAAGTCCAGCTTCTCTCAAAGAAGTTATCACCTAATATAGCAAAGTGCACAACAAGATACTTCTTATCCAACTCATCAATTTGAAAAAAAGATTCAATAATCAAGAAATCAAAGAAATAGATTGGTGAAGTTATGAGACCTGATCCAAGCTGCTGAAATGATCAGCGATATATGAAGGTTGCTGATTACTTTTATTCCCTCTGTTCATTGCAAAACTCTGTAGCACAAGCCCCAATCTTCTTGAGAAGAAAATAATCAAAAATCAGAATTTAAAAGCCACTGTTACTAAGTGCCAAAGCATATATATTCAACCTGGAGGTTGTTGAAAACCCAAAAAGACTTCTTCTCACAGAATCTTTATTTTTTTTTTTTTGTAAAAAGAAATCTTTTTTCCTGGAGATTATCTTCTTACAGAAGATTAGTTTATTGAAAAAGATAACACAAAAAGAGGAATATGAAGAAATATAAAAAAAGGAAACACAAGAGTGGGTTTTGTTGAATCTTGAAAGTTAGTGGAACGTGACCCCCCTTTGCTTGCGGCGGCAAATAATCAAAAGCGTATTTTGCTCTCTCACACGCCATCATCAATCTAGAACCATTTTTATTTGGTCTCTCTTCTGCGCCATTAATGATTTATCCTAAACCCCAAAAAAACAAAAAAGATTAACGTGGACAACGTGGCAAAAGCTGAAGCTTTTGTCCGAAGAAAATGATTTGGGCTTACCAAAATATAAAACCCAGAATCATTTGGGCTTTATTATAATCATCAAAAAGCCTTTTTGTATATCTTCACCACCTATAAGTTCACCATGTTTTCAATCACAACATCCACGTGCGAGTAGCCAGCCAGCCATTAGCACAAAACTCAACAACCAGTCTACTACAAACATCATTAAAGGTTTGATTTTTATGATTTTCACCGTTTGGTTTTGTTCTTTCAATTGGTGCTACATTGGACCCCTAAGCCAACGGATCAATTTGGGTCTTTCTTGGTATAAAATAAATTTTATGGTTTAAGTTAAGAGAATAAAATAAGTACGAGGGTGTAAATGGGAAATTTAGAAAAGTAATAATTATGTCTCTGCAAATCAGAAAATGATTTATCTTCTTGAAAAGGCGAAAGATATGTCTATAAATTGTTTTCGAATAGCCAAGGCTCCGCTTCAATCATTTGCATCAGTAAAGACGAGACCTAGAGATTCACCAAACCGTCTCGTTTCTGTATTCGGAATCAAGTCTTTTCCTCCTTCATTTGTTACTCTCAGAGTTATTTCATCATCGATGGCTTACGAGAAAGAGCTTGATGCTGCTAAGAAAGCTGCTTCACTCGCTGCTTGTCTCTGTCAGGTTAGGGGTTCTTTCTTCTTTCTCAGTTTTTTCCCCACATTTAATCATTACCCAGATTCTAAAGTTTGATTCTTTAGTATACCCATTTTGTAATTTTCCTAATTTCGTTTGAAATGTTGTGTATTGCATCTGTAATTGGGATTTAGATTCTAGTGATATAGTGTAATGATTCATTTGATTCTTTGCATGTCTTTGATTCTTTAACAGCTAGAATCTGTCATTGTTTGTTTTGGGTTTGTTTCAGAAAGTTCAAAAGGCTCTGTTGCAATCAGATGTTCAATCAAAATCTGATAAAAGTCCAGTGACCGTTGCTGATTATGGTTAGTTTATTAACTTTTCCCTGTTTATAAAAGTTGATCTCTTTGAATCTTACTAAGATTGTGATGAAATCAAGCTTTTAATCTGTCTTGGGTTGAGTTTCAGGTTCACAAGCAGTTGTTAGTTTAGTCTTAGAAAAAGAGCTCAATTCTGAACCCTTATCATTGGTGGCCGAAGAGGTTAATGAAACAGTTTAATAAGACCTTGTTAGATGTCACTTACATTGCTTATCTTGAGTTTTATGTTTTAGGACTTACATTGTCTTAAATGATCTCTATAGGACTCAGGCGATCTACGCAAGGACGGTTCTCAAGATACTCTTGAGCGCATCACGAAACTCGTGAACGAAACTTTAGCTACCGAGGAGTCGTTTGATGGTTCTACTTTGTCCACAGATGATCTACTCAGAACCATTGACTATGGATCATCTGAAGGCGGTCCAAATGGTCGACACTGGGTCTTGGATCCTATTGATGGCACTAAAGGGTAAGTTTTAAAAGTATCTACAAATCTTCTTATTTCAAAGAAAGATTGGTAAAGTGATTGAACGTGTTTGGTGATATTAGATTTCTGAGAGGAGATCAATACGCAGTAGCACTAGGATTGCTCGAGGAAGGGAAAGTAGTTTTAGGTGTGCTTGCTTGTCCAAACTTGCCATTAGCATCCATAGCAGGAACCAACAGCAACAACTCTTCATCCAATGAAATTGGATGCCTCTTCTTTGCTACGATTGGCTCAGGGACATATATGCAGCTCCTAGATTCAAAATCGTCTCCCGTCAAAGTACAAGTCTCTAAGGTTGAGAATCCTGAAGAAGCATCGTTCTTCGAGTCATTTGAAGGAGCTCACTCTCTACACGGCTTATCCAGCTCCATTGCCAATGTAAATAGCATCTCTGTGGTTCTAGTGAAGAAACTAAACAATTGTGCATCCATTTGATCGTGTTATTATCTTTTGTTATGTACAGAAACTCGGTGTCAAAGCACCACCTGTACGTATCGATAGCCAAGCAAAGTATGGAGCTTTATCTAGAGGAGATGGAGCTATATACTTACGGTTTCCTCATAAAGGATACCGTGAAAAGATTTGGGACCATGTCGCTGGTGCTATAGTTGTCACAGGTTAACATAAAGCTCTCTGTCTCTCTCTCTCTTTTATGTTACAACACCGAGATGCGAATGTGATCTGATAATAAGTGTAATATCGGATTTTTGGTTTGTGTGCACAGAGGCGGGTGGAATTGTGACGGATGCAGCGGGAAAGCCACTGGACTTCTCGAAAGGGAAGTATCTAGATTTGGACACAGGGATTATCGTTGCTAATGAGAAGCTTATGCCACTGCTTTTGAAAGCAGTTCGTGAGTCCATAGCTGAGCAAGAGAAAGCTTCAGCTCTCTGATTCTTTCTTCTCTCCTTCTTTGTTTTCTTTCCCAGCAGTAACTGGTTGTTTGTTTCACTTCCTTTCAACTAAAAGTGAGGATAGCTTCGTCGTAATTCAAATAAAAAAAAAACATGAATCTCCGGTTTGGGCTAAGTATAATGGGCAGAAGAATGTTTAGTTTGGGGAAATTTGGGCCGGAAAAGGCCTTTTAAGGTTATCATTGACCGACGTGTCTAGAGCGCGTACACCACTTTTTTTTTATCTTAATACGGAAGTAAGCGCGTCAAGTAGAATCTTTCCATATATATATGTAAATAATTTAAAGTGTATTATATGTTTCGTGACATATAAAATACTTTTAATCCACAAGAAAAGAAAATAAAAAAGCTAAAATTCGCGATTTTATTCCCAAATAATATATCCCCATTCACGATGAAGAGTTCTTAGGAAAGTCATTTATATGGTCTAGTCAAATTATTTTTTTATAAAAAATATGGACGAGTACAAATCTCAAATCCACATTAAAGTGCATATAATCTCATTTTAAAAGCGAATTATATAATACTAATCCGTACCGTATGTTTTGGTCTTAATCCCTGTTATGAAAGATATTTTGTGTTAATGACAACACAAGAACCTGTTTTCAAATGAGGAGAGACGGAGGAGCCACACAAGTGTTCTCACGTCATTTAAAATTATCTTAAAAAGCAATTTGCAACATAATTTAATTGTTAGTGTAGCTCTAATTAATTTATCTGACGACGAGTGGCGATAAAATAAAAAGAAGAACCTATTCTCCCTATGATTCTTTTTCTTTACAACAAAAAATAATAAGAATTGTAATAAAGCAAAATCTCTTTCGAATAAAAAGCATATCAAAAAAAAGTTTTAAGTTGAACATATCCACAAACCCAAAATTGATCATTTTGGTGATATATAAAAAAAATGAAAAAGTAACAATCATATACTATATCTTAACAAAAAAAAAAATACAAAATAAGTCTAACATTTACTGCTGGAAAAATATCTAAAACAATATATATCTTTAAAATATAAATAAAAAAAAATCTCTGTTTGTAAAGGAGAAATATCTTCCCATTGGACCAATTCATTCTTGGATTGTTTATCTATTTATGTTTTTCCTCATTCTGATTTCTCTAACTTACAAGATAAAGGCAATTTGCAATCTTCAGAATATATAAAAACATTTTAAAAAAACTTATACTAAAATTATATTATTAATTTTGAGAAATTTTCATTTGTCTCTAACTCTTAACGGTAGAGGACTACTATGCCTACTTTTCCACAACGGTAGAGATTGGAACATGTTTATTATTTTATTATATATATACCTACCCAAAACATAAATAAACTAAACAAAAATTACTAATTTATTGACGTACTATATAAATAAAACCAAGAAACAATAATAAAACAATTAAAAAACAAATTGAGAAGAAAGAAGAAGAAGAAGAAGTTGCTTCAGAGTCTCGAGAGGTTTTATCATATAAAATCGAATCCTCTGAGATTTTTCATTTCATTCCTTCTTCTTCGTTTCTTTCTTCAAACTTCGTTCATTCAAATGTCTTACGATGAAATGCTTACTGCTGCAAAGAAAGCTGTCTCTCTCGCCGCTCGTCTTAGCAACGTACGATCTCTATCCTCTCTTTAATGGATCGTGTACACATATGTTCTTCTTTTCTTTCTCGATTTACATTTTTTTTTTTTTGTTATCTTTTGGGTCGTTGACATTGGGGATGATTGTGTGTTCATGAGAAGTTAGATGTTTTCTTTAAACTCTTTTTTTTGTGGAAATAAATAAAATAAAGTAGAGAGTAAGAAAAATGTTGGAAACTGTCAACTGAGTTTGAGTGTTTTCTGATTAGGGTTTGCTATCCGGATTTTGATTTTATCACAAAATGAAAATGGGGGGATCTGAAATTTTCAATCTTGTTGTGTATATCTCTGAGATTTCAGTGGGTTTTGATTTGTGTACCTCTATTACTACTAACTAACTCATCTCAGAGACTTGATGAGTCAGGTTGTTCTAATCTAAAGTGAAATGTGTTTGCTTTATGCTTGTTATGTTTAACAGGAAGTGAGGAAATCTCTGTTGGTAACTGACGTTTGGAACAAATCTGATGATAGTCCTGTTACTGTTGCTGATTATGGTTTTAGCCCCCTCTCTTTCTTTTTCTAAATGTTAGATTTTTCATATCGTCTCTTGTCTGATGAATGAAAAACAAAGACATGTTCTTTTATTTTCAGGCTCGCAGGCGGTGGTTAGCCTTGTACTAGAAAGGGAACTCAAGAACGAACCTGTTTCTTTAGTCGCTGAAGAGGTAATGCAAAAAAAACATTAATTGCAGGTTCTTTTTCTTATTTATAATAATGAAGTTATAAGCTGATTTTGTTTATGTGATATATATGTGTGTAGGATTCTGGTGAGCTAAGGAAGATTGCTGCTGAGAATGTTTTGGCTCGCATTACAGAGCTTGTGAAAGATACTCTTGCAAGTGATGAATCATATGCTGCTTCTCCTTTGTCTTCCGACGATGTGCTCAACGCTATAGACCGTGGTAAATCAGAAGGTGGTCCTAAGGGTCGCCATTGGATCTTGGATCCTATTGGTGGCACTAGAGGGTGAGTCCCCCCCCTCAATTACTCTAATCTTATTGATGTTTCCTTAAGCACAATGCTATCATATATAAGAGAACTCGAAACTGATAATTTTTGTGAAATTCCAATTTGTAGATTTATAAGAGGAGAACAATATGCAATAGGATTAGCATTGTTGGTGGAAGGCAAAGTAGTTCTTGGTGTAATGGCTTGTCCTAAGCTTCCTTTGGCATCAACTGCTGGTAACACACTCAAGTCTTCACCTGAAAAAGTCGGTTGCCTTTTCTATGGTTCGGTTGGCACCGGGACTTATGTCCAGTCTCTCAGTGTTGACTCTCTTCCTGTGAAGGTAAATCACTCAGAACCACTCTGTTTCAATTTGTCTTACATCAAAATATATATATATATTGCTAAAGAAATTATCAATATGCGCTATTAGGTAGAGGTAAGCAGCGTAGATGATCCCGCGAAAGCGAGTTTCTTCGAGTCATACCACACACCTGTCCCCATCCATAACACCATTGCTAAGGTAAAACATCTTCCTTACATTCTGTATCTATATATCTTCCTGTTAATTTGGTCTGAGTTTGATTCTGTTTTGTCCTGGTGACAGAAACTGGGGATAAAAGACTCACCAATCAAGATCAACAGTCAGACAAAGTATGCAGCTTTATCTAGAGGAGATGGAGAGGTGTACTTGAGGTTTACTCGCAAACCAAGGCCCGAATCAATATGGAATCACGCCGCTGGCTCAATCATCGTTTCAGGTAAAACCCATTTAGCTATTCTTATCCACATTAGCTTTTGGTCCATTGTTCATGAACCAATGATCACACAAATGCTTGTGTGTGAAATTGCAGAAGCGGGAGGGAAAGTGACTGATGCAGCTGGGGATCCGTTGGACTTTTCGAAAGGAAAGTATCTTGATTACAAGAGAGGAATTGTTGTAACGACGCAGAAACTGTTGCCAAGGCTTTTGAAAGCAGTAAGAGAATCAATTAAAGAAGAAGAAGAGGAAGAAGAGAAAGCTGCTTCTGTTAAACTTCACTAACACGCAAACTGTAATATACTTTTTATTGTTGTTGTCTTTGGGTATATATACTCTGTCTGTATCTGTGTTCTTTTCACACAGTCTATTTATTAAAAAAAAAAAAAAAATACCTCACCTTTGATATATAAGAAAACACTAATTTATCTTTAGTTTTGGTGTTAAGAAAGCTCGTTGAATTAAGTTTATTTTATGCTAATAATAATCGGAAATATGTGAATCTATTTAGAAATGTTTTTTGGTAAGAATTGTGAAACGTAGCTATCGATTGCTACGTGCAGGACTTAGTTAATTCGACAATAGAAAAAAAGATGATGCCTTTCTCTGTCGCATATAAAAAAGGACAAAATGAAAAGACCTTTCTTTCTTTAAGAGTTAACACAAAGAAGAAGAACACTTCACAATTATGATAATGATTTACACTCCGGTCGAATCTTCCACGAAACTTCTTCTTCTTATATAATATATCAAATGACAAATCATATAGAGAGAGCTTATTAGTGTATTGATTATCCAATTTGTTTAGTGTTTAACGATCTATGGACAATGACCACTCTTGTTTTCTAACGACTATTATTACAATATGCAAATCGATACAAAAATCCGTGAAATATTCTAAATGATAATATTACGTCTACATATTCTATAATTCCTTATCTTTTAATTTTCTTCTTTTTAAACGTCAACTTGTTCTGGCATTACGTGGAAGACGGTTTGCACCACTAACTCCGTCCCGCACGAAACTCTATTTTATATATCAGTGTTGACTATGTCCTCCCTTCGAGTCTTGGACTATAACATCTGCGACTGCCAGTGGCATGCACAAATATATAATAATAATGTCTATAAATTGGCTAAATAAAACCATACTAGTAAGCTTTTTTTATAGACATACAGTCTTGAAGCTTTTCAATGTCTTATGAGAAGGAGCTAGCCGCTGCAAAGAAAGCCGTCTCTCTAGCTGCTTGTCTCAGTCAGGTAACTACAACTACTTTCTTATCTTCCATTGAACTATACCATCACATACCGTAACAATTTGGACCTAGAAAATCAAAGCATGGAGCTTGTATGAATCGTTGAAACTAAACAAACCTTATAATGTAATGAATCAGGAAGTGCAGAAGACTCTGCTGCAATCCCAAGTATGGAAAAAATCCGATAGAAGTCCGGTTACTGCAGCTGATTACGGTTTGTACCTCCTCGTTTGCTTTACCCATTCAAATTCAACTTTCGGATTTGCTAGAGTCGGTTGCTCATTAGAATCAATCAAGAAATGTCTTAACTTCATGGTTTCTTCAGGCTCGCAAGCTGTGGTTAGTCTTGTATTGGAGAGGGAACTCCAACCTGAAAAACTGTCACTAGTAGCCGAAGAGGTGAAATTACTCAGAAACACGTTTATCCAAGGTTTTATAGTATAGATGTTACTCGGGTTTTCTCGTACTTATGTCTGGGAAAAATTGTTACAGGAAACTGGAGATCTGCGAAAGAAGGGAAGTGAGGAATTCCTAGAAGGTATTACAAAGCTTGTGAAAGATACTCTAGCTTCTGAGGAGTCGTACGCTGGCTCTCCTCTATCCACAGATGATGTGTTAAACGCTATAGACTGCGGTAAATCAGAAGGCGGTTGTAGCGGCTGCCACTGGATTCTTGACCCTATAGATGGAACCAAAGGGTAAACAAATCTCTGTAATCTGTGTGCTTTCACTATGCTTTACCTTAGAAACCGGATTAATGAATTTCTCTGCATTTTAAGATTTGTAAAAGGAGAGCAATACGCCGTGGGATTAGCCTTGCTTGTGGAAGGCAAAGTGGTGCTCGGTGTCATGGCTTGCCCGAATCTTCCCGTGGCTTCTGCGGTTGGTGAGACTGATAAGTCTTCCCCCGAAGATGTTGGCTGCCTTTTCTTTGCTACAACGGGTTCAGGGACTTACGTGCAACCTCTCAAAGGAAATTCTCCGCCACAGAAGGTATCATTTACCTATCCAAAGCTAAACCATGATAAATCTGCAATTTTCTGGTAGTGTTAAAGAGAGTGAAAGCTATGTTGACAGGTGAAAGTGAGTAGCAATGAGAATCTCGAAGAAGCGAAATTCTTGGAATCATACCATAAACCAATTCTCATCCATGGTACCATTGCAAAGGTAACATACTTTATTCTTTCTATTACAGTCTGCTCTTATGTTGGCTATAACCAAGTGGAATTCTTACTACTAAGACAATCTGTTTACGGTTAGAGTAGAAACTCGGGATCAAAGCATTACCTGTAAGGATTGATAGCCAAGCTAAGTATGCAGCTTTGTCCCGAGGAGACGCAGAAATATACTTGCGTTTCACGCTCAGTGGATACCGCGAGTGTATATGGGACCATGCTCCTGGTTCAATCATCACCATAGGTACAAAACCCTTTTCAATGCAAAAAACTGTTGCCTGAATGCACATTTCAAAGCAATTGGTTGCTCGCTATGTTGCCAAGCACATAATGGGATCTAGATTTAATACCCACTTATGTCACTTTTAATGTATAATGAAAACTACGAGAAGACTATTATTAATAAACAGAAGTGAACAACATAACCTTGTGCAGAAGCTGGAGGCGTAGTGTGCGATGCTGCAGGGAAATCTCTAGACTTCTCGAAAGGAAAGTATCTTGCTCATGAGACAGGGATCATAGTTACCACCAAGAAACTCAAGCCATGGATTTTGAAGGCAGTTAGAGAATCTATGGAAGAGGAGAATCTTTATTTCTGAGACACAACTGAAACTGTATAATATTTGTATTGGTCTGAACTGGTATGTGGTGTAAATATTTAGTTCATATAATTGGATACATCAGATATGAATGAATAAATGATACCAAGGAAGATTCAACTTTATTTCTTTTTCATCTTTCAAAAATTGCTTATACTGTAGTATGTGTCCACAAGGAATCTACGCTAACCTTCCAGATTCTTTTTACAAAATCAAATCACCAAAAGAGGAGAAAAAAGGACCTGAGAAACTATCATCAGCATAAGTATACATCCCAGGCGATTCAGTTTGTTACTAAGAGCTGATGATGGATTTAAAATGTCGTCTAAGATTATGTTCTGTTCCAATCACCCGTCCTCTTCTTCTGAATCCTGCAAAAGAGCACCGCGTTTACGCGTTCTACAAAAACCATAGCTATTTTCAGACCAAGATTATCGATACTAATATGGATGTTGCATGAGATTCCAATAGGATATGATATGTATATACCTTCGGTGAGCAGGAACTCGTTTAACAGGTTTTGCTGTGTTAGCTTCTCGGGAGGATTTCTTGGCTGCAACCAGAAGATACAAATGATAAAAACGGTGATGTTGATGATCATTGTATACATATAAGACTTTTGATTATTGTTTACATATAAGATTTTCTGGGCAAAGAGTTGAAGAAATGTGGTTAAACATGACTAACCAGGAGAGTCTTGCTGGTTATCTGTTGATGGAGCCATAACATCTAGCTTTCCAGAGAAGTTTCGTTCCAGTTGGTTATGGGTACCACCGTCCCTCTTATCCTGATCACAATGCCGCGAGATTTTTCAACCAAAGTAAGAACTGTTGATTAGAGAAACACCATTAGAACTTCCAGTCGAAAGATACCTTTTCATCAGTTGCTGCAGCTGACGAACTCACTTCTCCTGATTGAAAAAATAAGTGTACAAGGAAAAAACATTAGAGTATAAAACCAATTCCCTTATTTACGGTTAACACTATCTTCCCAAATAAATCCAGCCTCGGAAGCCAGGATCCCATATTATAGTACATTCGATAGTGTAAATAAGCATTCTCTACTACTATGAAGAGTGTCTAGTCTTTTTATTTGCAAGAACAGCCAAATAACCTCATTGTAACAATTCTTATACCTTGTAAGTGCTGCTTGCTCTTGAACTCTCTGAACAACTCGAAAGACAGATTAGCCATTGCCTCACTAGCAGCAGATGAGTCCACCATCTTTGTTAGAGTAACTATTATGCGAGGCATTCCTTTGGCCTTCTGAGAAACTAATCGCGCAATCTCAACACCTAAACAATTATGTGATTTGAAACACACACAAAACTAAGAATACCAACACAGATAATGAAATGCTTTGTAAACATAAGCTAACAAATCATATTCAACACAACAAATACAGTGAAGAAACTTTACCATTAGAAACTGAATTTGGTCCAAGCAGAAGAAGCTTCACATTATCTGATTTCAAAGAAGCTACAGTATAATCGACGAACTCAGACCACGAACCACCAATCCCAACAGTATCCCTCTGTTTTCAAATCAAGTATGCGAAGTTAAAAAATCAAGAGCAATCCTCCCAATAACAAGCCACTGAGATTAACCAATCAAACAAAAAGAAAGGAGTAAACGAACCATATCATCTAGCTTCGAGACGGAGAGGATCGTCGTCCAGACGCCGGAGACGAAGTCAGTGACATGGACTGTTAAGTTATACGAATCGGAAGCGTAGACGTGGAAGAGACATCGCCGGAGAAGACCCGTACCCGGATCCGATCGTTCGGGTACTACTTCTCCGAATATGGGTTCGAATTTCTCGAAACTCGCCATCTTTTTGAAAATTTCTGACGACGAGTTTTTGACATAAGACTAAAAGAGTCTTCTCTTCTTCTACTCCGTAAACCGGTCCAATTCCAATTATTAAATTTTTAACCGTACCGAACTCGTACCGGGTTTTCGGTTAACAAAAATGATTTGTTTCCATAGAAAAAACAGATTGTTGTAATCATTACACTTTGGATACACATATGAATCATATATATCTGTAAATGTATCAGTTCCAAAAACCTTCTAAAACCCCTATTTGTAAGAACTGGCTGGAACCTTTTCTTTTTCTCCAGAAAGAATTAAAAAAATCTTTCTATAACAAAGAATCAAAACAGAGCTAACTTTGGTGATGTTTGGAGACTTCAAATCTGAGCAATGAAAAGTTCATTCCAAGTATCAGGGATCCCAGGTAAGCACCAATGCAAGCAATCGTTGATAACCGGAGTTGTAGTCACGTTACTACTAGCCTTCTTTGGTTTTCTAGGTTTGAGTTTTGACCCTGAGATATGAGCTTCATCTCTTAGCTCAGAAAGTGCAGTTATGTCAAGAATCTTTATCCTAGTCCCATTCACAGCACTCTCAACTGTTGTATCTATAGATCCATCATCGCCTGTGATTTCGCCTCCTCTAGACAAAGGGACTGTGTTGTTACAGTTTCCCCCTGTATTCCAATCTCCGTTTTTAAAATGTCTCGGAGATATCGTTCTAAAGAAAGCTTTCAACCGTGGATGCAATGGAAGCTCTGCATCAAGCCACTTCACAACGCTGTGTATTGTAAAATCCTTTGCGTTTTTAATATCCTTGAGGTATTCACCTTGAACCCGTGTTCCATTTACGTGCATCACCCAATGGTTTCCTTTGGCTTTCACCAGACCGTACTCCCACCCTACATTTTGAACATCTGGGCTATCTTTACCACCGCTGGCCATACACATTAGGGACTGAAACTGCTGCCGTCCCAATGAGTCTCCTATAAATGCTATCGTCTTGTTCTGCATTCTGGAAAATATTAAAAAAAGAAAGTTGCAGTAAGCAGTTCTGAGATATTTTGAAACACTTGCTCCACTACATCACATTCACACAAAATCCAAATCTACTTAAATCATATACATTACTCAAAAGTCACAGTGTCACAGTGTGTTACCATACCTTGTCAAGAAAGTGAATCTGTCAAAGTGTGGCATGTTGCAACCTTGAGGCTGCCACCGGTAACCCTCAAATGAAAAATCAGGTCTGCCCATAATTCTACAAGCCCACATGGTTGATAACCACTGATTACATTCAAAACCAGAATACAATGGTCTCTTCCTGTCTTTAACCCATTTCCCTTTTGCAAAGTTACAAACTGAAACAGAAAAAACCAAAATAGGACTATAATATCTTAAGATAACAAGAGTTCAAAAAGTTTGGATCATTATAACCAACACTAAAAGCTAGGAGGAACAGCATATAAAAAGATACCTGAAGAAGAAGAAGAAGAAGGTGAAAACTGACTTTTAATGTCAAAGAGATAAGAAGTACTAAGACGGTTTTCCTCGGAAACAAGGAGAATCACAACAAGAAGAATGAGGATAACCAAGGCAAGTGATACACTGCCTTTGAGTATGTGACTTCTCCCACCAAACATCTTATTAGAATGAATGCCAGAGATAACATCAACTCTCTTCTCTCAACAAAGATAGCTGTAACAACTTCTTAGTCAGTCATTAAATCTGGCAAAAGCAAAAAAAAAAAAAAACAAGATTTTTTTTTTTTTTATCTTTAACGTAACAATCAAAATCCCTAATTTTGGCAATTGAACTTGTAACGTCGATGTGTTATAATGATATAGTTTCTTCTTCAATCCGAAGTCATCCAAATCAGGAAACAAAACAAAATCAGGAAATTTAATTTAACTAACCCATGGAAAAGAAAAAAACGCTTTTAACGCTTAAACCCAAAATCAAAATCGCGCTAATGGAGCTCTTGCGTGATTTCCAAAATTTCAAAAGAGAAAGAAGATAGAATGATTTACCAGAAACGATTGATGATGATCGGATCTTTCCAAGAGAGAGCAGTGAAGTGTAGAGAGAGATCTGGGAATTACGAATCCACCTCCAAATTTTTGGATCTTTCACATGTTCCTCAATATACAATTACATCAATTTCGCAGTACGAGTGACTCATCGTTGATGTGTTTGTTTTCTTTTTGTCTTCTTGATTTATTTATTTTCTTGTTTTTGTTTTGCTGCCCTTCTTGAATTTTCGGCGCAATAATAAAGTTGGTAGTAATAATTTTGGTGCTTCATGTTCTTTTTGTTTTTTTACGCTTTAAATTTGTTCCCAGAAAAAATGCAAAAGTAAAAAAAAGAGAAAGTAAATCTAGATGCGTTAATTTCTGGGTGGTTTAACTAGTTAATAATTTTTTTTTTTCGGAGATAAATCTCGTCATAACTTTAAACAATAAAACACCAATCTTGAACCTTCGAGAATAAGAAAACAAAAAAAAAACAAAAGATAATTTTACAATAAAAGAACCATAATGGAACACGATGGTTCAGTACCAATCAAACAAACTGTTGAAAGGAATAGTTAAAACAATATTATTTGTCATTACGAAATTTTTTTTACTATTCATCTTTGTCAATGTAATTAAACTTTGAAAACATAGGATATTAAATACTAGTACGTATAATACTTATTCAATGTTTATATGTTTTGGAAACATGATTCCAGTTTTGAATGGTTGTATAGTCTACTCTGGACCGGATTAAAATTGGATTAGTCCACACTTAATTTACCATTCACTATGTATTGTTACATACTAAAAATCTTCAGACTAATATGTATTTAAGCATACAACTCTATACCAATGTAAATTCATTATTAGTTTGCATTTTTTATTTTATTTCTCAAAAACTTCGTACCATTATAAACTTCATACTAGTTTTCTCTATACCACATTCCAATGTTTTGCATATCAAAATAGTGATATACATTATCTAGTCTATAGTCTACACCATACTGTACGACTATTCAAAGCCTATATTTTTTAGAGAATATGCACTAGATACCACAATTTTCAAAAGTATTTAAGAAACTACCATAGAACCCACAATGTATTCTCTCTCCTCATATACAATTACTTTTATACCCATTACATATATTACATGTTATTTGTTTAAATATCATGTAATTTTTGTTTTGTGAACGAAATTATATATCGGTTTGGGTTCACAAATGAAATGGTTAGGATTTAAATTTTACAATTAGAACGAAATTTTATGTCGGTTTGGGTTCACAAATAAGATGTTTAGGGTTTAGATTTTACAATTAGAACGAAATTATATGTCGGTTTGAGTTCACAAATGAGATGGTTAGGGTTTAGATTTTACAATTAAAATGAAATTAGATGGTTAGGGTTTAAATTTTACAATTAAAACGAGATTATTTGTCGGTTTAGGTTTACAATTAAACATTATTTAGTTCAATATAATATGTAAAATATAAATATTACATGCTATTTTAAAAAATTACACCAAATATTTCACTCTTTCTATCTAACACTAAAACAATGAAAAAATGTTGTTGTGGTATTCTCTTAAATAACTTTCGAAATTGTGGTATTCTCCTAATTAACCCTATTTTTTATTTGATGCATAGATATTCGTAATATTTGTCTGTGAAGGTATCGGTGGAGACGTGGAGTCATCGCCTAAATATTTTTATGGTAAAACATCAGTTAGTTTACGTTGACATGCTGGAAACTTCTCGGAGGCGTGGATTTCTAACACCGACACTGCAACATTCATCGTTCAATTTCTTAATATCGCATTTAAGATGATCCGGCAACACTCGCGTGAATTTTAAAAGTACTGTAGAATAATTTTAACTAAACAAACCGGTGTATTAAATTCTTCTCAATGAAGTATAATAGACATGTTTTTTTTTTGTTAAAAGGCATATATAATAGACATGTTGTGTTCAATGTCTAATACTGGTACTTCGTTTATTAACTTGTTTGTATATGCATGTCTCAAATCTCAATCATAAGCATTGTTTTGTATATGCAAGTACGTACATCATAAAGTTAGATGTGTTATTTTAGTAGTTGACAAATGAAAACGATGTATTTCAGTATTACTATCTCCTCCAAAGATGAGTTATAAAAATAGAGGAAACATACCTATCTCCCTATCGTATCGGGCATATATAATAAACAAGCAATGAAACAAAAACACGTTAGTCGATCAAAAGGGAAACTATATAGGTTCTTGATTTTGATTAAAAACATTTGGTCCCTCCCAACAAGTTAAATATATCCTTGGATTGAGATTGAAGATAGCTATAACAAACAACTATGAAAGTGTAACTATTGCAAAAACAAACAAAAAAAGTTCAATGATAGAGTAAAGTTTTTAAAAGTGTGAATTAGCTTTTTAGCTAAAAATCATGCCGTAGTAACCACTCCTCAACAACTTGATTTATATCATCATGATTAGTAATTCTAATTAGTAAAATAAAAAATAAAAAATGCAAAGGTCTTAAGCAATTGACTAAAACGAATTTAATTATAATGGAAGTAATTTAGAGATTTTTCGACCACTACTAAATTGACGGCTACTCCGTAGTTCTCTCCGCTTATTGTGATGGTGGCAAATCCCATCTAAATATATAAGCCTTTTTTAAAAAATTTGTCCCCTAATTCTTAAATTTAATTCAATATTTGTTCATTAATTAAGATTTTTTTCTTTTTATTGTGGATTAATCAAAGAAATTCGTAAAAGATCAACAAATAAATTGAAATTTATTTAACCATCTTCTATATATGTAATTAATGAATTACACACACCTTTCTTTATCTCCTCCATCTCTCAGCATACCCCCGTGACATTCGAATTTTCTCGAGAAAGTGAATGAAAATGGCTCCGTCCGTAGCTCGAAATTGAGATTCAGATTTTCATCTCTTTCTTCCGTTCTCTCATTGATTCTCGCCTGTATCAGGTCCGCCTTACGTACATTTACTCTTTTTTGTTTTGTTAACCTTATGTTGCTGCTTAGTGATGATCTCGATGATGTGAGAATAATGATGGTTCTACCCTAGATCTGTTCCGGATCTGTTGTTTTCTCTTCGTTAATCTGTTTATTGATTTTTTTTTTGTTGTCTTTCTTGTTGTTGTTCTTGAGTTTTTTCGTTTGATGGCTGGTCTTGTAATCTGGGTTAAAACTTTAATGGCTAGTGTTTTTAAGCAGATCTGTTGAACGTTACCTTTCGTTCCCATTAGCTTTTGCTCTTATCCAGAACTCAAATCAAAACGAGTTTGTAATTGAGATTGAAGTTTAGAGATAATCGAGCTCATATATGCTTTGCATCTTCAAGAAATATGATTTGATGATATAGAGATCTTATTATTTTGCTCGCCTATCATCCAATTTCTTTGTTTCTCTATAGGCGTGTACACGAATTGTTATCTTCTGTTGCTTAAATCAGAAGCATGGCGCAGCCAAGGTACACTAGGATAGATAACAGGAGGCCTTCGTCAAACTATTGCTCGACGGTGACAGTAGTTGTTTTCGTGGCACTATGCTTGGTTGGGATCTGGATGATGACGTCATCTTCTGTTGGACCTGCTCAGAGTGTTGATGAGGTTTCTTTGGATAACAAAGATGGGATAAAGAAACAGATGACCCCACCTCCACCTGCAGAGGAAGGCAACAATGGTCAGAAGTCTGAAGACTCATCTGGTGAAACACCGAACGAGGATAAAAAAGGAGATGGTGATGGAAGCTTGAACAAAGAGGATGAGAGTTCGAGTAAACAAGAGAACCTGGAAGAGGAGAAGAAAGAAGAGTCTACTCCATCTGGTGAGACAAAAAGTGAGACCCAAGGTGGGGAAGATAAAAATGATGACTCCAAGTCAGAAAATGGTGATGGAGGAGGTGATTCAGATGAGAAGAAAGATTTGAAAGACAACCCAGATGAAGAAAACCCTGACACAACTGAAAAGAAAACTAAACCTGAAACCGAGGATAATGAGTCGGGTGAGGATGGTGAAAACCAAAAGCAGTTTGAGTCTGATAACGGTGAGAAAAAATCCAGTGATGATGATAAAGAAACCAAAACTGGCAACGAAGATACTGAAACCAAGACTGACAAGGAAAACACTGAGACAAATGTGGATGTTCAGGAGGGTCAACCTAAAAACGAGACCTCAGGTGATCTTTCGCCTCCTGGGGCACAATTAGAGCTACTGAATGAAACTACGACACAAAATGGTTCATTTTCAACCCAGGCAACAGAGTCCAAAAATGAGAAAGAAGCTCAGAAGGGTTCTGGGGATAAACTTGATTACAAATGGGCACTATGCAATACAACAGCTGGACCGGATTATATTCCGTGTCTCGATAATGTGCAAGCCATTAGGAGTCTTCCGAGTACTAAACATTATGAGCATCGTGAGAGGCATTGTCCAGACAGCCCACCCACCTGCCTTGTTCCTTTGCCTGAAGGATACAAGCGGCCAATTGAGTGGCCCAAAAGTCGAGAAAAGGTCTGTTGAATTTGTTCTCTTTCCTATTTAGGTATTTATAATTTACAAAGAACCTAATACCACCATTTTCATTTATGCAGATCTGGTACACCAACGTCCCTCATACCAAGCTTGCTGAGTATAAGGGGCATCAAAATTGGGTTAAAGTTACCGGTGAGTATCTAACTTTTCCTGGTGGAGGAACCCAATTCAAGCATGGTGCTCTTCATTACATCGATTTCATACAGGAGGTTGGTATTCAGATGTTATTTTTTGTTAGAAAGTCTGAATTCGTGCTATAACCCATACCCGTGTTTCTTTTACGCAACCGCTTGTTTTCTACTCCCTTATTTTGTTAAAAAGCCTGTATCGGTTTGTACTTTGATTACTTTGAGGGTAGTATTTGTGCTTATGAAGTTCCCCTTTTGATGAAAATTTGCTTTCAGTCTGTCCCTGCTATTGCATGGGGTAATCGCTCTCGTGTGATCCTGGATGTTGGATGTGGTGTTGCAAGCTTTGGAGGTTTCCTTTTTGACAGAGATGTGATCACTATGTCCCTCGCACCTAAAGATGAACATGAAGCTCAAGTGCAGTTTGCTCTTGAGAGGGGTATTCCTGCCATTTCTGCAGTTATGGGCACGACAAGGCTACCTTTCCCCGGCAGAGTTTTTGACATAGTTCATTGTGCTCGCTGTAGAGTGCCATGGCACATTGAAGGTTAGCAGCATAGCCACGATTGATGTAGTCTTTGAATGGAAAACTTCTGGATCTTAAACATCTCTTTCTATTGGTTCGTCAAACTTTTTGTTATCTGTTTCTGATGTTTGTGTGCACAATACATGGCAGGTGGTAAACTCCTTCTAGAGCTTAACCGTGTATTGAGACCTGGTGGCTTCTTTGTGTGGTCTGCTACTCCAGTTTATCAGAAGAAGACCGAAGATGTTGAAATTTGGAAAGGTTGTAAAAAAACCGTTATGCTTCTTATATAATTGCATTGGAGCATATTTTCTCACACCTCATGTTGGCCTCTTTTGCAGCTATGAGTGAACTCATAAAGAAAATGTGCTGGGAACTTGTATCTATTAACAAAGACACTATCAACGGAGTAGGTGTTGCTACTTACAGAAAGCCAACCTCAAATGAGTGCTACAAAAAGAGATCAGAACCGCAACCTCCAATTTGTGCCGACTCTGATGATCCAAATGCATCTTGGTATATTTCTTTGTCAATTATTTTGTAACTGTGCTTAAAAAATCGGCGGTCTACGTTTACAAATACATGTTTTGTCGTGTGGTTTTTGTAGGAAAGTGCCGCTTCAAGCATGCATGCACACCGCGCCAGAAGACAAAACGCAACGTGGATCTCAGTGGCCCGAGCAATGGCCAGCGAGATTAGAGAAAGCACCGTTCTGGTTATCGAGTTCCCAAACTGGAGTTTACGGAAAAGCAGCACCAGAGGATTTCAGTGCTGATTATGAGCACTGGAAACGCGTAGTGACCAAATCATACCTTAAAGGTTTAGGAATCAACTGGGCATCTGTTAGAAATGTGATGGACATGAGAGCTGTTTATGGAGGGTAAGTAAAACATGATTTGCTTACGCTTACCGCTTTCATTCGTATCTAGATAATTTACAGGCAATCAAGAAACAGTGTATTGATGTTTCCTGCATCTTTAATGTTCGTGTTGATTCTCTTGTTGCAGTTTTGCGGCAGCCCTAAGAGATTTGAAAGTGTGGGTCATGAATGTGGTTCCAATAGATTCACCAGACACACTTGCAATAATCTATGAACGAGGACTCTTCGGTATCTACCACGATTGGTGTGAATCTTTCAGTACTTACCCGAGATCATACGATCTTCTTCACGCCGACCATCTTTTCTCCAAACTCAAACAAAGGTTTGTTTCTGTAAGAAAGAGTGAGTCTCTGTTTCAAACAATAGGAACATAATAAATAACAAACTCTTATTCGACTTTACAGGTGCAATCTAACGGCGGTGATAGCGGAAGTGGATCGGGTTTTGAGACCGGAAGGGAAACTGATAGTTCGGGACGATGCGGAAACAATACAGGAAGTGGAAGCAATGGTGAAAGCAATGAAATGGGAAGTTCGCATGACTTATTCTAAAGAAAAAGAAGGTTTGCTCGCTGTTCAAAAGTCATTTTGGCGACCCAATGAAGTAGAAACTCTCACTTACGCCATCGCTTGAGAAGACTTACTTCAAGTCCCACTCTTTTTGTACGTATAAACAAACACACTCTTATTAACTCATTGTCATCTTTTTCTTTTTTTTTGGGTCGTTTTATTAGGAAGTTTTTTGTTTTAGCGTCGAGTCTGAGTTGAGTCATTTGTTTGTACTATTTGCACATTTTTTATGTTCTCCAAGGTGAAGAACTTTGTTGAGGTTCTTTGGTAAAGTTAGATTACAGTTTAAAATGTATTACTCTTTGGTTTCTTCTATATGCTTGGTTGGAATAAACTCCGGGTATATTTTAACTTGAACAAAACTAAGTTAAGTCCAAAACTTACTATGTATCTGATGAACATTGTATATTCAATCAGATTTTTATCTTAAGATGAACTAAGTCTAACCAGTTTCACTAGACTTTCATCAACGCTTGTGCGATAATACTTTCTAATCTCTCTCAATAGAGTTTATAGCTTTGATAAATTCAAATGAACATGAGAATTTTCATGAATAGAGAGAGAGATAGATACACTGTTGGATTTATATAAGAATAGATAACAAACAAACTTCACCATTTCCAGAAAACATTGGAACCACACTTGTACTTGTCTTTGCCTTCGCATTCCAAAGCCAAATCTTCTGAGATAAATGGAACTTTCTGCAAACATAGAAAAACGAACAAGAACATTATAATCTCTTAAATTTGATTATTTCTCCAGAGAAAAAAAAAAAAAACACTTTAGACAAACCTTTTGCTTGGCAAGATCTTGGCAGCCAGTGAAATTGTCAGGGAACTTGCAGCTTCCGAATTGAACAGTGAATGCTCTCGCAAAGTTTGCTCCACTTGTTGCTAATCTCTTCTTGTCATTAAGTTCCTGTAATCAAAAATTTCAACATTTAGGTAAGATCTTTAGAGATGTCAAGATTCAGAGACTTTTTTAATGACTTACTTTGTTGGCTTTGCTCCTCTCGAGGTATTCATCAAAGACGTCAGCATTAGCCGAAGCAGAAACAACAGCAGTGGAGAAGAGTGTAGCTGCTAAGAAAACCATGGCGGATCTTCTTCCATTAGATCCATCAACATCATCACCAACAACTCGTTGCGCTTTGATCACAGGCATGACCATCTGTTTCTTCTGACCAAACCCAACTGATGAATTCACCAAACCCACTTTCTGGTTTAGCTCTACTGAGCCGGAACCGGAGATTGCATAGCTGCAAGTGAGAACACTCGAGTTCATGGCCGCCATTAAAGATCTCTTTTTTTTTTGTTTGATCAAGAGTTTTTGAGTTTGATTGGTGAGTGATGAAGGAAAATATTAGATTTTAGTATTAGAGTTGAATGAGGATGATGATGACGTGGAGTAGATGTAATAAGGGATTGTGGCTGGAGTGTGGATAAGGTGAGATTTCCCTTCAGTCCTATTGGCAAAAGTCCAAACCTTTTCTTATTACTCTAAGTTTGATGCTGTTGAAGTTTAAGTCTTTCAGATTCTCTTTCAAGTGTTTATGTGGTTTAGATTCATTTGAGTCCCCACCACACAACAAAACTCCAAAGTCTCTGTTTGGCACTCAGTTTTATCAGAAACCACTCGGGTCAAGCCTGAAACTAGTCTGATCCGGTTTAGCTCCAAAAAAACCTGAACTTTACCCGATTTAGGTGAGAGACTTTGGACTATGGCTCTAATTGGCAAAGCCTATGTTTAATTTGTTCTTAAGAGAGAAAGAACAAAATAAACAATAACAATATGTCAAGAAAACAAAGCACTGAAAGCAATTAAACTGGCCTGGATAATGTTACAAGCTCTCTGGTTTGTTCCTAAGTTTGCTTTGCTGATGATACATTATAATCTACAAATTTCGTTGTGCCATTTCTTTGGGGAAACAAGAAATGCACGAGAAAATCAAAATCTCTGGCTGTCTTTCTCACCAACTAACTGAAAAATTGAAGAAAAATGGAAAGGAAAGTTTTCTCAGGTTGACACTGTGGCTGTAGATTCAATAGGCACACTTCCACCTTTGTTCAAAGCTTCCCAGTCTATCTCCCTAAGAATCTTAAACCGTTCCTCCATGGATACAAACCCAGCTTGAGGGACTACTATACCGGGACTTCCAGCTTTGTGAATCAGAACAATACTAGTGGCCATCTCAGGTCCATGGAGTTTTCCCGTTAACAACACTCGTAGTGGCATGAAAAGTGCTTTACCCTGTAACCAGCATCAGAGAATCTCTTGTAAGGTTTGTTCACTCAAGTTAAGCAGATTTTGTTTCAGTATTAACTGGATTAGGGAGATGACTAACTTTGCGTTTCAGTGATTTGCCAAAGGCTTTCACCCATTTCTGCCAAGCACCTTGTCCTTCTGCTAAAGCGCTTGGAATCTCACCGCTGTCATAAGCAGCTATGAGGCTGGCTGCTACTTCATGAAGCTTGTCTTCCACGGCAGGCTTAGCTTCAGGGCTGCATCAGGTGCAGCAAAATTCAAATCACCACAAGCTCAGAGCTCCAGAAAACAGTAAAATAAATGTTTATTGAAAGGAAAGAGGTGGTGCAGGAGGCACAAACGGTTTGATAATTACCTAGCCAATGTAGCATGTAAAGGATATGAAAGCAAATTCAACAGTACTTTGTCTGAATCTGTCACCAACTCAATCCCATCCTTGAGAAGCTCGACTGCTTCCTGTACTTCAACAACAAGCTCAAATTCGGTAAGTCTGTACAGAAAATATCTGTTGTTCCTAAATCCACGACTTTATATTAGGATCAGAAGAAAGTGTGGAGTCATGATTAGAAACCTTACATCTACAAAACTCCCCTCGGATTCTGATAAGATACCAGCACTCTTCCATCGCTCACCCACAAGTTTTGTTAGTTTTTCATTTGGAAGTGCCCTCAGATGTTGACCATTCATCCATCTTTGAGTTTATGGTTACGCCACATTAAAGCTATTTATTAGCAAAAAGTAGAGAACAAACAGAGTGAAGAAGATTGGAAAATTTAAACAGCTAAGCAAATTCTATACCTTAACTTTGTAGAATCAAAAATTGCACCACTTTTATTGACACGTTCAATCGAGAATTTTTCAACTGCAAATCAAGAACAATCAGTCAGCAAATAAATCAGAAACGGATGACGGTAAAGATTATACAAAGCAAAGTTATAGTCAACAAGAATAATGTACCAAGATCCTCAAGTGTGAAAAATTCATTTTCAGTGCCATCTCCCCATCCTAAGAGTGCCAAATAATTAACCATTCCCTGAGGCAGATATCCCATCTCTCTGTACTGTTTTATATTCAAAGGAACATAAAGCAGAAGTTAGATGAAGAATCAACAGTTGAGTAATCTATGATCAACACAAATTAAAGGCAATGATAGCTATAAACACCTGGCCTACAGAAGTTGCCCCATGTCGCTTTGACAGCTTACTTCTATCCGGGGCTAGAATTAAAGAAACATGGGCGAACTGAGGCATCGGGAACTCCAGAGCCTACCATTGATTGATGCAGACAGCAGTAAATCAATTCTTTTCCCCTGATATCTTTCTAAAGCAATTGAAAGAAACACACAAAATTTAGTGCTTACCTTGTAAATTAGAGCCTGCCTCAAAGTATTAGGCAAATGTTCTTCAGCCCTGAAACGAAAGTTGTTAACTGATTAGATCAAAGATCATGTTCAAACATGTTAAAATAACAAGTTCCAAAGGAAGACACTGGAGTAGTTAGTAACCTTATAACATGTGAAATAGCCATGGTAGCATCATCTACCGTAACACAAAAGTTGTAAACAGGTTGGCCATTACTCCTCATTACCACAAAATCTCCAAGAGTATCCAAGTTCCAACATACCTTCAAGACACTATCACACATGGTCAATAACCAAACCAGGTGGTTTCTTTTAACATTTATCCTATCTAACCATCGATTAAGAGTAACCACAGAAAACATACCTCGCCACGAATCAAGTCATTAATTTTCAAAGACCCTTGCTTTGGCACACGAAACCGGTAAGTGAAAGGCGTTCCCTTTTCTAACTCTTGCTCTATCTCACCATCAGTAGCGGTTGCCCATTTCCCAGTGTAAACTGGAGGCAACTGTTTTAACTTTGCAGTCTCCTTCATCTTTACAAGTTCCTGTATAAACATTGCATTTAATTAGACTCAAAAACCCTACAGAGACAACAAGCAATAGTAGGGTCTAAAACGAATTTGAAGAACCTCACCTCACTGGAGCAAAAGCAGCGATAGACATGACCAGATTCTAAAAGCTTCTCTGCATATTGTTTGTAAAGAGCATTTCTTTCAGACTGTCGATACGGACCAAAGTCTCCAGCAACACCAGGACCTGCGAATTACAATCCCAATTTGCATTACATCACCGTTGAACAAAACCCTCTAAAGTTAACATACAGAAGAAAGAAAAAGCAAACCTTCATCCCAATCAAGACCTAACCATGAAAGATCCTGAAGCACAGCAGCTTCAGATTCACGAGTTGATCTCTCCAAATCCGTATCTTCAATTCTCAACACAAATTTCCCTCCTTTAGACCTGTATTGTTAAAAACTCCCATCACTCAGTCACAAACCCCAAAAACTCTAATCAAAAAAGCAGATCACAAACACGAACCTGGCGAATAAGTAGTTGAAAAGAGCAGTTCTTGCTCCACCAACATGGAGATTACCAGTGGGAGAAGGCGCGAAACGAACTCTGACAGACCCACCATTATTGCTGCCGGGTGAAGAAGAACAAGCAACCACCGCGAAGCTTCGACGAGAACTGTATAATAAAGAAGAATGACGTCGTCTGAGGAAAGCAGGAGCAAGCTCTGGTAAAGACCTAACCCTGAGCCACGGCGTATTGAAGACAAGGCTCGCCATTTTTGGTTGATTTCTTCTCTGAAAGTTTTGATTTTTCAGAGAGGATAAAAAAGGATTTTTAATCGGAAAGAAGAAAGTCCTATGCTTTGGTAAACCAATAAATTCGATAAAAGCCCCTCGTCACTTTTTAGTTTTAAAGTTACATCCCCATATTATGTTTTCTAACTCTATGCTCCCTAAATTGAATAAACGACGTCGTTAGGAGTGATGACGTAATCATCATGTGTTTCGTTGACCGGAGGAGTCAACGTCACCTCTGTTGTAGTCGGAGGGTTTCAGTTGGAGAATAATTCTTCTTTTTGACATTCCGCGACATAAGATTAATTCTGATTATCAATTTATCATTGAAACTAAACTAAGAGAAACCATGGAATATTACCACAAGTTAAAAAGCAAAAAGGTCTTTCCCACAATTAGATGATGATAAAATTTTAAGACTACACATACAACAACGTAGTTTTGGAGAAACATAACATAGAAATAGCTGGCTCCACACATCTCTCACGGTCTCCATGTTACTCTGATTCTTTTGTTTTGTCTCTTCTTTTCGTGTACACACAGAGATGTCGACAGAAGAAGAAAAACATTCTTCACTCTGGTTATTAAAAAGCTGCTTCATATGTTTATGTTTGGTCTCTGTTTCCATACTAGAGCAACAAAGATAATACTAAATGGTCGCTCCTCCTAATTCTGACCGTTGTTAGCTTCTTGATTCATCGGGATTACTAGCTTGAGTGTCCGGAGGAGGAGGAGGAGAGGGCGGCTGTATCAGATCCTCCATCTCCATGACCTGCTCGTCGCTCAGGTCAAACATTCCACTGAAATTGCCATCTCCTAATACTACTGGAGCTTCCTCCTCGTTTACATAAACACCAGGCTCATCTCTTACCTGTAGATTAATTCAGAACCAATCAACCAAAAGGAACACTGAATGATCTGATTCATCAAAAGCAATGATGCAAGAGACTTTACCTCATTTTGGTAGTCCAAATCGTCGAAAAGTAAACACTCTTCATTCACAACAGAAAAGAGATCTAGCATCGAATTTAACTCATCGTCATCATCGTGGGGTACCTGAGGAACCTCAAGAAGAGGTGTAGAAGACATTGGAGCGTAACCTACAACGTCACTTGTTAGAGGTGGAAGCACTGTGGCAGTTAGTGGCGGTACATCAGAGACGCAAGATTCTGATATCACTCCTGCTGTTAAACAATCTTTAACAGCGTGCGATTGTGAGGTCGTAGCAACTAGACTGGTTTCTTTGCAAGGACCAGGACCAGGACCAGCGTTTACTGCAGAAGGAACTGCAGCTACAAGGTGTTGAGTATCTTCTTCTTCATCACCACTCCAATCCTCGTCCTTATATGGAGCTCCATATTGAGAACCATGTCTTGGTCCAAGCCCATTTTTCTTAAACAGAACGCAAAGCACATAACTATCCTGCAGAGCATAAGACTGAGTAAGACTTAACAAGAAATCAGTATATAAAAAATGAGCTTTCGTTAACCAAAAAACTCATTACCTGAGGAACATTCTTTTGAGCGAGTACTTGGTCTTCAAGTCTATATTCATGTATGACCCAATCAGTCCGATCACCACGAGGTGTTTTCCCAAAGTGATAAACCAGAGTTCTTATCTTCCCAACGACTTGGTTATTGTATAAAACATCTCTGTCTCTCCCTGTGGTCTTCCAGTAACCACATTCAGTCGAGCGGTTAGCCTTACCGCCTTTAGGATACTTCTTTTCTCTTGGACAGAAGAAGTACCATTTTAGATCACCAGTCCCTAGACATGATTTCTCTGCACAATATAAAGAAGCCTCTGTTAAGTTGAGAGAGATAAATAAGAAAGACCCCCCAGAATTCAAAACAAGTGTAAAAGAAAGAATTGATCGTTACCGGGTAAATCAGGTGGTTCGAACTTGTAAATGTCGATCTCAGCAATAGCATCAACTTGGAACTTTTTCCCCAAAACTTTTCTCTTCAAGTAGTATCTCACAAGTTCAACATCAGTCGGATGAAACCGAAATCCAGGTGCCAAGTTAGTTTTCACCATTGAACCCAAACTTTCACTACACTAAAGTAACTTCCCTCACTAGTAAACTCACAGTAACAAGACCAAACAGAGAATTGTGAAGAAGCTAGGGAGAAGAAAGAAGAAGACAAGGGGTTTGAAAGGTTCAAGTAAAAGTAGAATGGTTGAACAAGATTGTCTGAAAGCACCACAACAACCTTGCTCTGCTCATATAACCACAGTCACACCAAAGAAACGATGGATTCTTCTTGCAGATATCAACAGACATCTGCTGTACAACTCAAAAAGAAACACCTAACACACATCAAAAAAAACAAGAAAAATTTACTTAATAATGGAAATGTAACAAGAAATTCTAGGGTTCGGTTTTGATTTTGTGATTTTTTCTTTTTTTTACTGATCAAAATTTGGTAAGCAAATAATTTCCACAGTAAAAAATTAAGCCTTTGATCAAGGGGAAAGCATCAAAATTGATATAGGTTAGATCAAACCCAGGAGATGAAAACCCATTATCAAAGAAACAGAGAAGACGAGAGACCACATCGGAAACCGAACCATACTAGAGTGAGAAGAAGCAGTTAAGAAAAGAGTTATGTAATAGAAGAAACAGAGGAGATGAAAAGAGATGAGAAGTCGCACCCGTAGGAGAAGGTGAAGCGGAGGAACAGACGACTGTGGTCGGAGGAGAGAGAATGAGAGTATAGCTTGAAGGAGAAGCCAGGGGGAAGAGTTAGTGACTGATGGAGTTTAGGGTTTATATAGATCTAATTCTATTTTACGCGTTTATCATTAGAGATATAAAAGCTTTGTGGTTATTTTTGCAATTAAATAATAAAAATGTCATAATGAGACCAAAAAACCAAAATATATATACACTATACACTATACAGTACTCGAAAAGTTACAGTGTTGGCATAATATGGTCTGTACTCTGTAAAGTAATTCGATTTTTGATAGTTCAGTCTACTTTTTTCAATGTGTTACTTACTGGTTTCCAATAATTTGAAGATTTGTGATAATTAAAATATATAGCTTTGATCTTTCTTTCTTTTTTTGTTTAACAGAATATAATTTTTGATCTTATCATTCAAAACGGAGATTGCTAAAGGAGAGATGTATTCAACTTTGCATTTTAAATTATTTGTGTAAAATTTACTTGAAAATGGAATTTAATCAAATAATAATAATTGGATACATCTTGGAATTAAAAGGGAATTGGAAATAAATTAAGTAAAAATCTGAGTATATATGTATATATATATGTTGAAATTTGGTTTAAGATTTATGAATATATTTATTTGAAAATTGAGTTATCTTGTCAAAGTTTGAATTGAAGATATGTATGAAAATCAAATTTATAAATAAATTTGAAAGCTAAGGAAACGAAGCTATAGCATCCTTCATTGGCCCGATGACATCATCCACCTCAGACAGATTTGCCCTTTCGTCCACTATAGTTTTATTTTATTTTATTAAATACTTTCCCCCTCCACGATTTAACATAAAAGATAATTAATATTTTCTTCGATGTGAAATGTAAAATGCAATTGGAATATTCTTTAGGAATGCTTACCTTAACTAGATTCAAGAAAATCTGCCAGTGAAAGAAAGTAAACGGTAGACTTTTATACGGTACGTGACTACGTACGTTCCATAATCCTTTTGTATATATCCGAGATGTTCCAGAAACTTACTAAAATAATAGCCTACAAAATCAATTACCACTATAATTTATTCTCTGACAACTTGATTTCCCTAGTATGGAAACTTTTCATTTGATAACTTGGCTTAGAATCATCAGTCAAAGAATCATTTTGCGAGATTATGGAAAAAAAAAAGAGTATATGGTGAGCGTGACACACATATACACAAGTAATGTATATATGTTCTGTTTCGTTTTCTTGCTCGGACTCTAATTTTAACAAAGAAAAAATAAAAGATAATACACAATTTATACAATAAGATCACAATCATCCGTTTTGACTAGAACAAATTTTAAAAAACAAAACGTTACCCTTTTTTTTGGTCCTCTGTAAAAGGGTTTTGTTTTGAGCTTTTGGGGGAGAGGAAGAAAATTTCAGGCTTTTTGCCTTCTTTTCTCCTACAAGTAGAGCAAGTAAGTAAGATAACAATCAAACCTCTGCAAAAATCATATTCTTCTGTACACAAACTTGTAGACTTCTCTTCTACGTGTGACCGGTTTCTTCTTTCACGTTCGATCTCTCTCTTCAGGCATTTCTTTTTCTGCCTTTGGAAGGATTCTGATTGCTACTATGAAATGGGTTCCTCAGAAAAAAAACATATCGTTTTATGAGCTAACCCAACATACAAATGTATGCTGCGAGTTCTTTTACCCTAACTTGGAACATCACAATATTCCATTTAAGACTCGTTGGTAGTAATCATATTGCCGTGTCCGCCAAGCATCTAAGCTACTGCTAATGAGAGAGAGCACCAAAGAGACACATTGCTGGTTTTGTGATTCCCCCAAAACAAAATAAACAAACAAACAAAGGAATGAGGAAACTGTAGCGGATCCATGTGAAACAGTTATGTGTATATATTCGAAGGAGATTAAAAAACACTTACCTCTTCAGTTAAACTTAGATGGAACCGTTTTCTTAGGTTCTGAATGGTTCGTGGACCACCTTTGAAGCAAGGGAAACCCGAATCCTGATAGAAACAACACCAGTAAATGTAATTCACAAGGTAAATAATTAGGCTTTGCTACCATAAAATTTATAACTGATTCTGGTTAATAAAAAGAAACTAGAGAATATGAACCTGTAACATTTCAACTAAGAGAATAATCCGTTCGGCGTGCTTTCTACATGTAAGGAATCCTTGAATGCATAGCACCTAATTAGGAAGATATTAAAAAATTAACTGCGATTTCACATAACTGCTATAGATGGAAAAAGTCGTCTTAAGTGACTTAAATGTGAAAGGTGAGAGGACAAGCCATGGGGATACCTTGAAATAGTCAAAGAACTCACTTGGAACCCCGTCAGCATCAGAGTCCATGACCTGGATGTGAGAAGTTTTTTTTTGTAAATTTAGACTTAAGGATTCAACTGCTTCGCAGAAGGAAACATGACCAAAAGAACTTTGAAGTGTTTTACCTCAAGAAGTTCACGAGTTAACTTAAACGGGGCACTCTCAAAGTTTACGCCACCAGGAGAATTTGAAAGCATAAAACCGAAATCAATGTGTATAATGTGACCCTCTTCATCCAAGAGAAGATTTCCATTATGACGATCTTTTACCTAAAAGGAAAGGCAAGTAACCCAGGGGGACAAAAGCAATAAAATGAAATGTCAATGCATGCTATCCTTGAAACAAAACAATGGCATCAGAGCGAGTAAACCCAATTTACCTGCAGAAGGTAACAGACCAAAGAATATCCGGCCATACTCTCGACAAAATTCCTCTGCATAAGAAGCCATTTCAGAAGGTTATATACACAACATGGCATCCGGCACAAGTTGGTAGTTATGCACATAATCCTCAAAGTTCGAACCAAGCAGCTTCTTTCCTCAAAATAATTCAGAAAGAAACTATTTTGAAAATCAAATGCAAAATATATTCTCAAGAGAATGCAATTTCTGTAATTTCGGCACCTCTCCCGTTTCACAATAACATGTTTAACATACTGAAATCAAGCAATTTCCTGAAACAAAATAACCAACGTTCTGGTTGAATGAAACTATTAAGACCTACCAGCAGTACATACCTGGGCGAGCTTAAAACTCGGAGAGTTTTCTTTATACTTTGCAACAAAGAAATCACGTAGGCTCGTTATGTTGGGATATCTACTTTTGATAGAATGAATAGAAGCCTACAGAAAATATGGTACCTTTTATATGCGCTTTCAATGTATAAAGATTGATTACAGGATAAAACGTAGCAACAAAACAGATATGCAGAAACTTTGTTGCTAGTACAATTAAAGAGTTCTGGTTTACATAATTACCGTATCTGGAATTGTTTCTATAAGGGCAGTATAAGAAGATGTAACCAAGACTTCATAAGGACGTAACCAGAGGGGTAGACCTGCTTCCTGGAATATATCTAGCACATGAACAAAACAGTTACTTTACAAGGAGAAATATCCTTATCTTAAATAACAGAATAAGCAAGTACACTAAGAAATAGGATATTAAGATACTGGTAGAAGTAAAAAAGTATCACCTACCATAAAAGTGAGAAATGAGTTGCACAGCAAGATGTTCCTGCCTACAGTCGTCACCGCTCTTCACAATAATCTGAGAAAATTTAGCTACTTAATAATAGAGATAGAAAGAATAGCATTTGGAGAAATAGTCAACACACAAGGACACATTTCAATAAAGATTAAGCATGGAACGTATCTAACATCTTTGGTATCAGCTTTTCAATGTCATCAAACACAAAATTCAGCCGGAAAGAGAGCAAAAAGCAAAAAGCGTATATAAACAATGTCTCTCAGAAAGTTATCATAGTCCATAGACTCATGCATCATTCATAACTTTGATCTCTACATTGTTGCAGGCTTAGAAGAGAAAAATGCTATGATCAAAAAGATCGGATGAGTGTCAAATAGTCCATAGGTATTTTTCACTAAAATCGAGATCACACTAGACCTTAATATTCCTTAATAGACATTCTGGAATCACAAATTACAGTCCTTTAGACAAACAGAAACCGTTGGGTACTATATCAAACTAATTGAGGCCTTCAAGGCCGAAAACATATACAGATTCTATTTCATCAACAAAAGAACTTAACTTAGAGGATTATACCCATTTGGAAACAGAAGTAAAAACGATGAATGGTTTGGATTTTTGTAGCACTTACAGAACGCAGGTCCCAACCAGGCAATTTTCCATATACTGAAGCTTTACAAATTCTGTCTCGCTTTCCCTCCCAAAGTTCACCTGATAAGGCATCACCTTCTTTCAGCATTCCACCGTTGGCCTGTTAAAGAACACAAAACATAAATAAATAAGGTTCAACATATAAAACAGGAAAAAGAAGAGGATGATCTATATTATGTTAAATATGCATTCACCCTTGGTTGTGCATCCGATGAATCCTCCTGACCAGCCCCTTTAAGTGGAAGGCCTGGAGGTGCCTCTCCCTTCGCTGCAGCAGCCTGCATAAGTGGTTTAATTAAGGATTAATGACAGGTAGAGAAAAACCACCAAACAGAACACATACAATTTCAATATCTTGACTTTTTCTTACCATGGACGCCTAAATAAGAAAATGAAGTGCATAGCATGTCGGAAACACTCACCCTTACTTCCTCCATGGCAACAGTACTTGGAACACGACGATGTTCCTTTTTACGTGGGGCTGATGGATCAGGAATGCCTTCCATTGTAAGTCCTGGGTCAGCCGTCACGACCACCCTTACCCATTCAAGATCAGTGTTCAGCCCCGTCCTTTGGGCCTCAGCCATGACATCATCAAGTGAATCGCTCAATGAGTCAAGAGCTGAAGTACGATTCTCCACTGAGAGACTTACATTGACAAGCTTCGCCTTCACCTCTGACTTAGGAGTCATTGCTTGATCAATTGCTTGGGCAGTGGACAACGACATTCGGTCAGCACTGTTGCGATAAACTTCTTGCGTAGTCCATAGTGGATAAGCCCATGGAGGAGGTTTTTGCAAAAAGGCGTCACCGTTTGCCAATGGAATGCCCCCTTTAGAAAGCTTCTGGGAGTTAGAGGTATCCTTAGCACTGCCGCAACAAGTATCAGAAACAAAAAGAACAATGGGGTAGTGTTATTATGAAAAGTTTTACATTTCGTATGATTAAGGGATACAAAAAAGAAGGTAACTTCCTGTTAAAAGCAGTAATTGGTAAGAAAATTATATTTACCTGGGTGTTTCCGCTTTCAAAACTTCTACTGAGATCATATATGGTGCCTTTTCCCTAGAATTCAAAAGAATGCATTCGTCTTCAGGAATATGGACCACGCGATAAACTCCTCTCCCCATTGGAAAACAAATTCCTGGAAGATTATTTGAATTTATTTAAAATTATGAATTTAAATTTCGTATCTGATAACATAACCATTTTACCACAACAGAAAATGACAAAAAAAATAATATTAAGAATCCAATAATCCTTTAAAATGCTAATGTTTAGACGCCAAAAAGATTGGACCACATTATTCTCTCACGAAAGAAAACACAAGTCCAAAGAAAATCCTATACAAGAGAGAAAAATAAATGATGAAAACGAGACAAGAATAAAATAAATATATTCTTCAAACAACAGTGGGAAGACTGCAGTATGTTCTGAAAGCCTAATCAGTGAAAACAATGACCAACATCTATCGTACATTGGACTCATGTGTGCAACGAAAAATGATATACGACATACTAGTTCTTTCAAGACAAGTAACATAATCTAGCTCTCAGCTTCTCAGCAACATAAACAGAGCAAGAAAAGTTCAAATACTATTTCAGAGAAAGCATACATGACCAGACTAATGTATGCCGGCTCAATATAACTGAACTACACAAATAAAGTAAACCCCCAAAGAATAACTCCTCTTAAACTCTAATTCCAGAAAAAATACCTCCAGTGGTTTCAGCTTCCGATAAATGAAAGTTGATCTCTGCAAGAGACTAAAACCAAACAAAAGAAATATAAAATTTAATAAACTGCTACAGAGATAGAATTTGACACCTCAAACTTAATAATCAATATGAGAAAAGTCAGGTGGAAAGGATCACCTCCCGAAGAGCAATCTTCCTATCTTCTATGGGAAAGATATCTACCAAACCATATGATGTTTCACATAAAGCTTGTACAAACTCCAACGACTCGTGGTAAGCCCCTTTCCTGAACTGTGATGCAGTATTGTTTGGTAGCGGGGGCTTACCAGATGGAGTATCATCCCGCTGTTTGGGTGAGCCTGGACGTTTCTGCAATGGTAATAATAAGAAACATTGGTATGAGATGAATCAAGCACATATGGAAGAAACTATGTCCATCATAGATAAATAATCAACTGAAGTCGAACAACCACCCTGTTTCACCCAACATTTGTATCAAGTAAAATTCATAAGAAGTAGAGATAGAGGATTGTTCCCTACAAAGAGATAGAGGATTGTTCCCTACAAGAATCTTGACAAACAAATCTGAAGATATGGATCGAATGAAAAGTAATTGTCAAAACAGTGCAAACGTAACTAGTGTCTGCAATAAAATAGAAACAGAAAAGACAAAGTCAAATAAAGAGACATACCTCCTTGTGTTTCTTAGATCCAAACAGTTCAGAATCTTCAACAGATTGGTCACGATCTCTAAACAACTTGCGGAAAAAGTTTTCTGTCCCAGGACTGCTTTCAACTAAGCCATTGCTGCTATGTTCATTTTCTACAGCAGGCTTTGCATCTTCGGGATGTATACGGAATAATCTTTTGAACAGAGAAAACTCTGGAGATTCATCACCCTCGCTTTCATTCCCATCATCGGCCTTGACAATGTCTTTCTTGTCATCAGATTTTTCCTTAAAGAACTTTTTGAAAAACCCCTCCCTCTCATCCTCTTCACCAGATTTCTTATCGGCATCCACTGTTCCATTGGTTTCATTCTTTTCACTACCAGGTCTCTTGTCATCATTTTTGTCCCTGAAAAGTTTCTTAAGGAAACCATCCTTGTCTTCATCATCCACTTCTTTAGGAACTTTGTCTTCCTCAGGTTTGCTGTCACGGAATAGTTTCTTAAAAAAGCCTTCTGAGTTAGGGTTTGACTCCTCGTCCTCGTTTTTACTCTCCCGTAACAACCTCTTGAAGAAACTCTCTGAATTTACACCCAATTCCTCTTCATCTCCCTTATTATCGCGTAACAACCTCTTAAACAGCCCATCTGAACTCGACGTCAATTCCTCACTTTCTCCTTTACTACTCAAGAGCCTCTTGAAGAACCCCTCGGAACTGTTTGTTATGTCCTCATCTTCTGATTTATTGTCTTTCAAAAGGCGCTTAAAGAAACCCTCTGAGTTAGGTATTGAATCATCACCCTCAACTTTGTTGTCCCTCATGAGCCTCTTGAAGAATCCTTCCTTTTCACTCTCTTCATCATCTTTGTCAACCGACTTTCTAAACATTAAAGCATCTCTGAATTTAGGACTTGGGATAAATTTCTTGAAAATCTTATTGTCCTCGGAAGGTAACTGACTACCATCATCCAGTACGTTGGTCCCTGGCGAAGGTGAGAATGACAAAGACTTCTGGGTGGGAGGAGATAACGTTAACGAGAAGAGCTTCTGTTTTGACGACAAAAGTCTATTCAGGACCTGATTCTTGCTACCTGGGGTTGAGACATCATTCAGCGGACGCATAAGAGGAGACCACTCACCCATCAAAGTAGCTGCAATCTGACACTTCTCTTGAATCCTGCTGATGCCTTCATTATCATCAGAGTCCTCCAGCTCAGCCAACAAAAACCAATGCACTTTGAGTGCGATTTTCAGTGACTTGGCACAGATATCTATCACAAACTTATCAAGAGATGGGCTTGGTTTGTGCACCATCATGTAACAAATCTGAAACAGATAACTCTCGATACCAGATAAGGGAAGTGTATACATCCTATTGCATAAGTAATCCCTAACACCAGCATGTGGGTGCTTGTACAGATAACTAACTGCAATCCACTCACAGAAGAAGGCAGAATCGAAAAACCTAATAAGCCAACCATTAGAACCAGTATCGCCGATGATATTACTATGCGAGGTAATCTCACGAGGTGACTCAGCCGAGTCTCCTCGGACTAGAGATAGAAACCGTCCCATAGGCATCCTGAATCAGGTAAGGCCAAGCTCACAGACGCAAATCATCCGTCTGAGAAGACGGATCCAGGACAAATCTCGAACCAAATCAAAGAACCTCTCTCCAACGATAACTAAACCCTAGGATGGATTCGTAAAACCTTAACTCAAAATAGACCTTTATGTAACCTCCAAAAGCTCAAAATCCCAATGGCCCTATATCAACGAAGCTAAAACTCTCCGACGCCAGCAAAACCTAAATCGCGAGAAGAATATTAAAAACACCGCAGAGAGAGATTCCTCGTATCCTACTCAATCCAATCGCCGGAAACCTAAGGCGATCGGAAAAATTCCCCAGAAACCAAAACTAAATCTCAGGAAAAGAACCAAGCGATCAGCTATATATCAAATGATAATCCCGTTCTTCCTGCTCTCCGAGATTATCCGCTTGAAAATTTCAAATAAAATTTGAAGCGGAATCAAGTAAGCATAACCGGCCGGAGTAGATCGCCGTCGTCTCAGCCGGAAGCGGTTTGTGGTGGATACGGTCGTCGTCCTCCTCGGCTGTTGGTGGCAGACAAAGAGAGAGAGAGAGAGAGGGGAAAGTAATTATTATTATTATTATTCGCAACACTTTGAAATTGTTATTTTTTTTTTAACTTTTTAGTTTTTTTAATTATTTAATTTTTGGTCTTTAGTAAATTCGTGTAGAAGTAATACGAACTAATTAAAAATTTAATTATTAGTAATATAAATGGCGAAGGGAGGTGAGAGATCTAACGTGCGCTGGAAAGTCCACGCGATCATATAGAAAAGTTGAAAATCTTCGTGGGGGAAGGAAATAAACGTGATTTGTCCACGACGGACACTTTCCGACAGATTAGTAATTTTCATCGACAGTTGATTTTATCATTAACATTGATTGATTTTTTTGAATTTGAATTTGATAAAAAAAGCTAATCATTAGTAATTAATTTAATCACATGAAGAAAACGGAAGTTAAAAAAAAAAAAAAAGCATAATATTCTTTTACACGATGTCACGTAACATTTTGTTTTCCCTTACATCAGATTTAATTTATTTTAAAAAAAAACGATTTCAAATTTACAAAAAAATTACCCGGATAGGTAATTCAGGTATATATTTACAACACTACACTAATTTTGTTTTGTGATTCACTGATTCTATACAATGTGATCATCAACTAAATCACCAACCTCTCTTACCCTCATATCATACGACTTATCTGTTGAGATATATAAGTAGCCCATGGGCCATGGTAGTAGGTGGCGTAGCCCCAGTAACACTTAAAAGACCGAAAAATGTACGTCATCATGTAAATTCAAGAACATGGTTTAGGCTTGCAAGACCATAACTCCTGAAATGAGTTTCGCCCTTACAAATCCATCTCTGCATATATATGTCCTAAATGCTCTAAAGGAAAGACATGTGATGTGACCATATGTGACTAATTTTGGCATAATGCAGTGTCCCTATGAGGCTTTTGAAGGAAAAGTTTCATGTGTGGGTTGGATGCGGGAACTTATACAAACTAGATACACAATTAGAAACAGATGATAGGGGGGAGGATCATGCATTTTGGCAAAACATTTAACTGATGCGTTTGGCCTAGAGATATTTTCTACTCGTTCGATAGAATACAGTTGGAAATGGTACAATAGTCAAACTGCACAGTAAGAAAAAGAAATATGGAACTTTTGAACATATTTTGGGACATACGGTTCTGAGTGACGGTATATATATGTGCTAGGTGTGGACCATATCGTTCCAGACAGACAGACAGATACTTATTTCATAAGGTGTGAAAACTGAAAAGCCTGTTTAAGGGAAGTTCAGCAGCTCAGTGATGGTGCCTTGCATAAACCTTTTCTAAACAAATTTCCAATTTTCATTTACTAAAATGACGTCATTATAATGACAATGAATTTTCAAATAAAAAAAAGACAACCGTTTGTCCAGCTTTTGATTTCTTGAAATTTTGTTTCTGTATAAAACTTTGAGTAGAATTACAGATTAAAGTGACGATATTATCCTAAGTTTTTTTTCTTTTCTTTTGCAACCATAGGTAATTTTTATTTTTAGGATTACTACCTTGAAAGAGAGATAATAAATCGAGTGAGGAATAATAATAACCGATAGCTCGAATAAAAATTAGGACCAATGTGGGGGACAAAGTAATAACATAAACTAAAAGAGTAACAGAGAAACCGATATGGTCCAAAAAAAAACAGAACACGCCAAAAAACACACACATAGTTTAACTCTAAAAAGACCCTAAAACCAATTTCATACAGCCAAATCTAACTGGTGAAAAATGGCTCAGGTTCTTTACATACTAAAGAAGAACAATACGAACAATACGGCGCTGAATAAGGTTGTGATCGAGATCGGAATCAAAGAAGATCCATCGTTCCCTGGAGACGGGTTTGGAGCTTGAGTTCCGGCTGAGTAAGGTCCAGCAGCAGCTGCTGCTCCTGGAGCAAGACCTGAAAATTTAGGTTCTAAATTACTAACTTCAAACTCATAAAAAAGTTGAAATCAATCAACTCATAGTGAACACAAAATACAGCGAATCTCAATTGATTAAAGTTGGAATCGTTTTTGAAAAACATAAAAAGGGTTTCACCACATCCACACAAACTATATGTTCCAAGCAAGAACCAAGAATATCAAAACAATCCACAATTCCTTTTTTAATATTTGTAATTGACATTTAAAAAAGACAATAAAGCAAAGCATTGCATGAGACAAAAAATTAAAGAGTAAAATTAAGAAACAAAATAAATAAAAATCAATAAAGAAGAAATATAAAATACCTGGAGCAACAGTAGGAGCAACAGATACTGCAAGAACAAAAAAAAAAAAAAGACTTGTAAGTACATTAGTCTATAAAGAAAACAAAAAAATAATCTTTAAATTGGTTTATAAAAAAATTACTTAATTTAACTGAAAAAATGGAAAAAAAATATAGATCTAAGAAACCGCTTAAAAAAAAAAAACTTGAGATCCACAGAGTCGGAAGAGAAAAAAGTAAAAGAAAAGAGTAGATCTTACATCCACAGTTAGCAATAGAAGGAGCGTGAAGCTTGCATGCAGCAGGAAGAGTAGAAGCCTTAGTGATGTTCAAAGTAACTCCAAGAGAAGCACTGCTTTTAAACGCTTCACAGAGACACTCAGCGTCAGTCTTGAGAACCGTCTTAAGCCCAGAGCAACAAGTACCTTCCGGTTTCGTCACCGTGCCTCCGCTCGTAACAAAGGATAAACAGTCAGCCATGTTGAGTATGATAGTCGAACAGTCAACAGACGGAGCCGGCGCCGCCACGTGGTGGTGAGATGCGCTGAGAACTGAGACGGATGAGAGAGATAGAAGGATGGTGAGAAGGAGAGGTGTCACGGTTGAGGAGAGTGTAACGGCCATTGTGTGGGATTTGATTCTTCTTCTCTCTTTTTTGCTCTTTTTGAGGAGAGAGTTCGGAGAGAGAGAGAGGTTTTTTTAATGGTGGGAAGTGGAAAGAGTGAAGAGGAAGAAGTAATTTATGTAGTGTAGGTCGGTTTAAGGGTTTGGGGTAATGTGCAAAAAAACGATGACGTTTAAGGTATACGTGTCATGCATTTTCATATGGATGCGTGATCGTGGGGTCTTTTACGAAGAGACCTGCCCTTTCATCTTTCCTTTGCTTTCTCTTTTTTTTTTTTTTTTTTTTCTTTATAATTTTTTTTCTTCTTAAAACTAATTTGGAAATTTGATTAGATTTTCTATTTTCATTTACTAAGAAAAAAATTATTGGCGTTCATACTACATACAGATACAGCTAATAATTATGAACGCACCTCCGAGTTCTTGTTCATTGGCTTCCTTTCCTTTTTAGGCGAAATTTGCGGTGTATATATTTCTAACAATTATAGGGATTCCAAACTAATGACACTAGTGTTAAAAAGTTGGGTATTTTCTAAAAACAAAACACTCAATAGAGTAATCAACTGTTATACAAACGATATCGAGAAATCAATTTTAATTTCTGTGGTCAATATTGCAAATACCAATAATCATTTAAGGAAATGTTTTATTTTCAAAAGCCTTCTTTAATGTTTGGTATTTTCAACTTCTATGTGGTGATCGATCGGTAATCCATGAGTCCACGTAAATAGTGAAATGATTGTGTATCATTCAATACCTTAAACCACCGACTTAAGTCATTGAAACTAGTTGAATCTGAATGCAAATACTTAATTGTAGCAAGTCAAGATTGCTTTTATGTTGATAACGTATAATGTCCACAACTAAAAGAAACGTAAAGAAAAAAGAAGAAGATAAATACTATATTTAGCTTCCACGATTCACCTACACAGAAAAGTAAGTTACTTCTTGAACATGAGTTTGGAGAGAGAGATAGTTATAAATGGCATATGTTGTATGACTTACTCCTCAATCTTTTGCCCTACACATGCATTTGTATTTTATTTCGAGGATTGATTTACCATTGTATGTTAAAAGCAACAAATCTTATTTCCTAAAATATAAATAAAAAAAGAATCCGGTTGGGTGATTTTGATTTGGTCGACGTGTAAAAAGATCACAGAATCGGATCGTAAAGAAAGCTACCTACCGACGTCTTATTACAAATGGGCCGTGAACTCGAAGCCCACCAAACCTGGCCTTGTAGAAACAAATATTAAAAACCACCCCGTAACTTCTATGATCTTTCGAAACTAGCCCCATAAGAAACAAATTATATTACAGTGGTCCTAATTTGTTGAAGAAAACAAATTATTTCGATCATCCTTGTTAATCGGGTGTTTGCTAGAATCTAGCTGAAACTTTTCCCTTTTGTCTCCCCACCCAAGTCAAACTCAATTTCACCATGGACTTCTCCGTGAAGCCTCTAGGCGGCTCACCTTCTCCGTCATCCTCCACCTCTTCCTCCACTCCTCACCGTTTCAAATCCGTTACCACACCAACCGCTACTGCCGTCTCAGGAATCTCCCCCTCCGCCGCCGCCGCCGATCGAGATCCGATGCATTCTTGGTGGGAGTCAGTTTCCAAGCAACGCTCTCGCATCCTCTCTCTCTCATCTCTCCTCTCGGAAAACGGCGACGTAACTCCGATCTCTTCTCTAGCTGATTCCGATCGGCCGGCGCTATCGTTACTCTCGTCTCGCGCTGCTTACTCGTTGATCTCGTCTTCTCTTTGTAATCCATCTTCTGGTTCTGGATCTGATCCGCTTTGTCAATGGCTATACGAAACCTACCTCTCTTCCGATCCACCGCTTCGTCTCGTCGTCCTCTCGTTCCTCCCTTTACTCGTCGGAATGTACTTATCTCGAATTCACTCCATAGATTCGTCTTCCCTTCCGTCTCTCTCCGGATTCGAAGCTGTGCTTCTCGCAATCTACGCCGCCGAGGTTAAATCTCGCGGAGGTAAACCTATACTCGTACACATCCCAGATCTCTCTCAGCCATCTCTTTACCATTCACCTAGAAACGGCGTTAACAGATCTCGTGATTCGAATCCAACGTCCTCCGTCGGAGTCTTGTCTCCGCAGCTTGAGCCTCAGATCGCCGTTAAGTCAACTAAACGAGCTAGCATCGTTGGTGTAGGACTACAATGCTATTTCAAAGAGATCTCACAGATGCCTGCTTGGTCTAAGCTCGAATTCTGTAAATTCTCTGCTGATTGGGCTGGTCAAGACTGCGATTGCAAAGAAAAAATCGATGGAGACGAAGACAAAGTCTTAGCACTAACCAATGGTTTCGGAGATTCATCCTCTTTCAATGGTAGTAGTGGACGTAGCGTTGAGATCGAAGAGGATTTTGATAGATTAGCAATTAGAGAGAACGAAGAACAACACTCTAGCAGCTCTGATGGTATTGGAGGAAGAGGAGTGAGGATTCCACTTCCATGGGAGTTGTTTCAACCTACGTTAAGGATTCTAGGTCATTGCTTGCTTAGCCCGTTGAATACTGGAGATGTTAAAGATGCAGCTTCCAATGCAGTAAGATCATTGTACGCAAGAGCATCTCATGATTTGAATCCGCAGGCGATTTTGGCTACAAGGAGTTTAGTTAATCTCGATACAAGCGCACGGATTGCTGCAAAGACGGTAGCTGCGGAGACTGTTAATGGTGGTTCCTCGAATGTTAACACGCCAAGCAAGGCGAAAAAACCTGAGATTCTTCTGGCATCAAAGTGAGTGTCTAGTGTTTCTTTTAAATCTGAAAATTGTTTTTTGGTTTGTGTAGGTTATTATGATGTATAGTTGAATTTGAAACATGTGAGGGGGACAAAATGAGAAATTTGCAGATTGATGTAGAAGAATCTTTGTGGTTTCTCATTGTTGGTGATACTTGAGTTGTTTTAAGACATTCTGAGGATTAATTGGTTTGGGTTAGAGAAGTTTGTGCTGGTGAATGGTTCTTACTTCTTAGTGTTGTACTTGTATGATCTTAGTTGAACAAGGATGATCTTAATTTGCGGTTGTAGCAATTGTCTTGGATTTTTTGTTTCTTGAGTTTTAAGTCTTAAATTTCACTAATCAAAAAAATTCACTCTTTGTTTTTCTTACGTTTTGTTGTGATTGGTTAAAATTTGGGCTACGGTAAGAAATCAAACTTAACATTTGATCTGCAAAATATCTGTAATTCAAGAACTGCAAAACAAAACAAAACAAAAAGGAGCCCAAATCGAGAAAAAGGCCAACAACTGATGGAACCCTAGAAGCCCAAAATGTTCATTTGTTTGGGCCATGCATAATTTGGAGACGTCATTACTATTTTTCTTTGTAACTACATCATGGTTTATGTTGAAGCTAAAGAAGTAAAGAGTATTGCAAGGAATTTCCTATCATTCATCAATTTTATGATCATGCTGACCTCTTTTGGCTAACTTATCAGCAGAATGGGGATGGGCCAGGGCCTAATTTAGATTGGCACAAAATCGAACTGATGATCCGTAAACATCATTCTCCATCGATCCAATAACTTGCAAAAAACTTTGATGATGCATATTCTTGGTTGATCATAGTCCACCTTTTTATGAATCAATCTACACACATTGCCACATTGGATAGGCCATAAGTTATTTGTTTCGATTTTTTAAGTGCGGGGGTGTTGCATTGGGCAGAAATCAAACACCCAATTAGTTACGCGCTGGAATGTCTGGTTTGTTAGCTTAATTAGTTTATCAATAACACTGGTTAATACCGGTTAAGATCACATGTACAGCATAAAGATCTTGTAACAAACTCTTTTGATAATTAATGAGAATCTGAGTTTAACAACCTTTTCTCTCTCGATTCTTGTTCAACTGATACCAATCAACAAAAGTGATTTAATTAGAAAATTCTTCTTCTTTGACCAAAACATCCAATCTCTAATAAGTCAATTTCGATAATGATTGATTGTATACTTCACAGGAAATCTGGAATCCAAAAGAGGGTTTACTTCTCTAATCCAAAAATAGACCCAACAACATATAATATTTAAATCTTTTCAGATAATTAAATATCAACTCCAGTATTTTGGATAAAAGTATATCAAAACTAGTGATTAAATTATGCGTTTGCTAATCATTACTGATGGAGTATAGATAAGCTTCCATTAATCAAACATATTCGACACTCTTCCTTGAAAAGTTCGTTCATTATTCCGTACAGGAGTGAAGAAACAAATAACACTTTTATATACTACAATTTTGTTACAGCTGCAACCAACACTAAAAACGTTACTAGAACGGGTAGCAAATTATAACCACGACCCATTTTTCTTTTTAGAAGTTGCTATTTGTTGTGTGTTTTGATGTTGGTGTTAAAGGGTTTTGTATATAGGCAAAAAACTTAAAAAAGTCGTAGGAATAACATTTGTATCGAGCAACTTCGGCACACGGCGCAGAATTATGGGAATTTTGTAAGTTGATTTAGTTTGCATATATAATGGTGTGTAATAGTCGGTTCGTTGAACATCTATTATAATTTATACACTTTTTTTTTTCCTTTTGAGCGACGATATCTTGGTTTTAAGTTGTATATGATTGGTAAGATCGAGAATCAAAATTTGTTCAAGTCGCACATATAGCTATAATCATTTGGATTAATAGTTCCTGTCCAAAAAAATGAAAACTAATATATACGGTGAATAGTCATTTGGATTAATTGGTCATTGCTTCCTTAATCCATATTGAGTACTGGAGATGTCAAAGATGTTGGGATACAAACTAAGTCCCTTTTAAGAGATTATCATTAATATATAAAGGGTTAGAGTCAATCTACTAATTGCCAATTGGTTTTTAGTTAGAAGCCCAAGATAAGCCCAAATTAACATGGTATCAGAGCCCAAGGTTAAAAATTCTGGTGGACCTAGAAAAGTGGATATGAACATGCCTCTTGTTAACCCAAGTAATGGGGACCCAAGAAGGGGTTTATTGTCGGTCCAAGTGGGATCGGTTCGAGATGGAGTTATCATCTCGAGGAGGCGTGTTAATATCCCACATGTGGTTCTTAGTTTGAAGAGGGGATTGTTGGGATACAAACCAAGTCCCGCATCTGAAGTTTAAAGAGATTATCATTAATATATAAAGAGTTAGGGTCAATCTACTAATTGCCAAATGATTTTTAGTTAGAAACCCAAGATAAGCCCAAATTTAACAAAAGATGCAGCTTCGAATACAGTAAGATTATTGTACGCAAGAGCCTCTCATAATTTGAATCCGCAGGCGATTTTAGCTACTTAGCTACAAGGAGTTTGGTTAACCTCGATACAAGCGCACGGACAGCTGCAAAGACCGTATCTGCAGAGACTGTTAATGGATCCTCGAGTGTTAACACGCCAAGCAAGGCGAAGAAACCCGAGATTCTTCTGGCATCAAAGTGAGTCTAGTGTTTCTTTAAATCTGAAATTTGTTTTGGTTTGTGTAGGTTATATGATGTATAGTTGAATTTGAAACATATGAGGGGTTGTGGTTTCACATTGTTGTAAACTTGTAATGCTTGAGTTCAGAGCCGTGCGAAGGAGAAGCCATCAAAAACAAAACGTTTCGGTTTTAAACAAGACAAAAATGTTTTTTTTTTTTTTTTGTTAGAGAAAAACAAAAGTGTTGATAAAAGAAGAATGATTTTTTCATGAAATTTTGGTTGTTCGTCTTTTATTTTTACTCTTTTTTTTCTGCTCGAGAAGATTGATCTTTTTTTTCTTTTATGGCATTGATCTCTAGTATTAAAGAGAAGGCAATTTTAGAAAATTTTAAACCAAAATAGAGTAAATAAAAATTGAAAATAAACATAATTAATTTTAACTTGATATAATCAATTTGTTTAGTAAAACATCGAAGGAAAAATTTGTCACAATATCATTTTTATTAGTTATCCCCTTTATAATAAAACGGAAAGTACACAACATTGTTTTATAGACTATATAATTTTAATAAGTTTGTTACAAATAGGTTATAGATAATTTTAATAAGTTGGTTATAAATAGGTTATAGATTAATTGATAGATTAGTTGATTACAAGTTAAATAGTGGGTGCAACCTTAATTTATTTGATATAATCTAACTTACTATATTAATTTTCTTTATTAAATTATTCATCAAATAAAATCTTATGATATCTAACTTAACATATTAATTTGTTAATTATCATTATATTTCACCTCTCATTTATATATATGTCTATTTTGTGAAACAAATAAATTATCATATTATTTATTATAATAAAAAATAGTTTTATTTCCGGATATATCATAAGTTGAATTTTAAAAAACAAATATAAATTGTTCAATCTATAAAATATTCAAGATTTAGTAATATTATTCTTTAAAAATAATGTCTATTGAATTACAAATTTTACTGAGTAACATGTCAAAATTTGAATATTTAAATTCAATTTCATATTTTTTGTTGAATTTTATAATTTTATATAATATAATAAAATTTTAATAATTTATTTTGAAACATTTTTAAAATATTGAAACTTCATATAAAAGTTAGAAACTATAAACACTCTAAATTGATTTGTTATAGCAATGTCAATAATATGTCACTATAATATGAAAGAATTTCAAAAAACCAAGTATATTAAAACAAAAAGTATAAAATATATTAAATTACTCATAATATAATAACTCGCTTTTTAAAAACCAAATTTACAAAATTATGTCTTATAATGATATTCAAGTCATAGAATATACATTATTGAAATAACTTCATATACATAAACTAATACAACATATTAAAATTTTATTTTAAAATATAAAATTTGTATAAAATAAAATTTAACCAGTGTTATAGCACATGTACTTATCTAGAATCATTAACAATATAAAACTTATAAAATAAGTGTCTTTTTTAAGTCATCATATTTTACATATGATTTTATTGCATAATATTTTATCCAAAAAAGATTTTCAAAACAATCACATAAATTATATTTTATATAAAAGTTACAATATAAATAAAATGAATTTCAACCCTGCTAGATCACAGATCTTAATCTAGTTAGAATTAAAAAGTGAGAAAGACTTAACAAAGAGAAAGTTATCAAAATCTCTTTATTTAATTAACATAAGTGTATGTCTTATGTCAGTTTGCCAAAAAAAAAAAAAATGCCTTATAGTTATGACTTTAGTTCTTTTCAGTTAATTAACTTATTAAGCCCATAATTTATTTCTAACCCGTTGTAAGTGACCAATATAAAAACCCATCTTCATATATTTATATAATTTTAATAAGGATAACTATATGACACTTTTTTTTTTGGCCGGAGGATAACTATATAACACTAAAATATGTTTGTCTTTATTTCTGCCAAATGATAAATAAACATATACTCTGATTCATGGGTTGTATTTGCAATCTCATTGATGAGCATGTATACTCTGATTCATATTAATAAAAATTGCTTAGATGTTAAGAAAAAAAAAAAAAAACATGTACTTTTCAAAATTGGATGCCATAAGCGAATGCTAGCTTCTTTGACGGGAAAAAAATAAAGCATTATTTTGGGTGCGCAATGTTTTTTTGTTTCACATTGAGTTAAACTTGTAATGCTCGAGTTGTTTAAAGACTTTTTGTCTTTTTCGGTTACGGGTGTTAATGAACACTTGTAATGCTCAAAGTATAGGTTACGTACTACTGTATTTCCAAGCAAGGCGATACAGTAACCTAAACTTAAACATATTGTTGCCTTTTTATTTTATTTTTGGCAAGCTTTCATTGTTTTTCCAGTTCTCATTAAAATCTGGTAAGTAATTTGAATATCGAGTGGGTAAAACTTTTATTTTCCTCTTAACAATATTTTATTTTTCCTTACAATTTTCTATAAAATCGGTCAAATCAGTTAGGATGGAAGGATTAGCTACAAAAGAATATTGTGAAGATGATTGAAAAAGACTATATATATATGTTGTTTTATCGCTTGGATTTGAAATCCTCACGAGTACTGTGTTCGTCACTTCGTTGACAACACTACCAATTTTGATGCAACAACCTTTCTTCTGGATGATGTTCAAATCATCTTTGACCTTAAAACCTGTCCCCCCCTGTTCTAATTGACCTTAAAACCTGTCCCCCCCCCCTGTTCAAACCTTCTTGATCTTCAGATCGACCTACTTTTCACCATTTTGATTTTTGGAACTTCAAAATTGATAGTAGCAGCCTTCAAACCAAATTATTCTTAATAATTCTCCAAGTAACAAAAGCATGTATCTTCAGTTTTTTAAAAAACTCATTAGTAAAAGAAGCAAATGAAGTCAATGCCGAGAATAATAATAAATTTATAAAAAGATATGACAACATCATTAGCTGGCATTTGCACTAGTTACCATGGTTTTGCAAACCTCATACCATAATTTATGCTCATGTAGTTATTCTTGGTTTATCGTGTTCAGTGAAATTAGATCTCTAAATTAGAAGTTTTTACAGTGTCTTGAGAAGAATATAGGGTTTTTCAAAATATTGGTGAGTAAGTATACAATCTTTTCAAAATATAAATTTGTTTTTAAATGGTTGAGTAATAAATAGAAATTAGCTATAAAATATCCTAATAATATGATCGTGTTTTTATGATTGTGATTGTATTCTCTAAAATTTCGCAATTGTAATTCAAAGTCGAAACTAGCTTACCATATAACGTGAAATGATAGCAATGCTATTAGAATCAAATCTCGTAATGCAATCGGAAGGTATGTGTAGTTTTTTTTTTGGTTTCGAAGAAACAGTATGTGTGTAGTTTCGCCGTCCCTTCGGGGACATCCGATTAAAAGTGTAGTTTCGCATTTTCAGTAAAAAGACAAGTGCCCCATCCTAATTTTAAAATTTTCTTAAGCTAACTAGTATAAAATTTATTTTAAGGCCTCTAATTTAGTCATTTGTTTTAATAATGCCCCATACTATATATTGTTGTTGATCCTAACTAATATAAAAATTATTTAAATACCCCTAAATTAGTCACTAATTTTGAAATTGCCCCATACTAAATTCCGTTCAGGATCCGCCACTGCCTACAAGTACGATCGTTGAGAAAGAAATCCTCACAAGTACTATATTTGTTGACTACGTCGGCTTAACTGTGACTTTTCCAACAAAATGTTTATAAAAACAGACAAATCCCAGAGGCCAGAGGAGAAGAAAGGGAAGATTAAACAGTATGGCGACTACAACCGTTCAGAGGTCTGGAGAGGAGGAGCAAAATTATGAGTTATACTCCGATGCAGTGCACAAGTTAATGGTGTCAATGAACACTGTAGTTCTTGGGTTTCTCCAGCTCGGCGACCCATCGGCTGCCGGAGCCAGTACAACTTCCTCTGCATTTGTCTTGTTCGAAACTTATCGAACCACTTTCCTCTGTTACTGGGTTCTCATATTAATCTACGCTCTTCTTCGTATCTACGAGATCAAGCTCCGCAGCCGTTGGTTTCGTATGCTCGTGGGACATATTAGCCATCTATTTGGCTCACTCGCACCTCTCTTGCTCGTATCTGTTATTTCTCCCATCTTTTCTCTTATCGTTGCTCCCGTCTGGCTTGTTTGGCTTTCCACGGTACTGTACATCGCTTTCCGAGAACTCAAAAATCCGCGAGCAAATTCATCGGGGGAGGTCGAGCTTGCAACCCCGCGAGTGATGACGGTCTAGAGTTGTGGCGGAGAAAAACAGAGCCTCACCCAAGACATTACGCTCCATGTCAATACGATCCATCAACCAAGCCCTGGCTATAATCCACTTTTTTTACGTACGTTTTGTTGTGATATGTTAAAATTTGGACTAAAAATGTTAATTTTTTTTTCTTATCGTATAACTTGTTTATCAAAACAGTAGGGAATTTCTCAAGGGACTCGATAGTTCGAATCTCTCCTTATAGAGAGAAGTTAAATTAGCTAACTATGCATTTTCTTTACACATTGGCTTTCGATTTTTTTCGATGTTTGTCCTAATGTTGTTCGTTTGGATTTGTTAGCGGATGTTACTAGGGGTCATCCGTTAGTAATTTTTTTTTAATTTCAACTGTAGGAGAGTATACAAAAAAAAAAAAAAAAAAAAAAAAAAAAAAAAAAAAAAAAACAATAGGTGTCACTTTTTGTATTTTTGTGTGTGCTCCAAACAATATGTTTCTCTTAGTCGTGACCTTTAATCCTTTCTGTGTACGTGAATCGTATTTGATCTGCAAAACATGTGTGATATACAACTCATACAAGAACTGCAAAAGAAAACAAAAACACCTATTGTTTCAATTTATCGCGTAGCAAACTGATGGAACCCTAAAAGCCCAAATAAAAAAAAGGCCAATAACTAAAGGAACCCTAAAAGCCCAAACTTTTCATTTGCTGGGCCATGCATAATTTTGAGATATCATCACTATTTGAAGCGAAGTAAGGAGTATTGCAAAGAATTTACTATCATTCGGCATGTTGACCTCTTTTGGCCTAATTTAGGTTGGCACAAAATCGAACTGATGATCCGTAAACATCATTCTCCATCGATCCAATATCTTGCAAAAAACTTTGATGATGCATATTCTTGGTTGATCATAGTCCACCTTTTTTATGAATCAATCCACACACATTGGATAGCCCATAAGTTATTAATTTCGATTTTTAAGTGCGTGGATGTTGCGTTGAATATGACAACAGCGCGTAACGGCAATTCAGAAATGAAACACCCAAACCTTGTATTATTATTAATCAACAAAAACATCATTTTGCTACATAATGATTATTGGAAAATTCGTCTTCTTTGACCCCCCGGAAAAAAACATCCAATTTTCTAATTAGGCATTTTCGATAAAAACAACAAACTTAGAATAATGACTAGCGGTCTCCTCTACATACCTTCCCTGCGACCTGTTTATTCCCAAGTTCAATTCATCAATGTCAGGAAATATGTTTCCCCTTGGCAAAGTTTGATGAGTGTCGGCATTATGACCATAGCTCCACAGGTTTTGGTTACCGGAATCTCCTCAAGTAAGCCATGTTCAACCTTTACTCTCCATCCACCATCCTCTTCGCCAATGAGCAGAGCAAACCATCTAGTCTCTCGGCCATGGAAACACCTTCAATGTCCCAATGTTATTTCGATAAGGACAATCTACCACTCTTCCGCTGTATCAGCGAATGTGGTGTCAACAACCCTGGATTTAGCTTGCAGTTTGATGCTCTTTTGCTTAAATTTTCAACATCTCTTGGACATGTTGGTCGATTTATGTATCTCTACCTTTGTTGCACATGTTTACCTATCAAGCTTTGCTTTGGAAACTCTTACCCTTTGTAACCATGCTACTATGTTTAGTTGAATGAAAGTAAGGCTCTGTTTTGTTTAAAAAAAAGAATAATGACTAGCGATCGTATACTTCACTGGAATCCACAAGAGGTTTAACTTCTCTAATCCAAAAAGGCAAAAATAGACCCAACAACATATAATATTTAAATCTTTTCAGATAATTAAATACCAACTCCAGTATTTTGGATAAAGTATATCAAAACTAATGATTAATTTAATGAATTTGCTAATCCATTACTGATGGAGTATAGATAAGCTTCCATTAATCAAACATATTCAACACTATTCTTCCTTGACAAGTTCGTTCATTCTTCCGTACACGAGTGAAGAAACAAATAACACTTTTATATACCACAGTTTTGTTACAAGTACAATCTTAAATCAAAACGTAACCATCGACCACAAAATAATGCTATATCAAGCTTATTATATAAAACAAATGATTATTAGTTAACAAATTCATAAACTAAAAACAAACCACACATTTGTGCTTTTATTCTTAATTGATCGCAGAGCAAACCCTACGAATCTCCCCATCTGATCCAGTCTTAACTTCTATGAGACTCATCTTGACCATCGACTTCCCGAACTCGGTTCCGAACCTCAAGGATGGTCGGCGTAAGCCTAATAACCTTTCAATGATGACTCGGGTCTCGGTGTCCTTCCATAGGACTAGATCAGATTGGAGAACCACGCGACTTGACCTCACGTTCCTTAGGAACGATGTGTCAAACCTGTCAACACTTCCAGCGTCTAACTCGACTCGGGTGCCTCCAGTTTGAGGGCATCGAGCCTGAATCAGCGGCACAAAACTCGGGTCGATTGATGGGTCAGGTTGTCCTGTCCCGTTGAAGTTAAAGAACCTTCCCCTTACTAGACCGCAGCCAGCAGTTCCTATTGTGTGTCCCCCTGGTCATAACCAAAACTCACTAAGTTAGCTAGTGGTAAATAAATATACGAACCAACGGCTAATTATAAAGTGTTACATTCAAACCATATGCAATTACAACGTACCAACAAGAGTTACGAGGTCTAATGTGTTGAGAGTTTTAGCAGCGAAGTCTTGCTTCTGCTTAGAGACGGGGTCGCTTGGTCCGGGCAAGTTCACGTCTGAGGCTTGCGAGATTCGGCCGTCGAGACGTCCCAATGGCACTTTCCAGCTTTGCCCACCGCTCTGCATAAACCAATATTAAATGACCGTTAAACACGGCACCATACTAGAATAGAATCCTTGATTGTAGGTGATATATATGTAATGGGTCTAATAATTTCAGTATATTACCAAAACGACGGCGTCTCGGGTAGCAAGGGTGAGAATATCAGCACAAGAAACGGTTCGAGGACAAGCAAGCTCAAGCCGAGTCTTAGCCTCTTCAATAACTTCGAATCCTCTCAATGAACGGTTGGGACCTGCGGTTCTCTCCGAGGTGTTACCAGCGAGGAGAATCGAGGCATCACAGCCACGGACAAAGCAATCGTGAAAATGCATTCGTAAAAGTCCAGGTGCATTAGCCGGGTTCGACTGGACATGCGACTTAACCACCGATCTCACGATAGACTCTACGTTTCGGCATCTATTCCCGTAAAACCCAACTCGTGGTCTTCGACCACCACCGCGGTTTGAGACACTGTTCCCTTGTGCGGTTACAGCTGCAACCAACACCAAAAACGTTACTAGAACGAATAGCAAAGTGTAACCACGACCCATTTTTCTTTTTAGTAAATAAGAAACTCTTTGTGCTTTATAGAAGTTGCTATTTGTTGTGTGTTTTGATGTTGGTGTTAAAGGGTTTGTATATATAGGCAAAAAAAGTCGTAGGAATAACAATTGTATCGAGCAACTTCGGCACACGACGCAGAATTATGGAAATTTTCTAAGTTGATTTAGTAATCATTAATATAATAATTAGTTTGCATATATAATGGTGTATAATAGTCGGTCCATTGAACATCTATTATACACATTTTTTTTTTCCTTTTGAGCGAAGCTATCTTGGTTTTATGTTGTAGATGATTGGTAAGAGAATCAAAGTTTGTTCAAGTCGCACCTATAGCTATAATCATTTGGATTAATAGTTCATGTTCAAAAATATGAAAACTAATATATACGGTGAATGGTATAAACGAAAAGCATCTTAATTTTTTTGGAGAACAAATCACTTAGTGCTATTTGAACATTTAGCTAAACTTGCAAACTTTGTACTTGATTAATGGGGTTTACAATACTTTTAAGGGAAATTGTCAAATCTTCTAAAGAAACAGTAAACGCAAATTGTTTATGATGAAATAATTAGGGTCAATTGGCTTTAAAAGGAAATTCTCCGATACAACTTACAAGTTGATACCACAATAGTGATGTATATATGTTCTATATATTAGGGTCAAATATTGCTTCATAGATTAGCTCGATGAACTGCGTGGCGATAATATAGTTTCAAAGTTTTGGTCAGAACATTTTGTGGTTAGGGATAATGAAAATCAGAAAATGTAACGGGCATAGTTGACTGTTTCTCTTATCAAATCGTCTATTATATATAATGGTATATTTGTTTCTCTATTCTTTTGGATTAGCTGGTAAAACTATTCATTCAATGAAAAAAATTAAAAATTTGAAAGTATTCACCGCCATAATATCTTTTAGGTTTGAACCGTTGGACAATACAGTAAAACCTCTATAAATTAATAAGGTCGGGAATTTGAAATTTTATTAATTTATAGAGGTTTTAATTTATCGATTAACATTCATCCTATTATGAAGAGTTTTTATCATTTTTATAATTTTAAAAATTTTCTATTACAAAATAATATATTTTTCTTATCATTCATATTTTTAAATAATTTTTTTTTAATTTATAATCTTGGCTATCGTAATAGGATGAATGTTAATTGTTTACTATATTATCTAGGTAAAAATGATAAATGTTAGAAGTTTAGAGTTTAGAAAAAAATTGCTACTACTATCTTTCATGGTAATGATGAAGTCGAAGAAGCTATTAAGGTATCTTTAGAACCAGTTACTAAATAAACAATTATCGCATTTAGGACTCTCTATAATTTTTGGATTCGATTTGAGAAGATAACAATGAAAAAAATTAGAGATGAGCTCTAATAAAAATGCAAATTCAAGAATATGCAAACAATAATAGAGTCATATTTACTAGATTTTTTTAGATAGGCAAACAATAATAGAGTCATATCTCACTAGATTTTCTTAGATATATATATATATATATATATATATATATATATTAGTTTATTTGCTTATTAATTTATGATATTGATGGGACTATATTTTTACATAAGATTTCCAAAAGAATTATTATCTTATTAATTTATCTGAAATGTATCATTTTTTACACCGGCCCAACTCGGGACCGGAAGAATTTATTAATTTATAGTAAGTATTAATTTAAAGAGTATTAATTTATAGAGGTTCTACTGTAGTAGTTTTGTGCATGCATGGGGAAGATACAAAACAAATATAGATGCTGATGGCTTTACTTAGTTAATTAATCACTTACCTAAACTGAAGTAATTAACGAGTAACAAGTAATAACATAAGTACATAACATTATATAATATATATATATATATATATATATATGTACTCGCAGCTGGCATGCAAATGTATAATTTCTGATGACGAAACCACGTGTGTAGCCGTTAAATCACAACTTGTATGCACTTAATCATTCTTTTTTTTTATTAATTAGCTTGAAGTTGTAGGTCTTTTGGTTGTATATTTATTTTCGTCGTCAGAAAAGATAAAACATTTGAAAGAGCTTGAAGTAATCGAAGTTATAGAAATATCATTTTTTTTCTTTGTTAATGGTTTGGAAATGTATGTAGTTTGCAAAGTTTTCTAGATTTGTGAATCGTTTAATAACTTATTTATAGACTAACATGCACGACACATACACACGTAGATATTCATTTATTCATGTTTAAAAATATAAATTTTACATTTACATATGATATTTTGTAGTCGCGTTTATGAATCTACATATTGATGTTATGAATGTGATTACAAAAATCGACTATATATACGATTATGCATATATACTTTGTCAAAGGAAATCAAATGGGGGAGCAAGATAATGATGTTTAATGATTATATAGACTTGGTCAATAAACTATTTAACTAACCACAAAATATTGATAGGAAGAGTATGTACCAAAAAATATTTTAATGAGATTTATTTTAGTTGATTTTAAATTATTTTAAAATCATAAAAGTCAAGTAGAGAATTATTTTTGTATCTCCTTTTATGAAATGAATTCGATCGAAATTTGTATACAATGAAATTACAAATTTGCTGCGTAGAGATAATCATTTGAAGAAAATACTACTAATATTATGAAAACCGTATGAATGTTTTAACAAAATTTCCTTGAATAAATTATCTAAAAAGCTATATTATGTTAAAGAGATAAGCCACGACAGTCGGTGGCAAACAAATAAGAGAGCATATAATGACTGAGGATGTCCTGTTTAATGAAACCACCAAGGGACAATTTACTTCGATGGCATAATATCATTGACTTGTCTTTTTTTCTTTATTGTCAAAGTCAACCACTGTTATATAATCATCCTTACTACTACTATTATTCCTTTTAATCATTTTCAACCAATGATTAGATTCATTTCGAACTGTGTATTCAAACTGAATCGTTCCAACTTTTATTGACTTCACTTAACTAATTGTACTTAATTTTTTTTTTTGTAAAATTCACTTTGCATTTACATTTACATTTATAGATAAAAGATAAAGAAAGGAACCAAAATTCATATTTCATGTATAAGGAGGTAACTTTTGTATAGGAGTAAACATGACACATGATTTTAATTCATATCGGTCCAACTCTCTTTTTTTAAAAATCAGAAAGGACAAATTTCACCCATCATTGAGCACATATGAGATGGAAACTTACATTCATATATCGCCTAGTTTTCTGCCGGAAATTGGCGGAAATCTCGTCATCCTAACTTTCATTGCCACGAGTTAAAAACTGATATGTACATGTTTAGACTTTAGATGTATTAACTCAATCGTTATGTTATTTTTAGCGTACATATATTAACCTAACTGTTATTCTATTATTTCTGTTTTTAGTCCAATTGTTCTTTTCATTATTAACAACCAGATATATAAATTAAACAAGAGATAGTTTAAATTTCGTAAGAGTCTACAATTACATAACATGTTCTTTTCCGTATGTGCATGTGATTTAAAAACTTATTCCCTCAGACTCACATCGACGTAACTAAACACGTATAATCACACTGATAGAAAATGTTAACCCGGTTTATTGTTCCTTTGTTAGAAACTATTATATCTAGTAAGCAGGAGAGTCTATTGAACTTTATAATTTCCATTTTTATTCATAATTTATAGCATATCAAAACGGTTAATTAATTTTATATTGATCAGTTAACCGCAGAACAAACCCTACGAATCTCCCCATCCAAACCCGTCTTGATCTCAATCTGACTCATCTTGGTCATCGACCTGCCGAATTCTATTCCGAACCACAGAAATGGAAACCTTAGTCCTAAAAGCTGTTCCACGATGGGTCGGGTCTGGGGATTAGTCCATAGGACCTGATCAGACTCGAGGACACCTCGACCATTCCTCAAGTTGTTAAGGTACGACGTATCGAATTGGTCTCCACTTCCCGCGTCCAGCACGACACGAGTGGCGGGATCGCCGTTGATAGGACATTGAGATTGAATTTGAGGGACGAAACTCGGGGCGATGGTTGGGTCCGGACTTCCTGTGTTGTTGTAGTTGAAGAACCTGTTCCTAAACACACCACACCCGGCCGTTCCTATCGTGTGTCCAGCTGTTATATACCAAACGCTCTATCTAAATTAGAAGGCATCTCGAGAGAAAGAATTTCAAAATTATATATATACTTTGTTATGTATAAAAAAATTATTTATTACACAACTTGATTAATGCTAAGCTAGCTTAAGATGCAAGAAATTTTTGGATAATGTTAAGTATATAAATTTGGAGTAGCAATATGGTATACATTTAATATGTAACGCCATGTGTTTGTGGTACGTGTGTATATTTTCAGAAATATTTCACAAAAGTAAAATTTTCACATATAAACCAAAATGGTGGGGAAAAATGTTTGAAACCAACGAGGGCTAAAACAAACTTTGTTTACGTACCAACAAGGACAACAAGGTCTTGGGTATTAAGATTCTTTGCGGCGAAGCTCTGCCTCTGCACGGCAACGGAGTCGGTTGGTCCGGGCAAATTGACATTCGAGGCTAGCGAAACCCGACCATCAAGTCGTCCCAATGGAACTGGCCACCATGGTCCACCGGCCTACCGATACATATAAAACCTCCATTTAATTACGTGTTATATTTTTATAAAACTATGGACTTAATTATATATAATTAAAAAAAAAGTAGGTTATACTTATACCATAACGACGAAGTCACGTGCAGCGAGTGCAAGAATATCAGCACAAGAGACTGTTCGAGGACAAGCGATCTCAAGCTGAGTCTTAGCTTCTTCGATGACGTTAAACCCTCTCAACGATAGATTTGGAATCGCCGTTCTCTCAGAGTTAGGTCCGGCTAGGAGAATGGAGGCGTCACAGCCTTGGACGAAACAATCGTGAAAGTGCATACGCAAAATGCCCGGAGCATTGGCTGGATTATCAAGATAGTTTGACTGGACCACAGACCGCACTATCGATTCTACATTCCAGCATGAATTACCGTAATACCCGAGCCGAGGCCTTGGGAGGAATTGGTTGGCATGTGCGGTTGCAGTCGCAGCTAGGACAATGAATAACGGTAAGAGAAGGAAGCGAGGATTAAACTTAGTAACATTCCCCATTTTGGTGTCTTCTAATTACTTTATGACCAAAGGGTGCATATATGTAATAATAATTCGGATTATTACTTTTGATTTGTTGTGTTTAACAGTTTGATATTATTGTGTGTATTTATAGTGAAAATAGTGAATGATTCGTATAGTTAGATGAGTAAGCAATGCCGGGCTACTCATTAACTAGTTGGAGCTACGTTTTACTGGAATTATAATTTTATAATCTTTTTTCTTTGTACTGATTTGTTTTGTTGATAGTGTATTTAAGCAAATGAATATGGTCCATGTATGTACCTAACTACCTATACGTAGATTTGTGAGTTTCTTCTCTCTTTTTCTTTAACCTATTTCGAATGCTATTTGGCTTATAGATAATCTTTGGAAAACATTTTTATAATCTGAAACCCTATTAGAGTAGTGGTGACTCGTGAATTAGTTTTGTCACAAATAAGATATATGTTCAAGTAATTAGTACTATTATACTATACCATTACAAGAGAGAAAAAGATATGTTCAATTTTTTTAATTTAGATATAGAACGACTATACGTAATTATTAAACTTGAGCTATAATTGATATATTTGATTAGAAACGTAACATCTAACATACCACTTCGATTGTCATTAATCTGTAATTACATCTTTTGCTTTACTTTTCTCCATATTGTTACTAGTCAACATTATACCGTTTCAAACTATGTATCACTTAACCACAATTTTCCAATCATATTATTACCTTTCATTTTTTAACCGTAATGTCTCCGCATCACTAAAAACATCTCATTGCATTGATTAGTTAAACTAGTCACTGTTTGCACACACACAAAATAAAATAAAAAAGTTAAACTAGTTACTATGCAACGGATAAGAATTAATAAGATTCTGACAACCAGTTTGTGTTTGTTAGCGAATGTTTGTCTACGGAATATAATACCACGTACTTTCACGTCTATTGTCAATATATTAACGAGCATATGTTAATTTATCTATCTCCCCTACTTTTTAGTTGGGTTTATTATTTAACTCTTACAACGTTAACATTAAAATAGAAAATTCACAACGCATACTCTAATAAAATACGCAATTGCATTTAAACGAAACAAATACATACAAATTCATGTCAAAATCACGAAACTGATATATTGATATTTATGCTTTACTCTTATGGATTTTGTATTGACGGAAAATATAAAAAAAATTAAGAAGAAGAAAGAGTATGTGTTGACAAAGAAATATAAGAAAATAAGAAGTTAAGAAAGTTGGATTGTTTGTTATTAATTTATTTATACATACTGCAACAAGTTGATCAAGTAGGCCAAAAGATTGATGTCACGAGACTAATTAAAAAGTTTGAAAATAAATTAACGTTTATACTTCACATATACTGTGCGTCCATATCTAATTTACTTAAGATTTCATAATTTATGGTATGTCTGAAATATATTCGAAATTTAATATATTTTTTTCGTTATTCATAAACTAAAAATAGTATATATATTCCCCATTAAAAAGAGGAAAATTATGAGTAAGAGAATTGTCGGCCATTTTCTCTGGTAATTACGTCTTGTTATAACCTTTCCTTTTCTAAGCACTTGTTGTTGTTGTTTTTTTTTAATTTCTACGCGTTTTCTTTCTATGAAGGCACGAGGACTGCCCCATTCAACATCAATTGTTAAATCACTTACACAATCATTAATATTAAAATTTTCAACACACAATTATTAACGAGAACTTACCCAAAAGTACCTCATGCATGCATGATAAATTTCCTATATACTAATATTTAAAAAAATAATTTTAGTTTAGCCAATCTAAAACCCCAAAACTACTTCATTTGGAAGTAGACGGTATACGACAATAAACACAAAAAAAATTCTGTTTTTTAGTCTTTTGGATTGTATTACATACGAAGAAATCCCAACTTTCAGTTCTATGTGTTCTGACACAAAAGTCAACAAATTTTGTCTCGGGGAATATTTCGTATTTTGGAAAAAACATGAACACCAATCAAATCAATCGTTCTTTGATTGTAATGTGCACGTTTAAAAAAAACTATGCACTACAAATTCATGAGACCAGGAAAAAGAATCTGCACAGAATCAATCGAGGAGGTAGACTGCAATAATTAATCAAATATCACTATATCAGAAACGTTGTCCAAAAAGACAAAAAAAAAAAACAATGTTTTAGTGGTGGAGATATGCATGCATATCAATAGTCAATGACTCAATTGGATTGTCTCGTTCTATTTTTCTTTTTAATCCTAAAATTATTGGAGTACAATTGAAAACGATATAAATCAGTGGAATCGTTGAAATAATAGACCTTTTACACGGATGTTGTCTTCTACTCGAACCGTTTTGGAGTTTTTTTGCTTCGAATCTTAAATAAAATGGCAAGACGCGTGAGCCACGCCATCTTACAGTTTTTTTTTTAATATATATATATGCCATAAAATGTTGGACTAAAATCTATATTAACATATATAATTTATAATCAGAGTCCGTATATAAATTTGACACTGGCTAAAAATCATGTCAATTGTATATTTATATCATTTTCTAACATTGATCCAGTACCACAGTGTTTGGAGAACATGAATTTATCTATTCTGGTCAATCAGATTGTGATCAGGACAAAAAAAAACAAAGTAGTTTTTTCCATTGGTCGAATGTTTTAATATTATTATATATAATATTCAAAGAGCTAGAACAAAATATTACGTTTCAAACAAAATAGAGAATGTTATGGATATATATATCAAATGGTGTATATATATATTTATATCTATCATACATAAATAATAACCGACTCTGATCATTTGACTTGGATATTTATATAGTTATGTATATCTAATTAACAATAATACCGTTTCTTATCCAATTCGATTTTCAAAACATTGTGAACAAGACATCAATTGTAAATCTAATAAGTTTGTTCTTTGAAGTTTGAAGTGTGAAAAGAATTATTAGCTCGGTCTAAATCAATACAGCTAATACATTCACTTAATACATCACAAATCAAACTTATTAATACGCGTACACCATATTAACTATAATAGCCATTATAGGATTGCCAAAGTTAACTGATTCATGCATTTGCATGGGAGAAAAAATGACAGTGACAAGTTGAAGATTAATTAGCTTTGCCTGGTTACATATCAATTTTTTTTTTTTTTTGGGTCGTCAAAGCTTGATTACAAATCACTTAAGATTTCGCTTTTTTATCATCTTTTAATTTGACGTATTATATTCTAATGTTATCATTTAGTTAGTAAATTAAACGTTTATGAGAAAAAAAAAAAAAAAAAACGAAATTTTCTTATGTCCAATAAAAAAAAAAAAGTTAGACCAAAGATTTTCAGAATGCAACGAATGATTGGCAGACAAGACTACAAGAGTATTTGGCCGTCCTTGATCATTGATACTTGAGAGTTGAGAATATGATATTCTGAATTTCAAGAGATTGACCAGTCTTCAATCCTTTAAGCTATATATTAATAATTGTGATCTAGAAGACTAAAACTAAAAAGTCAAGAATCCATCATTGTTATGTGACCATATATACCTTTAGGTTAAACAACTTATTATTGGGTATGTTAATATGGACTGCTGTTTAATTTGGTTCAACTGTTTTATAAGTTTTCTTGATTTAAAATATAATAATTACTGAAAAGGGTGTACGTACGTATTATCCTGATTTTAGGTTCATAATTCCAAATTTATAAGATATTTCTCCGAAAAAAAAAAAAAATAAGATATTTCTCCAAATTACTCGCTATTTTTTTTTGTTGATATTTATTTCCCTTTGTTTACTGTTTATTTTGGATCCATACTCAATTTTAAATCATTACTTATGATACATGCATAAGATATGTTTTGATAGATTATAAAATTAAAGAAGCCAATATATATAAGTATAATATTTTTGTGAAGACATAACATTAAAAACCAAACCAAAAGAAATCGAATACTAACACCTTATAGATACAAATTTCATTCACCCACTTTTGGGTTTTTTTCTTGTGTCCTTTTCTAGTGGTTTATAGTTTATTTATTGTTGAAATTAAAATCACACTCGAAACAAGTACTTAACGTCATGAAAGTTTTATCACGACGGATTTTAATCAGTAGATTAATTAACCGCAGAGCAAACCCTACGGATTTCCCCATTAGCCCCCGTAGCCACACCAATAATACTCATCCTGACCATCGACCTCGCAAAATCAAAGTTGAAGGTGCTTCTAGGAGCCATCAATTGTTGCACTATGGGTCTAGTGGCTGGATCGGTCCAAAGGACTTGATCGGACTGGAGAACTCCACGGCCACGGCTTAGGTTGTTGTAGTAAGAAGTGTCCCAAGTGGTACCGCTTCCAGTGTCAAGATCAACGCGCACTGAAGCGTCTCCGTTTTGGGGACATTGTGTTTGAAGCTGCGCCAGAAATGTTGGGTCTATGGTTGGGTCCGCGGGTTGTCCAGTGCTATTGAAAAGCCTGTTCCTGAATGTACCGCATCCTGCTGTTCCGATCGTGTGTCCTCCTGTTAAATTATGTACAAAGTAATTTAGTATATGTTGTTATTATTCTGATCACTAAAGATTTGCAAATAGTTTGTTTTTCTCTTAATGCGCATGTTAAGAAACTCTTCATGCGTTTAAGACGTTCAGACGGTTTAGGTGCTTGACGGTTGCCAAGTATTCATTGAACACATGAAGAGAGTTTTCTAACGTTATAGTTATTTTTATTTTTTGAATTAATGGTAATTATTACAGTTCTGAAAGTGTTAATTAAGTTTAAAGAACTGACCAACGAGGACGACGAGATCACGGGTATTAAGTCCTAAAGCCGAGAATTTTTGTTGTTGAACGGCAACAGAGTCACGGGGACCAGGGAGATTGTTAACATTCGACGCCAAAGAAACTCGACCATCTCTACGTCCCGTTGGTACTTGCCAGCTTGTTCCTCCCGTCTGCATGCAAATTAACCCATGCACGTATAAACGTTATATACATATAATGATATAAAATAATAAAGTAACATTAATTAATGCATATGTGTTTACGAAATAAGGAGCATAATGTGTATAACGTTTGTTATGAGTTAATAAAGGCTTACGAGGACGACAGTGTCACGAGCGGCTAAGGCTAAAATGTCAGCACAAGAGACAACTCCTGGACACGCGGCTTCGAGTTGCGTTTTGGCGTTGTCTATGACTTCAAATCCACGGAGATTGACGTTCGGACCGGCGGTTTTCTCGGTGTTAGCTCCGGATATAAGGATCGAACCGTCACAACCTTGGACAAAACAGTCGTGGAAATGCATTCTCAATATTCCGGGTGCGATTCTGGGGTCGGTACTGAAACCAGCATTCACGGCATTTCGGACGATGGTTTCAGCTGTAGGACACGTGGTCGCATAAAACCCGATCCTTGTGCCAGTAACAGGACCCGGCCTTATGGCGGCTTGGCCATGGACCGAGCTGATGAGACAACTAAGGAAGGTTATGAATAAGCACAATGATCTAACCGAACCCATCTTGTAAATTATATTTTAGGGTTTTAAAGAAGATGAAGTGTGTGTTTTAAGTTTTAGTGAGTAGAGAGTTAGCTCGTTTTAGTTACTATATATAGAGGAGATTGACAAGTCAAAAGAGTGACGTGTGAGTCAATGAAACCGGCTTCAGTGTTTGTGGTGATTTGATAAAACGACATCGGTTAGTGAGAGATTCAAAAGCGCGTGTTGCTGGTCAGTGCGGTGTGAGCTGGTCGACTCGTTGACTTTAAAAGCAATTTGTTTTTGGATTTGTTCGTTTTGATCGTTTCTGTAATATATGTATGTAATGTATGACAGAAATATTGTTTACGTACGAGTTTTGAATTCTGGTTCAAGTCTAGTTGATTTATAGCAAATATACAATAATAAGAAATTAAGGATAATTGTTTTTTATTATTGGGAAATCAGAATACATCCATATTTTGTGGTAGGTGGATGTCATAAGAGGATTAGAACGAATAACAAGTTAAAACTTCAGTGCATAAGTCTGACAAGTGGATTTCCATATGAATATACCCAAAGGTTATAATATCGCACCTTAATACTACTGGCAGTAAATGAAGTAACATCTATCTAACTTGATTCGGTTACAAAGTGTGATTAGAATCATAATTGGTAGTGTAGAGATGTCTTAAATATCAAAAAAATTTGGTTTTTCTACAAACTATGGAAATTTATCTTAGAACTCTTCCGGTAAATACAGGTTTTGCTAACTTTAATTTTACTAATCTTGCACGGTGAATATATATAGTTTATAGTTTATATACGTTTAAGCTAACTTTAACTAATTATTAGAACTCAAAGCTTCTTTCCTTGAGATTTACGATTCTTATATATTCGATCTTTTGAAAATGGTTTGGAAATCATAGCTATGAGCCAAAGAAAGCATGAACTACCTTCTTCTTATATCGAACCATATTTTGTTTTCAATGAGCCAAAGAAAGACTAATGAAGAACTTAACGCATTAAAAAAAAAGTAACGGTTAAAGCGATGGGAAGAAATTTTTCTTAAGAAGTTTCTACATATCTAGGTCCCTTACAGAAACATTATCTTGTTCATCAGACGACTAGTGGTAAACAATTTAACTTATACAACTCACAAAATACCTAATATGGGAACAAAACCACATTCTTATCTCCAAAGACTAGTACTATTTCACATATAAGTTGATTACACGAAGAATCATGACTAAGATAGATGAAGATTATATATTTGGTACAGACTCATATATAGTATTATTGTTCTATTCCTCAGAACCATGACCGCTGACTGTATGAGATAAGATCTAGATGATCATCGATCCTAAGCATATTATGAGCTTTATTTGTCTGATCCTCTCTAAATAATTGATTTTTCTTTTTTTTTGGTCAAAAGCTCGGTTTAACGGATTTTCTTATATTAATTAGTTCTTCTACCAATGAAAATTAGATTGAGATTATGAGCAAGACTGTGTCAAATTAGGATTGTTTACTATTTGCGTGTACATGTATTAAAATATTGTAAATTTGTAATCATATTCAAATTTACATGTATTAAAATATTGTAAATTTGTAGATATATGACGATAATTTATGTACCACTGCACTACAAATGAAATTGTACTACGCTTTTTGTATTAACGGTGTACGTACACACAATGTAAACAAAACGGCCGCGGCGTATATGCACCATGCATATACATGGTCAATTACGTTGTTTTTATCCACTGTTCTATATTTTTTTTAAAAAAAATTGTTTTCATCATGCATATAGTTTCTTTCAATAAAATTTGTGATTATATGCATACAAATAAATGCATTATAAGACGAAAAAAAGACACATTATAAGAATAGAGATCGAAATTGATAAATGTTCTGGAAGCTGACTTTGAGCGAAGTCATAATAAGAGGAGTCGGGATCAGACTGCGGAATCCGGCAATTAGTGGGATAGTTTTGGAAGTATCTCCGACTTCCATATGTTACAAAATCTTCCTTATCTTCCGGCTTTTTCGTTCTTTTTTTGTTTGATGTCATATGTTTGAAGTTTCAGTGAACACACGATTGTGTTATGGCATCAATATTTTGGACTATAATATCTGCGAACCTATGTGTTGTATTGGTTGGTTAGCTTGCTTATAGTATAGACTCTTATGAACACTCGCTCTCTATCCAACCATACAAATTTTTTTTCACTTCATGGGGCTTACGGATTTTCAGGAAAAGGTTAAGTTGAGTTTGTTTTTGTGCGGAAAAAAGGTTTTAGACTTTGCTATTGAGACAAAATTGATGAAATAGCTGACTAAAGAGTTCAATATCATATTTTGTTTTGTTTGAAGACTGTTGTCGAATGCCTTGATTAACTCCAACGCCTATAGATAAATATAAAAAGGTTTTTTTTTCGTTTCCTGCAAAAAGCTATCAAAATTGCTATTTCATGTGTAAGTTTATCACCGATCTCCTAAAATGTAGATGTATCATACGAAACTAAAAAATAATATGCGATATAATTATAGGTCTTTTCTATAAAAGAAGTTACGATCATATATATTAACTTTACAAAATGATAAAAATGTAGGTTATTCTTACGAAGATTTTGTTATATAATCTCACAAATCGACGAAATTTTCAAATCTTATTTTACGAAGATATGGCTTTCATAAAAATGTAAAAAATAATGATGAGATGATCCAAAAACTAACATTTTCATCCATATTTTCTGGGACTTGTCAAACAAAACTCTACTACACAGTAACAAATGAATTACTAGTAATCTACCGATAGTGGCAAGAGTAATAATAGTTACCAACTAATAACAATAAATAAACTAAGAGCTCCTCGCATAAGAGATATCTTCAGTTGCATGGAGGAAAAGTTTACCACTTGGCCTTTCTGACTCTAATGTTAACGCATGTTTAGTAGCATCATTTTTCAATTAGGAGTCACGATAACTTCATAAACTATGTAAACATTAGCCAATCATGATGAACAATTAGCGTAATATATAATACCAGAGATTCCAGACCGAAAGGGCTAAACTATATCATTTCTGAATTGCCGCAATGCGATCAAATTAAGTTTTAATGTAAGCCATATCTGATGTTTCAAAATGGACAGCAAAATATCCGATTATAACAGAATTCTTACACAAAGAGTTTTCACACATTATAATCTCTCTACGCCTGGTTTCCCCGACCTCCCTCAGCCTGAGCAGCTCCTCCATCTGTAATACAATATCAAAGCAACATGATGGATCAGCAAAGTCTGTAAATTGCTTTGAGATAGGGATGATAAGATGAAGAAAATTACCTTCACCACCCTCAGATGGAGTCATTGGAGACTTCCTGTAACGCGTCTGTTGCTGCGTTGGCTGCAAAAGCGGGACAGGATCTTAGAAGTGGAAGCAAACCCACAGAGAATTCAGCTGAAACGTGGTTCAAGTTCAATTTACCTGTAACTTAGGACGAAGAGCTTCAAGGGGTCCCTTTGGCTTCGCAACACCTTGCTGTTTAAGACAATAATAAGCAAACCATGAGAACTGAGAGAGCTAATATATATGACAACCCAAAAGAGACCACACTTCCAATATATTACCTTTCCAAGAGCCCAATCAGCAGAGTCAAAGTATGCTCGCTCATGATCCTGATACAAAACCGCATCTCATAAATATCTACTAAAAACCCAAAATCTCCTTTATTAAACCAGATAATAACTCACCTTAGAGATGAGTGGTGGTTTCTTTGGCATGAGCCCTCCATACTTCTTCTTTACAACAGCCTCCTACACAATGCAATTAAAAAAAAAGAGTTCGATCATGGTATCATATTAATTATGGTTATCGAACATTATCTAGTGTGAGAACTAGATGAAAACCTCCTGCTGTGATGATGGCATTGACTTCTCCACTTCATTGGTGAGGTTTCCTTCCATTGATTGGTCTTTCACATCCCCTGCGCTAGACATTATGATGATGTCTCAACGCCACCAAAAACCAAAAGAAAATGCTGCACACACATATATAATACACAAACATTAGTCACACAAATCATGAACCAATAACAAAAGCGGATTCTCGAGGGTCATCAATGAAGAACAAAATATCAATTAAAGGAAGCCAATTAATAATTAATTGAACTTGATAAGAAAAAAAACAAAGATTTTGTTTGATCAAATGATATCATATGCTTCCTATTTGATACTATTCACACAATCCTGTGACACCAAACGACTTGTTCTGAAAATGTATACAGCTGAAGAACACAAACGAGCCTAACTATGAACAACCTATAAAACTCGAGGCACCCAAACAAAACACTAAAGAAAATGCTGCACACATATACATAATACACAAACATTAGTCACACAAGTCATGAACCAATAACAAAAGCGGATTTCTCGAGGGTTCATCAATGAAGAACAGATATCAATTAAAGGAAGCCAATTAATAATTAATTGAAGTTGATAAGAAAAACACAAGGATCTTGTTTGATCAAAAAATGATATGCTTCCTATTTGATACTATTCACACAATCCTGTGACACCAAACGACTTGTTCTGAAAAAAGTATACAGCTCAAGAACATGAACGAGCCTAACTATGAACAAAGAGCACTCGAGGCAGCCAAACAAAACCCTAATGAGTGTATACTCCATAACATAGACAAAGCCTCCAAAACGATCTCTATATACGTAAACAAAACACCATCCATATATGACAGGGAACATAAATGATTGATCAAATCAATTTCGAGATTGAGATCAAAATCAACCAAGGATCTATAAGTCAGATCTCCACAATGTATATAGACAAAGATTGTAAAAAAAAAAAACCCAGAATTCAACCTAAAACAAAGATCAGATCACAACAAAACCGACGGGCGAATCAGATAACCCAAATTCAAATCAAAGATATACACAATCAAAACCCTAGAGAGATAAAACAATCAGATTCATGCGTATATGAGATTGTAAAAATGACATAGCGATGGAGAGAATCAGGAAATCACAATCGATCGAAGATCATCATCATCATCATCATAAGGTTTATAAAAACGAGAACGCACCAGGAGGAAGAAGAAGAGGATTGAGATGGGGAGGGGCTCTCAGAGTTCGTCGTTGTTGTCAATGGAGAGATCTTGTTGTTGTTGTTGTTGGTGTGAATTGGAAAATATATAAAGGGAGAGAGATGTGTGGGAGACAGAGAATGATAGAGATATGATTTTGGGGTAAGAACGAGGAGGTTAAATTGGTAATTATCATTAATTAAAACGAAGGTTAAAAAAACACGTGTGATTTAGGATTCCTTTTTGACAAAATTTATTAAACCGTTGAATGTAATAATTAAAAGACGTTAAAAGCGTTTTTGGTTTTTTACTTTTTTTTTATACTGTAAGTCTGTAACAGTTATATTTCTCTGTTTTTTTCTTTCCTTTCACTTGTTGTTACTAGATGTTTATGAGTTTATCAACTGAGAAGATGATCCAAAGATTTCTGCTTTTTGGTCCTAGTTTACAATTGGAGTCTATGTTTTCAAATGCTTTCACTAATCAAATTTTCAAATTGTTTTGTTTTTCAAAAAAAAAATTTTTTGTAAGATTTTATTAACAATAAAAACTGTTGTTTCGTTAGATCAAACCATTGTTTTTTAATGGTTTGTTAAGATTTTTTAGCGGTTAAAACAACAGTAAAAACAGTTAAATTTGATATATAAAGTATTTGTTATTTGGTATGTCATTTTAGGTATTTGTAGTATTTCAAAATTTGCAAAATATTCTTCTTTATTTGGATGAGTTAAATGGTTAAAACCATTAAGCCAATAAATCAAAAATATCTATGTTTTCATTTTATTTTAGTAGTATTTATTTAATATGTCCATGTAGATGCTTCCATAACTTAAAATTTTTGTTTTTCTGATAATTTTAATCTCTAGCCATTTTTAACACATAAATGGTAAATATATGTTTTGTCAAACAGATAAATGGTGTGAATTGGTAAAGACTAACAAAAACAATAAATATATAAAAAAAGTACTACAATTTAATTCATTTCTGTTTAGTGACATGTGTGATTCATTAGTTGTTTTTTTTTTTGTTTTGTTGTTGTCAACGTGTGATTTTAAGTAACCAAACAAAAAGAAAAAAAGTAACCAAATCTTTTTTTTTTTTTAACAAAAGAGTAACCAAATCATGTTTACCTTTTGCTGTCTGGACAGTATTTTAAACGGTGTTAAAAGTTGTTCAGCTAGAAAATTTGACCCTAACGTTCTTATCTCGAAAAGCTTGATTTATGTCGAAGATAAGCTTGATATATACTTTTTTTTTTTTTTTTTACCATGACACGACATGGGCAAAATTTGTTAAAACAGGTTTATATATATATATATATATATATATCACAAATCATGAATTTACTTGACCGAATTAAAAAAACTAGGACCCGACAATAGGGATTTGCTTGATTAACATTACTAGTAGCACACTTTCATTATGTCATAAGGATAAATGCCTAGATTCAAACATTGTTTTAACAAAACCTCAAGTAATAAATTTAAAACAAAGCAGCAAAAGTATAAAAATAAAACTTGGACTACAAAGACCATGAAACAAGACAAGAGACCATGAAAATGTAGACGGCTGGAAGAGAATGAGGAGATAATGGAATCAACGGAGTCTTCTAGCTTCTCTCTCGGACTCGAGGAGAGTAAGGATATCTCCTTCCCTGACTGGTCCTTTCACGTTCCTCATGATGTAACGGTCTGAATCAGTAAACTTGACTCTAACCTGAGTCACCTGACCACGAGAACCGGTCCTACCCATGACCTTTACGACCACGGCGTGTTTGATCTGAGAATCCATTCTGCATTCACACAAAATGTCGCAATGTCAATACCTTTATACAAATCTCAGCTCAAATCAAAATTATGAAAGAACCAAATGATTATATTAACAAGGCCAAATAGTTGGATTACGACTTAAGAATACATAATTGTTACTGTTCTACAGATCAAATCACTAAATCAACACAAAAGTCACTAGAATCAATTCACAACACGAGGGATTTTAAAAAACTTATCAATAATCTATATTGTTCTTGTGTTCCACAGATCATTCTCAACTAAAAGCCTTATACTAGTACGATCGATCATCGTGCAGCGAGTTAATCTAAAAAATATATGTAGAACGAACAATAATATACAAACAACAGGGAGAAATCTAAGAAATTCAAAATCTAGAAAAATCACAGAGATGATAGCTTCTAGAAACATGTTCAGAGGACGATCCGGAAGATAGACGATATATTATCAGAGAGACGGAACAACGAACGAACCTGTAGACGGATGCGGCGGAAGCTAAGGTGAAATCGACTCTGCCAAAATAAACCCTAAAATGCTGAAAGACGAGTGAAGAATTTATTAGTAGTGGTTATATAGCATAAATGGGCCAAACCTAACGACCTAATGTGAACTCGATTGGGCTTTATAAAGCCCATATTTGTATCAGTCTACAATTTGTTTACCTTAATCCGTATTGGATCACTCAAATATTAAATCATTTCGAAGCTGTATTTTATTTATTTAAGTTACAATCTTCTCGTATGATTTTGTTCAATTTATTTTAGAAAGCCATGCACATGAATTATTTTAGTTCAATTAGTACAGATAGACTGTAATTTAATTATCAGTCCTACAAGTATTGGGATATAGCACCACAGCGAGTTGTGTAATGTCCTCACTCCTCATAGACGAAAGCCAGTAACGAACCGATTGATTCCAGCAAAATCGGGAACTATCTTCAAATCAGAGAAACAGTCTTTGAGATCATTGGTCATCATGTAATCAACGATCATCTTGCTTTGCTTCTCCCCATTGGTCTGCATCATCATAAACCAAAAGGATCAATCATTCATGGTGGACGTGATATATCATGACTACATATGCAAACACCATCAAATCAAGTGAACATATAAAGAAAATTGAGTAATTGACCAATCTCAAGTAGCAATCTTAATCTTCTTCCTATACTAACTTCGGCTGTTCTATCATCACAGAGAGAAGAAACATATGAAAGATAATGAAAAAGAAAGGGTAGGTACCTCGAAAACGAAAAAGCCACCGGGTTTAAGCATCCGAAAAGCCCCATGACAGAGATGAAAAAGACTATCAGTTCCATCGATACCACCATCCAATGCAAGTTTTGGTTCGTGTCTACCAACTTCAGCTTGTAGTCCTGGAATGTCATCACTTGGTATGTATGGTGGATTACTCACAAGCCCCACAAATTGTCCTTCTAAATCTCTCAAAGGCTCAAACCACGATCCTTTCCTCACCTCAACCATCCCCTGAATTATTCATATTATATCACAACGATGAGAAGACACCAAAGCCATATCTTTCAAGGGCTCAAAAACCAAAATGAAGAATGTTACAGGAAACTACCAAAAGCTTCAAATCCATTACAATTTTGATATTGAAAGATTCCAATTCCATGAACACAACTAACCTGAAGGTTGTATCTCTGCACATTGTGGCAAGCGACGGCGATCGCCACCGGACTAAGATCTGTAGCTATAACTCTCCCATGGCTTCCCAAGACTTTAGCAATACCGATCGCAATTGCACCGCTTCCTGTCCCAAGATCAGCCCAACAACCTTTCTTAAACCGTCCGTCTCTTGTTACAAGCTCCTCCACCAAATCAACGATCAGTTCCGTCTCCGGTCTCGGAATTAAAACACCTTCTTCGACGCACAACACCAAATCTCTCCAATGTTCGCATCCGACGACGTATTGAAACGGCCGACGGTTCTCGATCCTCTGTCTCCATAATTCGTAAAGCTCCTCCAACGAAACTCTCAATTTCACATTCTTCCCCCCGTCGTCCGCGATTATTTCACTTCTGTGAAGAATCACTAAAGGATCGTCTTCGATCGAGTCTTCGATAAGCCATTTTAGCTCACGGTGGAGTATAATAGAGTCAAGGCCATCTTCAGAATCAGTCGAAGATTCCGTGGCAAGATCTTTCGCCCAATCGTGCCATTTCCAAACTTCGGATAGACAAGTTGCGTGAGACGGCGTTCTAAGGAACAGTGGAGTCTTGGGAGTTACACTGAGGAGAGAATTAGACACCGCCACCGGTGTAATTCTAGCCTCGAATTGCGGTGGCTCTCTCGCCGGAGAAGATGAGCAAAAAGGTTTAGCGGCAGAGAGCAGAGGAGTAAACCGTAAGCTCGGTAAGATTCTTATCATTTTCAAGGTTCTTCGCCGCACCAGCAGACCAAATCGGTTTATAAATAATTTCCAGCTAAACCGGATAATCCGGTTTAACAAACATACTTTAATTCCGGTTTGGTTTCAGCCGGGTAATGGGAAACCGATTTGATCTAAAGGGGCTAAAAGCATAAATTAACAAAAGTTGTTTGTTTGCGGCGAGAGATCGGAGGAGGAACTTTGGAAGAAGGAGATGAGCTTGACGCTGCTTCAAGGCTACTCTTCTGCGGAAGAAGATGAAGCAGAAGAGAGAGCTATTGGGGATTACGAGAACTCCGATGAAGATGAGGGTAATAATGGTGTTCGGAGATATGAATCGTCGTCTGTGTTTGATTTCTCCGCTTCTGCCTCTTCCGCTAAAGACTCCGGTCTTCCTTCAGCTAACGACATTTTCTCTCAGGTCATCATTCTCTTTGATCTTTCTTATTACCCCCTATAATTTCATCGTTTCCTAGATTAAGTTAGGTTTTGGATTTGAGAGCATAAGGAGAGATCTTGTGATAGTGAAAACCTTGTTAGGGTTCGTTGGAGTTGGAATTTGGAAGTCTAGTATATCAACTTATTGGTTAATTGAAAATTTTGCAGATTTCGGGGCCACCGGAGTTTCTGAACAACCGCACAGAAGCGGATGCAGAAGCTTCAGCTAGAGATGCAGAGCATGCAAAGCGTATTAGTCGCAAAAAGAAGAAAGTTAAACCAAAAGGTAACAACAACTTGCTTTTGCATCTTTGTCTCACATTGCTTCACAAGATATGTTGGTGGTAACTAGAATATGTAGATATGAAACTTGGATGTAGCTCTAGAAGAATGTTTTGGCAGGTTAAGCATAAACAATGTGAGATAAGAAACCAGGCAGTTTTGTTTGTAAGCTCTATCTAATCCGGTTTCGCAGTTCTGTTTATGGAACTGTTGTATGCTCTCTATCTAAGCACTGATGGTTTTGGAGTATTGGCCTGTTAGGTGTTGTCATGGAAGCAAAACCTCAACTAGTAGGAATTCATGAGAGAGTAAGAAACGATATCGATGCACCACCATCTTCAGTGAGTGGTGGAAAGCGGATATCTACTGCAACCATTCCTAACGCAGAAGAATCTGCAGATCTCTTGAGGTATGGATAACCCTTGGTGGTCTCTTCTTCATTCTTTGTTTAAGTTTAAATTTGCTAAAGTGTTTCAGCTTAATTAGAATTTCTATTGATGTGTTCAGGATGTGTCTGCAATGCGGTGTACCAAAAACATATACAAGCGCAAGAGGAATGGTATGCCCGATTTGTGGTGACCGGCCAGTATCAGACGTAGACGCGAAGAAGAAAGGATCTACGATCAAAGATAAAGAGAAGAGCAAAAGAATGAGAGGACAATCCTCTCATGCTTCTTGGAAAAGTGAAACCGAGATGCAGCTTAGGCAAACTTTTGATTAGAATGTTTCAAAACTTGTCTTTCTCCTGTTACGACATTGTACCATCCAAATTCTGTAACGTTGCTTGTGACACAAAGTTTTAATCTTATGTACACAATTAATGTCATTGGCATCCAGGTAATACAAGGATAGCGTCAAAAGTTGGAACCCTAAATTTATTAGTAATTTATATCATGAAAAGCAGCAAAATTGGTAACACAGCAGAATATTTCATGGCATTACAAAAAAAACTAACATCTTTATCTACAGAATTGCCGTCTCTATTTCTTCCCCTACTTGACAATTTGAACATATTACAAAGGCAAAGTACATATCTCAAAGACCCGGTTTGAACCGAATCCCAACACTTAATACAACTGTGTTACATCCATGATTCTAATGAAAGAAGCAGTCAGGATTTTGGTAACTAGCCCGAGCAATTTCGCTTAGCCAAAATCGAGATTAATGTTGACAATCATATCTCGAATGCTTCAGCAGTGAAAGAGCCAGTTTTTTGTGTCGACATCATTAGTTGCTGTCATTTGTTACAACTTCTGCTTCTGGTCTAAGTTCTGGAGTTTCCTCTTGTTTCTCTATCCTCAGGCTCGGACTACTATTGGGCTGAGGAATCTGTGGAGATTGTGATGGCGAAAATGAGATACTGTGAAACACAGTTTGCAAGTTAAAATGGCTGTGTGAGATTTAAGGGTTTGTTTAATTTACCATTGGATGAGATTTATATGTGAGAACATCGTTATCTGATGAAAGGGATGAGTCTGAGGGCCTGTGAAACAGTAAATGAGCTATGGATCGGTCTATCGGGTTTGTATCAGTTTCGATATCAATGAATCCCGCATACCTGGATGAGACCAAATAGAGAGATCAAAGATTAGAATCTACAAGAAATGAAGGATGAGTTCAAGTACCCAAGCGCAAGTTTCTAAAGAAGAGCGTTATTAAATCTGTCCAAGACTTAAGTCTAACCCTATATAAAGTTAGACGTTAAGATTCTTTCTTAGCAACAGGACATAAGGATGCAGGGTGGTGCTTACTTGTCTGTTTCACCAGTCACGAGATGCGACCCTGCGCCTGTGTCCTGTCTGTTTCCACCATTATGTCTCTGCTCCGCACTTTTTGCCAATCGGTATAAGCTGTCTCTTATGCAAAGCTTTGTCCTAACATCCAACTGGAGCAAGCAGGTGTACATCAACCAAGTAAAAAGAAAAATGTAAGATAAATACACTTTGATAACAATCACAAAGGACCAGCAAAGTTTTACCGATCACATACAGAACTCGCAGTAAATATTTTCCTTATATCATCTATTATCTATTGACAAGTTGTACCTGTTCTATAACTCTCTGAAGCTGGCGAAAACTTATTGCTTCCAGTGAAATATCATCTACAACAGAGCTAACACAAGAACTTCCCTGCATGTTAGATGTTTCCGATTCAGCTGCAGTTTTTTTGTGGTCGTTCTTAAGCCCAATCTTCTGGATAGGAGCAGCATCAGGAAACACCATGGGGTTTTTCTTACTACTCTTCCTGGTACTAGCAGCAAAAGAAGGAGGCATATCTTGCCCGGGCTGCAGGTTAACTCTCGTTTCGAATCCCCTCCTACACCGATCATCAACAGTTTGACCTTGTAAGCTCTCGCCAGATTGTGCCTGATTTGATGTGTATGACTCATTTGAAGCAGAGGAAGTGTTGGCGTTTTTCTCGGATTTGATACCCGATTTACTTTCACATGCTGATACTTGATCGGAAGGCTGCTCACAGTTGACATGTGAGAATGGAACTCCTCGCTGTTGGAATTCGGAGGGAGGGTAATACTGGTTTGTGTCCATTATTTCCCTGGAAATACCACTATTCTGTAAAGTAGAACTGTTCTCGGAAAACCCATGCAAATGATTAAGATGATCAATCTGTTTCTTCTCAAAATTTGCCTGTAAAACAAAAAGTGGAACATATGAAATTGCAGGAACTATATCAAGACTTCAACATTGACAAATATTTATCTAAGAGAATATCCACTAGCCGTAAAAGAAACCATAAACCATGATGGACGGAAACCTGTAAAAATCAACATATTCATATCTAAAGGACTAACTGAGCCTGAGGATAATAAAGCAATGTACGCCAAAGATGCAGCAAGTAGCAAAGAAAAAGTCATCATAGAGGAAACATCACATCTAATTAGTGGTGGCATGTGAAGGCGTAAAGATTCTGGAAAAAAAATTTGACTAACCTCTACATCTAGCATCGATATATCCATCTTTTGCGAACTCGTATCAGATAAATTTTCTGATGATTTTCCTTGAGCTGAATTGCCCGCAACAGTATATACATACTCATCTTCCAAAGTATGGTTGGACTCACTATTGTTCAAAAAGTCTTCAACCTGCAACATAGAGGTTCTTTGACTTTCCAACATTTTGTCTGGTTTTAAATCATCTGTCATCGCACCTTCTGTCTCCTCATTTGGCTGAGCAGAAGAAAACCAGCCCAAGTCATCTTCATTATTAAGACTATTCAAGCCGAAAGTTGAATCACAACTCCTGCAGGGTCCAAGATTTAAGTGTAAGCTAATGACAATGATAACATGTTTCTCCTATAAGCGATGATCCCCCAATGTGTGACTCTAAATGAGAATATCTTTAAGTTTTACCTAAGCATGTTGTCGACATCCTCAAAATTTCCTATGTCATCCCAGCCATAGAAAAGATCATTGCTTTCTTTGTCTCCATTGTCGAAAAAATTGAGATTATTTTCAGCATTTGGAATGTTGTTGAGGGAATAATTATACGCTACATCATGTGTTGTAGCGGAATTGTCACACAACATAGGATCTGCAGTGGAGAAGTTTTCAACCACATCTGCGCTGCCACCAGTGAAACCATGATCTGAAATGTTCGCATTCTCCAATGTCATATCCTGAACATCTTTGCCTGACACCGTAGAGGCACCACTGTTTTTATTAGCCCATGAATTTCTTCCTAACATATCGTCCTCTCTCTTGATAAAAGTATTACTCTTTAAACGGTTTGTTCCGCTACCCATATCTTCATTTCTTCGTTTCTTTCTGCTACTTACTAGAACTGAAAACTGACCTCCATCCCCATACACCGAGTCTGGCACTATACCATCATCATTCCCATGCAATTCATTCGGACTATAACCATCATCATCTAGCTAAAAAAAAAAAAAGAAAAAAACTTCAGCTACCAAATTAACATTAGCAAGTTGAAGAAAAAAAAGCTAGGGGGAAGCATTCAAACCAACTATATAATATAAGATAGAAACCCAAAAACTAATACACATCCAAGTGATAGCGATAACAAGAAGTAAAATATGAGATGGCAGAATTGTCCTTCAGCATTTTGAAAAGATCTTGAACCCACAAACAGTGAGAAATTCACAACAGTAATTTCCACAGGAACATACAAAGAAGAGCAAACAACAAAAGTCTCATAGAGGTCACTGGTCATATCACTGTGACTCAACTCACCTCATCAACGTAAAAGCCCGACATTCCTCCCAACTTCAAGACTCTTTAATGACCACTAAAACCATGGACATTATCCCGAAACTACTAGTAACAGCTTCTGGATAAGAAACATAAGATATTAAACAGCTGGAAGAAAGTTCCAATAACAGAGACACTGAACCCTAAAAAGTTAAAACTGAAAACTGAAAAACTTAAATCTTTCTTATCCAGGATCAAAACCCATTAAAATCCTAAAGAAATGGTAATCCAAAACCCCTTAAATCTAAAAGGCTTACTCAACCAGAGACCGATCCTCACTTCTACTAAGATTCATCCATTTCTGTGTTCGTAATATCTAACAAAATCGAGTTAACCTATCATCATTACAACTAAAACCCCACTAAATGAGACTAAAACAAGGAACAATCAAATCTGAGAAATCCTCAGCTCAGCTTCCTACTCAAACCAGGAATTTCAAAATCAAATTCAATCGAAAATAGATTCCACACCAAACCAAACGTATGAAATGAACCCTAAAAGTCTCAAACAAATAAGCAGCTCACCTGTGAGAACAGATTCTTCCACTAGCAAGCAAACTCCCAAAAAAAAACTTCACCGATACAAAATAATTTTACCAACACAGAGTAGATCCCAAGCGATTGTAACGAAGCTAGATCGAAAAAAAAACTTCAAGAAACTTTTGTGATTAGGACTTTCTAGAGATGTTCGGCAGATGAAGAAGATGAAGGCTTCCTAATTTTTATTTTTTTTTTATTTTAAAAAACTTTTTAAATTATTTGTTTGTATTTTTCGGCAGAATCAAAAGACAAGTGACCATGATACCGACACGTGTCAACGCAATCAAAAGGTTTAACGAGCTGGTGTGTTTTTAAATATCAGAACTTGTGGACGAGAGAGCAGCGTGAGATCCTATCAGTTCCAGTCTTATTATTGGTACACGTCATTAAGTACGTTCTCGAAACTGGACACGCCTCCTCATCTTATTGGCTTCCCCTTCGTAATGGGCCATGCGGTTAAAAAAAAGAACAACTGCTCTTTTGGGTTATATGGGCCGAAGAAAGCCCAAAGAATCTTTTAGTTTTGTTTGTGTTTTTTTTCCGATCGATCTGTGGGAGTCAAGTTTTTTTGATTTGCCGGCGAAATATTATTCTCCGGGAGAGAGATCTTTTCTGATCTTCTTCTTCCCAATGGAGGAGCAGATCGGAGGGAGTGATGAGAGATGGAAAGGATCGTTGGAGAATATAACGGAGATGGCATCGAATCTCGATTCTCTTCAGAAACTTCTTCTTAAGAAAGCAGTCTTCGTCGAAGAAGACACTTTCTCTAGAGCCTCTCTCGTCTCCGAGCAATCCAGAACAATCAAGGTCCGTTTCATCCTTTTTTCCGGTGACTGATTTCGAGTTTATTGAGGTTGATTGGCTGAATTTTGATGATTGCTTCGGTGATTTCTGGATTTGATTAGTTAGTTAGGTTTAGTACTTCTCTAGCTCAGTGTGAATTTGGAATTGCATTGGATGGTGAGTTTTGGAACTTATTAGTAGCATTGTGTTGTTTTGGTAAAACTGGAGCTCAGGAATTTAGAATCTTGGGGACTTAATCACTATATTGCACCAAACCTGATCTCTTCTGGTCACTAGTAACTTTTTGGATCAGTAGTAATTGTTACATTTTTGTTATATATTTCTGGATTTTTTGGAAGAAGATTGAGTTTTTAGTTTGATTTTTCGATGTATTGTTGGTTGAAATGATCACCAGATCCTGAAAGGCTGGACCTTGAGGTTTTTACCAATAAGTGTCCAAGATAAGTGATAGTTTCAGATTTTCGTTACTCTGTTCAATGTTTTTGTTTTAGGTTCTTGAGCAAAGGGTACAAACACTAGAAAGAGAACTAGATGCTGCCATTACAGCTGCTGCTCATGCTCGGTCAGAGAAACGCCAAGCTGAGTCTTCTCAAAAAGCTGCTGAATCACGTGCCTTAGAGGTCACAAAAGAGCTTGAGAACACCACAAGTATGTTGTTTATAACCTCACTCACTTACACCTCTTTTTGATTTAATCCGCTTCTTGGGTGTCCATGCACGTTTATATGCATTTTCATATTCTCTGGTTTGATGAAAACGAGACATATGTTTGTTTTGTAACTCATGTTTTCAGAGGTTTTCAAGCTGCATATGGAAGAACTTCGAGGTATGCAAGAACAGATCTCCAAACGCGATAACGAGATTAAACTCTTGGAAGCTATAATCCAAACGCTTGGCGGCAAAGAGCGGCTGGGAAAAAGCCGTGTGAATGGATGATGATGATGATGAATTACTGATGCTTTTGTTTCACTTGTAAAGTTTTGTACTTGTGAGTTTGTGGAGACATTTTCTGTATCACTTAGAAGATAAATGTATTTTGGCTATATTGGTACACTCTTGCCTTAATTTTTTACATGGGCCTAATGTGAACCGATACGAAAATGTGTGGTTTCACACGTATGCATACAGTGCTGCGATGCCAGACAGATTCAGAAACGCGCATCTCCAGACGTGTGGTGCAAGAAACTGCGTTAAATATGACAGGAGAAGAAGCAATTTCGCATCTAACTAATTTCACAAAAAGAGAATAAAAGCAACAAAAGAGGATTATGACCAAATTAGAAAGTAGTGATGGTTCATGCTTTTTAGCGTGTGGGTGTCTCTCTAGATTATCTAATCTTATCTCATTTTGTGGAAACTCATATAGATTATCTAATTTCGTTTCTTTACTAAATGCAGTAAAGATAAATTACCAATGAAGGAAGTTTTGATAGTTTTGATTAATCATTAAATTTTAAAATTTAAAGGGCTCGATTAAGTAATGTAAGAAATATGTGGATTGCATCTGAAAACTATCACCGTGTAGATGACTAGATAGGGGTGAACCAAAGAAATACGTAAAGTAAAAAAATTAATGCAAAGGGCCATTGTTGTTTACTTCACGCTGCGAAAGTGGTAAAAAAGAATCTATGGCTAATAATTGTTTTCTTACAAATTTTCTTTGTATATTTTGGATAAAAGCAAGAACATAAACCCTTTCTGATTATGACAAAGAATCTGAATTTCATTTTACTGTTCCTAGTCAACTCTTGTCAATTTTCATGCATACCATAGCACAGTAAAACATCTCTATCATACCAATTTTGAAGAACTCAATCAAATTTCCGATTCAAAAAAAATATATTTTCGTAATTATGAAAATATAGATATATAAAAATTAGCAATTAACAGAAGTAAAATGAAATAAACATTTAAGTTATGGTAAAATTAAATATCACTAATTCGCCCCAAGATGTAGATTGGCTTGCAAACCAATTATATTTTCACAAAATTATACTACGAGTATATCCAAACCCTTTCATGGATAAATATGTAAAAGTATATTCCTACGAAATGGCCAAGTTTATTATTCCACTTTTAGGTAATTTCAAGCTTATCACTTCATATTTCTTTTTTGCTAAATCCTGCACATAATTCATTGTTCAGGACCCCCCTTTAACGTACAGATGCAGTATAACGTGCACGGTGCATCTATATATACGTGTATACGCAGACAAAACTCAAACACAACCTTATAAACAAAAAAAAAAAATGATGTCCGAGAAGTTCCCTGATGTATTCACTTGGATACAAAACATACCACAGATCACTCAATGGCGCACAACTTCTCTTTACTTTTGCATTTGCCCTTCCACTTCTGATTTTCCGAATTCGACCCTAAACCTCATAGCACAAAAGAACCCTAACCCTACACTTCTCACTTTATCCATCATCGTCCAATCCAATAATCATTCTCCTTTGTATCTTTGGACCACTGAACAAGAGCTCAACGTCAAACCAAACTCACCAAACCCTTTCGATGAACAAACAATCATCTCTCTTCTCTTCAATTTCGTCGAATCTGTCTTAACTTATACATCTAAAAGTTCTAACTATTCGACGATCAAAATCCCTAACCCTGGTTCATCGAAGATCGACCGTCTCAAAGACATATTCAACGCCGTGATTCTCACTCTCTCGTTCGTCGTTTGCGTCTACGAAGCTCCTTTGTATCTCCGTGAAAACTGCCTCAATACCCTCAAGAACCATTTGGTTACTTGTCATGTAAGGCAAGCGACGATATCTCTGATGAAGCTTCTAGGGTCTAATTTGGAAGAGCAGTGGATGAGAACGGTGAATCTAGCGTTTACAAATTGGATCATTGAGCAGCGTCGTTCTCAGTCCACCAAGAACACAACGAGCCCTTTGTTCTCTTACGCTGTTTCGGCTTATGGATTGTGGAAAGTGCAATTGTACTGTCCTGTTGAAGCCATGGAAGTAGAGAGATCGAGCAATCCAATGGCTGATTCGAGATTGTTGTTCTCTCTCAAGTTTAATCAGCTTGAAGGTGTGATGCAGTTCAATCACAAAGTCATAGTTAGAGACAAGTGGATCGATGTGATCGTGAAGATAGACAACATCAGGTACCCCATGTGTACAAAGACTCTTTGATAAAATGGTCTAAAATTGTTGACACTTCTATTTTTCTTACAAAGGTATTTTTGGCTATCAATTAATAATTCATAGCTAATGGATGCAGATACGATGTAATAAAACTTGTGAACGAGAAACTGATGTCGAGAAGAGGAGCAGGAGAGCACGAAAAGCATTTCCCATCAAGGATCTCTCTGCAACTAACTCCAACTCTCCAAACCGATTTCATAAGCGTTTCGGTCAGCAAATCATCAAACAACCCGGGACGAGAGTTTGAAGTCGAGAGATCTATTGAAGGCTCCTTCGACCCACCAAACTCCCTAGGCCTAAGGGTCGCTGGACGAGAAGCCTCGACCATGACAATGACCCCATGGAAATTCGAGCAATCTGTGCTCGGCTACACAGCTAATCTAAACTGGATCTTGTACGATAGCAGTGTTGGTGGACGAGAGGTTTTCTCAACAAAGCCATCACGGTTTTCGATAATGAGCCCGAGGTCTTGGTTCAAGGATCGGTATGCAAGGGCGTATCGGTCATTTACGAGAAGAGGAGGAGTTATATTTGCAGGGGATGAGTATGGAGAAACTGTTGTGTGGAAGATTGGGAAAGGAGCATTGGGGAGAAAAATGGAGTGGGAGATTAAAGGGTTTATTTGGTTGACTTATTGGCCAAACAAGTATAAGACTTTTTACCATGAGACTAGAAGATTAGAGTTTACACAGCTTCTTAATCTCACCATTGCTTAATCAAAAACAAGAACATGTTATATTACTTCTTTGTGATCTCAATTTTCTACCTTCGTATAGACAGAGACCAAAACAAACTCAACTGAAAGTTAGCTATTTGTGATCTCATCTCTGTTTTAGTTACTTTCGATAAGAATCTTAAACAGAAAAGAGTAGTTAGATTGAAAACTCAACGAACCAGGAACTCCTAAGCATGGAGCAATAAGTTAGAGACCGAGATATGCTACTATGTATGGAAGGGGGAGTTTCAGCAGAATGCTGTGACCAGCATCGATCATCATCTACGGTTTCATAAACAGCATCGAGCATCTACAGTTTCATAAACAGCATCAACAGCTACAATCTCAACATGGTTGTTCCATCTTCCCAGTCAATTCTTTTCTCGAACCAGACTAGAAAAATTCAAGACAAGCCATGGAATAGAGTTAGCATGCTGTGAATTCCAAACCGAAGAAGATTTAAACAAACCAGTCTAAAAGGCCTGTTCAGACACTTAATAATCCTTGCACATAGACACTAAACCCGAAAGATAACAAGAAACAAAGATACAGTCAGTAGTTTAAGGGCACCTACAGAAAGCAAGTAATACTACAGAGGGTAGACGTTCCAGTGCTTGACGATGAAACATCATCAATACAAGCAAACATGTTTTTCATACATCATGTCTTCTTCACAAGTGGCTGCTATCATTCCTGCAAAAAAAATGTAAACAAGCACAATTCAGACATCAAGTTATTTGTTATACACATCTAAGGCAATGTGCTTTTTGTAACCCACCGCAGCATAAGGAGATTGGCTTCGAGAAGCAGCAGCAGCTTTGCCCCGGGGAGAAGGGCTACCAGGAGATGGGGACCTCTCATTGCTACGCCGTTCAGGAGAAATCTCCTTAGAAGGAGAGGCCTTTTGCAAAGAAGGGCTTCTTGGGCTGAGGCTGCGACGAGGAGATGGAGACCTCTCATAGCTACGCTTATCAGGAGAAACTTCTCTAGGAGGAGAGGCTTTTTGTGGGGAGGAACTTCTAGGGCTGAGGCTGCGGCGAGCAGGAGATGCACTGCATGTCAAAAAGTTGAAATCAGGATAATTTTAACATAGTACTGTGGGTAACAACAACATGAAAAGAGGTTCACAATGGAAGAAACCTCAAGGAGCGACTGTGACTGCGGCTCTCATTATCATAACGGCCTCTGACTCTGCGTTTGTCATCTGGGCTGGCACTACGAGACCTACTGCGCCGACGATGATCTCTATCCTTCTCCTGATGCCTTTCACGCCTCTCATAGCTTCGGCTCCTGCTCCTCTTCCGGTAGTCTTTTTCCCTATAATCATCTCTGGACCTGGATGTTATGTAACTCGATTAGAGATTTATTCAACCAAGGGTTCTTGGTCTGAGATGAAATACTTTGATAAATCAAGTAACAAAAGCTAGTTGAGTAAATAGCATCACCATTAACTCTCTGTGGTTCACCTCCTCATCAAAAGAATTCAGATTAAAGAAGAAACTTTACCTCCTCCGAGGACTGCGGCTTCTTCTAGGACTACGGCGTCTAGACGGACTACGGCTCCTCCGAGGACTACGACTCCTCCTAGGACTACGGCTCCTTGACCTTCGTGACTTTGGTGGTGGTTCCACAACTCTTCCTCTGGAACTGACACAATAAATACAAACTAATCAACATACAACAACAGATGCAGCTTTTACTTCAGAGAGGTTCCAATTCCTCAAACTACGGATACGGTCTCTCAAGAGAAAACATTCATAGTGAACTCCCGTAAATAAAGAGTAACTAGCATATAAGATTATAGGTAAAAATCTTTCTAGTTTCTACAAGTATACCGAAATAAAAACAGCAAGTAAAACAAGAAACTTGACTCAATCATTGCCTAAGAGAGAAGAAGCTTACATCTTCTCAGCATTAGGGCCATATTTAGCAAACTGAACAGTTATTTCCCGGCCATCAACAACTCTTCCTGAAACAAAAAGTCATGTTAAATCCAGCCACCTAATAGCATAAAACTCATATAACAACAAACAAAGAATAACAAAGATTTGGATAAAGTTACCATCAAGCCTTTCCACTGCTTTGTGAGCTTCATCTTTATACTTGTACCGAACAAACGCAAAACCACGAGAATCACCAGTCCTAAACAAAATTAACACATCCGTATCAAAACTCGAACTGACTGATTCAATAATATCAGAAACGAAGAAACCCTAATTTCTCAAGTAAGAAGAAAGAAGAGAAGAAATCGGAACCTTCGATCTCTGGGGATAAAGACATCAACGACCTTGCCATACTTTGCGAATAGAGGATAGAGATCATCCGCAGTCGTACCTACACATAAAAAAATAACAAACCCTAACCTCTTTAGAAACCCAGTTCGTTCACAAGTGACAATCAACATATATTGTAACGAGGTTGAGAGAAAGAGGGATTGAGAGATTACGGAAGGTGATGTTAAGGACGAGGAGTGAGTATGTGTCACTGATATCCGGTGGACCTGACCTTCCGAAGTGCGACATGGTTTTCCCGCCGGCGGAGTGAGAAAGAGCGAGAGAGAGAAGAAGAAGAAGAGCGACAAGTGAAAAAAATTAGGTTAAAACAATGGAATCTACAATGCGGGGGGACTTTTAATTTTGCCCCTATAAGATATTGTTAATTACATTTATACCCTTAAGAAGCGTTACAAATCGAACCGGATGGTACCGACTTCTGATTCGTACCGGTTTAGCTGCGACTATTTCAAATCGCGTTCTGTGATTAAAAATCGATCGTGCTACTGCTACATACAGTATTGATAAGCGATTGTAATGGTTGAGACGCAATTTTATAATCTGAAACCCCCTTTTTTAAATGTTTAGTACATTCAACCAAATTCATAAGAAAACTATCTAAGTAGAAGACTCTTTGAAATTGGTTTAGTGATAACCAATCGGAGCTGCTGCTTCTCGCAATTCTTTTCCTTGGTTGCGAATGTCCTGCAAACAACTCACGATATTAACAAATTTACAACACACATCCACGTATATACGAGACTCGCTGATTCTCAAAGCCATGATTTTTGTAACCATAATTGTCACAGAGTTTGTGTTTCAAGACTTACTGAAGCAAAATGGTTGACATCACGATGATGAGCTTCATCAGCACGGATCACAGTAACAACATCTTTCAACGTAGCATCTTTAGGCAATCTCCAATAATCGATAGCAATGGCGGGCGCGGCAACATTCTCGATCTTCCCATCATCGATATCTTTAAGAAACTCGGTGTAAGAATGTATAGCTTCTTCTTCTAAATATCCAACAATCCGATGAGCTAATCGCGGCGAAACCACGTAACAAACGAGAAACGAGTTGAAGAAAACCCCTTGCACAAGTATCACTAGAAGACGCTCATACCATTTAGGTTTGACTAACTCCATCATCGTCATTAGATGCATCCTCTCGTTCTCTGCTTCTTCGAGTAATGCTTTGATCCAACCGCCACTATGTTCGAATTTTCGGATTGATTTTAGGTGGAGTAGCATTCCTCCAACCATTCCTGGTACTGCAGCTACTGTCTCTAGCATCATTGCTCTGCATCCATATCGTCTCTGCTGACCAAACAACATATATGTATAGTTAACATTAAGGGAGAAAAATGTAAGACATTTGAACGTCACGTGAAACCGTGAATCCATACAAACGTGTATGTGAGCTATGGTGAGAAAAATAAGTTCATACATAATTACAAACCAAATTAACCAAACCGAAATAACGAAATCAACCAATGAAAAGGATATGTAACGTTTTATTTTGGACTAGGGTCATGCCTGAAAAAATAAATCGGTGGGAATACGGAGGAGCTTGACAATCCGGTAGGCGATTTTGTCGGCGATATTCTTGGGAACGTAATGCTTTTTCAAATCTATCGACAAATCTGCTTGACTAGACTCCCATGGCTGTTCAAAATATACATAATTCATATTAAAATGCTTAATTTGTCTACGTAAATTTGGGATGTATATAAATTTATTTACCATAAAAGAGTTCCAAGGCCAGTCCGATCCATCTCTCCGAGTAATTTTCATCTTTGCTGTCTCTATTCCCCAATAGCTTGGAACCGCCACCGATCCACCGCCGTTTTGATCCTTCTTCACCGTCGAGTTTTCAACTTTCTTCTCCATCGTCGATGCAGAACTCATCCTCCTCCACTTCAAGCTGAGATTCCCTACTTGAAATTGAGAGTATACAAATCCTAGTTAGTTATTTGTTATCTTCTTTTTGGGGACTCATGTACAATTTTCTATAAAGTTGTATACATATGAGGATCATCTACAAATATGCACACCTTGCACATGTTTAGAACCGATCTTAAAATCGCCAAAACCGCCGCACCAATCATGAATTTGCATCCGTTTTGTTATCTCATCCGGTCTTTTAATGACAAAAACAGAGGAAACAGACCTCACGGACATGTTACAAGTTCCTCCGCCGCAAACAATCAGAGCTCGTAAAGCTGTTCTCCTAACGAGTTGACTCATCTGGCGGCACTCTCTCGTATACTTATAGATTTTCACTTCTCAGATCTCAGGTAAGAGGTTTATCCAACGCTGTTTTTTTTTCTTGAAAGATAGACTAAGATAGTGTGTAAAGTAGTTGAGGAACAAAAAAAATCGACGTGAGATCAGCTGTTTCGCGGCGAATGCTGCTGAATACACGTGGCTAATATTCAACTGTTGTTTGCTTGCTTTAGTATTAAGAAATATTATCTTTTGATGTGAATGATTTTGAGGAGTACATGAACGGATGCACATTCAGCTTGTCCGAATCTTGAAGTGAAACGTTCATAGCGCACGTGAATCTTGGTCTTGACAGAACAGCCCGGTCCAATATGTTTTGGATTGGTTTTAATTCGGCTTACCTTAAATAATTAACTTCATAAGATAAGTCACTAAAAGGGGAAAGTTGTAAACTTCCTTAATGTGTCATTTTTCCAACTGCAGCATTTATTAATTTCATTACTTATATTAACAATTTAATTAGATACATCTTATCATCATTTTTAGTATTCAATGTAAATAATAGTACAATTTTTAAAACATTTTCACTAATTTTCAACATTTTAGTTTAAGATTATAATTTGCAATAGAAAGGAAACACACACATTGAACAAAATTTTCAACACACACCCATGTGGCCACGTGTAAAATTCTTAGTGGATAAAAATGTGATCCTTTTTATAAAAAAAAAACGAACCTCCTCCACCACCATATCGGCGCTTTCCTTCCGATTTCCTCTTGTTCCCTCCCTCAAAAAGACAAAGAGAAAAAGGAAATCATCGAATCGCTTTCACACCTGGAAAAGCTCGGAAAAAAAAAAAAATTTTATACAGAGCTTTATATTAGCTCACTTCTTACATAACCCCAGATCGATTTAGGGTTCGTTTGTGATTGCGACAGCTAGAGATCTCTCTCTCTCTGGTGGTTTTTTTTGTTGTTGGGTTTATGTTCCATGGCGGATCGCGGATCTTTCGGATTTGCTCCTCGATTAGGTTCTCTCTCTACGCGTTTTTTTTTACTATCTTCCTTGCCGTGTTTTTTTACTTTAGTTGTTTGGATCTGATCACTATTAGTTAGATTGCTCTGTTGCATTTGATATTCTTTTTTAATTGATATTGGTTAGTGCAAGAGAGTGTTAATGAATGTTTTAGCTATGGGAAGTGTATGCTGATTTCGGTAGCTTTTTAATGTGTTTCTTACCATTTTGTGAACTTTTGTAGATATCAAGCAGTTGTTGTCAGAAGCACAACACAGGTGGCTGAGACCTGCTGAGATTTGTGAAATTCTTCGGAATCATCAAAAGTTTCATATTGCCTCCGAGCCTCCCAACCGACCACCCAGTATGTTTTTCTTCCTGATTTCCCCCATTTCTCCTAAATTAGTTAACAAGTTTTTGTGTGTTGTGCAACAAATTTATTGCGGTTTTGTATTCTCTAAATTGACAGAAAATTTCCCTGCTCTTGTAGGTGGTTCACTCTTTCTCTTTGATAGGAAGGTGCTCAGATATTTCCGAAAAGATGGGCACAACTGGAGGAAGAAGAAAGATGGGAAAACGGTTAAAGAGGCTCACGAAAAGCTGAAGGTTAATATTTTCCATTCATGTCTCCTCGCTAAATATTAGTGCAGATTCACCTTGAGAGTAGTAACATTGTTTAACTTTATATAGGTAGGAAGCATTGATGTGTTACATTGTTACTACGCCCATGGAGAAGATAATGAGAACTTCCAGAGGCGGTGCTACTGGATGCTTGAACAGTGAGTCTATTATATCTTTGTCCTTATTTCATATGTTTTTGTTCTGTTTAGCATCATAAACGTTTATCTTTCTGCATTTCTCTGCTTTGTTCACTGCATTTTTTTCTTTAAATCGAACCATGTAAAGTGTGCCTTGTAGTCTTCTAGTGTCATGGGAATGGCCTTTTAATTTTATTAGCAGAACATGAGCTCGAAAGAACAGAGAGAGGAATATTATTGTAATTTTTGAGACTAGGTTGTGAGATGAATCGATAATAATGTTCATACAAGGCTAAACCAAAGGAGGCCATTTCAAGTGATCTCTAAAATTCCTGTCTTCTGGGATGAAATGTGCTTGTTAGTACTTTTCTTCATTTGGTGTTACTTTTCAGTGTTTGTGCTGATGTCCAATGTTTGTATGTTATATGGATACAGGGATCTGATGCATATTGTTTTTGTTCACTACTTGGAGGTTAAGGTATAACTTTGATTTTGGTACTGTACTAATATGTTCTTAAAATACCATCACTCAACATTATATCATCCTTTGTAAGTGGATACTGTCTTTCCTACGGGTGGTTTTGATGTAGTCATCTTATGTTCTACGTCATGCTATTATACAGGGTAACCGGATGAGTACCGGTGGAACTAAAGAAAACCATTCAAATTCTTTGAGTGGCACCGGCTCTGTAAATGTTGATTCAACAGCAACCCGATCCAGCATATTGTCACCATTATGTGAAGATGCTGATTCTGGTATATAATTTCTCTCTTATATAATCTGCTTTTGTATCTTTTGTTTAAGAATGTAGTTTTTTTCACTGATGAGCCTCTGTGGTTGATTGTATTTCTGCTTCAACACAAACTAATATCATTTTGACGCAGGGGATAGTCGTCAAGCAAGTTCCAGTTTGCAACCAAATCCTGAACCTCAGACTGTTGTTCCTCAGATAATACATCATCAGAATGCTAGCACAATGAATTCTTATAATACGGCCTCTGTTTTGGGTACCACATTTGCTTTCTGCTTTACAAGCTACCTTGCCTTACCAAATTTCAGCATGTTTGCTGAGAATGTCTTCTTCTCTTCCTAGGAAATCCAGATGGTTGGACGTCAGCTCCTGGCATTGGAATTCTTTCGCAGGTTCATGGGATCAGAGTAAAAGAAAGTGACTCCCAAAGATCAGGTGATGTCCCAGCATGGGATGCTTCCTTTGAGAATTCATTGGCAAGATACCAGAATCTACCTTATAATGCTCCGTTGACTCAGACACAGCCTCTTCAAAATCAAGTAAATTGGCAGGTGATATATGCATGCTTATATCTAAGCTATTCATTTTAAATCTATATAGAATCTATGCTGTCTTTCTTATGGTATTTTTTTACTTAATTATTCAAGCATGCATTTTCTCATCATGAATGTTGGTTCTTTGAAAAGATCTGATTTTAAGATTCTCTTCTCTACTAGATGCCTGTTCAGGAAAGCGTGCCATTGCAAAAATGGCCCATGGATTCGCATTCTGGTATGACTGATACTACCGATCTTGCCTTATTTGGGCAAAGAGGGCATGAAAATATGGGGACATTTTCCAGTCTTCTTGGCAGTCAAAATCAGCAGCCTAGTAGTTTTCAAGCTCCTTTTACTAATAATGAAGCCGCATATATACCTAAAGTAGGCCCCGAGGATCTTATATATGAAGCAAGTGCAAACCAAACGCTACCTCTTAGAAAAGCATTGTTAAAAAAAGAGGATAGTTTGAAAAAGGTTGACAGCTTTTCTCGGTGGGTTAGTAAAGAACTTGGGGAGATGGAGGACTTGCAGATGCAGTCTTCGTCTGGAGGTATTGCATGGACTTCTGTTGAATATGAAACTGCAGCAGCTGGGTCTTCCTTAAGTCCTTCTCTGTCCGAGCATCAGCGCTTCACTATGATCGACTTTTGGCCCAAATGGACTCAGACAGACTCAGAAGTTGAGGTAATTTTTATGTTATTTTTGAGATATGGTTTTATGGTGTAGCATTCAGTTAAGATGGTTTTTGGCTAATCCAATTTGCCCATTTTTTCTTTCTTTTTGTAAATTTGGTTTTGTTTCACTCTTTTCTCTGCTAAAACATTCGAAGCTTTTTTTCATAGAACACCTTTTCTACCCGATAATCCAATCTTTATGCAAGTGGTAAGCCCATATATGCTTAGGAGTAGCACTTTCATTTTGCTGTTCTGTTGTATGTATTGTTAATGAACCGGTATTACCCTTTCAGGTTTTATTTTTCGGTTTTTTTTTTGCTTTGAAGGTTTTTGCAAGGAGAGATAACTCCTTTCTCATCTACCGTTTCAATTTTTCGATCAGGTAATGGTTATTGGGACATTTCTGTTGAGTCCTCAGGAAGTAAATAGCTACAGCTGGTCATGCATGTTTGGAGAAGTGGAGGTTCCAGCTGAGATATTAGTAGATGGTGTTCTTTGTTGTCACGCTCCGCCACATGAAGTCGGTCGAGTCCCATTCTATATTACATGTTCTGACAGATTCTCTTGCAGTGAAGTACGAGAATTCGATTTCCTTCCTGGATCTACCAGAAAGTTAAATGCTACTGATATTTATGGTGCCAATACAATTGAAGCATCGCTTCATTTGCGGTTTGAAAGTTTGCTGGCTCTCAGATCTTCTGTTGAGGAACACCATATATTTGAAAATGTTGGGGAGAAACGAAGAAAAATCAGCAAAATCATGTTGCTAAAGGATGAGAAAGAGTCGCTTCTTCCCGGAACAGTTGAGAAAGATTTAACAGAGCTGGAAGCAAAAGAGCGACTGATTAGGGAAGAGTTTGAAGATAAGTTATATCTTTGGCTCATCCATAAGGTGACTGAAGAGGGCAAGGGTCCGAATATATTAGATGAAGATGGACAGGGTGTTCTACATCTTGCCGCAGCGCTTGGGTACGATTGGGGGATAAAGCCAATATTAGCAGCAGGAGTGAGCATCAACTTCCGCGATGCAAATGGGTGGTCTGCTCTTCATTGGGCTGCATTCAGTGGCAGGCAAGGACCTCAGCATTATCTTCCTTCACTTGCTTTCTTTTTCATTAAAAAACTTCTCATCATTCATCATAGGTCTAAAAGTTCTCAGTCTTCTAATGATATATGATTGAGCTGTAGCTCTTAAAATTCTTTTTGACCGTTTTGTTTTTTACTCTGACAGTTGTTGGTTCGTATATCCATAATGATACTAACTCTGTCTGTATTGTTAAACTTCAGAGAGGATACTGTCGCTGTACTTGTCTCTCTGGGTGCTGATGCTGGAGCTTTGGCGGACCCATCTCCAGAACATCCTTTGGGTAAAACAGCTGCGGACTTGGCTTATGGAAATGGACACAGGGGAATATCGGGTTTCCTTGCAGAGTCATCCCTCACTAGCTACCTTGAAAAGCTAACAGTGGACGCTAAAGAAAACAGCTCCGCTGACTCCTCTGGAGCAAAAGCTGTTCTAACAGTAGCTGAGCGAACAGCTACGCCTATGAGTTATGGTGATGTACCAGAAACACTTTCGATGAAGGATTCACTTACTGCTGTCCTTAATGCTACACAAGCAGCTGATCGTCTTCATCAAGTGTTCAGGATGCAGTCGTTCCAGCGGAAACAGCTCTCTGAACTTGGTGGTGACAACGAATTTGATATATCCGACGAGTTAGCTGTTTCTTTTGCAGCTGCGAAGACGAAGAAGCCAGGGCACAGTAATGGTGCTGTTCATGCTGCTGCAGTTCAAATCCAGAAAAAATATCGTGGTTGGAAGAAGAGAAAGGAGTTCCTTCTGATCCGACAAAGAATCGTCAAGATTCAGGTTTGACTAACTTAACACTTTTTAAAATTCAAGTTGAAGATGTTGAGTTTAAGTTATTATTTTTTGTCTTTGCTTGTGTCACATTGTTGGATTTTTTATTGATAACCTATCAGGCTCATGTGAGAGGACATCAAGTCCGGAAACAATACCGAGCCATTATTTGGTCCGTAGGATTACTTGAGAAAATCATATTGCGATGGAGGCGTAAAGGTAGTGGCTTACGCGGTTTCAAACGTGATACAATCACCAAGCCACCGGAACCTGTATGTCCTGCCCCACAAGAAGATGACTATGATTTTCTCAAGGAAGGAAGGAAACAAACAGAGGAAAGGCTTCAAAAGGCTCTAACCCGAGTGAAGTCTATGGCTCAATATCCAGAGGCAAGGGCTCAATACCGTAGACTATTGACTGTCGTAGAAGGCTTCCGTGAGAACGAGGTAAACAATTGCGTATCTGAATATAGACTAATTAATACACCTAAATAAATAGTTGAAACTTGAGACTCTCCTTTTGTGAATTTTTTCATGAGCAGGCTTCTTCTTCTAGCTCAGCATTGAAAAACAACAATAGCAACACAGAGGAAGCTGCAAATTACACCGAGGAAGACGATTTAATCGACATTGATTCTCTTCTGGATGACGACAGTTTCATGTCTCTTGCATTTGAATAAAAGATCACTGCATCGTACATAAAAAAAAACATCCATCTGGTATACAACAATGCTTTCTAACTTTTAATGTTTAGGTTTCCATGTAAATACATACAGCTGGAATAGAAATCTCTCCACATAGCTTGTGTTGAGAGTGACGGATTTGATTGATTTAGTTTGGGGGGTTTGGTCCGGGGATAGAGAGACTTGTTCTTTTTTTTTTTTTTCAGTTGTATGTAATGTTACCTATAGATTCCTGTCGCCTAGGAAAAAATGCCTTTTGTACACAAACCAGTTAGGTTATTACATTGTTTACAAATGGTGGTCCCTAGAGGGGTTTTTTTTTTTTTTTTTTTTCCTTCTTAAACTTAATCCTTATATAGTATTTTCTTTTCTAAAGAGTGTTAACAAGAAAACGTTATTGTAGTTTTGAGTTAGTTTACTTGATATGTAAGAATAGAGAGATGATTAAGCAAAACATGTTTGATTCTCTGGCGTATCTGTTTCTTCCGGTTCTAAGGCATTGCAGAATCAATTTTGAACTATAAACCGAAGTAAAAAAAATAGAAAAACGCGTATATAATAATAATAATAATAAAAAAGGAAAGAGCTGTCTGATCATATATTTATAACCGACCAAACGAAAGAGAAGAAGAAAAATCAAATCAGTTACAAAGAAGAAAGAAGAAAGAAAAGAGAGAGAGAAGAATGGAGAAGAAGGTATCATCAGCAGCTGCTGTAGTTCCTCAGCTCCTCCGCAACATAATCATCGCCGTCGTTGTTTTCGCCGATGAATCTCTCATTCATGTCTCCGGGAAATCAAAGCTTCTCGAGAAACTCCGTATGTTTCTCGTTGCATGTTTCCTCTTCTTCTTGCGCTCTTTTCCTTCCGTCGTCGTCTCTTTCGCAAACCCTAATCCGACGAGGAGGATGACGACGAAGAATAAGAAGAAGAAGCTTGAGATGATAAGCGATTGCGAAGAATCAGGAATCGGTCGAGCGATTTGGCAGTTGCTGTCAGCTATGAATGAAATCCCGGTTAGTTCTAGAAAGTACCAAGTGGTTCGATCCTTGGCGGAGAGACTAATCGAAGAGAATCACGGATTCGCCTTGTTTGATTTGAACCGTAGGGTTTTAAACGCGTCGTTCAGTAGAACGCTTAGCCGGTTAGAGGCGGCGGTTACGGTTGAGTGTAATAACCGGAGAGATATAAGTGAACCGGTTGGTTATGGATTAAACCGGATGGTGAGAGCTGCGGTTAGAGCCGTGGGAGATGGACTCACTGGTTGGGGTGGTGAAGAAGAGACGGCGGATCAGTCGGCTGAGAAACTTGCGGCGGAGCTTCTTTGGTTGGTGGAGAAGATGGCGGTTTATGGATTCGCCGGTGAAGCCGTTGAGAAATGGGCTTCGGCTTCTAACTTGGCTTCGCTCGCTCTTTCTTCTGAGCCACGGCTTCAATCTTCTTTGGTCCAAATTTCTGGTAATTTTCCTTCTGTTAACTTATTAATATTACTGTTTCGTGAATATGGTAAATAGAATAATCTCTTTCCAGTTTTAGAAAAATTGGATGATGCTATTTACTTATTCAGGATATTATTTTTTGATTTTTTTCCCTTTTTTTTTTTTTTTTTATGTGTAGCTTTATTGTTCAAAGAAGCAAAGAAGGACACTGAGATGGAAAGAGATGAAGAGAAATCGACGAGAGATGATGAGACAAATAAGAAGATGCTTGTTTCGTGGATTCCATTGTTGTGTCGAGCCAGCAACGGAGCAGATAAACCGGTGTTGAGAAGCTCGGAACGAGAAGAGCTCGAGAAAGTGTTGGAGAAGATGATATCAGAACTGAAAGAAGAGGAGCAAGAACGAGTTCTCTCACTCTGGCTTCACCATTACACACACTGCTCTTCCTCTGACTGGCCTGACCTCAACGGCTCTTATGTTCGTTGGTGCCATTCTTCTCGCCAGCTTTTGCTCTCTTATTACGTTCCTAGTGAATCACTATATACACTAGAGGCCTAGTTAATTTTACATTATACTGTATGGTGTTTAATTTCTCCAGCATCACTTTTTTGTTGTGTACGTAGGTAAGACCAAAAACAAAACAAAATGTGCTTTGTGAACTTTTAAAACATCCGACTGTGTTGGCAGCAGAGTATTTCTTATACCAACCACAAAAATGAGATTAAATGCCAAATATTCATTTTCCTTTATATTGTGCAACAACAAAAAAATGAACATTTGGCATTAATCTTCTCTTTTGGCATTTAATCGGACCCTTTTGTTCCGGCTTATGATCCCTCGTAATCTCAAATATTTCCCAAAAACCTCCTATTCTTGGAATGCAATTCCCATGGCTTTTGTTTTTGACGGCATTATATATTGTATGTTTCCTTAATTTTAAAGCAATTACACATGACTTTGTTTATTTTATTTTTTATTTTTGTAAATGATGGTTTGAATAAACATTTTGTTTTGGTAAAATGATAGTTGTGAAATATATATTATATAGTTGACAAAAAAAAAATATATATATATTATAATTGTGAAATTGCATAAACATTTGGATACATACAAATATACAATATAGAGAAACAAACCATATATTACACTAGTTAAACAGTAAAAATATATTGTATGTTTCCTTAATTTTAAAGCAATTACACATGACTTTTTTATTTTATTTTTTATTTTTGTAAATGATGGTTTGAATAAATATTTTGTTTTGGTAAAATGATAGTTGTGAAATATATATTATATAGTTGACAATATATATATATATATTATATAATTTTGAAATTGCATAAACATTTAGGATACATACAAATATACAATATAGAGAAACAAACCATATATTACACTAGTTATACAGTAAAAATACTTAGAACTGAACTGTAGTAATATAATATTCCATGTCATATTAGCAAACCATATGATACTCCACGCAACGCCTCACCATCCCGTATTAGTAAGTAGTATGCACCAACGGCATCATTGCTACAATAAACGGGAGCTAATCTATATATATAAGTCAATTCTGATGAAGAAAGTGGATACGACAAAGAGTATTAAGAGAACCACATACTATTATAACAGGCCCGGCCCTGCACTAATTCCTATGACACATTCATATTGGGCCTCAAATTTTCGAGGCCCATTCTGCTGATTTTTTTTAAAAATTAATAGATCCATAATTAATAAAAGGCTCTATAAATATTTTAAAAGACCCCCAAAATTAGCAAACAAAAACTTAAAGTTAGCAAAAGACCTTATAATTGATATAAGAGGCCTCTTAATAAAAGAGGCCTTGTTATAATAAAATAATCAAAAATCTTTTATTTAGCAAAAAAAAAAAGCTCCATAAATTAACCAAAAAATCTCATAGCTAAAAAAAGTACTCTAAATTTTAGAAAATTGATACAAAAACTATTATGAACAAAGCCAAATGTAATTGCTAAGTTATGAACAAATCAAAAATTGCTAATTTATGAACAAAACCAAATGTAAGAAAAAGTAGAGTAACCACTATTTTTATTGGAGACAAGTTGATAATCATTTTCATATTTTTGTTTGTGATTAAAAATGTTTATACACGATGAATGTTATATAGAGACATAAAGTGGAAGGTGAATATAATTTAGCTTTGATCTGGTCATTCAATTGCAATATTACATATATACATTTAATATTATATATTGTAAAAATAAAAATATTAAATTGTTATTTGACTTTAAAAAAGAAAATCCTTTAAATACATTAGTTAATATCAAAACAATTTATTTTTTACAATCTTATAAATCATCGTATTTATGATTACCAAAATAATCTCTAGACTGTACTTTTTGTTTCCCTTTACAATCAAAGGCTTTTAATACACTAAATCGATCTCTAGGGTCTAGACTATGGCAACAACCCACGAACTCTTTCATTAGACTACTTACAATGGGTATGTTGAAAAAATTGTTCAACAGTTGAAAGTGGTGCAATAGTTGTTGTAAGAAATGTTGTTAAGTATGTGGCAAATTTGGAATTGTAATTTATCAACACCGTGAATTTTTGTTTGGTGGGGTATTCTTTGTCATCTGTTGTGTTTTTATTGGTCATCAAAATTCTTGATTCTTTTTTTTTTCATCCCAATTATTTAAACTCAATTATTTAAAAGTTAATTACTTTTATATATAAATAATTTATATCAAAATTTTTCATTTTTCATTTTTTATAAATAGACAATTGTTTCATTAGATTTGGATATAAAAAAATCATATTTTAAATATATTAATTATTTTATATATTAAATAAAAACGAAAACAAAATTTATTTGATTCTTAATTATTTTAGTGCAAAATTTCATTTAATAATATGTAATAATTCAATACAAAATTATAAAAGAAAATATTCTAAATATTTTCTTAAAACCATTGTAGAATATAAAAGTAAAATGAGTGTTGAATTATGATGTTGAAAAGGGAGAAAATATGTGGAGTGTTGAAAGGTGAAAAGTAGGGTGTTGTAATTCTAAACCAATGTAAATAGTCTTAGGGCATATGCATCGGTAGTCCGATGCACCGTCCTTCGTAATTAAATGATTTAATTTAAATGTAAATTTGGTATTTTTCGAAGATACGTTTCTTATTTACGGACGTTGTTTACTCCGTCCGTCCGTACACGTGGCAGGCGATGAGAGATTTTTTTTTTTTTTTTGGTAGGGGAAACGAAGAAATCAAATGTTCGACTTCATTTTCTTCCTGTGACTTTCTCTCTTCTCTCTCTATCTCTCTCGACGGCGACTCATTTTGCCGGTGAAAGGAACTGGAGATTTAGTCCGACCAATCCATCCGCGGTATCATCTAGAAGATTATCCCCCTGTTTCCAAGTGAAAGGAGGTAATTTTCTTCAGCCATTAGCGAATTTAGGGTTTCAACTTTTGGGATTCGAAATTCTTTCTCGATTTAGGGTCTGTGATTTGTTATTAGAGTTCGAATTAGGGTTCTGGGTTTCGATTTTTTATTCTGATATCGATTTAGTGTTGTTTTTGATTAGTTTAGGGTTTTGGATTTAATTTTGAAGAATTTTCAATTGTTCATCTGATTCGGTAGGTCTGGTCTTCTATTGTTTTGTATATGGTTCGTCCGTAAACTAACTATAGCTTGCATATTGTTTTGGTGGTCATGAGTTTCTTCAGGGTCACTTGAAGACAGCAACACAACACGGGAAGTCACGGAGCAGTTGAGAATCATTGAGTCAAAGGTAAACACTTTGCTTGTTTTGGTTGTGTAATAGTTTTCCTATGGTTTATTTCTGTTAATGCTCGCTTAAAACATTTATATGAATTGTTATACAATATAAGTTTGATCATGTTTTGCTTTGGTTGCTTCGGTTGTGTCTTGATTTTAAATTGCTTTGGTTGCTTTGGTTGTGTCTTGATCATAAATTGCTTTGGTTGCTTTGGTTTTGTCTCTAAGATTAAAGCTACTTTGTTTTGATTTTGTTGTTTCGTTAAAGTTAAACTGACTATAGCTTGCATATTGTTTTGGTGGTCATGAGTTTCCTCAGGGTCACTTGAAGACAGCAACACAACACGGGAAGTGACGGAGCAGTTGAGAATCATTGAGTCACAGGTAAACACTTTGCTTGTTTTGGTTGTGTAATAGTTTTCCTATTCTTTATTTCTGTTAATGCTCGCTTAAAAAATTTATATGAATTGTTATACAATATAAGTTTGATCATGTTTTGCTTTGCTTGCTTCGGTTGTGTCTTGATTTTAAATTGCTTTGGTTGCTTTGGTTGTGTCTTGATCATAAATTGCTTTGGTTGCTTTGGTTTTGTCTCTAAGATTAAAGCTACTTTGGTTGGTGATAAAACTTATATAGTTGTGATCAAACAGTATAATTGCGTGTAATAGTGATATATTTAAAACCGTAATTTAGTTGTGATCAAACTTATATAGTTGTGATCACAACAGTATAATTTAGTTGTGATAAAACTTATATAGGAAAACCGTAAATATTTTGTACTGTGCTTTGTAGTTGTGTAGTTCTATAGTTGTCTATAGCTGTGTAATGTCTTAAATTGTGATTAGACTTTAGGTAGTTGAGAGATAGTTGGTAACTTATTACTCTTACTCTTATCTTTTCACCTTTTAAACACCAAACCCCCCTTCAATGTTTATCCATCATCTTCTATCTCTCTCCTTGTTAAACCAACAAGATTTCCGAACCCTCATCATCCAAAACTCTTCTTCTTATGAGTTCTTACACTCCATTTAGTCAGTCCTCTAGTTATTTAGAGCTTCTAAACAGTCAAGGAGAGTCGCATAACCAACAAAACTCTCCTTATGAGAGTTTTTCATCGCCAGGCGACAATGTAGCTCCTGAAGTACCTCCTTGGAGCTCTCAAGAGTCGCAGGATGTACCTCTTTCTCAAGAGACCCCTGTTAGGAAGGAAAGAAAGAAATGGAATCCGGCGGATGATGAAATTCTCATCAGTGCGTGGCTGAACACGTCCAAGGACCCGATCATTGCCAATCAACAGAAGGGAGGAAGCTTTTGGCAGAGGGTAAACAAATATTATGCGGACACTCCCCATGCTGTGGCTAATGGTGAACAGGGGATGAACATTAACTGTAAGCAAAGGTGGTTTAGGATCAATGAGTGCGTCAACAAGTTTTGCGGGGCTTATGCAGCATCAGAGAGGCTCAACAGCAGTGGACACTCAGAGAATGATGTACTAAAGATGGCTCACGACATCTACTTCGCTGAACAAAATATGAATTTTACAATGGAGCATTGCTGGTTAATGTTAAGGTTTGAGCAGAAGTGGATCAACCTGAACGCTATAAACAATGCTCCCACCTCGGTCAGAACAAAGAGGAAACCGGCTGCAGCTTCACAATCCGAGGAAGCTTCACAATCCGAGGCAGCTTCACAATCCGAGCCACCTTCACAATCCGAGCCAGCTTCACAATCCGAGTCAACACACAGTGAGCAAGTGTTTGAGGAAAGGCCTCAAGGTGTGAAGGCTGCAAAGGCCAAGAGGAACAATGCTAAGGGGAAGGCTCTCGCTGAGTACAAGAGTATGTTCGAAGTAAAGAGGGTGGACATGGCTGAAAAAGAGAAGCTACAGAAGCTTGGCATATTAGACACACTTCTTGCCAAACTAGAGCCACTTAGTGAAGCTGATCAACTTATCAAGGATAAGATAGTGGCTCAGTATTTCTAAGCTGATCAACTTGTTGTTGCAACTTTGTTTGATTTTATTAGTATCTAAGTTCGTATTTCAAAGCTCAGCATTTGTTTTATGATTGTATGTTTTAGTTTCCAAGACTCGGCTTAAGATTGTATGTGTTTTATGTTTGTTTTGTTTAGTATCTAACTTTGTATGATTTTCGTTTTATGAATTGTATGTTTTAGTTTCACCAACTCGGCTTAAGATTGAATGTGTTTTATGTTTGTTTTGTTTAGTATCAAATCAGATGGGCCACGACTACAGCTACTCTCAGCCTGATTCCTCAGATCAATATGATCAATACTCAAACGACACTGAGCAAAGGGAAATAGAAGCTTTGATTCGGATGGATGAGGCTGAGAGTAGTTTCATGAATTCGCAGGCGAGAGTTTACCCTCCTCAACCTGAGGTTGAGTTCGGATTCCCGAAGGTTTGCTACTGTGGTGGTCAGCCCCTCTTATCTACAAGTAACAATAGACGGTATGAATTGAAATTGCTAATTATTTTGTATGATTTTGGTTTGTTTTAACTGTTTATGATTCGAAATTGCTAATTATATATGTTATTGTAGGTTCTTCACATGTGGGAATATTGATGATGGAGAGATGCATATTCACAAGTGGTGGGATGAAGCTGTCATGGAGGAGATGAGAGAGATGGGCAATCAATGTGAAGTTTTGTCTCAGAAGGTAGATAACTTAGCATTATCGACTGACTACGGATCACACATGAGTGATGAAACAGAGCAGAAACTGTCACGGATCGAGAAGGAAGTTTTTGAGATAGGGAAGATCCGAAATAGGTTAATAATTGGTTTTGAATTGATAGCTTTGGTAGCAATAGTAGGTATGGCATTGGTAGCTTATGTTTTGGCTAGGTCTCACGGATCAACATGAGTTATTGGTGTATTGTAACTTTGTTGTCATTTTGCTATCACGTTTTGTATGTAATTATTTGGCATTTTTTGTATTTGGTATCACGGGTCTTGTAAAAGTTCACAATTTGGTATCACGGGTCTTGTATTTGGTATCACGGGTCTTGTATTTGAAGTATCACGGATCTTTCTTCCTTGCGTATATATTTGCTTCTTTCTAACCAAATCAAAACTTCTCATACCAACCAACCAAAGAAGATCACCACTTCTCATTTCTTTCTTTCTTTCTTTCTAACACAATACCAACCAAACCAAAGAAGATCACAACTTCAATTATTTCTTTTCAACTCAAATTTCTTACTCAATAACAAAACAACATCTTTACACTTCTCTTTTTTCCTACACTTCTCTTTTTTTATATGGCTGGTTCATCATACCATTATCACTACCAAAGAGATGGTATGGATGATGATTTTGATGCCTATTTTGATAATTATGCCGAAAATTCTGGTCTCAATGAAGAACCGATAGAGCCAAGGCAACGGATTTTTATCCCAAGAAACCGAGAAGAAGGCCACAATAATCTTTGGAATGATTATTTCAGTGATACTCCAACATATCCTGACTATTTATTTCGGCGACGGTTTCGCATGCACAGGCCATTGTTCATGCGTATTGTGCAACGTCTCTCTACAGAAGTCGAGTATTTCCGTGAATCCTATGATGCAACCGGTCGGGCTAGTCTGTCAACTATACAGAAATGTACTGCAGCAATTCGCCAATTGGCATATGGTACTGCCTCCGACACAGTTGATGAGTATGTACGAATTGGTGGTTCAACAGCTCGGAAATGTTTGCACGAGTTTACGGCCGCAATAATCCAGTTGTTTGGCGATGAATACTTAAGACGTCCCAGACCCGACGACCTTGAAAGACTACTCTATGAAAATGAAAAACGTGGATTTCCCGGGATGGTTGGGAGCATTGACTGTATGCACTGGGAGTGGAAGAATTGTCCAACAGCTTGGAAAGGGATGTATTCACGATCAACCGGAAAACCAACAATCGTGTTGGAGGCAGTAGCTTCGTACGACCTCTGGATATGGCATGCTTTTTTTGGAGCTCCAGGTACTATGAACGATCTTAATATTCTAGATCGATCAAATGTATTTGATGACATTCTTAACGGTAAAGCTCCGGAGGTCAACTACTTTGTCAACGGAAGAGAGTACAATTTGGCGTACTATCTCACCGATGGTATTTATCCCAAATGGGCAACTTTTATACAATCTATCCGGCTCCCACAAGGTATCAAAAATTCTCTCTTCTCTAAAAAACAAGAATCTGTGCGGAAAGATGTTGAGCGTGCCTTTGGAGTCTTGCAAGCTAGATTCGCCGTTATTAAAAATCCATCTCGTTTATGGGATAAGTACAAAATAGCAAATGTTATGAGAGCATGCATAATACTCCATAATATGATTATCGAGGATGAAAGAGGAACATACAGTTACCGAAACATTGTTTCTGAATTTCAACACGGAGAAGATGTCGATCAAACATATACCGTCGGTACCGCCACTTTGGGTTCCAATATGAGCACTACGATTACTCGTCTTACAGAAATTCGGGATAAAAAAGTCCATGAACGGTTAAAAAAAGATTTGATTGAGCATATTTGGACTAACTTTGGACATCTTCCAGATAATGAAGATTAGTTAAAAAAATTCTATGAATTTAATAAATTGTATGTTTTTATCTTTGATGTTTGTATGGTTTATGTTTTTTTATCTTTCATGTTTTAATTGTAGTTTTTGTTTTTTTCAAGTTTTTGTAAGTTTGTAATTTTCTTATGTTTTTAATGTCAATGTTATATGTTTTATTTAAATTAAAACTTTAATATGTTTTTATATATTTATTTAAATAATTAATTTTTTTAGTTAAAAATACTATGAAGGACCACACCCTGAAAGACACCAATACTAAACACAACTTAAGAAACTCTCAAAATATAAATAAAATAATTGAAGGACAAAAATTGAGGGACAATGGATGCACATGCCCTTAGATGTGGTGTTTAACATCACACTTGTTAGTTGTGTAGGTAAGACAAAATAATGTCCTTTTCAAAATATCCGATTGTGTTGGCCTATTATAACAAATGTTCAAGAGTATTTCATATGACTTGTTTTTTCTTTTCATAAATGATGGTTTGAATATATAGACCCTCTCTTGTTCTAAATAAATATATATATTTTTTAAATTCATGTGAAATTGCATAAAAATTTAGGAAACATACGGTATATATTATATTATTTTAGCGAAACAAATACATTATACTAGTTACAGTAAGTTTTCTCGTAACATTTATTAATTTTATTTTATTAGCTGACACTTAATAGTACTACAGTATTTAATATTCCATGTTATATTAGCGCACCATACATACACACACACCAGCTCGCCTCATCATCATGAAATATTGCACCGCTTAAGGACCAAGACGGACAGTATTCCTACACTTAACAATTGGACCGTCGGGAGCTAATCTATATGAGTCAATCCTGATTAAACAGTGGATAAGATGAAGAGTATTATTAACACACTACAATTCCTCTCCACATGTATTATTCATCTTGTCCGAAACAACACACCAGAGATTAATCACGAAAACTTTTTCTACATTTTCTTTTGATAATTTTTTTTTGTCTTTTTTTGTTATTTCATTTTCCTAGTGTGTTATATAAAAAATGAGAATATTTTTCTTTCTTTTTCTGGCAGCAAAGAAAAAGGAATTTACTATCAATAGTCTTAAGTTTTTTGTTTGTTATGTTTGTGCTATTTTTTAAGGTTACGAAATTAGAAAGGAGATTTACGCTTTAAACATAGTCTTGATTTTCATCAAATCATCTTTATGTGATCCTTTTATATAGAAAAAAACGAAGACTGCTCTTCATCGTGACAAAATTAAGCACTTGTCGTTGTCGTTGTCGTTGATTGTTTATTTATCCAATAGAAAGAAAAAAACAATTAATGAAGTGGTTTTGGCTCTAGAGTGGGGAAGTCTAACTCCACCTATCCTGACAAAATTGTCAAGGCACCCAAATCAAGTAGGTCAGAACATGTGTTCTTCTCTCCAACAATTGATTGATTCCACCAAAATTGAAATACACCCATGTGCTGTATCTTTTTTAATATTGAGATATATATATATATATATATATATATATATATATATGTGTCGACTGATGCTTATTTTGTACCCAAATCAAACTAAATGAATCAGAGAAACCAAGTGAAAAAACTAGTAGTTGCAGGTCAAAGAGGTTGGGGAAGGTAATGATCAAACTTTTGTATTAGGTATGAAACTAGGCTGATCTAGAGGTAAGCTTATCTACTTAAGTGTTTTTGTTGAGTGTGCAAGAGAATAAGCATGGTGTGTTTCAGAGAGTTGTTAGCTTGCTTTTGATTATAAGTATGTATGAAAACAAGTAAGATGTATGCAATTTCAATGATAGAAGTTTAAAAGAAATAAGTTCTCTTACTCTCTGTTTTTTAATCTCGGGAATCAAAACAAACAACAAATTACTAAAATCAACAATATGGGATATCGCACTAGCAAAAAAAAAAAAAAAATCCAAAAGAGAATTTCAATTAATTATTTCACTTGAGCATTCAAGACAAAAGGTTGGTAGCGTCTGACAAGACATTGAAGATAGTTTGTGGAGAAAATTGAAACATTCTGTAAATAGAAAATAATCTATCGAGCTGCCGCCGGGTTTTATTTCAGTATCTGTGGAACTAACTGTCCATGTCAGTGTCACGACTCGGTCCTGCTCTTGTTGAGAGTTCAGATGCCAAACACTGCTTCAATTCATCAACAACCTGAGACATGGTCGGTCTTTCCGAGGAAGATGGATTTAGGCAAGCCATCGCTAACTCAACATATTGCCTTGCAGAGCCAGAATTATAATTTCTGAGTCTTGGATCCATGATTGTGCTTATGTCTCCTCCATTGGTAAGCTTTAGTCCTACCCACCCTCCAATATGATGATCCTGTTCACGGCTTTGGTCAACCACGGGTTGGTTCGTGAGTAGCTCCAACAGTACAACTCCGTAGCTATACACATCGCTGTTTGTAGTTAACCGTCCCGTTCTGTAGTATCTGTAAAAACACAAATAACAAATATCTTATTTTTTTTTTTTTGTAAAATACAAGAAACAAATATATTTTGTAAATTGAAATATTATACATACTCCGGGTCGAGGTAGCCTGGAGTTCCAGCGACAATGGTTGACACATGGCTTTCTCTGATTGGGAGTGACTTTGACAGCCCGAAATCAGCCACCTTGGCTTCATAATGCTCATTCAACAAAATATTGGTTGTTTTGATGTCTCTGTGAACTATTGCCTGAGCACAACCGCTATGTAAGTAATCTAGTCCTGTGCCACAAAATATATATTAGCATTCACAAAGGTTTAAGCAAATAAATAAACAAACAAAAGTTTATAGGGTAAATCTCCAAATAACTACCTTGAGCAGACTCGGTGGCTATCTTCAGTCTATTTTCCCAGTTCATAATAAAGCTATCACCCCTTCTTCCTGTGTTTTTTTATTTTTATTGTGTCAAACCACCAGACAGATAACATAGAGGACCAAAAAAACAAAAATCAGTCGTACGTGTTTTTTGTCTAATTAATATTACCTGACATATGTTCTTTTAAATCCCCATTTGCCATGTACTCATATATGAGTGCCAGATTCTCTCCCTCATTGCAATAACCAAAAAATCCTACCAAGTTCTTGTGATGAACCTTGAGCAGTAGCTGTACCTAAACACCAAACCAGATTTTTTGTTTTATGTATAAATCATGGACGTTTTCATTAAAGAGGTTAGGTTTGAGAGAGGAAAAACGTAACCTCGGCTCTGAACTCACTATCTCCTTGTGATGATGATTGAGAGAGGACCTTCACGGCTACTTGTTCTGCACCGTTGACAAATCCAAGATAAACGCTTCCAAACCCTCCTTTCCCGATGACTGTTTGGAAGTTATTAGTCATGCTAGTGACTTGTGAGTACGTAAACCTCGCAATTCTGGTCGTTACAGTCAGTTCAGATGATCCAGTGGGTAGACCATCCGATTCTTGCACATTTGATGGTGGCCCTGAGACTACGTTATACGTACAAGTCAAAAAGATATCCAGTCATCGATATTGCATCTTGTAATTAATATGTTGTTCTTCTTTAATTTAAGAATACCTTGGACACTTGGTGACCTTTTCTGTCGGCAGAGGAAGTAGAGAACAACCAGTGCTGATACAATAATGGCAAGGGAAGTAACCACCACTGCTATAGAGACTGGTACTACGATATCTTTTAAGTGATCTTTACCCTTGTCTTCTACGCATGGTCCGGTTTCCTTAATGAGAAGTGGGTTTCCTTCAACACTGCAGAATACGTAATATGTTAAATCTATCTATATATATATATATATAAACCGGAAAATGTAAAATAGAAAAGTATATATGTACACCATACTTTAATTTCATTCCTTTCTTCTGGATAATTGTTTGGGGAACCGAGCCGCTAAGATTGTTGTAACTTAGGTTTCTGTTAGAGTAAGAAAATCAAAACACATGATAAAAAAGCTATAACCAAAAGGAAAGGTGGTGTGGGGGAAATGCTTACATGAGAAACAGAGACTTCATGTCAGCAAGAAAGTCAGGTACTCCTCCGCTCAAACTGTTGTTTGACAAGTCTCTACCATAAATTAACAAAAGGAAAGTTACACCACCAGATCAGATTCATGAAAAATACATATACATATAGGTTTGGGTCAGAGAAGCTAGAGACTTACAATTGTTGAAGGTGAACTAGACTTTGAATTGCTTCCGCGATCACCCCCGTTAAACCACTTGAAGATAAGTCTCTGCAGGAGAGATGAAGATGGTACGATAAGTAGTCTGACACATGATAAAAAAAAAAAAAAACTACAAGATATATAAATGATTGAATGGTATATTACAAAGAAATAATTGTCGGTGGTGTAGAATTATCTGATTGGTTGCAGTTTAGACCATCCCACAAAAACTGTTTCGGGACACAGGGATCTCCTTGCCAAGTGATTCTTCTCAAATCATAGGTATCCTGAACATCCTTGATACCATTAACTGTCATTATAGAGAAAGCAATCAGTACACACACACACATATATACACTGAAAGGAAATATATATAGTATGTACCGTCATCATCATTCGTCTCCAATTGCAGGATATCCATGACAGTGTATACCTCCAAGGCGCTAAGAATAGGAGGAAGAGTTGACCGTAATGTTTTCTTAAGCTGCAATACACATTTCCCATCCGTGCATAGCTTTGGAACATCATTAAGCACGGTAGTGCTGCGTAGTGGTACAGGAGAAATAGGTTCATGAAAAGATGCTCCATTCAGAAACACATCGAATTCCCTTCTCCTTGTATCGTTTGCTTGTAGAATCTGAAGCTCCGAAAAGTATAGGTAGACGTAAAACTGTGTCGTAGGAGACTCTCCAGACCACTCAACTTCCAACGTGGAGTTGGCATCTATAGGTATTGCTGCCGTTTGCATGACCCTTTCTGGCGGATCATACTCGTTATTAGTGGTTAAGCTGAGACCCGTAGTTATTTGTAACCAGAGCTTTTCCTCGAAATAACTGCGCCAGTCACGATCGTGGGGATCATCTGGGTGCCTGCGAAGATCTTGTATGAGATGATCAAAATAGTACACCAATTAAGTATTTTATCAAAATGGTTCTTACCGAATGGAAGTATCTGTTGAATTACTAAGATAGAACCGGAACAACTTCTTCAGTGAACCACTTGTAGTCCGATACGTCTTTCGATCCAGTGGTCGAAGCTCCAAGGTGTTTATGAACGGTGAGCCTGAACCTATATCAACTAGACATATCTGTATAGATTTGGTCCTCGTGAAGTGGATCACCTCCTTAACGGTATCATTAGCATACACCTTAGCCCAAATATTGGGGCCCAGGTAGAGTTCGAAGGTCGGGATAACATTTTCCCCGTCATAATTTCCATATAAGAATGTAGCTCTTATGAGATACTGTGTGTCTTGCTTGACGTTAATCTTGTAGCAATTTCGTTTTCCATTTGGAAAGAATCGTAGGTTCAAAGACTGCTTACGAATGTCCGATTGAAAACCTTATCAACCCTTGCTGGCATACCTTGTACCAACTTGGCGTCCGTTGTATATGTCAGATTAGTCCAGCGATCTTCGTAAGGAGATTCGACGGAAGGCAAACCGCAAGCGACGTTGATAAAACCTTGCAGAGAAAACCATAATTAGTTAATGAGAAGATGCTTTTATCCTCTGATAATTTTTATCAGAATCTTAAAGAAAACGTTATTATACAAAATTAAAAGGATACGTACGTACCGGCGGTTTGATTTTGGGATTTGACTAGAACACCTCCTAGAACACACATCATAATCGTATGACACATGAAAAAGAGAAAATAATCTCTCATCATTTTTTTCTTTCTCAAACGGTAACACAGGAACTGGAGTACTAATATAGTGTGTTTTCGAAAACAAAAACGAAACTGAGGAAGATCACAGTGCGTGAGTAATATATAAATAAAGAAGATCACAGTGCGTGAGTAATTTTAAGATATTATAAAAATAGGAAAATGACATGTTTGTAGGGGACAAGGATCATGCATGTAAATTTTGTTGCACAAGTTGTTTGACCCAATAACATAAATCTTTTTCAAATGTATTTAATTGAGTTAAGAAACAAGAAAACCTGATGGAACCATGAAAAACAAAAACAAAAAACCCCAACACCATTATAAGACTGATACGAGTTATGGTTTTAATGATTTGGTTTAATGGTTTTGGTTTTAGTATCGGGTTTGGGAGTCTTTCCTTTTAACATTAGATTAAGGTTTTGGTGCTTTTCCTTTTCTAATTACGCTAAGTCGGTTTGTACGTGGGTCTTATATAAAGACCCCTTATGATCAATAAGAATTCAGCCTCCAACAATTAACCTAATTCTCTAGAAAGAGACTTGGGTTAAAGGGAAGGTTTAGTTTTAATCTCTTGTTCTAGTTTCAATCACGGCTCCAATCACTAGATCAAAGTCGGCTCATATCATCTTGGTATCAGAGCAAGCTGGTTCAATGGGAGAAGGGGCGATGACCACATCACAATTTGAGGAAGTTAAGAAGATGTTCGAACGTCTGCAAGCTGACTTGGGTGAACTTCGCCAGACTTCAAACTCACACCAAGCCGCCCTTGAGTCCATAAGGGTGGACCAACAGAAGGAGCGAGAGCAGAATAAGTCTAGGATGGAAGAGGTTCGAGAAGAGCAGACCCAAATCAGGGAGGTTATGAAAGCAGATAAGCAAGAGGTCTTGGGTAAAATTCGTTTTTTGGCTTCGGTGGTGGGAGTGGAAGCAGAGGAGGTTGAAAAAGACTCACCACGGGATTCTAAGGCAGGAAAAGATTCACCATCGGTTTCTAAGGCAGAAAAAAATATCCAAACCAACGGCGGAGAGGGTAAAGGCACTTCCTCTAGTGGACCTTGGGCACAACGCTCTAGGGGAAGAGAACAGGGACACCGATTGCAAGATGGAGGTGGAGAATGGTCGGTGAGGCCCATTGGGGACCTTCCCCAAGAGGAGCGATCAACCCACATGACGGGGGACTTTAGGGAAAACAAGGGGAATGGTTGGAAAAGTGGAGTTGAAGGAAGAGAGAGTGGAGGAAGGGAGGCTGAGAGAATTGTGGTTCCACCGTCTAAGATGGAATTTCCAGGATATGATGGGTCAACGAATGCTGTCGAGTGGCTGCAGAAGTGTGAAGACTACTTTGAGGATCAAAGAGATACAACGATGATGCGAAAGTGCGTCAAGCAACCTTTGTGTTGACGGATAAGGCACATCATTGGTATACTAATATGCGGAGGTTAATTTACATATCGACTGAGTTGGAGAGAGTTTAAGAAAAACTGCAAAAGTAGATTTGGCAGAGCAGATGCAGTGAATCCTATGGGTGAGCTAAGTAACCTACGACACACAGGGACAGTAGATGAGTATTGTGAGCAGTTTGAAGAATGTTTGGTAAGGCAAACAAAGCTATCGGGGGATCAGCAGTTATGGCAGTTCTGTGTGGGTTTAACTGATTCTTTGAGAAAAGAAGTTGAGTATTTGAGGCCAGAGACAATATTTGAAGCAATGGAATATGCCCGAGATAATGAATACAAGATTGATAATGACAAGCGGACACGGACGTTTGGAGGACATTTGGCACCAACAGCTCAACACTCGATCTTGTTCCATAGGACAGGAAATCGTGAGAGCTTCAAAGGTGGAAAAGACAAGGAAGCTCAGTTGCCACAACAAACAGAAGAGAAACAAGCTCCTAAACAACTGTTTTTGAAGAAAATGACCACCACAGAAATGGCAGAGCGACGAGCAAAAGGTCTTTGCTTTAACTGTGATGAAATATTCACACGAGGTCGAAGAGGAGGACATGCCATGAGCTGAAGCTTGAGGACAAGCTTCAAGTGGAAGAGGGGAGTAATGATACGAGTTATGGTTTTAATGATTTGGTTTAATGGTTTTGATTAATGTTTTGGTTTAATGGTATTGATTAATGTTTTGGTTCCAATGATGTAATGGTTTTGATTTGTTCTAGTTTCAATCACGGCTCCAATCACTAGATCAAAGTCGGCTCATATCAAAGACTAAAGACCAAAAACATCAAATCTTATAAGCTCAGGGGATTCATAAAAAAAAAAAAGAGTTTAGCTAACCTGAGAATCAGATCGGATAAATCTTATTCCCCTTCCTGGGTAAATCTTCTGCCCACTGAAACGACAAAGCTCCGTCCTGTATATTCCAAAGATAAATACACCAAATGAGACATTGATTGCAACAAGCAAATGATCTTTGCTAGTGAAATATCTCAGTCTACAAGATTAGAAATGAATCATCTAGTACCAAACAGAGACCAACCACAGACCCAGATAGAGAGTATATACCAGGATTCTGATTCGATTCTCGCGATTGGCCTCCGCCGATTCAATCGCAGGAGATGCTTTTTTATCCTCTGATAATTTTTAATTAGAATCTTAAAGAAAACGTTATGAGGGTGGCTTGTCGACGAAGACATCAGTTGGTGCAGCTAGATCCTTGTAAGGGCATTTTGATGGTCCAGTGATCTCCTTTCTTGTGGCATATCCTGCACAACATGAGAACCGCACCTTTACCCAGCTGTGACAAACCGTCTCCTGCTGCTTTTGAATCATCGCTTTGGTACCTAAATTATCACATCACATACCGTTTAGATCAGGGATTACCTAATAAGCAGTGAACTCTGTACTAAACAGTACTAACCTAGCTACATAAGTACTCATCTTTGAAATGATCCTCTATCAAACATAGCAACTTAATCCTTAACCCTTAATACTGCACTAGAAGCCCCTAACTAACACCATATTCAGTGGGCTATACATACAGATAGTCATTCACATGTTAATAGACTGATCAAGAAAGCGCTACTAACATTGACAAGGAACTTTTCATTGAAACACAAGGATCAGTTTAAAAAAAAAAACAAAAAGTAGACATTTCACAGGACAAAAGCTTGAAGATTTAACAATCTAAACTAAAAGCTTCACATCATCAAGTAAGAGAATTATGTAAAGCTGAAACATTTAGGTGTACAGTTAGCAGCCACAAAAGTGAGAGCACAATGTCAGCTCGTACTCAGGAATGGGACTACAAACAAGAATAAACTGCTATTGGTGACATACTGACCAATCACACAAAGAAGTAGCCTCACGGCTAAAATGTGATTCGCTAATTGGTCACCTCACTCCAATAGTCTTAGACTAAAACAAATAAGACTAATGTTAAAGTAAAACAGAGTGTTGTTATAATAATCGAACCCAACCAAAAGGCAGACCCTATAACTAAATTATAGTAATGTCGGGAGATTACAGATTAATAACAAATGTGACACAATAACAAGACACATATAGTTTGCAAAGTTGGAGTTTTACCGCTTTGCGCAATTTCTTGATGAGAGCCATAGGCTTCGCTGCCAATCCTCTTTTCATCCTACAAATTGAACAACATAAGGCATAATAAGCAAAACCAAATCATATGGAACCAAATACATATAATATACCAAAATTGAGACAGCTGATTCGACTTCAGCCTACGGATTCCGACAACAAAAAAAAAACTTTAAGACCACCACGATGATGTAAAAAACTAACAATCGAATTATTAAGGTTTAGAGAGATGGAGATTTGAGAAACTAACCATTGTTCTTGAATCAGTACATGACCCATAATCAAACAATGAAATTAGATACAATCCCAAGTTAGAACAGATCATAGACACCATCTTTAAAGGTGAGAAATTTATCCTAGCAAAATTGATTCTAATAATCCCATGAATCTCAAATGACCGATCATCAGAGAGATAAGGAATTTACCAGGAGCTCTGGGTCGTTCGAGAAGAATCTCTTCGGTTGAGACCATAGTGAGATGGCTACCAGCCTCCTCATTAGCAGCGTCACCAAACTTAGGCCAGTTCCTCCGCTCCATGCTCGTTTTTGGGATTCAGATGCGCCGCTTTTGCCTCCTCGGTCTCTTCCGTCCCCTTTCCGAACGAGAGAGAAGAGAGAGAGTCGGGGGAAGAATGAAAGAACAAAAGGGACAAAAAAAAAAAAATATCTTTTATATTTATCCGTGTACTAATGAGAATTCGCCCTCAAAGAGTTGCTCAATTGCCTCCGAAAGTAATGATACTCTCATTCTTGGACTCAAAAATGGATTTTTAATTGGTATTTTAGGGGAAAATCGGTATATTCATATCCCAGCTAAGGGAGTATGTTGAATTTCTACTGTGTAAAAACATACACAAGTCGTAACGGTATTAAGAGACCGTTAGCGGCTGCTTACGTGGAAGCCACGTAAGAAACGACGTCGTTTTGAGCAACAAAAGAAAGAACTTCTTTTGATCAAAACGACGTCGTTTCTATCTTCTCTTTTTTTTTTTTTTTTTCTTTTTTTTTCAAAAAGCCTTTATTAAAATTGCCCACTGAAATTGGGCTGGGCCGCCGATTTACATGAAATTGTAGAAACAAAGGAAACCAGAAAAAACAAGTCATCACCGGAAAAGAAGCTCTGAAACCTATTGACACCGCTGACACATAGAGGTCAACCATTAAAACCGGCAGAAGCAAGAGCCGCAACTTTGCGGCGGATCGAAGTACTAAGTGAACAGCGGAAAGCTTCCGACTCCTGGAATCCGAACCTTTTCATCGACCAGCCAACCCGTCACAGCTCTCCCGGTAAAGCAACATTTCTGACATCACGACACATTGCTGACGGCTCCCGTTCTCAGCAGGATACGGCTCTCGTTTATAGCTTCAGCCTGAACCTTTCCTTCCCAGATCTGACTCTTCTCCGATTTCTGATCCAATCCCCTTCAACCGGTCTGGAGAAAGCAGGTCGAGGAGATGATTGAGGCTGATGGCTCAATCGGAAAGCTCCACCACCTAAGACCCTCCGCGAGAGCCAGCCAGATCCAGAAGGATCTGCTATTAACCTCTCAGACAAATCAGTTAACCCACCATCTTCCCTGTTGACTTCCGCCGTACACACAATAACCAACACGGCGGCTGAGCCACGAGAAGCAACCGTCGCTACCTACCAGCGTCCTCAAACCAAAGTGAATGCAGCGGAGATCTCCTACCGACACGTTGGACCCATATGTACTTCAAAGGGGAAGAAACCCCACCACTACTGACAGAGAAAGAGACATCAACTTTTTCAGGTAGAAACCCGAGTCGGGAAATAAGAAAAGAGGAAGAAGACATATGAAACGACGTCGTTTTGACCAAAAGAAGCTCTTTCTTTTGTTTCTCAAAACGACGTCGTTTCTTACGTGGCTTTCACGTAAGCAGCCGCTAACAGTCTCTTAACACCGTTACGACTTGTGTATGTTTTTACACAGTTACTCGAGTTGATGCAGCGAATTTGAATTTTATTCAACTTAATGTATGGATTTGCTTAGTGTCATAGTTGGGGTAGGAATTCAACACACCCCCTTAGCTGGGGTATGAATATACCGATTTTCCGGTATTTTAGGACCCAATTGTGAGAGTACCCTAAAGAGTACTCCCCAGTTGAGAAACTCTAATCTCTATATTAGTAAAAGAGAAGTACAAAATCTTTTTCGGGTCGGGTCATAATTAGAAATTAATCCGAAATTAAGTAAATTGGGTTATGGATTGTTTATATCCGAAATCTTCAAATAGATCGTCCAAAATCTACATTAAATATTAAATTTGATATTTGATGTAAAAGATGTGACTCTATGGTTGAAACTATTAATCATATTTTTATTTTGAATGTCCTCATTCGTATGAAGTTTAGAATTTATATCTGACTCCGGTCTTGTCAGAGGGTTTACCATATGAGTCGGTGTACTCAAATTTAAATTTTGTTTTCTGGAGGGACTCCTCTCAACAGGGCAATCCTGATCAACTTCTTCAATTACCATGGATTTTATTGGCAATTTGGAAGGCCATACAAAAAATCAAGGTTAAGAGATAGAGGCGAATGATATAATTACTCAGACTTTGGACGATAATTTAGCATGGGAATAGGCGCTCTCTTTTATGGCAGTCATGTCAGCTCCATCTTCGTATTCAGATATCTAGGTTTCTTCACCTCATTGTCAGATTGATGGTTCTTGGAAAGCAACCAATGTGCATTCATGATTGGGCTGGTGGTGTTGCGTTGGTGAGGAGCGAACCTTGTTGTTGGGGGCCAAGTGTCTAAAACAGAGCCCCTCCCCTGCATTCGGAGTTAAAAATGTTGTTGTGGGCCATTGAGCGGATACGTGTTGAAAGGATCGCTTGTCAATGTTTTGATACTGATTGTGCTGAGTTACTCTACTATGGTGCAGTCTTTTGAATATTGGTCGTCCTTCTCCAACTTGCTTGATGAGTTTAACTCGCTCAAGTCTTTCCCACTATTCTCTATCTTTATGATCCCGCATGCATCAAATACGAAGGCGGATTGTCTTGCCCATGCTTCATGTTCTCTTATCTCTGAAGTTTCTTTTGTAAATCCTTTCCCTCCGGTTTGGGCAGCTAACCGAAAAGTTTTCTTTTAATTGTATGATTGGAAAAAAAAACAGTAAATATATACATCAAAACAATTTCTCAAAACCCCCCCCCCCCAATAAGAAAAAGACAATAATACCCTTAATGAAGGTTGTTTTAAGTTAAATATAATTAAACCAGTAAGTGTTCAATGAAAAACACAGTAGCTCAGTGGTTGCGAGCTCCATGCGCAAGCGCGCGCCCAGAGTTCGAATCCCACTAGACGGGGTACAATTGGGTACAATTGGGTACAACTGGGGTAGTTGTACGTTCAATTTTCTTTTAAAAATTGTTAGAGGGGTAGTTGTGTCCTTTCATTAAAGAAGGGGTAGTAAGAATAAGTGGGGGTTTTTGAGAAATTGTTTTAAGGAAAAGGGGGATAGAAGATTAAAATTCATGGAAAGTCTTCTTTGTTAGTTTATGAGCCAGAGATCCACCTATCACACAGTTGAACTCCACCGGACCATGTGGTGTGCGAGAACATTTCATGTACTATGCCGTATGATACTGTCAACGATGAGATTCTCTGTCCCGTCAGCCCATCGAGATTTTCTGCCGTCCATCGGCTCACCGCCGACCACCAGCCACACACTCCTTCGATCCCATGGCTTCGACTGGATGTTAGGGTTTCATGAGATGGATCACTTTAGGATTTTCCAGTTAATGGTCCACTATTTCATTTTTAAACTATTGAGCCTGGTGGATTTAATATCCTTTATAGCTATTTTTTAATATACCAAATTAGCATTCTAAACATTGAAAACATTCACGGTTCATTAGAGATCTTTAACCCTTTTGGCAGTCTTTGCTATAAATGTATTCGCTAAACTTTCGGCCTTTGGGTCGTGTATTTTGATCTCTTTTTGAGATAATTTGCTTCGACTTATTTAATTCCACTTATGTGGAGAGATTATCCCCCTTTTTCCTCTTCATGAGAAGAAAGACTTATATTTTGAGAGGTGATTTTCGCTTGGACCCTTTTTGAAGAGTCTAGAAGTTAACCTTCAGAGATTTGTTTTCGACTATATGATCTAAAGTTAAATCAATAACCCAAAGCACACTCAACCACGATCTAGTGGTGTCATCGTAGCACTTCAGGATCGAATCCACATAGACCAAACGATACACTATGAAATTATATAGACGTTTGTTTTGCAAGTAACAGAATTAAAACAGAAAAAGGACGTTTGTTTTGCAAGTAACATAATTAAAACAGAAAATAAATAAGAGTTTGTTAAATCAAGAGAAAGCATTGGGCGCAGGGAATCAATCAAGGGTTATGATCACGAAATTAGGTGATGGGTTGGAATAGCTTTAGGAACCGTACTTGAACTCGAATCTCAAATATAAAACTAACCTACTGTCGCAGTATTAGTTATCTAAGCAAAGAATTGGATAAACCCTAAACTGTCGTTTGAATCTAATCAATCTTAGCAAGCATTAGGTTTTAGTCCGATTATGTTCACAAGGTGCCCCAACTTCAACTGTCGTTGGCTAAGGATCACCTTGCTCACCTAAGTTCTTTCGAGTAATTCAACAACACTTTTGATGCATATGATCTGGCTACTGAAATTATAAGGGCATGTTTATAGGGAGATCAGTTTAAGGTGTTCTTAGAGTATAAATATTGTGAAAATAATGTAAGATCAGTAGTTAAGAACTTTTGTTAAGAAGTTAGTTATTGGGAGAACATGTTTAAGATCTTAATATTTAATAATGTAATATTCTTATAGAAATTTAAGAATGTTTAATAAATACATAGATTAATGTTTAATAAAAAAATTAAGAATGTTTAATACTCCCTTTGTTTCACAAAGAGTGTCATTTTGACAAAATGCACACAAATTAAGAAAATTGTTTAAATTTCTATTTTACCCTTTATAAATACACTAAAAAAAATCTCTTTCTAATTAATGAGCTCAAATAATAGGGATAGAAAAGAAATTTAATCTTAAAATTTGCATTGGAAACCCAAAATGACATTCTTTTTGTAACAAGAAAAAAGTGTTAAAATGACACTTTTTGTGAAACAGAGGGAGTACTATTTAATAATATAATGTTTATTAATATTCTTAAACATATTACAATTATATAAATTTATAAAATAACATTTTAATTGCAAACTTATAAAACTTTTACTAAAATTCAAAATACAATGTCAAATTTTTATTTAACAAAAAAAAACATTGTAAATAAAATTTAGAAAAAAACAAACAAACATATTACTTAATTAATTAAACAAGACAAACATTTTATTTGATTAATACATAGATTAATGTCCAAATTTATTCCATATATTCTCAATCAAGTCCTCCAATCCGAGAGAGACACGTCACACAAGATCAAGCCCAAAAACAGTTCTAGAATAAGATCAATGAGCCTGATCTTAAGTCCATTATTCAATTATTTTCATTTTTAAATGGCTTAAGACCACCCCATCTGATATGCCTATAAACATGACCTAATAACGAGATTTCAACATACATTTATTTTATTCGATCAAAGCTCACTACAAAACAACACTAAATTACATTCAGATAAAAACAATCAAAACAATAAAATAACAAAAGAAACGGACCAGAGTACAACTAAAGACTGACTTAGATTCATCTAGCTCTTGGATTAAGCTCTGTTGTGAAAATTCATAGCCAGCTCAGCTCAATGACTTGGCATGTTTCAACTTTGCGTTTCTTGGAGCTTATGACCAATGACTCAGCCAACAGCAAGATAGGGAGCGAGATTGATTCTTAGTGTGATGGTGCATTATGAATTAAGGATTACCATTGTAAAATTAGATAGTTATCGCTGCGGAAGTAGGATAGCTTTACAAACGTGATTTGAGTTCAAGAATTGTGTTTAATGCATTCTTATTTAATCATCTAAATTCGTGATCATAATCCCTAATGATTCCCTGCACCCAATGCTTTTATTTATTGATTTAAAACACTCTTTTATTTACTGCTTTGTTAGTGACTTTCAAACTCAAACTTCTTTTGTCTTAGCTATATTTGACCTTGATAATTTCATAGTGCAATTGTTTGGTCTGTAGATTCGATCCTGAAGTGGTACAACGATAGCACTAGATCGTGGTGGATTACGTACACATTGGGTTTTAATTGACCTTTTGATCAAGACTCAGAAAGATTAACATCATTATCAAGTAAAGACACTACTCTTACTGTAAGAGTTTTACATTATCGAAATCATTATCAAAAGGAGACTCAGAAACAAACTCAGGTGGAGTTGGAGCTGCTGAAACACCTAAATCATTTGCCATAGACTTAGCCTGATAATCTTTGTAGAGCCTAACCAAATTCGCTCTAAGCTCATCTTTTTTCAACTTAGAAGTTGTTGGATCCACTTTCTCATAAGTCATTTCAATCATCTGCAGTTTCATTCTTGGATCAAAAACAGATACCCTGGCAAAATTATGTTGTAAGCTTTCCAGTACTTGGAGAACTTTTTCTGCATTTTCTGAGCCATCTTTTCAACACCTTCATCATCACAAGATGCAAATTTCCTCAACAATAGCTCAATTCTCCATACTTTTTTTGAAATAATAATTGGTAGTGGGATACTTTGATCGTGAAAAATGTATATTGATGACACTGAACGGTTTCAACAACTCACAAATTTTTTTGCCACAGTTCCATTCATTTTCTGACAGTAATATCTTGTAATACATGTTATACCATTGCAAGCTAACAAATACATTTATAATCTTTAAAGCTCTTGCAAGCATCTCATATGTAGAGTTCCAACAATGAGGAACATCAAGTGATAGACACAGAACAAGACCAACACCAAGCAAATCAATAGAAATGCAGAGAGAGAAACAAAAGATGGGTTTTCAAATCGAAATGAGGGAATAGAGAGAGACCTTTAAAAGTGGATTAAAAGACTTCTGATCTTGACGGTGGAGAGTCGGCCTGCGACTTTAAACCGACCCGACCCGACCCGAAAATTTCGGGTTTCGGTTCAACCAAATTTAGGGTTCGGTTTTATTCGGAAGGATTGAAAATCTAGTTCGGTACCCGACCCGAAACCCGAATTTTTTTTTTTTAATAAATACAAAGATTATACCGTAATTTAACCGGTTCAAACCAGATTTATACCGATTTCAATCGATTTTAAGATTTAAACCGGATAAACCCAAAACCAATTCTCATCCGACCCGAAACCTGATCCGACCCGAACCGATTTTTTGTTCGGTTATGTTCGGTGGATTTTTTGAAAACCCGAATACCCGAATAACCAAAAAAACCGACCCGACCCGTATACCCGAACTCGCAGGGCTAGTGGAGAGGATTCGGGGGGATCAAAGAGTAAATTATTGAGTCGTCGTGACGGTGGAGAGGATTCATCGTGAATCAAAATCGTGAAGGACTGAAGTGTTTAGGAAACCTAATCAAAACATCAATGTTTTACTTCGAAAATAGAAAAAAAAATAAAAAAATAAAAAAAAAATAAAAAAATAACAATCGGGCTACCCATTTCAAATTCGTTAAGACCAGTTTATAAACGGGCTTAAAAGTGAATACCCATCTAAATAAAATTGTTTTCTAAACAGGTTCAAGTCTAAAACTATTATACTGAGCCGGTTAAGACATGCAGGCTTAATCCCCAAATTAACATCACTAGTTGAGATAGACAATCTTTTTTGTTAGTTTATGAGCGGGAAAACGGCCAATTCCCCCATGAACTTAGTTGCTTTATCGTATTCCTACACAAAACTTTCAAGTGTGCTTAAAACTACATGAACTAATATATAATTTGAATTTACTACATAAACTATATAAATGTGGCCAAAACCTACAAATCAGAAGATGCCGTTAATTAAATCGTTAGTGTAGCTGACTGGGATGCCACGTTGGTGAACTAAACGACTGCGATTTACAAAACGACGTAGTTTCACTAAAATTAATTTGTTTGAATTAAAGACAACATAAAGAGTCGAACTGGTGACCTCTCAATACACTCACCCGACCCAATACCAAATGTGCTACAAAACTTCTCGTTTTAACTACACACATACTTATATATATAGGCGCTTTTCGATTCTTCTTCTTCTTCTCCGTGGACCATTGATAGAAGGAAACAAATCTGCAGAGACATAGAAATTAATAACCCAAGAACTGTCATTGATTCATCTTTTTCTTTTTTAATGTCTGCTCCGTCGTCATCTCATCTAAGATTTTTTGTAAAGTTGTATTTTTTTTTCTTTCTGTTTTTCAAATTTTATCTTTTGGTATCTTTAGGAAATATTTCCATCTGGGTTTATGTTATTGAAACACTTGGTGTTTGAATTCCTTATCGAGACCTGTAAAATTGGGCGTTTTCAAGTTTTCATATTACCTCAACTTGATTTAAGGGGGTTTTAGGTGTTTAATTTTTGCTAAATTATGTAAACTATTTGATTTGTTGAGCTTTGATGATGCTTACTTGCTTAGGAAACGAAACTGATTTTTCTTATAAATGGTTCGTCGAGAGTTCTGATTATTCGTCAATGACATGATTTTGTTTGTTCTCTCCTGCTATCAATTGTTGATGAGGAAGAAGAAAGACGAGTGTATAGATATAAATAAGTTTCGATTTACATCGAGAGTTCTTGTAGCAGTTTGGTATTTAGTCGAGTATGTATTCGTTGAGGTCAGCGGTTCGACTCATAAGGTTTTCATTTTGCAAACAAATTAATTTTAATGAAACTACGTCGTTTTGTATATCGCAGTCGTTTAGTACACCTACGTGGTATCCCAATCTAGCGGAGTCAATTCTGATGATGAAAATGGATAAGATGAAGACTATTAAAAGAAAAGCACATACTACAATTCCTCCTCTCCATGTATTATTGTTATTCTTCATCTTGTCTGAAACAACACACTAGTTTTTACCATTGTTTAATTATCCCTCATAGCTTGTTTGGTAGTTAAGTGCCCCATGTAATTTCTTAGATGACGAGTTCGAAACTACTCTTTGAACTTATTGGTTGCTTTTTTTTGTGTTTCTTTCCAACGTACGATCAATGTTGTCCTATTTTTTTAGTACTGAATGTTTTCCTATTATTATTAAAAAAAATCAATTAAATTTTATTTTTCTACTTTTTTCTCAACAACTATCCTTCTTTTTCTACTGTATATTTGTAGAAATATTACAAAACTAGTAAATTAGTATAACATACTATAGCTTTTTGTAATTTATCTTATTACAAAGAGTTTAAACTATTTCACAAAAATTTAAAGAGTTTAAATATGTATAAATAATATATCTTTACAAATAATCTCATTCCAAATATATTTACAATGCAATTTGAATAAGTTAAAAAACCAAATACAAGTAAAATTTTAAATTATTGTATTTAATATTTTATTTTATATATTTAATATTATTAATAATAAATTATTTGTGCCCCATATAAATTTTTGTTCTGGATCAGTCACTCTCACCCCATCTAAACGTATTGCACGGCGGCATCGTTCCGTTAGGGTTACGTGTTACGTCACCACTCTTACAAACAACTTCGGGGACACCAGGAGGTAATCTAGCGGAGTCAATTCTGATGATGAAAATGGATAATATGAAGACTATTAAGAGAAAAGCAACAATTCCTCCTCTCCATGTATTATTGTTATTCTTCATCTTGTCTGAAACAACACACTAGTTTTTATCAGAGAAACCAGTTTTTTATATGTTTTTTCTTGCTCTTTTTTTTTTACATATAAATATATATATTTTTTTCTTTTTGTTTTTGTTATTTCATTTTTCTAGTGTGTTATATAAGAAATGATAACTTTTGTTTTTCTTTTTTTGGCAGAAAAAAAGAAAGAAAATAAGTAATTTACTATTGATAGTTTTTTCTTTTTTGGTTATGTTTGTGCTATTCCTAAGGTTGTTAAACGGGAATGGTGATTTACGCCTCAAACATAGTTTGATGAGAAAGACCAATTTTTAGCTTACGTACTCGACTTAACAGCTCTTTTTTAAACATATATCAACGGCTGGTTTTGAACGCAAAGAGATTATGAACCAAAAATTTATCTCTTATAATTGATCAACGAGTATAAATAAATGATACTCACTTTTCCAAATAAATGTTTAATGTTTCCAAAATAAATATATATATATATAATAATAATAATAAGTTAATATTTTCAGACTATATAGTATTTTGGCTAAAATAATCGATTCTTTAAGAGTGTACGGAAAATTAGAAAATACAGTCGAATAGTATTTTTATGAATCAAAGTATTGGTTGCAAAGTAAAAAAAATCAAGCGCATCGAATCAATTTATAAACCCTAGTCGCGTTCTAGAGTTGAATCGTGTGTCTTGTGCTTTCGTGAAATATCTTGTCTTTACTCTCGATTTCCTCCCTATTATATCGAGGTAGCTCCCTTTTTATAAAAAAATATCTTTAACCCTAATTTTCATGGGATTTGTATTCGTATAACCGCCTCTTCAAGAGATATTTTCATTTCGAATATTGTCTTCACAAAATAAGATTATTTTCTAATATTTTCTTGATGAGATCAACTCGAATATTTTTTCTTGACAATGTTGTTTCCTTACAAGCATAGTTAGTACCAAGGTCCGGTTAAAGCCGTATTGGCACGATATTTGCCGTTACGATCTTTATCGGCATAATATTTTTTCGTTATGGTACATGTTGACTCAATATTTGCCGTAATTGTCGGTTTTAAAAAAAAACTTTTAGAAAATATATAATTTTCCATTATTTATAGAATATATTATAAATATAATATAATTTATCTATTTTAATATATATATATATAATTAAAATTATGCCCAACATATAGTTTGCATTAGGCCAGCATATCCAATATAAAAAATCACCCTGGGAAAAATAACCGAACCGGTTTGTCCGAACCGAACCGAACCGAGATTTGGACAAATTGGTTCGGTTAGTGTTTTTCTGTTCGGTTCAATCGGCATAATTCCTGTAGAGATTTCGGGTATGTCTTCGGGTCCGTTCGGTCGGGTAACCCAAACAGTTAACCGATAACCGAAAATTGTGGTTTATGGTATAAAAGTTTTTTTAACCCTAGTCTCATATTTTTTCGACAGCTGACACATTCTTCTTCACTCTCTAGATTTTTTCTCCAATTTTCATTTCATCTTCTTCTTTTCCGTTTTCCCCTTTGATTCTGTCTCAGTAAACTCCAAATTGTGAGTCGAAGTCTCTTACTTCGTTCAATCGTTGAGTTCCTTGTTTGAAGTCAGAACTCAGAATTCAAAAGTGTAAGTTCTTACTCCAAATCTTTTCTATCGGGTTTATTAGGACTTTTACTTATGTTTCTCTCTTTCTCTGTTGAAATTGATATGAGATTATGGTTAAATTAGGAGTTTCTATGCTGTTGAAATTAATTTAGGGTTCCAATTTATTTGAGATTTCGATTTGGTTTAGGACTTTTACTTATGTTTCTCCCTTTCTCGGTTTTACTTATGTTTCTCCCTTTTGATAAAACTAGAACTATGTATTGATTTATGTTTGATTTTGTTACTAACAGTCTCACATTTGTTCAAGTCTACAGATGGTTTCCTTTCACGACGACAATGATGATTTCATTGATGAAGTGGAAGAAGTGGAACAACCTGATGAAGCTGGAAAGAGGAAGAGGGGATCAACTGGAAAATCAAGTTGCGATGTGCCACCAAAGCCAAGGAAAAGACCTGCTCGTAGATCAGAAGTATGGACACATTTCGTTGAGGAATGTAGATTCTGAAGAACCAGTCAGCAATTGTCGGTACTGTGGGCAGGAGATTGGTTGTTGCAGCAAGAAAACCGGAACAACTCCCATGAAGAATCACCTGGAAAGATGTAAGTTGTACTTGGCTTGTAAATAGAGTGGGTCTCAGTCTGTTTTGGCTGGCGATAGTAGTGGTGTAGTCACGGCAATGAAGTATGATAAAGACTTGTTTAGAAGGTCAGTCAATGAGATGATTGTACTCAATGAGCTGCCGTTTTCTTTTGTGGAATCAAAGGGGTTTAGGAGATTTTGTTTGAATGTACTGCCAATGTACACAGTACATTGTAGGAAGACAGCAACCACCGACATTTTTGCAATGTACCTGCAAGAAAAAGATTGTATGAAGAAGATGTTTGCTTGTGATAAGAAGAGAGTATCTCTCACTACAGATATATGGACAGCTCCTACTACTTCATGGAGTTACATGGTGGTGACAGCCCACTGGATTAATACAAACTGGGTGTTGTAGAAGCGGATCATAAGCTTCAAACCTGTCACAAACCATAAGGGAGAAACCATTGCTGCACAGCTTATTCAGTATATAGAGGACTGGGGAATTGGGAGTGTTTTTACAGTGACAGTTGACAATGCCAAGGGTAATGATAAAGCATTAAGGTTGATGACAAATGCTTTGAGGCTAAAGGGACCTCAAACATTAGTTAGAGATGGTGCATATCTACACATGCGATGCTGTGCTCACATTCTTAACTTGATTGTGAGAGATGGTTTAGCTTCAGTGAATGAGAGTGTAGTTGCCATTAGGAACGCAGTTAAGTATGTGAGATCATCGACCCAAAGACTGGAATCATTTCAATCTCGAGTTATGTTTGGGAAGGCAACAAGAGGAAGTGTTACATTGGACTGTATTACAAGGTGGAATTCGACTTACCTTATGCTGACATCTGCCTTGAAGTTCAGAGATGCATATGACAAGTTGTTGGCAGAAGAAAAACTGTACAATGATTACTTCATTGAGATAGAAGAGGAGGGAGAGAAGGGAGAGAAAAGGATTGGGCCTCCAACTTCTGTTAGCTGGGATGAAATTCACAGGTTGGTGAAGTTTCTGAAATTGTTTTTCAATTGCACTTTGTCATTTTCAGCATCTAAGACAGTGACATCTTCACTTTGCTACAATGAGATAGTCATCATCGAGCAACATCTCATTTCATTAAGCTACCATAATGATCCGCTCCAACAGAAACAAGCAATGGCCATGAGGGCTAAGTTTGAAAAGTATTGGGATGGACTTATCAACATGAATCCATTAGTGATCATTGCAAGTGTCTTTGATCCAAGGAATAAGATGCAATTCGCATATGTTTGCTTCGACAAGCTCTACGGTAAAGACAATGAGGAGAGTAAGCATCTAAGATCCTCGATTAAGATTGTCATGAAGAATTTGTATGAAGAGTACGTTTCTAAGCAAAGCACCTCTTCTCATGGTGGATCGAAGAGTGATATGGGGGGTTCTGAACAAGCAAATGATGTGCTTTTTGATTTGTCAGATGATGATGGGTATGATAGAGACTGTCTATATTCAGAGATGGACAATGAAACTGCGAATGAGGAAGCTACTAGCGAGTTGGACATATACTTGATGGAGAAACGTGTGCCACGTTTGAAAAATGCCTTGGGAATGGATTATGATGTGCTATCATGGTGGAGGCGTAATAGTGTGAAGTTTCCTATATTGGCTGAGCTTGCTAGGGATGTGCTTGCCGTTCAAGTGTCTTCAGTTGCTTCTGAGTCAGCATTCAGTACAAGTGGGAGAATTTTAGACCCTTATAGAAGTTGCCTAACACCAAATATGATCGAAGCTTTGCTTTGTTTACAACAGTGGCTGAGAAACAATATGGATGCTGAAAAGGTTGCTAACTTAGCTCAAATGGTTGAAGAATTGGATTTCCATGACTCACTAGGTAATCATTTACAGTTTTGAATCTGTTTTTACATTATCTCATTCAGTTCATGTGGCTTCAAGCTTATGAATATTTGTTTTCTTGTGTAGCTTCTCCTTCTTTTGACCAACCACCGGCTGCTGTGTGAGTTGCGATCACACAATCTCAGTGGCTAGGAAACAATCTATGTATCCCTCTTCACTCTTTTTACTCTATGTTATGACCTGAACCTATTGTCTCTTTTTGATCTTGAAGTTTTTACTTGTTTGAACTTGAACTTTTTATGCTGTGGTATGAACTACTGAACTTATTTGTGGTTAAGACCAGCTCATGTATGGACATTTTGCATGATTTTTGCTAATTTATGTTGTTTATAACTTGTAATTCGGTTCAATTCGGAAGCAACAATCAATTATGTAAATAACTGGTAACCGACCCGAACCGAACCGTATATTAATTCGGTTATTTTCGGAACAATTAGAAAATTCAGTAAATAACCGATAATCGAAATAACCGACCCGAACCAAACCGAACTACCCGAATTCGCAGGGCTAATAAAAAATATAGTGAATATCACGACATTTTATCCTTTCTAATCATAGAGATCATCATATTTGTGATTACTAAATACGATAGTGATCTTATATGGTATGCATGTAGTTTTTAGAATTACTAAGTGAAGTAGATTTAATTGTTTCCCTAAATATACATGGTTTATAATAACTTACTATATAAAGTTGGGTTTTAAAAGTTAGCCACTAACAAGATTTTGACATGTGTCAAGTTTATATCAATCTGAGATTTTGTCATGTGTAAATGTTAATATTTAATAGAATGAATTTGATTACAACAAAAATAAAATATTTTGTTTTTAAATTACAGAATTTATAAAAAATATTTTTTTAAAAAAAAAATTAAAAAGAGATTATATATATATATATTTCATAAAATTCGAAATTATAATAATATTTACTTTATTTTTAATTTTAAGTTATTAATTCAACAAAAAAATAGACTAAGGGATTAAGGAAAATATACAATTAACTATTAATTCTAAATTTATAAATACTCACTATTATATAAAGATAGATCGTCTCATATTTAAATAATAATTTATTCAAAACACTGCTTTCAACTTTGTTTAATTGGTCCTACCAAAAAAAAACTTTGTTTAATTGGGTAATTTTTTTAATGGGAAGTTAATTTTTCCTTATTTTTTAAAACCAAGGTGGACAAGACTGAGAGTGGGAAGTTAATTTTTCCTTATTTTTTAAACCAAAATAATTTTCCCTTATTTTTTTCTTTATTTTTTTAATAGGTAGGTAATTTTTCCTTATTTTCAATGGACTGAGAGTGGACATGAGCTCACTAAGCAAGGTGGCGGTTGAGGCGTTAAAGTGATAGAGGCTACATCATGGTGTGTCAAAGACACTTCCATAAATACAGTGAGGAATTTAACATTAGTTACTATCAAAAGATTTTGTAACGTTAGAAAATTTTTTTTACTTTCATTGGTTGTCGGGGCAAGTCATTTTGAGATTGCAAAAAGACGTGAACATGTTCTCTCCACACAAGAGGAGGGCAGAGCCGAGGTTTTCTATATGGTTGAGAAGGTTGGACAAATGTTCTCCCTAAGAGAGGAAGGTGGAGGAGGTTGAACACATGGTTATCTCCCCAAGGGAGGAAGGCAGAGTCAAAGTTCTCTCCATGGTGGAAGAGGTTGGACACAAAGTTCCATAAAGGATGAGGGCGGAGCCGATGTTTTCTCCATTGTGGTCATACATTATTGTGATGATACATCATTGATTAGTATATTATGTAATATATTTTTATTCAAAATATTTATTAATTCAACAATTTTAGTAATTAAAAAACTATTCAGAAAGTAAAAAAAATTGGCTTAATGTGTTTATATAGACATTTTCTAGGTGGTGATAAAGAATATATTTGTAACATAAAGTATATTTAGCTGTAAAAAATATACTTTTAGTAGTAACATACAAAAAAAAATTGTAAAATGGATATAAATCAGTATATTATTACAAAAATAAAATTTATAAATAACGTATAACAAATTTTAATATATTTTTGTTAAATTTAATTTAATTTATAAAATTTTAAACCCGCACATCGGGCGGATCCTCATCTAATATAGAATTGACTAAAGTATCTGCTAAACAAGCCAATAATAATTAAACTTTGTAATCATTAATTATAACAAGATAAATGAATACTAGTAGAGGTATAAAATATTACCAAAAATTATTGTTCTCTGGATTTATATTATTATGAAATGGTAAGCTTATAACTTATTAATTTAAATCTGATGTAAAAGAAAATAATTTAAATTACCAGCCATGCTACATACATATTGCTACTTGTATTAACTTCGGAAAATATTATATATAAGAACTCATTGTGTTGAATTGAAAAGGAAAAAAAAAAATCAAATTGCAAAACTGTAAAGAAGTGACTTTGTTAGTAGAATTAATAGATACTAGGATATATCCCATGCTTAAAGCACGGATCAATATTTTTTAAGAAAATATAAAATAATAATAAAAATTATTGTTTTCCTTTTAAAAAAAATATTTTGTTTGAAATAATATTTATTTTTAATTATTATATAAATCTATTAGTCTATTTGAATACTAATTATTTTAAAAGATTATAGTATTTTATTTTTGACGTATTATTACAGTTTATATTGTTTATTTGTTATATTTGCATCATTATTTTGTGAAATATAAAATAGTAATTTTAATATTATAATTGTGTACAAATAAAAATTATTAATTTATCATCTATATAAATTTAGTTTTACTAACCTGCCAATGTGGAAATTAAAACACACATTTTCATACATTGAATAATATCTTCTTTAAAAAAAATTCAAATCACAACATATGCAGAAAAAAATATGCATTTTATTAATTATAAGTATTATATGAAAATTCCAAACAATTTATAAATAAAATAAAATAAACATGATAGGAGAATTATAATTTGAAATCTTAACAAAAATTTTGAATTTAATTATTAAAAATAATTGTATTGTATACTTGGATATCAAATCTTACTTTTTAAAATTCTGATTGGTTTATATATATATTTTTTTTTAAATAGTAATTTTGTCCATAATTTATTAGAGAGAGAAAATATTTTTTTAAAGATTTTTTAATATTTGATATGTGAGTTTTTTTTTTAATTTTTAATTAATTCTATTTATTTAAATTAGTTAATTAAGTTTAATTAGCTTTTTCTAATGGCATTTGAACGTAATTTTTTACACATTTTAAGGTTAGTTTCATATTTGTACTTCTCAATTAATATAGTAGGATACTTGGAGATATCCCTTGTTATATAGCACAGATCAACATTTTTTCCAAAAATTATAATATAATAATAAAATTATTGTTATATTTCTTTTATAAATATATTTTGTTTGAGAGAGTACTTATTTTTAATATTGCAATTGTTTGCTAAGACTATATATATTTTTTGAATAATAATATATATATATTGCTAATTTGTTTGTTACAGTTTTATATTGTTTGTGTTTGTTGTATTTGCATCATATATATTGGAGAGATATCAATTCCAAAAAAGAAAAAAAAAATCTTTCATATAGAATCTTATTCCTCTATTATTACAAAAAAACTTTTTTTTTCGAATTGATTCACATAACGAATCCACATTATATAAGCTTTAATTGCGTGGACAAATCCACATTCCACATTTTGATTCTTTTCATGAATAGAGATAATAACGAATCATACCATTTCTCTTTATAAACTGATCACTCAAAATGAATTTGTTGCAATTGTTAAAAGAAAAACCAAAACATGGCTAGCCGGAGAGAAGTACGGTGCCGGTGCGGCAGACGGATGTTGGTTCAACCAGACGTCCGTGCCATCCAATGCCCAACCTGCCACAACGTCACGCAGGTCTACTCGCTGGTGGACGTAGCACGCGGTGCGCAACGCATAATTAATGGGTTTCAACAGCTACTTAGACCACATCAACCACCGCAACATCAGCATCATCCACAACAAATGATGGCTCAACCGCCACCACCGCCGCGGCTGCTCGAGCCTCTTCCCTCGCCGTTTGGGAAGAAGAGAGCAGTTTTATGCGGCGTGAACTATAAGGGAAAAAGCTACAGCTTGGAAGGTTGCATCAGTGATGCTAAATCCATGAGATGTTTCTTGGTTCAAAAAATGGGTTTCCCTATTGACTCTATTCTCATGCTCACAGGTTGGTTTTCAATTTTCCCCCACCATATTCTCTCTTAACTTTTTTATGTTTCTTGATTGCTTCCTGATGATGATGATCGACTGTTGTGTTATTTTGTTTGCAGAAGATGAAACCAGCCCGCAGAGAATACCAACGAAGAGAAACATTAGGAAGGCAATGAGATGGTTAGTTGAAGGGAACAGAGCGAGGGACTCACTTGTGTTTCATTTCTCTGGTCATGGATCTCAGCAGAAGGACTACAATGGAGACGAGATTGACGGTCAAGATGAAACCTTGGCCCCTTTAGACCATGAAACTGAAGGAAAAATCATCGATGACGAGATTAACCGGATACTCGTGAGGCCGCTCGTCCATGGAGCTAAGCTTCACGCTGTCATTGACGCTTGTAACAGCGGGACTGTCCTTGATTTACCCTTCATTTGCAGGATGGAGAGGTAAAAACTTATTAAATCATTAATTCTGCTCGATCAGTTCCAACTTGACTGAATCTGAAAAATAATCTTCTGGTGTGTGCGTACGTGTTTTTGTGAGAAATCAGGAATGGTTCTTATGAGTGGGAAGATCATAGATCAGTCAGAGCTTACAAAGGAACAGATGGTGGAGCAGCTTTCTGTTTCAGTGCTTGTGACGATGATGAAACCAGTGGTTACACTCCTGTATGTTTTAAAATCCTCCATTATCCTGGTCATCATCATCATGCAACTAACTAATCACACATACCTCTCTGCATCTTAACTAAAGGATCTTTTTTGGCGCTGTTTCAGGTGTTCACGGGGAAAAACACAGGAGCCATGACTTATAGCTTTATAAAGGCGGTGAAGACAGCTGGACCGTCACCCACGTATGGCCACCTGCTTAACCTTATGTGTTCTGCAATACGAGAGGCCCAGTCTCGCCTCGCCTTGAACGAGGACTCTGATGCATCCGCGGTATGTTATATATATATTAAAAACTTGTATTGTCTGAAACTTGCAATATTCTTAATTCCCGAGTTGCTTGCAGGAGCCACTGCTTACATCATCTGAGGAATTTGACGTGTACGCTACAAAGTTTATACTTTGAATTAATGCTGTCCAAATACACACTGCCTTATTCTGCAAATAGCTGGGAAACGTTAACCACATAAACACCTACTTTTTCTATGTGCCTTGTATCATCTAGTGGTGATGTCTGTAACAAAACTGTTAAGTCTCTCTCTCTTTCATTCCAGCAATAAAGGCTATAAAAATTTATGCGTATGAACTCAGCATGAGGTTTCCTTAAACAGTATTAAGGCCACTTAGAAATTGAATATGAAACGAAAATTGTGTGGAGAAAACTGTAATTAAAAGAGTTATACTTATATTCAATACCATAAGGTCTACAGTCTGGTGGTTTAAGGAGGAATGGATCACAACATGATATACAACAGAAGGGGTTACCTTATTATATTAGATGAGGCTATTCGAAGTGTTTTTGTTGTCTCATGATTTTTGAGGCGGCAGTACTGCATCATGAAGCATTGGTGAACTTTTGGAGGATCAGAAGCTGAGCTTCTTCCACAAGATTTTTCACTACGTCTCCAGCCGGTAAAATCTCCTTGATAAGTCCTACGCTTTGGCCTGCATACATGGCCATACTCTCTAAGTCGCCTGTTGTGGTCATGTTCGGTACTGTTCCTGAAAATCTTCTTATCTCCTTCTCCTGTAGTGAAGTGAAACGAAACTCACCCACCATACTCAATAAATGCAATAAAGACCATATTTGGAGGATAAAGAAAGTAAAGCAAAAGAACTTACAACGCCATGTATGGTGGAACGTCCAATAATAGGTTGGTTAACTTCATTCTCATCAGCCGGAAGAGATCTCCAGTCATCAAAGAAAGGTGTCTCCAGAACACGTTGCGGCGCACCAGGCCACCTCGCTCTTCCAAATATATCTGTGTACTCAGTTTTTTCATATTCAGTCAACATCCTTTTGTATATTGGGTGTGCATAGCTCTCATGAGTCGCCACGAATCTAAAGAAAAAACGAAGATTCTAACTCAGCCCAAAAAACTAATCATCAAACTTGAGAACAAACATGTAGAAAATTTAAAAAGAGCAAGTAGAGAACACAACCTTGTGCCTAGACAGACCCCTTGAGCACCAAGTGACAAGGCTGCAACATAACCGCGTGCATCCACAATTCCTCCAGCAGCAATAACAGGGATATCTCTTTCCCCAACTAAATCCACCACTCTTGGCAACAATGAAAAGAGACCATCCTGTTTTTTTTTTTTTTTTTTTTTTGTTGGGGATGAAATATCAAAACTTCAAACTATATGAAACAAGAATTAAAGATTAGTTCTTACCTTTCCAATTACATGCCCACCTGCTTCATACCCTTGGACAATAATGGCGTCTACTCCTACATCAACAGCCTTTCTAGCTTCTTCGACATTCCCCACCTTTAAATAGATATCAAGAAACCAAACTCTCTAATATAAAAAAAGACTGCAAAGTTAGTGAGAAATTAGTACCTGAGGAACAACTTTGACACAGGCAAGGTGAGCAAGATCAACAAGCTCCAGTGAACAATCACCCCAGTAAAGCTGCAACACAGCAACCTTCTCTTCTAAGATTGCCTTAATGTTCAAATCATGAGGAAACGCAAGAACAACACCGATCCCAAATGGTTTGTCTGTTAATGTCTTTGTCTTCCTTATAAGCTCCCTCAAGTAATCAGGACACTCCTGATAGATTGATTGATTGATTGAGAGAGTTTCACATAAATCAGAAGAAACCAAAAAAAAAAACTAAAAAAAACTAAAACTTGCAAAAAAAATTTACCCAATCAGGACATCTGAGAAGACCAATCCCTCCGGCATTAGCGACGGCTGCTACAAGCTCTGGTCCGGATATATCTGGTCCTAATGGCGCCTGAACTATTCCATAATCAAACCCTAGAATCCCTTTCAAACCCACCATGATTTCACTTTCCTCTGCTAAATTGGATTGATTTGTCAGATCACACTGTTCTTCTTCTTCTTCTTAGAAGACCGTTAAGAAGAAGCTAGAGACCAACTGCTTTTATTGGGCTTCTAATTGAAACTAATGGGCTGATATACTAAAGGCCCATTATGCTGCTCGGATAGCTGACGTCACACTGGGATTTTACTTCTAGATATCAATTATAATATTACAAACCATTCCTAATAATCTGTCTAACCTTTGATTTTTAATGTTTTAAAAAAACCTCATTTGAAATCCCAAATAAAACAAAAAATATAGGGAAGCTTCCAAGTAAAATCCAATGGACTTCTTTTAGGTGTTAAGAAGTCCACTTAGCAAAATATGTACGTAAGTGGTTGGTCCTAATGACTAATGACCTAACCAACATGAAAAAAAAATTGGTCGGTCGGTCCACGGCATTATAAGCTCATAGTTCGTCACAAGATTGTAACTAATCCCATTGATATATTATATATCCACTTGTTGATTGTTTATATCAATCGTTAATAATATTTGGGTTTTGTTTTTAATTCGCGAAATAAGATTGTTTGGTTTGTATATATGTGATCTTTAGTTTGAAAATAAATTGGTCATATGTGTAGAGTGGAATACTATTCTTCTGATGTCTTAAATCTTAATACATCGTTATCACTTTTCTAAGTCTAGGAATTAAGAAAACAAATACAGTATCGTAAGTTTGGCATACGTCCGCTTCAATATGTACACAGAGATAATAATTATTTACGAGCTATGACTATCATTATCATGTTTTCTATACGACGAGTCGAGTCGAGTGATATAAAAGACAAAAAGATGTTCACCTTTTTCTTTTGAAAATGTTCATATATGATTCGCGGTTGAAATTACTACGATTTAATTAATGCTCTGTCATTTTCACTATTGAGCATGCTATTTCCGTACGAACACATAAATAATTGCTTTCACCAGTGGACATTAAAAAACTGGTGCCACCAAAAAAAAAAAAAAACCCCCGCTCCATAGATAAAACATCCATTTCAATACCTTAAACAGATTATACTTGTTGAGAATACACCTTTTATAAACTAATTTATAAACACGGATTGATATGTTCGACTTCCATTAACAAATAACAATAATTAATCTTGTTTTCCAATGGATCCAAATTTTTTTTTTCCATATTACCTAGAAAATAACAAATGAGAAAGACGATAAATAGGACGAACCAAAGTGGGTCGGCACACAAAATCTTCCCAAAAGGCCAAAATCCATTCCTCAAAGTCAAAACACAAAAAGTTAGGAGTTGGAGGGGAATGAGCATTTTTAAAACTTTTTAGTCGGCGAACTTTGTTGACTAATTTTCCCATATATACGGCAATTATTATAATCGTCCCTATGTGCATGCATGGGTCTCAAAAAAGAAAAAAAAAATCTCAAATCCTCGTGTGCTTATGTGTATAACACATTATTGATGTACTTGGCAATCATCAAACACACATCCAATAGTTATTACTTAGCAAGTAGGCTATAGCCAACCATGATGCAATCGGCTCTAGTTATTTTCCAATTTTTATGAACTCTAACCTTTTTTTACGTTTGTCTTTGAGATATCTCCGTTTATTATCACAATGTATAGTAATTGCAATAAACGAGAATGTAGGTTAATAATAGAATAGGTCGCGTATATAATTGAGACGGCCTAGTGAGAGAGATGATATCTCTTAAAATCGTCACTACCAAAAAATAATTGGGACAAACATAGGAAAATAGTACACGTTTGTGTTAAGAAGACATGATGTGTCACGACGCTAAAGGATAATCGTGGATGAGATATGACAAAGACTAAATACGCGAAGCGCGTGGCTTTCACCGCCGTTTTGTCGCTTTCCTTGCCGACTACGCAAATATCCCATCCGCACGTGAGACTCCCTTGCCTTCTCTTTTACTCTTTTTTTTCTTTTTGGGGTATTAAATTTTTCTCCTATTTGATTTGATTGATTAGATATTTCTTTATGGGTTCTTATATCTACTTACAGTCTTTGTCGTAAATATGAATTCATTAATTTCGCGTTAAATATCATTTTAGTATAGTAATCTTGTGACTGAGAAAACTATATATCTGTATAATACTCGTGACACTTTAAGGATTAGTACTATATCAGTTCAGGTTATATACATTTATCTTATTATCCAGTGACATAAACCGAAAAAGTTTGAGATGATGGGTAAAAGGAAGTAAGGAACTGTACGTATAAGTATATAAGTATATAAATGGTTATATACATTTATCTTATTATCCTCGTGAATTTGGAACGTCGACCACATTTTCAAAGATATTATTTTCAGCTCTAGTTTTTATATTAATCATGAACGATTGAACGTACTTGTTTTTCATTCGACATACACATAAGTTGGCCTCGGACGCAAAACATTGTGTTTCAAATGCTAAAAAGTCAAACAACACGATATAGTAAGTATATAAATGGTTTTTTTTTTTTCTGCGTCCAACGCCAATGTGCAATGTATTTGCGTTCAAAAGAAACAAGAACCAAACCCATATGGTGACCTAAGAAGAACAGACCAAAGAGTGGTTATATGATCCTATAGCAAAAGTAACCGATGCGTTCATCCAAATATATGTACACGACAAAGTATAATTGCATAACTCTTGTATCTTTTATGCTATTCATTTTTCACATAACTGGAGTAGAAAAATCTCACGTGTGGAAAATACATTTGTAGACTAGAGGAAGAGCTAAGTGGATGACTACGAATCCTAGCTATGATGACTATGGAGTACTTCTGACACGTACGTGACGTAACTTTCTTTTTAGTTTTAATAAATAGTACTTGAATATGGGCCTCATCCTCGTTTTTTTTTTCCTTTTCTTGGATGCACATATTATTTTGAGCTCCTCTATTACGTTTTTTAAAAGAAAGTAAAATACTCTTTATGTCAAAAAGATTGTAATACAAAATAAACGTGTGGAATACATACTTTCTATATCCCACCACCCACTGAAATAAATATTCTTTAAAATTTCTAACAATATAATTAATAAAAACCAGTATAATCCAAATTTAGAACTTTTTGAAAAACCAAATTATAGAATTTCTTTTCAAAATAAAGTTAAAAGGAAAGAGTCCATGGACCCTAGAGATGTAAAAGGCAATAATGGACTGTAATAAGGGCGTGGTTCGTACGCTTCGTATCTTTGCTTAGCTACACGGCTGAAACTACTCAAGTGCACCCGTATATTTCTATAGATACAGCCTACAACTTTACAGTATATAACTGTATGTACCTATATACACTGTGCGTAGGTATAAATACGTATAAATAATGGTCCCTACGTAGAGCCAAGGGACCTCCCCCAAGTAAAGTTGATTTAGCACACACACACACGGTATCATCAGGTCACTTGCACCTTTCATAAAATCAGTGGCCGCCCCTAAGAATACAAAGGAACCTTCCCTAAATAATCCTAAGATCTTAATGACAATCTTAAAATACAGAATCAAATGTTTCGAGTAATGGACTTTTCTTCTACTAATGGTCAAACAATTACTGTTCAATGTATTTGCGTATAGAGCATGTCCAATACCATGCCTCATGAAGAAAGAGTTAAGAAGTGATATTTAATTTTTGACAAATTTTCAGGCATCGTTAAAGACTTGAAGGTAATACTATAAATTTAAAAACCCAAATTGTTGGCAAGTTATATTTGTTTTATGTTAAGTATCAATAGAAAAAAAGATTTTGGTTTGTTTGTTTTTAAAATCCATCTAAACCTTGAAACTGGTTTTTGATAATATACGTGTTGAATGTATCTTGGTATTGAAAACCAGATCAACAAGTTACAAACCAATGTCTTTTAAAAACCATGTTGACCTAATACCTACATTTTAATACTCATATTAGCTGTATTTTATAATTAATTTCTAGCATTAAACTTTTTGGAGTTGGTTTTTTTGCATTTAAACTTTACTCGGTTTGTATTTATAGTCTTTTAAAGTTAATAGTTATGACATACTTATGAGTTATGTTATGACCGCTCGAATACAAACGAAAAAAGCATATGTAAAAAGGAAAAAAAAAACATTATACATGCACACAAAAAATATTATCTTCATAAATCCCTTTTTTAGATTTTTTTTTTTTGCATTTGTTGTAAAAATGCGCATGGAAAAATCTGTCTCTCCCCATGGCATAAGATTATCTTACACTAAAAAACCTTATTAATTAACTTGTTTGTTTGATAACGAATTTATCGGCTAAGCATCACTTAAATTTATTACACGTTATAATAAGTAGAGAGACTAAACCACGTCACACTATTAGAAAACTTACAGGCTGTCAAACACCATTCTCTACCCATTCATATCTCTCCACGTGTCACTCCTTTGACATTGACACCTTAGCCACTACAGCTGTCACATTCATCTCCCGGTTTCAAAAATGAAAATAAAAATCGTCTCTGGTATAAATAGTAGCACTCTGTATCATCATCACTTATAAACCTCAAACAAAAACCTCTGATATCTCTCTGTGCAATTTCATATCTACCCTTCTCAATGGCTTCTAATTACAGTTTTGCCATCTTACTCACTCTTCTCTTCGCCACAACAGGCTTTTCCGCCGCCGCGTTGGTCAAAGAGCAGCCGCTTGTACTCAAATACCACAACGGAGCTCTCTTGAAAGGTAACATCACAGTCAATCTCGTTTGGTACGGGAAATTCACACCGATCCAACGGTCCGTGATCGTCGACTTCATCCGCTCGCTCAACTCCAAAGACGCCTCCTCCTCCTCCTCCGCCGCAGTTCCTTCCGTCTCATCGTGGTGAAAGACGTTACCGTCGAAGGGTTCTGTATGAACCGATGCGGGACTCACGGATCATCCGGCTCGAAACCGCGTCGCGCGGCTAACGGCGCTGCTTACGTCTGGGTCGGGAACTCAGAGACGCAGTGCCCTGGATATTGCGCTTGGCCGTTTCACCAGCCTATTTACGGACCACAAACGCCGCCGTTGGTCGCTCCTAACGGTGACGTTGGAGTTGACGGAATGATTATAAACCTCGCCACGCTTCTTGCTAACACCGTCACGAATCCGTTTAACAACGGGTATTTCCAAGGCCCACCAACTGCACCGCTTGAAGCTGTCTCCGCTTGTCCTGGGATATTCGGGTCGGGTTCTTACCCGGGTTATGCGGGTCGGGTACTCGTTGACAAAACCACCGGGTCTAGTTACAACGCACGTGGACTCGCCGGTAGGAAATATCTATTGCCGGCGATGTGGGATCCGCAGAGTTCGACGTGCAAGACTCTTGTTTGATCCAAGGGATGTGAGTATGACACGTGGCATATTTCGATTGCGATGACGAGATCTTAGATGGCAAGATGCACGGCGCGTGTGTATAAAAAAAACTTTCGGGTTTGGATCTCGGGTTTGGATTGTGGATAGGGCTCTCACTCTCTCTTTTCTTTTGTCGTTTTGTTGTGACGTGTAAAAAAATTGTGCTTCGGAAATGTGGAAAATATATGCATATAAAAATAAGGAAAAAAAAATCATTTTGTTTCTCTACTTTATTAAAATTTAAGGCACTCGGTTTTGCTTGATGATCAAATCTAATCATTTTATTTAAAGGATTCTGACCTTTTTTACATGAGTGGGTACTGGGTGGGTAGAGATGCCTAGATGTAGTGTATATAATAATGTTAGTATTTGATGCTATTTAATTGTGTAATAAAGTGGATAGCAATACAAAGGAAGATGGGGAGGAGTATTTAAAAGTAGACAGCTCTCAGTGATGTTGGGGTCTAGGAGACCAAATTTATTGCTTAATACATACTCGTTTCGTATTATCACAAGTTTTTTGATATTCTTAATGCATAGTAATACGTTCTCTGTAAGGTAGATGTAGTAAGTTAAGAAATAAAGTACTACTATAATAATCAATCAAAATTTTTGAAAACAATTATTTGGAAAACATCGGAGTCTTTTAAAGAAGAAAACACCTCAAACCATCATATTACAATTTGAAAGGTGAAACGAGCGTAGAATATCTAATTTATTGGGTGAAAAAAGGTGATCCAATGGCTAAATAGTTATTCAAAAAATATCTGAAAATGGTTAGTGGGGTTGGTGAAGTTCTTCTCCATTGCCTCCGTTCTTTATGCTAAAAGGAAACTTTGAAACATTTAAGTATAGCAAATGCTCGTCTAGTAGATTCTGGATATATAGTCCATTCAATCTTTGCATTTATATATGAATTCTTGTTCCAGTAGTTTCACATACAATGATTTCGACCATGACATTTTAACTTGCCATTTGTATCAATAATCTATATTAACAAACCTGATTTAGTTGTAGTGGATCCGGACTTTCGGCTATATCAGGAGTTAAACAAAAAGAATAGCCAAGCTAGTGAGGATAATGCTAAACTAAAGGCACTTTAATAGTATAGGATTACGACATAATAGATTTTTATAACAAGCTTGGCTTGTGTGTAACAGTATTCAGTACTCTATTAACTATTGGGAAATTTATCAACGCGTTCACTTTTTTTTTAAGGGTGTCGTCGTGTATATATGAAATTCTCAAATTCCTATGGAAATATATAGTTTATTTTTTTCTCACTATTAGAAAAACACAGTTAAACTTTTTTTTTTTTTGTCATCTGAAATTTTATTATTAGTTGTTTTGAAACCAAAGATGAATTACAAACTCCAAAAGAGGGACACTTAACCCGGCGGACAACTAGAAGTCCCCAGAGTCAACTGCCGGAGGAAAAGGAAATTCCCCGGAAACTAAGCCCTATCAAAGGGAGACAATAAACTAAACTAGAAATACAAACAGATAATATCAAAACCAAATCGAAGGAGGACAACTCCTTAAGCCATAAGTAGAGATAACAAGGCAACAACCTTAATATGGTAGAACCAAAGCAGCAGATAAACTTCTTCTTCTGAAACACCTGCGCATGCGATTTAACACAGTTAAACTTAACTTGTAGTAAATTTTTATCCCATTTTCAAACCCAATCATCTTATTCGTGTCCTTGTTTAATGATTGGGAAGTCGTAAGGAGTCTTTTGTTTACTTTGGGAGTGAAAGAAACCGTTCTTTTCATCTTCAAGTTTAGCCAACATAATAATGACTAAGGAGGTTCGCAGCAATGAAGTAAACAGCTTTTACGCAGATGTAGTGAACAATAAATTAATGTTCTCTAATTAAGTAATATATTTTGGGATGATCCGATGAAAATATTACTATTATACTATATTTATCATATTCAAATATCACATAAGAGTTTAGAGTCTAAACACGAACATCTATTTGGTTTTACCGTAAAAGTTTTACGGATCTTATATTCGAATGGTAACTGCGGTCAGGGCGTCCAAATCCATCTGCAGTCTGAACCACTCCATTTTTAAGGTGGACTACAGACCGCTGTGGACCAACTCTATTTGTATGTAAAAGCGGTTCGCGGTTGGTCTGCTGCGGTCTTGTCTCTGCTTTATTTAGACTGCATCACTGCAAACTACATTTGCTAAAAGGTAAATAAAAAGCGGTCCAGTCTGCAGACGGATTTGTCCGCCCCAACCACTGCAACCATTCACATCCACATCCATAGTCAAGTACAAAGTTTAGCATTATCACTTATCACTTATCAGGTAAGTAGGTAACAAAATTTGTTTAAGCGGCTCAGTTCTATAGTTTACCACAAGTGACAAACCATTACATATACATATATATCTGGATATGGTAGTTGGTGTTTTTTTTGGGCCTTTGAGATTTGTTTGTTTATAACGAACCCAATTTATGAATATAGCCCAAACTAAGAACCGACTCCTTCAATTGGTCGGTTTGATCTCCCAATATATATAATTATATACAGTGTATCTTTTTTTGTTTTTATTCCGGCTCTATCTGTCGTCTGGGATAAACCCTAAATTCCTCTTCTTCTTATCGCGCTCTACAATCATCCGCAGACGAGCTCCGATTAAACGGTGAGTTCTTCTCTTATCTCCATCTCCATACACAACAATTCGTTGCTCTATCGTATTTGATTTGATTCGGTTTCGATTTTGTTGTTTTCTGATTTGCTACTGCTTTTGTTTTCTCAGTTATTTTTTCGTTTATTTCGTTAGAGAAAGCTTCGTTTGAGTATCGATAATGGCGGATCTAGATCCAGAGATCGCTAAAACCCAAGAGGAGAGACGGAACATGGAAGCATCTCTCACTTCTTTGACTTTCGATCGCGATCTATACGCAGGTGAGGACCGTGCAACCTACTTGTCTTCTATCGCGCCTAACGATGAAGAGGATCCGAATCTGGACGCCACTGGTTCTCTTGTGGCTCAGCGTCTCGCGTCTTACACTGCTCCTAGGGCTATTCTCGACGACGTGGCTCGTCCTCACGACGAAGATGACGATGTGGGATTTAGACCTAGGCAGAGTATTTCGGAACGTGAGGATGATTATAGGAGAAGGAGACTTAATCGGGTTCTTTCTCCTGATAGAGTTGATGCGTTTGCTATGGGCGAGAATACGCCGGATCCGAGTGTTCGAACCTACGCGGACCATATGCAGGAGACTTCTTTGCAGAGGGAGAAAGAGGAAACTATGAGGCTTATTGGTAAGAAAAAGAAAGAGCAAGAAGAAGCTGCAAAGCATAAGAAGGATTCTGCTCCTCCTCCTCCTCCTCCTTCTTCCAAGAGGAGAAACAGGTGGGATCGCCCTGAAGAAGAAGGTTCTGCTTCAAAGAAAGCTAAAGCAGAAAGTTCAGATTGGGATGTGACTGATGCAGCTCCAGGGATTGGACGATGGGATGCTCCAACTCCAGGGAGAGTTTCTGATGCCACACCATCTGCTGGACGAAGGAACAGGTGGGACGAAACTCCTACACCTGGTCGTGTGACTGATTCTGATGGTGGTGTTACTCCCGGCGCAACTCCTTCAGGTGTTACTTGGGACGGTACTCCAAAAGGGCTTGCCACACCTACCCCTAAACGCCAACGTTCAAGGTGGGACGAAACTCCAGCCACTATGGGGAGTGCTACACCTATGAGTGGTGTCACTCCTGGTGGAGCTTACACTCCTGGTGTTACCCCAATCGGTGGGGCTGATATGGCTACTCCCACTCCGAGTCAGCTAATTTTCGGTGGTGCTATGACCCCCGAGATGCACAATATGAAAAGGTGGGAGAAGGATATCGAGGAGAGAAACAGACCATTGTCTGATGAAGAGCTTGATGCCATGTTTCCTAAAGATGGATATAAGGTTTTGGATCCGCCTGCTTCATATGTTCCCATCAGAACCCCTGCGAGGAAACTTCAGGCAACCCCGACACCCATGGCAACTCCAGGCTATGTTATTCCCGAGGAAAACCGCGGGCAACAGTTTGATGTGCCCCAAGAGGTTCCTGGTGGTTTGCCGTTTATGAAACCAGAGGATTATCAGTATTTTGGTTCTCTGTTGAATGAAGAGAACGAAGAAGAGCTGACTCCTGAAGAGCAGAAAGAACGCAAGATAATGAAACTGTTGTTAAAGGTTAAAAACGGAACTCCTGCCCAGAGGAAAACAGCGTTGAGGCAGCTTACTGATAAGGCTCGTGAGCTTGGTGCTGGTCCTTTGTTTAATAAAATTTTGCCATTGCTCATGCAACCCACTTTGGAAGATCAAGAGAGGCATCTTTTGGTCAAAGTGATTGATAGGATTCTGTACAAACTGGATGAGATGGTAAGGCCTTACGTCCACAAAATCCTTGTTGTTATTGAGCCTTTGCTGATTGATGAAGATTATTATGCTCGGGTAGAAGGGAGGGAGATTATTTCTAACCTTAGCAAAGCAGCTGGTTTAGCCACTATGATTGCAGCTATGCGTCCTGATATTGACAACATCGATGAATATGTGAGAAACACCACAGCGAGAGCTTTCAGTGTGGTGGCTTCAGCTCTTGGAATCCCAGCACTCTTGCCTTTCCTGAAAGCCGTGTGCCAGAGTAAAAAGTCATGGCAGGCACGGCACACTGGAATTAAGATTGTTCAGCAGATTGCAATACTAATTGGCTGTGCCGTCCTGCCTCACTTAAGGTCGTTAGTAGAGATTATCGAACATGGTCTCAGCGATGAAAACCAGAAGGTTAGGACTATTACCGCTTTGTCACTGGCTGCGCTTGCTGAAGCTGCTGCTCCATATGGTATTGAAAGCTTTGATTCTGTTCTGAAGCCTTTGTGGAAAGGTATTAGGTCACACCGTGGTAAAGTTTTAGCTGCTTTCTTGAAGGCGATTGGTTTTATCATCCCCTTGATGGATGCTATATATGCGAGCTACTATACAAAAGAGGTGATGGTTATATTGATTCGTGAGTTCCAGTCGCCGGATGAAGAGATGAAGAAGATTGTCCTCAAGGTGGTGAAACAGTGTGTAAGTACAGAGGGTGTTGAACCGGATTATATTCGCAGTGATATTCTGCCTGAGTTTTTCAAGCAATTCTGGGTTAGGAGAATGGCTCTGGAAAGGAGAAACTACAAGCAGCTTGTTGAAACTACCGTGGAGATTGCGAACAAGGTTGGTGTTGCAGATATTGTGGGAAGAGTTGTTGAAGATCTCAAGGATGAGAGTGAACCATATCGACGTATGGTTATGGAAACCATTGACAAGGTTGTCACAAACTTAGGAGCATCTGATATTGATTCGAGATTGGAGGAACTGCTTATAGATGGCATTCTTTATGCTTTCCAAGAACAGACTAGTGACGATGCTAATGTGATGCTTAATGGATTTGGTGCTGTAGTGAATGCTCTTGGTCAGCGAGTAAAGCCTTATCTTCCCCAGATATGTGGTACCATCAAGTGGCGATTAAACAACAAGAGTGCAAAGGTCAGACAACAAGCTGCTGATCTGATTTCTAGAATTGCTGTTGTTATGAAGCAATGTGGAGAGGAACAGTTGATGGGACATCTTGGTGTTGTCTTGTATGAATATCTTGGAGAAGAGTACCCAGAAGTCTTGGGATCAATTCTTGGAGCTTTGAAGGCTATAGTCAATGTGATTGGTATGACAAAGATGACTCCTCCTATTAAGGATCTGCTTCCGAGACTGACCCCGATTTTGAAGAACAGACACGAGAAAGTGCAAGAGAATTGTATTGACCTGGTTGGTAGGATTGCAGATCGTGGTGCTGAGTTTGTTCCAGCCAGAGAATGGATGAGAATCTGTTTTGAGCTTCTTGAAATGCTCAAGGCTCATAAGAAAGGTATTCGTCGTGCCACGGTCAACACTTTCGGGTACATCGCCAAAGCCATTGGACCACAGGACGTTCTTGCCACGTTGCTGAACAACCTCAAAGTCCAAGAACGTCAGAACCGTGTTTGCACCACGGTCGCCATCGCCATTGTCGCTGAAACATGCTCTCCCTTCACCGTCTTACCTGCTTTGATGAATGAGTACCGTGTTCCAGAGCTAAACGTCCAAAATGGTGTTCTGAAATCTCTTTCCTTCCTCTTCGAGTACATTGGAGAAATGGGCAAAGATTACATATACGCAGTCACACCGTTGCTAGAGGATGCGCTCATGGACAGAGACTTGGTTCACAGACAAACCGCCGCTTCAGCCGTGAAACATATGGCATTAGGTGTAGCTGGTTTGGGATGTGAAGACGCTTTGGTTCACTTGCTTAACTTCATTTGGCCCAACATATTTGAGACATCTCCCCACGTCATTAACGCGGTGATGGAAGCCATTGAAGGAATGCGAGTTGCATTAGGTGCAGCTGTAATTCTGAACTATTGTTTGCAGGGTTTGTTTCATCCAGCACGTAAAGTCCGCGAAGTGTACTGGAAGATTTACAACTCTCTATACATTGGTGCTCAGGACACGCTTGTTGCTGCTTACCCGGTGCTTGAAGATGAGCAGAACAATGTTTTCAGCCGACCAGAGCTAACTATGTTTGTGTGAAAGGAAGATTGTGAATCTTTCTGGATTCTATGTTACTCTAATACTCTCTAGTCTCCTGTAGTTTTTGGTATTGGCTTTTATCGCAAAGGTTTGCTTTGTATAAAACTCGAAAACGCGGTTCTTTTCTTTTTAACTAAACCTATGCTCATACTTTATGGTGTTTCTTATTGACTTTATGTTATTTATTGGTTATGCATTACAGCTGCAGGATCAGGAAATAACGTAGCAGAGCTTCTAGATTTTTCATATTGCGGGACTCCGGTGAAAATTAGGCCTTCGCCTGTATAATATTGTGTCAGTTTGTGCAAAAATTTGGTTTCTTCCGTTGAAATGTAACTGAAATTGGACCAATTTGAAGTTTCGTTCAGGATGTAAAACGGGTTGCGTTGTTCCAAGTTCTAAAATCTAAGGTTACACATTTTTATTATATTCAGTTCAAAAACTGGTATTTCGCAGTGAACTCGAATTACCCGATATTTTTCAACTGATACTCTTGAAGCCGAAACTATGGTTTCTGAATTTGGTCGGATTAAATGCTTAGGGACTAGTTTCGTTTCCGTATAATTCATTCAGTAGAGACCCAAAAATTTCCACCAAAAAGATCCAACACCTCCCCAGATGACCGCTTGTACAAGAGCCATCACGAACCCGAGTCTAAACATATCACTCAGATCTACATATCCAGCTGCAGCAGATCCAGGCCAAGAAATCATTGTAAGAAAAAAGTGTTTAAATTGTAAATGGTCGATTAATTCACAATAACGTAAGGAGATGAAAGAAGAAAACGGACCTCCGTAATATAAAGCAGCTGGTCCACCACTATAATGTGCCAAAGCACCAGAGAGATTGTTGTTGAAAGCCAAGCAAAGTGCTGCTAGAACCCCTGGCACTCCAGCAGCGATTTGCATCGCCAAGAAAGGGGAATAGAGTGCTCCTGCGTGACCAGTCTGGCTTGCAAATAGGTAATGTATCAAGAGATAACAAGCCTGGAGAATAATAAATGAAGCTGGCCAAGTCAGGGAGAGTGATTGTAGCAGTTTTGCCACACAATCCGACATCCAAGCAACGACACCGAGGTTCGTTAGCTGTCCAGCCATACCAATCAAAACCGCAAACCAAGTGAGCGAGTCCCAAGCTGATTTGTCACTGAGACAATCGTCCCAGTTTATGACTCCTAACAGCAGAAGCGTTGATAGACCGATCATGGCCGATACAACGCTTGCTATTCCTATTGCCTCTCTGCAAGAAGTCACGATATCTTACTATTATAAACCGGTTCTTCTTATAAAACGTAGACTGGTATCAGATCAGGACGGCTCTATAAGTATGTTATGCTAAATCTCTAAGATGATACTCTAATGCATTTTGTTTTGCTGCAAGAAACCTTACCCGAAAACCCAAAGAGAGACGGTGAAAGCCATAGAGGCGAGCATGATCCATTCGTTTTTCGTGATGGGACCTAATCGTTCAAGCTTCTTAGCAGCTGCAGCGGGAGCTTCTGGTGTGTGTTTCAGCTCAGGAGGGTAAATCTTGTAGATAATGAGAGGAGTACAAAGAAGAGAAACAAACGCAGGAACACTCGCCACTTTAAACCAAGTGATCCATGGATTCGAAATTACAACACCAACTTCTCTAGCTAGTTTAAGACATAGCAAGTTTTGTGCAGCTGATGTCAGAAGAATCGCACCAGAAGCTCCTGAACACTGTCACACAACATCAAGACACCCTTAAACTAAGACGTAAGACCAAAGCTATACAAATCACTCATCTGATTTTTATTTAAAAATTGAATCTTTGAGTAATCTATTGGTTTTTGTTACCTGCAACTGGGTTTGAATAAGAAAAGAACCGAGTTTTCTGGAAGAAGGGTCACCGGGATAACTTCCGGCGGAGAGAGAGAGAGATTTAATGACGGGCAAGAAAACGCCACCGGCTCTAGCCATGGTAGAGGGCATAATCAAACCCATAAGCATGTCACAAAAGGCAAGACCATAAGACAAACCAAGAGTGCTTTTGCCAAGACATCTCACAAAGTAAGTAGCGATCCTGTCGCCAAGACCAGTTTTGATGAAACCACGAGCGAAGAAGAAAGAAATGGCGATAAGCCAAATGAGCTCGTTTGTAAAAGCGGCGAAAGCGGTTGAGAAAGGAAGCGTTTTTGTGACGATTGAAGCGGTTAAGCCAATGAAAGCCCAAGCACCTACTGGTAGAGGACCAAGGACAAGACCTGAGATTGTGAAGAGGAACACCGACAGTAATTGCCATCCTTGTGAGGTTACTTGTTCTGGTCTTGGGATTATGAATCTCACTATGAGACCTATTGAGATTGAGATTGCCAGAGGGATGAGCTTCGCTCCTTGCTGCTGTTGCGGAGGCGGAGGAGGAGGAGGAGGAAGAGGTTCGTTTTGATTCTCCGGCGAGGAAGAGGCGGTGGCGTGGAGTGTGAATCGAGTTGAGGAGATGGAGAGTGATCGGAGCGTTGGGGATGAGTTGAATGATAATGATTTGGGGTGATAACGGCGGAAGTTGAGATGTGTGGCTGATGAAGAAGTGGAGACTGAGAGAGAACGGAGGAGTGCCAAACTCTCCATCGCCGGCTGAGTTCTTTCTCCGATTTAGTTGTGTTCGCCGGTGGAGGGAAATTAATATTTTATTCTTTCCTCTGTTTTTTCCTCTGTTTTTTTCTCTGTTTTTTTTTTTTAAATGGTTTGGTTGTGTTGTGTTGTATAGATACATTTATGAAAAAGTTTTTAATATAACGTTGTTGTTATTTGGGTCCTCGTTATTCATAATTGAATAACAACAACAAAATGGTGGGGAATTGTACCATACGAAAACATCAAGGACAATTATGAGAGTGATGCTTGTGGTTGTGGAGCTTAACTTATTTTCACTGTCAAGAATTTGCTCTGAAAAGAAGAAGAGATACGATATTTCCATAAGAGTAACAAATCGAGATTAGAGCTCTGTGTATATCTATGTGGCAAAGAATTGTCTGGGTTCACTAAAGTAGGAAAAAAACAAATGAAGCCTTCAAACTGAATGAGAAGACAACAAAGAATTGTATCCGTCTTTGCAAAAGCTTCAAGAAACAACTTCTTCTGGGGGAGCTCCTTAGTAGAGACCCAAAAATTTCCACCAGAAAGTTCCAACTACTCCCCAGATTATCGCATTAATCGTCGCCATTACGAACCCAATCTTGAATACATCAGGCAGATCAACATAACCCGCTGCAAGAAAAATAAAAAGACGCAAACGTTAAGTTAAGAGACTTATTAACCACACCAAATAGAGCTCTGTTCTGTTCTTGGATGATGATATTTACCTCCATAGTAGACAGCGGCTTGACCGCTACTGTAATGAGTCAAAGCACCAAAAAGATTGGTGTTGTAAGCTAAAGCAAGTGCAGCTACAATCCCCGGAACACCTGCTGCTATATTCATAGCAAGGAAAGCTGAGAAGAGCGCTCCAACATGACCCGTTTGGCTTGCAAAAAGGTAGTGAATGAAGAAGTAAGCTGCTTGGAGAAGTCCAAACGCAGCAGGCCAGCTTAAGGAGAGAGATTGGAGAGCTTTGGCTACACAATCAGACATCCATGTTACAACACCGAGGTTTGTGAGCTGTCCTGCCATTCCCACCAAGACAGCAAACCAAGCTAATGTGTCCCACGCTGATTTTTCGCTTAGGCAATCGTCCCAGTTGAGTACACCAAGCAGAAGAAGTATGGAGAGACCAATCATAGCAGCTACAACACTTGGTATTCCGAGGGTCTCCCTGAATATGATAATCAACCCATGTATATGCTCAGATTTTTTTAAACCAACGTTACTGATACAAAAGTAACATAAGAGTTATCTACGACTTACCCGCAGATCCAAAGAGTGACAGCAAGAAGCATTGTACCAACCATGATCCATTCATTTTTAGTGACAGGGCCCATTTGCTTGAGCTTCATTGCAGCAATACCTGGAGCATCCGGTGTGTCCTTGGTTTCAGGAGGATAAAGCTTGTAGAGGATATATGGAGTACAAAGAAGTGATATGATAGCGGGTAAACTAGCAGCCTTAAACCAAGAAACCCACGGGTTTGCGATCACTACTCTAAGCTCCTCAGCTAACTTGAGACACAGCAAATTCTGAGCTGCAGCAGTCAAGAAAAGAGCACTAGAGTTCCCGGCGCACTGTCAAAGATCAAAACAGTATTAGAGAAGCAGAACCGTAGTTTCAAAATTCTCTCAAGTCATATACTAACAAAAAAGAAAGAAACTTTCATATGTTTAGCCTCGAGGGAGAGTAAAAGGTTCAGTATTAATGGTAGAAACAGCACAAGATATGGCTGAGTAAAACAACATAACACATCAAAGCAGCCCTCAGATTGAGACGCAAATCGGACAAAGTTGCAAACTTATTCTCAGAATCACATCACACGCACTACTAACTACGCACTGGAGCCACAAGAAGTGATAAGTCAACTCATGATTCAAAGGGGACTAACTAACCTGGAACTGAGATTGAATCAGGTAAGACCCTAGTTTCTTGGAAGAAGGATCTCCCGGTTTACTTCCAGCAGAGAGAGACAGAGACTTAATGATAGGCAAGAAAATGCCACCAGCTCTAGCGGTAGTACTAGGCATTGCAGGAGCAATCAAAGCTTCACTAAGCGTAAGACCATAAGATAAACCTAAAGTACTCTTACCAAGCCATTTAACAAAGTAAGTAGCGATCCTATCGCCAAGACCAGTTTTAACGAATCCACGAGCGAAGAAGAAAGAGATAACGATCAACCAGATGACCTCACTTGTGAAAGCAGAGAAAGCAGCTGAGAAAGTGAGAGTCTTGGTGACGATTGAAGCGGTTAGGCCTATGAAAGCCCAAGCTCCAACTGGGAGAGGACTAAGGACGAGACCTGCGATTGTTGAGAGGAAGATTGAGAGTAGCTGCCAGCCTTGTGGTGTGACTCCTTCAGGTACAGAGACAGCGAATCGGAGGATGAGACCGACGGAGACGGAGAGGATCAGAGGGATGAGTTTTGCTCCTTGTGGGAGTTGAAGAGACGGAGTTGATGGAGGAGGAGGAGAAGGAGGAGGAGGAGTGTTGTCTTGTGGTGCGGCGGCGATTCGTGTGGAGAATCTGGGGATTGGTTTGAGGAGAGGGAAGGAGAGAGGTTGAGATCGGAGGGAGATTGTTGAAGGCGGAGATCTCGAGGATGTACGGCGGAGAAGAGAGAGACGAGAGGGATGGTGATGAGAGAGTAAGGTGGAAGTGGCGGTGGTGGAGAGAGAGTGAAGAGCGAAACTCTTCATCGCTCCGGTGATTTAGAGAGAGAGAGAAAGAGACTGTGACGGCGAAGTGTGTGTGTGTGTTTTTAGTGTGTTTCTCGCCGGAGAGTAACAACAACAGAGGATGATGAGTGGATGTGAATCATGTGTCAATGATGAAAGTGAAATTAAAACTGAATCTTCGGTTCTTCAATTTTAACCGGACTATTCGAACCGGAACCATATTCGATTGAACCGAATCAGTTTTTATTTTTAAGTGCGATTACAACTCATATCAAATTGGATGGATGGGAAACATGAAACATGAAACATGAGTTAGATGGGCTTGTCTATTCCATACATATGGTGTGTACTAATCTTCTCAAAGAAGTATATAATATATATTATTCACCTTTTCACTTAGAATTGGAGATGTTTATTTGGATTTGATAAAAATGGTGATTTTCAATGGCGGAGAAATGGCTAAAATCAACACTAATTATTTGTCAAAAGCTTTTTATATCTAAATATTAACACTATGCAAATAATAAGCTGAACTGTATTAAAATTCAATTTTGCTACCTAAACTATATAAAATGTTGTCAATTTCAAACTCTGTTCAAACAATGTTAAATCATGATGTTGAGTCCGACGGTCCATGACTTCAACGTAGCATTGGGACTTATCAAAATTACGTCCTTTTGGTCATTTTTGGGTATTTTGTAACAAGAAATGATGAAAAATGAAGTCTCACTGCACATCCAAAAACTGACTCCAATACTCCATTTTTGTCAAACGCTTTGTTTCTTGCCACAACACATCTAAAAATGACAAAAACAACTTAGTTTTAGTCATTACGTACCAGTGCCATGTAGATGTCACATATCGTCTAACTCAATATCGTTAAACTCTGATTTAACATTATTCGAACAAATATTGAAATTGACAACATTTTATATAGTTTAGATAACAATTTAAATTTAAATACAATTCAGATTGTTATTTGCAGAATGTTGAAATTTAGGTATAAAAAAACGTTTCACAAATAGTTGGAGTTTATTCTGGTTGTTTTCCTCCTAATGGCCGACCTTGACTAGCTATTTAAGTGAGTTTCTTGCTTAAAAGTTAATTATTTGTCTCTTCTCTAATCCTTATAAGTTATGACTTATGAGTTTTTCTTGTTTTGTTTTGTAGGTACTAAAGCAACTAGTTTGGCTATTTCTTTAATTGTTGATTAAATATAAAATACAAATCCCGTCATCAGATATTCAGATTTCACCATCGTTTTCGATTCGTGTTATGACTTATGAATACCAACAACGCATGCAGAGTCACAGAATCAATCCACGTTTATTAAACTATACTATTACATTTACATGATTAAGCAAATTAAAACTTATAGTAGTAGTAGTACTATATACATATTTTTTTTCCCTTGAAGCACGGATACATAATAAATAATGCATGGACCATTCCAACCAAGAAGCGAGGATGGGAAACATATAAACAATGTGCGGTTGGTATCTCATGGGAATGGACTGCCACTCATACAATCATAATATTATACTTTTTTTCTTATATATTATAGTTATCACTTGTATACACATTATTGGGAGATTTGATTTGATTTGGAAATCTTGGATGGTCCAAGCCCTTTAATATATATATTTTTTTTGTTGACATTTTCTTCATACCATACAAGCATAATAGAAGAACATGATGGTAATCCGATTCCGAGTTGTAAAGGGGAAACATGTGTATATATGTTTATCGAGTTATTATTATTAGCATGATCGTTAGATCACGGTAAAAACAATATAGAATGTGATATCTGTGTCAATCTGTAGAATCAAAAGTATTGACTTAGATGAAAACATAAATTAGTTTTCCTAATCGCGTACAACGAGACTTATCTTAGTTTTGTGGTAGTTACAGTACATACATGAACATGAAACATGTGTAACAAAAAAAAAAACAACGTAAGATGAAAAAGAATTAGTCTAAAAAGGTCAGCTGCTATGAGAGATCAGATGATGGTTGGAGAAGACAAGAGAGCCAAGCAAGTGGGTGGGTCTTATCTCCTTCTTACACTATAATATATAAAATCAAAATCCTTCTTCTCTTCTTCTTCATTGAACCAATTTGCGCCGCCATTTAAAAAAAGAAAAGAGCTTAGCTAATCGCTATCGTCATCCGCAACTAACACCCATCCTCTCTCCTTCCTCCGCATCTTCCTTCATAAAACCTCCGATCTCTCTTAATCGAATAACCCAAGTGGGAAAGATCTTGGACTAGACGAAATCTACCCAAAGTTTTGATTTTTCAATAAGGGTTTCTCTTGATTTTTTATTTCCACATAACAATGTCTTCGATCAATCTCTCTTCATCGTCTCCTTCCACCATATCTCTCTCCCGCTCAAGGTAAGTTTTTTTCTTCTTCTTCTTCTTCCAAATCTCTTCTTTTGTCTAATCTTCATTGGTTAATTGATTTTGGGTGATTTGATTAAGAGATGCAATCCGAAGTCACAGCTTAGATCGTGATCTAAGGATTTGTAATTGCGTTTCATTGACCTTAGAATTTCTGATTAGAATGGACCGTGATTGTGATTTGTAATTGCTTCTTCTCTCGTTTTGTCTTAATGGGTTTGTATGATTCTGGTGTAGATTGAGTCAAAGCTCTACCACATTGCTCCATGGACTACACCGTGTTAGTTTACCATCTAAACACTCTTCATCATTTGCTATTAAAACCACTGGAAAAGTTAAAGCTGCAGTGATCTCTAGAGAAGATGATCTGCTCTCATTCACCAACGGGAACGCTCAATCTCTCATTGATGATCGGACTGAAGAAGAAGAGGCTAATCCTGTTTCACTTGGAACACTTGCTGCTGATTCAGCTCCTGCACCAGCCAATGGTTTTGTTTCTGAAGATGATGACTTTGAGTTGGATTTACCTACTCCAGGTTTCTCTTCTATCCCTGAGGCCATTGAAGATATACGTCAAGGAAAGGTTCGTTTTTCATTTTGCTTTGTCAAGAAGATCAATTTTTTCTTGTTTGTTTGGTTTTTACGCTATTGATTGATTGATTGATTGGTTTTGGCGGTAATGTTGCAGTTTGTGGTGGTTGTGGATGATGAAGATAGAGAAAACGAAGGGGATTTGGTAATGGCTGCTCAATTGGCAACACCTGAGGCTATGGCTTTTATTGTGAAACATGGAACTGGGATAGTTTGTGTGAGCATGAAAGAAGATGATCTCGAGAGATTACACCTTCCTCTTATGGTGAATCAGAAGGAGAACGAAGAAAAGCTCTGTACTGCATTCACAGTGACTGTGGTAGGTGTTATTCTCTCAAAAAAGCTCCGATCTTGGTCCTTCTAGTGATTATCTAATTTCCTTGCTCGTCATACGTTATCTTCATAGGATGCCAAACATGGTACAACTACTGGAGTATCAGCTCGTGATAGGGCCACGACGATATTGTCTCTTGCATCAAGAGATTCTAAGCCTGAGGATTTCAACCGTCCAGGTCACATCTTCCCCCTCAAGTATCGTGAAGGCGGGGTTCTGAAAAGGGCTGGACACACTGAAGCATCTGTTGATCTTACTGTTTTAGCTGGACTAGATCCTGTTGGAGTACTTTGTGAAATTGTTGATGATGATGGTTCCATGGCCAGATTACCAAAACTCCGTGAATTTGCAGCGGAGAATAACCTAAAAATTGTATCCATCGCAGATTTGATCAGGTAAAGGACTGTGAATTTCAAGGCTTTGTGTGTCTGTTGTTATCATCTCTCTGTTTCTCTTGAAGCTAAAGATCTAAACTTTGTCTAAATAAGAACAGATATAGAAGGAAGAGAGACAAACTTGTAGAGCGTTCTTCTGCTGCTCGGATCCCGACAATGTGGGGACCTTTCACAGCTTACTGCTATAGGTCCATATTAGACGGAATAGAGCACATTGCAATGGTTAAGGTTAGAACAATGTTTAGAAACGTCCCTCGTTGTCCTGTGAGATTATTAGCCAATAATCCATTTGTCTGAAACTTGTGGCAGGGTGAGATTAGTGACGGTCAAGAGATTCTCGTGAGGGTTCATTCCGAATGTCTCACAGGAGACATATTTGGGTCTGCAAGGTGCGATTGCGGGAACCAGCTAGCTCTTGCCATGCAGCAGATCGAGTCTACTGGTCGCGGTGTGTTGGTTTACCTTCGCGGACATGAAGGAAGAGGGATTGGTTTAGGACACAAGCTTCGAGCTTACAATCTGCAAGATGCTGGTCGAGACACGGTTGAAGCTAATGAGGAATTAGGACTTCCTGTTGATTCTAGAGAGTATGGGATTGGTGCACAGGTATATTAACCAAGTTCCCATTACCATCCAATAAAGAAAACATGTATGTTGGGGTATTATTTCACTAATTCTCTCCTTGAATATTGCAGATACTGAGGGATTTAGGCGTGAGGACGATGAAGTTGATGACGAATAATCCAGCTAAATACGTTGGCCTGAAGGGATATGGATTAGCCATTGTTGGGAGAGTCCCTCTCTTAAGTCTCATCACAAAGGAGAATAAGCGATACTTGGAGACAAAGCGGACCAAGATGGGTCACATGTATGGCTTGAAGTTCAATGGCGATGTTGTGGAGAAGACTACTGAGTCTGAAACTGAGTCCTAAGCTTGAAAAGCAGGGGGTACCGAAACGAATTAAAAAACAGAGATATGATGATATACTTCAAACTCGAGGAAAGAAATTGACACAGAAGAACCAAGACAAAGACGTTTGATCTGTCTGAGAAACTTTGATTAGATTGGTTTATCTTCTAATCTAATACTATCTGATTATTATTTTTTTCCTACAATTCTTGTGCCATCATTTGGTTGAGTACTTGTAAAAGTTTTTTTCTAACATTTAAACCATAATAAAAGTGTGGGAGGTGTTTTAAGCCTTTTAAGTTGCATTCTTTATCTCAACATCACATGATCCGATTCAATCAACCGAGTTTCAGGTGCAGAAGCTTGACATGATCTTGGACGAGCTTACAACAAAGGTAGATGCTGCTTTGTATCCGACGATGGAGAATCTTGAGACTTCTGAAAGCATGAAGACGTTCTGGTGCTACAAGGCTGTGTTGTAGGACTCTGGAATATGTTTACGCGTCTTGGAGGAGTCACGGATATTGGATGACGTGGCAATACTTTTGAAGGCTTGGTAATTAGAGGACAAGATATTATCATATTGGCTAATAGATTTGGACTTATCCTTGTTTAGGAAAGTAGGTCATAGGAGAGTTCCTATATATTGTATTATTGGACAAACATGTTGTTTGGCCGTTCAAGAAGAATTTTAGAGAACTAAGCGTGAAAGCTTTTAGGGTTCTTAGGGATTTTGGTTAGATTAAGAATTGGTCAGTGGCAAGTCGTGTTGACTGTGTGTAAATCTGATTAAACATATCTTGTAAGATTGTTTAAGTGATTCTTAATAAGAAAAGAAGTTCTTTTCTATATTGGCTGCATCTTCGTTTTTACAATTGGTATCAGAGCAGTCAACCGACGAGAGCTCTATACTCGCTACAGGTTGAGATCTTGGGATAATGATGCAGTCGGGTAATGAGTTGATGATGCTTCAAAGGGGTGTGATCTTGGATCAACAAGGCTATGGTCGATGGAAAGTGCGCATGGTTCAGCTGATCCGAAATCTAGGTGAGGATGCTTGGACGGCTGTGGAAGAAGGATGGGAACCTCCCTATGAGAAAACCGAAGCTGGTGACAAGATCACTAAACCTAAGGCACGATGGACGGTAGAAGAAAAGAACTTGTCTAAATACAATGCTAGGGCTCTTAATGCTATCTTTGGAGCTATTGATGATGATGAGTTTAAGCTTGTTCAAGGTTGTGAATCAGCTAAAGAAGCTTGGGACATTCTGCAGAAGACTCATGAAGGAAACTCAAGTGTCAAAAGAACAAGATTAGACCAACTTGCATCTCAATTTGAAGTCTTAAGGATGGATCCAGAAGAGTCAATTTCACAATTTAGTGCAAAATTGAGTGCTATTGCTAATGAAGCAAAGAATCTTGGTAAGATTTATAAGAATACCAAGCTGGTTAAGAAATTAATTAGATGTCTACCATCTAAGTATGCAGCTCATAAAGCAGTTATGAGGGTATCTGGCAACACAGACACCTTGAAGTTTGAGGATCTCATTGGTATGTTAAGATCAGAGGAGATGGAAGTTGCTGAAGAACTGAGAATTCATGATAAAGGAATTGCATTCAAGGCAGATGACAGGAGTGATCAGTTGCAAGAGATAAAAGATAACATGTTCTTGATGGCAAGAAACTTTGGAAAAGCCCTCAAACGTGTTGAAAAAGGACATGGACGAGGGTTAGCTCACTGGAATCAAAGTGCTACAGAGAGGTCTTGTTCTAGGCAAAATATATCTGAGAAAGAAAAATCTGATCAGAGAAAAGAGATTCAATGTCTTGAATGTAGTGGTTTTGGTCATTACAAACTTGAGTGTCCAATGGTTAAGCGCAAAGAGATGAAGTGCTTTGAATGTAAAGGGATTGGACATTTAAAATTTGAATGTCCAAACATGGTGAAAGGAAATAATAAAGCATATGTTAGCTTTAGTGATTCAGAATCAGAGAGTGATGAGGAAGAAGAAGAAGGAGGAATGTTGAATCTTTTTGCATACAGTGCTAAAAGTGATGATATAGCTGATGAAAGTTCCGATGATGATGAGGAAGAATCAATTACAAAAGAAAGCTACTGTGTTTTGTATGACAATTGGGTTCAGCTGTGTAATGAAAAGCTGTTACTTATCAAGGAAAAGCTGAAACTAGAAGCCCAAGTTAAAATGCTGGAAGAAAGGAAGCCTGAATTTTTAATCGGTGATGAACTTCCTCCTAATGAAAAGGAGCTGTTTGAGAGGAAATTGAAGAACTTACAGGAGATGTATGGTTTAGAAAAAGAAAAAGCAACAAGCCTAGAAAGAGAGCTGAATGAGAATCACAAGAAGATTAGGATGTTGAATAATGGTGGCAAGAAGCTTGATGAGATACTATCTATGGGAATTGTAGGATCTCAGCATCAAGGTCTGGGTTATCACAAAAAGGAGACTGTTGAGCTGTTGTCTCGTGATGAATCAGTAAGCTTTGTTAAAAGCAATATAAATCATGAAGCTGAGACAAGTATTCTGGGAAAAGTGGTTCAACAGGAAGCCCCTGTAGCACCAACCAGGAACACACGACATCAACATATATCTTCGTGTGAGCGAAAAGGTTGGACTAAATCCAAGCGAGGACGAAGGGGTTATGAATGCTTTCATTGTGGTAAAAGTGGTCATGTCAGATCTTTGTGTTACAAGTTTAAGAACAAGATCAAGGAGCTTTGGATGGCTAGGAAGTGCTTTATCGATCCATCTCACTTTTGCAAAGTCTGGGTTGCTAAAAAGGATCTGTACAGTAAGGTTTCTGAACATAATGAAAGACAATATAATCAAGTAATCCAGGAAACTGAGGAAATCAACCTATGTTGCAATCTCTCGAAGATAGTCACTGAAGATAATGTTGGGGTTGAATCTCAGGTTCTACAGAAGCATGTTGCAGAACCATCTGTACAAGAAAAAGTCACAGCTGAATCAACTAGATCAAATAGTAATGATTGGAATGATGAATCATCAGGAGTCTTAGCTATATCTAAACAGTTGCAAGGTCATAAGAATCAGTCTGCTGCAGTTGCATTTGTTGAGCAAACCGTTCGTCATGTTCAGCTAAATTCTCAAGGAGTGCTGCAACATTGTTTTGTTTCACAGGTTGAACCTAAGAACATTATAAAAGCTCTTGAAGATTATTTTTGGTACAAGGCATGATAGGAAGCTTGTTGTGTCCCCCTGCATATATGTCTTCATCCTTGTTTTTATATGAATGTGCACTCACGCTGGGGGAGTATGATGAGATGGTGATATTGGTGATGATGGTGATGTCATAGCTGAATGTAGCTAAGACTTATGGTTTTGAAAGATTATAGTACTATTCACATCTGGAGCTTGAGTTGTCACATTCAGATAAAAAGGGGGAGAATGAAAGCATGAAGACGTTCTGGTGCTACAAGGCTGTGTTGTAGGACTCTGGAATATGTTTACGCGTCTTGGAGGAGTCACGGATATTGGATGACGTGGCAATACTTTTGAAGGCCTGGTAATTAGAGGACAAGATATTATCATATTGGCTAATAGATTTGGACTTATCCTTGTTTAGGAAAGTAGGTCATAGGAGAGTTCCTATATATTGTATTATTGGACAAACATGTTGTTTGACCAATCAAGAAGAATTTTAGAGAACTAAGCGTGAAAGCTTTTAGAATTCTTAGGGATTTTGGTTAGATTAAGAATTGGTCAGTGGCAAGTCGTGTTGACTGTGTGTAAATCTGATTAAACATATCTTGTAAGATTGTTTAAGTGATTCTTAATAAGAAAAGAAGTTCTTTTCTATATTGGCTGCATCTTCGTTTTTACAACTTCTTGATCCTCTGATTCACATGTTACAGACATACACGTATCTGGAGCCAAGATGTTATGTTTAGAGAAGTAAACTTCAATTAAAGGTGTAATGATTAACAAAACTAGTTACTTAACAATAAACTCAATAAAAGTCACCGCTTACAATTCGGAAAATTTCAATTCAAAGTCTTTCCAGGGTTGATATACTAATCAGATCAAATAAAAGCATTCTTGTGTTAAGTAACGGACGATATCAAAATTAATATAAATCTAAAATTTTTACACGAGTAGAAATGTAAAATTAATAAATTTATGACATATTAAAAAAAAAAAAACTAAAAAAAAGGAAAAGTAAAAAAAAAAAGAAAAGAGGAAAAACAGAGTGGACCATGTGTCCGCGTGGAACCAAAGCTTCCAAATAACTCGACCGTTTCAGAAAATAATAAAAATAAATAATTTTTATCATTAGGACACAACACAACACAACGGTCATGTTACACAATCACGCGTTAATAAGACCGAACACGTGTACGCTTGTGATTGAGTAACTAACAGCTGTCATAGAGCCGTTAGCGCCGTAGTCAAGGGAGAAGGGTTTGAGCCAACCGCGTTCTCTTTTTTTCCTTCTGATTAGTCTTTTGTCCCCACCCACCCCTTTATGGGCTTTTTTTTTCTTAAATTCTGTAACATATAATATATCAACCGTTCGATTTTAAGTCGGTCCTAGTATTATCACATCAACGGTCAAGATTACACCATACACCTTAATACACCGCAACCCTCTTCTTCTTTCTCTATATAAAGAACCCTCCTCGTCTCCGAGTTTTAAACAAACTACAAAGCAAAGCCAAAAAAAAAAAAAAAAAACCTAAACCCAGCTTAAACTCGAATCTCTCTCTCTCTCTAAGCAATGGCTTTCTCTAAATCTCTAGTGTTTGTTATCTTCGCCGCTCTTTTCATCTCTTTCACGGTTGCTCAATCTCCTTCTCCAGCTCCAGCTCCATCTAACGTCGGAGGAAGACGGATCTCTTCTCCAGCTCCTTCTCCTTCTCCTAAGAAGACCACTACTCCTTCCCCTGAAGTTTCGCCTTCTCCTTCTCCAACAGCTTCCGCATTGACTCCAGATTCATCCGCTTCCCCTCCATCTCCTCCTACGGCTGATTCTCCTGTCTCTGATTCTCCCGTAGCTGTATCTCCCTCTGCGATCACCGATTCTCCCACTGAAGCTCCTGGTCCTTCTATGGGCGCCGCCGTTTCCAACACTTACGGTGTCTTCGGATCTGTGGCTGTTATGTTAACCGCTGCCGTTTTGGTTATCTAGAAGCTTTCTTCTCTTATTTTATTTATTTTATTTTATTTATTTTATGATATATACTCTACCTTCTTATTATGAGTTTTTGCTTTAGAGATGATTCCTTATTTTTAATATTTAGATTATTTACTTTGTTTCTTCGGCTGATCTTATGAGCGTTGTATCTATGATCCAATATTTTATTTATCTATGATTATTTATCAGATTTTCAGAATAATTTCGTATAGAAATATAATATTTTATTCAGTTACAAATAGAATTCTGAATAATGGAATTCTAAAATATTTTTATGAACATGAAGAAAAATTACGGTAAACGAAATCATAATTCATAATCATGAATAAAATATTAAAAGGAAAGTCAAGGCAACATGCCTAAATTAATTGTCCCAATGACTTAGTATAAACTAAAAAGCGATACAAAATCATGATCTACAACTACAAAACTACATAGATACAAGTTGCAATATTTACAAGAAAAGTGTTAACTTGACAAATACTTATATGGTAACATGCCTTAATTGATTGTCCAAATATTTTTGTATACATAATAATAATATTCATTCATTCAGCCTACTAGCCTAGCCTTCTAGTAAAAGAAAATAGCCCAACGACCATATAAAAGGGGCCTTGACAGACCTTGATTGAATAATAATTGAGGTCCGTATAATACACTATGACAAAGACAGTAATACACATTCCACAGTTACTAAGACAGTAATACACATTCCACAGTTACTATTCTAACCAAACAGACTACTTCTCTTTTCTAGTTTCAGAAAACTGCATTATAAAACCTTCGTCTATCCAATGTTTCTTGTGGGATAATAAGACTCCGTAACAAAATTGACCATGTTCTATCATTTGGAACAAAACCATCTTCTATACCTTCATCCAGAAGCAAGCAAGCATCATAAACAAAACCTCCTTTGCACAACCAACTCATCAAAGTGTTGTACGTCACCGTATCAGGCGATATTCCTTCAGCCTGAAGCTTCTTAAACATTGCCACACCATCTTCGATCCTACCTGCCCTACACAGACCGTTTATCAGACTGTTATACGTCACAATGTCTGGTGTCGATCCTCTCAGAACCATCTCTTTCTGAAATTCAACCGCTTCTTCTACCATCCCGCTTCTGCAGAGCCCGTTTATAAGTATGTTGCAGGAGATGCTGCTCGGTACTAGCCCATCACTTAACATCTTTTCAAACAAGCTTCTCGCTTTATCCACCTCCCCGGCCCTGCACAGCCCTTTTATCAGACTATTGTAGGTGATCTCATCAAGTGGCGATCCCTGGAAAACCATCTCGTTGACTAGTTTACGAGCTTCTTTGATTTCGCCTCTTCTTAGAAACGCGTTGATCAGCGTGTTGTAAGTAACAGTGTTGGCAACAACGCCTTCAGATATCATGTCTCTATGTAACCATAAGGCATGCTCTATTTCATCGACCTCACAGAGTCCAGATATCAGCGAATTGAATGTATACACATCGGGTTTACAGCCTTTTCTTGGCATCTCTCTGAATATCTCTATAGCCTCGGTGATTCGACGTTCCTTGCAGAAAGCAGATATCAAACAGTTATAACCAACAGTGTTGAGTTTCAGTCCATCGGCAGACATGTCATTCATAACATTGTAGGCTTCATCTATCTTTCCTAATTTACAGAAACCATCAACTAAAATTGTATAAGAGTAGACGTTAGGCTTACATCCTTTATTCCTCATGTCTCGAAGAACTTCCAGAGCTATACCCACAAGACCCTTCTTCCAATATCCATAGATCAATGAGTTAAACGTGCAGACATCAGGAGCAATACCATAAGACGTTACCATATCTGAGAAAACACCTTTAGCATCATCAAGTCTTCCGTGAGTCACAAACCCATGAATAAGAGTGTTGAAGATCAGAACATTTGGCTTCGGGACTCTGAAAAAAAGATCCTTTGCAGCATCAACACGACCAATCTTACAAAGTCCATTCATCAAATAACCATAAGTTATATCATCAGGAGCAAAACCTCTGATCAGCATCCTGTTCACCATTTTAGCAGCTTCGTTAATCCGATCAAACTTACAAAGACCAAGGATAACATCATTAAACGTCTCAGCATCAGGGTTACACCCCATCAGAAACATCTCCTCAAGAAGCTGAAGCGACTCGTTCACTCTATTACACTTTGATAACGAATGTATAAGAGTCTGATAAATCACAGAGTTTGGTACACATCCATGCTTCGTCATATCCCTAAGCAAAGACAGAGCAGAATCCACCTCATTAACAGCACACAAAGCTTTCATCACAACTCCAAATGTGAAAAGCGTTGGAGGGATTTTTCGGCTAAGCATATCGTAGAACACATTAGCTGCAACTTTATAACAATGACCAGCAACCAAAATCTCCAAGACAACATTGTAAGATTTAAAACTGGGTTCACAGGAAAACACATTCCTCATCTCAAGCATCAATCTCGTGGTTTGTCCAGGAAGCTTAGCTTTTTCATAATCTCTCATAATCGAAATGAAAAGAGACTCTCTAAAAACGATTCCTTCATCTTTCATCTGCATTAACAATCTATCAATCGTGTTAAACTCACCGTTCGCACCGAGCTTAGCTATAAGAACTTGGTACACATCGAAGGAGTGACGATAACCCTTTTGAGAACCGGTCCATGAGAACAACTCCATTGATGTAGAAACGTCGAGAGGTAACTCAAGTAGCTTACAGAGCTGAAAAGGAGTGATCTTTTGGATTGAGTTCCTGAGAGAATCGAGATCGAATGGTTTAAGAAGCTTCTCCCATTCGTTGGGTGAATCGGAACCGCCGCCATCGTCGTCGGCGCCGCCGCAGATTCCAGATGAGAGAATCGTGTTATAGGAGACTCTCAGAAAAGACTGTGATCTTCTGCTCACGCTTAGAGCAAGCTTTGATCTTGTTAGCATAACCATAAACGCCACATTAAATCTCTCAATGAGGATTTTACTGAGAGACTCTCTCAGGTTCCGTTCCGATGAGAGACGAGAAGAACTTCAGAACAGTTCGTATTACCAATTTACCCTTATAGACTTTGAAACCTTCTAACTGAATGGGAGGGTTTGAATATTCTTCTTTAAATCCTGACCGTTAGATTTTATCAGAAATGGTTTCTATCAGCCGTAGGATGAGTAGAGCCGGTCCGATTGGAACCGACAATTTTAGTTGTAGCTTTTTAACATATGAAGGCGATGTGGCACCTTTTTTTTTTCATCACCACTACTATACTACTACCATCATCAATAATGCATTTTTTGTTGTTTATGTAATGCCAATAAATGTGTGGGTTATATATATATATATAATAAGATCACATTATTACTTTGTGTACTATTAAGAGATAAAAAAAACATATTGAGCTTATATGTTTTAACCTTTCGTAACAACAATCCAATCAATATGTGGCCATTTTATAATTATGGCCATGGGTTATATGTGGAGGTAAGAGTTATAACGTGGTGATTGGATTGGTTCTTGAATATGACCTTCAATCATATGATCATATGTCAATGTTTCTTCTTGATAGTACTTATCATACTATGTGACTGAAAACACTTTAAAACAAAAATATGCTAATGACTAAAATAGTTTTATTTAAAAACGTGCTTCAATCATTCTACTCTAACTACTCGGAAAAAAATATTATTCGAAACTGACTAATTTGATAGTATTTGTGCCAAATGAATTACAATTAGATATTTTATATTAATCACACTAATAAGATCTAACACATATCTACAACTTCCCATTCAAAAAAATGCTAAGTTAATTTGATGAAAATCATGGTTCTATTCTATCTACATATAGTCGCAATGAGAAGGATTGCTACTAAATATACATAGCTGACATTCTTATGGACCACTTCGTCTCTATCTCTATCTCCCCATTTATGTATGTATGAACAACCCTTTGTTTTTAATGCTCTCTTTTAATTTTCCTCTAACTTTTCCTTCCATTTTTTATTGTCATCAACCAACAACCATTGAAACTATTGTGAATATATATATTAATCTCGTCAAGTTAATATCTCAAGTAATAAATTCTCAAAATTGATAGTATGATATATGGTAAGTAAGCCCGGAAATACGATACTGATATCTCTACTAGATGCACCAAGTAGTGCGTTTGGATGATTGGATATAAAATTGTCAAGTCACTAAAGTGTTGTTTGTCTTAACTTTACTTTTGTAACTCGCAAAAATTTGTTCTATCTAGCCACATTCAAACACATGAAGATTAGGGACAGTGAGGAATAACTTGAAAGAAAGTGAGAGGAGATATATGCAAAATTGAGAAGGTTAGGGAAATGGACCCATAAGAGAAACCTCAAAGAGGAAAAGGAAGCAAAGTTACAAAAAGAAGGAAGTTAAATGCATTGTACATAGAGAGGATGCAACATTATAAAAAACAGACAGGGAAAGAAGAAGGAACGAGGCTTTGTCATAGTTAATGACACTCACTCCCCAACTTGTGTCCCTCCCATTTGTTTGTTTTTCTTTTTCTTTTGTTTTCCTCCTCTTAACCAACTCATATCTTCACTGAAAAATAACATATTACAACTGTCATAATCTAATAATGTTATGTATATTCTAAAAAATGACAGATAGAATAATATCTTGAATTATATGATAAGAATGGGCAAAAATTGTATTACTGAATGAAAGTTCAAAAAAAATTATGATAATTGAGAAGCAGAGAGTTTTAAGCCCATTACTTCACAGCCTGTAGATATATGAGTGACTTTGGTTTTGATAATCTCTCTGAGAAAATAGACTATTCAGAGAAAACTCCAATTCTACAAGCATCCCATGTGGGGATAATATCTCCTCTCTCTTCTCTCTCTCTCTCTCTTTCATCTTTATAATCAAAACTAATCAATCTCTTCAACTCTTGGAACAGTTGGTTTCACTTTGATCTTCTCATCCTCTCTATATCCTCTCTTGCTTCCAACTACAGAGTACAGAGAGTAAATTTTTGTGAATGATGTGGGAATCTGAGAGCGACGGCGGGGTTGGGGTTGGAGGAGGAGGAGGAAGAGAGTATGGAGGTGATGGAGTTTTGAGTTCTAACAAGCATGGTGGCGTCAAGACTGATGGTTTTGAGCTTAGAGGCCAATCTTGGTAACACTTTCACTACAGTCACTGCAAAACAACATGTTTCCTTGTTAAGGAAGTTAATATTTATATCAAAAACCTTTTCTTTTGATTTAGGTTTGTAGCTACGGATATCCCCAGCGATCTTCTGGTTAAAATCGGTGACATAAACTTCCACCTACACAAGGTAAATTCATGTTCTTGAGTTGGAACTTCAGAATTTTTTTTTTTTTTTAATGGATTTAAAGTGTTTCTGTTTTCATTTCTTCAGTATCCGTTGCTGTCACGTAGCGGGAAGATGAACAGATTGATCTACGAGTCACGAGATCCTGACCCGACGATTCTTATTCTTGATGATCTACCCGGAGGACCAGAAGCATTTGAGCTTGCATCCAAATTCTGCTACGGAGTTCCCGTGGATCTCACGGCAACTAACATATCAGGATTGCGTTGTGCAGCAGAGTATCTTGAGATGACAGAGGATCTTGAAGAAGGTAATCTAATCTTCAAGACAGAAGCTTTCCTCAGCTACGTGGTTCTGTCTTCATGGAGAGACTCGATCTTAGTCCTAAAAAGCTGTGAGAAACTCTCACCTTGGGCTGAAAATCTTCAGATTGTAAGAAGGTGTAGTGAATCTATTGCTTGGAAAGCTTGTAGTAACCCAAAAGGTATTAGATGGGCTTACACAGGGAAAACTCCATCTCCCTCAACAACAAATTTCGCAAGTTCAAGTCCGAGATGGAACGAATCAAAGGATTCAAGTTTTTACTGTAGTCCGAGTAGGAACAACACTAATAACAACAACCAACCTGTTCCTCCAGATTGGTGGTTTGAAGATGTCTCTATCTTAAGAATCGATCATTTCGTTCGTGTAATCACTGCTATCAAGGTAACGTACCTGTACATGTATTATTTTCTTTTCTCACAAGCATTTTCACAAACACATATATCTCAATCCTCCAACTACGGCGCTTGAAACAGGTGAAAGGTATGAGATTTGAACTCCTCGGAGCTGTAATAATGCATTACGCCGGAAAATGGCTTCCGGGTTTAATAAAAGAAGGAGGAGTTGCAGTAGCACCAGCCACCATTGGAGGAGGAGGAGGATTAGGTTTAGGAGGAGACGAAATGAGTGTAAGCTGTGGAAGCAACAGCAGCGGAGGAAGCTCTGGTCCAGATTGGAAAGGCGGTTTACACATGGTTCTCTCCGCCGGAAAAACAAACGGACATCAAGACTCAGTCGCGTGTCTCGCCGGACTCGGAATCACCCCAAAAGACCAACGCATGATCGTCGAATCCTTAATAAGTATAATCCCACCGCAGAAAGATTCAGTCTCTTGTAGCTTCCTCCTCCGTCTACTCAGAGCAGCCAACATGCTTAAAGTAGCACCGGCGCTGATCACGGAGCTAGAGAAACGTGTAGGGATGCAGTTCGAACAAGCGACGCTTCAAGATCTTTTGATTCCTGGTTACAACAACAACAAAGGAGAGACAACAATGTACGATGTTGATCTTGTTCAGAGATTGCTTGAACATTTTCTTGTTCAAGAACAGACAGAAGGGTCGAGTCCGAGTCGAATGTCTCCGTCTCCGTCGCAGTCTATGTACGCCGACGCCGGTATCCCGAGAGGGAATAGTAATGGTGGTGGTGGTAGTAATACTCAGAACGCGAAGATGAGAGTTGCGAGGCTTGTTGATAGTTATCTTACTGAAGTTGCTAGAGATCGGAATCTTCCGCTGACGAAGTTTCAGGTTTTGGCTGAGGCTTTGCCTGAGTCTGCTCGGACTTGTGACGATGGACTCTACAGAGCTATCGATTCATATCTCAAGGTATATATACGAAAGGTCATTTTGGTAAATTTCCTAATTTAATTGTAATTTTGATATCTAATTGTAATTAAAAATAGTAATTTTGGTATTTTGTTGTGATAGGCGCATCCGACATTGTCGGAGCACGAGAGGAAACGGTTATGCAGAGTGATGGACTGTCAAAAGCTATCAATGGATGCGTGTATGCACGCGGCTCAGAACGAGAGGTTGCCATTGCGAGTGGTGGTTCAAGTTCTCTTCTCGGAGCAAGTCAAAATAAGCAACGCCTTGGCCAATACATCACTCAAGGAGTCAACCACGTTAGGAGAAGCAATGGGAACATATCAACCAATGATCCCTAATCGTAAGACATTGATTGACGCAACACCACAATCTTTTCAGGCAAGTAAGAGAAAAGAAAGACTCATCAAGATTCCAAAACAAATTCCATGTTTTTTGAAAATTATTTTTGTGACTTTGAAAGCAGGAAGGGTGGGCTGCGGCTAAGAAGGATATTAACACTTTGAAATTTGAGTTAGAGACGGTGAAGACTAAGTACGTTGAGCTTCAGAACGAGATGGAAGTGATGCAACGACAGTTTGAGAAGACGGGGAAAGTGAAGAACACACCGTCTTCTTCCGCGTGGACTAGTGGTTGGAAGAAGCTAAGTAAACTTACTAAGATGAGTGGACATGAGAGCCATGACATGTCCTCCGGGGGAGAACAAGCTGGTGTTGATCATCAACCCATCAGGAAACCAAGACGATGGAGGAACTCAATTTCTTGAAGTGATGGGTTTTGTATCTTGTTGATTTTGATTCTTTGGGAAGAAAAAGCTTTTGTTTGGTCCTAATTTGTAATGCTTTTTGGTTTCTAATATGGAATAAGTGACATCAAAGATTATGAAACTCACAGGTTTATTACACAAAATCATTTGAGAATACAACAAAACACACAGTAACATGTGGGTTGAAGCAAAAAGACAAAGGAATAGTTTGCATTATTACAGACATTAAAATCCAATGACATGAACATGACATATTCATAAAAACATGGACCCATTTAGTCATCATATGGACAAAAGAGAGTGTGGGTCAGAGTAATTTTTATTACCTTAGGGGGGAGGGGGAGATTCATAGACCACGCGAGTTTGAGAGATGAGACTTTGAATATTACCTTTTGATTTCACCATCCACACTCAGCCAAAAAAGATAATCATTGTCGATCAATGACCATGACGACTTTGGCTTTTCTTTCCACAGAGAGAGAGAGAAGAAGAAAGTGACATCTTTTCTTCTTTAACTTTTTGAAATTGCACAAGCATATATACTTAAAGTAGTCCACTATATACAGCTAGAAAAGCTGGTGCAGAGGATACGTACCCAAAAACCACTTCACACGTTTTAACTCGTGAGAATCTTCAAGCCTTATCTGTCTGCAGATTTCTTGTTCCCCATGTTGTCTTTTTAACCAACAAGATTGGTTGCTTGTGAGTGGTGGGAGCTTTGGTTCTTAACCTCTGTGGAGATTAAGTCTCGTTTCAGCAACTTTAGGTAATCAATTGCTTCGTCCAGAAGTAAGAGAGCTTCGTTTCCTTTTGCACCGGGGACTATGCTCTCGAGTATTTTCAGAGCTGTACGGATCTTGTCTTTCTTCGACTGCTCGCTGCTCAGACCAGAACCACTGTCTTCCTTGGTCGAGATGTTTTTTGATTCAGGGAGATTTTTGTCCTTGAGAAAGGACGACCCATTGAGTTTTGTGGAACTCTTAGTGCCCACAAGTGATGATGACTCACTGATTTTGTTATCCTTATCCAGTAGTTTCTGCCTTTTACAAGGACCATCGATTTCATCTAATTCCCTTTTGTTGCAAAGATAAGGAGAGTGACCAGTGCTCATTACTTCATCATCACTCTCACTCTCACAATCATCATCATAATCATCATCTGAATATAGCAACGCATTGATCTCCTCAGTGTCTTCATGCATTTCTGACTCTTTTCCATTTGAATGGTTCTCATCAAACTCTTCATTATCTTCCCTGAAAGCTTTCTCTAGACCGTGTAACTCAGAGAGTTTGACTGGTTCTGCAGCTCCGTGAGATGGAAACCGTAGAGGAAATGGACAGCGTAATAGACGAGTCTGATTTCCTGACTGATCGAATATCATAAGTCTTTTCTGAGAAGACTCTAATGCTCCATGTGGAGTAGTAGTAGCAGTAGCAGCAGCAGCAGCACACCAAGACCGCATGTCAGACCGTGAGAATCGTTTTCCAAAAGACTCCTTATCATGACTGTACAGTAAAGACTGGAATGGCGGTGGCTGGAAACAGCGAGCCTGAAGCTCAGCTGCATATAGTTTCCCTAGCTCAGGGAGAGGAATTCTAGGATGGACAGACCGAACTCCTATATCCTCAAAGCAAGTTTGAGTTAAGCCTAGAGGCAAATCCCGTTGCCTTGTATCTAGAGGCATGCTCTTGCAGATTAACTCAAGGGAACTTGTAAAAAGTACTACACTGCAGGACAAAGAAGAGGCCAAAATCAGCTCAAGAAAGATAAAGTTAACAGTTTTATAAGAGGAGTAACGAGGGAGAATTAGCATACCGACTGTTAAGTTGCTCAGTTGGGTGAATGCAGTACTTCTTGTGCCCTTATCGAAAAGATAGTAAAAGAAAGACGAACGAACAAAAAAAACTCAGATTGAAAATATGGCGAAGGATCACGAACCAACTACGTGACTGGTTTAAGTAGAAGTCTGAAGTATTCAGCCTGGAACACACACACAAAAAATTGGCAGACAGTGTTAAAAGACCAAAACTATTATAAGCTAAAAAGTGTGATGAATGAGAGAGCATTGTTGTATGGTACAAACCTGACAATTATCCATCGGTTGATAGCATTCAATAACTCTCACTACAATAGTTGATTTGTTAGCGTTTCCTGTCTCGTACTTCAATCCTCGAAATCTTGTCTTACCAGGTGATTGACAAACCATAACTCTGAGGAAATCTTGAATGAAAAAAAAAAGTAGACAGAACACCAAACCAAAGGAGGAAACTTTTTTGTTGTGGAAGTGAAGTGAGCGTTTTTTGTCTAGCTGATTCTTTGTTCACAATGGTACACGTAGAAATGTTGGGATCCCATTTTCAAAAGCGTTTATAGGAAAACAAAAGGGAAGATGAATAAAGAAAGAAGAGAGGACTTGACTCTTGAAGGGTTTGGTTGAAAGGTGAAACAATTTACAGAATCACACGGCAATATAGATTCAAGCTCAAAACTTTACGGTATAAGGCAATACACATGCTGTTTTGTATTCAATCTGCTTTAGTATCTCTGCAAAATCGAAGGAAGCATCTCATCAACAACCACAAATAGGCTAAATCCAGAGATTCACAACAGTAAAGGACAGAGATTTATATGTATCTGATGAAAAATATAGTATAAGGCCCCTAATTCACATCCAGTAAACTAGCAAGCAGAGTGTATTCATCAAGGCTTCAATCTAAGTAAAGTTAAGCTACGTTTTACTACGGCAGCTCAGAATATACACAAATCACAATGTTCTAAGCTTAAATTACAGAACTTTTCCCATTTCACTAAGATGTACAAACAGAGAAAACATTGAGACAGACTATAAAAGAGGAGAAAGATTGAATTTTGATACCTTACAAAGGATGAAAGGAACGATCTTTCGCTCAGATCCAGAGAAAACGATGAGACTCTCTTTTTGGGTTTTTTGTTTTGAGCTGAATCAATGGAAAAGGGAAGGGATAAGAAGAGAGAGAGAGATGAAAGTGACCAACGAGCAATAATGTGTAAACGTCGAAATTTTTATTTTTTTTACGAAATGTTTTTTCTAAAGAGGTGAGTGGCAACAAGAGTAACAAGGCTTTATAAAAAGATTTTTTGACGTTTTTACCCTTTTCTATATTTTATTTTTCCTAAATCACCCTTCATCTTGTGCGTTATATACTACAATTTTTTGGTTTGGTTTGGTTCGGTATCTAGTCAATTTTCAGAAATATATTTACATTTAAATTTACTTTATAAAATGAATTAATATACGTAAAAGGTTACATATTTTGAGTTATAAAATTGGAAATTTTAACATTTTTTTAGAAAAGAAAAAAAGAGATATAATGTTAACTTGGAAATTAATCTTGTAAATTAAAACGGTGGCAAATATTTATTGTGCTTTGCTTGAAAGAAATGGGACAAGGGGGCCGAACGTGTATATACGTAATTATGGTATTTATGATGACAAAGTCTCACGGTCCATAATTTCAGGTTATACTTTATGGTTTAATAATAGTATATATTTTGTTCCTAACCAATATAATTTTTTATTTTATTTATATACTTTCTTGATTATTCGTTAAAGTAAAAGTCCATACGTTTTCTCTTATTTATTTTAAAAGCTAAGTTAGTGAAAGTGTGTATGGTCGAGCTTTTATCCTTAATTAATTTCTAAATAAATTACTACTATTTTCAGGTTACTACTCCATCTTTAATTTCATTGAAAGCTAAGTTAGTGAAAGTGTGTGTGCTCAAGCTCATCCTTAATTATAGGATTTTAAAATACATATGTTCAGGTGCGTGTTGTGTTTTCAAACACCCATTGTGGCGGAAAAGAATAAAAGCTAACCACCCTTATTATTATTTAATTTTAATTGACTATTTAGCATCTAGCTTATACAACGCCAAAATTAGCTCCAACACTTTCGTTTTTTTTTAATAATATAGTATATATTATGTAGAATTCATTTCTTTTAAATACTAATATCATAAAAAAAGTCTTTATGTGATTAGGGAATGTGGGTGAAAAGAAAAAGAAAAGTAAAAAAGAGAATGAGAATGAAAATGAAAATGAAGAAAAGAAAAAGAAGAAGAAGAAAGTGAGAATAAGTGATGATTAAAGAAATGCACGGGAATTTTAAGTGCTTAATTACCCGCACGACTTCTCTCTCTCTCTCTCTCTCTCTCTCTCTCTCTCTCTCTCTCTCTCGCCATTTCTCTTTTTCTTTCTTTTGTTTAACTTATAATATGTTCTGTCTGAAATAAAGTTTCTTACTTTCGTCTTTTTCTTCCTTTGATTTGATTTTAATAATAGTAATTATACTGTGTTAAGAGAAATTATACAAGTGCTCATTTCAAATTTCGTTGTTTTTGATTATACTTTATTACAATCTTTGAGACCCATTCTTGTTTTGGTCTTTTGGATCTGATACTTAAATGAAAAGTATGTTTTAGTTTTTATTCTTTTCTGCTTTTTATATTTAGCATTTTGATTGAATAAATACTATAATATAATTTTCACCAACTCATATAGTTAAAATCTCTATTTTATTGGAGTAATTCAATTTATCCACACTCAAAGCATACACATGAATTATTACAACATAATTAGAATTGAAATTATGTTGTAATATATCCTTAGCATCCACACTTATTAGGAAAATGTAAAGAGGACACACAACAATAGTCACATACTCCATAAACAGCAGTAATACAAACATTCGATTGAAACACGAGACGGGTCTTTTATTGAGATAAAACGTCATCCAAGAGTTTTTAGAAAAGAGCAATGACATCATAAAGTTTGTCTCTCAAGATCACAGAAGCAATAATTTTAACATTCAAGTATAGATTAATAATCTTCCCACAGTTTTTGAGCTGTGAGGAGATCATCACTGCAGGCTCAGTACTTCGATTTCAAAGTCGAGAACCGAGTTTGGCTGGATTCCCCATGCCGGAAACCCACCAGCGCCGTATGCGTAATCCGGTGTGCACTGCAGAAACAGATAAAACAGCAAGCCAAAGATGTTAGAAACCACGAAATATATATAAACGACACACACACACAAAAATGACTTCTATATACTATTGCAATCTCTAAGTGAGCTTATCGTCAGAAACAAACATGCTTCAACATTAGACATAAAGCTTAAAATCCATAACATGAACATGAATATCTAAGAACTTAGGAAAGAGGAACATGATGAGAAAAGGGGTAAACATACCCTCAAACGAGCAACCTCTCCAATCTGCATTCCCATAACGCCTTCATCCCATCCTGTAAGCAAAATATTAAAAAAGTTGGAATCAGATTATATCTCTCCAACAAAGGAAATCATAGCTATATACCCATATGATATGATCAACCATGAAACAGAGTATACCTTTGATCACAGAACCTTTACCGATTTGGAACGAGAAAGGTTGTTGCCCCTCATCCTTTGTACTATATCATCATAATACCAAAAAGCCAAAAAACACAAATTAGACTAATCCAATACCAAAAAGCCAAAAAACACAAATTAGACTAATCCAATACCAAAAAGCAACACACAATAAGCAACTAGTGTGTGGAACGATGCAAGAACAAGTAAACGTAATCAAGGATTACAATGAAGAATCATTTACCTCCAGAACTTCTGGGATAGATCACCACCTTTCCCTGAAAAAGAAACAAACAGAGATAAGGTTCTTAGAAGATTCTCCATTAAACCTAAAAACCTAAACAAGAGATCGCAAAACAAACAAGATTTGCAGATTAAGTATGACCTAAAAGGGTTACTCAATCACATCGCCCACAAGGAGGAGAGTACATAAACCCTAAATTAAATCCAAATTCACCACAGATAAAAACAAAACAGGTGACTTTACCAACCACATCAAATTAATTAGCTCTTTCACCTAAGCAGATTTGTATAGATCGGTTTTTTTTGGCTACCATGGAAATATACAAAAAAGAAATGATGCAGAAGACGAAAGTTACCGAATCCGGTGCAATGGACGGTGACGGTTTGACCCGGAGTGGGTTTAGGACCGTTGCCGGGTCTGATGACTTCCTTCTCCACACCCATCTCTTCTCTCTTTTAACACTTGTTTTTGCTTTTTGTCTCAGCTTCGGGGGGTCTGAGTCTGATTCTGAGTGAGCATTTGCCATTTTTTTGGTTTATTTATCACCGCTCTGATTGCTCTGGGCCTGATAATAATCAGAAGCCCAATTCCACAACATTTCGGCCCGAATTAAAAAAGGCACAATCGAGCCCAATACTACCGATATCTGTTTTTGACATCCGGATTCAATATCCGGATTCATCTGTATGTTAATTTAAGTAAGAAACAATGGTCAAGAAGACAAGGCAAGATAGATAAAACGAACCTGTCTTCATCACAATTAGAGGAAAAAAGATTGTACAGAAATATTTTAATGTGTGTACTGTGTAGTAGTTGTGTGGGTGGTCATTGTAGCCTTGACAGTTTCATCATCATTGATGGCTTCAACAAGCTTTGTATCAATATGACAATAGAACCTTCCCTAATGCACAGCTGGAGCGAGTATAAGCACAAATAACATGCGCATAGCATTCTTGAATAGCTTCTGTATCTTCTTATTTCTGCATACTCTCATTACAGGTAAGAAAGAGATAATACCTAGCTACAATGATTACACAGAAAGAGTCACTCCTCACTACAAAGCCATTTAGGTCTTTACCTTAGACCCCAGCGAGAAATGATCAACAAAGAGCTTAATAACTTACTTGTTTCCCTTACACAAAGCATAGCATAGAAAAAGAGGATGAAAAAAGCAAGCAATGTGTGTGTCGTCACTTTACCTCTTCATTTGTCAGCCCAGAAAGCAAAGAACTCACAAATGTCTCTAGTGAATGAACACAGACAGAAGCAGCAACCACGACATGTAAACATCTATATTTTGCACTATGGCCTTTTGAGTTGGAGGAACATAAATTCTTGTGCAACAAAAGAAACCTGAATGGAATAAGTAACTCACTTTTCACATAAAAGAAAGCACTTGGCTAATAAGATCTTATACTCTAAACCGAGAAAAATATGTATCTTAATACCATACTCAGAAGTCAGAACTCAGAAGCAGAAAACTATATATACCGGGAAGAAAACATTCGAATTTTTGGCCAAAATAACATCAACAGATTCAAACTACAGTGATTCCAAGGAATCAAAATGCCAGTATTTCAACTACAGTTAAACATCAACAGGAAACGTAAAAGCTAAGGCCTACAGGGGAACATCGCAAACCTAAACCAATAAAGAAAAAAAAAAGAAAAAGCCTTACTTCACTAAGTAGCCTTGATCTTATCATCTCCAACAACAGAAAGTATGGGCAAACTATTCAAGAATTCATCAAGCCCCTCAAAGAACCCAATCCCTTCCATATGATCTACCTCCCTGTTACTTCCCACCCCATTGCCTTCGTTTCTCCCACCTGCCACAGCAGGCTCTTCCACTTCATTACTGAACTCCACATTCAAATCCAACCTCCCCAGGTTCTTAGCTCCTGTTCCCATTCGTTTTCTAGTAATGTAATTCACTGGTTTAGACATAACCCCCGATGAGGAACCAACAGCCCCAGCACTACGGATACTTTCTACATTTTGGACTTTCTCAACTCCATGATGTCTCTTGTCACTTCTCACCAATGTTTCTTTCCCTTTCCCAATATTAGCCTTCTTATTCACTTGTACCCCATTTTGCCAATCATCATCTTCATCATCTTCATCCGAGATCGACACATATATGTCATCATCGTCATAATACACCCTAGGAGGAGCTGGTTCCTTTCTCTTCTTCAGTGTTGATTCATCATCATCCACCCTTTTCAGAGGGCAAGCAAAGAGAGGTGAAATAGGTGACCAACTCGGAGCCTTAAATTCACCGGAAAACCCTAATGGAAACAAAGCCCATGAGCAAAAGTAAACATCTTCGTTATCTTTCCCATCCACTGGAGGTTTTGGTATAGTCACAGCTTGAAACGCTCTTCTACACTCTTGACATTTCAAAGTACATTCCTCGTAAGCCTTAGGGTACTCAAAGAGCACAAAGCAGTAAGGACAAGCGGTCCAGAAGCTCGTGGCCATAGGATCAGTCGAGGTCCCAGCCTTGCAATTGCTAGGGTTCCACTGAGATTGTTGGGTTTGGGGATTGAAACCAGATTGGCCGAGTTGACTCAGTTGCAATTCTCGGTCGTACAATGACTTCTTAGACGGATCAGAGAGAACGAACCAAGCATCAGAGACGGTTTTGAAAGCCCGATCGGCGAAAGGGAGGCGATTCACGGAAGGGTTGAGGAGAAGAGCGAGTCTACGGTACTGAGTGGCGACGTGTTCAGGGTTTTGAGCTAAACGACCGAGTCGGAGCACGGCGTACCAGTCAGGCAAGTTGGAATGACCTAAACGGGTTTCTCCGGCGAGAAGAACGTCGCAGATTGCGAGGATGTAGTCAGCAGCTTCTGCTCGGGTCGGGTCAGCTTCGCATGCGCGGATCGCAAATGTCTTCGCTCCTTGAAGATCACTAGACGCTAGAAGTTTTTCCGATGTAACAAGCCATCGATCCGCCACCGCTCTGTTACCACAACCACCAGCTCCGCCGCGTCCGCCTACCATATCTTCTCTCTTTTTTTTTTTTTTCTTTCCGGTAAAATAAAATAAATTAATCTTATTGCTAAAATAAGTCAAAATACAGATCTAGACGAACAAAGGAATTGAGTTGAATCCACCGTCGTTACATGAGCCGGAAACAACTACTACATTCACATGATCGATTTTGTTAATGGCATTTTGGTCTTTTTGGTATTTACATACGTCATTGCCTTAAAGCCCAAATTAATGTTTATAAAAAATAAAATCTTTAATATGGGCCTATTGAGTTGATTACAGCGGTCCATGTAAGCCCGAATCCTTCGTAAAATTTCAGAAGTTAATAATATAATATGTACATCAAAATAAATCTTACAGCCGTTGCAAAGCCAGTGCCACGCCAAATCACGCATGTGACAAACTCGATTTGTTTAGATTCCGATTCCCAGAAAATTAGTAAATTAAAGTGACCAAACTGATCATTGTTTGTTGTCATAGAAAAGTCATCGTCATCGTCATCATCTTGATCGAACCTGAAAGTAAAGAAAGACTCGTGGAGAAATGGATAAGAAGATGATCTCAGAAAACGGAGAAACAACAACTGCAGACGGATCGATTTGTGGCTATGATTCGCTGCATCAACTCTTATCAGCGAATCTCAAGCCGGAACTTTATCAGGTGAAGTGTGTTTCTTTCTTTTTCTTTTTATGATTGATCTCGTGAAAATTTGTTCCAGTTACTAAAATTAGGGTTCTTGATTAGCCTCTGATTCGATTGATGATTATATGGATTACTAGTAGTGGGTTTAAAGTGTTTTATGAATTGGATTGGATTTGCAGGAGGTTAGCCGATTGCTACTTGGACGTAACTGTGGGGGATCTCTTGAGCAGATTGTTCTCCCCGAGTCTGCAAAAGCCTTATCTTCAAAACATGATTTTGATCTCCAGGTTGATTACTTCGTTTGTTATAGGATCAAATCATTGACCTTAAATAAGTTGAGAAAATGTTATTGATTCTGATCTTTTGTGATTACTAGGCTGTTAGCTTTTCAGCTGATAAAGAGCAAATGAGAATGCCTCGAGTGGTCAGAGTTGGTCTCATTCAAAACTCCGTAGCTCTTCCCACAACTGCTCCATTCTCTGACCAAAAACGTGGACTTTTCGACAAGTTGAAGCCCATAATCGATGCTGCGGGTGTTGCTGGTGTTAACATACTCTGCTTGCAGGTTTGCCCTCCATTTGCTTTCTTTTTGATAGAAAAGTTTATTTCTTTTAACTGTTTCTAATTGTGTCTTGGTGGAGGAATGGTTTAGGAAGCTTGGACCATGCCATTTGCATTTTGCACTAGGGAGAAGAGATGGTGTGAGTTTGCAGAGCCTGTTGATGGCGAATCTACAAAGTTTCTTCAAGAGTTCGCTAAAAAGTATAACATGGTGATTGTGAGTCCTATTCTTGAAAGAGATATTGATCATGGTGAAGTGATGTGGAACACCGCTGTGATTATAGGGAATAATGGAAATATCATTGGCAAACATCGAAAGGTAAACTTTTCCCTACATGTTTTGCTTCGTCTTATTCTCTCTTTTAGTCAGCTTAATTTCTATTGGCTTGCTCGGTGGTGACAGAACCACATACCGAGGGTAGGTGATTTCAACGAGAGCACGTATTACATGGAAGGAGACACAGGACACCCTGTGTTTGAGACGGTGTTTGGGAAAATTGCAGTCAATATATGTTATGGGAGACACCATCCTCTAAATTGGTTAGCTTTTGGTCTAAATGGTGCCGAGATTGTCTTCAACCCTTCTGCAACTGTTGGTGGTCTCAGTGAACCAATGTGGCCTATTGAGGTTTACCTTTTGATTCTCCATCTTTTCATCCCAGTATTTCTGTAAAAAAACTTGTCTGACAATTCAATATGTTCCTTAAAATCTCAGGCACGAAATGCGGCGATAGCAAACAGTTACTTTGTTGGATCCATTAACAGAGTTGGAACCGAAGTATTCCCCAATCCTTTTACGTCAGGCGATGAGAAACCGCAACACAATGATTTCGGACATTTCTATGGGTCAAGCCATTTCTCTGCACCGGATGCTTCTTGCACTCCGTCTCTGTCCCGTTACAAAGATGGGTTAATGATCTCAGACATGGATCTCAATCTCTGCAGGCAATACAAAGACAAATGGGGATTCAGAATGACATCAAGATATGAAGTCTATGCCGATCTATTGGCTAAGTACATAAAACCAGACTTCAAGCCTCAAGTCGTCTCTGACCCATTGCTCCACAAGAATTCTTCATAAGAAAGAAAATTTCCAGTATGAATCTTCAAAAGAAGAAACTTTTCTATGTTTACAATCATTTGTGTAGCTGTAACAGAACAATCTGTTTGTATCTGAATACTATATGAATAAGTAAGTTGATATGCCAAAAAGGCATCTCCTTTGCTTTTATAACCGAACCGGTTCATCACTAAACCGGAATCTCAATTCCAAAAATAACCGTAAGTCGATGCTATGGAGAGATTCGTCATTTTCTTATCAGTTATCCGAGATTTTGAAGCGTACCCAGATGGGATTGAGTTTCGCAGTTGCTCTAATTGCAGAAGAACAATGCAATCTCTCACCTTAACTCAGTACCCAACTCCAATTTCCCCGCCAAGACTCAATCTTTACCCGCTAAGACAAATCGCTGTTTCTCTTCTTTCAACTCCGACCGCCGGTATTAACCGTCGCGATATGGCGGCGTCTGGTCGTGAGTCTGCTTCATTTAAGTCCCTCGCCGTTGGTCGGACTATAACCGGAGGTGATGGTGATGGTTACTGTACTCTCATTGACTTTGCAGGTAACAAACTGCTCTGTCTGAGCGAACTTAGCTCTGTTTCGATAATTCGAGTTAAATTTGGTATTCTTAAGTCTCGGAAAATCTCTCAATGAGACTTACCAATGGATTTTGAGGGTTCCTCTGTACAATACAAAGACAAAGCTCTGACTGAAGATTGAATTTTTTGAAGGGGCAAATGTAGGAGATGATGATCTTGTGGTGTTGCTTTACCACTTACAACATGCCTGCAAAAGAATCGCTTCTCTTGTGGCCTCTCCTTTCAATTCTTCACTCGGAAAGCTCTCTGTTAAATCCTCCTCTAGTGGGTCAGACCGAGATGCGCCTAAGCCGCTCGATATTGTCTCGGTCTGTATATCTCTTTACCCTTTCTTCCTTTGTCATGACTTCGTATATAAAGATCTTACAATTGTTGTTCTTCTGTTTTTGCAGAACGATATAGTCTTGTCCTCTCTTAGAAACTCTGGGAAAGTAGCAGTAATGGCTTCCGAAGAAGACGATAGTCCAACTTGGATCAAAGATGATGGTCCTTACGTTGTGGTTGTAGATCCTCTAGATGGATCACGTAACATTGATGCTTCTATACCCACTGGAACTATATTCGGAGTTTACAATCGCCTCCTTGAGCTTGATCATTTACCTGTTGAAGAGAAAGCTGAGCTCAATTCTTTGCAGAGAGGAAACAGGCTTGTTGCTTCCGGTTACGTACTCTACTCTTCAGCCACTATATTCTGCGTTACACTTGGCTCGGGAACACACGCCTTCACGCTAGATCACTCAACAGGGGAATTTGTCCTAACCCATCAAAACATCAAGATCCCTACTCGAGGTAAACAGCTTCTAACGGCACATGACTTCTACAAAATATGTATTGATCATTGACCATTTCTCCTTGTATCATCAACAACAGGACAAATCTACTCAGTGAACGATGCGAGGTACTTCGATTGGCCAGAAGGTTTAAGGAAGTACATTGACACAGTGAGACAAGGCAAAGGTCAAAACCCAAAAAAATACTCGGCACGTTACATCTGTTCTCTAGTGGCTGATCTTCACAGGACTCTCTTATACGGTGGAGTTGCTATGAATCCAAGAGACCATCTTCGTTTAGTCTATGAAGGAAACCCTTTGGCTTATCTGGTGGAACAAGCTGGTGGCAAATCCTCTGATGGAAAAAGAGGGATACTTTCAATACAGCCAGTGAAGCTTCACCAGAGGTTGCCTCTGTTTCTTGGGAGCGTAGAGGATGTTGCTGAGCTTGAAAGCTTTGGAGATGTGCAGCAGACTGTGAATCCTGGCTATGAAGTTTAAACGGTTCCTCTGTTTCATACTGTATGTGTAAAAAGTAAAAACAATAATAAATTCAGATTAAAGATCTTGTTTGATTATAGCATTTGGTATGGTTTTAGATCCGTGTATCTCTCTATTGTACCAAGATCGACCTGATAATCTGGTATAGATTTCGGTTTAAGCTTGGCGAGAAGGATTAAACAAGTACGGTTCGGTTTGCCGACAAATAACCGTTCGTTACATAATGCGGTTATAGTTCGGTTTGTCAATAAATTAATAAATAAATAAACGTTACGGTTATACAGCGCAAGTTAGCAACTTAGCGTTAAAGACCGCCCGAAGACTTCTCCCGAGTCCCCCTCTGCGCCGGGAACCGCCGTGACGAGATACAGAGAGAGAGAGATAGAGATCTGAGAGCATGGAGCGAAATAGCTTTAATTTTCAAACAGAGAAGAGATCTGGAGCGTTCGATTCAGGTTCAGGTTTGGGATCTTCGAAGAGGGTCAAAACGCATCACACGCAGCCGCCCCCGCCTCTGATTGTTCCGGTGGGACATGCGGCGTTTCGATTGCTCTGTCCTTTGCCGCAAGTCGGTGCGGTGATTGGAAAATCTGGAAGCGTAATCAAACAGCTTCAACAATCAACCGGAGCTAAGATACGGGTCGAGGAGCCTCCGTTTGGATCTCCGGATCGGGTCATCACGATCATCGCACAAGTGAATTCGAAATCTAGGGTTAAATTTGGTGTTAATAACAATGTGTCGGAGAAGGAGGAGGAAGTTGAGGTATCTAAAGCACAAGGAGCTTTGATTAGAGTTTTCGAACTTATAGGGGCGGAAGCGGGTAGTGATACGGCCGTGTGCCGATTGTTGACTGAGTCTAGCCATGCGGGTGCTGTGATAGGCAAAGGTGGTCAAATGGTTGGGAGTATCAGGAAAGAAACTGGCTGCAAAATTGCGATACGCACTGAGAATTTGCCGATGTGCGCTGACGCTGATGACGAGATGGTGGAGGTAAGCATTCAATTTTGATACAAAAAGTTTCGTAATTTGCTATGTAATTTACTATATTGAGTTCTGGAGTCTTAGTTGCCCTTCTCCGGTTTAGGATTTGGATTCAAGTTTTATCAGTCATTAGAGCATTTGAGCTGAAATGTTGGTTTAGCACTCTATAGATGCTTGATTTTTCAGATTGTAATGTATTCTCATATTGAGTCATCAACCATGGCAGATTGAAGGAAGTGCTATCGCTGTGAAGAAAGCTCTTGTATCTATCTCCCGCTGCCTGCAAAGTTGCCAATCAGTTGAAAAGATAAGGTTGGTTGGAAACAGACCCCTTGAAAAAGAGTTCCAAGCATCTTTGCATAGGCCTATAGAAACAATCATTCAGGAGTCACTTCCTAGGTCCGTTGATGTTAACCCTTACGACTATAGACAGAGAAAAGACGAGATGTTTCTTCGGGGCAATTTAGGTCGGCCTAATGATGTGATGCCGCTTCCACGTGATGCTTTGCATCATAGGCATATCAAGGTGAATCTTCAGGGTACTTTACGCAGGCATGTTGAGGCAGACCGGCAAGATTCTTTACGCATGCATGCTGAGGCAGACCGACAGGATGCTTTACGCAGGCATATGGAGGCGGACCGGCAAGATGCTTTACGCAGGCATATTGATGTGGATCCTCGAGAAGCTTTATACAGGCCTTCTGATGTTGTCAGGGGAGATGTTTCTCGACAGTATAGAGAGAGGGATGATTCTCATGATTTCTTTTATAGGCCTTTCGAGATGGTTCAACGTCGTGATACTATGGGCATGGCTTTTGAGTCATTTCCACGTGATGGTTTTGGAAGGCCTACTGAAACAATCCCACAAGAAACTCTTAGTCGGCCAAGTGCTGATTTTCTTGTACATCGTTATTCAACTCTCGATTCACATCCTCACAGCATAAATACGTCTGCTCCAATGACTAACGCTGCCACCAGTAAGCCACCTCTATCAGAAGTGGATGTTGTGAACCAAGATGTGGTTTTTAAGATACTTTGTTCCACTGAAAATGCTGGCGGAGTTATCGGGACTGGGGGTAAAGTTATCAGGATGCTTCATAGCGAAACAGGTGCCTTCATAAATGTGGGAAATACACTTGCTGACTGCGAAGAACGTTTGATTGCAGTAACTGCACCAGAGGTTGGTCTTCTTCTTCTATTTTTTTTTTTTATCTCTTCCCGTTTTCGTAAATGCTGAGGTAATATTGTCCTATCTATTGACTATTCTTCTTTAATAATTGTTGCTCGTTCATCATGTAGAACCCTGAATGTCAAACCTCGCCAGCCCAGAAAGCTATTATGCTTGTTTTTTCTAGATTATTTGAGCTTGCCACTAAAAAAATCCTAGACAATGGCCCAATGACATCTATCACTGCACGGCTTGTTGTCCCAACAAGCCAGATTGGTTGTTTGCTGGGAAAAGGAGGTGTTATTGTTTCGGAAATGCGGAAAGTGACTGGGGCAACAATTCAAATTTTGAAAGTTGAGCAGAACCCAAAATGTGTTTCAGAGAGTGATCAAGTTGTGCAGGTACTTAGATCTTTGAACCTTAATCTTCTTCTTATTTTCTCTCTTTTTTGAACATTTGAATGTTAAAGGACACTGTGAAATGTAATTTTCATAATATTCTTTTTCGAAGCACCATTTTCTTAAGTTGTTTGTCATAGACTCATTCTTTGTTGGCCAATAGATTGCAGGAGAGTTCCCTAATGTGAGAGAAGCCATTTTCCATATTACGAGCAGGCTGCGAGACAGTTTTCTCTCGAACTCAATGAAAAATTCGGTAACCAAGAGCAGTTCCACCTTAACTACAGAGAGAATCTACCATAGACAATCAGATAATCCTATGTCTATTGGGTCTCATCAATCCGTTAGTAATCCACCTACCATCTCTTCAAATCTGCACAGAAGATCTGAGGATTTAAATGGCTCTCATTCTTCAGTTAACTACTCCAGACCTGTTGGCATAGATCCTTACATAAGACCAGAAGACCCGTTTCCTGATAGGTTTAATCCCGCAGCAGGCTATTCTCCTAATTTTGGTCGGCGGTTCACCGTGGACCACAGTGATATCTCCCATCACTTAACTGAAGCCCCATCTCGTTTGTGGGTGTCCCCGGTATGTCTCCATCTCTCTGTATTTTCCCATTCTCTATTTCCTGGTGTACGTAAATACATGTTGATACTCACTGAGGGATTTCGAGAGTTAATTCTTCCCCTACACACACAGATTTTGGACATTTGTGCTTCTATTTAACTTCTGTACCTGATACACATAGTTTTTATGCAGCCACCAGTAGCTCCAAGAGGCATATCTGATGCCAGTGGCGGATTATCTTCTGCAAGGGCTGGCCAGGCACTTGGCAGGTAAAAGCACTACAGTTATAGACAGTTATGTGAGATTATTACCCTGATATTTGTGTAATTTACATACTGTCTTGGTCTTTTCTAGTGGACACAAATCTGCCATCGTTACAAACACAACCGTGGAAATTACAGTTCCAGAAAATGCTATGAGCTTTGTGTATGGAGAGCATGGCTACAATCTGGAGCAACTGAAACAGGTACGCCATATTTTCGTTTACAAATCATTTCTTGGTTTGCCCCATAGTGTCATCCAAAGGAAGGTTAGACCATGATTTATTTGCTCCACAAAAGCAGCCATAGGTTTTAGCTTCCATTGGCTGCTCTTATTTCTTATAATCATATACCAAGAATCAAGAACGGCTGAGAAGAAAACGGAAGTGAACACTAGGGTTACTAAAAAGAAAGCATGAGAAAAGAAATTCCTTATACGTAAAATCTTTTTACATGGTGCAAACAATCCTGCCACCACTAATATAGGTCAATAGGACTATCCTCTCTGATGGATAACTTTACTCAAAAAACTGTTTTAAGTCACGAAAACTCCACTGAAGTTCTCCAACCGTTGTTTATAACCCCACTATTAAGTGTTACAACTTGGTCGTTGTTTAAAAACGAAATCTTCGCAGACAATATAAAGCCCATATAGTCTGAGATGATCAGCTACAAAATCAAATAGATAGTGTCATAACAGCTTAAGCGTAGCTTATACCATTTGATGTTTGCTCAATCAGATATCTGGTGCGAGGGTCATAGTACATGAACCTTCTCTAGGAACAAGTGACAGGATCATTGTCATATCAGGGACACCTGATCAAACCCAAGCTGCTCAAAACCTCCTGCATGCCTTCATCCTTACAGGGGAAACCTCATTGTCCAGAAAATACAACCTAAACTAGAACCACATAGTTGTCATCATACAGAAAACAAAAAGAAAAACGAGCTCCCGCATGTTTCTTGTTTTATTTTTTTTTGTTCGTTTGGATCCTTGAACACTTTGTACAACATCATTATCATTTTAAGTACTTTGATGGAATCAGTTCAATGCCTTGCCTAAAATTTTCCTATTGTATCACACATTTTACTACATGGAATTGAGATTGGAATGAAATGAGCTATAGAGGAAGAGATCATTGCTATAGAAACCGCAATTTCACAAAAATATACCGTAGAGAATAATCTTTACAAAAGGAAAACTTGAGAATGAAGGGGTTCATATGTTGTGTTTTTGTTTTTGCTCTCTGGAGTGTTGGAAACTTGCGCAGAATTGCTTTTTAGTTGATCTTTTCTTTCTTTTTAAGCTTGTTTCACCTTCTTTAGCTATGAAAAATTGAAAATGGTAGAAACATAACATTGAGTTCCAGAATCAAATTAAGCCAATAAACTGTTATCCGTTACCTCTCACTGATGGTATTGTGAAACCCTTCACGTTATAGGCAATCACATTCTCAGTTCTCTCTGGTTCAAAACTACCAAATGAGCTGAATCTAAAGATTCTAAACATATTTGCTCTACTCTATTCACAATCAGTAATCTAATCAATGATAATAATAATACAAAGATTTCATGGGTAAAAAGAATCCAGTGTAACCAGACGGGTCTATCTAGACTGTATGAGTGTTTGTTTGCGCAGTTTCGTATGTTTTATTATACACTACATTTGTTGGTTACCATCCAAAAGATGAAGATCTTCCATGGAGTTATTACAACAACCAGACAGGTTCTCAGAAAGAATCCAGATGGGGAGAGCCAAAAAAAAAAGCATTCAAGACAAAGCTATTATTATTTCCTGTTTCGATGCGCTATTTTTTTGTATAATATCTTGTCAAAATTACGTGTAAATCTTTTGCTTCAATTGGTTGGTGTACTCTGAAATGTTAGATTTTCCTTGAAGTCGAAAGTTAAAATTTGTGTGACTGCCCCAAAAAGATGATTACGAATATTCATTCGAATAATAGTAAATTCTAATGGACATGTAAACAACAAAAATGAGAACTATTGGGCCTTTCTATGTACTTTTAGCCTTTTAGGTTTGGGACATGAACAAAACATATAACATACGACGAGATTATCAACTTACAACCAATGAGAATCGAACACGTATACATATCCGCGTGTGGTCTTGACCTCGTCTCGTTTCCTTCATATATAAATAACCCGCCTCCACATGATATTGTTGCCTAATAGCTAGCTTTATTTGTTGACAATCTCCTTAATCTCTCTTTCTCATTTTCATTTCTCTCCTCTCTATCACAAAAAATGGGTCGCCGTAGCTCAGGAGGTAATGTTTCTTTTTCTTTCCGATTTCAGATCTAATCCGATACTTTTCATTCTCGTTAATTACGAAACCTTCTTGTGTTTCTGTTTTTGGTCCTCGTTTGTGCTGCTTGTATTATCCCACCCGATCTAGGGTTTACCTTTGTCCTCTCTGTTATTAGATATAATGAAATCATCATCGTTAAGTTATTTAGTAGGCCTCTGTTTGGTTTACAGTTTATAGAAATTTCGAGATAGGGGAAGGTTTTTTTTTTTTTTCTTTAATAATAATATTTGTCTTCGTTCGTTTTCTTGCAGGAAGATCTGCTCCTCGCCCTCGTCCTGCTGCTGCACGCAGCCCAGCTCCTCAATCTGGTATGATAATTGTCTGTTTTTCTTTTTTGCTCTTAACTATGACGATTCCATTTGACTTGTTTTTGGGTTTTTTGTTTCAGTAAACCGTGCACCTCCCCCAGCTACAGTCCCTGCGAGCGGTGGTGGTGGTGGCATGTTCTCTGGCATTGGTTCAACCATTGCTCAGGGTATGACGCAGATTTGTCTATTGAGTTTTGTTTTGCATCATTTCTAGGTCTATATTTTCTCTGGAATAGTGTTTCGTGACCTGTTTGTTTGTTTGTTTGTTTGTTGGGGATGATTAGGTATGGCTTTTGGTACTGGAAGTGCTGTTGCGCACAGGGCTGTTGATTCCGTGATGGGTCCACGAACCATTCAGCATGAAGCTGTTGAGGCTGCTTCTGCATCTGCTGCCCCTGCTGGAAGCAACATGTTTTCTAGTTCTTGTGACATCCATGCTAAGGCTTTCCAAGATGTAAGTGTTTAATCTCTCTCTCTCTCTCTCTCTGTATCCTGTTAGGTTCAGATTTTGCCTAGATTCTAGTTCGTTTGCAACATTTAAATTAGTTTTTTTTTTTGTTCTTTGCTGAACATATAACATAGCTCAGTGATTATGGGTTTAGTGGTGCTTTGACATAAAAGATTGGTGTTTTTATTTTACTCCTAAGTGAAGCATGTAGCTTCGCTTGTTTCCCTTTAGTGCCACTTTATTTTCGAGCATTGAATAAAATCTAAGGCTAAGTCATTGATTACTCTTCTTTTAAAAATATATGAATGCAGTGCATCGGCAGCTACGGAAGCGAGATTAGCAAATGCCAGTTCTACATGGACATGTTGGCAGAGTGCAGGAAGAACTCTGGTTCCGGGATTGGTGCCTAGAGTTTCTCATTTCTTATTTGTTTTTTATCTTAAAATTTATCCAGCTGTGATGTTGCTGAGAATTTGGGGTGTTTTTATCAAATAATATTTGTTTTCCAGAACCAGAAACTGCATGTTTGAAAGTCTGTCTGTCTTATTAAGGGTAATCGTTTGTAAGACTTGGGTTCTTTCCCATTCTAGTCAAATAATGTAAGGTTGGTTTAAGTTTGAACTTAGCTTGAGGAATAAGCTATACTAATCCTATTTAAGTTATGATTCAAAGTGATAAGGATTTTAGGAGGTATCTAAACTTAAAGTGTTTTCTAATAGGATTAGGATTGGTCTTTTATAACATATCTCTTAAGAATTGAGCTATTTTAATAAAAGTGAGTCTATAATTTTTAAGTTCATAAAACCATAATCAAATTCTAGATTGGGCATATTCTCAATTCGACGAGAGTTGTAGACAACATCATTAACAATCGAGGAGCTTCTATTATAATACACACCACCCTTACACTTTCTATTATATACACACCACCCTTACACTTGTCTCTCGAGTCCCGCAAATCTAAATGTCGTAAACAAGGCAACGCGATAGTGCTGTTTTCACCCTCGTGTTCTTCTTCTATCACATGATACAACATTCGAAAAAAACTGAAGATTAGAAAAGCCGGGTAAAAGGCGCTTATTAAGACATGATTTTCATAAGACGCAAACTCTTTAGAAGCGGGAGACAACAAGGAACATCAAAACAAGGCAATGTAAGAGCTTTAAGTTCTCTAGCGTTTTCATATGTGAATAGACCACTCGTTGTTGTAAAAATAACAAACTTTCTAGGTAAATAACTGGGAAGATGAGGCTCAGACCTGTGGTTAACCTCACATTAAAAACATATATTAAAACATGAATCGTTCGATTTTTGGGTATAGCGGATTGCTAGAATTTGATCAGAAGAAGGGTTAATGGAAGGATAGAAGCTAATGATAGCAGATCGCGGCTTTTTGGCTGCTCCTCTTACCTTCTTCGTCGTCGTGCCCTAGTTGTTAGCTAAGTGGCTTGACCAAATGGAGAGCCAGCCTAAGATGTACATGCACATTCAAACTGAGATGAATGAGAAGGTTTTTCTTAACAACTCCACATGGATTCTTAAACATTGACAAAATACATAATACAATAATAGAAAATTTGGTCTTACAATAATACCTCATGAGTTCTTACCATTGGAGGATGGTCTTACTATTAGTCTATATTTGGTGGAATCCAATAAGGTGCCGTAAGACTAGAATCCTGAATAGTTATAAAACTATTGTCGATAGCATATGCTCCGCAGTGATCGATTCCAAAGAAATTGATATAGTTATCGTATCCGTCATACAAGCTAGCCGGGAGACAAAAAGATTCAGCTTTTGAGAGGAAAATGCATATCTCTCCAATGTCTGTGGTATACTCAGCGTTTCCTTCCTGGTCTATGTTGAACACCACAAAACGCTCTGTTTTCATCTTCCCGTTGTTGCTGTCGTCTCTCTTAGTGTACCATTTAACCAGAAAAGTTTCACCAGTGGATCTTGACTCCACCAAGTGCTCGCTCCTGCAACACGAATCTAACAGCTCCCACTCTGCCTGCACCAACTCGGGAAGGTTTCGAAACCGCAACTTCTGTACCTTGCGGTTGTGAATGTCTTCTCCGATATCCCATGATCCAATGTAGTCTCCTTCAGAAGAAGGCATGGAGAACATGTCATCTCTTTTGGAGTACATGACATGTGAGTTGAAGAAGCTCGAGTCAGTGATTCTGATGTTGGTCCACTGGGAGTTTGTTCGTGCAGGCCTACATAGGCTGAGCTGAGGTCCCAAGAACTTGACAGCCACAACACAGTCCTCATCCTCAGGAGAAGAGGAGGACATGGCCACATTGGTTACAACTTGCGTTTGGCAATGAGGTAGAGTAACAAGAGGAGGCAGTGAAATGCGCTTTGGATCAATATCAGACGCACATGGGTTTAGATCATCTTGGAAACACACTACTCCATCCTTCAACGTAGCAAACCAACCATTTGATGCTCCGATCGTTCCCATTTCCTCGACCAGCTTCATAGGTACCTTCTTGTCCGTAAGAATAAACCCATCACTAGGATTCTTATAAATCTTGAGATTTCCGATATCCCCATCCCTCAAAGTAGATCCACAATGCTGAGCACCGGCGACGAAACATGGGAAGGTGGTTTGAGAAGAAGAAGTTGAGAAGGAGCGAGCGGTGAGGTTTCTCTGCGTAGTAAGTAATCACAAACATCAGAAGAAGGATCGGAGTACTATCGTCAGAGAACATTGGAGAGAGAAGAGAATAATTAAGAAGAGCTTACGAGTGCAAGGGTTCTGAGGGAGGAAAGCTTCGAGAGGCGGCTGAGAAGCAGAGACATGGCTCTTGGTAGGACTAGGACAAAACCGTAGCTAGCTAGTAGTTCTTGTTGGGGGATCGGATACGAAACGAGAGAAAGAGAAAAAAGGGAAAGAAATGATAGGGTCAATTACAATATAATCTTGTCCATTAATTGATACAGAGATTATGTCTTGTCCACCAAGTCTCCCAGCTTATAACGAGATCGGGCTCTCTAATCACTTTTCTTTTAGTATCGATCGTTTCTTGTTAATTTTGTTAATCGATCAATGTTATCATCAAGTTAACAACATTATTTGAAACCAAAGCAAAAAAAAAAACCTTAAAAGATACCAATATACATTAATACATTTTCGAGTTCACTTCCTCCAGAAAGCTTGTCCCTTGACGCCTTTTCACCCTAACGTAATCCATACTCTCTTCTCTCTCTCTATCTCTCTCTCTCGATATGACAATGATCCCATTGTTCACTAAAAATGCATGTATGTGTGTACAGTATGCTGTCAAGGGACATAATCTGAGCAATTATATGAGAGCTTAACTAATCATTGTTACGAAATCCTAACTATTCAATCACTAATATGGTATCGTAAGTCATGACTTGTTACAGAATCTTAGCTATTCAATTACTATTCAGTGACTAATCTAGATGCTAGATTCATAATCTTTAATTATCAAGAATGAATGAGATGGTTACCGTACGAAATATGGAGCTTCCACAAAATAGGAAAAAAAGTTTAATTTTATTATAGTTTAGGCCACAAATAAAAGTAGGCCTAAACTATGAATATGTACCTAATGAGCATAGTTCAGGTACATATTTTGTGTAAGTTGCTTCTTTATAATTCACATACTAAACTATGATATACCTAAACTATATTGACTAAACTATGTGTAATCTATTATAGTTTAGGCCACACACAAAAGTAGCGAAAAAAGACATAAACAATTGCATGTCACGATTTTAAATTTTAATTGAGAATTTATTTTAGAGCTTTTTATCATTTCTTTTTTTAATACGTATGATTTTATTCTTTTCAGTTGCTTTGTTAACAATATTTCATTTCTAAAAGAAAATGGAAAGGTATAATATATTATATATGTGTGAAAATATCATCTTTGTTTTCTTTTTTTATCCTATATTTTTTTCCAGTTAATAGCTATCAATATTTCTAATTTCCAATAAGAAACTGGATTTATTTAAAATTTAACTTTAAATTTTCAATTGGTTTGGAAAGAAAAGTTAAGGAAACTATAATTTCGAAAGTGTGGGAAAAGGAAAATCTACAATTTGGAAGTGACTGTCAAAATATTTAGCAAACTAGATTTTTACCCGCGGTACACCGCGAAACCATTTTTTATTAAACTAAAACTTTTAAATTTTAAGTTATAATTGTTTGTTGATTTTTGTTTAGTGTTTGAGATCGTATAATTGTATTTAGATTGTTAATTCTAGAGTTAATTCGTGGTATATTGCATGATATATTTTTTTACATAATCGTAATTTTATTAATTTAATTAAAATTTTAAATCTTCTAATATTGATGGTGTTAATAAAATAATAACATGATGAACACAGAATTAATAATATTTTAATTTATATTTATATCAACTCAAATCCGTCCTGCTATATAACCCGTCACGTGATATATTATAGTTTCTGTTTCCATAAAATATTATAGTTTTCTGTTTCCATAGAATAGAAGCAAAAAATTCAAAAAATAATAGAAAGTGTCATTAATATATTATTGTTTCTGTTTCCATAAAATATTGATTGCAGTATTGTGTTATGAATGGAATATAAAATATTAAGTAAACAAAATATGATGTTATCGTTATTTTGGAAAATTTTCTAAGGATTAAGATTGTAAATAATATTTTTAAAATAACTATAACTAAAAGGGCATAACATAAAATGTACTTCAAAAATGTTAATATAGATTATTATAACAAAAAAATAAGGGATCTAAATACATAGTAAGTCATTTATATGCTATGATTAAGTCACATTTTTCCTAATGATTTAATTATTTTACACAATCTTAGTTAAATCAACTTAATTTTTATATGTCAAATATTCTAATATTAACAGTGTTGACAAATAATAAAATGAGGATTTAACCCGTGTTAACACAAGTTTAATGATATTTTATTAATTCCAACATGTCCTCTTTATAACTCATCTACTGTATAACCATATTATATAGTTTTTTAATTTTACACATTCATAATATTTTAAAATTTTATTAAATTTATATATATTAATTATAATATTTAAATAAATGTGAATTGAAATTCTTCTTACGTTAAAAATCAAAGCTCACAGGTTTTGGAAAACAAAATAAGAATCAAATTGTTGTGTTTTATTTGTTTGCAAAGGATTTAGAAATGGAATATCTTCAATACACAATAAAATGTGTGGTTAAATATCTCATAATTTCTATTTCCATATTGACTTTGTAAATAAGTACAAATAAAAGGGTAGAACCCAAAATGTACTTCAAAAATGTATATATAGATTATTCTCTCCCGAATAAAATTCATCCCGCTATTTTGAAAACGTCTGAGGCTGATAAGACCTAACGTGAAAAAAAGAGTGAGAAATCGCCAGATCTTTACCACCGGTGTAGTACGCGGAGTAGTAAAGACATCGCCGATGGTTTGGTTAAGAATCTCGGCGTTTTCTACATGAAAAACGCACAGATCTAGATCTCAGATAACGGGAAGAGAGATATGTGTAAAGCGAGAGGAATTGCCGGAATACATACCACCGGTGTAGTAGGTTGCGATGTTGTTTGTCCGGAGGCTTTCAAAATTCAAATTAGATGAAGTTGACTATGGAAATAAATAAAAGACTGAATTATACGATACGATACTCTGCGTTTTAGCCACTCTCACAAAATTAGCGAAAAAAAAAAGAAAAAAAAAGAATTTATTATTAGAGCTCTTTATCGTTTTTTATTTTAATCGTATGATTTTATTTATTTCAGTTGCTTTGTTAATAATATTTTATACAATTACAGTTTACAGCCCCCTTTAGGAATCTTCAGTCAAGGTACGAAGTAACTCGACTTTTCTAATAGAAAATGGAAAAGTATAATATATGTGTGAAATATCATCATTGTTTCCTTTTTTTAATCGTATCATTTTTTTTCAGTTAATTAGCTATCAATATTTCTAATTTCGAATTAGAAACTGAATTTTATTTAGAATTTAACTATAAAATTTTCAATTGGTTTGAAAAGAAAAGTTACAGAAATTATAATTTCGAAAGTGTGGGAAAAAGAAAATCTACAATTTGGAAGTAACTGTCAAAATATTTGGCAAATTATTTTTTCCCTAATAAAATCCATCCTACCATTTTGAAAACGCCGAGGCGATAAGACCTAACTAGGCTAATGGTAATTGGTAGGCCTAGTAATTGGGCTCTTAGTTATAATCCGGCCAGGGCCACCAGTCAATTTGCCGAGTAGCTTATACACATGTGAAACATTAGAGGACTTAACGCCCGCAAATTGCCTTTTTTCGGATGTTTTTTTGCAGCCTTCCGTTTCTCAAGAGTTTGTCTCTTATGAAGATGGGTAAGAGGCGGACCTACGTTATGGTTTGTGGTGGCAGTTGCCACCAATAAAATTGAAATATCAAAAGAATTTACACTATGTACAAAAGGCTAAGTAGTAAAATGGTTTGAGAATAAAGTAAAATATGCTCAAGGTTGATGGTTCGATACCACCTTGCAGTAATCTGCCACCATCAATTATTTTTGCTGGGTCCGCCCACGAGGGTGAAGACATCACTATCGCTTTGCCTTTTTTTTTTTTTTTTTTTTTTTGTTAAAAATATATTTTTAGCCGAAAATCGAACCTGAAACCTCTACATACTTGAAAGTGCGAAGTGGCCACTGATTTATGGGACTCGAGAGACAAGAGCAAGGGCGGTGTGTATATGAGTTAATTTTGTTAATTTTGATATCACTATCGATCGTTTCTTGTTAATTTTGTTAATCGATCAATGGTATTAACAAGTAATAGTGTACTAACAAGTAACAAGCAACAAAAGACCTTGAGATTACCTTATATCTAAATATGATTCTAGCTCCACTTACATGCATTCACTATCAAACTGATCTGAAAAGATATAAGTTAATAACAAGAAGATGAATTTTAATACTCAAGCTTGACAAAAAAGAATATAACCAAAGAAAAGTGTTGGATGAATAACGATGCCAATGAGGAAACGGCGGATGTGAAAGCGGAAACGGCGGAGGACGACGGTGATTCATTCATTATCCTTTTCATCTTAAACAAGGCGTGGATTAAAGAATATTAAGAGAGTCGACTTGTGCCCTCCATTCTCGTATCCTTTGAGAGTTACGTATGTTTTCAAAGGAGGATCATTCATGACAATTCTTAATTACTACTTGTAATTGTATCATCTTTTTTAATAAAAGGGAATTACACAACATAATTTTTGTAAATTTTATATTTTTAATAAATGGTTACAAATGGTTACAAATAGGTTATACATTAATATTAATGGTTACACCTAAATATTAGGGATATTCCAAATTGATAATTGATATATTAATGGTGACAAATAAAATCATGGATATTCCAAACTGTATTTTTGGAAGATTTTAGTCCTATATCATATTGTTTCCAAAGATCTTTAAACACAATATTACAAATTAAGAAATTGATAGATTGATTGATTACAATTTAAATATTGGGTTACAAGATAGACTACGAAATAAATTTAACCAATGTTATAGCACAGGTACTTCTCTAACATGATTAACAATATAAAACTTACAAAAAATGTGTTTTTTTTCAAGCATTCATATTTAGCATATGATTTAATTATATAATGTTTTATCCAAAAAAACTTTTAAAAACAATAACATAAATTACATCTTATTATATAAAGTCTGATGTTAAAATTACTCATTAACAAGATCGTGACACGTGTCAAATATATTGATTAGATGATGACAAGTGTCAAATTTTTCCTTTTCCTAAACGTAGTAGAACAACTAATTATATTTACATAATTTTACATGTTTATATTTTTAAAAATTTATTTTTTCTAAATCAAAAAAGAAAACTAACAAAATCAATATATTTTCCATTGTATGCTAATTATATTATACATGTGTTCTCAATAAAGATCGTGACACGTGTCAAATATATTGATTAGATGATGACAAGTGTCAAATTTTTCCTTTTTTTAAACATACTAGAACAACTAATTATATTTACAGAATTTTACATGTTTATATTTTAAAAATTTTATTTTTCTAAATCAAAAAGGAAAACTAACAAAAAAATTTCATTGTATGCTAATTATATTATACATGTGTTCTCAATAAAAACATGTATAAGCAAAAATGAAATTAATTAAGCATGTATATTAATCAATAAATAATGAATAACAAAGTTTAAAAAAATAACATAAGTTATTTAACATAATTTAGTAGTATATAAATTGTACTTACCAATATAATATAAATTTCTATTCTAAGTAAGCACACAAAACCTTAAAAGAACAATGAACTTAAAAAGAAAAATTTCCAATACCTGATGTGTATTAGTATAGTTTTACATGTTTTATTTTAAAGATTTTATTTCATGTAGTAATATGAGAAACCTGAAAAAAGAAAATTAGAAAAATGAGTTTGTAGGAATGAATTTTTGGTTAATTAATGAAAAGTGACAAAAGTATTACTTATGAAATTATGACATATAGAAGAATAATATTTAGGATATTTTTGGATTTCCAAAATTTTTATGGATGTTAACTGATTTTTTACTGATTATTTTTATTGTTAAATTTAAAATATTAACCAATATACATATTATCTCATATGATGCTCATATTATTATTTTTTTAATTTAAATTTTAACTCTAATCCATGAAGAAGTGAATTATGGTTTTCTGATGAAACAGATAGTTAAATGTAATTACTAAACTAAATGCCTAACGATAAAATTTTTAGATTAAATTTTTTTCAAATATTAATATGTATCATTTTTAAAATTCATTTAAGAATATCTTTAATATTTTTTTATGTTTGATTTTATAATTTCAATACATGTATTTTTGTAATGCATATGTTAAAATAAGATAATTCGAAATAGATTATAGTTATATAGGAATGAATTTTCAGTTATTTGATGTCTCTATATCTTTTTATATCTTTTTATTTTATAAATTTCACTCATTTAAAATTGATTATAACATGAGGTAAAATTAGTACTTATGAGGTAACAACATAAGAAATATATCTTAAATAATGTTGATTCAGTTTTTTTTTTCGAATTATGTTAAACATTTATTTGTATTTTTAATTCTTACTAAGATATAGACTTCATATGATTTATTAATTGTGTTTGATATAAAATATTTAGTTATATGCATTAAGATGAAATGTATAATTAAACTTAAGATATGTTTTATTAAAATAGTATAGATATTTAAATGGTATTCTATTTTCTATAAGAATTTTTGGGTAAAAACACAAAGATTAATAAACAAAAAATATTATGTCATTTATAAAATTTCAACCAATAGGAAAATATACGAGAAAACGATCTATTTCTCCAAGAGAAGTATCATATCAAGCAAGATAGGCTCAATCTATTACCACGCGCTCTATATCTCCGAGAAAATATTCTTCAATCTATGTCTTTCTGACTCCATAGTTCAAGATCTATATCTCTTTTGAAACATAGTTTTCACCTAATTACCCACAAAAATTGGTTTTGCTCGGTTTACTATTTACTGAACCAACTAAATAAAATAATAAACCAGATCTAACCTAAAACCGAATTCAATTAATTAAAACAAATTAAAAGAAAAAAGAAAAAAAACATGATGATTTCCTTCGGTTGGCTTTCTCCGATGATGGTTACCAGTGATGTTGATTGATGGCTAACTGGCTATAGATCTATTTCGCAGTGGTTCATCTCTTTGTCTTCTTCTACCTCTACGCTTTGATCTGCTTCACAATCAGAGCTTCATCGACTTTGATTAAACCCAAATCGAGAATTCATCGCTAAATCTGTTATTGTGGTTTGTGTTGATTTTTTTTCTGGGTTTTATATTTTTTTTTAATTGATTTTGAGATAAATAATCGAATGAATATAGAAAGAGTTCATAAAACAAATTTAATAATCGAGATGTTTGGTCTGGCTGATTAGATTGTTGTTTTGTGAACTGTAATATCTCTGCGAAAACTCACTTTGATCTTCTTTTTCTTAGCAAACGTTAAAGAGAGACATGAATTAACTTTTAAGGATACAAATTCAAAACTCATCATAACAGTTCAAGAGAGACATAAACTAATAATTTTTGTTTTTCAAATAAACAAAATCTAGGATTAGTAGGAAGGAGAAGAATGACGAAGACGAAGAAAGGGACGCACTTGGACTTGGGTCTTTTTTCTATTATTAAAAAGTCAATAAATTGACATAACTGGTTTGGTATCAGTTTGAGTGGTTTTCTCTCGGATTTAGTTCATAAACCGATTAAATCCAAATATGTGGGGACGGGAGAGATAGATGGAGAACTTACATTTTCAGGGGACAACTAGCACGTGATTAAAGATTGAGCCATATCTAGGTTGATGTGATATTTTTTGTAGGAAAATATATTATTTTCCCAAAAATATACTATATAGTTGAAATAGTCATAAATTGTTATATTAATAAAATTTGTATATAGAAATTTGAGAAAATATAATAAAATAGAGAAAAAAAGCCTTAAAACTCTTATATAATGGAACTGAGAGAGTATTAAAATGAAATATGAAAGATTCATAGTCAATATTAAAATATTACAAGATAAAATCTAAAAATATGTATATTACTATCTAATTGTTCTCAATAATTTTTTTAAATTTTTACTCGCGTTATTACATGAGCCTTATCTAATTTTATATAAAAAATACAATATAAATAAAATGAATTTCAATCCATTCTCTAGCACGTATCTTACTCTAAACATGTCTAAAAACTAAAACAACTACCGTTAGCTTGTGACGGTGTGGTAGAAATATTATTTATTATTTTTTTTCGGCAAAACACTTGATGACAGTTTTATCGATAAGTCTTTTATCTTTTAAGGTTTTTTTTTGCTTTGGTTTCAAATAATGTTGTTAACTTGATGATAACATTGATCGATTAACAAAATTAACAAGAAACGATCGATACTAAAAGAAAAGTGATTAGAGAGCCCGATCTCGTTATAAGCTGGGAGACTTGGTGGACAAGACAATATCTCTGTATCAATTAATGGACAAGATTATATTGTAATTGACCCTATCATTTCTTTCCCTTTTTTCTCTTTCTCTCGTTTCGTATCCGATCCCCCAACAAGAACTACTAGCTAGCTACGGTTTTGTCCTAGTCCTACCAAGAGCCATGTCTCTGCTTCTCAGCCGCCTCTCGAAGCTTTCCTCCCTCAGAACCCTTGCACTCGTAAGCTCTTCTTAATTATTCTCTTCTCTCTCCAATGTTCTCTGACGATAGTACTCCGATCCTTCTTCTGATGTTTGTGATTACTTACTACGCAGAGAAACCTCACCGCTCGCTCCTTCTCAACTTCTTCTTCTCAAACCACCTTCCCATGTTTCGTCGCCGGTGCTCAGCATTGTGGATCTACTTTGAGGGATGGGGATATCGGAAATCTCAAGATTTATAAGAATCCTAGTGATGGGTTTATTCTTACGGACAAGAAGGTACCTATGAAGCTGGTCGAGGAAATGGGAACGATCGGAGCATCAAATGGTTGGTTTGCTACGTTGAAGGATGGAGTAGTGTGTTTCCAAGATGATCTAAACCCATGTGCGTCTGATATTGATCCAAAGCGCATTTCACTGCCTCCTCTTGTTACTCTACCTCATTGCCAAACGCAAGTTGTAACCAATGTGGCCATGTCCTCCTCTTCTCCTGAGGATGAGGACTGTGTTGTGGCTGTCAAGTTCTTGGGACCTCAGCTCAGCCTATGTAGGCCTGCACGAACAAACTCTCAGTGGACCAACATCAGAATCACAGACTCGAGCTTCTTCAACTCACATGTCATGTACTCCAAAAGAGATGACATGTTCTCCATGCCTTCTTCAAGAGGTACTTACATTGGATCATGGAATCTTGGAGACGGAGACACCCCAAAGATTCAAAAGTTGCGGTTTCAAGATTTTCCTGAGTTGGTGCAGTCAGAGTGGGAGTTGTTGGATTCGTGTTTCAGGAGGGAACACTTGGTGGAATCAAGACCCACTGGCGAAACTTTTCTGGTTAAATGGTACACCAAGAGATGCATACGTTTAAAAGGGAGAATGCTAACGCATCGTTTCATGGTATTCAAAATAGACGAGGATGGAAACGCGGTGTTCACTAACGACATTGGAGATCTCAGCATATTCCTCTCCGATACTGAACCTTTCTGTCTCCGGGCTCCGAAATACCCAAACTGCGTCTTTTTCTTGGGTCAAGACTACCGCGGAGTAGTCAATCTCCACAACTACTACCCGTCTATTAATTTTGGCACTTATCCTGCCCCTTACTATATTCCACCCCAAACTGCACCAAAGTTAGACTATTAGTTATCATCTGAGTTTTTCTTTCAATTATATTCTTGGAGGTTGGTGCAGCAAGCACCAACCGGCTCATCTGTTATAATTTAATGAGTCTTCTTCAGTCTTGTCTCCAATTTATTTTTCTTATGACTCCGGGTTTATGCTGAAGGGTTGAAGACAATCTCGGCACCATTTAGACCAAAATCTAACCAATTTAGAGGATGATGTCTTCCAAAACATATAATGAATGCAGTTTTCACAAACACCGTCTCAGACACAGGGTGGTCTGTGTCTCCTTCCATGTAATACGTGCTCTCGTTGAAATCTCCTACCCTCGATATATGGTAGGATCTAACCTTCCTAATACCAAATGTATAATAAACAAGATATATCTAATAGAGACTGTGACAGAGGAACCGTTTAAACTTCATAGCCAGGATTCACAGTCTGCTGCACATTTCCATAGCTTTCAAGCTCAGCAACATCCTCTACGCTCCCAAGAAACAGAGGCAACCTCTGGTGAAGCTTCACTGGCTGTATTGAAAGTATCCCTCTTTTTCCATCAGAGGATTTGCCACCAGCTTGTTCTACCAGAAAAGCCAAAGGGTTTCCTTCATATACTAAACGAAGATGGTCTCTTGGATTCATAGCAACTCCACCGTATAAGAGAGTCCTGTGAAGATCAGCCACTAGAGAACAGATGTAACGTGCCGAGTATTTTTTCGGGTTTTGACCTTTGCCTTGTCTCACTGTGTCAATGTACTTTCCTTAAACCTTCTGGCCAATCGAAGTACCTCGCATCGTTCACTGAGTAGATTTGTCCTGTTGTTGATGATACAAGGAGAAATGGTCAATGATCAATACATATTTTGTAGAAGTCATGTGCCGTTAGAAGCTGTTTACCTCGAGTAGGGATCTTGATGTTTTGATGGGTTAGGACAAATTCCCCTGTTGAGTGATCTAGCGTGAAGGCGTGTGTTCCCGAGCCAAGTGTAACGCAGAATATAGTGGCTGAAGAGTAGAGTACGTAACCGGAAGCAACAAGCCTGTTTCCTCTCTGCAAAGAATTGAGCTCAGCTTTCTCTTCAACAGGTAAATGATCAAGCTCAAGGAGGCGATTGTAAACTCCGAATATAGTTCCAGTGGGTATAGAAGCATCAATGTTACGTGATCCATCTAGAGGATCTACAACCACAACGTAAGGACCATCATCTTTGATCCAAGTTGGACTATCGTCTTCTTCGGAAGCCATTACTGCTACTTTCCCAGAGTTTCTAAGAGAGGACAAGACTATATCGTTCTGCAAAAACAGAAGAACAACAATTGTAAGATCTTTATATACGAAGTCATGACAAAGGAAGAAAGGGTAAAGAGATATACAGACCGAGACAATATCGAGCGGCTTAGGCGCATCTCGGTCTGACCCACTAGAGGAGGATTTAACAGAGAGCTTTCCGAGTGAAAAGTTGAAAGGAGAGGCGACAAGAGAAGCGATTCTTTTGCAGGCATGTTCTAAGTGGTAAAGCAACACCACAAGATCATCATCTCCTACATTTGCCCCTTCAAAAAATTCAATCTTCAATCAGAGCTCTGTCTTTGTATTGTACAGAGGAACCCTCAAAATCCATTGATAAGTCTCACTGAGAGAGTTTCCAAGACTTAAGAATACCAAAATTAACTTGAATTATCGAAACAGTGCTAAGTTAGCTCAGACAGAGCAAAGGAGATTTTGGCATATCAATTCATATGTTCAGATACAAACAGATTGTTCTGTTACAGCTACACAAATGATTATAAACATAGAAAAGTTTCTTCTTTTGAAGATTCATACAGTTTACTTGAAATATTCTTCTTATAAAGAATTCTTGTGGAGCAATGGGTCAGAGACGACTTGAGGTTTGAAGTCTGGCTTTATGTACTTAGCCAAATAGATCGGCATAGACTTCATATCTTGCAGTCATTCTAAATCCCCATTTGCTTCTTTTTTTTTTTTGCTTTAGTTTCAAATAATGTTGTTAACTTGATGATACTATTGATCGATTAACAAAATTAACAAGAAACGATCGATACTAAAAGAAAAGTGAGTGTTGATGTATGAAATCAACGGTATAAATAATACGAGTATTTGTGGGAATAAATCGGAACTGGCTCTTTATTTAACGTAAAACTGGCCCTTTATTTAACGTAAGAATCTTACAGAAGGGTTCTCAGGAAAATGACAATTACAGAGATAAAACGCTAATACGAAAATAAAAGCCTTTTCTCTCCCTAATTGCCCAGAATTTCGGATCCCTTTTCCTGACAATGACGTCAGGTATTTATAGTGGGACCTTGACCTAGGGTTTCTTCTGTCTCCTGGTAAAATGACGATTTTGCCCCTGCGGCCTGTTGGGCTAAATCCAAGACTTTAGGCCCAAATCTTCATGAAATCTTCTACTTGGGCCTTCCTAAGTGTTGGGGGCAAAACCCATATCCAACAATGGTCCCACGGTGGGCGCCAAATTGTTGATGTATGAAATCAACGGTATAAATAATACGAGTATTTGTGGGAATAAATCGGAACTAGCCCTTTATTTAACGTAAGAATCTTACAGAAGGGTTCTCAGGAAAATGACAGTTACAGAGATAAAACGCTAATACGAAAATAAAAGCCTTTTCTCTCCCTAATTGCCCAGAATTTCGGATCCCTTTTCCTGACAATGACGTCAGGTATTTATAGTGAGACCTTGACCTAGGGTTTCTTCTGTCTCCTGGTAAAATGACGATTTTGCCCCTGCAGCCTGTTGGGCTAAATCCAAGACTTTAGGCCCAAATCTTCATGAAATCTTCTGCTTGGGCCTTCCTAAATGTTGGGGGCAAAGCCCATATCCAACAGTGAGTAGAGAGCCCGATCTCGTTATAAGCTGGGAGACTTGGTGGGCAAGACAATATCTTTGTATCAATTAATGGACAAGATTATATTATAATCTTGTCCATTAATTGATTACAATAACTACTAGCTAGCTAGCTACGGTTTCGTCCTAGTTCTACCAAGAGCCATGTCTCTGCTTCTCAGCCGCCTCTCGAAGCTTTCCTCCCTCCGAACCCTTGCACTCGTAAGCTCTTACTTAATTATTCTCTTCTCTCTCCAATGTTCTCTCATAGTAGTACTCCGATCCTTCTCATGTTTGTGATTACTTACTATGCAGAGAAACCTCACCGCTCGCTCCTTCTCAACTTCCTTTATGAAAACCCTTCCCAGTTCCACCAGATCTACTTTGAGGAATGGGGATGTCGGACATCTCGAGATTTTTAAATATCCTCACGGTGAGTTGGTGACGGAACCGGGACCGATAGGATCATCCAGTGGATGGGTTGCTACGTTGAAGGAAGGTGTAGTGTGTCTCCAAGATGATCAAAACCCAAATGAGCCGGATACAAATAGAAAACGCATTTCACTGCCTCCTCTTGTAACTTTGCCTCATTGCCAAACCCAAGTTGTAACCAACATGGCCATGTCTTCCACTTGTCCTGAGGATGAGGACTGTGTTGTGGCTGTCAAGTTCTTGGGACCTCAGCTCAGCCTATGTAGACCGGCTCGTAAAAACTCCGAGTGGACCAACATTAGAATCACAGACCCGTCTTTTTTCAATTCTCGTGTCATGTACTCCACGAGAGATGAGATGTTCTCCATGCCTGCTTCCGGAGGCGCCTACATTGGATCATGGAATCTTGGAGAAGACACTCACAACCACAAGCTGAACCAGTTGCGGTTTCTGAACATTCCTGAAATGGTGCAATCAGAGTGGGAGCTCTTGAATTCGTATTGCACGAGCGAACACTTAGTTGAATTTGGACCCACCGGTGAAACTTTTCTGGTTAAGTGGTACACCAAGAGCAATTGCCGTAGGAAGGGGAGGGTGGAAACGCAACGTTTCATGGTATTCAAAATAGACGAGAAAGGAAACGCGGTCTACACTACTGACATTGGAGATCGCTGCATCTTGCTCCTCCCCAACCCCAAGGCTGAAGCTTTTTGTGTCCAGGCTAGCTCATGTGAGGATATAAAAACAAATCCAAACATCATCTTTTTCAGGGGTATTGACGACTACGGATTAGTTTATCTGCGCGATTAATACTAATGCTGCTAAATTTGGCACTTGTAGTAATATTAGCTGGGCTTTGCATATGAACCTTTGAGCTAGTTTGACTCGGTTCTTTGTGGTTTTGTAAGATTGATATGCTCTTGATACGGGATATCAAAGCTTACATAGTTACATGAACAAATATGTCAATGTCAGTCATATATAAGAAGCTATGTTTGAAGTCTTATTGAGGGTAATCGTTTGTAAGACTTGGGGTTATTTCCCATTCTAGTCAAATAATGCAAGGTTTGTTAACAAATCAGTATAGTCTAAGCAGGTGTGTTTGAATATGTTTCCTTTTATACAAATCTTTTTGTGAGCTTGCGATTTACAATTAGAATATTCTTAAACCTTTACAACCAAAAATAAGAGAGAGATAAAGAGAGTCAGTATTGTCTTGCACTTGTTCTGCTGTTTCTTGTGTAATTTTTCAGTCGAAAAGAAGCTGACACGGAATTGAAGGCGTAGTCAGAGATACCAAGTCCTTGAGCATCTTATATTTGGCTTCAACATCATTGGATTGTGGCAAGAAAGTTGCAGTCTTCAAACGTGTAGCATTATTCCTTATGATGAAGTTCGCCACCTCTAAATCTCCTCGTCTGCCTTTGTAACCGATCCATGCGAAAGTTTCAAGACTGTCGGGAATAGAACTCGGCTGCTTCCAACAATCTGGAGTTTCTTCACTAGGAAAATGAAGCTCATGTTCATCAGTGAGTTTGAGAGATGCTAGTTTGGGAGAATTTTGGAGCATTTGAGTGAGAAGCTCCCACCAACCTTGCGCACATGTACTTAGCTCGAGATGAACAAGCCTATAGAAGCAGATGACCATACTAGGGACCTCTGAGTGTAGTGATGCACATAAATAAAGGCGGCGGGTTGAAGCAAGAGCTCTCAGAAACCTGTGAGTAACTCCTTGAGTGATGTCGACATGCGCCTCGTTCAAATTGGGCATATTCTCAATTCGACGAGAGTCGTAGACAACATCATCGACAATCTTAAGGTACTCAAGACGAGGGCATTCTATCATATACACACCGCCCTTGCTCTTGTCTCTCGAGTCCCATAAATCTAAATGTCGTAAACAAGGCAAAGCGATAGTGATGTCTTCACCCTCGTGTTCTTCGTCTATCACAGCCGACATTCGAAGAAACTGAAGATTAGGACAGCCGTGTAAAAGCTTATGAAGACATGTGTAACCCATCATCATAAGAGACAAACTCTTGAGAAACGGAAGGCTGCAAAAAACATCCGAAAAAAGGCAATTTGCGATCCTTAAGTCCTCTAGTGTTTCACATGTGTATAGGCTACTCGGCAAATTGATTGGTGGCCCTGGCCGGATTTTAACTATGAGCCGACGCATGCGGCGAGCAATCGCAGTATCGATCCATATTCCAACATCCACAGGGTGACACTTAGGACCAAGGCAGAGATTTAAACAATTTAGAATCGGCGACTTGTTTTTCATCAAAGCCCTGTAAGCAAACTCTGTGAAGTTCTTATAGTCGGCATCATCATTATGATACTTGAGATCATCGAGCACAATCCTTGACACTAAACACCAAAGAGACTGCCACCTTTTCGAGACAAGCATTGTGGCCATGACGTCTTTTGTTGGAAGAAGCCACAGTATTCGCAATAGCAAATCATCTGGAAGGAAACTGATCATGTCCATATCCGGAACTGCAAACCCAAATAAGAAGGAAAGATAAAGCCTTGCCAGAACGTATAAAGCCGATGTCGAGACAAGTAAGAAGAAAACCTTACAGGAATTGTTTGGAGATACGAATTTCCTTGTCACTCAAGGTATATGATAGATGCAGATTTGGACACGTATTAAACAAAATTGGAAAATTAATTATAAAAAGATATGTTTCCAGACATATATATTTAAGGAAATAAGGAAAACTAACTAAATCTAGAAAACAAAATTTGTGAAATTTTATTACTTGTTTAGTTTTTATAAATGCTTTTGTTATTTTTTATTATTATAAAAACTAATTAAAATATATATTAGATAAATTATCTTTTTAAGATAATTTTTTTTAATTATACTCCAATAAATTAAATTAAATTAAATTAAAATTAATTTTATAATGGAATAAACAATTAAATTGTAATCTAGTAATTTCTTTTAACGTCAAGTCTATTGCTTGAAGGAAAAAAATGTTTTTTGTTGTAATCTAGTAAGCTAGTAATTTTTTATTATTATAAAATTTATTTTAATTTCTCATATCATAACCATCACTAGAAAAAATTAACCCCATTTATTATGTAAATGTGTTTTGTAACAAATGATATTTAAACAGATCAAATGTTGTGCAAAAATGATACAAAGTATATGAATTCAATATAATAATCGCCACAAACTCGACGCCTCCGTCACTTGCTCCCCCGCCGGTCAACTCCCCCGGATACATCACTCCTCCCGCTACATCTCCTTTTGCAACTCCATCTCCGGTAATATAAAACTTTTGGTGCTTAGTGTGATTTGATTCGTTACTGTATATTGATTGATTACTTATCGATTGAGATCTGGTTTTGGTTATTTTCAGATATTGTCTCAGGCGACTTCCACTGGCTCTCCGGTAACCATCTGACTGATAATTAAAGATTAGTCACTGAATTATTAAGATCACATGTATTTAGGATCTAGATTAGTCAGTCGATATAGTAATCGGATAGCTAAGATTCCGTAACACTTATTTAAGATACCATATTAGTGATTGAATGGTTTGTTCAGATTATGTTAAGATTAATCTTAATTAATGTTATGTTATGTTAGTGACTATGTTACGTTAAGATTATGTTATGTTAGTGATAATGTTATACCATATTAGTGATTATGTTATGTTAAGATTCATTTTCAATTCATTTACTAAGAGAACAAAGAGGGAGTGACTACGGACACATACATGGCTGATACCCGTAAAACTAAAGGTACTGTTCTTCCAAAAACTCTTATTTGTCTCATCCATCAAACTCTCATTGGATGTTATTAGAAAGACAACACACCAAATAAAAAACAAGACAAGTCCATGTGATATATGCATTAGTAAAATGTATTTCTATAGGTTTGCTTTTCTGCATATACCAAAGAACCAATCAAACTCTATTTTTAAAAATTTTGGTTATGCAAGCTTTCAAAATCCAACCAATGGTCCCTTACGAAGTCCACATTTATAGCTTTACCAGCCTGATCTTGATATGTGGTATATGGTAGGTAGAATTCCACACCGAATGGTTTAGGCCAACAACATATATGAAATCATCTGCTGTTTAGAAAAACATTGTGTAGATAAGTTATAAGACCTGTGTGAATTGAAATCGGTTTTCTAATTTTTTTTTTATCAACCATTGGGTCACAATTAGCCATATTTTCACATAGGAAGCAAGACTCGATGTTTTCTGGAGGAAGTGAACTCGAAAATCTATTATCGGTATTGATTATTGTATATCTCACTACTTCATCATCTTATATATGTGTTTTTATTGGTTATTATGTAGATAGGTTTACTACATATTGTTTTCGTTGAATATAATCCCGTTTATAATCATCTGTAAGATGATTGATTATATATGAAAACTGCAAAGCCTTGAGGAAGTTAGAAAATCAATCCTGAACGATATACACTGATCTAAATATTATATATGGATGCATCTCTTTCTACACTTCGATCTCATGTATGTATCTTATGTCATTAATTTCCTCTGTTTTGAATTGAACCATGTAGAAAGGAGAAGTTGCTATTGTATATTGAAACCAAATCTTGTAAGAATAATTAATTTCTTTGCTACGGTTATAGTTGGACTATATATATCGTTTGTTTTGAAGTTTTTAGTTACTTTGTTTATTAATGTTACGCTGTATCATACATTCTTGCCACACACCCATGCCAGCCTTAAATTATTTAACCGGACAACCATCAACAATTACTCCTCTAGCGGTTGGACACTTAGCTAGATCACAGTGTTCACCTCTTGTTCCCCACCAATCCAAACTCTTCTCCTCCATCCCCACCGAGAAGTACAACAAAACCGCCATGAAAGCTACACCGGCGTCCATAGCCGCTGACAGAACGTAGTTATACCTCTGCCACCAACTTTTCCGGTACCGGAACACAAACAAGTTGAATATCGTCCCGACCAATATCCACGAATTGTAGTTCACTGCGGTCGCAGGTGGCATCATTGCCGTTGCTCCTAGAAGAACAGGGAGATTCACAAGTGGAATCCACGAACGTTTTGGGAACGCTTTGTGCAATGACCACACTAAGACTGGTCCTAACGCGCCTCCGAGGAAAAACCAGTTCATGGCCGCATAGTTTCCTTGAGAACCGAAGATCCGTTTTGGTCCGACCAATCCCCAAATGACCGATGCATCGAAGAAAACACGGTCACCAGGACATGTCCATGGACTGTTGGGAGGTAGAAGTTCCTCTTGACATATGTTTTTGATAGAGTTTAATTGCCACCATGCGACCGTTATGTTGATTGTTCCGGCAAGAATTGTACCGATGAATTGAACCAAGAACATGGATCTTGGTGGGATCTTCATGTAATGACCAAGTTTAAAGTCATTTAGGAAAGAGACAGCTTGTGCCATACTCATGTATCCATAGACTTTGAAGCATACGTTTGCGATAGGTCGTCCCGGGTAAATGAGTCCCATTGCGTACTCTGTTATTATATTCAACCCCGGTGTCTACAAAACAGATAAACAAATGAATAGGGCCGTTCCTTGCAATATAAGCTACACATGGATTGATATTGCTTACTTGGTTAGTTGTTGCGGTTATGATGCTTATGGGAAGTGTAAAGATGAAAGCCATCGCGCTTGCAAACACAAGTCCCCACCAAGGCATTTGAACCTCATCGTTCAAGAAAACACATAACGCAAGAGAGATAAGTAGTGTAACAGCCAACATCGAGTAAAACCACCATGAAGGGATGTCTTTATATCTCTTCATTAACCTAGTGTGTATATCTTCTTTGCCTTTATATGAAACTCGAAACCTCTCTATAATCTCCCTGTAGATGCATGGAAAACAAATAAATGATTTGATTACATATATATCACTTAGGCAGTTACGAAAGACTGCTATGTTGCTTACTTTACCTGCCATAGAAGAGAGCTACGTGAGTGAGTGTAGAAGCAATGGTGGCGAAACCAAGCCCATAGGTAAGAGCAAAGAACATGCTCAAGTTGATCCTTCCTTGTTGCTCATACTTAGCCAAATCGAGCTCAAATTTATCATTCACGATCGCAGGAATATCGTATGTTTTGCCAACTGATGTGAAAAGATGGGACGAAAATATAGGAAACCTCGTAGCATTGTAAGAATCAAATCCCCAATAGGCTATAGGCAACACGATGTAGATCAAGAGAACATAACCGAAGAAAGCATTAGCGATGGCGAAGAATGGGCTGATAAGTGGACTGAACAAGAAAGAGGCAACCGCAGTCCAGTCGAGTGTGAAGGCTCCAAGACCGAGACCTCTCATTCCCGAACCGATCTGTTGAGCGGTGACTGATCTTGGAAATGCCCAACAAACCCATGAGATGCTTGTGAGTGTTGTGAAAAGATAGCCAGGGACTATGTACCATCCAAAACTGCAGACTAATGCTATGACAAAGAATTTTGCTCTCGTCATCTTTTGGTCGTCCTTCTCATGCAATGCCCTATCCATGCAATTTTTAATTTTTATTTTAAAACAATCCGCTATGTGAAATATAATATAGCTGTTATGGAGAGTAAACTCACTTGTAATATCTATAAGCAAATATGGATTATTATCAAATGCTTATAGCAAATTTATTAACCAAAAAGAATTGGATTTCTTACTCTATACTGCTACAGGCGTGGATATTTTGATTTAGTGACGAAATATTATTCAATTCACTGTGTGGTGATATTGACATATTGTGTGATAAGTTGGAAGTTTTGGGTTTTGAAAGTCTACGACGCGTTAGTAGGACTTTGACTACGTTTCTTAATGTCACTCTACTTCTTCTTAAGTTATGATTAGAATTAGAAACTGTTCCCTAGTTTTGTGGAAACTACTTTACTATTTACAGTATACATATAATTAATTAGTCATCACTAGTATCATTAGATGTCAACATCTAAAATTTTCAAAGTCTTTCCATAGATTATACATACCGCATAGACCCACCATGTGCAACCTCCACTACAACCACAGATTAAACAACTAACTCCATTTATTGTTATTGTAAATTCAAAAACTCAGTTTGTCGACAAAACAAGAATTAAAAGACTTAATTATAAAACGATAGCGTGTGTTTCATCTTAAACATGATTTTTTTTTTTTTTTTGACCTTTAACGTATATATACATCTTTTCCTTCGTCATGGTTATGAAAGATGTGCAAGTGTTTATTAATCTTGTGGACCACTGAGTGAAGGAGTAAAGTTTCAACGTTTCATATTCACATAGCCGCAAAAATCCCGCCATGTCTAAAGCTTGACTCACGTAGTGATCACGTGGATTCATATTGAACACTTAATTAGGAAAAGTTATGATAGATATCAATATCCATCTTCTACGAAAATATTGAATACTTCATTAAGTGTGTATGTTATGCCTTCGGTCAATCTTGTAGAAATGGATAAGAACTACGAAGTGGTCATGATCGATCAAAGGATAGCCCACAAGCATGGACCATAATTTTGGCTAGTGTTCACTAGGAGTATTAATGTATTATAGAGAGCAATTTATTTTCTATATTGATCTATTATGGAAAAAATCACTCTTTTAAGTTCTGAACACCATCATATATACTTATGATTTTTCCGAGAGAGTTTAAATTTACAAAAGAAAATAGTTTGAAAATTGGAAAATAATATAGGAAAGTCAATGAAAGCGCTCCTGCAAATGGAGTCAAAACTCGAATGCTCCGAACTCGGAAAACTAAATCTTGCTATAAATTTTGTCGAAGAAATCTTTAGAATGTTTTTGGGGAAATGAGATATGGATAGGCTTGTTATTTATACTATTCGACACGCATGCAGCTTTACCCCGTGATGCAAAGAACAAAAATGTTTTTACTTTGGGGTTAAGACTAAAACTAATAAAAGTAATCGTATTTGAGTTGCTTTCTCCCGCATATTATGTAGCTTTATCAGTTTAAATGGAATAATTAGTAAACTATATATATACCTAATGAAAATTAAAGAGTACGTAGAAAACTTACCGAAACAATGATACTTGAACCAGAGTGCTAGGCCACCACATGTGAGCTGGTTCGACCACATATTTCCTAAGCAAACCAGCCCATCCATATCCCAACACCTACCATATTTGTGTAACAACACTTCACATCAATTACACATCCATAACATTTTAATAATGAAATAAACAAATCAAGAATGGGGCATCGTTGATGATATAACCCTAAACCGACAAATTTCCCTTTTAAACCAAAAAAGTCTCTACCTATATTTCATGCAATTTTTTTTTTGTTTCCTAACGAAATCATGCTGAAGAAGTTAAAAAGTTACTTATTTCAGTATCAATAGTAAGACATGTAAATTTCTTGAAATGTCATAATCTATCAGCTCGTTTTATTGTTATCTTGTAAATTATTTGGTGACGTTCGGTAAAGTAATATTAACTATAGAATACTATATAATTAAACAAGTTGAGAAAATGATTAAAGTGTGAAACCTGGGTAGTGATGATGAGGAGCCAACCGGCGACAAAAGAGATATTCCTGCGATAGAAAGCTTTAATAATTGTGATGATACCAACCGCATAAGCCGACCCGGATCCGAACGCACTACCCGCATTCGCAAATATCGATATCAAAACGTGCTCTTTCATGTTAAACGGACCCGGGTTTAACGAGAACCGGGTGGATCCACAGCCTGGTAAACCAAACCGGGTTTTGGGAAGCACTTTGGCCAAGAAGTGACCGATTGGGAGCGTAGCGACCTGAACCGTGATTTGAGTGATTACTAACGGTTCGGTTCGGTACGAGAAGAATTGGTTGAGGAACGAGAGGAGAGAACATGAGATTAGACCTAAGAACCACATCCTGAACGTCCATACAGGTAGTGTTGGGTCGTCTGTGTTTGTTACCGTTAGACGGACTTCTTCAATTGGCGATGTGTCTTCATCGGAGAATTCGTCGGCGATGGCCATTCCGGCGAAGAGGCACTGTGTTTCTTTGAGTTAAGAGAGAAAGAGAGAGGTAGTAGTAAGACGAGGAATCTTTATGTGTGAGACTGACAAGAGAGAACCATATCTCTCTCTTTTTATAATATATACAAATTGTTTTTTTTGGAGAATGAAGATAAATTGTTTTAGATTATTTTAATTGAATTATTATTGTTTGGATCTTTAATGAGTCAACTATATGAATTATATGTACATCGTTAGATGATATGATGTTTGGACCAATTAGACTTTTTTTGTTATTATTTTTGTGATTAGTAGGGTAGTACTAAACTAGTGGCAAAAAAGAAGAAGAGAAAACAACAAAATTCTGCTTTCATACTATGACGTAAAATTAAATGATTTTTGTAATATTATTATTTTTTTAAAAAGATATAATAACAGTTGAAGGAACCTTTCTGATGTGGATAGATGATATTGAATCTTAGAATACGGCAAAAAAACTATGAAAAGTTTCCAAGGATTCACATTGGATTTGATTTTGTATATATCACCATCTCGCTAAGTACTCCATAGGTTAAAGTTAAACAAACTTTTCTTTCTTCAATCTGATATATCGAATGATCCATGAATGAATATTATCATTCAAACGTTCATCGAAATAATATGTTAGTTTTAGTTTTCTGTCAATTATTTGAAACTTAAAATTTGTATATATCACCATCTCGGCCTCGGTTACTGCATTAGTACTTGGTTCATCATCCAACCAAAAGTACTCATTGTTTATGTGACCCATGCTGCAGTCAAAATCTTTATAATCAATTCAAACAATGCTAGTGGTTTTGTTTCAAGCGAGTGACTATGATGATTACCCCGGTAAGTAAATAATACTAAATAGCTAAATATGGGCTTTAAATAAACTCCTGTCATGGATTGGGCTTAAGGCTTAGGGCTCATACCAGTTTTAGTGAATTTTGTCATCGAGGACTTTAATTTTCCAAATGAAGTTGGGCTTCAATAATATTTCTTCTATTATATTTTTTATTTAATTTCTTCTCTTACAAAAAATTAAATTAAATTTCTTCTCTTACAAAAAAAAAAATATATATATATATTACAAATTAATAGAACAAATGAAACCGGTTTTTCGTGGTTAACTGGTTATATAATTAATTAATTTATTTAATTTCTAAACCCTAAAACCCTTTTGGTTGACGGTCGTTCGTTAAAAACGAAAGGCTTCACTTGACGACTAGGGTTTCCTCTTCTTCCCCCAATTCCCCCAAACCTTAAAAATCGAACCTTTTTTTTTTTTTTCCAATGGGTAGTAAGAAGCGAAGCAGCGACGACTCCACGGAGGTGTTGGAGAACAACAGTCTCACCGATTCTTCCATTGTCAAGACGAAAAAACCCAAGAAGACTGATAAGATGAATACTGATTCCGACACGGCGGCGACGGCGGCGGCGGAAGCTGATACTGCTCCCGGTGTTGCGAGCTCCGGTAAGGATATGGAGAAGAAGAAAAAGAGAAGAGCTTCTGATAAAGAGAGGAAACTAGCAGCTGCTCTTGAGAAAAACGATGGTGTACTACTAGCTCCGCGGCCTAATCCTAAACCCGTGGCTGTTAATTCGAACTCTGATGAAGCGGAAGCAGATGACGAGTCTCTTCCCGCCGCCGCCGCCGCTTCTTCTTCTTCTTCCTCGTTGCCGCTTAACTATTTTACAGATTTGGCTTCTTCTGATGCTTCTGTTAGAGAAGCGGCTGCTGAGTCGTTGGTATTGAAGTTGCAAGAGATTCAGAAACAATACGAGATGTTACCTGATAAAGAATCTGCTGATGGTGAATTGATGCTTGAAGCTGAGAAAAACGATGGTTTGGATAACTGTGCTCCTCATCTTAGATATGCTCTACGCAGGCTTATCCGTGGTGTCTCTTCTTCAAGAGAGGTATCTCTTCCTCTGCTTACACTAGCAATTACTGATTGACTCTTTTTGCTTTTGCTAATGTGTTTTTCGTTAACAGTGCGCAAGACAAGGATTTGCCTTGGGGTTGACATTACCTCTTAGCGTTATTTCTAGCATTAATTTGGAATCTTTGCTGAACCTCATTGTTGAGTCTTTGTCTATATCTTCATCCATGAAGGGACAAGTAAGTATGAGTTTTTTATGTGCTTCGTTTTATGTGATTTTTGTTAGAGAGAGAGGGAGACTGACATGCTTTTGAATTGCAATTGAGACAGGATATAAAGGAATGCTTATTAGGTCGATTGTTTGCTTATGGTGCACTTGCACGTTCTGGAAGACTGATTGAAGATTGGCAATCTGATAACGATTCTCAGATTCTGAAAGAATTTACCAACGCTCTTATTGGTCTTGCTGCAAAAAAGCGTTACTTGCAGGAACCAGCTGTTCATGTTCTTCTAGACCTTGTTGATAAGGTATATAAATAGGTTCATTCTTCTGTGCATGCAAAGTTTATTGCAATTTTATTCCACTTTGTGAAGTTTTTTGTTTGTGCAGTTGCCTATTGAACCTGTCGTGACTCATGTTATGGAAGCTCCAGAGCTTCATAAATGGTTTGAACAAGCCACCGAGGTGGGAAACCCGGATGCTTTGCTCTTAGCGCTTAAACTCCGTGAAAAGATTTCAGTTGATCATCCTATATTTAGCAAGCTACTGCCAGTTCCTTTCAGTTCTGCGAAGTTTTTTTCTGCTGATCATCTCTCTGCCATTGGTAATTGCTTGAAGGTACAACACATGCCAATCTTTTTGCTATGTAGAATGGTTGAACATATTAAGATCCTGTCATGAGATTTTCATGAGTTTGTAACATCCTAATATCAAAACATCTTTTTTCCACTATTAAGGGATATTTTTGTGAACTTTACAGGAATCTACTTTCTGCCAGCCTCGTGTTCATAGCTTATGGTCTGTGATATGCGATATGCTTTTACCAGAAGCCGTTGTTCAAAGCGAAGATGTCACATCTGTTTCAAGTTCCTCTAAAAAGCAAAAACGCAACCGCAAGTCCAGTCCCGTTGAAGAAGAAGCCACAAATAACATCAGGAACTTTTACGAACTTTTTGTGGATGGAGTCCTACTTCCTTCATCTCATGATCGCAAGCATTTGGCGTTTGATATCCTGCTTCGTCTTCTTCCAAAGCTTCCTGCAAGTTTTGTCCAACATGTATTATCGTTCAAATTTGTTCAGTGCCTCATGGATATACTCTCCACAAAGGAATCATGGTTGCATAAGGTTGCAACCAATTTTCTTGTGCAGTTAATGGATTGGGTAAAAGACGATACCAAGAGGGTGGCTGTTACAATGGCTCTTCAGAAACACAGTGAAGGAAAATTTGATACTATTACGCGTACAAAAACTGTTAAAGGTCTAGCTGCAGAGTTCGAAACTGAAGATGGTTGTACACTTTTTATCCAGAACTTGATGAATTTGTTTGTGGATGAACAGCATGTTCCTGAGGAACCTTCAAATATGAAATGGTCCCTAGAGCCTTGCTCTTTGAATTCAGATCAGAGTCAAACAACGGATGATAATTCTGAGATAGGTTCAAACGAGGAGAAGGATTCAGTTGGAACAAATGGAAACTCGGATGTGCTGAAAAGCTGGGTCATTGAATCTCTCCCTGGCATCTTAAAACATGCTAAGTTGTCCCCCGAGGCGAAACTGCGAGTTCAAAAGCAGATCCTGAAATTTCTTGCTGTACAAGGTCTATTTCTGGCTTCTCTGGGCACTGAAGTTACATCATTTGAGTTGCAGGAGAAATTTAAGTGGCCAAAGACAGCTACTCCCGCTGCTCTTTGCAAAATGTGCATCGAACAGCTTCAGCTATTGCTGTCAAATTCTCAAAAGATCGAGAATCCAGTATCTAAAGGAAACGGCCTGGAGCAGCTCGATGATCCTGTTTCGTACTTTATGAAATTCCTTAGCACGTTGCAGAATATTCCCTCAGTTTCCCTCTTCCGTTCCTTGAATGAAGCAGATGAAAAGGCATTCAAAAAATTACAAGAGACAGAAAGTAAACTTTCTAAGGAGGTAAGTTTCTTACTCGTTTTGCTACTGTAAGTTGAAATCTTACCAAAATAATGTTGATGTGCTTCTGAGTTTTAAGTTGTGAAATCTTATTATGTGGCAGGAAAAAGATTGTGGATCATCTGGTGATGCAAATAAATTTCATGCATTGAGGCACTTGGTCGTTCAGCTGTTGCTTCAAATACTACTCCATCCGGGAGAGTTTTCAGAAGCTGCTAGTGAACTTTCAGTATGCTGTGACAAAGCTTTCAGTTCACTTGATCTTCCGAAAAGTGATGGGGAAGGTGAGGCAGACGGTGAAGATGAACCAGCAGTCATGGATGTCCTCTTGGACACATTACTTTCTCTCTTGCCACATTCTTCAGCTCCAATGCGATCTTCCATTGAGCAGGTAATAAGCTAGCCAAGTAAACAAATTCTTTTTTTTAGTCAAACTGATCCTTGGGGGCTAAAATGAGATTCAATTGGATCCTTTGGTTCTATTGTTTCCGATAGGCTCAATCTCAACTTTATGTATCTTGTAGTTTTTCAAGTACTTTTGTCAAGATGTCACCACGGATGGAGTGCTGAGAATGTTGCGGGTGATCAAGAAAGATCTAAAACCGGCTAGACATCAGGAGGACCAAGACTCTGAGGATCTTGATGACGATGAAGATTGTCTTGCTATTGAAGATGAAGAAGAAGAAATCGAGGAAATGGGTGAGACTGGTGAGAGTGACGAGCAGACTGATGATTCTGAAACAGTAACCGGCGTTGTCCCTATGGCAGTTGACAGAGAAGGTCCTGATAATTCCGATGATTCGGATGATGATGATGGAATGGATGATGATGCAATGTTCCGCATGGACACTTACCTTGCCCAGATATTCAAGGAGAAGAGGAATCAAGCTGGCGGCGAAACTGCTCAATCCCAGCTTGTTTTGTTTAAACTCCGTGTCCTCTCCCTTCTTGAAATCTATCTCCATGAAAACCCAGGTACGTGCATCATAAAACAAATGATTTGGCATGATGAAATTCACTATAGTAGTCTCTCCTAAATTCTGTACTTTTGTGGTTTTGGTGATGTTTTAACAGATAATCCACAAGTTATGACAGTGTACGTAAACTTAGCTCAGGCACTTGTGAACCCAAGCACTGCAGAAAGTAGTCTGCAGCTTTTACAACGTATATGGGGTATCATCCAGAAGAAGATCTTCAAGGCTAAAGAGTATCCCAAGGATGAATCTATGGAATTTTCTGCACTTGCTTCTTTGTTGGAGAAGAATCTTAAACTGGCTGTGAAACCATTCAAGAGTAAGTCAGTAGCTGATCCTTCGAAGAAGAAGCAGTCAGCTGCGTGGAACCGACACAAGATGATCACTAACCTTGGCCAGAACTCAACTTACTGGGTTATGAAGATAATTGACTCGAGAAAATTCTCAGAAACTGAGTTGGAGAAGATCTTGGATTTGTTTCGCAGTGTCGTTGCCGGGTACTTTGATACCAGGAAGTCTCAAATGAAGATAGAGTTTCTTGAGGAAGTGTTTAGAAGGAGACCATGGGTTGGACACAAACTGTTTGGTTTCCTGCTGGAGAAAAGTGGGAATGCAAAGTTTGAGTTCCGTAGAGTGGAAGCTCTTGAGTTGATCTCTGAAACTCTGAGATCGTTGGTTCCTATAAACGAAACCGCCCTAGAAGATTCGAAAAAAACAATGAAGACCCATCTGAAGAAACTGAGTCATTTGATTAAAGAACTAGTTGCAAATATGCCCGAGAACAAAGCAAGGCGAGGTCAGGTGCGTAAATTCTGTGCCAGGATCTTTCAAATGGTCTCTTTGTTGAAGCTCACCAACTCTCTCCTCAAGTCTTTGGGACCAGATGGTCAGACAGCTTGTGAAACTGCTGTTGGTGATCTGTTTTTGAATTTCAAGAATACGGAGCATTAACGCAAGCTAATCCAAGTATCACCATAACTGGTGAAGAAAACTTGAAGGATCTGAATCACAAGTTTTTAGCTCTACATCGGTCTGTCACCGAAAGATTTCACATTGTCACTTTGTCCTAAAGAGATGATTTGTTATATGATAATTCATCAATTTTGTTTTTCAAGTTGTTGTGTTGGTTATATTTACAGATTCAGAATAGTATGTTAAAACTATGGATTTCATATGTTTCTCTTCATAAGATAAGATATATTTGCTTTTGTTAGTCATTCTTTGTTATAAGTGCTCATATTGAGGGGATATATGAAAATTTTGTATGAAGGGTTTTGTACAGAAGCATATATATATATATATATATATATATATCTCGAACATACATATGTTAACGGGTTTCTGGTTTTATATGAGCTGGAAAGATATAAAATCGGATATGTAAGTTATAAATCTAATTGGTGCTTGATTGTTCTTTGCAATGAAGTATAATGTACACAGTTAGGGTTCTAATCTAGGATGAAACAAAATTCAGGAATTTCATGCGTTGACAGAGTAATGTGGATTATTAGACGACAAAAACAAAAACAAAAATGATAAAGTGAAGACTTTCCAGTGACATAGACTAGTGCATACGAGACACCTGTTTTGGATATCAATATCATATAATTTAATTGGGGGGTTTTCTGTTTCGATTCAATGATGATGATGGTGATACATACTGATTGATTACTGGGTGTCGTCGTTTATTGATTCGGGAAGGATGCAACAAACAAGCTCATGACATGGCGATAAGTGCGTGACCTAAAGCTATGACTTTTCTTTTGCAAGGATTCTTAAAAAAAAAAAAAGGTTCAGCACAGCACCTTTTTCTTTCCCACAACACCTGTCCCTGAGTTTGATAGTTTAGTTTCTTGGACCCATTTCTATTTAAATCTCATTAAGTAGTATATATATTTGTAGAAAAACTCGTAGATGGTCGCTGAGATCTTCTAGTATAAAACCACTTAACTAAAAAAAAATCCTGTCACACAGAGTGTGTATATTATAAAGAAGCCAATTATTGAGTTTGAAATGTTTATATACATACTTCCACAACATAATGATATTCATTTCTCATCAATCAATCTCTTCATGTGTAATAATAACCCAAAATATATACATACCACTAATACAAAAGAAAAGAAAAGAAATAGTAGAAAATATCTTTATTTGTTTTTAACATAATAAATAAAATCCAAAGTCATAGACAAAAGGCCAAAAGGGAAAAAGGTAAAGAAAGGCATAAAAAAGGTTGTCATATAAACGCAAGCCAATGCACAAGAGACATGATTTAGCAACAAAATACACTTCAGAGTTTCAGAGCAACAACAAAAAAGTTAATGGAAGTTACAGAATTCAAAGAACATTTTACGATTTATATAAACAAAAGCATATAGATAGATAAAAAAAAACAAAACATTATTTATCAGACATGCAAATTCCAAAAGTGATCTCAATTACACTATAATATAATATATATATATGATAATGATGAATGGGAAACTTGTAACGGATTAACAATAATCTGATTTCCAACGATGATTGATACCTTTCATTAATCAAACAGCCGAATCTGAACTCTGAGATGAAACTTTAGTTGCCATGTTCATAGCAATTAGCTTCCCGTCCGGTCCACTTCTCACCTCTCCCATTCCATTCACAGGTAAGCCAATCCCATGGTACTGTGCCGGTGGTGGTGGTGCTGCCTCCGTGTAGTAAACTTGTTTCCCCATTCCTCCTGCATAACTCACCTGAGTATAAGCTGACGTATCTGGTGGTAATCCTACGACTTGTCGTGGCGGTGGAACGGCTGAGTATTGCGGTGGAGGAGGAGTACCAACGGAAGTAAAAGGTGGAGGAGGAGCACCAACGGAAGTAAAAGGCGGAGGAGGTTGTTGTTGTTGTTGTGCCTTCGTTCCTATTGGTAGCTGAGCCACGTTGTATGGTGGTGTTTGGTGTTGTTCCCTGTATGTATCTGAAACCATTCTCTGTACCGGAGGATAATAACCGCCTTGGTTTACTGGTCTCATCATGCCTTGCGGTGGCGCGTGGTATACCGGAGATGGAGTCGGAGTTGGAATCATGTACACTGGTTGCTCTGTTAATCCTAATCCCGGTGTTGTCGTCGGAAACACTCCTCCTGGATTGTGGTTTCCTTGCCAGAAAGTCGTCATCGGAGGAGAAGGAGCTTGCGGATTCGTTTGAGTAATCATCGGCTGCGGCGGCGGATTTTGAGCGTACGGCGGAGAGAAGTATCCTCCTCCGGTGGTTTCAATTAAACCGTCTTCGTTACTCTTCCTCCTGTATACAGCTTCCTGTTGTTGTTGTTCTTGATCCCTAATATGCATCCTCTGAAACTCCTGCATTTGTCTTTGAATCTCCGGTTGAATCACACGCGGATCGTTGAATAACGGAGGCTCTAATACCGCCGGAACCGGTAATTTTGCCTCAGGCGGTGTTATTGGCGGCGGCGGAGCTACGACTTTATCCGATCCGAACAAAAAATCAGCATTATTAGGAGGAGGAGGAGGAGCTGTAACTGATTTCTCCGAATCAGAGAGTCTAGGAACAGTGTTCAACGCCTCGACGAAGCGATCTCGATCCGAGTGAGTGGAGCCTTGAGAACCAAATCCACCGGAAGAAGGGAAGAGAAACAAACGCATCCTCGCTGGCTTAGAAGACATACGAAGCAACCGATCGTACTCGTGCATCATATGTTCTAGATCATCATCGTTAGTAACGGAGATCAAAGCGTCTAAGTCTTCTCCTGGAAGCTGGTACTTAAACGTAACATCATCACCACCGCCTCCGCCGCCGCAAACGGCGGAGAGTTTGGAAGCTAAAACAGGAAATCTAATCCCGCGATCAACGGAGAGGATCTTAGTTTCTCCGTTAACATAAGTGAGTTGGTTATCGTGAGGACGCGGCTGAATCTTTCCGCCGTAACTGCACATGAACCTCACCTTGTAGCTCTGTTGGTTCTGGTTCTGGTTCGGGTTTTGGTTCGGGTTCTGATCATCCCATGGCGGTGGGTTATCGAATTCGATCTCGCGAGATCTTGGTGACGAGTCGGTTGATTCTGGATACGAGTTGTACGAGAATTTCTCCATCTCTCTTTTTTTTTTTTTTTTTGGTATGGATTTTTTTTTAAATTAATTCATGAAGAAGCAGAGAAATCAGAAAGAAATGGAGAAGACTGTACTGTGATGAAATGGTTTTTATTAGTTGACAGGATGGTGTACGTGACCTTATTGCTTAATTACACGTGGCCTGTCAGATTTGATGAGTTTTAAGGCGGTGTATAGAGTTTATATGACGGTCTGTAACGTTAGCTGAATCTCTCTCCACGGATTTATATGACTTTTTTTTGAGACGCTGTTTCTGTGATGATGGGCCCAAACCCAATTTTTTTTGATACTTCGACGTTGTTTATTGGTAATCTAATCTAAGGCCTTGAATGTTTTGTAGATTTTGAAAGAGATTTTGGTTTTTGTTTTTCAAAATCTCATTTTTATACCAATTAAGATTTTAAAATTTTAGTTTTCCTAAAATTTAGGGAAACTATTTTGTTATAGTCTTCCATTCACGATTCTAGATTTTCAATTGTTCTATAATTTAGGAAATCTAGTTTTTGATTCTTTACGTTAATTTTTCTCAAAAACCAAAATTTTTTTTTTTGAGATTTTTCATTTAAAAAACTAATACCAAAATCTAAAACTAAAATCTAAAATCTAAAAACTAAAAACTAAATCCAAAAACTCAATTTAAAAGCAGTGTCCATTCATGGCCTAAGTTTAACACTAGTGATTAGTGAAGCAGATATTATAAGGTTAAGTGATAAATAAAATAGTTACTTAAGAAAAAGGAAAATATTAAAGTCGTTGTCGTCGATCTTTCGCCTGATCAAACCTTAGATTTGTTTTTATGATTGTGTTTTTTGGGTTATCTAGAAGTAGATATTTTTTCTTTGTGTGTTTAGAAGATAATAGTAATTGTAAAAGGTTCAAAAATTTAGTATGTTTTACTGTATGTATTTCAATAATGTGACCTAGATATTTTTCCTAATCTAAACATCAACTCTATAAAAGACGATAATTTAACTTTGTCACCGTGTATAATCCACTTTCTCAATTGTTTGTTTTTGGCCAGATTGTTTGCTAATATACACCATAGTTTATTGCCAACTTGCAACTTATTATATATGGTTAAATTGTTGTAATTATTCAAACTTAAAATAGACGAAATTTCACCAGCATGCCTAAGTAAGGTGCAATCATGGTGGTACTAGGAAAAACAAATATTTATGTTTTTGAACTAGTGTAACTATTTTCTTATAAACTGTATATTATTTACTTAACATTCCTACCCAAAAAAATCCCTGTATATTATTCACAATAAAATACGAGAAACTTTATTTGCCAGCCTTGATTAGTAGTATTCGTATTCCAGTATTGTGCACACTGTTCATCTGAATTTGATGTTAGATATTGTACTGTGCTATAAATGTTTAATATAGTTTCATCCAATAACAATGTCTCGGAATTTAATAATCCATACACTGTATATGGACTAATCGGCACGGTACGATGTTGCTCGATGAGTCATAAATCAAGTCGTCTCTCGTGGTTGTTTGTAGATAAGTCTTTATTATTGAGAAAAGCCTATTAAACAGGCCAAATTTACAAGCCAAAAAACAATTCTACAATACAACCAAACTAAAACTAAAAGTCCACAGGCCCAAATATAATTCTTCCTTTAGACTGAAGAAATCGTGAATCACAGATCACGTGGCAAGAGAGGACATGTTAGTTGACACGTGGGAAGCCGAAGGATGGAGTCTCCGATCACCGGCAGACGGAAGTATAACCGGAAAACTTCGATTCCGGTCGAAATCGCCGGAAAGTTACACCCAGAAAAAGCAGCGGATTCCAATTTTGCTGAGAAATTGACCCCAAGGCAGAGTTTCATCACCTTCGTCTTCAGTAAAAAGCTTTCCAATCTCCAAGGAAGAATCGATATCATAAATCTGCAAGCCAAACAAACTCCACCGATCCATCAAACTTCGGCATAGAAACATGCAACATCATCAATTACTTCAAATCAAACCAAGTGAATGAAAGAAACAATCAAAAGCAGATCCGAAGATGAACCGATTTAGATGGGACAACAAAAAGATAAAACCTAACACCGTCGAAAGAGAGGCGGCAGATCTACCAGAGAAAAGCCGGCCTAAACGATGCTAAGGTAGCCACCGCTGCCGGAGGAAAGCCGACCAAAACGATGCTAAAGAAGCCATTGTTGCCGGAGAAACAAAGCCGGACATCATCCCATAGAAAGCAGATGCATGCCGGAGCCAAGGGCCGCGCCAAATGGTGCTAAGGAGCCACCGATGCCGGAATTAAGCCAGCCAACGGTGCTATAAAAGCCACCGATGCTGTAGAAAAGCTAGCCGACGTTGCTATGGGAGCCAACAACGCTAGAAGAAAGCCGACCAACACCACTGAAAAAGCTGGTCGTTGCCGGAGCCAAGATAGATTATCGGAGAAGACTTCCTCTCTCTGGAAAATTTAGAGAGAGAAGAGAGAGAGTCCTCTTTCTGTTTGTAGATAAGTCAACCAAGCAAATTTTGGCAAAGATGCATATAGTCCAACACCTGTGTTTTATACTTTTATTCATCTCAGCCAAAAAAATTCCATTATACACATAAAATGATTGACATTATACGTTTCTTTAGATAATCGAGCATACTTGTGATTACTTGAAAAGCCTCTTCTACTAGGGATACTTTTCTTGCCATAATATTGGAACATTTTTAAAAAATCAAAATTTACAGAATCTAATAAACGAAAAAAAGGAAATCGAATTTGTTTTCTATATATGAAACGATATACCAAATGGAACGTAAATTCGAATTTACCTTTTGTTCAACTTAATTAAACCAAATCCCATAACCAAAATTGCCTTACAAAATAGATTAAAAAAGCCTAGTTCTCATAAAATCGAACCATATCGAAACCAAAACCGAATCAAACTAAGCAAAACCGAATCCAATTTGAATACAAAACCGATAATTTGAAATTGCCAATTAGTTAAGGGGCCAAAGTTATAATATGTACAGAATAAGAGGGCAGTTTTGTTAAAGAAGGGGGGAGAGGATATATCATATATGTATGTATATACAACATTCAAGTTCCCAACAACTTCACCGCTCATCCATCCGCTGCACGCCATTCTTCATTTAGTAATAATCCTCCGTCAAATCAGATCAAACGTGTTTCTCAGATTCCCCTTTCGCCTTTCAGGTTCGCAATCCAAATCCTCTATAACCATTTTGTTCCTTTTCGCTCCTGATTCTTCTTTGGTTTCTGCTGCCTTGTCGTTTGTTTCTGATTACATTGGATTCTCGAAAATTTTTCATCCGTTTCGTCACCGTCACTTTGATGTTTGGATAACAGATTCTCATCCAATTGTGTTGGTTAATTTTTCCCCAGTGGTCTATAGTCTATAGAAGATGGGTAAGTATGAGGTTATGAAACGAGCAAGCGAGGTTGATTTTTCTACTGTCAAATATAAAGCTGAAGAGATCAAAGGTTTGCTTTCTCTCTATTACAATTTATTTGCAGATTAAAATAAATTCTATGGGTTTAGCTTAATTTTGGTTTGATTATGGATTGATATGCTTCTTGTGTATTTTTTTTTGCAGGCCCTCATTTAACTGGCTTTAAGTTCAAGTTGTTTGTTAATTTGCTTGAAGCACCTCTCATTGGCTCATTGATTGTAGATTATTTGAAAAAAGACAATGGCATGACTAAGGTCTGTTCTCCATCAGACTGACATTTTTGTATTTGATTACATAATTTATGTGTGTTTTTCTGTGTTGGGGACCTTGTAGATTTTTCGCAACAGAGTTATACCAGAAGAGCCCATGTTTAGACCTGAGTTCCCATCTCAAGGTAAATAAATTGAAAAAGATGCTTATGTCAATTAGTAATCATCATTTATATAAACCTCAAAAAGAATGATGATTGTGTCTTTGATTTTTTTTTAATCTAGAACCGGAGCTTGATGTTGTCGTTGTTAGAGAAGATGGAAGTCCTATAGAGAGATTGGAAACTGCCTTAAAGTGTCTTCCTCAATATGATCCTTCTCGTAGCTTGCATGCTGATCCTATGTTATCCTTCCGGTACTGGAAGATTCGTGATTTTGCATATGCTTATAGATCTAAGCTGACAACTCCTTTGCTGGTTAGTCTTTTGTTTTGTTTTGTTTTGCTACTCTTTCTTTTTTTAGCACAAATAGAGGTTGTTGTTGCTGATTGCTAGGTAGCAAAAAGGATTATTTCAATCATTGAGGAGTTTAGCTATGACAAGCCTCCAACACCATTTTTGATTACCTTTGATGCCAATGAAGTCATTAAGCAGGCTGAAGCTTCTACACAGAGGTTTGAAGAAGGTAAACTATGCATATTCCGAGATTCATTTTGTATCTGCTTATATTTTCATCTTCAGTGAGGTTTTAGACGTGATTGTAGAGATCTGTGTTGATCATCTTGGGTTTGAGCTGTGTAGGAAATCCAATATCTGTGTTGGATGGAATTTTTGTGACAATCAAGGACGATATTGATTGCTTACCCTATCCAACAAATGGTTAGTATGTCATTCTTATATGTTATTGAAAGTAAATCCAGATACCGCAGACCTGTCATAGGGTTTTTATTAAAGGTGGAACAACATGGCTGCATGAGGGTCGTTCTGTGGAGAAGGATTCAGCAGTTGTTTCAAAATTACGATCTTGTGGTGCAATCTTACTTGGAAAGGCAAATATGCATGAGTTAGGCATGGGAACCACAGGGAACAATTCAAATTACGGGTAAGCTACTCAGCAGAGGACACACAAGTCTTATTTATTGCGGATAGACATAACACTATTTTGTTACTTGATACGGTTTCACTTTCAACATGTTTCTTGCACATATCTTTTATCTTCTGGTATGCGGCATTGCAGAACCACAAGAAACCCACATGATACTAAAAGGTACACGGGTGGATCTTCCTCAGGTTCAGCAGCTATTGTAGCCTCTGGACTCTGTTCAGCTGCTCTAGGAACAGATGGTGGAGGTACCAAAGTTATTTTTATTTGTTTGATCTGACCTATGATCTGCATACCCACTAGGTTTAGTATTTCTGGAATTGTAGGTTCTGTTCGCGTCCCTGCATCACTTTGTGGTATAACGGGACTGAAAACAACATATGGTCGGACAGATATGACAGGGTAAGAGAGAACCATTACGTCTTTTCCCTTCCTTGGGTGTTACAAGTTTCTACTTTTGCTTTCATCTTGTTGCTATCTAAACCATCTAGGTAAATATCTATTCGAACTCTTGTGTCCACCGTCCATATATGTACGTCTTGTTACATTTTGTTGTTTAAAAATATGAGAAGTCAGACGTAGTATGGCTAGTCTTATATGCTTCCGTGAATGAAATATTGGCACATTGATTGGAACAAAGATCTAGCATGTATGGCCTAGTTTGTTAAAAAAAAAAAAAGATTTAGCATGTATGGCATATGATTTCCGATTTGACCAGTGTCATCTCTACAGGTCATTATGTGAAGGTGGAACAGTGGAAATTATTGGTCCCCTTGCTTCATCTTTGGAAGATACCTTCTTGGTGTAAGTTTAACTTTGTTTAGACGTTATTGTTTTATTCTTTCAAATTTTGGCCTCTTTGTAAAGCATTTAACAATACAACTGAGTAGAGGTACAACCAACGAACAAAATCTGTTCAAATCAAAACCACACATTATCTACTTCAGATCTTCGGATAAACCTGGATTTTTAATTAATGCAGCTTTGTGTATGTTTACAGGTATGCTGCAATCTTGGGTTCTTCATCTGATGATAGAATCACTTTGAGACCGGTAACTTTTCCAGCTATAATATATACTAGACAGCACTCAATCAAACCTTAATGAGAAAGATTGAAATATAGTCGTTTGTAGAAATGTCTCAGTTTATACACATCTTCTGTTCCCAAGAAAGTATGATGTCTCTTTTACTTGCTGTATTCACAAGGATTTCAGAAAAATAACTACAGATATAAAAGTATAGTTTTAAGCACTTCTAGATGTAATGATAATGGTGTGGTATGTATTTATTTGATAATGGCATATAATCTTACAATATGTTCCCGTATGATTTGGTCTTTTCAATTATTCTGTAGACCCCTCCCTGTTTCCCAAAGTTATTGTCTCACAATGGAAGCAATGCTATAGGATCTCTACGACTAGGGAAATATACAGCGGTGAATATTCTATCCTTGCTAGTTGATCTGAGTTAGATTTAATTGCTTCAGTGGAATTTTTAATGCTTTTTTTATATCCATGCAGTGGTTTAATGATGTTAATTCAACTGACATCTCTGACAAATGTGAAGATATCCTTAAGCTCCTATCAAACAATCATGGTTGCAAAGTAAGCTGATCATTTTTATTTTGTCTCTCTCACTCTACGGATTTTCGATCAATATATTGTTTTAGCTACAATCTCTATATGGACTTTTGTTTCAGGTGGTGGAGATAGTGGTTCCTGAATTAGAAGAGATGCGTGCAGCCCATGTTATGTCGATTGGGTCTCCAACACTGGCTTCTCTTACTTCTTACTGTGAGGCTGGGTATGTCTTTAGGCTTTCTCTGATTTCATCAGCAGTATATCTCTATATCCCCTTTCTATTTCTATCATCTACAAAAATAATTTGTTTTTTGGTCTAAATTCTCACCTTTGTCTAATGTTTCAGGAAAAATTCAAAACTAACTTATGACACTCGTACCAGCTTTGCGATTTTCCGTTCGTTCTCTGCTTCAGACTATATTGCTGCTCAATGTCTTAGGTAAACGGCAATAGAAAATTGTAGAGCTTTCACTTTTGCTTCTAAAATCACAGGAATAAGTTTTTGCTTGAAGTGGCACAGAATGATTTTCTCTTGGTAAATTTCTCATATGATTCTTCCACAAAGCACTTGGTGGTAACTATACTCGTTTTAAACTCCGCACCAGTCTCGAGCTAAAAGTCGGATTTCTGGAAGTGTAGGATTATGACTAGATGATTGACTCTAGAGGCTGCTTGCTTCAGGGAGCACATACGTCATTTCCTGATTTTTCTTATACCAATATTGATAAATTTTGTGTTGCAGGCGAAGATTGATGGAGTTTCACATGAATATCTTCAAAGACGTTGATGTCATTGTGACTCCTACAGCTGGGTTCGTAAAATAATTTGATGCATAGATAAATCATATCTTATCAAACCATCTAGTGAATCGAAGATCCCTATATTACTTCCAATGTGTTCACAAACAATTACTGCTTAAACTTCTCTCACTTTTACGTGTGAACTGTTGTCTTGTACATACAGTATGACAGCTCCATTGATACCCCCTGATGCTCTCAAAAATGGAGAAACCAATCTTCAAGTGACAAGTTTGTGAAGCAAAACTCTTAACTTCTTATTAGAGTTTTCAACATATGATATTCATATTGCTTCTTTTCTAGCTAATATAATGTGTGGAAAGCTCTAGCTGCGAATCTCATAGACATTTATATCAGAGTTTTCAACTTATGATATTTCATATTGCTTCTTTTCTAGCTAATATAATGCGCTTCGCTCTAGCTGCGAATCTCCTGGGCTTCCCAGCCATATCTGTCCCGGTAAGCAATCTTTGTATCTTTCTAAACAAAGCTTAGACTATCGTGTTACTTTTTTCATTTTTGCAATAACTTTATGTTTTTTTCTGATTGATCACTCTCTTTTGCAACATATTGGTAAATAAAAATCAACGCAGGTTGGTTATGATAAGGAAGGGCTTCCGATAGGATTACAAATAATGGGAAGACCTTGGGCCGAAGCTACCATCCTTGGTTTAGCTGCTGCGGTTGAGGTACTCCTTCTCTCTCTCTGCACATCTTAGAACGCAGATTAGGCCGACAGGATCTAGTAAAGAGCTTTCACTTATGGTCCGGATCTTGAATAGATTTTGGGTATTTCAGGAATTGGCTCCAGTTACCAAGAAACCTGCTGTCTTTTACGATATTCTCAATACAAACTGAATTCATAAGGATCTTCCAGAGAACTGAAAAGGCAAGGATTGTCTCTGGCTGGTGGGATATTATTTATGTTTGCATTATACAAGTTAACATGTCAATTGATCGACAAATCGACGATTATTGTGCTGTAAACCCTGTTGGAATTTTCTGCATTGACTATGAATAGTTTTAAAAGATGTGTATTGGTTTCGATCAAGTCTGTATTTCCGTTTGCTATAAATATTTGAATTGCAATGGTACAAGTGTGTATACAAATGAAAATGTGGATTACCATACTATATAATAGCGTTTTTAAACATTTCCATTCGTTATTGTTTTACCCCAAAACACAAAATTATCACTCAAGTCCCAATTAAGCGAACTAGCGAAGTATCTTTTAAGTCGATAGTAAGACTAATAAGAGAGTTGCATACAACAAAGAAGGGGTTTGTGTATATAGATAGATAGAAAGTTGAAGAAAATGAAGTGTCCATAAAGAATCACTCAGCTTTGATGTTGTTATCATCTACAACAGCATCACTTGGAAGGTCAATCCCCTTTGGAATCTTTCCTGGATAATCAGTCACCGAAGTGTCCGATCCCAACATACTGTGAATACATGAAAAACTAATTAGACTATCATTGGCTACATCTTCAAATCTCATGGCAAAAAAATGGATCAAGAAACTCCAAACCTTCTATCGACGATGACCATTGAACGTAGCTCACAATTAGCAAAGCTGCAAATCAAATGCAAATTAGAAAACCTCAATTATAATTTGAAATTCTTCACTTATAATAATTTCCTCACGAAGGGTGTGGATCTTACTGGCCGCAAATTTCCTTCTTAACATCTGGATGGCACTCGCTTTGTAGTGCATTCAATGTGTGAAACAAGAAACCACTGTGTGTCACAATAGCTATCTCTTTTTCTTTCCTTGTCCATAGCCTACAAATCCAAAACCAGCCAATCATATGCAGTTCTGTTCCATCAGCATTTTCGAGAAGTCAAACAGGACTAATGGAGATTACTTAAATTCTACATGGAACAATAGTACATTGAAAGAATCTTCTTTCATCAGAGATTGATCCTATTTGATGCCAACTTCTACTTATCAAACTAACAGTGTCGAGGAAGCAAAGAGGATGTTTCTCTAAGTTTTTCACGTTCCGGACATAAGGGAAAAGAGAAAATACCAGTTGAGGAACTTTTTTCCTCTAGCTGCAAGTTCTTCAATTGTTTCTCTAACATCAGCCTTCCATAACTTGTCTTCATCGCTTTCTATCTGAAGGCAAATTCAAATGTGAGGAGTCATTTGGAAGCACTTATAGGTTGCTTGGCGTAGCTGTACGCTGCTAGTAGTCAATTTGGGCAACCAGAAGATTACAAGTAATAATCAATGCCAGGCACATCTAAGACTCTCAATTATACTTGCCAGTGAAAAGTCAACTGCAGGGAAAAGAAACTGATAGTCGCTGGTACTTCTCCTCTGATCACATGGATGCACTCCCTGTGTCCACAAAAAATGGAATACAACAGTGAAAACTTGAAGCAGCTAAGAATAATTATCTATATCCTTTCCCTTCTCGTAGAGACAAGATCTAAGATTTTGAATAGAACAGCAAAACTAGTGAGTGGGAGTAAAAAAAATACTGCAAAACTTGTTCATGGTCACTTCAAGTGATGAGTAGGAGTGATAGATAAACGCAATTATGTCTGATTTTAGTTTCTCTCTTGAATATATGTATTACAATGAAAAGGCATACCAAATGCTCTCTGCAGGACTCCTCTGTAATAATTGGTGGGCAGTTTAAACTCGATATAGCTGCACGGCTACTATTTCCTGCATTAGCTACCATTAGAGGTAGTACATCACTCATATCTGTGTAGCCCTCTCCACCAAAAACACCAACAGCAGTTTGCAATGTTCTACATATAAAACAGAACATCGTTAACAATTTTAAAATCTTCGAAGGTTAATGTAAATAAAGTTTCCTGCTCAAATATAAAATGTTCATTTTATAATATAATGACACAAATGAACTGAAGCAAAATCTGTTAGTCTAAGAACATACTACGCTGTTAGTATTCCTAACCAAGTAGATCAATTAGACGAAGACCTTTGTAATCACAAATATACCTCATCAGTGGAGACGATATGACCAGTTCAATCTTCTTGTGAAGTCCACTGGAATGAACATGCTTACGCAAACCATCTACCTGTCACCCAAGAGAAACTATCTATTCAGTAACTGAAGTTGGAAAGGTGAATCTTATTTACATTTTGGATAAAGTGGTGCAAGTGCAGCTCTTTTTCTACATACCTGTTTCCAGCCAAGTTGGGTCAACTCTGCATCAAAGTACTCCTGAGACATGTAGGCCTTATAGTTCTTTTCCCCATCAACATTGTGAATCCCCTGAGCATGTCTCACCTGAAAAAAAAAAGTATTCAATGTCATCCCCCCCAAAATTCTGATCCTCAAAACCTCAAAAGACAAACCTAACATCATAACGAAACTTCCAAATGATAGACTCAAAAAAGATAAAACACACCACTCACTAAGTAAATGTTTTTGCAACGGTGCAAAGGGTACAGACCTATACCAGCACCAGTCTCCATTTCTGCAAAACTGATTCAATACAGGAACTAGGATATGAAAAAGCTTCTGCTAGAATTCTTACAAGTCAATGCGCACTGCTCTACAATTAAAGTTTCGTTTTTTTTCAGACAAAACTCGAATCAGAGACATAAAATTGTAAAAATCAGGACACCAAGATCGAATTGAAAGATAACCAAAAGCCAATGGATGAAACTACCAGCTGAATCAAAATCGTACAAGATCCAAATCTAAATCTAACGCCAAAACATCACACAGCATACGCGAGACAATGCAAGCCATTAAAATTACCAAAAATTACCCCAAAAAAAAAAAACTTTTCACAGAACTAATCATTCGCATAGATGAATACGAATATAACAGATGCATATGAATATATATACACATTTGTTAACTTACAGGAGGAGAATCGAAAGAAGTAAACCAGAGGAGGCTGAGGAAAGTAAGAAGATGTGAATGATGATGGGAGAAGTATGAGGAGACTGGATTAGTTGGGTAATTAGTTTTTTTTAATAAATATAAATTTATCAATTAAATCTTTAAAATATCATTTGGACCAATGAAAACAATTTAAACTAATAAAAATGGTGAGAGCCGTCGATAATAATAATACAGTATTAACCACGTATACGGACCAACCAATCTGGGTCCGCTTCGTATGGTACAAATACGAACCAAGCCAAAAACAAAACTCATCAGATACCAACTTTGTGAACCATCCAAAATTTTATTATTATCCATATCTTTATCCTTTTTAATTTTTCAGTTTTAACTAATTAGTATAACTGATAACCACAATCGAATAAGCTTCTAAATTAAACCCAATTTTAACCCTAAACCAAAGTAAAAAATCAAACCCAAAACCGGAAGTGGAATTTAAACCGGATTTTATTTATATCAAACCGAACCGGAACAAATTACCGGTTTAGCCGCGTGTGTCTTCTTCGTGTGAAAGAATGAATGAATCGATGGAGTTTGGATCCAGACGAATCTACACGACGATGCCGACGAAGCTCCGATCATCACTTCTTCCACGTCTTCTACTCCTTTCTCTTCTCTTACTCCTTTTCTATTCCTTACTCCTTCTCCGCCGTCCGATCGCTTCTTCAAACCTCGTCTCTCCTCCGCCGTGCGATCTCTTCTCCGGCCGATGGGTCTTCAATCCAGAAACTCCGAAACCTTTGTACGACGAGACTTGCCCTTTCCACAGAAACGCTTGGAATTGCTTACGGAACAAACGGGAAAACATGGACGTGATCAATTCATGGAGATGGGTACCCAATGGCTGCGGGTTGAGTCGAATTGACCCGACCCGGTTTCTAAAGATGATGAGGAATAAGAATGTTGGGTTTGTTGGGGATTCTCTGAATGAGAACTTCTTGGTTTCGTGGTTGTGTATACTTAGAGTGGCTGATCCAAGTGCTGTCAAGTGGAAGAAGAAAAAAGCTTGGCGTGGAGCTTACTTCCCTAAGTTCAATGTCACTGTTGCTTATCACAGATCTGTTCTCCTCTCTAAATATCAGTAAGATTGAAATCTTTTGTATATTAGCTCTTCAAGGATCACACTTTTGATTTAGATATTGAATTCAGTCTTAGGATTTTGGGTTTTAGATTACCAATTTGTAGGCTTGATATGTAGAATTGTATGAGGAACTTCAAATTACTTCTCCAGTTTACTGGCCATTACTGAATTGTGAAGCTCTTAGATTTCAAATCTATTAGAGTTGAAAGTTGAAAGCATAATGTATGTGTTCTTTTATATGTTGAATTGTAGTTCTTCTAAACTGATATGATTAAAGGTGGCAGCCGAAGTCATCTGCTGAAGCTAATCAAGATGGAGTGAAAGGAATTTATCGAGTTGATGTTGATGTTCCTGCAAATGAGTGGATCAATGTTACCAGCTTCTACGATGTTCTCATTTTTAACTCTGGCCACTGGTAAAATAATTATCTCCTTAACTTTATAATGCTTGTAACTTTGTGGAGAAATTATTCAGAGTAGTTGGATGTGGTTTTTGGGTTTAGGTGGGGGTACGATAAGTTTCCTAAAGAGACACCTCTAGTCTTCTATCGAAAGGGAAAGCCGATAAATCCTCCTCTTGATATATTGCAAGGATTTGAAGTAGTTCTTCAACATATGGTTTCTTATATCCAAAGAGAAGTACCAGAAAAGACCCTTAAGTTCTGGCGCTTGCAATCACCAAGGCACTTTTATGGTGGTGATTGGAACCAAAATGGAAGTTGTTTACTTGAGAAACCACTCGAAGAAAACCAGGTATGCCAACGAGCTTAACTGAGCAACTCCTTGCTTCTTTCTCTGGATTCTATAGTTTTGCATTCTGATAAAAAAAAAAAAAATGATGTTGATGCTAAGACCTAGACAGCTTGACTTGTGGTTTGATCCCAGGAACAATGGAGTGAACAAAGAAGCAAGAAGGATTAACCAAATCATCAAGAATGAGTTGCAAACCAAAAAGATCAAGTTACTTGACCTGACTCATCTAAGTGAATTCAGAGCAGATGCTCATCCAGCTATCTGGTTAGGGAAGCAGGACGCGGTGGCAATATGGGGACAAGACTGTATGCATTGGTGCCTACCCGGTGTTCCGGACACATGGGTCGATATCTTATCAGAACTGATTCTCACCAACTTAAAAACAGAGTGAAGAAAAGACCCTGTCAGAGTCAGAGAACAGAGACTTGCTTGGGCATATTGAAAGCTCAAAACGTCGCAAAAGGTTCCACCTTTTTTGGTTTTAACTGTAAATGATTCATATTTTGATGAAATTTTGTATGATTTCTTTGTTCTTTATTTTCCAAGACACACACCTTCACGAAACACAAAGATTTAACTTGTATTGTGTGATACATACTATGTTAAAGAGTTCTGTTTCTAACTGCATAAAGGTTCAACCTTTGGACTTAAAAAGAATAAAATTAGTCGATAAAAATATTAAATTTAAGGATTTGGGACACAGAGGGCAGAAGAGAGAGAGAGAAGGAAGCAAAAGAAGATGTCGCTGAGATTACTTCACCTTCTTCCCCAAAAGACTTGCTTTTCTCGGCATCTCGATGTTCAGCAGCTTCGGTTGACCCGACCCGTAACCCGAATTCAGTGCGCAAGGAGAGACGATGAAGACGAAGAAATCATCAGCAACATGCGGCTAAGGAGGCCCAAGAGGAAGAAGAAGATTATGAGCGATTCGGAGCTAGCGAAAGATTTAGCTAGAGAAATCGGGAAAGCGAACACAGCCTCGGAACAGAGACGAGAAGCGATGAAGAAGAGCGGTGAGATTCTTTGGGGAGAGTTTTGTAAGCATATGGGTTTGAAAGAAGATGAGATGAGGAACAAATGGAGGAAGATTGGAGAAGAAGAGAGATTGAGTCTTGTTAGAGAGTTTGTGGATGAATGGGCTGGTGATTTTCAGCCTTTATCTGTTAGATCTGTTAAAGAAATGGTTGAACTTGAGTGTTTTGATTCTGACAAAACCATCGATTCTTCTTCGATGTCTTCTTCTATGTCTTCGTTTTCAGGGTTGTTTCCTGGATTGAAGAGAATCATTGGGTTTGAGTAGGAAGAATCTCCTCCAATGTTCTGTTTTTTAATATCTATGTTTTCGTTTGTCTGATCAGTTTCGTTTAAGGCATTTCATAGTACATTTGTGTCTTGAGCTGACAATAAGACTGATACTGCAACATGTTGTTAGATTTACGAAACCAAATCTTTGTTATGTGATATACAAAACAGAGAGAATTGCTAATTGGTGATGAATGATTTTGAGACAAGAGCACTATTGTCTTTGGTTAGTAGAGAAGAGAAACAAAATACTAGCTTCTACTTGGGTCTAGGCATAAAGATATTTTATTCATACTAGTTGTGTAACATATAACATATCATCGTATCACATAAGATCCTTAAACATCGAACAAACCCTATATTAGCTATTACAAAACTAAAGAAAATTTGAAAAATTACATAATAGTTGTTGAATCGAGAATGGCCACAATGTTCCTTCCGTGCTGAGACACACGCAAGAGATCAAGAAACGGACTCACCTTCAACATCCTAACGAGACCCAAAAACAAATCAAACCTGCCCTCTCGCCGTGTGACGTTCAACGCCTTTTTCACAACATAATTCCCAAACTCATGCCGAGCCAGCCTCGACAACGTGAATCCACCACACTTTATAAGGTTACTCACGACCAAATACAAAGCTATCATCGATCCAGACTCAAGAACCTGCTCCACGATGTAGCTACCACGTTTCTCAGACGAAAGCGCAACGTAGTGACTATAAAGCCGAAACGCTACAAGGTTCGTGCATTCCAAGTCACGCAAGTTAAGCACGTGTTGTACCACAAAGTTTCCTGAATCGTCCATGCTTAGCCAATCAGCGTTATCCGCTATTTCGTGAAGCAACTGATCTCTGAAGAAACCTTTTGACTCGGTAATCATTTGGTTAAGTGCGATGCACCCGATTACATCGCTCGCTAAGTAAAGAGCGTCACGGAGAGTACGTCTAAACAACTCGAAGCTCCTCGAGACTCTAAAAGCGGTTAACGCAACGAGGTAGCTATATTTCCCTGTCATAATATCAATGAACCTATGCACGATAGCGTTCAATAAGATTTCGTCAGTCTCTTGAAATTTTCCCAAGAGTCTCCTTACACGTCCTGATCCTTGTCTATCATTGACAATCTCGAAAAAGTAGTCGGATTGTGACGTTAAGAATGACACAAACCTACTAAACTCGCTTCCGTTGTTCCTTGTGATCATATCGTTAAACTCATTGGGACCGGCTTCTCCTTCCATGGATGTGAGTAACGTATGTAAACGCATGCGAAGCTGTAGAAGATTATAGTTTTGTCTAGACATCGTGTGAGAAGGAATCGTTCGGTATGTTAAGTAAGTTATACTAGTGAATTGATTATCATGACTAGGTAGGTGTGTGATTTTAGGAGAATATATGAATGTAGTAGAGATTGACTTGAGAGATTCTTTGTAGGAAAAGAAAATTATATCGAGATTATCGTTAAATAATTTTAAAAAGTAATTTTAACAACTAAATAAAATCATTTTTTTATATTTCTTTTAGATGGAACGTGGGAGTAATATCCAAGTTAGCCGTTAATTTTTTTATATTTTTTTTTAGGAAAAGATAATAATTAAACCTTCATTGAAAAATTACATACTACGCTTTAGATCTAAGATTTATCATTACAAGAAAAAAAAAAATTAAATTGAAAAACAAAACCTACAAAAAGAATTAATGGGAAGAAAAAAAGAAATAAATTAGAGGAAAAAACAAAACTTAAAAAAACCGACTTGTATATTTTTTTTTTTGTTGGTTTGTTTCTTATTGATTAATTCAAACGATTATTACGAAAATACCCCTCCGCATGGAATATCCAAAATTCGGAATTCTCTCAGACAACCACGGAGGAGCTTTATCCCATTTCCCATGGATGTTGACGGAGAAGGTGACCTTGGTAAAAACCCTAGAATCATGGAGAGGGATTCAGATTCGCTCAAGGATCAGATCGCAGAGCCTTCATGGTTTACCCCCAAAAAGTAAAATTTTTACTCCATTGTATGCATTTTGTTTTCTCAGGTCCAAAAAAATCCAAACTTTTTTCGCAAAAAATTGGGCGATATGTTTGAAAGAAGCAAGCTTTTGTAGTTGATGATGTGAATGAAGTTGTTAGGAAAACATTTCTGTTTTCACTTGAAATCGTCTAATTGGTTTTGGTTCTATTTAAGGCAGTTCTGTAACATTTGATGTCTTGATGAAATAAAAAAAGTCATGATCTTTTTTGTTTTCATTTGCGTATACATACTCAAGTTTAGATTGATTGTGAAAAAAATCGATAATTTCAGCTTAGAATAAGAATTTGGCTATTATTAATTGGGAATGGAGATGCAGTTCTTGTTCTTGTTGTTGTATAACACTTTACTATTTTGTTGATCTTTTGAGGAAATAGAGAGGTTTGAATATGTAATGTTTTTGTTTACTGATAAGCATTGAGTTGCTCTTATTCTTGTGCTTATTATGTGGTTTATCTCTGCAGGCTTCTCGTTGTGTTTTGTGTTGTCAACTTAATCAATTATATAGATCGAGGAGCTATAGCAAGTAATGGTATCAATGGGAGTCGTGGTACTTGCACCTCAACTGGTACATGTTCATCTGGCACCGGAATTCAGTAAGTTTCCCTTTTGTTTGCTATCCATTACCGTTTAATTTAAGCTAGAGGTGGTACTCGAGCTGATCATCTATCCATATTGTGTGAAAACATATGATAGTCTGAGGATATTGGTATTGGGTTTTCTTTGTTGTTAGTCATAATGCCCATGGTTGTCCTGCACAGGGGGGATTTCAACTTGAGCAATTTTGAAGATGGAGTTCTGTCATCTGCGTTCATGGTTGGGCTTCTTGTAGCCTCTCCTATATTTGCTTCACTAGCAAAGAGGTGTGAACTGGATTCCCCAAACTTATGAGTGCAAAGGCATCATTTTTATTGAATTTGGATCTACATTTCATTATCTCTAAGGTTATTTATATCACTTTCTGTTATGTGTTCCAGAGTTAATCCGTTTAGACTTATCGGAGTTGGATTATCGATCTGGACTCTCGCTGTGCTTGGCTGCGGTCTTTCATTTGATTTTTGGTCCATCACAATCTGTCGCATGTAGGTGTAGTTTCTATAGCTTTTCATCTATTTCTTTCATATTACATATCCAAAATCATCTACATCTCCATTTTACACCTTATTCAGGTTTGTTGGTGTTGGTGAGGCATCATTTGTCAGTCTCGCTGCCCCATATATCGACGATAATGCTCCACATGATCAGGTAGTTGCTTTTGGAATATATTTCTTCTCGCGATCCATGGTTTTAGAAAAGGATGGTGATGCATTGTCTATAGGAAGGAAGCTGATTATTCACAAGGCACTTTTGTTTTTGTTTGAACTAGAAATCAGCGTGGCTTGCTTTATTCTACATGTGCATTCCGGCAGGCTATGCTTTTGGCTATGTATATGGTGGACTGGTGAGTCATTTTTGTTATTCATGTCATGATTCTTCTGATCATATTTTTCGAGGTTTACACCACCTTCAGTGACCTCTTTCTGTTTTCTTGTAGGTGGGGAATGTCCTTCCTTGGCGTGCAGCATTTTGGGGAGAAGCAATACTTATGCTTCCTTTTGCTGTTCTAGGTTTTGTTATCAAACCCTTGCATTTGAAAGGTGCGTGTTTGAAGTTGCAAATACACACACCCTATGTCCCTGTGGAGTTGAGCTATTTCTAATGTATCCTGTATCTTCAGGTTTCGCTCCAGATGATACAGGTTTCGCTCCAGATGATACAGATAACTTAAACGTCTTGCCAGTCAGCTATGGGTTTTCATCTGTCCTGAAAGATTTGAAATTGCTTTTGGTTGATAAGGTTTATGTTACAAACATTCTTGGTAACCATTTTTCCTTCTCGTGTGTTTAAAAGTATATGTGTCAATTGTATGATTTATCGATTACCTGTAACTGTTTCTTTATTTTCTTCAGGGTATATTGCTTACAACTTTGTTTTAGGCGCATATTCATATTTTGGTCCAAAGGCTGGTTATAACATATACAAGATGGTAAAGTATTACCAGAGCTTTTGTTGTTTCCATGTGTAGAAGCATATCACTTTATGCCTTTATCCCATTGCAGGAAAACGCTGATCTGATATTTGGAGGGGTCACAGTTATATGCGGAATCGTTGGCACATTATCAGGAGGAGTGATTTTAGATTACATGGATGCTACAATTTCAAATGCTTTCAAGGTAAGATCCTTAACTTGGAAGACATATTATCCTCACATAGATAGAAATTCCACATTCTGAACACAAATGCTACAACTTATGATCTTGGAAAACTAGTACTTGATCGCTTGTTTCTGTATTTTGCAGCTTCTTTCAGTTTCAACATTTGTAGGAGCACTGTTTTGCTTTTCTGCTTTCTGTTTCAAGAGCTTGTATGCATTTTTAGCTTTTTTTGCTATTGGTGAACTTCTCATCTTTGCCACACAGGTAATCTCGATTTCAACCATTCATATACTTACTTGATTCTGTTATGTTATACAAATTCTATTTCTTCTGATTTGTTTCATGTTGTATAGGGTCCTGTGAATTTCGTAGTTCTCCATTGTGTCAAACCAAGTTTGAGACCACTAGCAATGGCGATGTCTACTGTCTCTATCCATATCTTTGGAGATGTACCTTCCTCACCACTCGTCGGAGTTCTTCAGGTTTGGTTTCTCAGTTGTATCCACAAAATCATGATTAACAAATCCAATGTCTTAATCTAATTAAGCTTTAGATGAATGCAATTTTCCATCTAGATTAGTTTGAGCCATCACTGTATCCGACTTATGTATGTTTTCTCATTTTGCCTCATGCAGGACCATGTGAACAATTGGAGAGTAACTGCTCTTGTTCTTACATTCGTTCTCTTTCCAGCTGCTGCAATTTGGTCCATAGGTTCGGTTTTTAGCCACACTAGGAACTCAAAATTCAACTTTTTTGTATTAGTTTAATGTGGTAGTAATGAATAATGATTTGTTGCGTTTGTGACTCTACAGGCATTTTCCTGAATAGTGTGGACCGATATAACGAAGATTCCGAGCCTGAGGCTGTGACCAGAGAATCAACCGTTGCACCTCTTCTTGAGGTAGCATGAGACCAAAAAGAAACCTCAAATGTAACTGTTGAGAATTTTATGGTATATTCTCATCTCTTTTATCAAACTTGTACAAAAGAAATATGCATGAAATATATATATGTACCTTGTTCCTCTCTACAGAAACGTAGTTGTTTAGTAAGTTTTCAGATTCACATTGATATGTCTCAATCACAACTCAGTTCAGGAACATAAAATATGATATGTTGATGTTATTTCTCATTCGTTCAATCAGCTAAAAAGCATCTCAATTGTTCAAATTTCATCAAAAAAAAAGAAAGAAAAAGTTTTCACTCAAGGATGAGAACATTACTCAGATTATCTTGAAACTGTTTCAGAAAAGTGAAAGTTCTCCAGGAGAAACTGATCTCTTGACAAGTTTAGCCCATGATTCATTCGTCTCATGAATGATCTTCAAAGCATAATCCTATAAAACACACATAAAGACCAGAATAAGCTCCTTGGAATCTATAAACCAAATAGGAAAAGAAGTCGACAAGGATATTACTTTATTTGCTGGTTTGTTTCCAAGACCAAACTTGTTAGCAGGCTTCCCATCTGGGATCTTGTAGTCTCTAAACCAATCTCTAATAGCTGTAAGAGTACCCTGAGAGCAACATCTCGAGTCAGAAACACAAAGTCCATAAAGAAATGAATTCTAGGTTCTTTGAGATCATGCTGGGAAGTGCTTCTCAACATCATCAACATCATTCACAAGATGAGCTTTAGGATCATCTAAAGAAATGGCAACAATCTTCCAATCTAGCTCTCCTTCATCAATCATAGCTAAAGCAGCTAAAGGCTTCACCTTTAGAACCTCACCAGTCTTCCTTTGACTTTCACCAATCTCAACAACATCAACTACAAAAAAAACAAACACGAACCCAAAATAAGCTAAGCTCAGAGCATGATACCCATCTAGAACCATAAATCTTATAACATACCAGGATCATTATCTCCAAAAGCACCTTCAACCTCAGAGTTTGCCAGAGTTGGATCTTCCCATGTTTGTGGAAACAATCCATAGTTCCAGTTTATGTTGTAACTGTGTATATAAATATAACCAAAAAACAAGAAAAAAATCCTTTTAGCTAGTCAAATCATCACAAGATGATGCAAATGCCAAAAAACTGGTTGAACTCTTTTTTATTCTTACGGATAATATCTGAGCTTCCCTTTCTTAGTGTCTTGCTTAATAGGAGTGAAAGATTCATCAGTAGCAACCTCCATTTTAGCTCTGGACTCTTTAGGGATTTCCACTATAAAGTGAAAAACGTCATCTCCTAAATGCAATGGTATATCATGCCATGGAGATACCTAACCAAAATGTTCATCAATAACAAATCGATCAACACAGAGAAGAGATACAAAACGTAATTAAAAACAGAGAGATTAATTATTATTATTACCTTCTTACCGGAGCCATCTTGAAAGAAAACTCTGTAATCTAGGGAATCAGATTGGCCTTCCTGGATTGTCTGAACCTGAGGATTGTAAATGGCATTACAAGAAAAGGGTCTCTTATTAGAAGATTTCACCACCACTAAGGATGATGATCTCTTGTTGTTGTTGTTGAAGCAGAGACCGTTAAAGCCGTAAGCTTTACGTGTTGTTGTCGGAAGAAGAAAAGGTCGATTTGTGAATAAACACGACGTCGTTGTTTGGCCAGCGGATGCTGCTACTACAGCAGCTGTTGTTAGCACTCTAGTGGCTGCCATTTTCGTGGAGGAATCCACTATTTTTTGTGTGTATGTGTGTGTGTGATTGATCTAATTCTTTTTTTTTTCCTCTAGAAAGTGGGTGGCCTTTCGTTACACTGACTAGCTCCTTTAATTTATTTATTTTTTCACGTAGAGGACACATACACAAGAATCATAAAGTTTTGTTTTTATGTTTTAAAGAAGAATATACTAGGAGTACTATATCAAGTATGCGTATAAACCAAATACCCAACTCGATGATTCATTACACTGCTTTTTTACTACATTTTTTAATTCCCCTATCCAAAACTTTTGAATCAAAACTGATACTGAAGTTAATTACTCCCCTTGATATCAAGATCAGTTACGGATACAAAGTTGCACACAAATCCCTACAATATACAATACACAGTTTGTACTGGAATATAATAGATTCAAATTTGTTAAAGTCTAACGCAATGGTTTCGTGGTGTAGTTGGTTATCACGTCAGTCTAACACACTGAAGGTCTCCGGTTCGAACCCGGGCGAAGCCATCCTTTTTTTTTTGTTTTCTAGGGATTGCCCGATGCAAGATCTTTCTTGGTCCTGCTTCTCTTTCAAACAGAGGATTACGCCGCACAATACTGGACTTATTGGACACCTGACAGGCCCAGCCCAATAAGCTACTCTCTGCCTTTTCTTATATAATAGACAGATCAGTAAACCCTAATTTTTGATAAGGCTGAGAAATTTTCCCATTATTGTTCATCTGTAAGAGATCACGTCTAAAGTCTGGGTCGATGCAAAACAACTAAAGCATCCCACCGTAAGATCTCTCTCTCAGCTCTGTGTCGATGGGAACCAATAGAGATTTCTACGGTAAGATCTCTCACTCTTGCTCGAATTGTTGTTGGTCTACATTTATTTAGGGGGTTGTAGTAATTTTCGATCTGTCAATTTAAAAAAAATGTAACGGAGGATTTGACTTCTTTGTCTCTCTGTTTTGTTAAAACCTCTCGCTAGGGGGAAACACAAAACTCTTCTGGGACGTAGATGATGTCTCAATCCTTAGTCACCTAGATCCTGAATTGGTTTATGGTAATATCATGTCGGAACTTGAGGATAAGGGTTTTGCAATTAGTCCTTACACGTCGTCGACCGTAGCGATCGTTGATGATTATGTCTCGGAAACTTTGAGAGATTCATATTCTAGATCTGGAATCCGATTTATTCGCTTCCCCGGAGGTGAGAGAGAATTCATTAAATCTCTTTTTGTTTTGGTTTGTGTGTGTCTCTCTAAACTAATCTAATCTAGAGTATTAATTATTATTCCAGGAACTAAATATGAGAGAGTTCACAACATGTCAGTTTACACTCTTCTCTGGGCATTGAGAGAGCAAAATATGCGAGCAAATTTGATTATACTCTCAAAAGACATGGGAAAAGACGAGAAGTTCACAAGTCTTATCGAAGCTATCAAGAAAAAAAGTAGTGATTACAATATTGTCTTCCATGATCCTACCAGCATATTAGATAACAGTGTTGGAACCCCTGTCGCCATCGAGCAAATCAAAGACGGAAGATACCGCTGCAGTACTTGTAAGTCTATAATCAAGGAAGGCGAAAGTAGCTCCCGAAACCAATAAGATCTCAAGAAAGACAAAAGGGGCCAATATCTTTAGACTTTTATGAATAAATGACTAGCTACATAAGTTTTTATTTTATCTTTTGGTTTAGGTGAAGAAAAGACTAAATGAACGAAACCAAAAAGAATCAATCACAGTTTAATATATAACATAAAACACAAAAGTACATTAGTCTAGACTAATTGGTAACAAACATCAGAGCTTCCACTTGCTTGTGATGGTAGGCTTTCACAAAGCCTAATCAAAAGCCATTCTGAGGTTTCAGTAGAAGATAGCACTTTAGATGCACACTCTGATAAGAGAATTTTCCTACCGTCGAAATGCAAACCCTCGAGAACACCGACCGTCTTCGAGTCTCCCTTGAGTTTTTTTGAGAGTATAATCAAATTGGAGTTTTCAACACTGGAAAGTGCCCACAAAAGAATGTCCAATAACATCTTATGAACTCTAGCATGTCCATGCGCCTCAGCAACTATACATATCAACGAAGAGCTAGATTAAGAAGATACATGTCTATCTATATAAGTAGTAAAGAGAAAGAGAGGAATTCACACTCACCTTCGGGTACGAAACTGATACTGATTTCAGCAGCCTCATATTTATCTTTCACTTCTTGTTTCGTGGTTTTCTCATCTTCAACGTCGTACAACCGGATTGACACAGAACCATTACAACAACCCTGTTCATCAAGAGCTGATTTGATCAGCTTAGAAACCAAAGCAGGATCACATTCAGCAGGGATTGGGAAATCCACCACGTCCCAGAACACACCTGTGTCACCCTCTGCCCACCACGATATCAAAAGTTCAATTAATTACAATCCATTAAATGTTTTTACTATGAGACACAGATCAAAAATAATCTTCTATATAGACCAAACGTAGAATTTAGAGTCAAGCAAGATACAGAGAGGGATCTTACTGGCGTGTACACCGTCCCAGTAAGGATTCTTCACGGGAGTCATGGTTTCCATGAAAGAGACTTCTCGCAAGTCGCAACAATAAACCAATCCTAGTTATAAAAAAAAAACCTTATTAAATTAGGGTTAGTTCAGATAGTGTCTTATTGGGCTGGGCCTTGTAGATATCAATTAGGCCATCTCTTGTTGTTGAAGCACAGACCGTTAAAGCCTAAATTGAAGCATAAAAAGGTCGCTTTGTGAACAAACTGAAGGTCTAAATTTGTTGATGACGACATCTTGCGCAATGGTTTCGTGGTGTAGTTGGTTATCACGTCAGTCTAACACACTGAAGGTCTCCGGTTCGAACCCGGGCGAAGCCATCCTTTTTTCTGTTTTTTTCAATTAACGTAAATTTTTAGTTATCTGCACGACGTCGTTAGGTTATTACAGCTATATTAAATTAAACCGTTTTCGTGCGTGACTCATCCACCAACCACGTAACTCAATTGTTTGATCTCGCGCCACATCATTCTCTTCATTCTGATTGGTTAATACTCTCCACGTCATCATCTCTTTCCTTCCATGAGAAACAAAAACAAACACGCCATTTTTAAATGACTCTCCAGAACCATCTACGTCCTTCTTCAGACCAATACAAACACAACAAATCCCAAATTTGGGTTCCTTTTCTAATTTTGCGCAATCAAAAGGCTTCAAATTTCGTTCATTCTTTGTGATAACTCTCTCTCTCTCTCTCTCGCAAATCGCAATTAGTCTCGTAAATCATATACATCTCCAGGAGGGTTTAGTCTTTTTTTTTAAGGCGTGGGCTTGATTTCTATTTTACTTTGTTCAAATGGGTTACAGAGCATTGGTTTGTGTTGTTGGACCTCTGTTTCTGATCTTATTCACGATTGTTCCATATTCTACAGCTTTGATTTCGTCTCCTGAGTCTAATCCTCCTTACCCTAAAGCTATCTCGGTAAGAAATTTACCATCTTTTTATTGAATTTTTATAGATATTGATGAAGAAAGTTTTATTACTGCTCATCAGAATAGGAAAAATTTGACCTTTTCACCTTGCTGACTTTGTATTCTTTTGAAAAATGTTTACTTTTTTGTTAATAGGATTTGAAAGAATCAATTGTAAAAGGATTTGGATTTCAATCGGAGGAAGTGAAGATTTCTGGTTTTGATGTAAGGGATGCATTGGTAGGTCATGCTGTTTCATACGAGTTTGATCTTGAAATCGACAACAAAGTTCTTCCCTTTAGGCTTCTTGAAGATGTTAACCGATGGGAGTACGTAGATCTCCCTATTTTCCATGTAGAACAACCCGTTGGTTCTAGGGATGAGAATGGTGTAGTTCCTGTGAAGAACAAGAAGAAGTCTAATGATGTCTTACCTGTTTTAGCTCCGTTTCAACTTGCTGGTCCTATGGAACTTTGGATCCAAGATGCTAACAATATGCGCCTTTCTTTACCTGTAAGTTAAAAGACTTAGCTTTTTCCATTGGTTATGTTTTTAACAAAATGGAATTGGTTTTTTTGTTTATTGATTTTATATGTCAATGTGTTATGCAGTATGATGTGGATGCTGGTGTTTTGAAGAAAGTTATATTAGCAGATGGTGCTGTGGTAACGGTGAAAGGAGCTAGATCAGTTAGTTTGCGTCATCCGATTGATTTGTCACTTCCGTTAAATCAAAGCTCAAATGAGTTTGCCTCTGGTCTTTTGTCTTTAGCTGAACAGCTTCGACGTGCTTCAAGTAGTGATCAGGAAACTCCACTTCTTTCTCTCCGCATTGTTGGTCCTACTTCTCTTGCATCAACGTCACAATCTCCTGACAACAAACTCAAACTTAAACGTCTTGCTCCAGGACTTGTGGAACTATCTTCCATGTCTAAAACCAGAAGCAGTCTCTCAACAGTTGACGGAGCCATGACTATTGTTCTTACCCCAAGAGAGTTTACAACCATGTGGCCAGTTACTTCAATCAACGGCTCCAACGCTAACTTACTCGGATTTGAGAAGCTATTGACCTCTGTTTTGGGTTCTAAAGCTCAGGAAAAAGGTTCCTTTAAGGTGTTGAAAGCGGATGTTGGAGCTCAAACGTATATGAAGATTGGTTTTGGTGTAGAAAAGAAGCTCAAGGAAGCAGATCTTGAAGGTTTAAGGTATCCAGAGTGGCGAACAAAGCCTGAGACAATGAGAATGCATTTTGAGGTTCTTGCTAAAGTTGATGGAGAGAAAGTTATCCCAGAGAACGTAATGCGAGTTGATCCGATACCAATTGAGGATACCGTTGCACAAAATGTGATTGCAGGAAATGTAACTATGTCGATACCAATGGAGGATACGTTTCAGCCTCCTCCAAGCCCTTTCACCTTGTAAATCTTGTGGACATAATATGTAGTTCATGTATTATGAAAAAAAATTTAAGCTTTTGGTCTTGTCTTTCTTGTACATTACTTATTATATCGCAGAAGAAGTGTATGTTATAAACTTCACTGCCACTTGTAATTATTCCTTTTTGGTGAAACTCAATACATACTGTAATTTGATTTGATTTCTACCTCTCTGATAATGATATCGTTAAATTCATGGATAAATGTGGATGATGACAAAATATGGAGACCAAACTGAAAAGTAAGACATTAATATAGACTTATGGGCCTAAAATAATATTTTAAAGCCCATATTAATTTTGTTTAGTTAAAAGTCCAAAATACCGGTGTTCAATAAAGCTGTGTAGGCGGCCGCCTCCGCCTAAGCACTAGACGTACTGAACGCCTAGACGTACTGAACGCCTAAACGACAGACGCTTAAACGAAAGACACCTAAATGACTGTTTAGATCGTCTAAATTATATAATATTATTTTGATGTATATTTTTTTATTTTTAACTATATATATTTAAATTTTTAAGTCTTATATTCATATACATAATTTATAAATGTTTATAATTTATTAATCTAAATTAAATAAATGTATTTTTATTAATTTTATTTTATGATTTATTACTATTTATTTCTTCTAACATATATTTTTACATAATTTTACATATAATATTATATATATAATGTTTGTTTACAGTCTAAACCACCTAAAAACGTCTAAAATCATGATTAGACGTGCGTTAGGCGCTGGGTTACCGCTCACATACCGCCTAGTGCTTTATGGGGACTAAAACATTAATATAGATTTATGGGCCTAAAATAATATTTTAATAAAGCTCATATAAGTTTTATTTAGGTAAAGTCCATGGGCATTCATCACTCTTTTAAAGCCCATATATAAATTTGCTATCACCTCCGTCGTCTAGTCACCGAGACTCTCACGTCCGAAGAGTGTGACCGAGACTAACGTGACGGAGCGCGATGGGAGAAGACGGAGCGCGTGATTGGATTCGCGGTGACGAGACAGCGAAGCAGATGCTATCAAGGGTTCTCAAAGACCGTGCATTCTTGCTTCTCCCGCCACTTCACCGTGTGCCACTACGCGCCGGAAACGTAGTCGAGGTCACCGGCGCATCACCGTCTGCGAAAACTCAGATCCTGATTCAAGCTGCGATCACTTGTATTCTTCCTAAGACGTGGAACGGCATTCACTATGGTGGATTAGGGAAACTTGTTTTGTTCCTCGATTTGGATTGCCGCTTTGATGTTCTCCGTTTATCTCAAATGCTCAAGCATCGTCTTCTTCAAGCTAACCGTATGCAATTTCTCAAACTCTTCCGTTAGTCTTACTGAAGTATGCTTTGGATTTTGCAGTCAAGTATTCCATATTCATGAAATTGAGATTATCTGAGTCATATAGGCTTTGGTAGTGTGATGTTTGGTAGTTTAGGTTCTAGTGTAGTGTTAAAGTATGTTATATAAATCGAAAAGGGTTTAATGAAGTTCTTTTAGCTTATCAGGGATAGGCAATGGAACATGGTGGCAACTTGAAGAGTCAAATGTAAGAGATTGCAGATCTGCACATGAGAAGTCAAAGACTTCGTTTGATGAGGAGTTATATGTTTCATGCATGAAAAGGTTTCTGTATGTTCGCTGCTATGATAGTCTTGAACTTTTGTCCTGTCTCAAGGTAGTGTTTTGTGTTTGGAAGTATCCATTGTGTGGTTTGTGTTGGATTCTTGGACCCTGTTAATAAGTTTGTATCGTTATGCCACTGTGTTGCAGACATTGGATTATCGGATCCGACAACAGGAATCATGTGGTAGTCAAGTCGGAGTGCTTATGATTGACAGGTTTGTCTTACAATCTGCTGGTTTCTTATTCGGTTTGATCTACATATGCTATTCGGTTTGATTACTTTTTATTCGCTACATGCTGAAACAAATCCATCATAAGTTAGAAAATGTATACATGGGTGGTGCTACTATTGATGCCATGTGGCTAGATAACCTAGTTTAATGTTACTTTCGCAGATGCGTAGTAGGGTTTTATGTACGCTAGTGATGCTACTATCTAGCAAGCGGAATGGAGAATTGGGCTAACTTTTTTGCAATCTTTTCACCAGCATTGGTGCTTTCCACTGGACTGATCGTCTGTCGTCGTTATTGGCGTTGGAGACACATAACAGGTTAGATATCTACATAATGACAGTCCAGAGGAGACTCTGGTTATAGTCTAGTCTTTTTGAAGCTGCTTAGTTTAAAGTGTGGAATCTGAAAAATTCATATGGTTTATCAATGTAAAGAGACAGCTTCTCTATTACTATTCAACTTCGGTTGCTTTAGTTAGATTCTGTCTTTGGCTTACTTAATTCACTTTGTTGGAGACTTTGAGGAACTTCAAGTTTGATGCTGAATATGTGAGACGTACATTTATATTTTCTGTTATATAGGAAAAGTCTCTCTCTTACGAATGTGGTGGAGACGATAGTGCAAGAGATGAAGAAGCTACTGCAGGTGCATTCACTTGTAGTAATTGCCACTAAGGCTACAATTTACGAAGAGAAATACCCAACAAATGAGAATAATCGGTTAGTTGGTTTGACCACACACTTTGTTTACGGCTTCCTTTGTGTTGTTATAGTTGCTTCATCTTTTAACTTCCTGCAAATTTCAGGAAGTTCTCCTTAAACGATGATTTGTCAGGGAATGTTGCAAGTAAAGCTCAGCAAATTCCATTTCGTGAATTCATGCCTTCTTCTTGGCAGGTCATTTTTCTGATGTGAACCCTTACAAAGCCTATTGTTGGAACGCTTTGCATTGTTTACACACAACCATTTTAAGATCGTCGTCACTTACCCTCCTTTGTGGCCATTGCAGGCATTTGTGACACATAAGTTAATCATACGACAATCAGGTTAGAGTATTTTTGTTTTAGCTTTCGCTTTCTCCTTATGTCTAACATTGTTTAACATTACAACCAAAGATTACTTACTTGTGCAGCTGATCATCAGTCTTTGCAAACAGGACAAGAAAGTTTGTCGGCATATTCACTTGAATGGTTACAACCGCAACTTAGCAGCATAGACCAATTCATAGTAGACGATGTAAGTAAAAACTTGTCACAACCATTGCAAGTCTAGCAAAACGATTTTACTCTTAACCATTACTCATAATTTTGTCTTGCTTCATTGTCTCATGCAGTCTGGCATTGTCATTGTCTCGTGACTTAGATTTCTTCTATTCAGGTATTCGTCCAACCTGTCTCTCTCTTTCTCTTAGAGACTCACATAATTACTAATACACATGCTTGTGATGTGTAGTTTGTAGAAACCATAAACCATTGTGAGTTCAAAGTAGCTAATAGCTGAGCGGTATGCAGCAAGTCGCCAAATGTAAAGTTATTTATATATATCTTTTATATCAGAAAGAGGAAAAATAAGGACAGCAAAAGTTGAATCTTTAAAAGTAAAATTTGTCTTTCTATTTTTATCTTTACTTGATTAGGTTATTTTTACAATAAACGGGTAACCTTATCTTGGATAGAAAAAGAAAGAAAATCATACTTACAGACGCACACACACGTTTTGGAATTGAATTGGATTGTAATATCTTTCTAAATATATTTCATGATTTTGACATCAAAGTCTTTGGAATGGCAACTGCACGTGTTAATGTTATACCTCATTGTTAGATAAAATCATACTTTCCTTTTTAACTTTTACCTTCCTACAAACTTGAAAGTGATCCTTAATGGGACATCACTACAGGTCTTAGCACTATAGGAAGGAGTCGTGTTACAATTTTTCGACATCCAAATTATTATATAAGCATTTTGCTTGTGGACTCTGTACAGTCATCAGTCTTCTTTGGTGGTTACTTTTCTTTTTCCGCAAATTTTATATCTCGTTTTCACCGCATTTATCTATGGGCAATTATCATAAGAGTCTTGTTGTCTCATATTATATATGTTTTATCTCCATCTTAAGGATACTTAATTAGTATGATAAACTTAGATTTAGGGATCATTATTGTTTTCTGTAATAATTAGGTTTTACAAGGAGTGGGAGTAGTCAAATCTTTTGGGATACTTGATGAGTTAAAAACAATAGTAATAAACTTTGATATATATATATATATATATATATTTATTTAAATATGAGAATCATATTCATAGGACTTCCACTAAAAAGCTTATAAGTGTTAGATATGATGTGTGATGTGGAACTCAAAAAAACTATCCTTCCTTTTAAGATTGCGTGGATTGATCTCCACAGGTATTATTCTTCATATTTATCCTTTTTCTCGATTTAAAAAAAAAAAATAATTTAGTGAATCAGATAGATTATGAATTTACTTGTTTTGTTATGTACTTTTGTTTCCAAAAACATGTATTTTTACAAATTACATGTATCGAAACTAAGACGCATGGCGTAATTTTGGTTGAGCATTTCTTCTTAGTATATGCATATACTGGAACTCATGTCTACAAAATTTGGGAGATGTGTAGTATCTTTCAGCTGAAATTAAGTCGATAAAGAAGTAAAACGGGTTTACTTTTATCGTTTAAAAGAGACGTGGCCTCATAAAGAAGCTAACAATTTTGCGAAGTCAGGTGTCTTTATCTTCTTATCTCCTAAGTTTAAGTAGCATCAATAAAGATAACTTACTAATGTTATTACCAAAAGAAAAAAGAAAAAAAGGTGATGCACAAACTTGCAAGACCGATATGGTGTTTTAGAGTGAAATTAAAGATAAGAAGAATGAGAGCAAATTCGCAAATAAAAATAAAGATAGGGCATGTGGTGTGTGTGGGTATGAAAGGCTTTTGACTTTGACTCTTGCCTAACTTTCTATTTGTTTGATATGGTTTACCTCTAATTTGTCTATACACCAAATAATTAGCCGAAATTATATCCAATCTCCTCCTTTCCTCTCTCTCACCCATTAGTTAAAATTTTTATTAAAATAAGACTTAACAATTTATCTCACAAAGTTTGATTTGATTCATTGCTTGTTTTGTTTTTTAATTGTTTGTACCAACTTCATACTTCTCCATTATTAGACACCACGTAGTCCCCCTGTTAATCTAAGACGTTAGTTACACATTTCTTTCACACTTCTCCATTAGAAAGATTTATCTATTTGTTTGTTTGTAATATGTCTTATCTTTGCGATTGCTATTAAACAAAACTAATAATTTTCGGGAGTGTTATAAAGAAAAAAAAAGCAGCTTGTATTGGTAAAATGTATATAAGCAACAGTTTGTATTAGCATTTAAGTTTTTCCTTGATCGGTCATATAAAAAACTATGTTCAGTTGCTAACAAATATATAATGGTATTTTTCCTGTATATGTTATTTGTTTGATTTTTGTATCTCTTTAATTTATACGTAAAAGTCCTATATATATCTGAGATGTGATCCGAGACGAGACTGGTACCAAGTAAGGCCTAAGGTTATGACCACATTTGTTTAGATCTTAGTCTATTTCTATTAGAATAAGTTTTACTTTTTTCTAATTTTTGGTGTCTTTGAAGCAATCTAATCAGAATTTATTGTTTTTTATATGTTTTGTTCTCAATCTAATAAATTCAAGTCCTTGCTAAAACAAAAATAGTAAATTACTTTAGAAAACATGTACTGTATATGAATAATCTATGATCGTCCAGTTTGTATTACATGTTGTCGTCGAATTCACTCCGTTGTATGTTGGATATACTTTTTGAAGTCTATCACTAAATACCCACCTTTAATTTAGTAGCTTTTGATATGCTTTTTAGTGGATTAATAAAAATGCAAGCAATAACATAATGTATGTGGGAATAACATAACATAAAATGATCTAATAAGGCTAATGAGAATATATTTATAATATTAAGTCCGATTAAGTTAATGAGGATTGAGGACAAACAAACTATAAATAAGAAGACAAAGATCTTTAGATCACGCGTGTGTGTGGGGTGGGCATGTGCGTGCGTAAGCGTAAGCAATAGATCATCGTCAATGCAACTTATATGTTTTGACCATTTTGCCCTTTTTAAGAAATTTGATGTTCACATTTTGTTATATATTACTACATATTTGAAAATTAACTTTTAAAACCTTTGGAGAAATCTGAAGCAAAGTTGAGGAGCACCCACACACTCCTCCTATTCATTGGGGCTGCCTACACTCCTATGCTCTTCTTCTTCTTTTTTTTTTTTAATTAATCTGATGAATTGCTTAGTAAGTTTTAAGAAATATAGTATATATTAACGGTGAAAACAATAGTTAGCAAAAAAGGAACAGTGAAAACAATAATAGAATAATAGTAATAGCAATAACAACAAGTCAATTATCTATCTTAAGCAAGTAAATAGTAAGAGGTCAATTGTTTTAAGAGAAAAAGTGGGTCCAAAAAGAAGAAAAAAAAATCAGTTCAAGTCTCAATCTTTGGGAAGTGTTTGAGTTTGTGTGGATCTCAATTTTATAACAAAAGCCATTGATTGCTACTTGAGGGAGACTGCATATGAGAAAAGATTGATCAATTTTAAAGTTTTCTTCAATGTACAAGTAATGAACACATATAGTATTTATATAGAAATATATATAGGGGGTTAATTACTTGGATGAATCTGAGGTTGCCTTGCCTCCAAGGCACCCATTTATTTCTTTTAAAGAGAATTAGTTGATATAGTTATCGATCTCACGAGGATGTATGTGATGTGAACTCAAGTGTGTTAGTTTTTAATTGCTTAAATATGCATTACTTTGTTTGTTTTATTATTACACATCTTAGTTCGAATACATACGACTATTTATAGTTTATATTTAAAGAAAAACCGTCATATGTGTATTATTAAATATGGACTATATTTTATATACCTTACAAATGGTTAAGGTAGATGATGTCTTCAATAGCCAAAATCTGTTAACGTTCTGTTTAAATTATACATACATGGAACATGCTTCAACAGCAAAACAAAAAAAAATATCATTAAAGACCTTCAACAACGTTACATATTAATAATAGTTATTTGAAAGTATATCTAAATCTAAATTGTAATAGTTATAAGCAATTTTTGTAATCGCCAATAAAATGAACTATAGAAGTAATTTTTGTAATACGATGATAAGAGTATTGAGATTTTGTCAATACTTTACAAACGTGTTATCCTAATAGTCGAGTTTGTGAGGTAATCTGGCGGCGATAGTAAACTATATAAAACCATTTGAATATATTTTTTGGTTTTATGGTCAGCAATTATATGATAGTTTAGCGTTTATATTTTGAGAATTTAAGTATCATATGATCCAAAATGTTTTACCTACTGCTGTTTTTTTTTTCGAACGAATTGTATTTTAATACTTGAATGTATTTATATACTTCAAATTTCATGTGTATAAAAGATTTTTTTTTTCAAAAAAAAAAAGGTAATAAAAATAAGTAGATGGGTACAAAGAAAGGTACAAAACTCAAAATGAAGGCAAAGAGAGAGAGAGAGAGAGTTGGAGCCCCACAAAGCTATGGTTGACGACCAAACCCATTCTCATGTGCGCCACGTGGAACACAGCGGTGTGCATGATCTCAGCATGAAGTGTCATCATCACTCCTCGTCCTCATCGTCCTCGACCTCTCTCAATTGAAAATGTTTTTGGTTTGTAGCCAAATATTATTGTTTCTGGTTCTGGCGTAAACTGTGGACTACATTATATACTATGATATAGCAATCTAACCGTTAAAACGAAGAAACCTACTAATGACCTTTAATTATGGTGATTAATTTACAAAATTCTAGATAAAAAATAGTGCATGTGCAATCGTTAGTTTGCTTCTTGATTGTTTATTTTTAATGCTTGTCTTTTATTATTATGTCTATATAGTAAGGTACTTCGGTTTCTTAATGAAGTATTTTAAATCAAGCTAGTACTAATTTTTCTTCATAATTTTTTAGTTCAACTTATTAAATTAGAAAGATGGTTTTATGAATTTTCCTTTGGAAACAAACATTGTATCAGTAAAACTGTTTACTAGTAGTATAAACTCTATTTCAAAATTAATATAACTACAAAATACCTCAATAATTAGCAGCTATCTATCAATGAAAGCAAGCAAAAATACATATGTGCTCTGACTTGACATACACTCATTAAATAAAAACAGAAAAAGAACAAATTAATGACGACCCCAGGGTGATAAAAAGCCGACTTAATAAGAAAATACAAATTTGTCTGCGTCCCCCACGAATACTCTCCACCACGATTTGGAGGGGAAGTGTATGTAGATAGTTAGTGCTACTTTTAAAAAATTTACCTTAATTTTGTTGTTATAATATACAAATTGGGAATGAATTAACTTAAAATATAAAAATACAGAAATAGTATATAGGAAGAAGGAAGTGGATAAGAATCTTCTTCATAGTGGTGGAAGATGAAGAAGAAAGAAAGATACTCACTCTTTTTTGCGTGGAAGTATCCAATCCTCAACACCTCTCTTGCTTCCGCCCACCTCTTTCTTTCTTTTTTTCAGCCAATTAATTAGTAAATTTAACACATGTGTTATCTTTTTGTTCAATCTTTCTTTTTCCATATTAATTTTTTTAAAAAATTTATTAACCAAAAATATATATCCAAAACTAGGTTCTAACCAATTTCAGCATTAATCTTTATTTTTTTTGTTTATACATGTATCAAAACATGTCAACAAAAAAGTTAGAACTATAGAAAAATTGAACAAAACGAAAAAGCTATAAAAAAGAACTAAAATCACAACAACAAAAACCACATCTTGTAAATATGTTGCCTTTAACTATCTTCCCACGTATTTCACTCGTTTTCTTGATTTGTTTTTTTCATTTATCATGCGGTAATCTTATAAAACTATATATCAAACTAACAATTTTGAATCCAAATATGAGATTATCGTTTAATAAACGGAAAAACAAATCAATTTTTTTGTGTGTTTATGATCAATTTGTAGTATATGATGGCACAATGGATGCACTTGCTTGGGAAACAACATTCTCTAAGGATCTACTATGAAAAAACCAATTTAGTTTTGATAATAGACAGAGACATCATCACTTTATCTGTAAGGAGTTAAGATTATATACCAGCAGATCTAGCGAATGATGCGAATATAAGAGCTAGATGGGATGCATGAGGTATCTTATGAACTTTGTAGATACTAACAAATAAAGAACAAAAAAAAATAACAAGTGTGATATTTTGAGAAATTCTTTTTGTATAAATATCATTTATATCATTTATAATTTTGTAGACAAATTAATTATTTGGATTATAAAAGTATATTTGTCATTTGATATTTTTAGATGAACCATTTCCATCCAAATGGTCTAACTTAATTCATCTAAAAGAGTTATAAAATTTTAATCGAATTAATCAAAATTTTGATTCATCAAAATAATTTTGGATGATGCTCAAAAAAAAAACATCTGGCCAGTTCACTAGATTCAGATGAACCACTTGAATGGGCAGCCAAACAAGGCATAAGTCATTGTGCTGTCACTAACGAAATTCATAGTCTAGCGATGTATAGATCAATTAATTTGTTATAGACAAAAAAAAAAGAGTATTAGATACAGATTATATACTGTATTTGATTAAAATCTAGGGGAAACGAATACTTTATGATAAGCCGTAAGAAAAATACAACCATATCAATGAGAATTAATTCTTCTTTTCCATCATCAAAGTCCGATTTCAATAGACCCTTGGCCTATTCACCCAAAAACTGTTACAAAATATGGAAACACAAAAGAATAACTCTAGAAAAGCAAAAATAGAAAGAATAAAAACGGCAGCCGAAATTGTAAGATCCACTTAAGCCGACGACTTCTTGGAAAATAAGCTTTCAAATGTCCTTTGACATCGATGATTAGTCATTTCCCCCCCCCCCCCCCCCCCCCCCCCCCCCCCCCCCCCCCTTAGTTCCATTACACTTGCTTGCTTTCATCTTTATAATTACCATCATTCTCTTTTGTTTTCCTTTATCATTTCTTTTTGATTTTCGTATTTCAAATTAATAAATTTAAAGGTGATAATTAAATTAATTTGTGTGTGTGTGCAACTGGATTAAAGAAGCCATATATAAAAAAGTACATGACTTCCAAATTCCACCTTCTGCGTCTTCTATATCTCCTATATATACCTCAATCTCTTTCACACACTTCCTCTGGTTCCACATCATCTTCTCTATATAATCTTCTTCTACACACGCACACACACACACACACACACGCAACCACATATATATCGTCATCAATGGATCTGCCACCGGGATTTAGGTTTTTTCCGACTGACGAAGAGCTCGTCGTTCACTTCCTCCACCGGAAAGCTTCCCTCTTGCCTTGTCACCCTGACGTCATACCCGACCTCGATCTTTACCCCTACGATCCTTGGGACCTTCCCGGTATGTACATACGCATATCTCTCTCCCTCTCCCTATCTATATATGTATATATATGCATCATGCAACATGATCACAATGATCCCATATAGTTCACCCCATAGTTTACTAAACATGCATGTATATGTTGTCAAATATGTATCCGTATTTATGCTTAGTATGCATGTAAGTGTGTATCATGTATGTACAAGTATAGTTGGCTATATATATATGTTGATCCAAATGTAAGGACACAGATTGATTGTTGTCACCAACTTAAGTAACCAATCTGTCTTTTTGCTTTCTTTTTAATAGTACACTTTTGTTGGGTTGCTCTTTTTAAGGATTGTTTTTGTTTCCAAAATCTTGCCATACACACAAATATTAATAGTACCAATCTTTACCTAATAACTTTCTTTTTTATTCTCTTGGAAGGAATCTATTAATTGGTGAACCATTATTAGCATTGCTTTGTTCATACTAGTCATACATGTGCACCAATTTCAATCATTCGATCTCATGATACACCAACACAATCAATCATATATATATTATGCACACTCACCAAAATATGTACGTAGACATACATACAAACAAATACACATATTTAGGAATATAAGTGATGTTTTATCAAACACTTAACTAGTTAGATCACTAGCATGCATATCCTAAAAACATCGAATATTATTTTGTGGATAAATCGTCAAAACTATATGCTAATTGCTATCAAAAACTTTTTTTTTTACGTATAAACTACAGGGAAAGCTTTGGGAGAAGGGAGACAATGGTACTTCTATAGTAGAAAGACACAAGACAGGGTAACAAGCAACGGGTACTGGGGATCAATGGGATTGGACGAGCCAATATACACAAGCTCCACACACAAAAAAGTGGGTATCAAAAAGTATCTAACATTTTATCTCGGAGATTCTCAGACTAACTGGATAATGCAAGAATATTCCCTCCCCGATTCCTCTTCTTCATCTAGTCGATCTTCTAAGAGATCAAGCCGTGCTTCTTCTAGTTCTAGTCACAAACCCGTGAGTACCCTTTTGTTTCATAAGCCTAAAAGTTGTCAACTCTTGTAACTTCAAATTTACATTTTCTTTTTAACATAAAATAAGAAGTTGACATCCACGTGGCATGGATCTTTGTGTGCAGGATTATAGCAAGTGGGTGGTATGCAGAGTGTATGAACAAAATTGCAGCGAGGAAGAGGATGATGATGGGACAGAACTCTCATGTTTGGATGAAGTGTTTTTGTCTTTAGATGATCTTGACGAAGTAAGCTTACCGTAATAAAAGACAGAAGCACCAAAGTAAAAGAAAAGGTTTAGTGGGCAATTATTTCTAAAATCTTTGTACCAAAAAAAAAGAAAAGGAAAAGGAGAATGAGAATGACATCATTCTTACAAGTTATATGTTGTAAGATTAGCAATCCTCAATTTGCAAGCAAGAAGAGAAAAAAGGAAGAAGCTCTCTAGTCTTGTTGTATTTTTATTTTTTTAATTCAAATATATCTTTTTTATTTTTGATACTGAACTAATTAATTATGTTAGCCGTTTTGTTTATAATATGGGAGAAATTAGCAATTATATTGTGAACAAGTTTATCGCAAATATTACAATGGAAACTTACAAATAAATCCTTGTAAGTATGATAAAAATACCTTCATCGATCGGTGTATTTTTAAGATTTACCAATCAAAAAATATGTTATAGATTATTCTGAATTCAATCATAACCCTAAACTGATTGGTTTGTGTAGGCTTCACAATAAAATTTAAAATTAGAATATATCTCGTCTTTTTGCCTAATATTGTACCTAAGGTTAGGAGAAAAACCACATCTACTAGACTGGGATAAAATTGCAGCCTACTTCTCATCCTTTGAACGATGATAATTATTAGATATATATTATTATTGGTAGAAACGGATTAGAGTTTTTGACTAACAAGATCCAAAACACTAGAAGATTTATATAATGGGAAATAATGATTATGTTACCACTGGATGCATGCAAATGAGACTTAAAAAAATAAGCCCCCCATGTTGGCGAATAATCATGGGGAAAGGCTAATAGTGTGTTTATAAAGCTATAGAGACCAAACTGCCTTTTCGGTTTTTCCTTTTTTTTTTTTTTTCTCTTTCTTGAAAGTTTATAGTATGATTCTAGTTTCTAACTCAACAAACAAAACAACAAATACAAATTATATTTTATATGGAAGGGGACAGGCAGCTTGGAAAATAATTCTTCCAAAAATAACTTGTGGCCGTAAGTTTAGGTGTCCAATATATCGTAGAATCAGATTTCTTTTGGATGTTATATTCTAATACATAGCTAACATCTAATACTCGAGAAGTATCTCTTTGTGAAGTCAGATGTGAGAAATAAACTAAAGGTAACTTTTGTGATAAGAGTGAACAAAATTCTGTTTTTGATGAGTCAGTCCTAAGTTTAAAAAGAACAAAAAGGTTTTGAATACAAATTAAATTTGAATATATAATAAGCAAATTATGTTGAAGTACATAGATTTTTTCAAGTGTGGCCTTAAAAATTTGATATACGGTGTGGCCTACACCTGATCCGGGTTAGGGTAGGATTGCTATTATATATAAGAGAGTTTGGGCAATTGAGAGCCTTTTTCTCCAAGTTATAGTCTCTTTCTATAGATCTTTGATTGGGTTTAGTAGTTGTCTTGTGTCGCCGAGCCAAGCAACATTGTCTTTCTACGTCTATTAATTTTTATTCTTTCCAGTAAATGTATATATATTTTTTTTTATGGGTGCTTGCTTAGCAAGCACTGACTCATGCATGATGCAAGCACCTTGAACATATAAAATAAGATAAGAATAAAAAAATCTAAAAGATTTAAAAGATTTCAAGTTGGGATTTAAAACTTTGTATAGTTTGGGGTGGAGAACTTTCATGGTATTGCTGTTTTTAAATATACCTAACTCATAATCAGAAAACCGAATATTTCTAACGAAAACAGTATGTCTCAGACCAGAGACGATTATAATTGGGTATGGAAAAATTTACATACCATAGCAAATATCAAGATCTAGTCTGGTTAGCCAAAAAGTGTGGATTTCTTAAGGGGTCATTTGGTTGGATCAAGCATTCATTGGTTTGAAGCTTACCCAGCCGAAAAGCCAGGGTTTAGTTGGTTCACGGAATGAGAATAGCAAACCAATAGAACTAATAGAAATATTCATTTCTGATTAAAAAACAGAGTGCATATATTTTTCAAGGACTTGTTTTTTTCTTTGGAATGTTGTTTATCTAATAGCTATTTGTAAATTTTTAACAATCATATGAAAAGCTGAAAAGAGTTTGATGGATGGGAAGAAATATATGGGGTGAATAGAAGTGTTCTATGAAGAGAATGTTACCTTCTGTTTTACTGGTGCTCCTCCTGATGTTTGAAAGAGGGCATTCTCTGTTTGTATTTGTAGCCCCCGAAAACATAATCTGGGAAGAGCCTGTGATGTGATTTCATGAAATCAAGTTGAGCCTGTGTGAATGTTGGGAGTCCATCATCAGAAGGTGACCACTCTTTGTTTATCTTCATAGTTAGAAGTCCAGCAGAAGTTGAAGGCAAGTCTGGTTTTGGCGTCACTGTTTCTACTCCAACAGAAGGTGAAGACAAGTCTGGTTTTGGCGTCACTGCTTCAAGTCCATCAGACGGTGGAGATAAGACTGGTTTCTGCGTCTCTGTTTCGATTCCATCAGAGGGTGACGACGACAAGTCTGGTATTTGCGCCATTGTATCAAGTCCATCAGAAGGTGACGACGACAAGTCTAGTATTTGCGTCACTGTTTCAAGTCCATCAGACGGTGGAGATAAGGCTGGATTCTGTGTCACTGTTTCGATCCCATCAGAGGGTGACGACGACAAGTCTGGTATTTGCGTCACTGTTTCGATTCCATCAGAAGGTGACGACGACAAGTCTGGTATTTGCGTCACTGTGTCGAGTCCGTCAACAGAAGGTGAGGAGCCATGAGCCGCAGTGGTTGTACTGCTGCCGAGATTGGCTGTAGCAGTAGTAGATATGGGAGTTTGTACAGGTACTGGGTCGCTGGTGGTGTTGTTGGGCTGGCTAGAGGAAGGTGTTGTGGGAAATGAGTCTATGCGGCGGTTTCTTCTGGTAGGTGTTTGGCTGGCAAAGAGAATTGGAGGAAAGTCCTTTTCAGAGGTTAGCTTATAAGGGTCAGATCCATGGGGTAGGAGCGGAAGAAGTGGTGGTGGTCTCTGATAAAGATAGATCAGAGGTCGAGGCCGGTGAAAGTATGGGTATGGCTGCAGGTGCAGGGGATTCTGCAGAGTAAATTGGAGTCTTGAGTTGTTAGTTTCTGACACAAAAAGGTTTATCTTAGAAGAAAAAAGTGTGGGTTTGAGATCAACTTACAGCTCTTGGAAACTGCGGATTAAATGGGTGTTGCTGAAGTGGAAAAGGAGTAGCTTGTCTTGGTGTGAGGATGAATGGTTCAGCAGAAGCTTGCAGCTTTGATGGCTTAGCAGCCTAATAAACACAGAGATCACAGCAAATGAGAACTGGTTATATGAGCTTATGATTCTTCAGAAATCCTGATACAGAATGAGTTGTCAAGTAAAAAACCTTTGGTGTACAAGGACTATATGCCAACATCTTTCCCTTGCCAGCTGAAGAAGGTTGCTGAGACAGAGTGGTTTCCTGCAAAATCACCAAACAAAACACATACATTTCAACACCTAACTATGAGCCTAAAGGGATACACAATCTTTGCTTCTCTTGAATATAGTAAGGCATTGTAATTCAACATTATCTCTGTACTTGTAATCATGTTCAACACAAATAGATATTTCTAACTTTATCTGATTCAGCTTCCTCTCATCTATAAACAGTCCTGAATAGACATCAAACCACTGACGTCTAGCAAACTCTATGTTTCTTAAGTAACTCAGTGATGTTCTTACGAGTATTTAAACAACAGAGACATAATAAAGACGAACCTGGTTACTTCCTGAATCGCTTATAGGACTGCTAAACTCTGTATCCTTCTTGTGCTGACTCCGGGAGATTGAAGAAAGTGATGTTCCTCCAAGAGAGATGGAAGGAGACTCTAAAACCTTCTTTTTAGTGGCTGATGTGACTAGAACGCCATCCATCAAGACTCCTTCATCTGAGCATGAAACCGGAAAGCGCCTACGAGGGAGTGGATCTGACTTTGCGTCACGTAAGCAGTGGAGCAGGAGTGACTTTGTATTGCTAATGTTGTAATTCCTTTTAGGAGTCGCAGGACTCAAAAGCGATGACATTTTATGCTGGAAACGTCCCTGCCGGATCTTATCCATCGGCCAAGTCCGAGGGCTCTGCTTCGGCGTCTTGTAATCAACCTCATTGTAAACAAACGGCTCGTCTTTGTCCATCACGTCGCTACAGTAGGAGAATTCCTTTGTGGATCAACAGACTTGAAAAGTTAGACATTCTAAAATCAAAATCACCAGAGAATTTGCAATCTAACTCAAAACAAACAACAAATCAACAGAGAAGTCTTGACTTCGTCACTGTTTCTCCCTGCCGCTAAAAGCTTTCCGATAAAACTTTGACAATCTGAAGAACGTAATCGAGAGCACAAGACGATAAGTTTCAGATTCAATCAAGCGTAAGCAACCACCGCAGAAACATTTTCCCGCCAAATTTTCACGATTCACGAGAAAACGCTAAAATCTACCAAATCTTCATCAAACAACTTGACGAAATCGAAAGCGAGAACGATCTAAGTAGAAACGAACAAGAAGAAACCAAAATTTCGCGATCGTAAAACCAAAACCTAGAGTAGTTGCGGAATCGGGAAAGGGGGAAAAACACAGATTCAATCGCGATAGAGCTAAGATCCAAAGCTCGAAATCAAGATCGCTTACCTAGAAATCGAGATCGAGTAGCTAATTCGTGCTCTTCTGATCCGATCGCATCACGAAGCTTGCTCTGAAAAAAAAAATCTCCAGAGAGAGAGAGAGAAGAGGGAAAGATCAGTTTCAAAGAGACGAGTGTCGTTAGCTTAACCGTCTCAGAGTATATATAAAGGCTAACGGAAAAGGTAACGGCGAAGTTAAGGTGCCGTGATCCATGGCTTGACTTGGCTTTTGACTGTATTTTAACTTTAACGGCGTTTCTTTGACTTTCTACTAAACCGGTTGATATAAACTAAAACCAAAATATACTATTTTAACCGAAATGATTTCGGTAAGCTCCGGTTTTTTCTTGAAAACAAAACAAAACATAGAACACTTTTACTACATTGCAACATTCCCAACAATAGTCAAATAAACAAAGGACTAGGGTTCGAGCCATCGACTTGATGGTCAAGTGAATACTTAAAGACTGGACCAAACAAAAACAGAGACCCATGAAATGTACATAAGGACCCAAAAAAAAACCCCAGAAACTATACATATTACATAAAGCTTTACACAGATTCTAGCTTTGTTACACACATAGAGAAGCTTACAAATTCCATCAATGGAGTGTTTGTTGTTTCATGCTACCACCAAGCAGAGACATTAGCCCACCGCCGTGAACTCTCTCCTCAGGAATCATAAAGTCAAAGATGTTCCTCCCATTGCTGCCACTACTGTTGTTGTTTGTTTCCATTTCGGGTCTCTCACTGTTTGAGAAGCTTAAGGACTTCATTGATGGAGGAACAAGAACCTGCATTGGTATCATCAGCTTCTGTCTTTTCTCAGGTTGATGATGCAGTGGTGGCAGAGGGCGATCAATGGAGTCTGTGCAATCAGAGACCACGCTGACTCCAGATTGAGAATGATCAGTAGTAGTAGTAGTAGTAGTAGTAGTAGTGGTAGTTGCAGTTGTTGTGGTATGGGAAGAAGTAGAGACTAGGCCACGGAATAGTCCAGGTCCAATCAAACCAATCTTGCTTCCAGCTTTATCCTGAGACATACTGTTATGCGCAGCGCATAAACCGCTCTTTCCTCTAGCGAACTTCTCGCATTTCCAGTCCCCTCCCCATGAGCAACGTTTCCCACCACCGTGTGCCTTGCAGAAGTCAGTACTACCTTGTGCACTCTTCTCACAACCATCAGACTTACACCGTTTCCCACCACCGTGCTTCACGCAACAATCAGTCCGTCCACGAGCGCTCTTTGTGCACCCGGTCACAACACATCTCTTCCCACCACCGTGAGCTACACAGAAACTAGTCCCACCGTGAACACTTTTAGGACAAATACCTCCACCATCAAACATACAACGTTTTCCTCCACCATGTGCTTTACACAGCGGAGTACTACCTTCTGCTCCCTTTGTACATCCCGCAAATATGCAGCGTTTCCCGCCACCATGAGCTTTGCAGTAGTTTGTACTTCCTTGAGCACCTTTTGTACAGCCTGAAGACTGACAACGCCGTCCACCACCGTGGGAAATACAAAGCCCTGCTTGTCCTTCAGCACTTCGTGTACAGCCTTCAATCCGACACCTTTTGCCACCACCATGCTTGATGCAGAGCCCGGATTTGCCACGTGCAGCCTTAGCACATCCCTCAGGGAATCCACAACGTCTTCCACCACCATGAGATATGCAGAAATCTGTTTTCCCTTCAGCGCTCTTTGTACATCCCAAGTGTTGGCATCTCTTTCCTCCTCCATGAGCTTTGCAGAAAGTAGTTTTGCTCTCAGCACCTTTGTTGCAGCCTGGCTTTTGGCACCTCTGCCCACCTCCATGGCCAATGCAGAGCCCTGAAGCTCCTCTAGCTCCTTTCACACATCCCATGAACTTGCACTTCTTCGGGTTGCTTATCCTTTGCTGAGAAGACGTGGCAGATGCCGTCCTATCAGAGAAAGCTCCTATAGAGAACTCTGACTCATGGCTCAGTTGTGAAGTATAGGCATCAGTTCCAAAATTAGTACTACACTCTTGCATTCTTGAAGGTTTTCTAACAGTTTCCGCTCTTGGAGCAAAAAGAAGTGATGGCATATAGCCGCCTGATCGCCTTGCAGATGTAGAACCCTCATCAACTACAGCTTGGGAAACATTAGTATCCGAATATGTCAACAACGAACAATCAAGTCCGCTGAAAGTATCCATGGACACAGCGGGAGGACCAAGTTGCAGAATCGAGTTACCTCCTCCTGATGAGAGTTCCTGAACACTCCCGGAAGAAGCTGACCTTTTGTTACTATCATTATTAACCTTGACATTGTAATAGTAGGAAGGCGGTGTTGGACCCAAACCGAGAACCAACCGGCAGCCACCATCAGGACAATTAGAAACATCAGAACAAAGCTTATGGTTATGGTGAGAGTTCCCAATTAATCTCCCTGCTGCACTGCTTCCAAGACATTTCAAGCTAAGAGCAGTATCACCGAAATTGTCAAGCTTTGAAATACCATTGCCACGAGAATAGTGAACAACACTCTCGTTTAAATCCATATGAAGAGTAGATATAGAAGAAGGATGCAGAACTGACGACTAAAACAACAAAATACTTAGGAACACCTTTTGTAAAGAAGCTATAAACATAAAAGCAACTTGAGATATAAACATCTCCCACCACTGACAAATCCCCATGTATCTGCCCTGTCCATCTTCAAGAATGGTGTTAAGAGCAAGACCTTTCCTGCAGCAGTTAAAAAAATCATCTAGTCAGCAGAAGAAAGCTTGAAACAAGAAGAGCAATAACACTACAAATGACATGAGACTAATCAATCATCAAAAAAGAAGCATGTGAGTTAATAACACAAGTTGAAGTATAGGAAGTAAAAGAGATAGCAAAGTACAGGACCAAGACCAATAATTGGGTACAACTGTGTCTGAAAAGGACCAAGTACCAACCAAAATAACTTATGGTGGCTGGCAACATTGTAGCCTTATAGGTAAAAAGTGAAACGTGAAGAGTACATCTTTCTATGCTCAACTTAAAATTCGAAATTTCCCACACAAACAAAAAAGATAAAAGCAGAAGGGACAGAAAGGATAAGATAAGATTGGTTTACAGATTAAATATACACAGTGAAACTCAATAATTTTTGTTAGCTCAAAATAAGAATTACATATATTAGACTTTTGAAACCTTGTAATATAAATTGGAAAGTCAACTTTGATAAGTGATAAGTGATAACAACAATGCCCCCTCACCCTCAGGATTTTTTTTTTTTTTTTCCATTGTAAACAAAAAGATCCAAACATAAATAAACAAGATCTAAGGAAATACTAATTGTTATATTAAAAAACACCATGGAATTTGAATCAACAAGATTCTGAATCTCTATATCAACACACAAGTTTCCAACTTTGAGGAAAAATATATAAAATTCACTAACAAAACTATATAAAATTGACTGTGCAACCACCAAAGTAAGAAAAAAAAAAACTAACATAACCAATCATTAAAGAAATCACCATACTCTAAAGTATTTAAGCAGGTGAAGGAAAAAAAACCCTAAAAAGAGTATGCGACAATTACACACACAAATAACATCAGCAGAAAAAAAAACCATGCATTCTGGTTCATCAGTTACAACTCCATCAATCAGTAATAATACAAAGAAACAAAAGTACTGAGAAAGGAAAAATAAAAACCTGATGGATCTGAGAGAGAGGTTCCGTAAGCAAAAGCCTCGTAAACTGAGAATCTGCTGTTTCGTCTAAAATATCGAGGAAGACGAAGAAGAAGAAACCAAAGAAAACAAAAAAGACTGAAACAGGTGTCGATATATTAGCGGGCTACACAACTAGAGAGAGAGAGAGAGAGAGAGAGAGAGAAGGAAGAAGGAGAGAGAGAGAGAGAGATATTATTGTAGTAGTAGAGAGAGCGTGTTATGTTTGTTGTATGCCTTCCCTTCTCGTTTATAACCGCGAGTGAGGGAATCCAAACGAATTACCCAAAATACCCTCTGTCTCCGTCGATAGTAACGGTTCTGATTGGATGAGACAACGCTCTATTTTGGGAAATTCTAATTATAAACTGCTTTTCGATGAAAACGACGCCGTCTTTTATACTGAAAAAGTCTATTATGCCCCTCTTTTCCGTTTCCTGTTTGTTTTTTTTTTTTTGGCTGAGTGGTAGTGATGTTGCGACAAGTCACTTCTGTGATTCTTATAAATTAAAAGCAATATACCAACCGGTTACCGTCTTAACCGGTCAGAACTGATTCCTTTTCTTAATTGTTTATGACGTCATCCTCATTTTTATATGAACCCAGCTTGGGGGTTTTAAAAATTTGGAATTTTTTAATTATGATGATATCAGCTGAATCAGTCTTGGCAAACTTATAATTGATGATGTATGTATTATTTTATTTTATTTGTCATTTTATGTGTCGCTTTTTGTGGAAAAAACGAGACAAAGAAAAAGAAAACGATTATTGTTTTCTCGTGCCATGGATTTGGAGTAAAAAAATATACTATAGAATTAGCTAGCTGGCATCATTTAACCTAGTATTATTAAAAAGTTTAATTAAGATTCCACTATCCAAATGCGAAGCACTTGTAAAGTTTGTAAGAGATTAAAGACTAATTATGTGATTTTGGCTTATTTACTTTTATTCTTGTACTTACATCTAGACATCTATATGTGAAAAATGTTCACATTTCTGTTCGAGCAAAAGACATATAGCTAAACCTCTTTATGTATAGTAGAAAACTAACATATGTGACTGTTCAATGTGACTGTTCATAATTATGTTATGATGTGTAATTAAAACTGAGAGAAAATAAAAGTAAATGATGACTATCTTAAAAAAAAAAAAGAGAGAAATATTATATATATATATATATATATATATATACTTTCTAACAAAACGAAAACTAAAAAGCACTGAAACTTTATTTATACAATATGATTTTTATGTTTGATATAAACTTTATTTAAAGTACGGACCATGTATTAATACGATTGATGATATAAAACTTTTTGTCGTGGTGTGATGAAAACATTGTCGCAAAGGACCACAACCATCGGACGAATGGTATTTTTTTTTTTAAAAAGAAAAAAAAAATTTGATTTTGATTTTTATGTTGTTCCAAGAGGCAAATCCTATTACGTCAGCCAATGAGGTTCCTTGCAGAGTGGAAGAATCTATCATAATATTTTAATTTTAACGAATTTTATATTAAAGAAAAAGTACAAAAAAAGACAATAAAATAAAAGGAATCTTTTACTATATTATACAGTATATAATAAGTTGAGTCGGCGATTCCGTCAGCTTCGGCCTCAACTCTCCACGCGAACGGCTGACGTCGACCTTGTTTTTTTTACTTAAATAATTGTGTGTATGTGGAAACACGAAAGCCTTGTTGCTATATTTTAGACCATTTTTTTTGGTTTTGACTTCATCACACATTAGCCATATAGGGATGGTTTAGGTTAGGTAGTTCCTTCGCACTGCATTGCATGCATACATTTTTATTTCAGAACAAACTATACCTTTTTTTTTTTTTTTTTTTTTTTTTTTTTAACTATACCTACTACGGGGCTACTAGTATCTTGATAACATCACTCTACTAGGCTCATAGATGGTTTTTTTTTTCAGTTTAAATTTGTTGGGTAATTAACAACATAAGGCCCAAGCCCACCCCAACCCTCTAATACATTAGCAAGAACATGCCAACATTGCCAAGTTTAGTTAACGACTTGAACAACATTGCCAATTTTAGTGAACAACATTGCCAAGCTTGAAGAAAGTTTTAAGAACTTAATCTTCCTTTTCGACTAATTTGGTTTACGACTCCTTTACTCAGATGTATAAAAACCACTAAATTTGCTTTTTATGCTCTAATAGTAAAGGAATCGAGAGTAAAGCTTATCTTTACAATTTACAAGTCACAATGCTTCTGCAGTTTTTTTTTGTGTTCTTCGTTTTTCCTTTCTTCTTTTTAATATGTTTTTTTGTTTCTTTTAATTTAATGATCTAAAACGATTGTGAAGCTCGTTCAAAACTAAGAACGACCACAAGTATAATAATAATTGAAAACAATATCTGGCCTTGCTCCTTCACAATCTCTCTCTCTCTCTCTCTCTCCTCTACCCATATTCAAGATCCCACCAGTCCTTTGTACCGAGCGTACGACATTATGATGACAAACATGAGTCCACAAACTGTCCCCGTCAAGCCCACGACCTGCACCACCACCACCAACAACAACAACAATAAAAAACAGATCAACATAAGTTAATATTAAGAGTTCTTCGTTTTATTCTAATGGGAATCGAGTTCTGGTTTCGTACATATTTGAAGATGTATCCATGATCGTCGTTCCATGTGTATGGAATGTTCATCCCGAAAATTCCAGCGACAAGTGAGTACATTGATAAGCAAACGGTTCCAGAACTTAACACAAGCTCCAACTGCAAGATTTTCAAGATGATCAAGAAAAGAAGCTCAAGATCATGACATAGAAAAAACTGCTTCAAGCTTTCAAGATTCACGTACCTGAATAAGCTGATTCCGATGATTGTCTAGCTGTGAAAACAAAACCGATAGTTTAAGGTGTCAGATTTACTATGACTTGAGAGTATTCATATTTCAGGAACAGATTGGAGATTTCGTTTTTTGGTACCTGGATGTTAATGTAGTCCTCTGTGTCATCAATGTACTCACGTAGCTGCATCAGAATAAAACATTAAGAATTGTTTTATAAGTCAAAAAAGTCTGCGACAAAAGAACAGAAAGAAAAAGGAGCAAGGGGATAACTGTTGTTAATCTGTTCAAAGTGCTGTCGATCTGCATGAAGTATGCCTGCAAAGATATCAAAACGTTAGTACTTAAGACTTTGCATGTAGATAAAAGGTTTCGTGGAGAATTAACCAACCTCGAGCAACATTTCAAGTTCTTCAACATCATTCTCATCCCCACGAACTGTAGCTAAACTCGCTCTACTTGCTCTTGAAATCTTAGAACCTATGGTTGGGGAAGTAGGATACCAATTTGGTTCACCAACACTACTAACCGGTGAAGAAGCACTAGAAAGTTTCCTTGAAAGGTAAAGATCCGCCATATCATCGTCATCATCCAGCAACTGTTCGAGTTCATCTCTTACCTGCAAAAAGGTGATGAAAAGCTTCTTTATTATTTATTCCTATTACAAACTTTTTTACATATACTCAAAAGTCAAAAGAAAAGATACCTGCTCACCTTTTGAACTCGAGCTGTCAACCGAGTCATGGCACTCTTCAACTTTCGAACTCTATCCAAATTACGGCTACTAATCTACAAGACGAATTTATAAATCGCTGTTAAAAATTGAATCACTGGTGATAGTAATAAATGATGAGGTCCCTACCTTTGAGGTAAGCTCATCCAAAGCAGGATAAGCAGCTGTTTCTAATTCTGTTGTCCTTGCAGCTAAGAAGCTACAGATTGCTTCCAAAGCTACTTCCAGCGCCCGAAACTCGAATGGTGATTCTATATTTGCAACAAGCAGACATTTCAATATACGAAAAGGCAAAACAAGTTAAGGAAGGACATTAGTTGTTTTAGAAAAAAGCAGCCAAGAGTCTCAGGGAGAAAATACCATCTTCTTCACCAGTATCAGCGTCGTTTTGAGCACCTGAGATCTCTTTCCCTTCTCCTTGACCATGCTGTGCTGCATTGCCAACGGGTAAGCGTCTTTGAAGCTCCTCCAAAACTGGAATAACATTTTCATCAGACGGGTCCTGAAGCAAAACCTGTAGTGAACCAAGTCATTACTACAAGAAGACAAAAAGGTTCATTGCCATTGACAAAATTTTGGCTTATTACAGTATTATGAGATATTAAACAAAACCTGTCCAAACAACTCAAAGACCAAATCTTTCAACTGCAAAACCCTATAAAATCTAAGTGAAAAAGGAATTACAGAGTAAACTAACCTCGTCGGAAGTGATAATCGCCTTAATATGCTGCATCAGCCCAATAACACAAACCAAAAAAAAAAAAGAAAAAACTAATCACACTAGGAACAAATAAAATAAAATAAAAACAAGTAATCACACAGTGAACCAAAAAAAATAAAGAAATCAAAACCTCTAAATTGAGAACAATGGCTCTCTCACGGCCAAGAATAGTAGAAGGGTAAGATAAATTAGGGTCGAGAATGCGGAGATCGCGAGCGTGGATCTGGACACGGTGCATGATAGCATACTTATCGAAATCTTGAGATGTGCTCTGTCCCATAGCATCAATAAGTGCCCAATTCAGCGTTTTCTTCTTCACCGTCACAACCGCTGAAGGATCCGCCGCTACCACATACCCGTTTTGCGCCATCTCTCTTACCCTCCCCAAAAAAAAAAAAACTTTCTTCAACACCGTCCACTTCCACGCCGTTCTGATACAAATTCAGTAACCACCAACCATAAACAAAAAACACCCAAATTTTGAAAAAAGTTAAAGAAGGAATAAAAATAAAGAAAGAATCTAACCTTTTGAGCTCAAGTGTTCATGCGAATTCGACGGAGAAAACAATACCCTAATGGATTCAAAAAAGCTAATTCTCGTTCTCTCTTCTCTTTTTTTTTTCATTAATAAGATTTTTGCAAATCTTTCTTTCTAGATTTTGTTTTTAGTTTAGTTTAGGTTTGGTTTTTTTGTGTTGTGTTTTGTGTTTTTTTTCGCTTTCCGAGTTTTTAACAGTTTCAGAAAAAAAGGAAAACGTGAGATCTTCTGTTAGAGGTGAATCTTATGTTCAACTCAAACCGTAGATAACCGAAGTAAACCGGTGTAATTTGTGCGTTTTTGGAGTCTGATTTATCTGAACCACCCAAGATGTCGCCGTATCCGACCGGTATATCCGATTTTTTGGGTTAATAAATAATTTAGAGATTATTCGCTTGAATCATAATAATTATCCTAACAAATAAAAAAAAATAGCAGGATAATTACTCGAAATTGCGAAATATCTGTTTGAATAACTAATATTATTTTAGGTTAGTTTAGGTTAAATAACCAAATATTATTTGAAACTATCCCAAAATTTTAACAAAAAAAAAAAAAAGAAACTACCCCAAATTAATACTATCAAATATATAAATCTAACTTTTTTTGTGTGCTTAAGATATTTCCAATAGTAATTTTAATTTTTTTCTGGTTACATGAGCTTTTTGCTTGACCAAGAAATTGAAAAAAAAAAGAAAGAAAAAAAACACATTCACAAAAATATATATAAGAGATTCACAATTTCTTTTTTTATTCCTCTTTTTTCCAACTTGCACAATTTTAAGCATATTCTTTTAATTTTTTTCTTTCTCAAAATAAAAAGAAAGAAATAAAATAATTAAGAATCAGATCCTAATGCTTAAGGAATGTTTCAAATCTCCAACATGAAGAAGATGCTTACCCAAACCAATCTTCCTCTTCCCAACCTCATCCACAACACTCAAATCTTTACACACCGCTACCTTAAACCTAACCACCGCTTCTTCCATCTTCCCCAACCGAACCTTCTCAAATCCTAACAAATGCTTCCTCGGCGATCCATGAACATCCGGCGGCGTCGTGAACAGAAACACCGTGTGTATCCCTTCTCTTTCTCCCCCGTTTCTTACCTTGATCTGAACCTCAAACGCAGATCCACCGCCTGAAACGGCGTTTTCGCAGTGTGGTCCAATCGCGTCAAGCGATTGACACTCCGATGATCGGCAAACGTGATTCTCTTCTAACCGGAGTGAAACGAGATGTGGAGCTTTGACTAAGGTGTGGCTGAATTTTGTGTAGCTGAGTCCGTCTCCGAAGGCGTAAACTGTTTCTCCGGCGTAGAATCTGTAACTCCGACCCGGATAATCGTTTGCTTTGTCGGGTCTCATGTTCATGTTCGTCATCGGAACTTTCTCTACATACGACTGTGGATACCAAGTCATCGGTAACCTTCCACCTACAAAACCAAACCAAAACCGGTTTATCAAAATTGCAATTACTGTACCCGGTTATCATCACCGGTTTATCAAAATTGCAATTACAAGACCGGTTATCGACACCGGTTTAGGCTAATAGAAACAGAGTCTTACTTGGATTGTAACGGCCGAAGATAACATCAGCAATAGCGATACCACCGGCTTCTCCGGGATAACCAACCCATAAAATTCCGGCGATCTTTGGATCGTTTTTAGCGAATGTAATGTCGAAACCTCCACCGGACATAATGACGAGCAAGACAGGTCCCTTTGCTGCTTTAGCCACTTCGGTCACTAGCTTTGATTGCTGTCCTGGAAGATTCAGATCAACTCTGTCGCGGCTCTCTGCTTCTATTGACTGATCTGCACCGATCACAAGCACAGTCACATCAGCCGTCGCAGCTAGTTTCGTGGCGCCGGCTATATCCGCCACAGCACAAGCTACATTGGAACAGCCTGGTAGATATGTTGTAGATACTGTCCCAGCTAAACCTTGAAGTGGTGTTGTGTATTTGCATGGTGTGCCTTCGTAGTTTCCTATCATTGTTTTGGTGACATTAGCGTTTGGTCCAATCACGGCTAGCGTTTTGGTTGATGTAGGAGAAAGCGGTAAGCATCCATTGTTCTTGAGTAGTACAATGCCTTGTCTTGCTGCTTCTGCAGCTAGCTCTTGGTTACTAGTTGTGCATACGTCTTTAGGACCTAACCCTCCGTACATTAGCTTCTTTGGATCTCCATCGAAGAATCCTAAACGCATAAGGGTTAAAAAGTTGTTCGTAATCGCTTTATCGATAGCTGTCACGTTTACCAAACCGGCCTTAACCGCTTCCTCTGTATGTTGACCCAAGAACGAACCACAGTTCAAATCTAAACCTGCCAATATAGATACGGCTGCAGCTTCCGCTGGAGTCTTGGTATAGTGTTGGTTCTTGTACAATACATCGACTGAATCACAATCTGAAACAATGTACCTATAAGAAAGAAAAAGGATACAATCAAAACCTAAACAAACCTTTAAAGAGTTTAAAAACCCACTGATCGGATCAGACAGAACATTACCCATTTAATTTCCATTCACCGCGGATAACACCAGAGAGGAGATCCGGATCAGCGCATGTCGGTTTGCCGTTTACTTGATTGTAAGAACACATAACACTCGCCACATTCCCATCAACCACACAACTCTTGAAAGGTGGTTGGTACGTATCATCCATATCTTGTTGAGTCACCTACTCCATCACAAACAAAAGCACAAAACAACAGTTAGTTAAAACACTAAAATTGTGTTTAGTCTACTCTAACCAAATGATGTACCCAACCCGGATTTAGTACCATTGAACCGGATTAACCAAATAAACCATACCAACAACTGAGCCAAACATACCAAATTATCAGACTTCCCAATTCTTACTGTGACAAAAACAGTTTTAAAACAATGAAAAATGTTTTAGATATTTTACCACGGCGTTGAAACTGTAACGTTCTACGCCTTTCCAATTATCGACGTCGTAAGCAGTGTAGTGTTTGCAGCAGGCGGCAACTTTGAGGCGGTTAGGGTCGCCACCGTCAGTTTCTTGAAGACCCTTAACATAACCTGAAGCATACTTGCTAGCGAGCAATGGATCTTCTCCTGGAGTCTCTTGTCCTCTTCCCCATCTAGGATCTCGGAATATGTTCACGTTCGGTGACCAATACGTTAGTCCAGCTAATCCCACGTTGTACATTGCCCTCGCTTCCGTCGAGACAACCTTAACAAAGACGTAATACTAATGTCATCCATAACAAGTCATGTGTATCCAATCCGGTTTAAAATTGTATTGAGGAAACCAATATAGATACATTAAAATCAAAAAACCGTATCCGGTTGATTTAATAGAAAAAATAAATACACCGAATCTTTAACCATACAATCATCATGGGCACTGAAAACAATTCAATGTGGGATATTCAGTATTGGTTATAAGTACGAAAACGACGTCGTATAACGTGTTGTAAAGTGTTAACTTGTACCAAACGAAAGAGCGAAAAAAAAAGAGAATACGAGTGACCCAGTTTCATAATAAGTAAGATATTGCTATTATCCAAAACGAAAAATAAAAGCAAAGGACGAAAATAAAATAAAATGTTTTAATCGAAAATGGATAAACTTTTATTACCTTGCCAATGGCTTGAAAGAGAGATACGTTGAAAGATGCAGCGGTGAGTATAACCTGAGGGAAACTCGTGGCTCCGGGAACTTGGCCGGAAAAATGCGTGCCGGGTCCGACGTAAGAAACGCCGTGAAGTGCTTCCGACCACCATTCATACGTCGGAATCCCAAGCCTAGTCACGCCGTTAGCTTTACTCACTAAAAAACCGATCTTTTCTTGCAAGGTGAGCCTAGCGACCAGATCAGCGACTCGGTACTCGATCTTTAAAACGGTGTTGCAGAATCCATAAGCGGCAAGAGAAGGATTAGCAGCAACGTCGCAGGCGAAAACAGGGGATGAAGATTGAGCGTTTGATAAATCTAAAACGTAGAGGAAGAAACAGAGAAAGGAAAGAAGAACAGAGGAAACAGAGGATGGTGAAGAAGAGCCCATTGCGTAAATGCGTGTTTAGGTTTCGTGGGATATTATTTTGTGGTTAGTGATACTGTTTTTATAGTAATAAAGAGTGGTATAAAAGCGCTAGGGAGGCTACGCTCTTTCACTAAAGAATCTGTGGTTAGTATACATTATTGTCGACATTTATTAATATTTTTTTGGCATGCTCTATTATAATTAAGATTACGTGAAAAAGATGATACGATACTCGAGGAAAGAAATAATGATACGGACCATACGGTGTTTTGCAGCTTGTGGATAGTATTAGGATTTATGACCTCTGTGTCTTTTGTTAAATGATACGTCTGATTTTACTTTATACAGTTTTAACAAAAAAGAAAGAAAGCATGCGACTATGCGAGTGGGGTTTTAGCTTTCTATGTAAAGCTGTACATCGAATATTCTACGTATAAATTTACTTCTTCTCCCTTTTGTCTCACCGTATAAACTTACCTTTTTGGGTATTAAAATAAATAAATATGAATTGTAAGTATATATACAATTTCGTTTTCAGGTGACCCCATATTTAAATGCTTTCTTTTTCAATATAATCTTTAGATTTTGGGTCTGCCTATATCTTCACGTCCAAAAGCATTTTAGATTCTTATCAAGAAGGGTTGTAGCAATATCTTTTTAAATTGGTGATCATTAACTGTATTTGGTTAAGCGTTGGGGTATGGTCAATTCGATATATGTGGCTTGGATACTCAACTCAAGACGATTAGAGTCAAAAACTTTGGACTTTGTCGTGTGCATATATGAATGGGAGAGGTTGCTGAAGTCGTTTTTTGGTTGAAAATGATCAAGGCTATTGGCTATTGCGTGTAAACAAGAAAGACAATATGTTTTGAAGACTTACTTTGAAATACTGAAACTTATGTGAGATCACTTAGTTTAACGTGGTCCAGTTGATGATCCCACATATAAACACATCTTTTAATAATAACAGTGTGAGTCAGTGAAATGCCCCTAAAAAAAACTATCACTATTTAAATGTGCAAATTCTAGTTTTCTATTAATTTCATCACCATTTTACGGTGGAAAATGTTGTTTTCTTTTTGTATTGGTTTTGGTTGAACAAAAGAGTAAAAGAAAAGTCATAGATCCCAATAAGGAGAAAGTGTTTTGTAGTGACCCGTGACGGTGTCGTATGACTAATCAAATGGTAAAAAAAATTGTCGAGGTCCTGCAAAGAGCAAGTTGCGCTTCTCTTTGTTGTTTCGAGTCCGTGAACCTTAATGGTTTCGACTTTCAAACAGTTGTTTTCATTTGCATGACAGCCTGTCACTAATTAAGGTTTTTTCTTGCGCGTGACTCGCCTCACATTTTACATATAATATAGGTTAACCCCGTTTATAATACTTTATACTTTTATAGTTCCTTTAATTTACTCATTTGGATAACATAAAACTTCATGGGAGCATGCATGATTTCAACCTTTTGAAAGATAAACTACGATATAAAATCTACTACAAAATTATCCATCTAGTAATAGAAGATTCTTTAATCCTAAAACCTTTAGTATAGTGTTATTACTTCGTAGTTTATATAGTTTTCAATTTCATTACTTTTGGCTAAGTTTTTTCTTAACTAAATCGAATAGTTGATTTGACACGTAACATACGAAAACAAATGTTTGTACTTTTACTCTCATAAAGAATATAAGAAATAAGTATATATGCACCACTTGGATTTAACTTAACGTATGTATATGAGTTTTATAGATGAGTGAGATAGTACCATCATATCATGTGGGTCTACGATATATATGAATTTCACTGAACACGTTTTTCTGGTCATTGCAACATTCACCAAAAGTTGTAAACTCTTCAAATTAATTTGATTGCGGTTTAAGATGTATATATTTTGGTTATATCTGAAGAACAGAATGGACGAAACGAATTACAAAAGTGGAATAAACCCCCATATAAATTATCCTCTTTTTTTTAGTACGAAAATGTATTACAAAAACATAGAGCAAATAAACGATCGAGTTTCCACATCGACATCCAATGCATGCATCTGCTTTTATTTTTATTTTCTTTTTTTTTTTTGGGGCAAAATGTCTGCTTTTATTTTTGTTAGCTGACCAAGATTCCAAGAAACATACAATTTCCATAATTCACATAAAACCAAATCAAAAAAAAAAAAAAAAAAAAAAAGGAAAACAACGTTGCAAGTTGCAAGTATGATTGTCATTTGTCTGTACTAAGTAGTAACAACTTATTTTTAGGTTTTTGAAATTAGTGATTTACAGATATATATATATATATATATATATATATGTATAAACCCACCTACATACATAACAAGTATTATTAGAGAGATTAAGGATGAAGAAGAAATGATTAGATTTATTTGTTTGCACTTTGCGTAGGACACATACTTCACTCACAAGTAACGAAGGGGATCATCTACACTTTATTCGTTAGATTAAACCAAATTCACAAAGATAATGATTGCTAAGTGTCTGCAGCTATTAATTATTGTTTAATATTACATGAAACATGCAAGTATTAGAATACTTCTCCTTTTATTAGAGAAAACTTTATGGTTTTAAAATAATTAGAATCCAATAATGAGTATGTTAATTTTATAGTACTAGTTTACTGTCAGTTGCTAATTTGCTACAATAAAGCTAAGTCTGGTCTGATTATGAATTCCAATCACCATACTTATCAAAATCAAAATCAAAATCAATCTCGCTTTATTTAATAATGGATATATAGTTAGGTTTGCGGCATTTGGGACATACATATTGAGGATGATATTACAAACTGACTCCAAAACAAATTAAAGTTGCATGGTTACGTGTTAGCAATTTGTGAGGACATAAAGAAAATCAATTAGGTTATTTACGTCTTAAATACGTTACAACAAATGTCTCGATCATTTAATTTCATATATTTCTGTAAACTTTTTTCGCATAATGTTTTTTGAAATGCATGTGTTATTTCACACACACACAAACACATTGATTTACAAATTGATTTATACGCTTGGTTGCTCACTTATTTTACTAATTTCATGATAAACTTTGTAATTTTCGAGTTTCAAACTTAGGTAAAAATTCAAATGTGTACCTTTTGTCATGTTTCATTTTTAAGAACTCTATTCAATTATATTGTCGTTTTTTACTTATCATTATACGAATTGTATTATGCGTAATATAATAATTTGCATGATTTCACCACTAGAATCTTAACTTGTCGGAGAAATTACTTTTTCTTTATTTATTTATATTCTTTATAAAAAACAATTGATTTAATATTATGACGTCGTCAAGATTTTATTTTTCATTTTATTACAACAAAAATTGACCTACTCTTTGAATAATATAACTAAGGTAGATGATGTTATTGTACACGACATGTGACTTTTTAGACAATATTATTTATAGTTAGAGCAGGTGAGGTGATCGATGAAGACATAACTACTGTCAATTATTGTAATTGGTCGCATTTCACATACCCAAAATATTCTTAATATCAAATAGAAAGATGCATGCCCCCATTATGTAACCCTGTTCATAATCATAATTATTTAAATTTCTTTGTTATGATCTAATAAAGCCTATATATCTATGTACAATAACACTTGCAGTGGTTATATATATTACTAGATTAGGACCCGCGGTACACCGCGAGGCAAAATTATTTATAAATAAAATATTTAAATTATAAGTTATATTTGTTGGTTAAATATATTATATAATTAAATAATAATTGTTAAATAAACCATATCATACTGTAAAATAATTTATTTTTACATAATATTTATTTAATAAAATTAATTAGATATGTCTATTCTATGGTACTAACAGTGTTAACAAAATAATAAAATGATGTTTTATTTCTGTAACACCGAATTAATGATATTTTTAATTTATATAAATATCAATAAAACCCGTCCCGCTATATAATCTCGTCCCGAGATATTTTAACTCACACTATATCATCTTAATTTTTAATATTTATTGTGTATCTACGGTATAATATTTATCATATTTAACTTTTTAAAAGTTTTAAATATTTATCATATTTAATCTTTTAAAAATCTTTAAAATAAAGAACCAGAATGAACCAAATAAAAGTTTTAAAAGTTTTAATGCCTGATAAATCAAGTTTTTCGACTCATTTATATTCGTAATCATTTTGGTCTCTTTTATAGTATGACTCTGAACCATTGCCCAACTTTTTTAGACGATGTGAGATATTGTACCCGTATTTTTTTATTCATCTATTGAGTAATATATGTTTGTTTTTAAAGTTTTGTATTACATCATATGCAGAAAAAAATCACAATTTTTATTAACTAAATGTATTGTAGAATAATTCAAGATAATTGAAATATAAATTCAAATAAAAAATGAAAGAGAATCATATATTTATTTTTGAATGAGGTAGAAATATTTCCTTATTTTAAAAATCTTACCTATAATTAATTTTGAAAATTTGGTAACTAATATTAAATTCAATGCATTAAATGTAAAAACTTTTCAAAAAGTATTTTTGAGCAGAAAACTGCAAAAATACTAGTATAGATTATACTGTACATAATAACGTTATATTTGATAAAATAATATATCATCGAAAGTAACATATATTTTACATTTTAGATAAATAAAGCTTGTTATTGGATAACATATTACTATTTGTTAAAAAAATCCGTTTGAAACTTTTCAGCCATTTTATGATGTTGTTACTCTAAAGTCGTCTACCTATCAAAAACGTTCATATTTTTTATTTGATCATTAATTTAAACAGTATGATTATTATAGTAAATATACCCTACGTAATTTTGTTTGATTATGCATTATATGATTGACACAAAGACGTATGTTATATAACACAAACCTGCCACGAAATAAAAAGAATCACACCCACTCAATAAATTTATGTTAGTTTCAAATAATGCAATGATGATAACAAAAAATAATTACATAGCCGTATAAAATATAGTCCTTAAACATATAATGAATGATACTAAAGTACTAACAACTTCATTTTTTTTTGGACAAACACTAACAACTTCAATAAGACTAGTAGTAGTGTCACCACTCACTAGATGACCATGTTCTCCTAGCAGTGGTTGCTCAGTCGACGCAAAATAAAGTTCTCTATACCTTTTTTTTATGTGTATGTTAAGATTTTTATTTTTTTAATGTATGTTTCTTGCTAATTTATATATGTCGGTGATTATATATTAATCGTTACTATTGAAACCATCTCTTTCCTTATAATTGATTACCTTTGATTAAGAAACGTAAATTACACTGAGCACTCATTAAGGCCTGATTTAGATGTTCAAATTTGTTAGTCTTGGTTGGACGTGAATAAATTATCGATAATGATTGATGGATAATCTTATTAACACCAATCCGAAGAAATTCGGAATTCCAGCAAAACCTGATTTTCTATTTAAATGAGTAGTAAGAATATATGATCGATACGATTGAGTGAAGAAGAACATATCCCCAAATATGGAATGGACCCCGTTCGAACCAAATTGAGATTACAAATTAAAGTGAAAAAAGAACATACGTATATATGGTCCACTTTAAAGTTATTATCATCTTATCATGTTAAGATCATAGAAGAGTTTAAAGCTTTCATTATGGATAACTTGGAATTTAAGCAACTTGTTCAATCTTTGGCCCAACTTTAGTAGATTAAACAAAAGTTTTATATCGTACAAAAAAATGATGCATCTACAGTTCTACACTACATAAACAAATCATAACAGAGAAGAACAACACTGATATAACGCACCAAAACAAAAACATAATTGCAGTATACAAATATAAAATGAATCGCAAAACTTAAAAAATGTAGAAAGCTAAGAGAAAAAAGAAGGAAAAATCACATGTAAATAATGACGAAGAAGATTATGTTTTCGAACTTTTGATATCGACCTGCGACTTTATTGTCGCCATTGGTTAGGTAAGTGTTCAAATTGACAATCTCTTTCAACGTTTCTATGATTGTTAATACAGATAATGATATCCAAATTCCTCATCACAAAAAAAAAATCAACATATTTGAAAATAGAAAAAAAGCAATCTGCTCTTTTTTAATGGGATGAGATTGTATCTACTTTTATTTTGTTTTGGTATGTCCATGCACTACATCCAAGCAAAAGTGCATCAACTAAATAAATAACAAAACAGTAAAAAAGAATCAATTTTGTAAATGATCACATTTGACATTTCTCAACAAATGAACTAGTTGATTCCAACAACAGTTTTCTACAGATCCCTCTGTTTTACAGAATACATTACAAATCTCTAAAGTCTCTCACCTGGAGAGATTTGTTCATATGATGTTCTTGAAACGGCAAAACTGAACTGAACAAACAGAGACAAATCAGTAAATTCCTGTTAGTATTTCCCGAAATATGCTCATCGATGTTAAATGAAACTGAGAGAATCTGAGAAACTTACAATTGGGATTTCATTAAAAGAAATGGGTTGCCATCAAAATCTGAGGTTTCTTCTTTTCTTCTTCAACTTGAATTACAGCTTCTTGTCTTATTTCTTCAACCTTTTTATCCCATATCTCATCCACTAGTTTCCATGTGTCATCGCTGATGATTTGGGTCTGCATATAACATAAACACAAGAGGATATGAGAAAACAACGTTTGCTGTTATGATCTATGAGTTCATTTGTTTACTACATTACCTCCATTGGACGAGGAGCTCCAAATGTTGCAAAACCAATGTTTCCTGGTGAAAATGTTACTCTTCCAGGAAGCGATACTCCGTGAATTCCCCATCTTCCCGCATAGATTAAGGCTCCATATTCATCGACAGGTCTCACAGGTTTCTGTTTTTTACAGGAATTAAAAGGATCTGAGAAAAACCGAAAGAGGGAGAGAAGAGCCAGAGGGGGAGAAAGAAGAGATAACTAACTTGAGGAATCCGTGGAGCTGTGTTGTAAATGTTCCAAATCTCATCAGCTTTGATTTCTCCCTTTTCAAGAAGCACATCTGAAAATATTATTACAATCTTTAAGATCGTTGAGTGTATGATGATGTCTGTAAATATAACGAAGAAACATTTGATATTCTAAACCTGTGATTTCTTCAAGTGCTGATTGATACTCTTGTAAGATTGATGAGCATTTCTCAACAGCAAACCTCATGTATTCATCACGTAATGCCTCAAGTTTCGGAACAAGCTACATGAAGGAGAATCCAAAATTGGTGGTTTATGAGATTCTCAAGAGCTAATTAAAATGAATAGGCAGAAAGTCATAAATGAAACTTACGTTTGGAACGAGGTCTCTTTGGTTTCGGTAATAAGCTTTTCCAAACGCAGTCATTCCCGTCTGAAGAATCAGAAACTCCGCTCGCTGTGAAGCTTCTAAAGTAGACTTCGCAGAGATCCAACACAAGTTTTCTATTCCAAACATCTCTTCTTCAACTACTCTGGCTGTGTATACAAACAAGGGAATGAAGTAAGTGACCGAGATTTTTGTGATCTATAATGGAACGTGAAAGCAAATTCTTCACTTTTTTTTTTGGCTTTATAACTTACGAGCACATGCACGGATTATTGTGTTCACATAATCTGACTTTCTCGCAAAAACTCTTCCTGAAGTTTCAGCGTAACGCATATTTGGTTGGCTTCGGATCGAGTTTATGTCAGTCTGCAGAGAGAAGCACAATGGTCTTAGTTATACTATAATCTAATATAACACATGAAAGAAACTGAAATCAAGTTTCTTGATCAACCTCGCTAATTGGACGGTACTGATCCGGGAGATTACAAGCAAGAACAGCAACAGCTGCTTCTCTGTAAGCCAATCTCAACTTCAATTCCTCTGGAACTTCAGTACTATCTTCTTGTCCAGTCTCAAATGTTCCTTTTTGCTGTAATTAGTGGAATCAGCATTTGCTAAAGCAGACTTAAGCGTTGATAAGCTGGAAATTAAACACTAATTACCCTCTTAAGCGCCTCTAGGAGTTCCTCTCTTCCAATGTAATCTAAATCTTTTCTAGCAGTCAAGATTCCAGCTTCATTTCTGTAAACAATTACCCAAACATCAGTGTTTTGCGTTTTTACATCTGCAATAAACTAAACACAGTTAAAAGTTCTGCATTATGTCTTACAGAACGTTCTGGAGTTCTGCTCCAGTAAAATCTTCAGTGTTCTCAGCTACTTCTTGCAGCAATTCCTCCTTCTCATCTTCAGACCGAAAGAATTTATTTCTAGCATGGACCTTTCACAAAACGAAAGCCTTTAGCTAAAGCACAAAGCAATCCAAAAATCATTGATTGGGAAAGCTAAACTAAGTACCTTTAATATGGCCAATCGACCATCTTTTGAAGGTAAACCAACCCTTATGATTTTGTCGAAACGCCCTTTTCTTAAGAGAGCAGGATCAAGAATATCTAACCTATTTGTTGCACCTATGACTAATACCTGACAAGATCCATGATTAATAGCACGAAATATTTACAAGAACAGAAACTTTACAGCAAATAAAAACATTACCTGTGATGTAGTAACTTTAAATCCATCCATCTCAGTCAATATTTGAAGCAAACCTTGTTCTCTCTCTGCTCCTCCCTATCAGTTAGTAACACATTTTAACAGAAAGTTAATTTTCTTAAAGCAAGCTCTAATTTCCAGAACAAAGAAAGCATGCCATTCTTACCCCACCAATATCAGGTCCACCTCGCTTACTTCCAATTGCATCAATCTCATCAATAAAGATTATAGATGGCGCAAATGACCGAGAGCTAGCAAAAAGATCTTTAACACGAGAAGCAGCCACTCCTACAAACATCTGAGAGATTGAAAGAGAAATAAGGATAACTCCTTAAAACCAAGACCTTAAGAAACCAGGATACTTAGCACAGTTAAACATGCTGACGTAATCAATCACACACCTCGACAAAGTCAGTTCCATTTGCCGCAAAGAAAGGTAAACCAGCTTCTCCGGCAATAGCTTTAGCTAACAGAGTTTTCCCCGTTCCAGGAGGTCCATGAAGAAGAACACCTTTCGGACAATAGATGCCTTTATTCTGAAATTCCTCATCATTCTTTAAAATCCGCACAATTTCTTGTAGTTCCCTCTTTATATACTCCTGACCCGCAAAATCATCAAATGTTACACCAGTTTTCTCCTCTGCTGATATAAATTTTGCCCTGACAGAGAGAATCAAACATGATCTTAGATCCAACAAACTTGAGCAGAAGTGGTCAATACCGAAGGAAGTAGTACATTTCTAAACATACCGACTCTTGCCTAGGGAACCAAGTGCTTCACGCTTGAGGGGCTGCCTTATCTTTTTAGTAGGGGTTCCAAGATCACAAGGGATTAACTTGGCATAGATTGGCCTTGTGATACTGTCGATCCAAACGTAAAGCGAAACAAAGAGGGCAAGTCTCATAGACCAAACCACAAAAGTGGCAACTGTAGTATAGACTTCAGCTGGAACCACATCTACATTAAAAACCTCCACATTGACTATTTGCTGATGCAACTTCTTCCATACATCATTCCAACCATCAATTGGCATCCGGTCCACAATGTGCCGACGAAAAATTATCTCCTTGTTCGAGTTTTCTTCTAATCCTTGGGGCTCCCCATCTTTATAATAAGGCAATATCACTGCACCAACAACAAAACTTAAGCAAAATGTATCAAAGAGCAAATTTGACACCATATTCTAGCTTTGAGAGGCATGATGCAATGTATCAAAGACGTAGTTCATATTGATATCATCCCGGAAAGACACATAGTAATTATATCTGGCAGAGCAACTAAAGAGCCTAGTCACACTGAAACGCTGAAAACAGAACTATAGACCAACATTGCAACTATAGATTATTCTGTAACTTGGAACCTGATATGGTCTGTCCGTAATTTGAATACTCCATGTATTGAACACTGTTGGAATCCAAGAGCTTCATAAAATCACTAAAATTGATCCTGTGAGAGGTTTCAGGATCCCATTCTGTTCCTTTTAACTTCCCACGCATAGTTAACAATGTTCTACTCCAATCTGAAGCCATCACAAGCTGCCTTTCTAATTGTACATTAGCCTTTCTCTCTAACTCTTCCATGTTGCTAAGTCGTTCTCCTTCAGCTTCCCTTAATCTCTGCAAAATCAAAGCTTTTAAAAAACTCCACTAAACCGAATGCAACATACACTCTTATCTACAAAGTATACAATTCAAATCCTAAATGATTTTGTAACTTCCCACTCTAGAAAAACCTAAACTTTGACATGATTTGCAATTGAGATAAAAAAAAAGAAAGAGATAGACCTCAAATAAGAGATTCGACTCAGCATCTTCTTCCTGTGAAACTGAAGACTCAGTAGACTCAAAGCTCGATGTACTGCAACAAGTAATCAACAACCCATCTCTACGTGAAGGAAAGGTATTGACTTTGGAGTTTAATTTAGCTCCCGCTGGTTTTCTCCGACGGACGAAGCTAGAAAGAGAACCCCGAAATTGAAAGGGGAAGAGGGTATTAGAAGGGTTTAAGGGTTTGGAGAAATGGGTCGGAGCTAATGAACTCGAGATATAAAACGCCATTGTTGGATTGAAATCAAATCATCAGAGAGGATAAAAATTTCCTCACTTTACTGTTCCCTCAATTTCTAACGATAGGAAAGAAAAAAATTTCTAGAGGTGTGAAATTTTGAAGCTGGTGGGTTCTTCTTCACGGAGGAGATTGGAAGAGACGATCAAAACGGTGCGTTTTTAATAGATTACCCGGTTCTATCGTAACCGAGATACACTGATCAGTAATTTTGATACCCAACCTGTTATTGCTATCGAACCGAGCACAATTTTCAAACTGTTTAAACTTTAAAACGACGTCATTTTTATAAATTATAAAAAAAGGAATAGAGATTCTATGGAATCGAACTCTTGACAATGTAAACTGATACAGACTCTCGTAACCACTGAACTGCAATATATTTTTGCAAATGGAGTATACGAAATCAATATATAGAAATAATACCAACGAGAAGTTCATTGGCTTTGATAATGTACATTATTAGTACTAATCTGATTCAGTGACTGAATTTCTTAACAACGAGTATTGATCTTCTGCCAATGGAGAAAGAGTTAGAATATGAAGTGTTCTAAGTGTTTATAGGATATTATACATATATCCACAAACAGATATATATATATATATATATATAACAATGTTAAATTACTGATAACAATATAGTTTAAGTAATTTTAGAATTGGGAAAATTGTCAAAAAACATCAATTTTCAAATTTGGAACGGAAAAATACGAACTTTCGAAATGTCATTTAAATCTCAAAATATTTGCTGATTTCTCAATAAATTAAATAAGGGGTGTTATTGGTTTATTAAATTGTAAATTCATATATAATTGGAAAATCAAAACACATGAATTATGAAATAACATGTTTTCTCATTGGATTTAAATCATCATATTTTCACTTTCAAATCCATTTCAAACATATTGAAGATTTTGAAATTTAAAAACAAATCACTAAAAAAACATAAGATTTTAACTAGTATTTATAAATTATATACCACCAATCTATAAACATTTCTAAACATTTAGTCAAAGACTAGACAACATAACAGACTCTTAAAAAAGGACAACCAAAAATTCTTAAATAGCAGAGATCAATCTTCTTCGACTAATCATCTAGATCTTCCCAATCACTTTGGCCAGCGAGTGTGTAGATTTTATAAGATACACATTGTACCCACTCTGTGTTAAAAAGTTTATTGTTGGAGCGAACGCGTTGTCAGCCGTGACCAAGAGCATAAACAACCCAATATTGAATACGCTATCAAATCATTCACCGATTGAAAAACTTAAAAAAATTACATTAATTTCTTATTTTGATTATCTTATTTTTCTTACGTTATGTTAATCACTAATTCACACATTATATATTTTCATACTTTCATCATTTTTCTGTATAGAATTCTTTTTACTATATGATTATAATAAATAATAATTGCAATTAAATTGCAAATATTTTCCTTATTAATTGCAAATATTTTCCTTATTAATTGCACATATTTTCCTATTGATATTAGTAATTTAATAGATAAGTTTCCTATTAGAATTAGTGATATAATAGATTACTTTTTGTCTTATATACTTTCAAAAATATTAATTGTAATCTTTTTATTTTTAGAATTTATTTTCAAAAATATCCAGATTACCATCCTAAAAATAAAAAGATTATATCACTAAAAGGTACCATGTCTTATACAAAAGGTTACAATTAATATTTTTGTAAATCCTAAAAATAAAAAGATTTTTTGTAATAAGACATGGTACCTTTTGTACATGATACCCACGTTTTTCAGGATATTTCCAAACGGTGCGTTTTACAGTAATTGAATTGCACCGCACCGTTTAAAGTAGATGCAAGAACCGGACACTGTCAAATTCGAAATTTCCGGTAAAACAGCAATTTTGAAACCAAACCGGATTTAAACGAGCAAAAAGCTTAATGTCCGGACCGGAGGAGTAAAGAGACCGTTGTAGTCTTTGTAGATCTGTCTTTGTTTGTTCATCGGGGGGTGAGATGGTGAAACACAGAAGCTCATCTCGTTCGATAGTCTCATCTTTTTCTTTAACTAGACTCTTCTCTATAAAAGCTATATCTCTCTACTTGATCTTTATCTTTGCTTTTACCATCTGGGTTCTTGTCTTCAGCTCCACAAACATACAAACCGACGATGACCAACATCATCGGGATCTAATCGATTCAGAATCGATTCCGCCACCGTATTTGCCTCCTAGGAAGGTAAATTTTTATTAGTGTTTCTTCGTGGGTTTTGGATTTGAATGAAGAAATGAAGAGTCTTGATTTGGTTTTTTGAGCTTTCAGAATTTGCAGAAATCGAATGAAAATACTCAACTTTGGGATCCTCCTTTCAGCTTTGGTTTGCATCCATGTGCCAATCCTACTCCTAAATACAAAGGTATTCTGATGGATCTTGTACATGATGAATTGAGATTTGTTGTTCGAATTGAGATTTGATTTCAGAGTCCTTTCTTTGTGTTATTGATCTTAATTCCCACACGATTGTTTGTTATCTTTTGCAGAATTTTCAGAATCAGATCACTATATAACAGTGAGAAGTAATGGTGGACTAAACCAAATGCGCACTGGTGTAAGTTAGTACTATAACCAGAAACTATTTTAAGCTGATGTTTTCATGTTACTTGTGTTAGTAGAAAATGAATGATTGTGCCAAATCTCAACTGATTCGATAAGCATACTATATTGTACATATATAGTAATTCTATATTGGCACATATATCAAAACAGAAACCATTTGAGCTGATGTTTTCATGTTACTTGTTTAGTAGATTTGAATGATTGTGACAAATCTCAACTGATTCGATAAGCATACTATATATATATATATATATATATATATATTGTACAGATAGCAGATATAGTGGCTGTTGCCCACATCATGAATGCAACTTTAGTCATTCCTGAGCTGGATAAGCGTTCGTTTTGGCAAGATTCAAGGTTTTTGTAACTTTAAATTTCAGCTTTTTTGTTGTTTCTGGCTCTAAGTTAGCGGTTATGAGATTTATTACTGTATTGCTAACTTACACTTCAATATTCCTCAGTGTCTTCTCAGATATTTTTGACGAGGAGCATTTCATCAAATCCCTGAAGAGAGATGTGAAGGTTATTAAGAAGCTTCCAAAGGAAGTGGAATCTCTACCTAGAGCAAGGAAACATTTCACTTCTTGGTCTAGTGTTGGATATTATGAAGAAATGACACACTTGTGGAAGGACTACAAGGTCTTAAGCATATTTGACTCATACTGTTTCACTCATCTCCTCTGTACTCATTTTGTAGCATAGCCATGTTATTAATAACTGACAGAAAAACAACAAATGCAGGTCATACATGTCGCTAAATCAGATTCTCGTCTTGCAAATAATGACCTGCCTATTGACATTCAGAGATTGAGATGCCGTGTACTCTATCGTGGTCTCCGCTTCTCTCCTCCCATTGAAACTCTTGGACAGGTTTGGTCCCTTTTACTGTTAATTCTTACTGCCCTTCTGTGTAATCATCCACACACAACATAGATTGGCTGTAGTAAAATCTTATTCCTTTGCATACATAGAATAAAAAATCAAGTTTATCTTCTCTTTGGGTACTAAATAGCTATTATAGAAGTTCTGTACTCCATCGTATGGATCAATGAGTTTTCATCATCTAATGATTGAAATATCAATAACTGGTAGGATGTGTTAGAGGCCTTATTCAGAGAAGCTTGATAGAAAAGTGAACACATATTTATCTATCATACATAAGTCTCAGTAGTTTATGCATTTAAGAGGTGTCCTATGGGGCTTCCTGTAGACTTTGGGTTCTGAGCAATCATGACGGTGACACCACAGAAGCTGGTTGAGAGACTCAAGGCACGTGCTGGGAGATACATTGCATTGCACCTGAGATATGAGAAAGACATGTTGGCTTTCACTGGTTGTACCTATGGTCTCACGGATGCTGAGTCCGAAGAACTAAGAGTGATGCGGTAATAAAATTACTCTGTGCATCTAATCTTAACAGTAAACATGAAAGATCAAGAGTATATATACTCATCTAATCTTAAAATTTACGGGGTTTTAAGCTTAATATCACTGGTTGATCACAGGGAAAGTACAAGCCATTGGAAGATCAAAAGTATAAACTCAACAGAGCAGAGAGAGGAAGGCCTTTGTCCGTTGACTCCAAAAGAAGTGGGAATATTTCTGAAAGGTCTGGGATATCCTCAGTCAACAGTCATTTATATTGCAGCAGGGGAAATCTATGGGGGTGATGATAGACTCTCTGAGCTTAAGTCGCGCTTCCCAAATCTAGTTTTTAAGGTCTGTTCAAACCACCTCTTTAATCTTCCATGTTACTCTACTGGCAATCTAAAGATGATATAATGTTTTGTTTCATGTTCGGGACTTTGTAGGAAACACTAGCTGTGAAAGGCGAGTTGAAAGGTTTCACAGGCCATGCGACTAAAACGGCTGCTCTTGATTATATAATTTCAGTTGAGAGTGATGTGTTTGTTCCTTCACATTCTGGAAACATGGCAAGAGCCGTTGAAGGTCACCGCAGATTTCTAGGTCATCGCAGGACTATCACTCCAGACAGGTTCTATCTTCTACCTTGAAATTGTTTTCATCTTTTTACTCATGTTGTTACAGCCCATGACAAGTTCCGTCTTGTATGCAGGAAAGGATTAGTGAAACTCTTCAGTAAGATGGAGAGAGGACAGTCAAGAGAGGGACCTAAGTTGTCCAATCTTGTGAAGCAAATGCTTCAAGACAGGTAATAAATCATATGTTTGCTTATACAAGTCAGAATGACAAGAAACCTTTTTTAAAAAATCATCTTTGATGTAGAAACACATTCTTTTGATCGGTTTTGCAGGCAAGGTGCACCGAGAAGAAGGAAAGGACCAACACAGGGGATCAAAGGACGTGCGCGGTTTAGAACCGAAGAAGCCTTTTATGAGAATCCATACCCAGAGTGTATTTGCAGTTCAAAGCAGCACAGAGAACCCTAACTAATATATTTCCAACTTTTTTTTTTTGGTTTCTTCAAAACATTCAATTTTTGTTCTGTATCATTAGATGGGCATAGCCACCGTAGGTAGAGTTACCACATATTTCTCAGATTAATCCTGGGACATGTACGAGATCATGTATTTTACAATTACAATAGCCATGGAATTTTTCTTTGGCATACAAAGATTCAAAAATTTCTTCCAGACTATTGTAAGCTATAATGGAAACAAGAACAAAACATCATAGTTTAGTACTGATCCAGACAAAATATTTCTAGTGTTACAAGATCTACTGAACGAAGAGCGTGTTAAATTTGGTTAGAACTTAGAAGATCTACTAAACATCATAGTTTAGTACTGATCCAAATCTGCGTTTATGTGGATTTGGTGTACGTGTGTTTTTTCTTTTCATTTCAAGTGTGTCTGCTTTTGAATACATAATTCATCTATGGGTGCATTAATATAGGTGAATGATGGGAGACATTCTTCTTAGCTTTATTTTAGATCGCTGTAGTTGTCCTTTTTATATCGTTGCAGCTTGCACGCAATTTGAAGATCTTGCGGGGTCATAATTGGCAAGCAAGAGCTTGATATATATTCATCTTGGGGAAAGAAAATATATATAGATATATATACTAATCTGCATGGATATAAGAAAAATATGTAAAATTTTAGGTTGTATTCAAAATATTAGTTTATTTTATTTGATTTTTTTAAAAACCGGATTTAGAATTCATACACTCTATCTTTCAATACAATTTTTTTGTATATTATTACATGATAATATAATTAGATTTTAATTATATGCACTCAATTAATCCCAATGAGTAACATTTATAATTTTCATATATAAAAAAGTGCATTATATCAAAATTATATCTTACTTAATATTTTTTAAAAACTAAAATTCATAAAACATCATTATCAAAAAAAAACTGAAAATTAATTTTATCTCATATTTGAAAAAGTAACAATATCTTAAATATATTTGTTTCATATTTTGTAATCATAAGTAATAGTTTTACTACTTGTCCAACATTATCATAAATTAACCAAAAATTCAAAGACGTTATTATGAGAAAATTATTTGTTTATGTAAAGGTGAATACCTACAATTTTTTTTTCTTTTAGGATTAATAATTAACAGTATAATTTATTTAATTATGGTATAATAGTAATTAATTATATAATTTTCTTAATTTTGTTTATAGAATTAGTAATTTAAAATTAGAATTAGTTTTATTTTTTATATACATATATGAACTATCTTTTTATATTCATTAAATTGTTTTAATTTTTAATTTCTTATAATTTACTAATATGTTGAAACAAAGTTGTTGTATAACACATGACAAGGTTTATATAACAACATAATGTTGAATACGCTATCAAATCATTCACCGATTAAAAAACTTAATAAAATTACATTAATTTCTTATTTTGATTATCTTATTTTTCTTACATTACGTTAATCACTAATTTCACATATTAAATCTTTTCATACTTTCATCACTTTCTGTATAACATTATTTTTACAATATGATTATAATAAATAATAATTGCAATTAAATTGCAAATATTTTCCTTACTAATTGCACTTATTTTCCTATTGAAATTAGTAATTTAATAGATAACTTCCTGTTAGAATTAGTAATATAATATATTAATTTTGGTTTTATATACTTTCAAAAATATTAATTGTAATCTTTTTATTTTTAGGATTTCTTAATTTTCTTATAATTATTAAATAAATTTTCCTTTCACACATGTCAAAATATTATCGATATACTTGACATATATTGCGATTCTATGAATTACTAACTATGAAAACTAAGGTTAAATAGTTATGATGAAATTAAAAGTATTAAAAAATTTTAACAACCAATAATAATGCATTATGTGTTCTAGTGGTCCTCATTTTTGTTTATTTTTTACATTCTTTGCAGAGATGCTGTCTGACAGGGGTCCAATCCACAGAGTAATTGCTAAACTCATAGTAATATAACTGCTCCTCAGTAATGAAATCCTTGTGTTGATCCACACAAATGTACTTATAGTGCACATCAATTTCAAATCTCTCGTTATGGGTTTGAAGCCACGCAGTCATAACACCAGGTAAGTAAGAGGGTTGTTGAAATCGAAAATCTGCCAGTTTGAGTGTGTTCCCATCCAAAAATACATCAACTTCCACGGGTTCCATGAGAAAAAGAGAGATTGAAATCCGCAAAAATGATGAACCCTAAAGGAAATCGAGAAGAAAAAAATGAGACGCCCCTACATTACAACATAAATTAAGCCATAACCCCTCTTTTAACTTTTATGCAAATTTTTTCATTGTATGTTGCTATTTTTCACTAATTTTGTTTCGCGACCATAACTTAGTAAAATTGTTTCTATGACCCCTACAAGAACTTCTCACTCCCCCCCTCCTTGTATTTTTTGTTGACTCAGATTTATTGAGTTTCAATTGAGCGTTTAGAAATATGAAAATGTGAGAAAGATATTCATAAACTAGATTTTAAACTTTTATTTATTTACTTTTAAATTTAGAATTATTTTTGGAATTTACTGATTTATTGGAGTTTATTTAATTTTTTTTTGTGATTGCATATACTAATCTTAATTAAATCAGTTTATCCAACTTATTTTATACTAATATTGTTAAAAAATAGTAAAATAAAGATTTAATCCGTGTTTAAGTATCATATTAATGATAAGCTAATTTTTAATAATATCGATTTAAACTCATTCCATCATACAATCTGCCATGTAATATAATCCGTTTGTGTTATTTTTAACTTTTAATATGTTTAAATATTCATAATTTTAGACAATTTATTTAGTTTAGATATATCAATTATAATATTTTAAACTTCTTATTATAAATTATAAAATTAAAAAAGTCAACCTTTGAAAACCAAACTAATCATATATAAATTTTAAATTTAGATTATTAAGTGAAGCTTCATGCTCATTCGGGTTTAGATTCATTTTGATCTTATATATAATATGAATCTGAATCATTATCTAAATATTTAAGCCGATGTAGGACATTAAACACACACTTTTACTTTAATATTATTAAGGTAATATATGTCTGTTTTTAAGTGTGATGAAGAAAATGCCTCCTCGCGCATGCTTTCTATCCGCTCTGAAAAGACTGCTTGAATACGAACGACCACCGCCTTAGCGGTTAGAATGAAAAACAGCATCACATCAATCCCGAGGCAAAAAGCTGATACGTCCCATCAGCTATAAATAGAGGAGGGCCCCGAATGAACATGGACATCAAGTTAACTGGATTTGCACTCATCGTTGTAATCCTTAAATTTGCGCTCAAGAATCTCAAGATTTCAAACTACACTTACAATCCACAATCTATAAACTGCTCCGCGATGCCTTTCCACAAAGCCACATAACACATTCTTCTCAGTCGACAATGTTATAGTCCTAGGTGTATTGATGCTGGAACCATGAGAGAAATAACAATTTGAACATGAGAATCGTAATGTTTATTGCTTATATCTTTCACATATCATATTATAATACCCACTTTTTTTTTATCACTCCACATCATCTTCTCTCTTCCACATCATAATTCAACACATACATCATTTTTATCCTCTACAATAGTTTTGTTTAATAAAATTACAACATCTTACCCCACCAATATCAAATGAAATTAAAATAGTAAAAATTAAATAAAATTTTATAATAAATTGAGATTTTGTTTTTTTCAAATAAAATATATAAATTGTTTGCAAATAATAAAAACAAGAAATAAAAATAGCTATTATAAAAACACATATAATACAATGATGAGAAATTTAAAATGCCATACAATAAACATACAACACAAGTAAAGAAACACTCATAACTTAATTAGTACAATAATCTCGAGATTATAAACACTTTCACATTTCATATTACAACACAAGTAAAGAAACACTCATAACTTAATTAGTACAATAAACTAATTACAAAACTATACTCTCGAAAATATGACTCACAACACTTAGGACTAGAATCGGATTGTATCCAGACTCCTGCTCCCGGTTGCTTTTTTTATTTGTATATCGATCCCGTTATTTATAGTTGATGGGACATTTCAACTTCAAGGCATACTACCTCGAAATTTAGTCGGTGACCGCTTCTTTCGTCGTCTAGTGGGCGGCCCAATTGGAACTATCTGGTTGGTCAACCCTTCTGGAATCTCTTGTTGATTATTTCTTAGATGGGCTGAGTGGGGGCTGCTAAGGCTGGATGAACCCATACCCAACCGCTACGTTTCACAATTTTTACCAAAACATTTCAAAACAGTTTCACATATTTACTAGCACAAGCAGTTTCACCCTTGTAAACAGTTTCACATACGTCATGTTACTATCGGGTCTAACTTCTAACCCTAAATAGAAAAGGTTTAAGATCTGCGGCCGCAGATGTCTAGGACTCTAGTTTTTATTTACTGAGAAGTCTCTTAACATCATCCTCTCGCTCTTGGTCGGAACCATGTCGCGGACGCGGAAGATTAAGGATGTACACGCCGGTAAGATCCGACTCGAAATTGTTTTTTTTTTCTATATAGAAGAAGATTATGATTTCATCTTATTGTAAAAAAAAACGAGTTATGGAATGGATTGTATTGAAATATTTTTGATTGCCATGGTGGGCAGAGGGTAAAACAGGTGTGTTCTGGGACGTGGTGGATTTCCCAATCCCTACTGCTGAATGTGATCCTGATTTGATATCTAAGAAGATCAAATCAGCTCTTGATGAAAAGGGTTGTTATAATGGTCCTGTGTCAATCTCGTTGTACGACGACGTCGAAGATGACAAAATCACGAAACAAGAATTGATAGATAAATACGAGGCTGCCGGAGTCAGTTTAAATTTCGTACCCAAAGGTAGAATATGAATTCCTCCTTTTACCTAATTATTATCCCTCCTCTCTCTTATATAGATATATAGAGATATATCTAAATCTAATCTAGAGATCTCCGTTGTTATATATAGTTGCTGAGGCTCATGGATATGAGAGAGTTCATAAGATGTTCTTGGACATTGGTTTGTGCGTACTGAAAAAGGGTGAATGGTCCAATTTGATTATACTCTCTAAATACCTCAAAGAGATAGAGATGTTGGCTTTTCTTGGCTATTTGCGTTCCTTCAGTATCAATGTTGAAGCATCTGAAGTGATACCTCCTACTGAACGCTCCGAATGGCTTTGGCTTAGGCTTTGTGAAAGCCTACCATCACAAGGAAGCGGAAGCTCACAACTCTAGTGTTGACGATTAAGCTCAAGTGTTGTGGTGATTCTCATGCCCTTGCCAATTAGCAATATGAAGAGGAGACTAGTTATATAATCTGTGATTGAATTATTCTCTTTGCTTTTTTGATCATTTTGTCTTTCTCTTTGCATAAAACAGAAAAATATATATACAATTGAAATATCGTTTAATCCCAATAATCTTTTATGGACTAAGAGAAAACGTTTTTGTTATTCTGATGCTGTTTTATAAATATGTGAGCTGATGATTTGTGTGTTAGATGTTATGAGGAATCCAGTTTCTAAAAGATTATCACTTTTCTTATGCAATCTAAAATTCCTGACGCAGTTGAAATCGTTACGGGTTTATCATCTCTCTGACTCATTATATTCACAACGTACTCCCTAGCTAGTAGTACTGTGTGTATTATTTTACGCCGCAATGATTAAGGCAACAGGGTTTAACTGATATCTACAAGGCCCAATAAGATACTATCTGAAGTCTGAACTAACCCTAATAAGAAGAGAGGTTCAAGATATGCGGCCATGCACAGGTCTCTTTACTAGGATTGGTACTGGCTTGTTGTTGAGACAAGTCTCTTGATCGAAACCATGTCTTCCGATTCCGTCGAGGAACCCGCCAGGTCTCATTGGAATCATCGTCACGTCAGTAAGAGATCCCTATCTATGTCTATGTATTGCTCGAAATTGTTTTGGTTAGAATCTCTCATCTGATTGTAAAATTTTGAATCGATTGTAATGAATTATTATTTTTGATATCGTGGTGGGCAGAGGTTAACAAGAACACAGGTGTGTTCTGGGACGTGGTGGATTTCCCAATCCCTACTGCTGAATGTGATCCTGATTTGATTTCTAAGAAGATCAAATCAGCTCTTGCTGAAAAGGGTTGTTATAATGGTCCTTTGTCAATCTCGTTGTACGACACCGAAGATGAGAAAACCCTTCTTCCCCCCTCCACGAAACAAGAATTGATAGATAGATACGAGGCTGCCGGGGTCAGTTTAAATTTCGTACCCAAAGGTAGAATATGAATTCCTCCTTTTTACCTAATTTATCCCTCGTCCTCTCTTTATATCTTATCTGCTTATATAGATAGAGATCTCTAATCTAATCTAGAGAGATGTCCGTTGCAGAGGAACATGGATATGAGAGAGTTTATAAGATGTTAGTGGACATTCTTTTGTGGGCAGTGAATAGTCCTGCCTGTTCAAATTTGATTATACTCTCAAAAGGAGCCATCAAAGAAGAGAGGACCCTCGAAATTATTGAAAGTTTGTATTTCGGGAGTTTTGATGCCAAAGTTGTCTTACCAGAGCGTACATCAGAATTGATGCCTTTTACTGAAAGCTCAGCATGGCTTTGGGAGTTGCTTTGTGATGGAGGCGGAAGCTCACAATCTTGTGCTGATACTGATGCTGTTGGTCCATCCGAGGACTAGCTAGGAAGCAATTCTGAAGAGGAGGAGGAGACTAATTAATGTATTTTCATCATGTTTAATGTTGTTTATGAACTGTGATATTGGATTATCTTTGGTAGTCTTTTCTTCCATAAAACAAAAATAATAATTGAAATATCGTTTTTACTCTTTATTGAAGACTATCTTGCCCTTAACTGGCAGGTGATGAATGATCAGATATAGCTCAGTTATTTGATCGAACACACTTGTTTCTATTAATCTCAACCAACACAGCTCATAACATTGATGTCAAACCATACGATGAATACAAACTTAACTTAGTAATAATTTATTCATAGACCAACACAGCTCATAACATTGATGAATACAAACGAGTCTAAAGAGGAGAATACTCTCTCCACCTCTTGAGATCTTATTGGTTTTGCGAGCTACTTTGGCCTGCCCTGCCAATAATAGAATTACAAGAGGGGCAGCGGTAACTAGAGTCCTTCTTGATGGGTTCTCCAACACATGCAAGTAACAGGGTAGTAGGATCATGAAAGACAATATTGAACCTACCATCCTTTCTCAAACTTTGAAGAACCCTTGAGACCTCTTCATTGATGTTTCTTGAGAGTACAACCAAATTGGTTGGTAGAGCACGTTTTGTCAGTGCCCAAGGAAGAATTTCATGTAACATTGCATATTTATTTCCTGAAATAGTATTTACCAAATCAATCAAGACCAAGGCGTTAAAAAAAAAGAAAAAAAAAAACAAGACAAAAGATAGATTCACACCTTTGGAAAAGGTAAAGGTAAAGATTAGGTTTTCCAAATATATATCCAGCACTTCTTTGGAGAGTGTATTCTTATCCTCAATGAACGCGTGGATCATTCCCATATTGCTTCCCTTATAGCCCTTTTTCGAAAGACCGGATGTGATAGTCCGATAAACCAAACCAGGATCGAGTTGGTTAATGATTGACGAATCATCGACGAACCAGTAGACTTCTGTGTACGCGTCTGCAAAGATGAAATATTATATATAAACAATACACAGAAAAAAAAAAAACAAATTTAGAGGTCTGTCCTTACTAGCGAATTTTCCGATGGGCTGGGATAAATTGCTGAAAAATGTTTCGACGTTGGGGCTATCGAGTAATTTATCGACGGGGTTGGATGAGAGACTAGGCTTTGTAAAATTAGGGTTGGTTATAGAAGAAGAATTACAAGTGCCGCAACGGTAACTAACGTCTTTGATATGCTCGACGAAGACAGGGGGGGTTCCAGCACTGTTCTCTAATATGCTGCTAGGATCTAGGAAGACAATATCGAAATCAGCTTTCTTTTTGATACTCTCAACGAGACTTGTCAACTGCTCGTCAATGTTTTTTGAAAATATAATCAAATTTGATTCCATAAAATGCTCTCTCTCTCTCACTGCCCAGAGAAGAGTCCGCACTGACATGTTGTAAACTCTCTGATATCTACTTCCTGTAATACATAAATAATTTGTATATCAACGGAACGGAAAGATGTAGACTAGACCACACACACACATATAATATAAGTAAAAACAATAATAAATAAAAAAGGTAAAGGAAATTCTCACCTCCAATGTTGAGATAGATTCGGGAAATATAATATGAATTTCTCAAAGTTTCCGAGACATTACCATCAACGAACGCATAGATGCCATTACATTGAAAACCCTTATCCTCAAGATCCGAGTAGATATTACTATAAACCAAACCAGGATTTAGATGATCAAGGATTGAGACATCCTCTACGTCCCAGAACACCCTTGTATTTTTCGCTAGCGAGAGAGGTTTAGCAAAAAAAAAAAAAAAATCAGATCATCGATCCGTTAAAATTTTAATTATTGACGGATCGAAACCAAATATATATATATATATATATATAACAACAATTTCGAGCAAGATTGAGAGATCTTACGGTAGAAATCCCTAGTGGTTTCCATTGACTTGGAAGTGATCTTTAGAGACGAAGATTAATGAGAAAATTTCGAGAGAGAGAGAGAGACGCCACGCCAGGGTTTTACATTCATCTGTGCTGCATGTATTATTTAGAGTAGCTTAATGGGCTGGGCTGGGCTGGGCTGGGCCTGTTAGTTGTCAAATAAGTCCATTTGTGAGCCGTAATGTAATCCATCTATCTATATAGTATTTTATTATTATATCTATTTATTGTTTCTTCAATAAAAATATAGAAAACAAGAGTTTTTCTTATTTTCTTGACAATCAATTTACAAAGACACGACTTGAACTGAAAAAAAACAAAAAAACAGAGTAGATGGGTCTTTGGAATCACACTTTAACAAACAGATACATATATATATATATATTTATTTATTTAATTAGTGTGTGAATCTTTCTTTATGTTGTTTGTTTGTAATAAAATTGTAAAAAAGGACTAAACAAAATACCAAAGGAAAACTACAAAAAATTACTCGAGTCCGGGCGGAAACAAATTATCAAATAAACAGTCTCCTCCTCGGACGTCTACAAAAATTAAAGCCCACATTAGTTTGTTTTTCATCTTCTCTGCAAAGGAGAGAATCAACGGATCACCTATATTATAAGCAACACAAGACAAAAAACAAATGTTAAACTGTCAGGTTGTTCCCATACCTAATCAAAGATGAACCAAGAAGAAAGCTCTGTACTTTAAAAAAACACTGATGTGCCTTAATAACAAGCAAGTGAGCCTTTCGCTGTAATATTCCCTCCTCCTTTGTGTGTCTCAGAGTCAAAAGATCAAAGATGATTCCATCGAATGGCTATGCCATGGTTTGACCCTGAAAACCAAGTAACACCATATTGTCAGTAACGAGAGACTAGAGCAGCGTCAAATTGAATGGAATGGTAGTAATACCACATATGAATGTTCTGTACGCTACCTTATTGAATGACCTGTAGCAATATCACAAGAAACAAGGCTACTTGCAGATTTTTTTCAGGTCAGAGTCATGCATCAAATTAAAAAAGATCCTGAGTTGAGTTCCATAGAATTTGCATGATCCTCTGGCAAATTGATATAACACATCCCCTTTTATGTGCTATCAGGAGGTCCTTCAATTAGAAGTGAATATGTCTGAGGGCTAAACTTGCAGTCGTTTTTCTCCATAACGTTGAATAGTTCATAAAACGCCTCTACAAGCCCTTGCTTCCCCACCCCATCAATGATGATCTTCCACGCTAATTCATCGTCATAATAACCACATTGAAGCAAACTCTGGAAAACCGAAGCCCCTCTCTCTTTTTCTCCTTCTTTATACAGCCCACATATCAAGATTTTGCAAGACTCTAGTTGTGGTAAGTGACCAACACAAATCATATCATCTACAACCTTTCCTGCTTCGTTATGCTTCTCCAGCTTGCAGCAACACCTAAGAAGCGCATTGAATACCAACTCACTAGGAGATATTCCTTCGTTTTGTTGCATATGATGAAACACCTTTTCCGCAACTCTGAGATTCCCAATCTCACAGATCCCTAATATCAAGTTTTCATAGGATTTGGCGTTGGGGGTTACACCGTGCTCAACCATTTTCTCAAGAAGCTCAACAATAATCTCAAACTCCACCATGTTCGACATCACACGGAGTCCTGGTTCACTGCCTATCTCCTTCCCATATTTCATCTCGAACAGATGTTTGATCAGAGACAAAAATGTATGTTGAGAAGGTTCACAACCAGTATCACGCATGCGCTTGAGGACATCAAATGCAGAGTTTGTCTGTCCTAAATCTCCATAACCTTTAAGCAGAGAGGAATAAGTGAACAGATCCGGGAAAACACCATTTTCCTTCATCTTTGTCATCATACCCTCAGCGTCTTGCAGTCTCCCTTCTCTACAATAGGTTTGAATAAATGTTGTGTAAGTATGTGCATCGGGCTTTGTTCCAGAGGACAACATCTGCTGAAAACGTCTATAAGCGTGATCAAAATCCCCATCCTTTAGAAATTTATGAATCAATATTGTATCTGTGCTAACTGTAGGCTGTAGACCAATCTTCACCATTTTTTCCTCCAACAAGGTCGCTTCTATCAATTTCCCATCGGTACATAAGCCATGAATCAGGGCATTAAAAGTCAACGAATTTGGCAAGCAACTCTTACTCAACATTTTCTCAAGCATAAGATGAGCTTCGTCTACTTTACCCGCCTTGCAGTATCCATCAATCAATGCAGTGTACATCACCACATTTGGGTTTACACCTTTCTGCTCGAGAGAATCAAACAGGTCTCGAGCTTCTTCCACTCTTTTGCTTTTACACAAAGAATCTATCATACTAGTATATGTCCACTGGTCTGGAACTAATCCTCTATCATTCATCACACTAAGTAACCTATATGCAGTATCAAAATTACCAGATCTACACTGCCCATCGATTAATGAATTGTAAGTGACCACATCTGGAAGTACTTTACGTTCCAGCATTTTATTAAGCACTCCCATTGCTTTGTGAACATTCTTTTTACAATACCCCTTTATCAATTCATTGTATGTGCGTGTATTCGGACTGAGGTTACGTGATTCCATCAACTCCACAACACCTAGCGCATCTTCAATCATCCCCCGCTTACAATACCCATTAATCAATGCATTGTAAGTGATTACATTTGGCATCAACCCTCTCTCTAGCATCTGACCTAACAACTCTCTTGCTTTCTCGAGCTTACATTGACTGCATAAACTATCAATTAGCACCGTGTACGTGTGAATATTCGGCTTAATGCCTTTCTCTTCCATTTCCTTAACCAACTTAAGAGCTTCAGACTTCCTATCTGATCCACACAAAGCCTTTATAAGCACTGTATAAGTACGAACTGTTGGATAACAGTCGTCATCCTTCATTTTCACAAACAAATCCATAGCTTCATCAACCCTCCTCGCTACACAAAGACCATGTACAAGGTGAGTGTAAGCAACCACATTTCTACTGCATCCCTTCAAAGGCATCTCCTCAAAAACCTTAAAAGCAGAATCCAAATCCTTCCTTTGACAATAACCCATAATCAAAGAGGTATATGTGAAAAAATCAGGATCCAACCCAGCCTCAACTATCTTACTCACATACTGATTCGCCTCTACCACATTCCCAAGCTTACAATACCCATTAACCATTTTATTATATGTGTAAATGTTGGGATAAACCTTATCCTCCAACATTTCCATATAAACCTGCTTCATTTCATCTACCAATCCAAATCTAGCTAACGAATTCAACAATGTGTTGTAACACCCAATAGTAAGCTTATACTTAAGCTCAAAGCTTTCGTCTTTATTCATCTTCCTACACAAATCCAAAACAAACAAAGCGTCTCCTACTGAATCACAGCTCTTTATCATCCATAACCTGATCTTAAACACAACACCCTCGTATCCATTGTTGATGAGAAGAGTAAGAAGAGATGCATATGAATATACACTGTGCTTGTATCTCGGATTCTGTGAGATCCAGTGAGAAAAACTAAGAGCTGTTTTGGGATCTAGATCGAGCGAGAACAGTGAGGAGACGTGGGAAGGGCTTATCGCAGGAACCATTGATTTCAAGGATGGAGATTTATGCCAATTGGGTTTAGAGAGAATTGAGAGTAGACGGTGTGGAACACTCGTTGGGTCAGATTCTTCCGCCGGAAGTGTTGGAATTAGCGGAGACACGGAGCAAAACCGCCGGCGAGTGAAAAGAGAAGGAACCGTAGCATCAGGCGAGAATCTCATCATCATCAGGATTTTGACGGCGGAGATCGAATCAGTCAAGCCCGCGTCGCGCCGTGGTTGTATTATACGGATCATCGATGACCCGTGCCGTTGTGGATCTCTCCGGTGATGAAAACACAGAGGGTGAGGAACGGAGGAGGACATTTCCCAGAATTGGGGAGGGTTTATCTTATGGGCCCTAAATGGCCTAATATATGTTCAATTTAAACACCTTTATGGGCCTTGATGAGCTTTAATGGGCCGATATGAGCTACAGACTGAGGCGATGGTCGGAGAAATAATACGCCGCCGGTGATGAGAAGAGATTATAACGGCGGATTAATCGCCTTTTCTAGATTTCTCAGCTCCTTTGCTACCAAAAGCTGTTCGCCGGAATCTTCTATCCATAGTCAGTTTAGGCTTCTCTGCGTCGCATGTGACTCCTCCTTGACAACGACGCACACTTTCTCTCCGCTTCTCAGACAATGCATAGACGAAAGATCGATATCAGGGCTCAAGAAAATCCAAACCCAGATGCTCAAATCTGGGTTTCCGGTCGAACTCTCAGGCAGCAAACTCGTCGACGCGAGTTTAAAGTGTGGCGAGATCGGTTACGCACGTCAGGTGTTCGATGAAATGCGTGAGAGACATATTGTAACATGGAACTCTCTAATTGCTTATTTCATTAAGCACAGAAGAAGCAAGGAAGCTGTTGAATTGTATAGATTGATGATCACGAATAATGTTTTGCCAGATGAGTACACGTTGTCTAGTGTTTTCAAGGCTTTTTCTGATTTGGGTCTTGAGAAAGAAGCCCGGAGAAGTCATGGACTTGCAGTGATTCTAGGTTTGGAAGTCTCAAACGTGTTCGTTGGAAGTGCCCTTGTAGATATGTATGTAAAGTTTGGTAAAACGAGGGAGGCAGAGTTAGTATTGGACCGTGTGGAGGAGAAAGACGTGGTTTTGATCACAGCTTTGATCGTTGGTTACTCGCAGAAGGGTGAGGATACTGAAGCTGTCAAGGCATTTCAAAGTATGTTGGTTGAGAAAGTTCAGCCTAATGAGTATACTTTCGCTAGTGTATTGATATCTTGTGGGAACTTGAAGGATATAGGTAATGGCAAGTTGATTCATGGACTTATGATCAAGTCTGGTTTTGAGTCTCCTCTTGCTTCACAGACTTCTCTTCTTACAATGTATTTGAGGTGCAGTTTAGTTGATGATTCCTTGCGGGTTTTCAAGTGTATTGAGTACCCAAATCAGGTGACTTGGACGTCTCTTATATCGGGGCTTGTCCAAAACGGTAGAGAAGAAATGGCCCTTACTGAATTTAGAAATATGATGCGTGATTCAGTGAAGCCTAACTCTTTTACATTGTCAAGTGCTCTCAGGGGGTGTTCGAATCTCGCAATGTTTGAAGAAGGCAGACAAGTTCATGGTATAGTGAGTAAATATGGTTTTGATAGAGATAAGTATGCTGGATCAGGGCTCATTGATTTATATGGGAAATGTGGATACTCAGACATGGCAAGGTTGGTTTTTGATACCTTGAGTGAAGTTGATGTTATATCTTTTAACACAATGATCTATAGTTATGCACAGAACGGTTTTGGACACGAAGCACTTGAGTTGTTTGAAAGAATGATAAATCTTGGAATGCGACCGAATGATGTAACAGTCTTGAGCGTACTCTTGGCTTGTAATAACGCTGGATTAATTGAGGAAGGTTGTGCAATTTTCGACTCCTTCAGAAAAGATAAGATCATGTTGACAAATGATCATTATGCTTGTATGGTAGATATGCTAGGACGGGCAGGGAGATTAGAGGAGGCTGAAATGCTAATAAACGAGGTGATAAACCCTGACTTGGTTCTTTGGAGGACGTTGCTTAGCGCCTGTAAGATTCATAGAAAGGTAGAAATGGCAGAACAGATAACGAGAAAGATCTTTGAGATAGCACCTGGAGATGAAGGAACTCTCATTCTAATGTCAAATCTATACGCATCCACGGGGAAGTGGAACAGAGTGATTGAGATGAAGAGTGAGATGAAGGAGATGAGGCTGAAGAAGAATCCAGCGATGAGTTGGGTTGAAGTCGATAGGGAGACGCATACATTCATGGCTGGAGATTTGTTTTTGCATCCAAACTCGGAGAAGGTTCTTGAAACTCTTGAAGAGCTAATCAGGAAGGCTAAAGATTTCGGGTATGTTGAAGACAAGAGCTGTGTGTATCAAGACATGGAGGAGACTGCAAAAGAGAGATCTTTGCATCAACATAGCGAGAAACTGGCCATAGCCTTTGCAGTTTGGAGAAACGTTGGTGGAAATATAAGGATTCTAAAGAACCTTAGAGTTTGTGTTGATTGTCACAGTTGGATCAAGATCGTATCAAGAGTTATCAACAGAGAAATTATCTGTAGAGATTCAAAGAGGTTTCATCATTTCAGAGATGGGTCTTGTTCGTGTGGAGATTATTGGTAAAAAGTACGGGTTTGTATTCGGTCTAAGCCCACATTTCATTTGAACTGTGAAATGAACATAAGCCCAACTATGAAATGACAATATTGTTATACTTTAACAAAAGCAGAAAATAATCAGTAAAAAATGTTGAAAACGTAATTTATGATCAAATGGCAAAAAAAAAGTCCTCGTTTAAAATAATGATAAGTCAGATGTTATATAACTTAATCAGTTGGATTGAGAGTATTGGAACCAAAGTCGAATTTTATACTATAAAATGATATATAAATTTTGAAGCTAACTTTTTGGAGTTTTTGTGTTGCCTTGCCTATATACATAACTCCAAATAAAATTACTAAATAATATCGGTTACCAAGAAGAAAATGGCAATGATGTGATAGTAAACATGTAACTCGTTTTCTGTTGGAAGTTTTCGTCTTATCTTTTTTCATCATGACCAAGAAGAAAAGAAGACGTTATTGTGTGATAAGGCCATGTCAAATTTTGTATTGGTGTTCGGTTCGACGGCCAAATGTACAAAAACTTGATTCTAAAGAAAAGCAAAAAAGTTGTAAGGCTTTGGTGTTATCCATATATTCTTCCGTTTTGTTTACTTCGTTTGAAATAACAATCTAAAGATTCTAAACCTTTTCCACTTTTTTTTCCTATCTTGCCAAGTGGACTGATTTACTACTTTCCCCCACGTTACTTCAAAACTTCACAATACATGATACATGCATATACAGTAAACATATATATAGATACATAGATGTTGCATTTTGTATATTAAAACCTGAAATGTTGCATTTAACTAGGGCGTATATATATCTAACCATCTAACGTAAATGATTAAATAATAATATAGAGGTGATAAATACATTGGTAAACTAATAAAATATAAAACTATACTATCTCCTTCAATCACGAGTCGTATAAATCGTGAGCTTCCTCGCCATTGGTTTTAGATTGTTGTGGCAAAGCCGTGAAATAACGACATATTAAATCTATTCATATTGTATGATACAAAAGGCAGTTACATGATATCACTTGTATTCACATTCATCATGCTCCTTCGCCATCTATCCGTTTAATTAAATGATGATCATCAAAATATTTCTGTTATTATTATTTGTTTTATTTTATCATATTACACTTTTTAAAGTCATATTTGAGCTCACTGGCCTTTTATTTATCTTGTTTATGATCACGGTCGTCACTCGTCCGTCGACCAAAAGCAAGAAAAGGTTAATTCTTGATCTTTTTATATTACCTTTTAAGGATAATTAACAAGATGTGTCAAAGAGAAGAAAACAAAAAAAAGTCAAGATATCCTAAAGATAGTTCTTAGGATGAAATATCGTATAAAGCAAACCTACAAATAGCGAGTGTTAAAAAGCTTTAAAGGATGTTGTAGTATGCAAAGTGCCAACATTGGCTTTTAAGAGATCGAAACTTTGTAAAAAGAAAGTGTTCAGAACCTAAAAAGTAATTCTTATATAGATTATAGATCACTCTTCAGTCTTCAGCAGAAGAACAAAAATTGAAAGAAACATAGTCCTCTAAATATTTTATTGTTTTGTATTTTAGCTTTCTAACTTTTGTACCATTAAACGGTAAAGGCAGAAGATTAATTACATAGTCGCATGCATGGCTAAATAAACAGAGATGAAACAAGTAAAGTAGAAACTTTATAGATTATTAGTGTACAAATTAATATTCTTCTAGAACTCACAATATGACAAAAGGGAACTAAGAGATGTGTGTTTTTCTCGTTTATAGTCCAAAGTTCAACTTGTAGACCCCATTATCAAGACAAAAACAACAAAAAAAAACCCCCAAAATATCAAATCAAAGGTTAAAATTTTAAACCAGACGACTCATTATCATTCTACAATTTTTAATTTGCATCTACAGTGTTTAAGAAAATCCAAAGTTGTGAATACTTTTGACAGCTTAGCGCAATAGTTGAAACAACTAAGTTCAATTAGTCTGTTCTCACATGCCTACTTATGCTTTAGTTCTTGCAGGCCTTGCTCTATAGAGATCAGTGATAAGAGATGTACATAGTACATATACCTACTACACAAACAAACATATACGTATATATGCGTGTTCAGATGTATTTATATTCTAGAGAGATGCTAACGAGAGACTGCAAAAGATGGCTAAGGCCTGATCTCTATGTTTCACAGAGACTCGACATAGTTCAGTGTCGCCTAAGATCCTATATGCTTCTACATATTAATTAGACCACACTTCACTGACACATTTTTAATGTAACATCAATCTATATTTTTATTTACCGCACAAATATCGATGTTTTAACGAATAATACACAAGAGTTTTATTTTTATTTTCACTTGGGTATATGACACATGATGGTGAATTATTCTGCTTGGCTCAATGTCTGTGTCATCTGTATAATTTGTGCTCAGTTAAAACAAAAAATTCAAGTAGACTTATTCAAAGGAACTATGACCAATCCCAAGGAGACATTATCTATTTAGTGAAAATGACTTCTTAAAGAAATTTTAAATTATAATTATCCTTGGGATAACAACCATCCAATAAGTCATTAAGTGAACATTTTCACCACCAAACCAAGGGCTTTTCAATAATTAAACACAGTAAATTCTGTTCCAAACTTTAAATTATTTTAAATGTAGACAAATCATCAATATAGAGAATCTATTATAATATAAGTATCTCTCTCCATTCTTGAATTAATTTATCCCCCAATTTTGTTTTTTTGTTTACAGATTGAAACTTAAAGTACTAAAATAGTAACCAACAACAACAACAAAAGCTGTCTACAAGAACACCAGAAACAAAAAAAAAAAAGACTACAAACATAAATAGTTTTGGCATTACATCACAACACACATAACAAACAAATATATAAAATTAATAGATATATAGTTTTCTTGGACTTACCAAGAATCAAGGCAAAGCATTATAATGATTAAGATCAGTCCAAGCTTGAATTCCATTGTTGTTCCATTCACTTCCTCCTCCTCCTGTATTAGCATTATTACTAATCACCCCTTCATTATCACTATTATTACCAAAATACCACTCTGTCTGATTATCTCCTTTCTTTGTCGGCGACGACGGCGATGACGAGTTCACGATCTCGAGGTTCCGGTAAAGAATAGGTTGCGGCCTCTCGACGACAACAGTTTCTTCCTTGGAATTACCAAAAAGCATAGCCATCCTCTGTTGCTGAAGCCTCCAGTGTAAATCTTGGTTCAAACAGCTCAAAGTCTCTATAGAAGAAGCTAAGTTACCGTCGCTTGCTCCGGCGGTTGTGAAACCCGTCGGTGAAGGGTTACTGTTGTAATCTCCAAAACCCATTAAAGATAAACCCGACCCGACATCAACGGGTGTGTTTTCTCGACCCGAGGAGACCATAGGCCTAAGATCAAGAACTTCTTGGTTGTTCAAAAGCTGAAGATCGTTGATCTTGTTGAGAGATAAACCGGCGAGCTGAAAATCCATAGTCGTCGGAGGAGGGAAGAATTTGGAAGAATCGTCCATGATTGAAGAGAAGAACCTCTGAGAAGAAGAAGACGAAGAAGGGAGTACTGCGTTCATGGAGGAAGTAGTACTAGGTTTGATGGATTTTTTTGTTTTCCGACAACCACCACCGATGGGGACGTTTCTCAAGGCGCCGCCACGTGTCCAGTAACGGCGACAAGATTTGCAGAAGTGACGAGGTTGAGAGAGACTGTAGTTGTTGTAGTAACAGAACTTTGTGTTTGAAGAGTTGCAACGGGGACATTTTAGGGTTTGTTGGTCTTGAGCCACGGAGGAAGACGGTGGTTTCTTGGTTTGGGATGTACCGGAGATACGGTTATCCGGTTTTGGAACCGGTTTGGGAGAAGGGAGATTGGTATGGGAGGACATGATGATGATGATGGGGGAGGAGAGAGCAAAAATGAAAGGAAGAAGAAAGCTTTGGGGGTTCCTGCTTTTGAATGTAATAAGTAAAGTATGAGAGGAGAGAGACAACAACAACAGTCGGTAAAAGGGTTTCGTATGCTTCTATACTTATTTATATAGATAAATTATTATTATCATATATATGTGAGCATATATGTATATGGGTGATATATATACTGTCGGGCTTATGTTTGAAAACTTTGTTTGGCATTTTTTATATATTTAAAAATAAATTAAAAAATTTATAGTATGTATTTTGTCTTGAAAATGTTATTATTAATCAAAACTGTGATAATTGTGTTCGATATGATCATTACGGATAATAAAATTAATCTAATGCGTCAAAACATGTATATCATAGTTTTCATATTGAGAATACAAATATTATTTCTGTTGTACTTGTATACTCTGGTCTTGGTGTTCTTGTTCCTTCGCACAGTTATAGACTTGAATAATCGTAAACCGCCACCTTTATTAAAACTGTTTAATTAAATTCTTCATAAAATCTCTTTGTAGTTAATGTTTGTATATGTACATTGTACTTATATAGATAAAGAGCGAGAGAGAGAGAGAGAGAGAGGCATGAGTGAGAGATAATAGAGACAAAAAGAGAAGATGAGAGAGAGACATGAAGTGGCAGAAAAGACAGAAGAACATATAAAACTGTGCAGTTGATCGGAACGAATCGGATAGAATTTGTTATGTGTCTTGTTTCTATTGTTGAGGTAACGTTTTTTTATATGTGTGAAGTGTGCACTGCACCACCATCTTTATACGTAAAAACTATATATACAATCACAAATAATATTTTCTTTCATTTACATACAGCTATACTTATATATAGCTGTCAAGCGTATGCAACTCTATTAAGGAAACCAAAACTATTGGAACAAAACATATATAAGAACTAGAAATTTTGCGTTAGCCAAGGAATCGAGTAAATGGATAAGTATCAATACGTATTATGTAGGCGTGATTCAGGGTGCATACAAGCTAGCTGAAAGTTTTGGATTTTATATGAGTCCAAATCGTCAATATATATAATTAAATTTGAGGAAGTTTTTCTAAGTTATGTTTTTAAGGAAGTTAATTAATTTGAGATTTGTAATCTAGAGGGCCTAAGAAGAAGAAGAAGTAGGGTTTAGTAAGAAAGTAACGTTAGATTAACTCTCTGACATGTTTCTGTATCGCTAATATATACCCTTCAGTTATAGCTAAAAGTAATTGACATTTGTTCAAAGTAAACTGCCATCAAAGCCAGATTCAATTGGGTTTTAGTTATGTGGCCAATACAGACAAGTGTGTATATATTATATTAAAAAAATGGAAAAAGAGAGGAGATTGTGTTCCGATGATTGATATATTAAACGTCTCCATCTGTGAAGAAACACGAGAGAACGGAGAAGACAAAATGGGAAACATGTGAGAGCCCCTTGAGGAATGGATCTCTCGTGAGACTAAACCGATCATCCACAAAATGTACAACTAACACCGATTTTGTTTGTTAATCTTTAATAATCTTGAGACATGCAATGCAACAACAACAAAAAATTTTAACAAAATCTAGATGCATGCTAGCTATAATAATGAAATAAAACTACTATATAAACTATTGGAAAAAAAAAAAAAAAACTACTATATAAACTAGCGAATTTATAATTTTAACAACTGAGATATACTGCTGAAAAATCCAACAATACAATAACTATGTAAATTTATTACGGCGTTTAAAAATATTAGGTTATATATTTATGTGTGATAGGTTAAAAGTGAGAAAGAGACATGACAAGAAAATTACTTAAGGTAAAAGACGAAGTTTCCATCAAAGATTGGTCAAATGTAATATCGTTATCAAAAACGTCGTAGAAGCATATCGCCTGATTTACGTGCTGTTCCCATTTATTCCAGCCGTAATTTGCCAGTTTTTATTTTACAAAAAAAAAAAAAATAACTTTACGAGATTTATATGAGCTCGCTCGAGACTATATAATAATTTACGCGGATCTTGAAACAGAACAGAAAGAAGAAGCCCATCTAAATTATATTGGGCTTTATTAGAAGCCCATCTAAAAGTTGTTAGCCCTCTAGATATAAAACATTTACTTCTTTTTCGGTTTAATAAGAATCTGGCCAAAAAGAAGAAAACTCAACTGATCTATTCACATGATGAACACAGCTTCTGACTTGCCACTGTTTTATACATCAAAGTTGGGTTCCTATGTCACTTTATAAAGCCATCGATCAGACAACTTCATAAAACAGAACCTCTGGCCGAACCCTCCATTCTCCACAGAATTTAACCACACTCTTCCACTTACCGACAACCTATAAGGATAACATCACCACATATCACTCATTTATGACCCATAAAAATTCTAACTTCAGCTCAAAAAAAAGGCAAATCCAACTCTTTCGTCTTACCTCTTCTGCTAGAGTTTCATGTCTGAGACTGACCCATCGGTTCTTTTTATAAGCCACGCAATTGTATTCTCCTTCTTCACCACAACCAATCTGCATTCCATATTTTAAGACTGTAACGAAGAAGAGATACAGAAGAACAGTAGCACAAACATTTGTGACCCTGTTTCATATTTTACCATTGACACAAGCCGGTAAACTGTGTTTGGTTCTACGCCTTCGTATAGCCTGCTGATATCTATCTCCCAGTCTAAAGCCTCTAGCGTTTCAGATATCTCTTTTTCAGTTTCATTCTTCTCCCATTCCAACACTAATGTCGCAAACCAACAAAAACAACAACATTATATAATCATACCACAACAAATGAAATGAGTAGATAAGATCACAATCATCTTCAAAAGTTACCAATTGTGAAGATAGGCGGGGATCTACTTATAGTATGACGAACAAAGTTTGCCTTTCCACACCCTCTTGTTTTAATGTCACATAACATTTTATCTTCCATACGGATCACTTTAATGATGTCTTCAAACTTTATATTGCCAAAAGCACACTGCATAACCACAACACAACTTCTTAAGAAGTAGTACCAGTTTCTGTAGGAAAGACAGAGAGTGAAATAAATGAAATATACCTTCAGGTCTCTGATTGAATCTGCAGCCATAACAACGCCATAAGACCTTTGCTCTGGATAATTTGGCATCTTTCTGCATTTGCTACATTTCATTCTTTCATATTCTTCAATTGTAAAAAGACGAGTTACCAAGCTTTCTCTCTGTGGACTTTTCCAGCATTGCCAAAACTCAAGGATGGCTACGACTACCTCCCCAGCATCATTTAGCTAAATAGGAAACAAAAGGACAAAAAAAAAGATATTAGAATGGCATTTAAGATAACAACAAAGCTGTTTGGAAAATAAAATATGCAATGTTTAAATTTATCTTCCGTACAAACCGTGGAATGAACTTCTTCTAGGGAAGCAAGTAAGTCGCTTGAAAGGTAACTGTAGAGTCCTTCGTATTCTATCTCCCCCGAGAGTCTCGGGCCGAGACAAAAGCAGCAAAGAAATCTCGTAATGCACGAGGAACTTGTTCTTCCAAGTTGTCAGAAAATGGTTGCCGATTGTGCTCCAGATCCTCTTTAAGAACCTTAATGTTACAGAGGGCCTGCAGTAGAGCACAAATTCAAACAAAATAAGGAAGTAAAGAGATAATACATGAAAATAAAGAATGGTCTAAATCCGTTAAACATAGTTTAGGTTTTGAAATCTTATTTTTGTTGATGATTGCTTTACCTTAAGAACCATGTCAAGAACTGAATTATATCTTGTTGTAGCTTCTTCATGTACTGAGCCCAGGTGTTCTGACGATGAATCTTCTCCAGGCATGATTTGCATATCTTGAAGACGACAAGATAAAGAAATAAGAATTATACATCTCAAAACAATATAGGCTATAGAGCTTTTAGAATACTCACAATTGAGAAGCTCTTTTACAACCAGGTTACCTTTGGTAGCTTCCTCTTGATTGTTAATATTGGATGTCATTTCCGATAGACCCCTTTCACTTGAAAAAGTATCATCTGGTTCCATAAGAACTTCTTCGGCCGCTTTTACTGATGGAGGTGTATTTCCCAGTTCAAGGTTGACAGAATTTTCACTAGAGATGTAAGTACACAATGTGTTTAGAAACAACCAGAAAACAATATATCATCATAACAAAAAAGAATCGTGAGGTACTTACTGTTCAACACTCTTATCAAGGTGACTAGGCATGCTCGTTGAAGTTCTCTGTTGCACCATGAAGACATTCCTTCTTACAATTGAATAACCAAAAAGTCAGCGAAGCAAATAAAAAATTTAGAACTTCAAAGACCTTGTTGTTTTTATTTTTCTTCTTCTTCGATGGTAATTTCATCTTCTCCTCTTGTTTTTCCTCGGATATAAGATCTGCTTCTGCTGCAGCTAAATTTGCTTTGTGTTCCATATGTATAATACCATCCTACACACGAGACATCAAATATAATATAAGGAACATGTGAAAGACCCAATCAGAAATGAAATGAAATGAAGCTCTCTGTAGAAAATCAAACCAACCAGGATGAGTTCTTTTACTGGTCGAAGAATGTAATAGCGATAGTCAAAAACAGAAAGTCTGGTGAGGCTATTCAGCAAATTAATCCTTGAACTTTCAACCAGTAAAAATTTTGAATCTTTTAGAGCAACCTGCAATCAATTGACACTTTAAGATAAACAATTTTATGATATCCTGTTGTTAATTAAAATTCAGATAAGAAATGAACCTTGTTGGTGACCACTAATTTCAGAAGGTTTATGGACTTCATCACAATGTCATCACTAAGATCTTTATGCTCACGTATAACATTCATGCAAATGCGAAAATCAAATGTTGGAAATGTTGCTCCTTTGAAAACATCTTGTACTGCACACAAGAATACTTCTGTATCCAGGGATTTTCCAGCGTCTCTCCTTAAATGCTCTTCACATGTATCACATAGAAGAGATGCATAACTGTTCCATTGATCTTTCTGTAAATTCCTCCTCTTTACATCTTCGCCAATACACAAATTTTCGGCGGTGGTAAGAGCTGCATCATAATCTAGGAGCTGACACTTCTTTACATATTGGGTTGTCAAAGTCCTACATGTGAACTGAACGGCTTTCAGAACAGCCACCCAAATATCAAGATTGTGCATCCTGATAGGCATGGGAAATCGAAAAATCTCATCTTCTACAGAGTTGTCGACTAACCAGGATAAGATATAACCTCCCTGAGCATGTGCATTGGCATAGTCCCTTCATCTTCTAAAGACATTGATTGTCCCTTCATCATCGAATCGAGCAATCTTGCATTGCAGCAGTCTCTTATCCAGGAGCAGAACTGAAACCTGAGGGTCAAAGTCGAGCTTTTCTTTAACTCGAGTACTATCCCAGAAATTGTCGACTACTCTGCAAACCACATCTGTACCATCATCCCTTTCACACTTGATGTTTTTAAGAAATTGCGGGATTTCGTTGAGTTCGCCAGATTCACAAAAACAGATAATCTGAGGTGTCTCCACTAGGTGACAATCAGTAAGAGTATGCTTGGAAACTTGAAGCTTTTCAAGATGCTTAACCGTAAATTGCATCACCAAGTCTCGAATGCTACAAGAGAAAATCTTACAGTCCCAAAACGACACAAGGAGTATTTGAATTTCCTTGAGTAACTTACTGCGCTCTTCATCTGCAGCTAAAGGCCAGCCCTTGGACCATCCATTCTCATAGGCAAATGCTTTCACATCTTCCAAACGATTCTTGATCAGTTCGATGGCAGCTGCTGTATCCACTGGTTCCCAACCTCCAACAGATATCTTACGAGCCCAGGCTTTACTTATCCTTTGGGGCATACACTTTGTCAAATCAGGTGTAAATTTTGCACGATGCTCTTGTTCAAGATGATTCTTACATTCTTCAGCACTAGAGAACTTGGTCGAACAAGAACGACACATCCAGAATCTCCATTTTCTCTCATCCCTTGCAAAAGTAAGAAGTTGCTCCAACGCATATCGTCCTTCACTACCATATAATCCCTCAACGTTACTCATAAGTTCCACAGTGCTTACTTTCATAAAGTTCCGTTTGGTCTCAACATTCAAACCTGCCCAATACAAGATCAATCTTTTGATGAAATCAGGCTCGCTCTTCCTTGTATCCCTACCTTTTTCTTGTTTCCTTGCTACTCCTACTCGTCGTGTCTTGGTCTTGGATTCAGCAATTCTTGACTCTCCATTATGGATCACAGACATCATTGATTTCTCTTCTCTCTTGGCAAATTCTGGGTCCTCCTGCAAATTCAAATTCACTCTAGGATTGTACAAAGTTTCTTTTGCTTTGCGCACGGATTTCTTGTAGTACACGGATGACCCAAGTTGTTCTGCCAGAAGGAAGAGTGAAATTGCCGCCAACGATGACAACCCAGGAGATATCGAAACGCATTCTGCACAACCCAAGAAGTATGCAGCTTTCACATCAGTGTTCTCTGTTTTTTGCCCTAGGTCATTAAAGATGTGAGCTTGTAGCGCATTAATATGCTCCCTGTCTTCCCCTTGGACGAAAAGACAGATCTTCTATTACCTCCAACGCCTTGACGTAATCTTTCGCAAAGTAGGAATCTTTGGCGCGTTTGAAGATTTGTTCGCAGTTAACATCTCCTAGAACAGGAGGCGCCATGTTGGAGAAGAGAATAATAGCAAGTAAGGGCTCTCTATGATCTGATCTTGCGTTTTCTTGGTACTGAGTCTGAGAGAGGTTTTGTTCTTGGCGAGAGAAAACAGAGGACAAGCGGGAAAGGAAAAAATTCAACCGAGTAAGGTATAGAAGAAGATGTCAAGTACAGGCCACGTGACAGGGTCTTTGCAAAAAAAACAACGGAGACCCATTTTGGGTATTGAGGAATTGTGTCGAGCACCTTGTGGGGCGTTCTCCGTTTTGAGTAAAATTACATAACTCATTCGATTTAACTGCTCCTTCATGGTTTGGGAGGGTAAGAAAACCAATAAAAAAGGCTTCGAATTTGGGTTTTAAATGGCATAAGAGTAGAATCGTCTTCATGGTTGGGGTCTTGGTAAATCGCAAGAGGTTTCAGCTTTGAGGTTTAGCCAAACGTTGTAAGACCATCCTTCCCTAAAGGTATCTATCAATTAATAATAAAATTAATCTAAGAATTCTCACTAACTTGTAACTGAAACAAGCAACTGAATGCTAAACAATAATAGAGTAAAGCCAAAGGCTCAAAGCATGAAAAGTAGACAAACCTGTTTAGGTAGCAGAAGAAGAGAGACTTGAGCATATGATGAAGAAGAGAGACTTGAACTTAACAAAATGATAAGTAGGTAATGATAGATCGTGAAACAACAACAAAGCCCAAAACGCATCACCTGTTAGCAAAACCGCCAAGAAACATCTCAGCTCAATGATCAGTAAAAGCCATCATTAGTCCATTGTAGGATCCTTCTCCACACACCTAAATCAACAAAACAAAACAACAAAAAAGACGACAAGTAAATAACACATGTAATTAGGAAAAAGAAAAAAGCAGAGAGTCAAAGAAGAGTTAAGAGGAAGAACAAAACCTTAGCACGGAGAAGAATCCAAGCGTGTCCTGTCTCGAGTGGCCTCAGCAAAGCACACATCACCATCTCCCCGCATATGATCCTGCAAAAAAATGGAGTTCATATCAAAAACATGACAAGAGAGTAGAAACCAAAATGTTGCAGCAAATCATTAGTTGGCAATCAGACCTTCAAATCTTGCCATGAAGCACACATCACGAGCTTCCTATGGAATCTCAAATTCGGGGACATCACAATTTGGGGTGTCTTCCTTTTCACTTCCGTAGGCCCTAAAAAAGCAGAAAGTTGTTGGACCACGACAGGAAGCATATACAGTAGAAGAAGACAGAAAACACTGTTGCAAGGAAGGACTCACTTGTATAGCACATTGGTCTAGGGCATTTCTCATTCTTAAAACGGACAGTCTGCACAAGAGAATGAAATCACACAAATGATGTATGTGAGTCCAATGGATGAGCCTCTGGTGACAAAAATATAGCATAGATTTTAATACTCGTGCTTAATGAATTGTGAAAAAGGGGAAAGCATAGTTATTATTTACCTGCACACAAGAGCAAACAAAGCATACTTCATGTCATCATAACTGGTGTTGTCGTCGACGACACCATGGGTTCCTGATCATATAATTTAAAAAAACACTGCTCAAAGCTAAAAAAGGGAAGAGTAAGAATGTATGCATGAGAAAGTTCAAATTATCGTACATGTGTGTGTAATGTATGCTGGTTAGTATTAGTTAGTAAATCTGAAAATCCAAGAGAAAAGAAGAAAGAGAGAAGAACAGAATTAACATACCTAAAGCAGACTTGAGTCTTCTACTTCATTCTTCAATCCATCTCTCTGATCTGCACATATACAGAATTAGATTAAAACCATACAGTTAAATTATCAAGGCTGAATCAATAACTTAAAGAGAAACGAAAAAAACTCACTTGTAGCTCCTTCAAAGCTGTAGGCAAGACCTTTCCACGTATACTGATTGTTAGCTCTTCTTGTTAAAACCTAAAATTAGACCAAACTCGTTACTTACCAAACATAACAAGAGAGATTTAAAGAGAATTAAAAAGGTGGAGAAACGTATCTCACCCAATATTGTCGTCGTCTCTGGACTCCAGAAACAAACCCCAATCCAATCTACAGAATAGGACTGGACCATCGTTGTGTAAGACTGAATCATTTAGAGAAGGGAGAAGCAACAACAAAATCCATTAAAAAAAAGAAGAAGAAGAAGAAGATATTAGTCAGTTTAACGAAGAATAAACTTTAACGGGACTGAATTAGGCTCAAAACTTATGGATGGGAAGAATTTGAAGTGGACAAGGAGGAAGACACACAACCTGTCTCGAGTGACCTCAGCAGATTAAAGAAGACGTCACCAGCTCTCCACAAATGATCCTGCAAAAAAAATGGATTTCATATCAGAAAGAAAAAAACAAGACAAGAGAATAGAAACCAAAAAAGTTGCAGCAAAAACATTAGTTGTCAATCAGACCTTTAAATGTTGCCATGGAGGAGATGATGGGAGATTCACGAACAGTAACTGAAAAAAAAAAAAAAAAAAGCATCCAAGAATCAGAAGAAGTGAAGTGAGACCAAATATTATAAAATTACCAACTTCATCTAAGAGCAAGTAACACAAACCTCCGAATTCAGAGTGTCTTCTTATAACTTCCATTAGGATCACTGAAGATTTATGTGTATGCTGGTTAGTATAAGTTAGTAAAAAAAACTGAAAATCCAAGTGAAAAGAAGCAAGAAAGAGAGAAGAACAGAGTTAACTTACCTTAAGCAGTCTGCTGAAGTCTTCTTCTTCTCACTCTTCAATCCATCTGCAGACTTGAGTATTCTTCTTCAATCCATCTCGGTGACCTGCACAACATATACCAGAATTAGATTAAAACCAAAAAAAAAAACCCTAGAATTTATGAAACCTGTACTTGGCGGTCGGTCAAATCAGAAGAAGAAACGCCATCATCCGGCTCCTCCGATCATCACTTGGCACCAATATCTTCCTGCAAATTCATCAACCTAGATACTCAAACAGTTAGAAGACAAGACACGAGAATGAGGTCTTAAAAGTAAACCCTAGAATTTGTATTACCTTTAGTTGGTCGATCAAATCAGATGAGAGAAAGTTGAAGAAGAAGAAACGCTATGGAAACCATATTCATTCATCAATTAGAAGACAAAGAGAACCCTAATTCTGGGTCATCAATCATAAACCCTAGCTCTGCTCTGCTCTGCTCTGCTCTGCTTTGAATCTTCTTCATACTATTTAAATCGCCTTTCCAGATGCCTATTACTGACACCCAATTAAACGCAAAACGTTAATTAAGTAACTTTCTGTGACATAATTAATCAAAGAAGAAGAAGAACACAAACCTCCTTGACACTCAAAGCAGGAGTCACCACCTCTTGCAGCACCATTTAGCTTAGTCAGAATGGCTTCTGTGATTCCTATCTCTACAATGAATGTTGTCACCAGAGCTGTAGGAAGTACATAATAAATAAGCTCATCTTAATTAGTATTATGACTAATACAGGTCCGGCTCTGAAACTAATTCGTTTACAGGATGTTTCGAATATCTTCTTCTAGAAAAATATAGAATACATAATAAACAGCGTACCTGCAGAAGCTTCTTGTCCAGGTAGCCATTGGCATGAACAACTAGTAACACTTGTGTTGGATTCAGAAACTTCTTCACTGTCTTTTTAGTTTGTCCATCATGCCTTTTATCTACCTGTCACAAAGAGAGTCAAATGACTTTGGAAGACAAAAGGTTACCTGAAGCATTTCTGAAGACGAAAAATTACCTGCTGCATAAACCGGCACACCAACCTGAAACAAAGAGAGAGCATATCATCAGGGAATATTGAAATACACAGAAACGAATATCATCACAACAGAGGGAAACATTCATGATTTGGTAAAAATTGATAAATGTATATAATAGAAACCTGTAGAATTGATAATTGATAGCCTCGCTGAGAATGAATCCACCCCCCAAATCCTAGAGTGATACACTCAAGTACACAACACCGTTGCCGGGGAAAAAAACGAATCCACCACACCCAAATCTCCGATGAGATGATGATCCCCTCTCCTCAATCTATCGCCGGAGAGAAGAAGCTCCAACATCATCATGGCGACATGTGATTACGAATCGTCTAAGGGCTCTTCTAACTCCGTACGATTACGAATCGTCTCCACTCCACTCTATCATCTCTCCTTCTTCTTCTTTTTCTTCTTCGTCGCTTTACAATGAACAAAAAAAAAACCATTAAATATATAATTTTCTAAATTATTATTATTAAAAAAAAAGAAAAATAAAATACCAAGGCTTCGTAGGTAGTCATTGTTTATTGGGCTGGAATTGTTGATATTGGGCTTTCCTCTGTTTCGTGAACAGCTTCATTACAAAACAATCCCTCGTATATATGAAACGAACCTGAAACATCCAAGAACAAGTCCAAATCAAAATACAGTGGCTGCACAATCCAGTCAAAAACAAAGAGAAAGAGAACCTGAAAACATGTTAACAAACCCCGTGAAAAGGCTTGACGACTTACCCAGGAGAAGCTTCCAAAACACCTGCAAAACGAAGAAGAAAGTGTCAGAGGAAGAACAAAACGCTTGTAGACTTTAGCATAGAAAAGAAGCAAAGCCGTGTCCTTATCTCTTCTTGAGAACATAATAAAAATATCGGATTTAGAAACCAAACCTTAGAAGAGAGTGACAACGTTCAGCAAAAGCCATCATTGAACAATTGTAGGATCCTTCTCCACGCACCTAAACCAACAAAACAAAAACCGACAAGTAAATAGTAACATGTAATTAAGGAAGAACATAGAGTAAAAGAAGAGTTTAGAGGAAGTATATAACCCTTGAAGACGACGTTACCACAGAGAAGAAGCGAAGCGTATCATTGTCTCCTTGAGACATCAAACTCATCGATAAAAGCATCAACCATGCATAACCTGAAATAATAGATAAACAAGTAAATCACATGCATGTAATTAGGAAAAACAGAGAGTAAATAAAAGAAGAGTTAAGAGGAAGAACAAAACCCTTGAAGACGTTAGCACAGAGAAGAAACGAAACGTATCTTGTCTCCTTGATACATCACCGGCCTCATCGATAAACGCATCAACCATAACCTGAAATAACAGAGGAACAAGTAAACCAACAACTTAACAAAATGATAAGTAGGTAATGATAGAGTGAAACCAACAACAAACACCAAAACGCATCACCTATTGGCAAAACCGCCAAGATACATCTCGGCTCTTCTTCTCCAGCCATCAAAATTTCACTAGCTGCTCATCATGTACGATCTGAAGCATAGCCATGAGAAGCCACACCTGAGTATTATTAATACCAAAACGATAGAGTGACGTGAAACAACTATAAATACCAAAAGAAAATGATCACATGTTAATAAAACCCGTGAGAAAGCTTGAAGACGTACCCAGGAGAAGAGTATGCAATGATCCGATCATAGTTAGCTTCCGAAACACCTGCAAGACGAAGAAGAAGAAAGCACCGTAAGGAACCAATTAATAAAAAAAAAAACAGAGAGTAAATAAAAGAGGAAACAAAACCCTTGAAGACGTTAGCACAGAGAAGAAGCAAAACGTATCCTTGTCTCCTTGAGACATCACCCTCATCGATAAAAGCATCAACCATAACCTGAAATAACAGAGCAACAACTAAATAACATGTAATTAAGGAAGAATAGAGAGTAAATACAAGAAGAGTTAAGAGGAAGAACAGAACCCTTGAAGACGTTACCACAGAGAAGAAGCGAAGCGTGTCCTTGTCTCCCTGAGACATCACCCTCATCGACAAAAGTATCAATCATAACCTGAAATAACAGAGCATAATTCACGTGAACAATATCATTATGAAAAAAAGCAACTTGATGACAATTTCGAAAATAAACCCTAGAAGCCATCACCGATCAATCGTAGGACGCTCCTCCACAAAAACCTAAAGCAACAAAAAAAAACAACAACAAGTAAGTAATGAGAAGAAAAACAGAGAGTAAAAGAAAATACCAAACCCTAGAACGATCGGTGATGATCGGATCGGATCGGATCGGATCGGATCGGATCAACATAGATTGAATAAACCCTGCAAGACGAACAAAAGAAAAAACAAATTAGAGTCTCGTTCGTGAAGAAGAAGATAGATATAACAGAGGGAAATAATAATAATTAAAAAGCTACTACTGATGCGATTGACGGAAACCCAAACGGCAAACCCTAGAAGAAGATTTCACTAGTCCGAACGAGAGGTGTTGAGATCGAGTTGGAAACAACAACATCAGAGACCCGTCGGGTTTAATTAGAAGAATATCACACAAACACAACATCGATCAGAAACCCTATACTGCTACTAACTAACGAAGCAGAACAACAACAACAAAAAAAAGATAGGAAGATGTGATGATGAGATGTGTTAAAACTTATAAGGGTAGTGTGGAGCGCATTAGTATTATTTATAGACAAAGGTATATGTCGGTCTATTTATTGGACCGTTAGATGTTAATAACCCTAGGTTTTCCTTATTTTCACTTTCCAATTTTCAGAGGAGGAGATTCACATTATTTAGACCATCATTAGTGGTGAATACTCTTAGGAGTACTCTCTTGTTGGGCCCCAAAAACAGAATATTAAACCCATTTTTGAGTCCATTTTAGTGAGTATCGCTGCTTCTGATAGTAACTGAAGCAACACCCTGAGAAACCCGACGTGGCGTTTTGCCATTGGTTCCAGAAGAAATATAAAAGGCAATTTTTTTTTTATCTCCAATTTTTTTCTTTCCGAGTCTCTCTCTCTTATCTGTCGGGTGAAAGACGATTTGGGTGGCGATTCTTGCGAATACCGGGAAATTCCATCGATTCAGACCGAATCTGATGAATTTTCCGACTAAATATGGAGGATGATGATGGCAAGCAGAGGCGATGGCGAAGAACAAGCGGTGTAACCCTAAGATGATGACGCTTCGGTTCTGAAGACAAACTGACGGTGGAGGAAAGTTTTCTGTCGATTTAACTTATTAGGCGTTGATTCATTGCTTTTGAGATTAAATTGATATTCACTTGCTTTTGAAATTTTGTTTTGGAGGATTGAGGGTTACGGTTAAATTACTCTGATTGTATGATATCGTTTTTATGAATGAGTAGCTTTTTATGTTCTTGTTATCTTATGTTTGTGTTTGTGTAAGATTAGTAGAGTGTTTAGTGTTTATGTATGTTGTTCTGATCAGAACCGATCCCAACTGTTTAGGCTTTGAATGGCACCTGATTTTGCATCAGTTTTTGGCTTTAGATTCTGCAAAATCTATTTTTGAAGCCATTCACGATTATGAAAAAATAGCTTTCCTAGAATTTAGGAAAACCAGATTTTGGTGGATTTTACAAATTTTTTCATAAAATCTAAAAACCACATTTTGTGGGTTTTTACTTTTTAGTGTGACACTTTTTTTTTCTTTCTAAAAATCACATCATTATATTTTTCTATCTTTTAATAAAAGTTTATAATTATTATTTTACTATTTTAAAAATAATTATTATACATAAAAACCAAAAACTAATCAAGTTACCATTCAAGATTTTGCAAAAACTAAAATCTACACCAAAAATCAAAAAACTAAAAAAATCAAAAACTAAAATCCAAAAACTAAAAACCAAAATCTATAAACCAGTAGCCATTCATGGCCTTAGTGTTTGTTTATGTTGTTCTGTTTGTGTTTGTTGAGAAGGAAAGAAGGAAAGATTAGCACAAATGGTTTTTCTTCCTATATTGTTCTGCCTCGAAACCATGATAAGAAATCTTATATGGTTCTGCGTTTTCGTTATCAAAAGTAGTGAAACAAACTAAGTGAGTTTAGTCTGACTGTTATCTATAAACTTAGTATGATATAACTTGTGCTCCTGAGAGAAGATTTGTCACCTCTTTCTCTTCATTTTCTTGGTAGAACATTCAGATGCTGAGACTTTCATTGTAGATTGGATTACTGTCTAGTTTATATTGTAGAACGGTTCTGGTTGGATCATCGTTACTTGAATGATGTTAATAACTGGCCAATAAAGTATTTAGGATTAACGAGTCTGATCTACACATCAAGTTTCAAACATATTGGATTTAGATTTATCAGCCCAATGTTTGAAAGTCAAGACTTGATTCAATCCTAAGCTAATTATCCAAAGTATGATGTTTTGTCTTTTATGGTGTTGTATAGAACCTGGCGAACCCGACAGCTTTACTTAGTGGATTGATGATGCTGCGGCATCTGAAACTCAACAAACAAGCAGAGCAGATCCACAGCGCCATCATCAACACAATAGCCGAGGGAAAGTATAGAACAGCTGATCTAGGAGGCTCCTCAACCACAACAGATTTCACAAAAGCAATCTGTGATCATCTCTAAACACCCGTAAAAGCATGATTCTTTCTCTACCATTTACCAGTCTGATTTTCATTTACCTGTCTAATTGTTGTTTCGTTTGTTGTTTACTTTAATGTAGGATGTGAAGTGCCAAGGCTGCTACAACATGTAAACTTGGGAAACAGTTTTTTTTTTCATTCTTTTCCTTTGACATTACATAGTTTAAAGAACATACAAAACTTGTAAAATATGTTTAAGAATGAGCAACCTTTTTTGGTTCTCTAGTAAAAAAATGATTTTGCAAAAATACTCTTAGGGTTGCTTTACTTAAATTAATATTAATTATATGTTTAAATAATTTGAGAGTAACTTAGAGAGTACCCCTTACTAATGATGCTCTTATAGATCAGGTCAGAAAAGCTATTGACGGTCGTGATTTGATATCATCTTAGGTTTCAACACTTGTGATTAAAGTCATAAGTCGGTAGTCAAACAACACAACGTTGACTCTTTTGTCCACCTGGCGCCTGATTAGTATTTTCCTTTTTTTTTTTTTTTTTCTTACGCTCCATATACTTTTATTGGCAAATTTTGAACCGTTAGATTCATTTACTTGTTTCTTTTTCATCTATTTCTTTTTTATTTTCTTTTTCCTATTTAGATTATTAGTTTATTACATATTCCCCTTTTTCCTATTTAAAAAAAAATTAGTTTGCTATTTCCTTTTTTCTAACTATTGCATTCTTAATGGGTATTATTTGAACTGTTAAATGCATTTCTTGAAGTGATCCGATGGCTGTCATGTATCTGATGATAAATGATGGAAAGCTAGCTTGAGGAAGTTGGCCGTACTGAAGTCATACTTAACAGCTTGAATCTATCCCAAGTGTTTATTAGGAATGTGATGTCAAAGATTCAGCTTAAACAGACTGGTTATTTCTGTCGCATTTGTGAATGTGATGTCAAACGACTCAGCAAACTTGGATCACATTTTTGGACAAAACTTTCAATGTAACACACAAACTTTCAATGATTATGAAATTGAAGAAAAAAACAAGAACTTTTTTACTACACGAATTTAGAAATAATCATCTGAACAATCGTTGGTTGGTCTCTATATACTATATACGTACGGCAAGGACGATAGATATTCAAACATATAGAATGTTCTTATGAAGAACACAAACAACATGTACATTCTAAGACACTATCACAAATTTTACATTATATGAATTAACGTGGAGATACTGAACCAACATGCACAAGCACAACAGTACCAAACAAATCCAATCAAGGTTCTTTTGAAACATATACATGCATACCTTACTTAAGATTGATACGGAATGTCTAGAAACATGGAGTCATCAAATAGATGCTGATCAGGCCATTATACAACATCTGTGATTGCTATTTCTTGGTCATGGCTTGAGGAGGCCTGGTTGCCACCGAAACCATCTACACTCTGAGCACAAGGATCATGAGAAGGCAACATAGTTTGGTTTAAGCTCGGTGGTTCATGAAACCATATTGGAGAAGTTTTTTGACTGAAGTGATTATCGTCTATGTTTTTGAGGGATGGGAGGTTGTTGTTGAAGTCTTGAAGATTAGAAGTGAGGCCACGGAGGTCGAGATTACTGGTATTGGAGGAGTTTTCTTTGATGAGGAGATTGAGAATGTTTAAGTCATTAGGGTTAATGCTGCTACTACTCATAAGAGGAGGAGTTTGAAGAAGGTATTGGAACAGCTGGAGCCTAGCCATCTCAGCTTGGAGATTCAGTAAAGCTTGTTCTTCAATTGGAACCTGTTGCTGCAGATCAACAAGTCCTCTCAGGTTAGACAGAGACATGAGCTGAGATAAGCTTGAGAAGATATCATCAGTTCTTGGCCGATGGGTCATGGGGTCAAAACCCATCTGGATCAGCTTTTTCTTCAGATGAGTGTTCCAGAAATTCTTGATTTCATTGTCTGTTCTTCCAGGTAAATGGCTTGCAATCATTGACCACCTTATATAATCATTACCGGCAACATTCTAAATGAGTGTCACGAAGCAAGAATAATCCCATATAATATCAAGAATCAGAAGGGTTTTTTACTTGTTGCCAAGAACCGCGTGAAGGTTCAGGATGGTCTCTTCCTCTTCAGCCGAGAATTTTCCTCGCTTAATGTCTGGTCTCAAATAGTTTGTCCATCGTAGCCTACAACTCTTCCCACACCTGTTAAGACCTGCATAGATAGAAACAGATATTCACAATAGACTCATATATATAATCAAACAAAAAACCAGGTTTCATTAACGCGTTAAAGATAGTACCAGCGAGCTTGGGAAGGGCACTCCAGCTGCTATGGCCATGTTTGTGAATATAATTGATGAGTTTATCATCTTCTTCAGGTAACCATGGACCTTTCTTCAGACCAGTTTCATCTGAGCTAGGAGATCTTCCCATGTTTGATCAACTTCTGTATCTAACAACGGTCTCCCTTCTTGTTTTTTACCTTCTCTTTACTAATACTTCTTCAAAGATTTGGTCGCTTGTCTCCTTTCTTCGCAACCACTAACTGCTTCTTATTTCTATATTTATATCAAGTCGACCTTCCCTCTCTCTTCAATGTCTATTCACCACGTGGTTCTTTCCTATTCGCATAACAAAACAACGCATGTCACTTTCACCCTTCAAATTCCATTTTCTATGCTTTTCTATTCTTTATTCACACATATACGTATGGCATAACCACTTGCAGTCCTGACTCAAAAGCAACACGACCAACCTTCTTCTCGGACACAATTCAAGATACCGAGATCCTGTGACTTCAGGTTAATATCATTAATTAGAGACCTGCAAACATAATAACATGATCAGCCACATTGCCTGCAGCAGAAAAGATTCCAAAGTTTCTACAGAAAGGTTTAGGTGGGGGAGAACAAGGGACGGTATAGAAATTTGACGAGAAAGCAAACATAATCAAATCATTTTTATAATCATTCGCTGACAAAACAAACAGATAAATGATTTTTTAATCAAGCAAACAACAGATGTCACCACAAGGCTGGCCAAAAGAGACATTTCCTTGTGTCATCCATTTCATAATTCATTTATGTATTTGGTATTCTCTAATATATAACAAATTTTTTGTATTTCCTTTGTATCAAGCCATGAGCCCTAATTTTTGTCTCTGGAAATGAAATAGCTGAAGTCCAAGAGTCTTAAGATACTTACTGGAAAACAAAATAAAGAAAGCAAAATTGGTCAAATGAGGAAACTATAAGTACTCCTAAAGTCTTGTTCACGACATTTCTTTTGATCTTGAGCAAGTCCTGATATAGCTAAATTAGGTAATACTTACAGAGCTTTCCTACTCAAAAATGCTTTTCTGGTGAGAAAAAGTATACTAAACAAAGAAACCTGCAACAGATACTCAGAGAGAATATGAGGATACATACATGAGAGCTTATCTAGCTGACTTTTGTATCCATTTTTTGATCAAATATATAAGCTCTACATAAAATCCTATCATACTACAGATCAATCACAAGCACATAATTTTGCACTTCACTGAAACCAAAATTACGGAAAATGCATATACAGCAACAGGGGACAAACAAATATATAAACGACAAAGTAACAATGTAAAGTATTGGTATTATGAGAAGAGAAGTTACTGTTGATAATGGTGACAGGCTTGATGTTGACACATTTTGTTTTGTTGAAAATTGGAAGGAGCTTGTTAGGGGAGAGGTTGGTGCAGAAAATGATCTAAATATCCACCATCTTTGAAACCTACAAGCCTTTCTCCCCACTGCCTCTGCATTGGACCAAATGGCATTTCTTGTCTTGTTCTTCTCTGTCTTTTCAATAAAGTAACATCATAGGGTTTCCTGTAATTTTCCCAAATGAAAAACAATTGGCCCTCAAGAAACAAATTCTTAGATAATAACTTTCATGACTAGAGCGTTTTGATCAACTGTCAATTTCCATGTATATAACAGATGCTATTTTCGCGTTGTTGACTATGAAAATATTCTAGGAAAAAGAAAGACTTGAGTTGCTTGTTCATCTAGGGTTTCTCAGAGTGGACCACAATCTCACTAGAGGCAGCAGGTACAGTATTTATATTAAAGAAATAAGTAAGGCATACTAAAATAATAGATTTTGAGATACGCTATGTCACTTAAACCGTTCTTTTCCTCTAATATAAAAGAAATAGTTGTAAATGTCAGCTAAACAAAATGAATTGCTTCTTCTCCTAAGTTCCTAACCAACACATCTAAACCCTGACTTTCAAAGCCAAGTTTGAAAAAACTTTCACCTCTTCCCTATATTCTCTGAGAATGTGAAGAGTATATGCATCGAGCTCAGGACATAATCAGTCAGATACACATACAGTCATATACAGTGTATATCCAAAGTATTTTTCTACCCAATTGCTACTTGAAATCCAAGAGATCACTATCCAACTTTGTGGATGACAGTGATATACTTATTAAACTGTTGGTACTTACAGTTACACAATTAAGAGAATTCCAAGATGCTTGTTTTGGTTCATCAGCATCGGTAAGGATCCTGAAAGAGATTGCAGCCAGTGACTAAAACAAAATGAGACACGTGTACACACGTATAATCTAATTTCAAGTACAAAATTTTCAACTGCTTAGGATTTTTCCTACTGTTCACATGGAAGCAGACTTTGTTTGGTAATTCCGATCATACAATAATCTAATAATGGTTGAGAATTTCAACATTCTGTTTTGTTAGCTATTGATCTAAAGATTTAAATTCTTTATTTATTATATATAAGTTATCTGATTATTAAATCAATAAATACAGACAAGAACCAACGCTCAGAATCTTCTAGCATTGAAACTTTCCTCAAACGTTACATTTGCTAGAAATACACCATCACAAGAAACCTCAATGACATGGGACAGAGATAACAGGAAGAATAACAATGTATTACGATTTTATAAACTAAAGTCATTCTCTAGTATTATATCAACCAAATTGTGTGGGCCTTAAGTGTTGTTTTCTTAGGCATCAACCACTACATGTAGTTTTAGGTGGCTAAAGTTCTCTCATTGATGACACCAATTTACAGCTACAAGACAGTGAAAGATAGAGAAGTAGACAATGGCATTGCTATCTTAATCAGAGCTCCATATAGAATCAATTTAGATGCATCAGTAGTATCTACCATTACATAAAATAACTAGGATACCTATGATGCCAAATTCGGATGAACTAAATGCATCAGAAATAGTATCTTCAATAAATTCAAGAAAAGATGAGTATAATCACTTACGTTACCAGAGTTGCTCGAAGACCAGAGGGAGATCCTGTATCGGATCAGGCTTTAAAAGGTGCATTTGATCAAATATGTTCTGCTATCAACATATGCGGAGATTGATGAATTATACCTGCAACAGGTCCTAAGACAACACTGTATTCAGAACAAAATTTAGAAGAAGCAACACTAAACAATGTATAACATTGTATTTACCAACCCAGTATTAACTATTAATGGCTCTACGCATGGTCAAGTTAAATTAGCCAACTGGACTGTGTCACATAGCACCTATTGATATCTTATGAGATTTGATCTATTCCACATGCAGGTAAAAACAACTCTATTCACAAGATTAAACATTTCTAGGCTAAGAGGCATATATATGGCCACTGAGATATATTTTCTTCAGCAGTCGAAACTTTTTAAGTTAATAATCCTCTCATGTCATGAAATCAATCTGTATTGACCTCACCCCAATTGTAGATAATAACGATGCTACAGAAAAGCATGAGTAGAAGGTTGTACCTTTGCATTATCAAAATAAGATTTCTTAGAACCAATCCATAAAAGCCGAACAAGGATTTCTCTACAGAAGATCCAAGAAGCTGAAAAGGCACAAATAAGAGACAAAGTTAGTACAAGATAGAAAGCAAAGAAAGAAAAAGACCATTTACATTGACAGTTTATTTTACAACAAGTCTAAGAGTTCCAGGTTTCACATTAATCAAGAGGAGAATATAAAAAAAAGCTCAGCTGAAAAAACATAGAAAACTTTCCAATCAATATCAATATTCTGTATATTGCTCAAACCCAGTCAAAAACCAGAAAGTTATGAAAGGAAAGCAAGCTTGAAACCATGTTATAACTGCTTTTATTGAAGCAATCACAGTTACTTTATGAAGAGAATCAAAACTTGCACTGTAACTAGTAATAGTGAAGGAACAGAATTTTTCTTGGCAAAATCATTGACAAACCTCTGAGATTAAGAGAGTCGATCGTGTTCATCAATTCTTTCACAGGCATCACGAAGAAGACAATAAGAAAATCCAAAAGACCCTGCAGAAGTAACATTTTATGCTTTTAAGGAATTAGTAGTTAAAGTAAAACAGGCTTAAAGGGTTTGGACTTTTCAGAAAGCATAACATCAAGACAAACACAGAGGAAGCTTTTAGCATGAAAAGCAAGTCACATGTTGTGATCCAGAAGTACCAAGATCTTTGCATGAAAACTATACGTATGACGCTAACATAATAAAATAATGGGTGTCAAAAGCATTATAGAAAGCTGTGCAAAAGCACATGGCTGGAGTTGGTAATAATACAGGTCTTCATAAAAACAGATCCAATAAAAAAATACAAAGCAATTCATAATGAAAACCTCATAAATCACCTTTAGATATGTATTTTTTGTCTTAATCTCTTGTACTTAACATTAAAAACACTGCCTATTTGACAAAGCTTTCTACATTGGACCCTATTGTATTGTTTCTCAGAAAGAAAAAATAAGCTGAAAAGTTGACGACTTGTTGGTTTGAAATGCAGGATAAAAATCAATTTTAAGTGTAAACTGATGAGTGTGAACAGGACAGTGCAGCTGTCAAAGATGAACCGGAGAAATCAATCATAAACTTTGCATTAAAAAAATCAACAGTGTTGACCATTGGTCACCATATATAATATAATTGTGGGCAGATAGAAATGTTTCTCTCTTTTGACTTAACCCTTAGATGTAAGATATTAGGTGTGTTATCATCGTGGTCTCCAGATGTACTGCTATTTCAACAAGTTTTGTTATCCCATTAAAATGGTCAGTGATAAATCAGTAGAACATGTGAGAATCTACCACGGCTAGTTAACAAGAGCATCTCATATCAAAGACATCTATAACTAACAACCTAGCAAATAAACAAGTTTCTTGAATACCTGAAAACGACAAGATCATACCTGTAAGAAGAACTCATACCGCCCTTGTCCTCTCGATGGATAGCTATACATATGTGTTCCATATGAAGTCCAAAATAAAGAAGGTAGAACAGCTCCATCCCTGGCAGTCATCCCCACAGAGAAGTATCCCCAAATTGCAACTCCCGAAATAATGTGATACTTCAATATACATATATATACTAACTAAGGCGATGAAGGAAAAGGGCAATAACAGTAAACAAGAAACCAAACCCATGACTAATGCAAAACTAAGAAGTCTCTAGGAGACTATACATATTTCACCGAACCAAGATGAGATTTTTCTACTACTTTTCGATTTGCATAAACGAAGTACTAACCCGCGGATTCAAAATTACACAGTGAATCGCTGAGTTTCGTTCAATCGTGAAATCTAGGGTTCGATGCCCACCCAAATATCATCGGAATTCGGAAACATAACCGTACTATTAAGAATGAAACTGTAAAGACAGGTCACTTTACCTCCTCCGTGTTTCACCTCATCCCGCCGGAATTTACCACCGAATACCTCATCTACGCCCCATAAACTTGTTCGCATTCTAAGCCACGCCCTCTTGATTCCTAATTTTCCCGCCAATTTCTTTGGACTTTTACCTTTTTTTTTTTTTTTTTGTTGAAACAGGATTTATACAGGACAAAAGAAAATAACACGATTGTTTTGGTACTAAAATGTATTTTATATTTTTATTTTGTTCAACATAGTGATTCCAAAAGGATTTAAACTTTCTCTTGATGAAACATTGATCGCAAAAAGATAATTTAACTTACTGAAAATTCATGTAAACTACTTCATTCATGTTTACACCAAACAAAAAAAAGAACAAGATGGTTCAGCAACAGGGAGTAAACAAACAATCTCGAGGTTAAAATACAAGAGAGAGAGAGAGAGAGAGAGAGAATAGATGGTGGTGTGGTTTATCAAGCAGATTTGGCAGCTTCAGCTGCTTCTTCTGCAGCTTCTTCCTCTTGAAGCTTCTTCAGAGAAGGAGGTGGTCTTGGTACAATGCTTTTCTTCCATTGTCGGTCAAGTTTCCTCGACAACCTTTTCTTTATCCCTTCTTTGATCTCCCTCTCTCTTTTTACTGTCAACATCCTCGCTACCTGAATATTATTACCCACAACCAAACATAACATATCTTTAGAACCACCACCAAAAAAAAAAGAGACAAAGGTAAAGCCATTACTGCATTTAGTTAGCCACTTAAATGACTGAACAAAAACATAGCTCAAAGCTTCAGGATTCATTTGTCTCATTGAAATCCCGGTAATCAGTAACCCAAACCAAGTAATTTTCATCTAAAGCTTAATTTGGTCCATTAACAAGACACTGAAACAAGCTCAAGATTCATGTCTAAGAAACAAGACACTGCAACAAGCTCAAGATTCATGTCTAAAGAACATAGGAGAAACTCTATACTATACAATACTCTCTACATAAGAACATGAAATCTCTCGGCTCTAATCTATAAACACAGTATTACATATCACAAAATATATTGTCCTGACAACTTAGCAATGTTACCCATTGTTACAGTTTCAAGTTCACAAAAATCTGCAGAACACACACAAATTCACAGTTTCCATAGTGATAATTCGAATGTTTCATCAACAAACCACAAATCCCAAACGTACTGAATCTTTCAAAGACTCTGCAGAATCGATTCCATATATACAAAAATCGAACAAATTCAATGTGAATTTCAAGCAATTTCGACTCTCATTATTCATAAAAGAGTGAACTTTTTAACAAACGAAACGAACCAACAGAAGAAAGAAAAAAGCTTACTTGTTTCTTCATTTTACGAAAGTCGCTAGATTTGAACTCATTCCTCGCCGATTTCTGAAGACGAAGCATAAAAAGCTCACCTTTAAGGTCAACAACCTCCTCTTGTAACTGCTCCGTAGTCTTCGATCTTATCTCTTTCAATTCCGCCTCTCTTTTCGACATCATCACCACCCCCGGTTTACGAGACGACGAAACCACCGCCGCCGCCGCGGGCACGCGAGCAGAAACCTGCTGCTGGATCTTTACTCCATGGAACGAAGATGAAGTTGAAGTCGACGAAGCAGTTCCTCTACGGAAAATCGCCGCCGTCCCCGGCGTTGCAATTGAGAGACTAAGCATTGTGGCTATGGCGGAAGAAGTTGAAGATGAGTTCACTCTGTAGCGATTTTGAGGATAATGAAGAGAAGAAGGATAAGGCTTTTCTTATATCTTTCTATTTGCCCCTCTATTTACCTTTAATTACAAAACGTTCCAAATAGTATCTCAAATTTCAATTTGGAGCCTAAAGTTTCTAAATTGCAAATAGCTCATAACACACACACTTATGTAATTCACTAAATTATAGGGGGGATTTGGAATCAAATATTTGATAATCTGAAATGTTTACAATCAAACAAACATTCTCTCTTTTAAAAAAAGCTACAAAGTACAAATTTTTGCACCCCATCTTTTCCTGATATTTACAACTTATATCAATACATTGTTTTTTTTGTTTTTCAAATTTTTCTGATTCGGCCGCAGAGTAAAAATAATTATCAGCAGCAACCCCCCTAATTTATTCAGAGTAATCAATCCTCTGTTTTGTGTGTTTTCAGATGCACTCATCTTCTTCATTCTTGAGGTCTTTCTTTCATTTTTCTTGATTCTCTTGGTTCAAAAAAAAAACTCATATCTACGTTGGTTCACGATGTCGAGTTGCCCAACTTGAGCTCAAGGCTCTAAGCCGTTGAAAATACTCACCAAGAGCTAATAATCCTCGAGCTGCTTGTCGTGTGGTCAAGATCCGATACATTTGTTGCAATGTTTCGTGTCTCAAGTGATCAGCCTAATAAACAAACAAACAAATCAAAATCAAGAAACTAATACTAACTAGTGTCTTAAAATGTGTTTGATTGGTTAATAATATTAAAAAAAGAGATCAGATTAGATCATTTACCTGATTAACAAAACTGACCAAAGCTTCTAATCTATCTATAGCAGAATTCACTTGAGGAATGTAACTTCCTCCACCGAGTTGTCCCCCTGCAACACAATCCGCAAGTGTGTGTTGCAGCTTCTCCATACCTTGACTCAACGCGTCTTCAGCTTGCTGACAAGATTGTCTTAGATTGCATACATCTAGTATTTGTTGATCCGTCAAGATATCAAAATGTGGCAAAAGAACCTATAACAACCAAATAAAAACATCCAAACATTGTCATCCTCGGATACAATAACAACACTACGTGAGTGAGATTGTTCTTTGTTTACCTTGAGAAGATCCGACGGTCGAAATCCGCCAATCCACAAGAAAAACCGTTCTGCTGAAGTCTTCCACATCCCTGACATAACGAAGAAGACATCCGCTTTTGCAGCGGTTGATTTCATTTTGAAAAGCTCGAAGTAATGTTTCATAGCGGTTTCAACTAGCAAACAAAGCTCCACATCGTTAATGTGTCCATGCAAAACCGTTCTTAGTTCACATATCTGTCTGTTCTGTTCTTCAACCCAATGTCCATACTCCATTTCAAATGCAGCAATCCCTGCAACAAATCATATATATGTTTCACCAATCAAAATCTTGATTCTCGATCAAGAAAAGGAAAACTCATTGTTCTTGATACTAAACCTGGATTCATGGTTTCCGAGAAACCGAGAGAGTTAGTCTCTATTCCGTTCCCCACGTAGAATCCTTGTTGTCTAGCACGGTCGAGTTCTTGCTCTAACTGAATTAGCTTCAACCGGCTTGTTTCAAGCTGTTGAACATAAGCCTGCCAAAAAGAACATTTAAATCTCTCAGCTGAATAAAACAAACAGAAACAAATCACTAAAGGGAAGATAGTAATGTCATACCTTCTTGCGCAAGCGACTTTTCCTAGCAGCCTCGCGGTTTTGTGCAAGCCGTCTTTGTATCTGTAACGATATAAAGATTCAGTCTATACAATCCGAAGAAAAATTGTGATTAAGAGAAGCGTTTGTGAATAGTTAACCTTATCGGGGTTTCTAGACGTGGAAGCTTCTTGATCGAACATGTGAGGAGTTCCTGCTGTTCCATGGGAAGTTTCCTCTGACTAGAAGATATGATTTCAAGAGACGAAATATTTTTTAGAATTCTAATAACAAACCAAGAAAATTTACCATAAAGAGATTGAATGAAGTAAAAAGAAGTACCAAATTGTTGTCTAGTTTCTGATTATTGGCCGGTATTATAATGTGGCTTGGTGTGTTCATATTCCCATTGCCAATATTGCTCTTGAAACTCTCCCCCCACATACCGAATTGATGGACAGGTTCGTATATACCAACTCTTCTCGGTGGCACAAAATGTGTCGATGTCGAATTCATGTTTTCCTCAACTGGAGATTAAGAAAAATATTAAAGTTTTTAAAAACAATGTGTGAAAGCATCTAAACCAAGAAAATGAAGAACAAAATCGTAAAGGATAAGCATATTAGGTTTCAATCAAAAGTTAGATCACACACAAAGTCAAACAAGTAAAGCAAATAGTAGAACTTGTAACGTTTCTTCACCAAATTCTTCTAAGAAAACATGAGGAATAACAAAATCACCTCCAAAGACTTTATACAAAGAAAGAAATATCTGAGAGGAGGGCATGAAGAGATTCCCTAAGACCTAGGGGAACACCAAAAGATTACAAGTGAAACATATGTTGAAATGACAGCTAACAGAACATAAAGGATTTTAACTTTTACATCATCAAAACTAACTCTTCATCATCCGCCTACAAATCTATCCAATAGTGTTTGGAAGGTGTCAAACAGAGAATATGGATAAAACTTTTGCTAAGCAGACAAAGAAAGAAAGAAAAAGTTCAGAAGTCAAGTTTCCACTTATTGGAATGTCACTTTATATATAACAGCACTATGTGTGGACCAACTAAACATATAGTTTAACAGTTAAACGACTCCCCAAAAAAACAGGAAAAATTCCATTCATTGCTTTATTAAATTCTTGTACGCAACTAGTGACGATTGACGAAAGGTGAAATCAAAATAGTAAGAGATAACATCAAGAAAAAAAGAAGCAAAAAACCAATCATGAAGTCAAACCACACACATATCTAGAACTCAAGATAAAAGAAAGATTGAAAATTACAATTTTTAGGGAAATATTCGAATCAGTTCCTTCAAGCTTCAATATTAAGCAACCAAGAACACCAAGTTAATAATACACATCGATGAACTAATCTTTTTAAGTGATACTATATAACAAGATTAGAATACAACAGAGTAAAAAGTCAAAGTAAGAGATTTTGATTCATATAAACGACGCCAAGAAATCTGACTTCTCATATGTCTCTCACTTTCACAAGAACCATGAATACGGATAAGAAGAGAGATCTGAAAGGGGCGAACCTTGTGATGTTATCTGGCGTCAAGGCAGAAAGTTTTGTAAAGAAAGGCAAACTTTTGTCGCAAAAACCATGAAAGAAAGAAAAAGAAGAAAGAAAGAAAGAAAGAAGGTTCTTTCAGCGACAAGATCGGACGTAAAGCCAAGAAGACTGGAACTGGAGTAGGAACCCGACCGTAAACAGAAGAAGGGACTTTAAAAACTCTTCTTCCTTCTGTCTCGTAAGAAACTCAGGTCTCATCATCTTCAAGTAGAAGAAGAAGAAGAAAGATGAAGAATCACGACAACTTAAATGAGAAGACCTTTGACGCTCTTATTTTTATATTTTAAATATTATCTCTATTTTTTTTTTCTTTCTTTCTCGGTGAGTTTTGTCCTCAAGCATAACTCCTCAGCTACAGTTTTAGTCAAAACTAAATTATTACATTTTTCTTTACTAATTTTCTCAGCCACTTTCAATTTTATAAAAGAAACACACCGAACTTATCTGTTTGTGAAAAGATAATACGGTTTTTTTCACATTAAAACTTTTGTTTGATGGTCCCAAATAACTTTTGTAAGAAAACTCTGATTAGCAGTGAATTAATATGTATGATACACTGATACCAATCGAATCTTAATATTTTCTGAAGATAAAATAATTTGATTATATATATATATATATTTTCTAAACACAAATTGTCATGTCTCCACTACCTCGCACGCTGATGTGCTGCGCACCAGGTAGATCCATTTTTTTATTCTCTTCTAAAATTCTCACTTTTTATAATGTATTCCTCTTCTTTGTTTTTATTTCTTTCTATGTTGCTTATCTTGCGCATGTATGCTTCTCTCTAACCTACGCATTCGTCGGCGATAACTTAAAATTCGTTTGACGGTAAGCAAAAATACACGCGCTCAATTCTAGTGCGTGTTAAACAAACACCCAAACAAAAAGAAGAGATGAGCGCGTGTTTGTCTACTCGTGGGCAACGCAAATAGGAGTATAGAGGAACCCCCAGAGAGTCTGCTTCGATTCTAATGACGTATTAACGGCTACTTCTAATTAATCTAGTTAATCCTGTAATCAAAACCTTTTTATCCCCAACAAGCTATTTATAAACTAAATAAAAACTAATGTTTATCCAAATATCATAGCTGTCTCATTTAATATGTTCAGACTCTTTTGGAAATTATTTTTAAGAAACAAAAATTTTATAACATTTGTTTATTAACAACTAGCTATATAGTTTATTACATGCTGATGATATTAATATTAGTTAAGCAAGACCGACCCAAATGAAGTAATGAACAGTTCAAACAAGCAACGTTTATTTTAATGTAAAATTCAAGACGATATTGGTCAATTTGTTCATTAGCTAGCGAACCGGGTTTGTGACAAATTAGTGGAAAATGCAAAAAAAAACCATCCATTTATTCTTCTTGTTAATATTAATAAAGACCATAACTGTAGGATACGAGCATATTTTTTAATTAAACGATTATTAGCCTTTGGGAGTTTAAACAGGCTAAGATTAGTAGAGTTTATTTAGGTGAAGGAATCACCTAATTCATATTTATATTGCAGCCTTTTAAGTGGTTTTATTAAAACAGATTGGCTCTTCAAGCTCCATAGGAGACATTGTGCATCTTTGATTATGAATTTTATCATTAATTAATAATTATATGGTTGTGGACATAATGAAAAGTTGTACATGTCTTCGTTGATTCCTACACATCGATTTAGGCCATAACAACCCCATCAGTATTCATAAATTGGATTTAGCTTAGAATTAGAACTAATCAAATGAGATGACGAACTGTTACAGGCATCTACTTTTTGTGTAGCTTTGTTTCACTTATTTTCTTGTAGATGCTTGCCGTCTCTATGTAAACGGAATTAATTTATCGAAATAATGTATATGGCAGTAAGGGTTACGATCAATAACATGACGTAAGATGTTTCATGGACATGCATATAGAGAAAGAGAGAAGATAAGCTCCACATATTAGGTACAATAAAGATGATTTAAAAACAAATAAAGAGATGCATGATCTAATATTGGATTGTCTAGTAGGAGGAAACTAACTACAACAAGATAAGTTTAATAAGTAAATAACATTTTTAATAACCCGATTTTTTTTTTTTTTGTGGAACTACGAGTGCAAATGATGTGTCTATAAAGTTACACAACTCAAGTGATGGTGGCTTTTTTAGACGTATGATCCATTGTGAATGATTGATATTGGTGAAATTCCATTTCACACTCTATCCACTTATTAAAATATATCAATATTAATTCGAATTGGATTTATGCAAAACCATATAGGCATTATAATTCGATAAAATAGAAAAAGAGACGTCACGCATAAACACTTAGCTTTTGCCTATTTGTAGAATTATTCTCTAGTGCTATCCTATAAAGTGGTTTGCCACCACGAGTGGTTACCTCGTGTTCGGATTTTCACTCTTTTCTATTCATATTATTGGCATAAACGATGATTTCATATCATTGTAACAATATATATTTCATACGTGTACCAATATTATATTATTCTAACCAAAAAAAAAAGGAAATTTAGAGTAACGTAACTAAACAATCGTGGAATGAAACTAGCTTTTTTTTTTCCTTCTTCAAAATACAAATAGCTCACGGTGTAATATTGGCGTAATATATTTTGGTCGATACATTTTTTGTATTGATATTTAACAATTATACTTACATAGATAGACTAGAGCTTTTTTATTTTCTTTTGTCAGAAGTGACTGTCGAGTTTAAATCAGAAATTTACGATTTTGTGAGAGTACATGTTGATAAAATTGGATCCATGCAATGGCACGTGCATGCGATGCGATTAAAAGGAGATGCAAACTTTATTAATGGGATAATTAACGAAATATTATATGTGAAATCATACCAAATTTTCTTAAAAAATTGGTTAGGGACGTTATTAGAACGTAGAAGTAAAGCAACCTTTGGCCCCCATCATTAGACCATATCTGATTCATTCATTATATATGCATAGATGTGATTGGTGATTGAGAAGACGTTTTGGATCATTGTTTGCGTCATACGACCATGTATCTTGATTAGCCATTTTTATATTCTTTAAGTACTTTTTCTTAAACATTATTAATCTATTACGTAAATATAAACATTGCGATATTTCATTGCCTTGTATTGGCAAACAAACACCAAATCGTATTAACACATTTTTCTAGATCTGATTCTTTGTTAAAGAATTCGAGTGCTTTAAGAATTATTCGAGAAGAGATTCTCGATAAAGAAAAGAAAGATTACCCAACAAATTAGTATATTAAAAAGGGATTAACAATAAATTAAGTCAAGGGATCCATGCCCCTACGGGGCTCGGAAAGACTTCTATAGGGTAGAAGAAGTAGATCCCACATATCCACTTAGGTGTAAAGGTGTCGTGCTTTAATAAGTTGGATTTAACAGTGAATATTTTTAGATAATACTTATTGTTTTAAATAACATGAGCTACTGTACTTGTTGTCCAATAGAGATTCGACTCCTAATTGTCGACAAAACAAATATGAGACTCCTTAATCGCCTCAGCGTATGACCTGTCCAAGGGAAAGAAAAAATCGACAATGTATTTTGGATCCTTTTTTAGAAATATCGTATTTGAAACATATATATTTACTAGTATTCAGATAATAATACTCATACGTGATACGTACACGAACACGATCATAATACAAAAGTATATGTTCGGATAATTCTGAAAGATCGTTTTCTCCTTTTCTAAAGACGCTAAGAATTCGAGAAAATTGGAGAAAAAATTGACTAGGAAAGGTGGGTTGGAAAAGAGAATGGGATATAGTACAGTTCTACTTTTCAGAATACTAATTTCAATTTTTTTGTTTCTGCTGTCAAATATTTTCTTTATTTTCATACTAATAGTCAAAAACAACAAAGAGAAGTTTCGCAGGAACAAAAAAAAAAGAGAAAGAAGTGAAAGTACACCAAAGGAATTGGAAACTATCACGTTTTAAGATTGCTTCGTTTTCTTCTCTACGTTTTGTTTCCTTTTAATTTTATCTTTACCTTTTCTTCTTTTTTCGTATTTTACATTGGAATTATTTTTATTTTTGTTGTATCATAAATACGACACATTGTCACACTACTACTATGTCGAACAAAAAAACATATCTTCGTATATTGATCATGTTCATCGAATTTTGTTTTTTGGGGAAAAGATCATGTTCATTGATTAAATACTGTAATATTCCAGGAATTTCAAAATTTGATATAATGATATGTGTATAAATCGCCAAGACCCTATATAGTTTAGTGATATAACTCGTCAAGTAATCAAATATCATCATGAAAGTTAGCTTTTTAACCTTAACGTCTTCGAAGATGATAAATTGTTATGTTCATATATATTTATTTACATATCCATTTTCAAAGAATGTATGCTCTTCCTTATTACAAACAGGCCCATAATATAATACTCTAAACAATAAAATGAATTAAGTAATATTGGGCTTAAATCTTGATATTGGGCTTCGAGCAACTTAGGTTTGGCCTTTAAGTTTAATTAACTTCTAGAAGTATTTTGAGTTTAATTAACTGCAGTTTATAGTTTAAAATCTCAAATCCCCAAATTAAGTGAGGATACTATGAATGAGTATAAAATATTTCCTCTGTATCATAATAGATGATTTTTTTTAGGATTTCACCAAGATTAAGAAAAATAATAAATGTTGTATTATTATTATTATTATTTACTTTTGTTTTATATTCCTTTTAATACTCATTTACTCATACTTTTCTTACACTTGTCATTCAAATGCATGTTATATTTAATTATTTATTATAAAAAGTAAAAATATTAATTAGTTATTGATTTTAAGAATAAAAATGCATTAAATACACTAAAGAAATCATCCTTTGTGATACAAGAAAAAAAAATCATAAAACATCAACTTTTATGATATAGAGGGAGTAATCAGATAATTGTAATAGATTATGTGGTCAACAATTCAAAAATATACTAGGAAACTTTTATTTGAAACCCCCCATAATAGTAAAAACTAAAAAGTGAACAGCTTCCAGATCCTTATATACGTAGATGCCACGGACCTTGGAGACCACTCCACAAAGCTTCCACACAAATGCAACTATAAAATAAAACCCTTATTACAAGTTGAATATCATATATGTACTTCTGAACTGTAACAAAACCAAAGATAACCAAACAACAAAAAGTGATCAGATAACCGGAGGGAACCGATTCAATGGCGGACATACCAACTTCGAAATCATCGCCGGCAGCAATTGACAAGATGAAACAAATTCCGGGGAAGATTACTGCAGCAATTGACAAGATGAAGTTTGAGAGGTTGAAGAAGATTTTCGAAGCTAAATCTGAGTTTTCTCAAGCAGCCAGAGATGGCGTCTTCTCTGCTTAATCCTCTCAAGTTTTGTTCAAAGCTAATTCCGTCTTCTTAATCTTAATCTATGCTTTGTGAAAAGTCTTATGCAAAATATTGACTATGTATCAAAACATGTAACCTTTCAGTTTATTTACTATGATAATGACTCTGTATTATCCGGCGAATCACTGCGAGTAAAAAGTAAAAAAAAAAAAAACAAATCTCAAGGACTATTCATCATCACCTTTTACTGTGTTGATAAACTTCTGATTTTTTGCAAATTCTACCCTTATAATTCTCGATTTCTCTTAAAAGAAGTATCATAATTAAACAACTTCTCTGTTTAAACCCCAACATTACAAAATAATAACAGCACCAAATCAGCAAATCTTTGTAAGTTACATATTCGTGAAAACAGGCCCATAATAATACAAGCAAGTATTATTAGGCCTAATCTTGCTATTGGGCTTGAAGGAACTTTAAGTTTGGACTTTGGATCACAAACTTCAAACAGCTTGACTGATTTATTGACCTTTGTATTTTATATTTTAAATTAAACATAATTAGTGATCAGATCAATACGTAGATGACACGGACCTTGGACTTGGAGACCACTCAACAGAAGCTTCCACACAAAAAACAATATTTTATTAATAAACTAAAACCGACCAAGCCCACCTTCTCACGAAAACTACCTGTACCAACAGATTCGGCCCCATTATTTAAAAAACCATTAACCAAAATTTTAAATTAATAAAAAAGATATTATCATTAGAGAGAAACTATTGACCCAACCTTATCCATTACCTCCCCCGTCAAATGCACTATAAATAAACCCTTTGTTCTGATATTTATAAAACCAGAGATAACCGAACATTAAAGTGATCAGATAACCGGAGATAAACCGATTTAATGGCGGATATAGCGATTTTGGTTGCGGAGGAGTACGAGAGGAGGATGAGGCCTACGACGGGTTCTAACTCAGCAACGCCGGTGGAATTCGATTGGAAGAAAATAATTCCGGCGAAGATGACTGTAGCTATCAACAAGATGAAGATTGAGAGTTTGAAGAACAACTTTGAAGCTAAATCTCATGACTTCGCTCTCGCCATCTCTCATGGCTTCTTCTCTGCTTGATTCTCAAGTTTTGTTTATAGCTAATTACGTTTTCTTAATCTTAATCTATTTGCCTTGTGAAGTTTTATGTAAATAACTTTAAGTATGACTATGTGAATTAATCAAAATGTTTTTCTCTTCTCGGGCGATTCACTGAGAGTAAAATTGTTAAAAAACAAATCTCAGGGACTTAATTGCATACGTGGACAAACTTCTGGGGAAGAATTTTAAAATTTTGAAACTATCATTCATACTTTTACTGTGTTGAGAAACTCCTGGCGTGATTTTTGCAATTCGACCCTTAAATTTCTCGATTTCTCGTAATTTAAGTATCATAGTTTCGTAGTTGCTCCATTATCCAAACCTTGGGAGAGAATGGGAAGCAGCGGCGATGATACACCAGTGGTGCTCATCACGGGATGTTCTCAAGGAGGAATCGGCCACGCGCTAGCGCGTGAGTTCTCGGCTAAGAATTGTAGAGTGGTGGCGACGAGTCGATCGCAGAGCACGATGATCGATTTGGTGAAAGATCCCAAGTTTTTCGTGGAGGAGCTCGATGTTCAATCGGAGCAGAGCGTGAGTAAAGTTGTCTCTAAAGTTATCGACGAATTTGGTCAGATCGATGTATTGGTTAACAACGCCGGAGTTCAGTGTATCGGACCTCTCGCTGAGATGCCAATCTCAGCCATGGCTAACACCTTCAACACCAATGTCTTCGGTGAATTTTAAACATTTCTTCATTTGTGCTCACCAGGTGTTTGTTAAAATTCCTGACTCAACTCAGTGATGAGTTAATGAAATTTTGCAGGTTCTATGAGGATGACTCAAGCTGTAGTACCTCACATGGCGTTTAAGAAAAAGGGAAAGATTGTGAACATAGGAAGTATAAGCATAATGGCACCAGGACCATGGGCTGGTGTTTATACTGCATCAAAAGCTGCTCTTCATGCTCTTACAGATACATTAAGGTTGGAGCTTAAGCCATTTGGGATTGATGTGATCAACATTGTTCCAGGAGGTATTCAATCAAACATAGCTAACTCAGGGTTATCGAGTTTCAATATTTTACCTGAATTGAAACTCTACAAACCGTTTGAGGAAGCTATCCGTGAGAGAGTGTTTCTGTCGCAAAACATAAAGCCAATACCTACAGAGACATTTGCGAAACAGACTGTTTCCGTTGTGCTCAAGAATAATCCGCCGGCTTGGTTCTCTACAGGAAGGTTGTCGACCGTCATGGCGATCATGCACCATATGCCGATCTTCATCAAAGATTTCCTGTTGACTAAGAGCTTTATGAAGAAGGGTGTCAAACCTGAGTAGAGAGAGAGTAGTGTCCTTGGTTATAAAAGAAACTGTTTGAAATGTATCCAACAAGTGAATATGTTGCCTAACCATGTTTATATCGTAAAGCACTGAAGCCAAGATCGTCTAGACCCTTATACTTTGGTACAAACATTTATACGGAAAATATCAGATTATGTTTTATGCAATCCAACAAGGCAACAATGCGTCATCAATCAGTCAGAAGTACAATGTAAAAAAGCTTACCTGCTAAATTAAGAAACTCTTTTTCTTTCCTTAAGCTAAGAATGGCAAGAATGGCAAGTTTAGTGAAAAATCAAATCATTTTATTCTCTCACCTCTTTTTAAAAATTGGGATATTATTCCAAAAACAGAAATTACATTCCAAACAAATGTTTTGTAGTAGGTATGTGAACAAATTAGCCTGAAAAAGAAAGCAAGAAAGCTTTTTCAGAATGTATGAACAATGAAATTCACTTGGGTCCACGTATTATGTATAATGTACGGTCAACATTTTCGTAAAAAAATATTCATAACGTCCAAGTTATAATTTTAATCATCATCACTTCAAAACAAAAAAAAAAAAACACAAAAGTAAAGAAAAAAAAAAGTCAGTAGGCCACAAAGTCCTTCAGTTCAGGAGGAAGAAGACGACCCTCCTCTTCTCTCCTCTCTTCTTCGTCTCAGAAAAATCTCCAAGGCAAGAAGAAGAAGGATGATGAATTGAAATCCCTAAATTTCTCTACAAAACCCTTTTCGGAAAAAAAACACTACTCACTAACACCGATTTCTAACCGTTGATTTTTGCAGATGGGTAAAAGCGGACGGCTCAGATGGAACCCTTTCAGCCACAAATCGTCATCATCATCTTCCCGACAAGAACCTCAACAACAACAACCTCCTGTCGAATTCCTCTGTCCGATTTCAAAATCAATAATGTCTGACCCAGTTGTTGTCTCATCCGGTCAAACCTTTGAACGTCTCTGTGTTCAAGTCTGTCGCGACCTAAACTTTATCCCCAAACTCAACGGCAACGACGACGACTCTAACTCTCAACCCGATTTCTCCAACATCATCTCTAATCTAAACATGAAATCAACAATCGATACTTGGTGCGACACCGTTGGCCTCTCACGTCCACAGCCACCTGATTACTCAACCGTCGAAAGAAACCTACGGCAACAGATGCCTCCACGGGAAGTTGAGATTCGTGTCTCCGAGCAAGAGCTTCTCAGAGCTGTAGCTCACAGAGCTCCGATGATAACAACTCACCACGCTGATTCCGAACTCATGGGAAGGAGAGACTTCAATTCCACAAGCTCTTCTGATGAATCTGTAATCGTCGCTCAGCAGAGCCCACACACTCCTCTTCCTTTAACGACACGACCCGCTTGCTTCTCTCCGTCTCCATCATCTTCTTCTTCCTCCGCCGAAATCGAAACCCTAACACACAATCCAGAAGAGGACGAGGTGATTTACGACAAGCTTAAGAGTAGTGATATATTTGATCAAGAACAAGGTTTGATTATGATGAGGAAGATGACTCGTACTCAAGATGAAGCTAGGGTTTCACTCTGTTCTCCTCGGATTCTTTCGTTACTGAAGACTATGATTGTTTCGAGATACTCTCTAGTGCAGACGAACTCGTTAGCTTCGCTTGTGAATCTATCTTTGGACAAGAAGAACAAACTGACCATTGTTCGGTTAGGTTTTGTTCCCATTTTGATTGATGTTCTCAAATCAGGATCCAGAGAAGCTCAAGAACATGCAGCTGGAACAATCTTTAGTCTCTCTCTTGAAGATGATAATAAAATGCCTATTGGGGTTTTAGGAGCGCTTCAGCCATTGCTTCATGCGTTACGAGCTGCTGATAGTGATAGAACGAAGCATGATTCGGCTCTTGCGCTTTACCATTTGTCCTTGAACCAGACGAATAGGTTGAAGCTCGTTAGGCTTGGAGCTGTTCCAGCGCTTTTCTCGATGGTTAGGTCTGGTGAATCAGCGAGCAGAGCGTTGTTGGTGATTTGTAATTTAGCTTGTTGTAGCGAAGGACGATCAGCGATGCTTGATGCGAATGCGGTTGCTATTCTTGTGGGGATGCTACGGGAGGAGAAGGCAGAGGAGGCTACGGGGGCGGGGGCGGGTCGTTCTTCTTCTTCGGCACGTGAGAATTGTGTGGCTGCATTGTTTGCTTTAAGCCATGAGAGTCTTCGGTTCAAGGGACTAGCGAAGGAGGCAAGAGCTGTTGATGTGTTGAAGGTAGTGGAAGAGAGAGGAACAGAGAGAGCTAGAGAGAAAGCGAAGAAGATTCTTCAGCTGATGAGAGAGAGAGTGCCGGAAGATGAGGAAGACGACGGCGAAGGATCAGTTGATTGGAACCGAGTTATCGACTCAAATGGTTCGATTCGGTCTAGGTTCCGAGTTGGTGGTAGCAACAGAATGGTTACTCAGAACTCATCTGGCTTCTAAGTGTGGCATTTCCAATTTGTTGTTTGTATAGACATTGAAAAAAATGTTTATGATTGAAATTTTTTGTAACTTTTGACTTGGAAAAAAAATTGAAAAGAACATGACTGATGTAAATATTTTTGTATAAAAATTCTCAAGGTTATGAATCCATTTGAAACTAAATGCATACAAAATATAAATTTAACGCAGACAATAAACAACTGAAGTCTAATTATGTTACAAAGATGTAAAATTCGACTCAACAGCTTACGGTACAAAGATCTACTCTCTACATTTGCATCATCAAAATAAAAAAACAAAGAGACTAAGTCAGAAACTAACCTACAGCTAAAACAAAGATTTTTTGTTTGTTTTTTTACTACTAACCTTAAGAATGGTGTGGAGGTCCAAAATACATCATACCCGGTGGTTGAAAACTCTGACCTTGTTGCGATTGTTGCTGAGCTGCGTTTTGTTGATTACTCATCATATGCGGCGGCAGTGATCCAGGCGGGGGTGGTAGTTGTCCAGGTGGCATTAGCGGAATGTTACCAAATCCATATGGTATAAACTGCTGCGATGCGGCTGGATTTGGGATCATGTGATACTGGGGGTTTGGAGGAGCAAATGCATTTGTGTCTGCACTATTCGATTTGGTTAAACCAGAAGTCTGTGTAGTAGCTTCGGCAGCAAATGAAGACAGAACAGAATGCATAATCATTGATGAATTTGTAGATGAAGTTAGCATTTCTGCCATTGCAGCTATCGAGGCAGGAGTCGCTTTTGCTGATTGGCCAGATGATCCGTTGTTACTGTTAACCGGTGTTTCATTATTGAGCCGTTTCTGCATGTTTTGGGCTTCTTCTGTTTGCACTTGTGCTACCTGATGAATTAAGCCATAACACAATAAAGTTTTGATTCAAGAAAAGAATACCAAGTAGTTCTCAGGCACAAGCAGATTGATCTGATCCGAATTCAGACATGACAGTCCTAGGCATAAAGGTAACAGAAATCATTAATTACCTGTATCTGAGATTGAAGATTCTCCAATTCAGATTCCTGACACACACAAAACTCAGTAAGAAAGCGAAATGTCTAAGCAAACTATTGAGCTTGCAAGAGTGAAAGACCTTCACCTGTTCGCGTAGCGCTTCCCTAAGATGTTTTACAAGGGATGTTCTGTTTTCTTCAATAGATTTGAGTTTCTCAACAGATTGTCTGAGAGTGATTTCTTCTTCTTCCAATTCTTTTGCCAATGTTTTTCTCCTTGGGTCTTTTGCTGAAGACAATCCAACATTGAGAACCAGTATGTGTTTAATAATCCCGAATGATAAATGTGATTACATAAAACGTCAAAATGTTTGCTAATATGTTTTTACCAGTGGAACAGGCGTCTTCAACATCTTTCTCCATCGTTCTGATACGTTTAACTGTAGACTTGCATTTGTTTATCTCAGTCTCTTCGTTTGAGTTCTCTGCGCAAACCAAATTAAATGCAGATACTATCTTCTCCGTCACACCTCCAGTCGATAATTTCTGGTAGCCAAGAAAGGCAAATAGCTAATGAATCTAATTAAGACTCAGAAAAGGACCCCTGAACAAATCAGGATGGATTAGAGAGAAACAAGGAAAGAAAAATTGTTACCGTTTTGGCAGCAGATTTTGAATCTCGTTTCGCAGATTTGGATCCCCGTGATCGTTTTTTATAGATATCAAGCGGTGGAGGAGCTTCTTCTGAGAGCATTACATCTTTAAGACTCTTTGAACGAGAACCAAAGACTCTTCTCTCTTCCCATATCGTAACCTAGTAATCATGAAAACAAAAGATCGATGAACAAAACCTGGTTAAATCAGCTACAGACTCTCAAAAACTCAAACATTTTTAACAGATTCACGCATTTTAGCAGTACTAGAAAACAATGCACAAGTCACTTCTTTTTTTTTTTTTGGACAAACTTATAAAGTAATCAAATCGCCTGAGTAAATATATCAACATCAAATCCCCATAAGATTGATGATTAAGCCAGCTATATTAAGTATCAAAACCATTCAAAAGCATAAAATCATCAATCAGTAAGCTAATTAAGCAGTAGAAACGCAACAAAAGAACAAAAAGGCCAATTCCGCTATAATCATTATTATTACCAATCGTGAGACCACGCTTTTTCCATGGTCATCTCCCAAGGAAACAAGATCTTTGAGAGCACCAGGGAGAACTTTCCAGAACTCTTGCACAAACTCATTACCCTGACGCTTGCTGTTCTGAAGAATGTCGTTAGCAAGATACAAGAGAGGCACTTTCTGAGCTATCTCTGTACTGTGAAACTGTTTCTCCCATGTAGTAACCACTAACTCAGCTTCACTACGATGGACGATACACCACTGTGACAGAGCTTATCCCAGAGAGAATAAAAGGTCAAGGACCAAACAATCAGAATTGCAAAATACAAAACACACCCTGATATATAAATCAAACAACAAAGAGACTTACTTATCCAAAAAAGGGTTCAAAAGAACCAAACAATCAGAATTGCATAATACGAATACACGCAGATATAATCAAACAACAAAATTGAAATTTTAGGGCAATGAATTAGAATTTTCAAAAAAAAAAAAGGATACTTTGGATAGATTGCTGAGTGCTGTTGAGCTTAGCGAGCTTATCAATCAGTATCTCTTCACTGAATGGACTACTCATCCCAACCCTAGAAGATAAAAAAGGAAGGACGAAGCTGAAACCCTGAATGGTGTTTACACGAATTGGATAGATACTGATACAAGATTGGTCAAAGCAAGAACCTTTTTTTACTTAACCGACGGGAAGACGCGGCGGCGGAGAACAAATCTTTACGGCGGAGCGTGAACCAAACCCTAGGAAGGCGTTCTCTTTGTCCTAACTCCGTCGTCTGCCATTAATTTTTCATTTTTCGCAATTTCCTTTTGTTTCTCGATCTCATTTTTTCATTTTCCCACTCAATTTTTTTATTTTACTGATTAAAATATTGTAATATACAAAGAACATAATAATTAAAAAATATTTGTCCAAAAGAAGAAAAAATGATTCAAAAACCTAAAACATGTGATCAGATGTTAAAAAATGTGATTAGCTATAAAATCAATTTGGGCCTCAATTTGATCTAATGGGCTTCTTCTGTATTCGGCCTTTTATTACTTTAGCCGTTTGGGCCTATTGCGAGCGTTTTATTATTGCTGTGTATATAACTTATTCACTTTTACTGTAGGTGTCAAGTCACTGACATCAAACGGTAATATATTTGAGACTCAAATTTCACAACAGTAAGAAATATAGACGTTAGAGAAAATAGCCGTTTAGGCCTATTGTGAACGTTCTTTTGTAGGGATGCACTTTTACTCTAGGTGTCAAGTCACTTAGACCATCATTAGTGGAGTAACCCACCATAGTTACTCTCAAATTAATTTATTATATAAATAATCATAAATTAAGTAAAGTAACTCTAAAAGAACTTAAGCAAAATCACCCTATTACTAGAGAAACCCAAAGAAAGTTACTTAAAGATTTAAATAATAATTTTTTAATTTATGTTTATTAATTATCAAACTTTAATCATCTAAAATGATAAAACAATTATTTAATTTTTTTATATTACATAAAATAGAAAACAATATTTTACAAACTTTAGAATATTAAACATATTTTACAAAATTCAGAATAATAAACATATTTTATAAAACTCAAAATATTAAACATATTAAATAGAATTTGGAATAAGATTCACAACAACAGAAGATCACAACTCCAAAAGCAGTTTTCGGTTTGGCCAAACTCCATAGGCAAAAAAAAAAGAAGAAGATCGCTTTAAGTCGAACATAATAGAGTAAAGAAAACATGGCAAATAGAGAATAATAGTAGAAACACCAAGCTGCTAAAGGGATATACCAATACACGGTTGATTGAACAACGATTCTTGTTTAGAGATGTATGAACAAACTTTGCAGCAACACTTGTTGAAAGATTATCTCAATAGGTAATTGTGGGAAGCATCTGAAACATTGATAAAAATAGTTAAATCATTAAAACACTGAGAAAAAAAAGAATGATACTGAGATCAAAAAGCTTAAAGCATAACCATTAACGTGAGGAGCATTGGATGGGGGGCCAGTTGCGAATAGTGTATGGGGTCTGCTTTTCTGGGCAGTTGGATTCGTGGCAGCCAAAAGCCTCTCTGCATTTCCCAAAAGTAATGCGTTGTGTTGAAAATAATGGAGAGAAGAAACTGAATACAAAAATTAAGACAAGAGAAGAGTATAAAGAGCCTAACCAGCTGGAGTACCATGACGCTCTCCTTTGGTATCTTTCTTGTATGCATAAGAGACTGTAATTTGACGATTACATAGATATTGTCCAGTCATTGCCTGCAACAGTCAGACAACGCTCGAGGAATATACAACCATTGGATTAAGTGAACAAATATATTGGACCCAAGCAAATATCATAGAACTGAGAGTTATAAAAGAAGCAGATAATTACCTCAATAGCAGCATCAGATGCCTCAAAGGAGTCATAGCTGATGAAACCAAAACCTCGTGAGTTTCCAGTATCGGGATCTGTCATTATCTGAAATGAAAATATTCCAACATGAGAGTCTCTAAATCATAAGACCATTATTTTCCGCAGTGGAACGATGATGTCTTAAAGAGAACAAGAATCATGAACTGAAATCTAAAGAAATAAGAAACAATACCTTAGGATTAGAAGCAATCACACCAAATGCACTGAAAGTATCATACAACTGCTTCTCATCCACATCCTAGAAAACAAAGCAAAACCTGGTCAGCTACGAGAATAAGTTACATTTGTAGAGTAACAAAAATCAGAGTGTAACCCGCCAAGATACTTACAGGGTCAAGGTTCCCAATTAAAAGGTTAGCACCAACATCCAAGCTTTTCTTATCTTGAGATGCCTATTACAATCAATTTAACCAGCAAACAAAATGTTTAGCAAGTAATAACAATAACACTCTAGCTACGTCCTAATCGATACTCTAATCGGATTAATCCGAAATCCTAACAATCAATCGGATTAATCCGAAACCCTAACAATTAAAGACCACCCGAAGCTAAAAGAAAAACATGCAATCAATCAGACAAGAGAAACGAACCTTCTCCCTCCGATTCGTTAGGGTTGGACCTCGCCGTTAGCTTCAGGGCACCACCGTTGATGTCGATCAGAAACAGCCGCCGTCGTTGTTAGATCTAATAACCCATTCGCCGATCTCGAAGCCATCGGCGATTTCTCCGATTTCATCAGGAATCGCATCTTGTGTCGTCTTCAGAAATGAGAGAGAAGAGAGAGACAGTGGGGGAGAAAGAGAAAAAGAAATGAGAAAAAAAAAACCCTCTTTAATATTTACGCACCAACCACTCTTGAGACGCCACGTATCGTTCTTAAGCTGTTGCTCGAAATGCTTCCGACAGAACCGACTCTCTTGTTAATGGACCCATTTATGGGTTGTTTATTATTTTTTTGGGCCCAAATGCTAAAGAAATCCTCTGAGAAATGCCCAGTAATCATGCTCTTACAAACGGTAACATATTTCAGACTCAGATATTACAACGGTAACAAAATATAGACGTTAGTAAAAAAAAGTAGCCGTTGAAAGAACCAAAGCCAAGCTGCCTATATAAGTGAGTCGTGCCCATAAACCTACTTCACAAAATTATTTCTTCTTGTTCTCTTTACTTCTGTAGTTCTGTATTATCGCTTTACCATTCTCATAGAAAGACTTCTGTAGTTCTGTATTTCATTGGTTAACAAAATAGAGAGAGAGAGAGAGAGAGAGAAGAGAGAGCAAAGTTTCGTCCAAGATTACTCTCTCTCGTAGTCAAACTCTGCTTCAAGATTTGGTAAGAGTTATTAGATGTTTCTCTTTAATATTTTCTATGAGCCATGTATCTCGAAGCATTTGTTTTTTAAATGTTTTTATGAACCTTATATTATTAGAACGTGTTCTCTTATTTCTCACTAAAACATGATGACTAGTTTCAATTCTACGCAATATAAAAGTTTTTTTGTCTAAACTCATTGTTTTCCTCTGTTTTTTCTTTTTGCAGGTTCTCTCTGCAAGGATAAAACCAGAATTCGAAGGCTCGTCAATATACCAACACGTTCAATAAACGCTGGAGAAAAAAGAAAAAACAGAGAATGAAAAAAGTTTAGAGAAATTTCTGGCGTGATATATGCATCGTAATCAAGAAGAGAACCGGAGGTGAATTATTAGTAAGTTGATGTTTTGTCCCTTTATTTTGTTTGTATTTTTGTTAAAGCCTATCTATGTCCGGTTATTTGTTGTTGATATTGAAAACTGGGTTCATAATGAAAAAATAGATAGTTGAGGTCTTTGAAAAAATCTGACGTCTGAATACAATTACAATTTACAGGAAGGCGACGAGAAGTAACAGAGATAAACATTTCACGGCCAGCTATGAATGATCGAAGTTCTCAATCAAGGCAGAAAGCAAGACAACCCATCCAGCAAGGAGGAAAAAGCAAATCAAGCTATTTGGCCAGATTCACCGCCATTATCCTCAGTTTATGTTCAAGGTAAATTTTATCTCTCTTATTATAATATTGCTTTGATATTCGTGATCTCCTTTGTCGTTATATTTTTGTGATGTTTTTTTCTTTTTTTAACTCTCCGATTCCAAGCTCGGCTAGTTATTTTTGAATGCTGTTGGTTACAATTGATCCCAAAAAAAATACACATCTTTATTATATGTTTACAACAGCTTTGGTTTTTCTACGTTGAAACATACAATGACATTTTCTCCGTCAAACTATTATATAGCAGGTTATATTAAGAAAGATAATTTTGACCCGGACCCGGATCGCAAGTGGCAAAGACACCTCGAACATTCTATACACTTAATACACTTTTTGGTTCATGTACAAAGAAGTTTTCTAGTTTTGGACTTTCTTTGTATAATTTAGTTATTCTAAAGCATTTCTGGTTCACCATGGTAACAACAAAAATTGGTTTTGAATGGTGACGGTGACAAATTTTTTTTTTTTACCATTCACAAATTTTGCAAAAAAATACAGAAAGAAAATCGGTTTAGTCCACCCCAACCGCATTCACCAGACCATAAAATTTTGGATGTTAAAACTAAAATAAAGTGAAAAAAGTGAAAAAAATACTGCAAAATTCAAATAGTCAAATTTTTTTAAAAGAATATAGAAGAACAAACAAACAAAAAAACCGCAAGTGAAAATTATAAAAAACTGACAAAAACTGACAAAAAAAAAATGTAAACCAGATCAATTTTAACCTATTTTTTTATCTTACTTTTTCTTCAGTGTGCTAACTTTTAACACCACAACGGCACAACTGTAAATCGTAACTATAAATACCGATATGCACTCTGTATACTGCAGCTGATTATAGAGTTGGGGAGAAAGTATAATCAAAGTTCACGATTAATAATAACATCTTCTCGGAAATATTAGTTTATTTCAATGACACATTGAATACTGCTTAAAAATCTTTGTCGTTGTCTAGCATCGGAGTTGACATTTCCCCTACTTTTTTTATGGACATGATTGTCCAATTTACCTGATTTCGACCATAATGGCCCCCTTAATTACCAAAATTCGAAAACGATCCTAATCTCTTTATTTAAAAAGTTTAAAACGTTGTTAGGGTCCAATTTCACGTAAAGTTGATCAATAGTGGGGTTTTTATATATACGTGTGTATACTTGTATATATAAAAAATAGTGTGATCGATGATGGTAATGAATAAAAAGGTTTTCACCTTTTCAAAATTACAAAATCAGTAAAGTAAAAAATAGTGGGGGCATAGCTACTGCTAAAAAGGCCTGTCCTGTCTTGCCTATGGAAAACGCATTATATACTCTACTTCCACTTTGAACAAAATAAAAAACAAAAATCTCTACAACCACTCTTTTAAAATACAAAGAATATTAATTTGAATCCCTAGTTCGAAAATTAGAAAATATGTAATCGCAAAAACAAAAAAAAATTATTGTTTTTACTCGTATGACGTAATTTATATAATTTTGAAATAGAATATTAACAATAATTTCTTGAATAGAAGACAGTTTCGATATGATTCAAACTCATACGACTTACAATATATGCATATCAACGTGGAAACATCATTGCAAAACAACAAAACTGCTTTTGTTTTTCTCTCTCTCTCTCTCTCTATCTCTGTTTGCCCCCTAAATCTTCTAAAAATCCTTTGCCTAATCATTTGGATTTCCAATCTCCACAAGGAGAGATGTATGTACGAATAAAGATAGTTTTAATTTCACAAAAATCCATGTTTATTTATATATCAATCATTAAATTTGTATTCATAATTCATAAATTGATAGATACATCAAAAAGGTTTTTTCCTTTTTCTGAGTTGCTTCTTTATTTTTTCTTTTTAAAAGCGTGTGTAAAAAATAACTAAGTGGAGAATAATGGCAGAGATATTATGAGTTAGCGAAGCGAAAATAAAACCAAGTATATATATATATCCCACAAGCTCCAGAAATAATAGAAGAAGAAGATCTTGTTATATATATCAGCCAAAAGGATTTTTGTAACATGAAAATAATTTACATACATATATATAAGCTTACTTTCTCGAAACGCTACCGTTTCACGTCTTAGTGGAGAAAGCGCAAATCTAACTGACATATTGTTTTAACTTAAAAAAAAAACAAAACAAAACTGGTAAAATAAATTGGCGGGAAAATGGGTATTGATTTCATCCATGATGATGGAGCATTACGAAATAATGTATAAGAGACTGATGATGAGTTCAAAAACATTATTACATTATTAAGCAATTATTAACCCATTTCTGTAAGAGCACAAACAATGTAAGGAGAAGAAGCTGAAGAAGTCATAATAATCAAATAAACAGTTTGGATTTTGTGTCTGTGTGAAGCAATTTTGATTAGTAACGTGAAATCTCCCAATAGATGTAACCATCGAAGTTTGGTTTGATGGATTTTTTTTTTTAATAATGGCGACAATTATATTAATTAAAGAAATTACGAGACATGACGGTCTGACGTATCGAATGACGTTTGTTTTTCTATCGGATGTCTTTGAAAGGGATAAATGACGTATTGGATTATAATGACGATGAATTTACATTATTCGCTTATGATTTTTTATTTATTTTCTTACATCCATTATTTAGCTTATGTGTATTACTACAAAATATTAAAAGAAAAAAAAAAGAATGAATATATCGAGAAGTGTCATGTGAGTTTCAAATAAATATGATGAAATTAGGATAAGCGGCGGCTAACGATTCCCTAGATCTCGCCACCAATCACTCTCTCGCTACATATTTACTTTATATAGGCAAATAAATTAATAATGTTTCATAGTTTGAGTTATTTGCAGTTTCATGTTCTAGTAACAGTCCAAGCTTCTGTTTTAGGGTTCATACGTAGCCCTAGTAACAAGAAACTTTCAACATTTTTCTTTGCCAAAAGTAGATGCATGCCATCTTTTTTGGGTCCCTTGTAAGATTAATTCGGCCTCCATAGGCACATGCTTCTTTTTTTAAAATTGTAATTCAAATTTCAAATTGTATTTACAAATATATCAATACTTGTTGACAAAAAAAAAGGAAAAAAATATCAATACTTATGAAGCCATTGATTATGATACCTCATGCCACTATGAGCCGACGTTCAAAATCACATATATAAACATCCAGTCCAATAAAAGGAATAAAGCCGATATATAACATTTATAAGAAAATACAAAAAAAAACATTGTTCGAATATGTAAAAAGTCATTGTTAATTAGAGACCATAGAAGCTTTAGAACATGATAAATGATTCCAAAATCTTTCCATTACACTAATTAATGTTTCCAATATTCATCATATGTTTTTGGCTAAGATTTCTAAAACTTTTTTTTTTATTATGGTAAGTAATAAAATAAATACGACCATAATGTAAAAAAAGTTAGATAAACAACTAATCCTAAGAAGAGATCCATGATAATTCCACCATACCTTCATTTCTCACCGCCGCTAGATTATTCTCCGATCCAGAAGCAACAGGTGCTGTGTAACCATCCGATGATCTTAACAGATCATTATCATTCTCGGCTTCAGTATTCTTGTCTGATCCATGGATATTATTAGTATTATTTAGGGTTGGCTGTGTCATCGATGACGACGAGACGATAATGTTGTGAAGCCCCTCAAAGTTTGTACCAACGTCCACGTGTCCAAAACCATTACTCGTTCTCAAGCTCGAAGGTTTCGACTTTTCACATAGAAGGGACTGATCCGGTAAAGGGTTGTTGGGAGATTGGTTGTTGAGAAAAGGGTATGCGATGTTTTGCGTGTTCATATTAAGGAGAAGATTCTGATGTTGTTGATGATGATGATGATACTCTGAAGGAGGAAGGTAATGATGATTCACCGTCGATGGAGAGATGAGTTTGTGAGGAAAGGGTTTCAAGGGTCTCGAGGAAGAAGAAGAACCGAAGAGATCAAATCTTGATCTTGGAAACGGAGAAGACGATGATAATCCGGTGAAAGGAGTTGAAGGATTACCGGTGAATTCTTGAACCATGGCTCTGAAGTTGGATGTGTCGGTGGTCAAAACAGTCGTAGGCGCTCGTCTCGAGACTCGAGATCTCTTCTTTGGATCCCGTGTTGTCGCAAGACCGTTTTTCTTGTCGGTTGGGACGGAACAACTGGGACTAGTTGTGTTTGTGTTTGTGTTTGTGTTTGGAACTGTTCTCAGATTTTGTTGGAGTGGGTTTGTGAAGAAGACTGGTTCTGATGAGATCGGTGGTGGTACTGGTCTAGAGCAGCCATCATCGGTGGGTTTTGTAGCCGTTGATGACCAGAGAGGATTATCCGTTGACCAAGAAGTGTTAAAATAGTTAGCTATAAGAGAGTCAAGCTGTGTTGGAACGGCGATGTTGGAGGAGACGGTGGTTGTGTTGTTGTGGTTGAATAAAGCAGAGAGTGATTGATCGGCGCGTGAGTCGTACTCATCTTGATCTCCCCCACCACCACCGCCGCTTGATGATTGCATGCTACTACTGTTGCCGGAATCCATGGCAGAGATAGAGAGAGAAAGGATAGGTGATGGTTGTGACTTGAGAGATAGCTAGAGAGAGAGAGAAGAATGGGTATGATGAAGGAGGAGGTTATGATGATTTTTTGGGTTGTAGAGAAACTCAAAAGAGGAGGAGAGTGTGAAAGGAATTGATGGTTGTGTGGGAGAGAAAAAGCCAATAAAAAGTGGACAGCTTTTTTATATTTAAAAAACAAAATCTTTTTATATAACTCTAAAACTTTTTTTCACTATTTACCTTTTGTTCCCACTTTTTTTCCTTACTTTGAAACTTGAAACTTTGAAACTTTGAAACATGCAACTAGGGTTAATTACATTTTGGTGTATAAAAAATTCGACTGATGAGAGATAGAGAGAGAGAGGAGGTGATAGTAAAGATTTTGATCGTTCACAAGATTCTTTAGTTTTTAATTTCGTAATTGACACACCTATTACGTGTTAACCCATTGAAATTAGGGTAACTTTAAAAAACTACAACAAAAATAATTACTATAGTTTACTACATCACATAAATACTATTGAATTACCTAAATTTTTCATAGATGGGTTGTTCAAATGGCAATCCTGTTAATGTTTACATATATAAAAAAATGTTCTTAAAAAAATAGGTGATTCGCCTTGAGAGTTGAGACTACAGTATAGCATCGACAAAATTTTGTTTATATATTAAACTTATATAATCAGTTTCATTATCATTGGTATCTTTTAATGAGTGCTTCGAAATGTTGTTTTCGTATGTGAATGGAATAAGAGGAATTGTAGACGGGGTTAACAAATATTGACTAATAGGAAAAATATTTATATTATTTGATTATTGGAGCGTCTGATGAATTTAAATATTTAATCGGGTTTTACAAATTAGAACGTTATACAAAAATATAGTATTTAATAGTATTTTCTATACACAAACAAATGGTAACAGTCGTAAAATAAAAAACTCCTTTCTTTTTTTTTCGTTTTTTGATAACAACTCTTTCATTTTCTTCTCATACTTTTGTGTTTGAAAAAAAAATTACATGTAAAACATATGTTTAGATGTAAGAGAATTATTTGTGCCTAGGTGTTCCTAAAGTAGAATTTTAACGAGAGGCTAGTATTAAACTATCGATCGTAGATGCGTAATTACATGTGAAATAGCAACATACTACTATATTAATTGGAAAGTACAAATATAAAACTAACCTTAAAATGGATAAAAAATTACATTCAATTGCCATTAGAAAACTTTAATTAAGCTTAATTAATTAATTTAAATAAATTTTAACTATATATGTTGTGATTTGAATTTTTTAAAACGAAGATATATTAATCAATCTATGAAAAATATATGTTTTAATTTCCATATTGGCAGGTTGGTAAAACTAAATTTATATAGATGATAAATTAATAATTTTTATTTTCTCACAATTATAATATTAAATTTACTACTTTATATTTCACAAAATAATGATGCAAATACAACAAACAAACAATATAAAACTGTAATATACGTCAAAAATAAAATATTATAATATTCCAAAATACTTAGTATTCAAATAGACTAAAAGATTTACAGAAAAATTAAAAATAAATATTATCTCAAACAAAATAACTTTTTTAAAAATATATAACAATAACTTTTATTGTATATTATAAATTTTTTTAAAAATGTTGATCCGTGCTTAAAGCACGGGGTATCTTCTAGTTTTGGTATTGTTTTACACAAAGACATGTAACAGAAGTTGTCAAAGAGAGCACAGCCTTTGACCGAGTCAATAACCGGTGAGACCCGATTAATTATGTGTATTTTTCCTGAATTTTTTTTTTCGCATTTCTAATTTAATCGTATTTTTTTTTGTTCATTCTTATTCTGTAATGTCTGGAAATAAATATAAGTTTCTATTGGTGAGATATTCAGTAGATTGTACCCCGTTGAAAAATTAGTCGGTTTTTATGTTTGGCAAAAAGGTTAGTTTAGATATAATTTTCAAATTAATTGATAATAATCATATCAATTAAATCTTAATTTCAATTTTGTTTTGGAATGGTAGGTCCTCTATATTATTATTTGTATGCGACATCTTCTCTAAACAAGATAGATAATTTGGGGATAATTCAACCGCACACCTACGAACTACAGTCAAAGGTGCAAATCCAGCAAACTTTTTCCTCTTTACAAACAAAAGAAATTTCAAAGAAGCCTTTTCTCTGTACTTTTAGTTTCTAAAAATATTAACCAGTTTTTTTTTTTTTTTTTTTTTTGTATACAGCCGATGAATTCTTTTATAATTCAAATAAAGTATACAGTTTTGTGTTAATGTTATTTATCTATGTTTCAATACTGTAATTTTTCCCGAAAACAGCAGATTTTTCAAAAGAAAATTTATTCTTTTACAACGGATTTAGTTATTTAGAGTGTGAATGGTAACTGCGGTCGGGGCGGACAAATTCGTCTGCGGACCAGACCGCTCTGTTTTAAGTGTGGACAATAGACCGCTGCGGTCTAACTCTATTTGTAGAGAAAAACGGTCCGCAGTTGGTCCGCTGCGGTCTTGTTTCTATTTTCTGTAGACCGCACTACTGCGGACTAAACACAATGAATGGTAAACAAAAAACGATTTGATCCGCAGATAGATTTGTCTGCCCCAACCGCAACCATTCACAACCTTATTATGTTAATTTTATAGATAAATTAGAGGTGGCTGTGTACTTGTTGAGGTCATTGTCGTACTATTTCATAGCTGTTGTCTACTTGCCTATATTTGCCTTTTTTAAGACCATATCTTCGAGTGAAATCCCGAGATCTAACATCTCCACGTACCTTTTATTTGTTTGAAAAAAAAACTTTATTTATTAGTGCTTAACTTTATAAAATAAGATTTTTATAATCAAACTATATAGTATTATCGACGTTCTAACGAATTTCTATATTGAATGATTTTTTTTTGGTTAAACTTAAACACATTATTGATGAATATATGTCAACAGACAAAACATGTTGTCTTGAGTAATCACTTTCTAGATTTATTATTCCGGTGCCAACGTTACTTTAAACGTGTTTACAATTTGTAGTTGGGAGTATAAAATACCATATAGAAGTTTTATAACATCCCAACTACATATTTTAGTAAGTAGTCCGATGGTTTGGTTGACCATGTAGATTGACTGAAACATATCGGGGTTTTCAGTACCTAGTTACGTTATAGAACGAGCTTTGATATGGAATAAAATATAATTCTATCAAAAGTTAAATTAATATGAGATTAGAGGCAACAACATCACACACACGACATATATACAGTTTTAACATAAAATGTTAGGTTACATCTGAATCGGACCATAAACTTTACTTTTGTGGCGATAGAGCTATCAAATCACTCACCTAATTGTATCCCGTTTATTGGATTGCTTTAACAAATTAAACTAGTTAACCCATACTAACCGTTGAATATTTTTTAATACAAAGTATATATTCTATTATAGTATATAAAAAAAAAGAGTAAACAACAAAAATGTTTGGAAGTTGGAATGATGATAATAACTTCTGACGAGACTGAAAAAAATATACCTATATACGAAAGCAATATACATAATTTACATATACATACAGAAACGGTGGCTGTAGGGACAGTTTTCATAAAGATTTCGTGACATGTCAAAAGAGATAGTATTAGATTTGATTAGACCCTTCCCTCCATAATATCGCAATTTAAATACACTTAACATAACCCATGACACTGTTACAGGTTACCTTATTATGCATGGTCCCCTAAAAATTATTAATTAATACAAAGATAGTTGATATTGACCGGTGCTAACACATGTCTAAATTTTTTATTTATCTCAAGCTTTTTACCCAGGATTAAACATAAATGTATTATTGAGATATAATTAATCCATGTTTAGCTTTCACCTTTCAGTGATGGTTGATCTGTTATGTGTTTTCCCTAAAATTTGAACCGTAATTTTTTTATTATATTATCGAAAAAGTTCTTAACCATAATAGCCTTGTTGATTCCATATTGAATTCCCCCAGGTAAAATCTATATAACTGTTGTTTTTTATAGCGACAATTGCCCACTACTACAAGTCTACAAATGAAAACTACAATGGCTATATATATAGGATTATATTTTCTAATAATTATTTACGTATACGTTAAGTATATGTTTTTGTTTTTCCTTTTTAAGAGAATGTATAAGCTGTCGCCCACAGTTAAGCAAAATATAATTATACTATTTTGTTCACGCAAAAAAAAAAAAAAAAACTATATTCCTAGCTTCCACTTATAAGAATATATTTTGTTTTGTCCGTTAGGTTTTGTTGGTTTCCTCACTGGTTTTTATTCTTTGACATCCAATCAATCGCCTAGATTGCACACTTGATATCATAATATCTAAATTTACAGAATATTAAGTACATTTAAGATCATACAATATCTATTTTATAACTTTATTTTTCCTGATATGTTTTTTTTTTTTTTTTTTAAATTTTTGGCGAGTTGCGAGTACTATAGCTAGAGCTAGCTAAATGAGACAAGGTGTTTGGAGACGACGCGATAATTAATTTGTAATAAAAAAATTAGTATAACTTTTCGTGAGCACATCAGTGTTATTGTTATAGTATGTTACTGTTAATGATAGCTGATATAATTACGAATCACGTGAGACCAATTCAACAAATTATATTCAAATCAGCTGTAGTACGTAGTATATAAACAAGATCTGCTATATAATTTACCAATAGTTTAACTGAAAAATTACACCAATTGTATCGATATACATTCATTATGTACGATGAAATTTCAAACAAGCAGACGAGCAGATTCAAAACAGAAGTGAGTATGTATCTTCAATGAAGAAGGATTGGTCAAAGGTAGTGGTCCTGCTCCAGACAAAGAGGACATGCCACGTGTCACCTCTCTTTCAAGATTAAAATTTAGATCGTTGACTTTCTCTGTTGCAATACACTCTTTGTCTGGTTTTTGTTGGTTATAGTAAAAGCTCACGATCCGATGCATATTGACAATGCTCCTTGTTTTCAAACAAACACACAACAAAGACTAAAGACCTTAGTAGTATTTGTCATTTGTCAAAATCCTCAAGTAACGGGGGTCTTTAAGAGTTAAAGAGGACCACATCTCAATCCGACCGATACGAGACCCGGTCCTCAAGCCTAAATCATTTAAGATTATTACTGGGCTTTATCTTAATGGGCTTAGTTTGTACTCGAACACGTTGTCGCACACGTGCCATTGAACAACATCCTCTAGGCTGTCCACGTGTCGATATCGCCATGCACCGTGTGTCTCTGTTTTCCTTGCTCACATTGATGGAAACGAATTCCGTGCGATTGATCAAATCAAACAGCTTTTGATCAAAAGCAAACAGAAAATGTCGACTGTGTTGCGTATTCTGCGACAGAGGATCTGCAGTCCAACAGCAGTGAAAGTACGTTTGAGCAGTAGCTTAAGCGGTGGCGGTGGAGATTTTCCGATCTTAAAAGGCCATAAAGCGGCTCAAGATTTATCCAAAGATACTCTAAAATCCCATGAAATAACAAAAGACAAAGAAGGTATGACTAAACTCTAAAGCTATATAGAATGGTCAATTCTTTATCGTTGATTTATTTTATCCAACAGGCCAACACAAAGAAGTTAAGAAGGAGTTCAAGATTTACAGATGGAATCCTGATAAGCCTAACTCCAAACCATTTCTTCAATCTTTCTTCGTTGATCTTTCCACTTGTGGTCCCATGGTACTTAACTAAAAAATTGTTTTGATCAAATTCCATAGGATTAGTATTCATTTTGATATGTGTTGCACTTGCTATAGGTTTTGGACGTGTTGCAGAAGATAAAAGCAGAGGAAGATGCGAGTTTGAGTTACAGAAGGTCATGCAGAGAAGGTATATGTGGATCTTGCTCGATGAATATTGATGGTACCAATACTGTCGCATGTCTCAAACCCATAAACCCCAACACGTCGAAGCCCACCATAATTACTCCATTGCCTCACATGTACGTCATCAAAGACCTAGTCGTCGACCTCACTAATTTTTACCAACAATACAAGTAAGTGAAGCTACTTTCTAGAATCTCTAATCGATCTTGGTCTTTGGATTTGTTGACGCAAATTTGTGGAAAATGTGAGACAAATTAAAAACATATACGAAATAATGTAGTATATATTTTTTATGAGGAATTTGCTTAGTATATACTTTTAAATTTTTTCTCTACATAAACGTAACGCATGTTGGGACTATACTGTGTTGTGTCTTTGAAATTATAGATCAATGGAGCCGTGGCTAAAGACGAGGGAGCCGCCAAAAGACGGACGCGAACACCGGCAGTCACCAAATGACCGGAAGAAACTAGATGGTCTATACGAATGCATATTGTGCGCGTGTTGTACCACATCATGTCCTTCTTACTGGTGGAACCCTGAGGAGTTTCCAGGACCCGCGGCATTACTACAAGCGTACCGTTGGATCAGCGACAGGTATAAAACTTGCAGTTAAACGGTCTAAATTAAATTCAGGTCCATTGACTTCATTTTCGTTTTTCTATGTTTATCGCAGCCGCGATGAGTTTACACAAGAGAGGCTTCAGGCGATAACAGAGAATGAAACCAAAGTATATAGATGCAGAACAATCAAGAACTGTACGGCCACATGTCCTAAAGGACTTAATCCGGCTGGTGCCATTCTGAGAATGAAGTCTAGGCATTTGTTCGGTATTCCTGTCGATAGAACTGAGAGTGTCTAGCTTGAACAAGACGCAGTCCGGACCGGACCGGTCATATATGTTAATGCTTTCTCTCTTTATATGCAATGCAATAAAAATTTAATGTTCAATACGTGTCTCTTTTTTTATTGATACTAAAATTTGTTATATTTGCTATCAATATAAAATTTTCAGCTCAGATATGATCATTCAAACTTTTGAGTATATATTTATATACACATTAAAAGTCTGGTAATTGCGGTTGGGACGGACAAATTCGTATATAAATTAGACCGTTTTGTTTTTGTGTGGATATACATTCTAGTTTTATTTGTATGCAAAAAGGGTCTGTAGTTGGTCCGTTGCGTTTATGTTTTTTTAGACTGCAAGTGTAGATTTTGTTTGATGAACAGTAAATAATAAGTGGTCTAATCCACTAACTGCAAAAATGGAAACCAGACAAAACATAGTGTACATTGACAATGAATACTTAGATCTGAGCTCAAGAATGCTTAGATGGTGAAACGGTTAAACCCGACAATAAATATCCGTTCACTAATCTAAGTTATATATTTTTGTAAAATCTCATATGTTAGTTTCAGATATTAATTTTGTAATTCAACCTTAGCTTTGTCTTCTAAAAAACTATAGTGTACTTTATATATGTTATTTCTGCCAGTGTTTTATGTTAAAAGTATTTGATAAAATTGATGAAATCTCAAATTTGTTATATATATATATATATATATATATATTTTTTTTTTTTTTATCATATTATAGAATTGTGGCGCTTGTTGATGATATGCTTTATGAGATATGTTACACAAATCACATGCCACTTTTGTAACACTTTCATATCATTTGTTCTATAAGTTGAGACCATTAATTTTTTTTAGATGAATTATTTTTCAAAATTATTTTTCGTAGTTTTCCCAAAAAAGTGTGACCCTTATAATGTCTTTGTTTTAGATCAAAAATTTTAAATTAAGTTTGAGTAATTAATCTTTTTTTATTAAGTAAAATTTAATACTAAATCTTTGTAGAATATGTTTCTTAAAACTAATGTTTCGATTCAATTTTATTTATAATTTTATAGATACAATTCCATAAATTTTTTTTTACTCCACTATGCCTTACAATCTTACTTCGATTTTAAAACTCATTAATCCATTCTAATTTTTTGAAATATGATAATTTTTAGTAATAACACTATTACTAAAATAAATTCATAGTATACTGTCATAGTATTATTATTACTATATTAAAATTTTCATTTATGTTACTTAATCCATTTTTATATAGTTATTTATATTATTTACTAAAACAAATTTATATTATTGGTTTACTACCTAAAATTTAATTAAGTTTACTTAACTTGTTTTTTATTTATTGATTGCTATTATTCATTATAAGTAATAAATATGAAATAAATAAATATTTAAAATTGTACTTTTTAGTGAAAAAAATATATATAACATTCCTTAGGTAGATGGTGATGTGGAGGGAAAATAAAATAGAAAAGTTAACTTTTTATATATATAGAAGTATATAACATTTTAGAAAAGATCATCAAACACGTTTTGGTGCATAAAAGGAAAAGACGTGCTCTCCATAAAATCTAAATGTGGAATAAATTGGAGAAAAACACGGATTAATTTACGGACAAATCTCCCACTCTCATTCTAAATATTCCCTCTCTCTCTTACACGACCGAGTCAGCACGCAACAACCATAGTTTCTTTTCTTTTTTCTTCAAAAAAACAAACAAACAAAAAGAGTAAAGAGTTGACAGAGAGAAAAAAAATGAAAAACAGAATTAGAGTTGTGGTGAATTTAACCAATAATGAATTGTCATCAATTTTTCAAACTCACTACCAACTCATTTTGACATCGAATAACAAAAAATGCATAAACATATAGTAATCCAGTCGTTTCTTTTCCTTTCTTTTTTCACCTAACTTTTTTTTAATTTTTCCTTTCCATATAGTAAAACCAAAAAATCATGATGACACTTAATATAAAATTAATGACACACCAATACAAAAAAACACGAAACGGAAGAATCTTCGTTCCTCTTTACCGTCCGGCCGAGAAAAGCCTAATCACATCTTTCTCCTCTATTCCTCTTTTTAAAAACATGAGATCTCTATCTTCTCATCGCCATTAATCTCTTTGTTTCAAGTCTCACCATCGTCTTCTTCTTTTTCTTTTATTTCTGAATCTTGATTTAATTGTTCTTTTGGGAGGGATAGGGTTTAAGAATTCCAAGGCCGGTTCTTGAGATGGAGGAGAACATGGTGGCCGCTGCGGCGGAGAGAAGAAGATCAGGTTGTGGTTTATTGACTGTAATGTTTGGTAGACGTGGCTTGTGGCCCAAGAAATCTACCGCAGCCGATAACGGTAGCCAGAAAAGCACATCTACGGCTGCGACCGCCACAAGCAACATTCAATTCACTAAATCTCCAGGAACCGCGTTAAAGAAGCCTCGCGATGATCACAAGAAGGTTTCCGCCAAGCCAGTCCAGAATCACAAGATCCAGAACCAGAGATCCGTAGTTGCATCAAAACCCTCGGCAAATCAATACCCTAATAACCATCAATTAGGGAGCTACGAGAGTCATCAACAACAACAACAACAAAGGAGTAGTTATAACAACAATAGTAATAGCGTTGATCCATACCGAGGAGGAGGGCAGAGGAAAGTGCCGAGAGAAGCCATTGGTTTATCGGGTGAGCTTGAAAGCATGATCACCGATCATCAGAAAGCAAGAGGAGCCAATGGATTGGTTCGTGCATCTTCTAGCAATATAATGTTATATGGAAACCTTGGCAATTTGAATCAGACAGGACCAGTTACGGCGGGTGTACATTACGGTAATAACAATGGATATGGCGTAAAGAGGACTACGATGTCGGCCGCTGCAACAAAAAGTCAAGATCAATCAGGATCTTTGTGTAGAGCAATCTCAACAAGGATGGATCCAGAAACGTTGAAGATCATGGGGAATGAAGATTACAAGAATGGGAATTTCGCAGAGGCGTTAGCATTGTATGATGCAGCCATTGCGATTGATCCCAATACAGCTGCTTATCGTAGCAACAAGACTGCAGCTTTGACAGCACTCGGGAGAATTCTTGATGCGGTTTTTGAATGCAGAGAAGCAATCAGAATTGAGCCTCATTACCATAGAGCACATCATCGGTTGGGTAACTTGTACCTCAGGTAAGCCAAAAAACCTCACAAATCATAACTCTTTTTTTGTATATTATAAACACTATATAATAAACCTTACAAAATTCCTATAGGTTAGGAGAGGTGGAGAAATCAATATATCATTTTAAGCATTCTGGTCCAGAGGCTGATACTGAAGACATTGCAAAGGCGAAAACTGTACAAACAAAACTCAACAAGTGCACAGAAGCTAAGAGACTACGAGATTGGAATGGTTTGATCACAGAGACAAATAAAACAATCTCTGCAGGAGCTGATGCAGCCCCACAAGTATATGCATTGCTAGCAGAAGCCTTGTTGAAGACGCATAGACATCAAGAAGCTGATGAAGCTTTGTCTAGATGTCCTGTTTTCGATGTGGATACCAGTACTAGGTACTATGGACCCATTGGTTATGCTGGTTTCTTGGTCGTCCGTGCTCAGGTTCACTTAGCCTCTGGCAGGTTTGTTTTATTTTCTTCTTCTCTACAGTTGTTGTTCTTGGCTTATGATAGTAACCAGTACCGGTCTCACATTTGAAGTATCGGTTTACTGTTACAAGTTTTGGTTTTCTTGTAATAACCAGATAAATCTATATACTGTTTATTTAGAAATCCCGGTTTATTACTGGTTTTATTGTATGAATCCCGGTACTAAATCTTTCAATTTGAAAATCCTGGTTTAATGTTTGGTTTTATAATCAGATTCGACGAGGCGGTGGAGGCGATCCAACGCGCCGGCAAGCTGGACGGGAACAACCGAGAGGTGATCATGGTATCACGGCGAGCACATGCGGTTGCGGAAGCTAGGTTCAGAGGAAACGAGCTGTTTAAAGCCGGGCGGTACCAGGAGGCTTGCGCCGCTTACGGCGAAGGATTAGACAACGATCCGCGAAACTCCGTTTTGCTCTGTAACCGCGCGGCTTGCCGGACAAAATTGGGTCAATTCGATAAAGCTGTCGAGGACTGCACGGCGGCACTATCCGTACGTCCGGGATACGGCAAGGCTCGACTCAGAAGAGCCGATTGTAACTCTAAGGTAACAATTAAAACTAGTGGGGTCAATTTGAAAGGAATGAGAAAATTTTGGGACTTTTGTGTAATTATAAATAATTTCGGGTGCAGATCGGAAAGTGGGAATTGGCGGTGGGAGATTATGAGATATTGAGGAAAGAGACGCCGGAGGATGAGCAAGTTACAAGAGGATTATCAGAAGCTCAACAACAACTAATGAAACGCCGTGGACAAGACTCTTGAGAATTTTGGCGGTGATATTAAAGATCAATCACCGTGAGGGATAATATATATGCAGGACTGAGAAAAAAAAATGGCCGGAATATTGCATATTCGATTTTATTCGGCGAGGGACAACTAAATGACAAAATTGTGTGGATTCTTTAATTTTTATATTTTTGGGTTTGGATGGATTCAATTGTTTGTATAGGAATGAGATTGTGGGGAATACTGTATTTAGCTTTACAACAATCAAACATTTGTCTATGGTAACAAACCAAAAAAAAAAAAATACATACCAAAGTTTTCCTATGCCTAGACTAGGCAAGTGGTTACAGCTACCTATGCCGGTCTTTGCACTGGAGTGTTCGACTCCTAAAACTTGGCTTTACAGTGGACCTCGACCAATGTACCCCATACCAAAAAAAATCAACAGTTAGGATTTCTAACATGAGATTATTGCAATACCAAAATCGTGAATAACTCCTATGTACTGCTATTTCTCAAAACACTCTAGTAATTACAAATATATTGTATGTATGTAACATGCTCTCCATGTTCGTCTCCTATAATATATACTACATTGATCACTCAAAATGTCAAGCATTGTAGTACAATAACACATTCGTTTTTATGTTTTTTATTAGAGAGAGAGAAAAAAAAAAACCCACAAATTCTCAATCACACACGGAAACATCACATTTTGACCCCAAAGTTATAAATAATTAATAATCACGCATTACATCAACGTGGGAATAACGACTCGCTGATTCTTGACAAAGTCCGAACAATGATTTCTAAGAGCCGACAGCTCACACGGAGAAGCATCACGAGCCAGCCATTGTTCCACTTTAAACTTCTCCTGAGAACAACTTTTCTTCCGACGGCTCTCACTCATCGTAACTTCCACGTAATTGCAATACCAACCGTGATGATCACCAGAGCCATCGGATGTCAGGTTCATCGCACAAACCGGACCTGAGAGACAAGAACCTAAACCGCTGAAAATGTCGAGGTTGCCCCTCTCGAAATAGTCGTGAAATGGACCCATTAAACCTCCCCATGACACCAAATCGGAGATAACCGCGTTTTGACCGTAACTGTCGTAAACACGGAGGCTCATGACCGAGTCTGTACCGGCTTTCCATGCCGTACCGGTTCGTATGTAAACCGTGAACACGCACTTGTCTTCATCATTGTCCAACTAATTACATATAACACATCAATATCATTAAAATGTAATTTGTGTGTGCGTTAGTGCGTATTTGCATTTTGCAAGGACGAGACTTACGGCGAGAGCGATTGCGATGGCGGTGAGGAGGAGGAGACTGAGGAGGACGGTAGAGCTGCTCCGTGACATCGTCTCTTTTTGGTTTTCGTAGAACTAAACTGTATGAAATAGAAGAATGTTGTAAACGTTGAAATTTATTGTAAATCTTTTACTTGTTCGCTTAAGCGAAGATTAATACAGTTATTAATAGTTTATGTGGAATTGTGGATATTCCGATAGTGTAGCTATATACAGTTGGAACTAAATGACTTGTTTGATTTTTTCCGACAAATAGTTTTTTTTTTGGGAAAATTGATTTAAAAGGACATTTTTTCTTCAATTTGTCCCATTATGCCTTCTACGCTAAATTTGCCACTATGCCTAAATTACCCTTTAAAAAAATGAAACTAACTTTTAAGCAATTTTAAAATTTCAATCACCTAAAAACAAATTGTAGAAATAAGAAAGAGGTTACCATAAGGTGTTTTTGATGAAAATTTGGTGTTTTAACATTGAAAAAAAATTATTCTGCAATATTTAGAATACATGTTCTACTAATTGTATATATTCTGAAGATATTAGATTATAAATTCTACATACTGTACATGTTCTAAATAATGTAGATTACAAATTCTTCGCACTCTACTTGTTCTGAAAACTTTAGAATAAATATATCTTCTAAAACTTTTAGAAGTCGGATTTTGTATCTCTTCTACAGAAATTAGAATATATATTCTACACATAACTCTATATTCTACAAATTTTAGAATTTGTTTTCTTCACTTTATACATATTCTACTGAAGTCGGAATATGAAATCTACATTTTATCATGTGTCCTGCGAAAATTAGAACACTAATTCTACACTTTCCTTTATGTTCTTCATAATTTAGAAAGTATATTCTACACTATGTTAGACAAGGAAACTGAATCCGAAATTTAAGGAAACAAAATATTTACGTAATCCCGAAATTATGCTAATCATATATATTCTTAAGATTACGTTCTAACATGTTTAGAAAACGTGTTCTGAAAACATTAAACATTTTTAATCGATTTTGTTCAAGGTTTTTCAACATTTTCCAACCTAAATTTCATTCAAGAGTTCATTTTGCAGTATATTGCAAATCTATGTAACATGTGGTGTATAGAAATGTATCGGCCAAAATGAATGGAGTCGTCGCCGGTGGGAGAAGCTGCCGGAGTCGTCGATCCTCGCCGGTGGGAGAAGCTACCGGAGTCAATTCTCGCCGGTGGGTTACAATATTGATCGATATCGTCTGAGAGAGAGAATAATGTCGAGATATTTTTTCTTTTTGGTAGGCGAGTAGTAAAAAAATATACAAAAAGAAATTAAAAAGTATACAAAAATGAGGAAATGGATTTAAAAGGGATAATTGATTTTTTGATTAAATATAGGAAGTATACAAAAAAAAAATACAGAAAAAAGAAATTTTGGTTTTTTCTACAATTAAGAGTATAATAGAGTTATTAAGGGTATAATTGAGTTTTTCTGTATTCTAAAACCTACTCTATCAAACTTAAAAATAAAAAAAGCATAGTGGGACAAATTGAAGAAAAAATGTCCTTTTAAATCAATTATCCTTTTTTTTTTGTCAACTGTATCCCAATTTCTTAAATTAAATTGGGCTTATATTAATAACCCAGATCAGAATTTGGGTTTTGTTTTGGACTTTATGATAATAGTTTTAATGTCTTATTAAATAGATCAATTTTGAAAAAAAATAATTATAAACATAGCATATTGCCCAAAAAATTATTAGTTATAATAAACATCGCATATGCCAAATTTTTGTCAAAGCATATGCTCCTTATGATTTGCACTTACAATATGCTCTTAAGATATTAATTGTTTGTCAACAGAAAACATTAGTTTATTCACCAAACGAGTTTCTTATTTCGAAACTCCGAGCATAAAATTTTCAATATGGACTTGTTATCATATATATTCGAATGCCTTTTAAAAATTTACGATATGGACTCGTTATCATATATATAACTCCGAGCATATTCCAACTGAAACCAAGTTGGGGTGTGCAACTGTGCATCCACCAAATTACACGGCCCATATTAAATTGTCCCAAAGCACACATCAGATTTGATTAAATTATATTCGAATGCCTTTCTAAATGTTTTTCTTTATTAAAAAAAAAAAGAAGAAAATAGTTTCGAAGAGGTGATTTGTGAACCGTTGAGGATTCCATCAAATCAGAATCTGATATCGTTTTAAAGACACCCACTTGTAATGCATACTTAATATGCAACGACCTTTGAAAATTTATAATGTTCTACTTCTACCCTTAATTAAGATAAACAAATCTTCTCGTTTGTTCAGATTACTTTCATGATTTTCTTCGAATATTCTGATGGCTTAAAGAAAATTAGATGCTAGCTTTTTCAAATACTTTTGCAAGACCATGCGGATTTGGGCGTGGTAATGCTAGATTGTCTCTTTAATTTCAGATATATCACGCCGTCTTCAGATTCTTAAAGGTAGAATGGTTATATTTGTATTCTTATAATATTAGTTAAAGACACTACCTACTTACATTAATTAATTATATATCTAACTTCATTATTTTCCATCTACTATGGTTAAAAAATGTTACTTCTGATCATGAGATAAGGTTCTTTGAAGATATGGGAGCTTGTTTTCAAAACAGAAAAAAATAAAGATATGGAAGCTTTAGACTTGTTAGAAACTAGAGATGCCTCATCAGTCATCACAAGATAAGTCGATAACAAAAAGCATATACGATAAGTCGATAATTTTCCTTTTTAGTGTATAGGGATAAAATGAAAAAGACAAACTATAATAACAACAACAAAATAGTAAATAACATTGTGGAAGCATTTGCCAGTTTAGTTTTAAAAATTTATTATAGGATAAGCCACAATATAAAGTAATTTGGTTGATAATGCGGATTGCGGAATGTATCGATGTTTTATCATTGCATTGGATTGTCATCATCCCTAATTATACCCAAAGGGATAAGGGGTAATTACTGTATGGTTATTAATGATTATAATTTTTTTACTACGGGTTTTATAGATATTTGGGTTCTGATTTTTTAAAAAACTTTTTTTTTTCCTTTTGTTATAGTAAATGAAATTTCATATATTATATATATTTACTCAAAAGCAAGGTTATTTTATAAAGCAAATGATATACGAAGCAAGAAAAAAAGCGACTCATCATATAATGACAAAAGAATCATACCTTTTCTTTTCAATATACTTTTTTTCTTTCTCTTTTAGCAGTGTATGTGTGGGCCGACAATAAGTGGCAATTCATTTTCCATTCTCTTGCAAGTTTCTTTTTAAAAATATATGATAGAATTAACAAGAGGGAAAAATAACATCTTAAAAAGCCATTAGTTAAATATACATTATGTATTAAAGATTTGGTATTACTGCTTAATTGATATGATGATTGTATACTTAAAGTTTGTTTGTCTTCTTGTTCAATCCACTAACGAAAAAAAAACAATCTGTTTTGATTAAACTTAAAACTTTAAATTTTGTATTTATAAAAAATACTAATCTAAAATAATGGTTATGGGCCAGTGGGCCATGAAGGAAGTGAGTCAGAAAGCGTAGGAAAGCCGTGGGAAAGTGGGCCCATATCCACGACCGAAAGTAACCGTTTTTTCTTTAAGGCAGCGATACCGTTAGGCTTTGGCAGTTGTTTCCGTTTACCTGTCTTTGTTCTTTCTTTTTTTTTTTTTTTTTCTCTTCTCTACTTCTTAATTCATAAATATTCAGAATTAAACTGATTAATACACACCGAAAGTTATTTTTAAGTTCAAAGAGATATAAATGTAAAAAATAAATACAATAGAATTATTTGTAAATGATATATTTGTATACGGATTCTACCAAGTTTGATTCCAAATAGGTATTGTTTCACATAATAGAGTTCTTCGCTATAGATGGAATACAATTCTTTTATATCATGTCGTATATTTTTTTCCTATTCCACGTGATATGGAACTGTTATGGTCCACGAATATTTATTTCTTAAAACTGTTGGTAAAGAATATATGTACGTTTTTTTTTTTTGCTTGAATATATTTTCTGCTATGATTTTCGATATTCTTTTCTATTATTTGTGTGCATGTTTTTTTCAATAATTATAAACTTTTTCGAGTTGATGATAGATATTTAGTTCTTGCTCCAGCAGATTTCGAGTTAAAATACGGTGATATTATCATTTATAAAACTGATGAAACTATCAGATTTTGGTTTTACTCTAATAGAATTTCATAGTTTATAGGAAACTAAAGCTTACAATAATAATACATGGGAAACAAAGGATCGAAACGTGTTAGCTCCATAATGCGTCGACAGAAAAAGAAAAGATAGGAAAGTGATAAGAAACACACACTAAACCAACGACGTCGAATAAGCTTCTTTACATGTAATCACACTCTCATATCTCACTTCATCGCAACTCTTTACAGCGCATTCCTTCTACTTTCTTATAATTCCCCCCAAAAAATCACATCACCTACAATTCTTTCTCCAAAAAAAACAAAAAAAAATCCACATCAACTTTTGATACAAGCCTCAGAATCCACCAAGACAAGACTCACGGACTCAAAGACTTAGAAGCTTGGGCGGAAGCGATCTGATGGAGAGTAACCGGTTTGATGCTGATTCCACAACACCGAGGGATAGAGAATATGATCCAAGGGCTATTCCTCGCAAGGATCAGAGACTCTACACGAAACCTAAGTCGTTTGATTCCACAAACTACCTAGAACTCGCAGGAACAAGGATTTGATTCAAAACACAAGGTGTTGAAGCAAACTGAAATTTCTTATTATGCAAAAACGTGTCTCCCAAAATACAAAGTGATAGAGCTTATAAAGGGGCTCGAGTACAACTTCTAAATGCTAGAATAAAGAAAGAAATCACAATAATTAATGAAAATCATGATCTTGGGAATTGAATGAGAATATCGGCCACATTGGGAAAGCTGTGATGCTCCTTGAGTCTTGATAACTTGGGGCCAAAGTTGTGGTTTCTTGGGACGTTTAGATACATTCTAGGAAGCTTCTGGATGCTCTTGAGAGTCTCACAAAGGCGTACCATTGAATAAGGAAAAGACCGATGTGTCATAAAGACAAACAGATCCAAATAAGGAAAGTTGCAGTTTAACTTGATCCGCCTAATCAAGTGAGGTGGGGTGCATCCTAAGATGTGTGGTGAAGTCTCCAAGTGATATAGAAGCTCTCCAGGACGCCAAAGGATGCTTTGGTTTGAGCCATTTATGGAAAGGTCCATTTTGAGTGAGGATTTACTTGCGGAAGGGCTCCCTGAACCATGCCTTGAACTAGCTCGAAACAAGGGTGGCTTTCTTTGATCTTCCACATTGGAATATGTGTAGGAAGATATGTGGAAGGAGGTTGCCTCATTAAAAACCTTTCTAGGTAAACCCATTGGGAAAAACCCTAGATAAGGGAAAAAGAGTGCAACGGTTCCATTCCAACGATATGATCTTTCAGCCCGTTGAAGGTCCGCATCACTTCTAGTTCCAGTGGTCAGCTCCAAAGTATGTTTGACTCTGATTCTTGTACATATAGGAAGGATATCGTAGTTCTCCTCAACTGGTACAAGCTGGTTCTCTCCAAAAAGTACTTCAGGCAGTTTATTGGGAAGTTCTTCAGGTTGTACATCAAGAAGTCGGTCACGTAGTACTTCAGCCACTGCTATAGCCGGTAATTCAGCTTCCGTTCTTACATCATCCCCTCCCCCTTGAATGAGTTTCGACCTCGAAACTATTTTATCTGCACCAAGAGAAAGCAAGTTAGCTTTCATGCGGTTTTGGGACTCTAAAGTCTTACCTTGGTATTGCTTTGTTTGATGGCGGATTGGTGCATCAGGTGGTTCATCTTGGAGCAGCATTGAGTGGTAGACTCCTTTTGCAGCATTCAACTCTAGTGTAGGCGTGTGGTTCACCGTGATAGATACACCATGGGGTGTTATAAGTTGCTCCTTTTTAGCTCCAAAATCTGAAAGTGGGTCTTTTGGCAAAGACAAGTGCATCATATCCGTGATTGGAGGAAAATAGGACTTATCAACATAGCAACTAAACCGTGTATTAGCACATACCTTTGATTTTGCTTGCATTGCACGAACTTCTTTTTGGTCTAATGGCGCAAGAGTAAACTTGAGGTTGTTGAGGCAAAACGAATAGTGATTGGTACGCCCGTTATGTTGGACATCACGATCATATTGCCAAGGTCTACCAAGTAGAACATACCCAGCTTGCATGGGTGCAACGTCACACAAGACTTGATCTTGGTATTTTCCGATAGAGAATGGCACTTCAACTTGTTTTGACACCTTTATCTCCTCTTTGTCATTAAGCCATTTGAGCTTATACGGCCTCGGGTGATTAGTGGTGTTGAGTCCTAGCTTCTCAATAAGAGTAACACTAGCAATATTAGTGCAGGAACCACTATCCACAATTAAGTGACATACCTTATCTTTGATGGTGCAACGAGAATGAAACAAGTTTTCTCTTTGTTCGGGCTCATTCGTTGTTTGTTGGGCTGAGAGTACTCTTTGTATGACTAGCAGCTCGCCTTCATCGGCATAGATGGTGGTTGCATCGGCTTGCAATGGATCAACTTCATCTTGTGAGTCATAACCGTCGGTGGTGATCACCATGACTCGCTTGTTGGGGCACTCTTTTGCCACATGTCCCCTGCCTTGGCATTTATAACAAATTATTTCATGTGATCTTTGAGGGTTAGAGGACTTACCTTGTTCAGCACGGTGAACATTTGATTTGAAACGAGAATCAACAACAATGGATTTTCCTTTGTCTATAGTTTGCGGAGGTGGTGCTTGAACCGTTGTGGGTTGTGGTTGGCTCCACGAGGTGTCTTTGGCTTTAGTCCGAGGATTTGTCTTCTTTTTGATTTGTTGCTCACGTTGCATGGCGAGGTGTAGAACTTCTTGTAGGGAGTGGTAGGGCTGCGTCTCCACTTTGCGTTGTATTCGATCTTGGAGGCCATCTACAAACTGGGACATGAGAGACTCCTCGGTCTCCTCAAGCTCGAGATGGCTTCTTATGAGTTCAAATTCCTCATAATACTCTTCTACACTCCTAGATCCCTGAAACAAAGCACGAAATTGTTTTAGTAAATCGCGGTAGTAATGAGGTGGTACATACCTTTTGCGAAGCTCAAACTTCATGTCAGGCCAGCGTGTGATTTGTTGGTATCTAAGCCTCCTCTTCTCAGCTACTTCTCTGTCCCACCAAGCTAGTGCATGATCCGTGAGACTTGCAACAGCTAAGGCTATCTTCTTTGGCTCTGTGTAGTGATAATACTCAAAGAGGTGCTCCATCCTCTTTTCCCATTCCAAGTAAGCTGAAGGATCAATTTTTCCTGCAAAGGTAGGTGCAGTGAGCTTCACTTCAGGTGGTAGGTTTCTCTCATCTTCACGAACACGGTTTCGGTCTCCTTGAGCTCTTCGATTGGGTTGATCAAAGGCCACGTGCTGCTGTTGAGGTTGTAAGTCTGGTGGTTCCTCTTCTTGATGAGGATCATAGTTGCCTCCTTGAACTTCAGGCTGCAGGTTCCTTCCTTGGCCAAGTGGTGGTGCATTCTGATTCATTTGCTCCAGTTGGGTGAGCCGTGTTGACATGGTTGTCATGTTGACGTTCATAGTAGTGAGCGCAGTCATGATGGTCTCTAGTGTGATAGGATTTTCGTCACCCATAGTTCCTTGCAAAATTCAAAGATAAACAAGAGAGATCAATAGATATCTGAACTAAGTCAAACAACAAAAACTGAGACAGATCGGAACAGAATTCAAATCAGAAATAGCAAACGAATTTTAAAATTAATAACAAAAACTTTTATGGGTTTTTTAAGACTTTATATAAGCTAAAACAGAAGGAAAATAATTTTTATGATTTTTTTTCAATTTTATAAAATTCAAGCAATAAAACAGACGAAAACAGACTTTTTTTGGTTTTTTTTGTATGAAATTTTAAAACTGAATAAAAACAAAAAACAAAACAAGGAACGAAATAACCTGGTAAGATAGGAGCGTTTAAGCTCTGATACCAATGATACAAGCCTCAGAATCCACCAAGACAAGACTCACGGACTCAAAGACTTAGAAGCTTGGGCGGAAGCGATCTGATGGAGAGTAACCGGTTTGATGCTGATTCCACAACACCGAGGGCTAGAGAATATGATCCAAGGGCTATTCCTCGCAAGGATCAGAGACTCTACACGAAACCTAAGTCGTTTGATTCCACAAACTACCTAGAACTCGCAGGAACAAGGATTTGATTCAAAACACAAGGTGTTGAAGCAAACTGAAATTTCTTATTATGCAAAAACGTGTCTCCCAAAATACAAAGTGATAGAGCTTATAAAGGGGCTCGAGTACAACTTCTAAATGCTAGAATAAAGAAAGAAATCACAATAATTAATGAAAATCATGATCTTGGGAATTGAATGAGAATATCGGCCACATTGGGAAAGCTGTGATGCTCCTTGAGTCTTGATAACTTGGGGCTGAAGTTGTGGTTTCTTGGGACGTTTAGATACATTCTAGGAAGCTTCTGGATGCTCTTGAGAGTCTCACAAAGGCGTACCATTGAATAAGGAAAAGACCGATGTGTCATAAAGACAAACAGATCCAAATAAGGAAAGTTGCAGTTTAACTTGATCCGCCTAATCAAGTGAGGTGGGGTGCATCCTAAGATGTGTGGTGAAGTCTCCAAGTGATATAGAAGCTCTCCAGGACGCCAAAGGATGCTTTGGTTTGAGCCATTTATGGAAAGGTCCATTTTGAGTGAGGATTTACTTGCGGAAGGGCTCCCTGAACCATGCCTTGAACTAGCTCGAAACAAGGGTGGCTTTCTTTGATCTTCCACATTGGAAAAAACCTTTCTAGGTAAACCCATTGGGAAAAACCCTAGATAAGGGAAAAAGAGTGCAACGGTTCCATTCCAACGATATGATCTTTCAGCCCGTTGAAGGTCCGCATCACTTCTAGTTCCAGTGGTCAGCTCCAAAGTATGTTTGACTCTGATTCTTGTACATATAGGAAGGATATCGTAGTTCTCCTCAACTGGTACAAGCTGGTTCTCTCCAAAAAGTACTTCAGACAGTTTATTGGGAAGTTCTTCAGGTTGTACATCAAGAAGTCGGTCACGTAGTACTTCAGCCACTGCTACAGCCGGTAATTCAGCTTCCGTTCTTACATCAACTTTTCTCTCTTTTAATTACATAGAAAAGGAAATAGCAATAACTTGGCCAATATGCCAAAAACCTCATGTCAATTTAGACACGTTGAATGTCCCCAACTGATTTTGACCTTCTATTATTGCCACTAGTTTTAAGCTTCCATGTACCATAATCATTAGGGATTTTGGGTATACAAGTAGGCAACTGAATACATGTAATTCAGAATGTTTTTCAAATATTGTTTTCTACGTATTAGTTCCATGATATGGACTAAACAGTAATTTATTTGACTTTACAATGAAAGAACACTAGTATTTAAATTTAACTAAACCATCTTATTTTCGGGGGAAAAATTATTACCCTCTGGAAAACTATCAACAAAGTCTGTAACCTATTGATGGGATCAGTCGGGAAGAGCCGAACATGTGGACTTGGTGCGTGCACGTACGATGAATGCATCTCTTAGTATTACTTTTTATACTTGCTATGTTTTTTTTTTTTCTTGTGTGAAGATAATAAAATAGAACTAAAGAATCTGCCGACCACTAGAGAGGGCTTTGTGTTTCAATAGGGACACGTACCGAAGTAGACCACACGGTCCACACGTGTGGTGTCGGTTTAGAAAGAGGGACAGATTCAGACGAGTCATATGGTTTGGGCAGCGAGGGACAAGCTCCTGACACGTTATGAACCTTTTTGAATCTTTTTGGACTCTCGGTCCGGTCCATGGCCGGCGATTTATCCTGACACTTCAATTGACTTCCACAACAACCTATAGTTACAATAATTGATACAACCGAATAGAAAACTTGAAAACTATGTATAACCCCAATTTATGATGAGGTAACTGTTTTCTTAAATAAACATTTTTCGTCAAATAAGAAAAATTTCTGTTGAGGAAAAAACATCAGTATAAGTGAAGCACCATCTATAAGGTCAAGAGAAGTTTCGTAAACTTCGGGGAAGTGCATGCACGTGTAGCTAACTAATTCACAATCTAACTTTTTGAGACATTAGTTATATGTTGAATCGTCGCCGAAAAAGATTATAGATGTTTAAATGAAAAACAATTAAACCTAAATTTAAACGAATAACAATGTAAGAAGATGTTCAAAGGCGTTGATTCAGCCGGAAAACACGGGTTTGCTTTCCAGTTTTTATAACTTAGTAATAAATTGGGTACCAGTCAGAAGACTCAGAACCTTAGTCCTTATACTAATAAAAAATATAGTTTGATTTCTTAACAAAAACCAAATAATAGTTTGATATATAATATGTGTAAAAGTGTAATTCCATAAGCAAAATTGAAACAAAGGATCGAAAGAATCCGAATCTATGGGAATAGGATCGCCCGTGAAGCCTCTTTCTTCAAACATTACATACTTGCTTACGTCATCGTCAATTAGATATCTGAATTATATATCTTGGATGACAAGTAATTCAAATAATCAACAATAATATCCCTCTTTTTCACATTAAACTTTTGAACTATTTTAAGCCTTGTTAAAAGAAAAGAAAAAACTTTCTATGAATGTTAGCTTTAAACCAAAACCGGAATGATTTTTTTACAAATATATCCTTGAATTGATCGCGTTCACATCAGGCTCGAGTAATTTTTTCAACATACATCGAATCGGAAAAAAATTAGAGGCACATGGCAAAACGAATAAGATCCTAAGAAATCAAAAATACTTATTTATTAATCTTGTTAAGAGATGATTCCTTGAGAGACTGTCCAATGTGTCCATCTAGTATTCTGATGGTTTGACTGTTCTTTTTTCATAATGCATATAATATAATCTTCAAACAAACACACGTATATGATATAGTATAAAGCAAATATTACGGAATCTTAAGTTCATTAGATGAAATTATATTAAAAGTTCCGTTTATTCTGATTTTGGTGTATATTACGAATATATATAGCTTATTGGAAAAAGAGTTCCCTAACGAATAGATTTTCAATCTGACTGAACAATCAGTTTTAATTCAAAAAAGGTTTGTTGGCTATGTTGAATTATGAATCCGCGTTTGGTAAGCATTTATTAGAAAATTCGGTTTTTTTCTTAATCCCGAAGATAAAAACTTCAAAAGAGGTGTTATAAAGATTCATTACTCAATTGAAACTAAATGGTTTTGATAAAAATGTTAGAAGCTAGTAGTATCTTTAAATGTTCTTAGTGTGTTGAACAGAATTAAAGTCAAACGTTCCTTTCCCATCTCCAAGTATCTTATTCGGCATTATAGTCAAACAAATAATATAGTCTATTGGCTTCGTGTGATCGTGCCATTGACCAGCTAGCTTCAAACCATAAACGTGATCAAACAGAAGACTGAACTTTCCTTGAATAACACACAGATTCCTCGTAAGATATTGAATTCTTGACCAACCGACTCTCCCTCCTCCCCCCTAAGTAAATTTACTGCCCATTTTTCTATTTTTAAACTTACATTTACATTTCTCCGAGTTTCTAGAAATAATAAAAAAACATTCGAGTTTGTTCATTCCAATGTCAAACCCATACTTCTTTTGACCGAGTATTATTTTTAATCCAATAATAGGGATGTAGTAAACTAGTAAGAGCATATTCCCACGCGATCCACGGGTTCGATTTGATTACATGCGTATTAGTAATACAGAGAGTCCACAGGTTTAGCAAACACACGTATATGATATAGTATATATTTAGGATAACCCATTTATAAAAGACTACTAGTATTGTTTTTTCGTTTTCAAGTTATACACTTACATATACCGAAATATCAAATAGTACTAGTACAGATTTACTATTTTCGTATGCAGAAAACCATATCTATATATAGCTGTGTTGACAAAAAGAAAAAAAACATATATAGTCCATTTATGTTGTTAGCATTAAACGGAATGAAATAAAAGTTATACTGTCAAACTAATTTGAATATGAATGGAGATAGTGGAAAATTTTGCAATTATATCACTAGTAAATGATATAATATGCTTTGCAGCCGCAGCTGGTTTTGAGGTTAGCACAAAAATGGGTGCTTTTGGTTTTCAAAGACAAGGGGCGTCTTCGAGTTACACTTTTTAATTATATATTATACAAATAATTACACCCTTACTAAATTTCATAAAGCTTCTTTCTAACATCTAATAAGCATTGTAGATGTGAATGCACACATTTGCATATTTTACACACATGCATGCGATGACACATGTATATTTCACTAGAATGACACACACCGTTTCAGTTACAGTCTGATATGTTATAACAAAACCCAAAACTTATCACTAATAAAGACAACATAATTTGATAAGTACCAAAACCGAATGGGGTCGCGAGATAAATCCAATGAACAGATAACGGTCCAATATCCACGTGCAAAAAAAACAAGAAGCGTTACAACTTACAATCAAATTCAAACTGTTCTGAGACCAATGCTGAAACCCGGATCGACTAAAACTTTCTCGAAGGGTCAATCCTATTAAAGCACGGGATTGCTCGTTTCTCGCATCTTTGTATGGATATTAGCCTTCTTAATCCTGTAAAAAAAAAATATATTCGTATTCCATGACGAAGCACATTAAAAAAAATATATTACAGGATGATACAGTTTTATTTCTCGATTATAAATTTAGGTTTAGTGTCTATTGAACGATTGCTTCGATAGCTCTAAAAACTTATTTTGTATGTTCGAAATTTTCAATAATTACGATAATAATATTTTTTTTTTGAAAAAAAATGTTTGTATCTTTTCTGAAAAAATTTCCATAAACTATTTTTCCTGTCAATTCGTGAACAAAAGTTAGGTATAAAAGAAAGTTCGAGAGAGATATTGGTTTATTACAATATGATGATTTTATGTTAATAAAATGTAATGTCATTTTTAAGTATCGTACGTGTAGCTGTATCATGCATCACAACTTCACAAGGGGTCCGGCTCATACAGTCATTTTGATTTGTTTATGAAATCGGTGAAGTCGTCAAGCTTAGATGGTGTGGTTATTGCCAAGGCAACTTATATGTTGTATATAATTTAGTATTCGGATTTCAATAATGTATCATAAAAAGTAAATTATTTATTGAAAACGAAGCAATTTTTTTTTGTTTTGGGGAATAATTTAGAGTATGTGTTCCATCCATGTGTATAAATACAATAATAATATATGTAGATCGTGAAAGCTTTTGGTTTGTATATTATGGGTATAAAAAATGTCTCATTAAATTTTAAAAACGGTTGATATCTATGTTGATGTGGACATTAATTGGTTAGTGAAATTATAAAAAAACAACTCGATTATTTCAGTTTTATTTTTATATCATATGATTCGACGTCGTGAGGTTATTAAAAAACATATTATACGAATACGACCTAGACGAATAAAAAGACACAGAGAGAGGGAGAGGTGAAGGTGGGTGCTTCCTTTGCATTGGGGACACGTGGCATTATAAAGGCACCATTAAGACAAAGAGAAGAGTCACACCACCTCCTCCTCCTCCCTCAAGGCTCAACAAGCCTGGGCCGGCTTTGTAGGTCCCCCACATAAGAACCTCGGTCCCATGGCTCCCACTTGTAAACTTGTATACAAGACTCTCTCTCTCTGTGATGGCTTTGTGCTTCTTCTATAAAACCCACCTCTTGGTCCTCGCATCTTTCCCACACTATCTCTTTCTCTCGTCTCTTCGAACACTTCAAGAAACACTTACCAGATTCCTAAAAACAAAACAGAGCAACTTCACTTCTTCTTCCTTCCTTCCTTTGTTCTCAACAACTACCGTTTCTCTTCAGTCTCCGATTTTCTCAATTCAAGATTCTGATTATTGTCGAGAAGAACACTCAATCTCACTTCACCTCCTCTGTTCGGGAAATCCCCTGTTTTAATTTCCTCTGTTTCATAGTTTTTTTTATAAAATGGTGAGCCAAAACGTCGTCGTATCAGACGCAAAGACAGGGATCATAACTGTATCTACAGTGTCCAACTCCTCGGTCTTTACTCCTTCCGCTCAAAAGCCACCGACTGCTCCTGGTTACATCTCAATCTCCAAGAAAAAACTCCTCAAAAACCTTGAGATCAATGGAGCTCAAAGTCAAAGACTTACCTCTTGGGTTGACTCCATGAGAGCTTCTTCTCCTACCCATCTTAAATCACTTCCTTCTCTCTCCGCACAAGAAGAACTCAATTCTTGGATCGTAAGCTCCTTCCTTCACACACTTTTTTGGTGTCCGTTAAAAAAAAAAACTCTGTTTCTTGCATTAATTGCTAAAAATAAGTATTATTTGATTCCTACCAGAAACGACATCCATCAGCACTAGACATGTTCGAGCGTGTCACTGAAGCTGCAAGAGGAAAACAAATCGTCATGTTTCTTGATTATGACGGTACTCTTTCTCCCATCGTCGATGATCCAGACAGAGCTTTCATGTCTAGCAAGGTTGTTATAATTAATCTTTTTTTTGTTGCTCAACTCTCTATCTTTTTGTAGATATTAATATCTGTTCTGTGTGTTTACAGATGAGAAGAACAGTGAAAAAAATGGCCAAGTCTTTTCCAACTTCTATAGTCACTGGTAGATGCATTGACAAGGTACATTTTGTATAAATATTTTTATTTCTCATTTTTGTTACTAAATTTGTTAATGAACCAATTAAAATCTGATATGTTTTATTTTTGTAGGTTTATAGCTTTGTGAAGCTAGCAGAACTGTATTATGCTGGAAGCCATGGAATGGACATTAAGGGGCCAACTAAAGGTTTCTCAAGATACAATAAGGTAAATTCTTACACACCAATGAGTAGTTAAATTTTAATCCTGAATTCCCTTAGTTTTGTTTTGTTTAATCAAAAATTTACTTTTTGGCTTTTAGGATAAACCATCTGTTTTATACCAACCAGCCGGTGACTTTCTTCCCATGATAGATGAGGTAAATAAATTTGTGTTATTATTAAATTTTGTTTTATCATCTCTCTGTGTGTATTTAATCTTTTAGTACTTCAAATATAATTAAAAAGTTTCTTCTTCAGGTTTATAAACAATTAGTGGAGAAAACCAAATCAACAGCAGGAGCCAAAGTGGAGAACAACAAGTTCTGTCTTTCTGTTCACTTCCGTTGTGTCGACGAGAAGGTAAGAGAAAAAAAGTAGAAAAAAAAAATCCGATTAATGTATGTTTGTAAAAAATCGAAACTAATACGGTGAATAATTTTCTTTAAAAATCAGAAATGGAGCGAACTGGCTTTAAAAGTTCGGTCGGTGGTAAAGAACTATCCGACGTTGAAACTGTCTCAAGGTCGAAAGGTATTATGACGTGACATCTTCTTGTTGGTGGATGTTGGATTAACGTATCTTAGTTTTTATAATTAAATTCATATGATTTGGAAAGTAATTTGTACTTTAAACAGGTGTTTGAAATCCGACCTATGGTTAAATGGGACAAAGGCAAGGCTCTTGAGTTTTTGTTGGAGTCACTCGGTGAGACTCTTTTTCATCAAACAATAAATATGGCTCATGAATGTGCCTTTTTCAAAATTAGAATATTCAATTCTAAATTTAGAACTCTGTATATGTTGCAGGATTTGAAAACTGTAACGAAGTATTTCCGATTTACATTGGTGATGACAAAACCGATGAAGATGCATTTAAGGTATACAAATTTTTGTTGTTGTTGTTGTAATTATTCGAAGTTATTGTGAATAATACTCCCGATATATATAACCAAATGTCATACACTAATTGCGTTTTAAACTAAATTAGCTGCTACGAGAGAGAGAACAAGGCTTTGGCATTCTTGTCTCCAAGTTCCCCAAAGACACCAGTGCGTCGTATTCTTTGCAAGACCCACCTGAGGCAAGTACTTATATACTATTATGCAAAAACAAAATAGATTTTTTTAGTTAACCTAAAAATAATAGATGTATCAAACCGTATGTATATACGTACGAGTTACGCAGTTATAATGACCTTCGTGTAATGTATATGTACAGGTGATGGATTTCTTGAGACGGTTGGTGGAGTGGAAACAAACGCAGCAATAAACGTGGAAGGGGCAATGGAGTACATTTAGTAGTCTTTTTAATTAAATAAATAATAATCGTAACCATAGGTGCATATATATATATAGATAATATGTACATCCCTAACCTATGATGGAACATTGTACAAGATCCTCATATAGGTTGATCTTGTTCATCATAATTCTTTTCTTTTAGAAAAAGAGATTATATGAACAAGAAAAACAGGGAACTTTTATCAACTTGGGGGTATATATATATTTTTGTAGCCTTCTATCTTTATTGCTTGAAGGCAAATTTTTTACTTTTCAAGTTAGGCTATTGTAAGGGAAGGGGGGGGTATATATATAGATGATACCTTTTGTAAAACTACAATGCAAAATGTGTATCATTTTTATGAAATATATAATCATATTTTTAGTTCTTGTACGTATTCCTCTTCATATTTTTAATCAAAATATAACTAGAAAAAAAATGAATGATGTAGATTGTCGACTAGTGAGACCTAGACACATATCCTTGGTAGGTCCGTAACTTTTATTTCGCGACATGAAAAGATGCAGAGTACTTTGTGCGAACAAAGACCGAGTCGTGACAAATTCTTCAACTTCCAAACTTTTTTATTTTATATATAAGTAAAGATAGTACAATTTCTATCTTATCAAATATAAATAAAAAGAAAAGACAAAAATTTCGTCAGTTACTTGCACCGCATGAGAACCTACATGTTAAGTACGTGTTCCACTTCATGTCCATATCATTTGTCTCTCACCATGCATATATGCATGTTGGACTTCTCGTAGATCCTTAACACGTGTCACCGTTGGAAATGTCGGTCCACGCTACGAAATCAGCCATTTATAATCTTCATTTTTAAAAAAGGGATCATGAACCTATGTTAGTAGTAGTATATGATTTAATGTGCACATGGTGATGCATGTGAATAAGAATGACTTAACAATGGGGAGCCACATTTTATCGACACGTGTTAATGTTTTTACCCATTTCTCTGACATTCTCAACTAACCAAGATGGTTAATTAGTTCTTTAAATTTGACATATTAAAAGAATTTCATTGGTAATTTGATTATTGTTGGTCACTCTCAACGTCTAAAATGATAAGGTTATTTGGATATTTTTTTAGTTATATGTCATTAAAATCTTTTGGTTTTCTATTTTTTTTCCTTCTAACAAGTCAAAAAAATAATTACAACTAGTTAAAAAGTGTATAACTAGTGCATCAAATCACCTTCGATATCTCTTTCGACTTATATTTTATCAGAAAACCATGGTTAGATTATACCAGAGAACCAGGGTTAGATGTACATTTCATCATGGTTACTATTGATGGACCAAATACCAAATCCAAAAACCCTTATATTCCTATTATGTAATTTTGAGATAAATGTGGGTTTTTAATCCATGACTTATCCATCAAACCTGAAAAATAGATTAGTATAATCTGCAAACTTTAGAAATTCATCAAACAACCATAAAATTTTTAAACTTTTAGAATTTAGAAATAGATATATGTATGCATCGTATCACATACTATCCAATACAAACAAGTTTTCATCAAGGGGGAAATTATATGAGAGAAACAAAATTTTCAGATTATCCAATTATGCCCAATTACTTCAGCTTAAATCTCAAATTTGATGTTAAATTATACCATAATTAGTTTAAATACAAACAGCCCATGAGGAAACAAGCTATGACAAGATAATCTAATATAAATATTAGCTATGCAAAGAATAATAAACAAAAGGTTTATTTCAAAACTAACCATGAGATTTGAGTTTGTAGAACATACCTTTTTATTTGAATAGGTATGTTCAAATAGGTATGTATGTGCTATTACAAATGCCAAACGTACCAACTGTTCTCCTACAATAATTATGAGTTTAGAAACTTGAAAAAGTTTGCACAAAAAAAAAAAAAACTTGAAAAGAAAAGGGCATGGGGTTTAGCTCTATGTCAATTATTTGGTAAAATGGATTTTGAAAGTATCTGATTTTTGTTTTAAAAAACAAATATATTTGTATATTAATTCTTTTAATATAATTAATTTTAACATTAATTTTTATTAATGTAAATTTTAAATCGTTTAAAAAGTGATTTTACCATAAATAAATAAATACATCAATTATCTAAATAATGTAAATTTATATTTTATATCAATTCTAAAAAAACATACAATCTAATAAAAAGTAAAATAATTTCAACTAAATGATGTTAAATTAGATAATTATAACATCACTTATGTTAATTGATGTTATGTCATATATATTTGCTTCACTTGTAAATAAACAATTTAAAAATATATAATTTATTTGTGTGATGCAATTTAAGTGATACAATACATCTAATTTTTTTTGTAGTGACTAAACAAACAATTATGAAAGTATTGGATATTGTTTTTTTCCCTTCAAATAATTCAAGTCCGTTATAAAAAAAGAAGTCCATAAGTTATATTGGATTCGACTTTAATTAAAGATTTTGGGCTCTTAAAATATATATAGCCCAATACTTGGCCCATTATAAACAAACAGAAACAGAGTTAGGTTAATCACTGGTTCTCTGCAACCATCAAGAACTTCCATTACAACCATTAACAAAGCTCTGAAAAATAATAAACTTCTAACAAATTTAGAAATAAATGAGAGTTAAGAAGCTCGAATGGGATTCAGAAGAGTTTCTCTAAAGCGTCCCAATCAATCTCCAAAGAAGGATACTTATGCAAACCAATCAAGAAACTCTCATCTTCTTTCATACAGTCGCTTGAGAAATCCAACAACGTTATATCCGACTCAGGAGAAGAACCCGACAACCCGGATCCGAATTTATCCCCATATACCGGTACTTTCTCTGGTTTAGGACCCGTATAATGAAAACCAGAGAACACCTCCTCTGTTTTGGTTTGTTTCTTGAGCTGAGGCAGAGGAAGAAGATCAGAGGAACTGTTGCAGATGGATTCGATCTTTGCTTTGATAGACGGAGACAATGTCTGTTTGTAGTAGTCTCCTTGAAGAGCAATGTTTGGGAAGTTGAGACGAGCGTTGTCTCCTCTGATCTTATGAGCAGCTTGATCGTAAGCTAACGCAGCTTGTTCAGCCGTTTCGAACGTACCGAGCCATAACCGGGTTCGGTTTTTAGGTAACCGAATCTCAGCTACCCATTTGCCCCATTGTCTTTGTCTTACGCCTCTGTATAGCTTAACCGGTTTGGTTGCCACGTCGGTTTTCTTCATTGGGGTTGGTTTAGCTGTGAGGAGATGACCACTACGACGACGAGATTGGTGGTTGTGACGGAGATGTAACTCTGTTTGAATTTGGAGGATTTGAGTTGGAGTGAGCTGGTTTAGCCCAATCGGACCGGGTTGGTTAGATACCGGGAAGACTTGGTTATTAATATTATTAGTAGGGATGAAGTTAGGAGTAAAAGTTTTTGGGTTTGAAGAAGAGGTAGGAGAAGAAGATGAACTTACCTTCATGAATGGTTCAAGAGCTAATGTGAACTCGTCTATGTAACCATTCATGTTTAAAGCTATTGCCATTTGTTAACCAAAAACAAAAAAAAAAAGGTGAGAAACAAAGATATATGATTCTTTTGTTTATATTTGAAATATTCACGATCTTGGGTTTGATAGTTTCGCCATAAACTTTGGCTTATATATGTGTGTTCGTTTCGGCCATGGGGTTTTTTCTTTCTGTGGTTAAGTCAATGACGCATTTAAATAATAATATTAGTATGAAATAAACGCGTTGACAATTGTTATGTCTACTTAATTCGTTTTCTGTTTTATTGAGTGTCTCAATTACTCAGGGCAAAAATATAAATTTTTACAATGTGTTGAGTTTTTTAGCATAGTCAATTCAAGTGAAGCAAAGTAGCAAAGTTAGTAGTAGTATTGAGAATCCAAATTACAACTATATTTGCCTTTTTACAGGTGTACATAGTACTCATTCAAGTTGAAGAATGAAACAAGAAGGAGCTGAATTTGAAATTATGACTGTAATCAACATGTTAGATATTGAACTTTTGAGACTTTTTTGTTTTGTTTATAATCCTAATTGTGAAAAGGGAGTATGTGTAAAGTAGGATAAAATCATGAAAGGTAAACAAAATAGGATTGGAACCAATCAGCATTGAGTGTGAAATCAAAAAGTGCCAACGTAGACGTGTTTGCACGTTGTGTCCTACGTGGATTAGACTTGTAAACTACGGAAGGCACCTTCACTCTCAATTTTAGCACAACAACTTCTTCGGTTCCTCTTCCTCCCTTCTTTAGGCCATTTTTAACGCCAGAACAGGCAGACTGTTCTTGGGCTTTTTAAATTCAAAAATAAAGAATAGTGGGTTTAGCATAGGCAAAACTGTTCTTATTTCAGAACAGTTTTTAGGCTGTTCTTGTGCGACGTGGGGATTTTTTATTGGCCAATTATTTTGGTCGGTGGAGAGATATCGAGTCTCTTTGGTATTGTCGACAAAGAATTTTTTTTTCTTCTCTCCCAAATACGATACGGCGAAACGGCGATCTCATCTCCGTTCTTCTCTCCCAACTACAAAACGCCGAAACGGCGATCTCATCTCCGCTGTCTCCTCGTCGAAGTCCAGTGATTCCTCTGTCTCATCGGCGATCTCTCCGTCTACTCTGTCTCCGTCGTATCGCCGTCTACTCGTATACTCTGTCTCCATCGTATCGCCGTCTACTCGTCTCCTCTGTCTCATCGGCGATCTCTCCGTCTAATCGTCTCCTCTGTCTCCAGTGGCTCGCAAATCTCATCTCCGGTAAACAAAGGCGAAGGTAATCACATCTCCCTAATTTCATCGATGTTTCATCGATTTGGGTTTTTCAGATCTATGAATTAGAATTAGGTTTTGAGTCAATATTGAGAGTTGTGTGTTGTTTGAGTCAATTTTGAGTGTTGTGTTGTTTGAGTTAGTTTTTATGATGCTTTAGCCTTTGGTTTAGGGTTCAATCTCGTGTCTTTGAATTAGAGTCAATTTTGAGTGTCATCTGTTGTTTGAGTCAAACCTTTTTAGTGTCGTGTGTTGAGTGAGTCAGTTTTGTTGATGTTTTAGCCTTTGCTTTAGGGTTCAATATCGTGTCTTTGAATTAGAGATTATTTTAAGTGTCGTGTGTTGTTTGAGTCGAACCTTGTAAGTCAATTACGCTTATGTTTGAGTGGGAACATTAATCAATTTTGCTTGTTTGTTTATGAGCCTTGTAGGTGAAGGTTATACATGGGAAATTAAATCGGATATTCATCATCAAACCTGCATCATCAAACGTAAGTAATCACAAGGTAAGTGTATATTGACAGTAAACTTTGATGAATTGAGTGTAGTTGTTGTTTATATAGGAAAGGTTTTAAACTTTGTTTATTTCATTGGTGTTGCGGTTTAGTAAGTGTTGTGTGATTTTCACTTCCATTATGATGCCAATAACGATAGTTTAAACCAATACTTTCAAGAGCAATTTAATAACCAATTTCAAGCTGTTGAAGAGGAAACTCCTGCCGAAAGGAAACCGCGTACATACATCGATAGAAAACGCGAAGAAGGGCATGAACGTTTGTGGAACGATTATTTTTCTGATAATCCGACATACAATGCTCGCCAATTCCGCCGACGGTTTCGAATGAACAAACCATTGTTCTTGCGTATTGTGGATCGTCTCAGTCAAGAAGTTCCATATTTTAAGCCAAAAAGGGATGCAACCTTACGGAATAGTCTTTCACCGCTACAACAATGTACTGCAGCAATTCGACTATTAGCATATGGGGCTGCAACGGACTCGGTTGACGAATATATACGTCTTGCTGAATGTACTGCTCGTAAATGTTTGGAACATTTCGTCGTCGGAATAGTGGACTTGTTTGGCACTGAATACCTACGCCGGCCCACACCAGAGGATCTTGAAAGGCTACTCTTTTATGGAGAGAAGCGGGGTTTTTCCGGGATGGTTGGAAGCATCGACTGTATGCACTGGAAGTGGAAAAATTGTCCAACCGCTTGGAAAGGAATGTATTCACGAGGCACCAATAAGCCAACAATTGTTTTGGAGGCGGTAGCTTCACAAGATCTCTGGATATGGCACGCATTTTTTGGAGCTCCAGGTACTTGTAATGATTTAAATGTTCTTGATCAGTCACCAGTTTTTAATGACATTATTTACGGTCGAGCTCCCGAAGTTACGTACTATGTCAACGGAAATGAGTATAATCTGGCTTACTATCTGACTGATGGTATTTACCCCGAGTGGGCAACATTTGTTAAATCCATCCCACAACCACAACACCCAAAGCATAAATTGTTTGCAGAACGTCAAGAAGGTGCAAGAAAAGATGTTGAGCGTGCATTTGGAGTCCTGCAATCTAGATTCGCCATGATTAAGAATCCAGCTCTTTTATGGTCAAAGGGTAAAATTGCATATATTATGAGAGCATGTCTAATACTCCATAATATGATTGTCGAAGATGAACGAGATTCATACACACTCTATGACGAACAAGAATTCCAACAAGATGATGGAACTGGAACTACTCCGGATCTTACGTTTTCGGTAAATATGTCTTCAAATCTTGAGGGATTAGGTGATGGCCATACAATGATCCGTGATAGACAAGCACATCTCAAACTAAAGGAGGATTTGATTGAGCATATATGGAATAAATTTGGACCTTGAACTATGTATACAATAAATTAAATGTTTGTGTGTTTTAATTAATTAAATAATATGTTTGTTTGGTTTTTAAAATAAATTTACAATGTTTTGTTGTTTCATAAAAATTTGGTATTGTATTATGAATTTTAGTAAAAGTTTTATAAGTTTGAAATTTAAATGTTTTTTTATAATTTTAATAATTTATAAGTTTATAAGTTTAAGAATATGATGAAGAATATTAAATAATTGTAATAAGTTTAATTCTAATATTACATATCAATTTATTAGATTTTATAATTGCTTTATGTTTAAGAATATTATATTATTAAATTTTAAGATCTTAAGTGTTCTCCCTATAACTATCTTTTTAACAAAAGTTCTTAACTACTGATCTTAGATTATTTTCCTAATATATTAAACCTAAGAACACCAAAAACTGTTTTGCCTATAAAGATGCCCTTAGTCTTTAGAAACCGACAAAGATGATTCATTAGTTCAGAAAATTAGACATTTTAAATAAATAACTATATCGAAATTTTTAATTATAAGATAATATAGTATAAAAGAAATGAGGCTCTCAGTTTTAACAAAGGAAATGAGGCTCAATGTCAAACTATATTATATAAGATTTTTTTTGGTCAATGTCTCTATAATAGTATAACTTTAGATATTTTTTAATGAGCTTTTGTTAGCTTCAGGAAAAGCATGGGACTTGGGTTGCTTCTCGTGAATCTTCTCTACTTTTTTCACTTGTGCTTTTTGAAGATATTTTTATACCAACCTCATTTTGTATTAGTAGTTTTTAACTTTTTTTTTATAACAAATACGAGTCTGTTATCCCAAACGGCTAATCAGTCATCACAAAGCTTGAAGCTTTTGGAACGAAACAGGGACGTACATGCATAAAATCTGAATAAAACACTTATCAATTACGTTTTTTTTGTTCTTGATACAAATCATATGTTTTAAATTGCAGGAATCTTTATGAAATTGAAAGAACAAAATATAGACACTGATTGGTAACAATTGTTATTTTTGACTGTAAAAATTTTTACTTAAAAGATTTAGCTGTATGATGTTTTTCCTGTAAAAACTACAGCAAAAAGTTTTAACAGTAAATAGTCTGTTACCAATCAGGACCTAAATTTAGTGTTAGAATTTTTAACAAAAATCGGTAAAGTCGACCTAAAATTTATATAGTTATTGTAATAGTGTGTTGATGTTGTATTAACACTTAAAGTTGATAAAATGCATAAGAGCATTCTAAACAGAACTTTTTTAGATTAGAAATTTAAACTACAGAGAAAAAAAATTCGAGGTGAAACCGCTAATTCGTTGACTATACAGCCAACCTTTTTTAAAAATAATGTTAAATAGTTGACCTTTTGCATGTCAAAGCAGAAACAAATCAATACTCCCTATTCTTAATTACTTCATTGCTAATCTAATAATATACATGATTAGGTAGCTAATCAATATATTTATTATGATTCCGTGGACCTCTATTGATTATCAATACCTATTGTGGTGCTATCTCTTATTTTACTTAGAATTCCAACAATACTTATATAAGAAACTTTGATTAATAATAACCTTCATATTAGATAATAATAAACCCAAAAAGTTGTTTGTAAGGGACATAAGCAGCAACAAAAGGATGAGAAATCGAATAGAGACATACATGGAAACACAAAGGTCAATATTGTACCTACTCTCAAAGGACAGATACAATTTGCTAGAAGAATCAAGTGAGTCTAACACTAAAACGTAGATGCAACATCACAATGATGACAATAGAAGTTATAATACATACACATGAGTTGCTTGAAATATAAGGAATAAGGGTTACACGAGTCTTACAACATTCAAACCAGTAAAGAACAATCAGTACCTAACTGTTGTTGTGTTGAGTTGTTTTCGTCGCTCTCTCCAAATCAATCTTGCAATTCTCTCTTAACTCTTTCATGGCTACAAAGCTATTATGCTGCAGATCATCAAATAACAACCGACATCAAAACACAGAACCAAGTTTTACTAAATTAGAAACTTTTTCAAGTCACGTTCTGAAAAAAATCCAATAGAAGCTCTGAGGAACTTACAAGGTGGTTGCTTTCACGAGCCAAGATGCCTTCCATGTTAAGAAACAGAGATGTCCATTGACCCATTACATTTTCTGTGTTTGTGGAGTTATTGGAGTTTTCAGATCCATAAGGATCCGCTGGCTTTCCTTTACTATTCCTTCGGATCAAGCCACTAGCTTCTTTCTGGCTCTTCTTCAGCACTGCGTTAAACACCGATTTATATGACCATACATTTAATTTACCAATGTTATTCGAATCAGAGTTTTGCAGTGTGATTTTAACACTTACCTGATAATCGACCTTTGATATCCTGGTAGTGAAGATCTGACCAGATATATGCAGCTGAAGACATTCATTACATCCAGAAAACGAAGTTAGATCATATTATAATAAAAGAAACAGTATTGACAAAAAAACAACACTACAGAAACAGACAAACCTTTCAGGCAGAAAGAACAAGAGCAAGATTTCAGCTCGTCTTCAGCTCCCATATTATGATTAACACATCCCACACCGTCAACATTGGAACACCTGTTCATACCAAACGATTTGATACTCTGAGAATTAGACAACAACAAACCCGCCTCTTTGTTATTGCTGCTACTTAACACAGTCATGGCTAAGTCTTCACCAGTAACAGCATCAGTTTGACTGCCACAAACAGTCATGTCCGAGTCCTTCTCAGACATCTCCGTAACGGCATCACCACCTTTAGAAGGTTCAACAACCATATCAACGGCATTGGTTTCACCCTGAGATTCTTTCACATCGAGATTCTCGGAAGAAGAACCTTGAACGGTATCACTACAAGTCCTAGTACTCTCCTTGACCAAGTCGTCAACAACTAAACACAACCTCTTGGAAAACTTAACACCAGAGCCTTCACGAGCAACAAGGCTCTTACCAGAATCATCACCACCACCAGATTTCAGAAGCAAATCACCAAGAAGCGACGAAAGCCCTCTCTTGCTTGGAACATTATTAGTCATATCACTCAATGGACGACGTGTTTCCTTGGCCACTACTAAGCTGCTCCTATCTCCAGTCATCTTTACAAATACAAAAAAAAACTTATCAATTTCAAACAAGAAGCCAAAATCGAAACTTTTTTTTTTTTTAAATCAAGAAACCCTAATAAGTTCAATTAACACCCAAAATAAGAAATTTAACAAAACCCTATTAAATTCGGACTCGTAAACTAAGAGGAAGCTAGAAACCGAAGCGATTCGAACATTTGAGAAATGAAGAACCCTAAAAATCAAAAAGGGACAAAATCAAAATTGAGTTCTGGGTTACTAACCAATGAAATGTTGGCATCCGTCGTTGGCTGAGTTAATCGGAAGAAGAATATAAAAAAAAAAAAAGTCACAGGCGTGTGAGTAGAGAGAGAGAGAGAGAGAAGAATTAGGGTTTATGTTTGAGGTTGTTGAGGCGGGAACTAATCTTAAGATTTCCCCGATCTAAGATTTTTGCGTTTCGAATTTGGGCGTCGGACTCGGAGCGGAGGGAAGAGAAGAGTCACGCGCGGTCCCGCACTCTTTTAATGGGCCGAAACTAATCTAAAACCCACTAGGCTTAATACAACAAAAGCCCATATGTTTTCGTCTACTTTGTGCCACGTCAAGTCAAAATAAAAATCTTATCAGACAGGAAAGGAAGGATCACCTCGAAAAGCACAACCAGAACCAGCCAAAACTTTATCCACTAATATATCTCCACGTCATCTCGATAACTACGTGTCCACGTCATCTTCCTTGTCGTAAAAGTATTCATTACACTTCTCTCCGTTCATAATCCAAAAGAGAAAAAAAGGTGAAACCTTTCATCATCAAGACTCAAGTTTTTTTGTTTAATGGAATCATCGCGGCGAGGGATGATGAATCCGAGGGAGGAATCTTCTTCCGACCTAGTTGCGATGAGGAGAATCCAAAGATTGTCTTCACACATTTCTCCCGACGTGACTGTTTCGCCGCCGTTGTTGGTGCAGGCGGAGAGGTGTTCGTCGAGGTCGTCGAAGAAGTTGGAAGTCAACGGGGAAGCTTTGTCGATGTATATGAGGGGAAAACACATGGATATACAGGAGAAAGTTTTCGACTTTTTCAATTCCCGCCCCGATTTGCAGACGCCGATCGAGATCTCCAAGGATGATCATCGGGAGCTGTGTATGAATCAGCTGTTCGGGCTTGTTAGGGAAGCTGGGATTAGGCCGTTAAGGTATGTTGCTGATGATCCGGAGAAGTATTTCGCGATTATGGAAGCTGTTGGAAGTGTTGATATGTCCTTTGGGATTAAGATGGGCGTTCAATACAGGTTAGTGAATTTGAATAGAACTTGGCTTTGTCTTGTTTCGTCATTGGATTTGAAGATGTTGGTTTTGTCATTTAGTACTTTTAGCTTCACTATCAACTATAAAGTTGAAAGCTTTTTAACTTTTCCTACTGCGAATGAGTAAATTTAGAGATTTTAAGATTTTGTTTTGTGGTGTCGTTCTCGATGGAAAAGTTTGATCTTGTTTTGTATCGTAAGAGTTAAAGTTTAATAAATATGTGGGATTCGTAGTCTGCGTTTGATTTGTTTATACATGTATATTTGCAGTCTTTGGGGAGGGTCTGTGCTCAATTTGGGAACCAAGAAGCATAGGGACAAGTATTTTGATGGCATTGACAACCTTGACTATACCGGTTGCTTTGCCATGACTGAACTTCACCATGGTGAGTGATGATGATGACTAATGTTTCCTCAGCATCTAATACTCTGTCTTAATGTTATGCCCCTGTACTAAGTATCTTTCTTTTGTTTACTCAAGGGTCAAATGTTCAAGGGCTTCAGACCACAGCCACATTTGATCCACTTAAAGACGAATTTGTAATTGATACACCTAATGATGGAGCTATCAAATGGTGGATTGGAAATGCTGCTGTTCATGGGAAGTTTGCCACTGTTTTTGCTAGGCTTATCCTTCCAACTCATGATTCCAAAGGAGTCTCGGATATGGGTGTTCACGCCTTCATTGTTCCCATAAGGGATTTGAAAACACACCAGACGCTCCCTGGTGTTGAAATCCAAGATTGTGGACATAAAGTGGGACTTAATGGAGTAGATAACGGTGCGTTGAGGTTTCGTTCTGTGAGAATACCCCGAGATAATCTTCTCAATCGTTTTGGAGATGTCTCTCGAGATGGCAAGTATACAAGCAGTTTGCCAACGATCAATAAAAGATTTGGGGCAACACTTGGTGAGCTTGTAGGTGGTCGAGTTGGCCTTGCATATGCATCTGTTGGTGTTCTTAAAATCTCTGCAACGATTGCTATTCGTTATTCCCTTCTAAGACAACAATTTGGTCCTCCAAAGCAACCTGAGGTCAGTATTCTCGATTACCAGTCTCAACAACACAAGCTCATGCCGATGTTAGCCTCCACCTATGCATACCATTTTGCAACTGTATACCTCGTGGAGAAATATGCAGAGATGAAGAAGACTCACGATGAGCAACTGGTTGCTGATGTCCATGCACTCTCTGCTGGTCTCAAATCTTATGTAACGTCTTACACCGCCAAGTCACTCTCGGTTTGCAGAGAAGCGTGTGGAGGACATGGTTACGCAGCTGTTAATCGATTTGGAAGCTTGAGAAATGATCATGACATTTTCCAGACATTTGAAGGAGACAACACAGTGCTTCTTCAACAGGTCCTTTCACTCTTTTAAGAAACTTTTCACTTCTTTTGAGAATATAATCATGCTCATAGTTTTGTTTATTTTTCTTTCAGGTGGCTGCTGATTTATTGAAGCGTTATAAAGAGAAGTTCCAAGGCGGGGCGTTGACAGCTACTTGGAGCTACTTGAGAGAATCAATGAACGCTTATTTGTCTCAGCCAAATCCTGTTACAGCGCGTTGGGAAGGTGAAGATCATCTAAGAGATCCAAAATTCCAGTTAGATGCTTTCCGGGTGAGTTAATGTGTTTGCTCTATATAATCTCTCTTGACTCTTATTGCCTTCATTCACTACAATTGTTTACTTTACATTTGTCTCCTCAGTATCGAACATCGCGATTGCTACAAAATGTGGCAGCAAGATTGCAGAAGCACTCAAAGACTCTCGGTGGTTTCGGTGCGTGGAACAGATGCTTAAATCATCTCTTGACACTTGCAGAATCTCACATTGAATCAGTCATTCTCGCCAAGTTCATCGAAGCTGTTAAAAAGTAAGGATCACACCACAAATCGTTCCTTAAATCAAGATTTATAAATCTCTCATTACAAACCTGTTTACTTTCTTCAGCTGTCCGGACCCAAGTGCAAGAGCTGCTCTGAAACTAGCATGTGATCTTTACGCGTTGGACCGAATCTGGAAAGATATAGGAACGTACCGTAACGTGGATTATGTAGCGCCTAACAAAGCCAAGGTTTGTTTTGTTGTATCAGTAACTCATTTTCTCGATTATAAATGGTTTCTAAACATAAATCTTGTTCTTGTTTGCAGGCAATTCATAAACTGACAGAGTATTTGAGTTTCCAAGTAAGGAACGTGGCGAAGGAACTAGTGGATGCGTTCGAGCTACCTGATCATGTTACTCGAGCACCAATTGCTATGCAATCCGATGCTTACTCACAGTATACTCAAGTAGTCGGATTCTAAAAATGTGAAGGAACAAATAATATATCATCACAATGAATGATCTTTTGATTCGAAGCAAAGAAGAAAAAACAATTTATACGGGATAGACAAGAATCTGCAGTCCTTTTGTATGCGTATTTTGTATCTGTTGTTGTTGTTTCCACGAGAGAACAAAACAAAACAAAGTAATAAAAATGTCAGGAAAGCCACGTTTATGACTACTACATTTGTAAGTGTTACGAATTGATGAAGTAATGAACTTACCTAAGCTCCATAGCTCGTATCACCAAACAAATTGATGTTTTCTTTGAGTTTTATATTAAAGGCGTGGGTAAAACGTGGTGGGGGCGTAATTGCAGAGGTCATGTAATCCCTCAAATTCTTCACAAACATCCAAACCTCTAGAACTGTCATCAATTAAAACCATCCTTTAACATTCAAAAACTTTCAAACTGACATCATATTGTTCTTTAATAAGTGTGAAACTGTCGGATGACTCTCCTAGCTAATGATGTAAAAAGTTTATTCACTAGCGGAATTTTAGGTAACTCTTGACCACATGAAAACATTATTTTTATATTGAGCCGAAAACAAAACATTACTTTATTTCGTTTTGCTTTCTTAGGACATGCAATTTTAGTTCCAGACAAGACGAGCAGATCTCGACACGTCCCTCTCCCAACATGCACACCTCCTCCAAGCTCTTTTACATATAATAGACTTAAATTATATATATCCTTCTTATTTAAAAGCAGAATATCAAAACAATTACGATATATGTCACAAGATATCGCGATCTATACATGTAACTTAACCGCCAATAAAGTCAATATCAATCACGTATATATAACATAAACTCGAGCAATCGCAAGGGATCATTTGTTTTTACAAATCTATTATATATAATTATAGTAAAAACTATACACTCAAAAACACTAAAAATGGTGGAGGTCCAAGATTTAGAACCACTTAGTCCAATTCAAGACGAAGATGACGATGATTTCGAAGAAGAAGAAGGCGAGTTTGATCGTTTCGGTGAAGACATCAGCTACGATGATCTCAAGAAACGCATGTGGAAAGATCGAAACCTTATGTGTAAGCTCAAACAACAAAAGAGAGACAATCATCACAACTCCGTCATCTCTTCGCCGTCGTCATCTTCCACGTCAGCATCCTCCCCTGTCTCCTCCTCCTCCGCTATCGTGCGCCGAGCAGAAGCTTCACGCCGCAAGAAAATGGCTCGTTCTCAAGATTCGGTGTTGAAGTACATGATGAAGATTATGGAAGTTTGCAAAGCTCAAGGTTTCGTTTACGGAATCGTACCGGAAAAAGGTAAACCGGTTACCGGTTCTTCAGACAGTTTAAGACGTTGGTGGAAAGAAAACGTTCAATTCGATCAAACCGCACCAAACGCTGTCTCTGATTATTTGACGTTAGCGGCTGCTCAGTTAATCTCGTCAAACGCATCTCTAGACCCGAATTCTTATATCCACATGCTTCACGAGCTACAAGACACGACGTTAGGGTCCTTGTTATCAGCTTTGATGCAACATTGCGTGCCCCCGCAACGGCGGTTTCCGTTAGAAAAAGGTTTGGCTCCACCGTGGTGGCCGAACGGGACGGAGTTATGGTGGGGAGAGCAAGGAGCTGCGGCGTTTGAGCACGGTCCCCCACCGTATCGAAAACCGCACGACCTTAGAAAAGCTTGGAAAGTGAGCGTTTTAGCGGCTGTGATTAAACACATGTCGCCGAATTTGGAGAGAGTGAGACGGCTCGCGAGACAGTCCAAGTGTTTGCAAGATAAGATGATGGCTAAAGAGACTGATACTTGGTCTCGTGTGTTGAACCAAGAAGAAGCTCGTCTCAAACGCCTCACAATCTCAGATGACGAGGACAAGGATGGAGATCAAGAACCTTCAGTATTCACTTGTTTCGATAAAGAATCTTCACTTAACCCCTGTTTTCTTGTAGCGCAAGATCAAGAACCGGCGGTGTCAATGAGGAAAGACAAAAGGGCTGATCAAGAATGTTTTCTTGTCGATCAAGAACCGTTCGGTAACAAGAGAAAAGGTGAGTTTGTGGAACAACAAGAGGCAATGGTATCATCTAATGTATACACTTGCCAAAACTCGAGTTGTGCTTCAAGTGATGTGAGTTTAGGATTCGTGGACAAGAACTTGAGGACAGGTCACGAGATCGAGTGTCTCTACGGAAATCAAGAACCGATGAACCATAGTAGCGGTGGCTCGGACGGGTATGTTCGGTCAATGACTACAAGTGACGATGATTACAGCGCCAGCTCGAGAGCAGATGACACAAGAGATTATCATAATCAAGATGGAAACTGGCTAGATTATCTCTGGTTCGAGAGGTTACATGACTTAAACTGTTCTGATCAAGGATTTGAAGATCAAACAACAGCAGTGGATTTGAACCAATTACCAAATCATTCTGATTCGAATCAGACCATGAACGAGGAAGCCTTCTCGTTATGGGACATGGGCTGTGAAGACAAAGATGTTTACATGTCTCAAGATTGAAAACATATCTCAACTTTGGAATATATATATATCCTCTAGTTGTTACAATGTATTAAAAAAAAAACAGAGTTAAGAGAACAAAAACAGAGAAAATTTTGTTGATGATCCAAAGCTATACAATCAATCAAGAAATAAAACCTTTTTTTTGTTTTTTTTTTTTCATTTTCAAAAAGAATTGTAACAAATCTTAGTCATAAAAACTATGCCTTTGTGGAATGCAATCTTCAACCAATCTTGCACCCGCTAAAGAATAACCTTTCCTGAATCTACCTTTGTTCAGACTCTTCACATCAACTTCTACTGCAAAGATCGCACAAACCGGTCTATGATCCGAAAACCTCGATTCGCCACGAATATATGAAAGCTGTTCTATGCCTTCACCTCTCCACAGAATCCGATCACACCTGCAAACATAAAACAAATGTTTTTATGAATCAAAAACAACACCACAGTAAACATGGTTCAGTACTGTTTAGGATTAGAACTTTGGATAATATACCAAGCAGGAGTGCGGCGTTTTTTCTTGGACTTGGTCATTTCTCCAGCATAAGCATCTGAGTTCTGAGAGTACTTATAGGTCGGAGCAAAAAAGATTTGACCTTCTTGGAATCCTGAGAAGACTCTTCCTGCTCCTCTTTCCATGTTTAGCTGAATCATTCAAAGATCAGAGAAGTTAGTAAACCGGGAAAAGAATTTTAAGAATTCAAAAGACTTCAAGAACATTTTCATAATACAAAACCTGGTCTCTCTCAAGAAGAGTGTCCCAATCATTGTCTTCTAGTAATACTCTTGTCTCTTCATAGGTTAAAGCAACTCTGTAATTCAAATCTCCAAGCCAAAGTACTCGGCTGCAAATTCCAAAACATACTCCTTTAGCGGTTTTTTATTAGCAATGTATAGAGAGAAAACGATTATGACTTCAAGGAAAAACATACTCATGATCAATGATTCTTTCGGGTGCGCGACAAATAGGGTTCTTGGTGAGTTTAGGGAATTGAGTATGTTTCAGAATCTCAGCTACATCTGCGTTTCTTCTCAGCTCATCACCTTCTTTCTCACCAGATGCCAAATGACTACACACAAAGCAAAAGCTCGTTTGGTGCAATGACATGCTTATAGCAATACATCCCTGTGCAAAAAAAAAAACACACACACAAAGATTCAGATCCTTAAGCTTATGTCAGAAACTTTGATTTTATATATATGGATGAAAAGTTGTTTTACCTTGTTCCCTAAGCGACCCATGATACCTCTCCCAACAGAATCAAGTCTAAGATGAGAGATATGTGGAATCAACTCTTTTCTCGCCCAAACAGACAAAAACAAACCAACCATTTGTTTACTAGCAATCAACCGATAACTCATTTGTCCAGGCATCTTCGTAGTCGCAGGAACATCATCAAACAAGAAATTCTCATGAACCCTAAAATTCTCAGCCTCAGCATTGTTGTTGTTACTGTTATCTGTCATAGTAGGATCACTAAACTTTTTCGATCTCCTAGCTTCCCAACCAACCGAGGAAGTAGTAGTATTATCACTAACCGGACAGTTACAAGTCTTCAAAAGACTTGAATCGACACGAAAGTTTCTGCTCAAGACTTTAAGGTTCGGTCTTTGAAAGAAACTAAGACTACTTGGTGTTCTTGATTCTTCATTACCACAGCTACTACTACAAGAAGAAGTCGTTCTTGAAGCAGAGTAAGCTGCGTTTGAATAAACAGAGTCTTGTCTTGGTTTGTTTAAAGCTTGACTTATAAGAGCTAACCATTTAGCTGCAGGCTCATTATCTTCAACCACTAAAACGTTTCCTGCACTTAGAGGAACAATCTCTTGAAACCTGAATATGAAAAAAACCAATACAAGAATCGTTATAAAAGATTGAAACACTTTGTTATGAACCCTAATAAAAGTTTCGAATTTCAGTTATATTCATACCCACAGATATATAAATCAGCTGTGCCTTCAACGAGTAAGAAGTCTTCTAGGTTAAGATCATTGTTTGGTGTTCTTCCTCCTACGTTCCACGTAGCTAGAAACACCCTGAGATTTCATAAAAACAGAGAATTAGAATCTCAAACCAAAAGAAAAAAACACAGAGAGAGAGAGAGATAGATTGGATTAGATATATATCAAACCTGAGTTCACGAATCTCTGTAGTTGGAGCCATAGGTCTATCGAAACTCGATAGATTCAAGCCTTCAATTCCAGGACTTGACTTCCTCTCTAACAAATTTAAGGGGAGAGAATAATAAAAAAGAAGACCCTAAAAATTTACATTGCTTAGAAATAAAACTAAGGGATCAAGAAAACCCTAAATTAGATTAAAGACCCTTGACGAAGAGACGAGTCCAAGAAGGAAAGAAAAAAACAATGTATTACGATTTAGACATCGCTATCGTAATCATGTGAAAACTTGTAAAATTGTATGGGTAGGTTACCAACAAAAAAAAAAAAGATCAAATAATTCCTAACCACACATTGAAAAAAGATGATTCAAAATTATACCAGAAGCAGTCTTCCAAATCATTGGAGAAGTGTTGTCAAGAACCGATTTCTTCCGAGAAGCCATTCGTCGCTCCAAATCTATCAAAAAGGTATGAATGATCCAAATTCCATTATTTGATGTAAAAAAAAAAAAAATCGAATCGAATGATTTTTGTTTTCTTGGGATGTACGTAAATAGGTTAAAGAAAAGAGATTATTACCATTGTTGTTGTTGTTGTATTGGTCATCATTAATTCCTCTGTAGTTCATATTATTATGAGACGCATCTTCTTCTTCTTCTTCTTCTTCTACTTTACCAAATCGTCTTGATCCGAAAATGTTAGGAAGAATTGACTAAAAACCAAGGAATGTTGTAAATTTTTAAATTAAATTGAGAGAGAATTAATGGGTTTCACGTCGTGACATTTTCCAATTAAAAAAAAAGAAGATAATAATTGAAGGAGAAAGAGAGAGAGAGAGAGAACCTTCTTCTTAATCTCGCTTCGGAGGATGTTCTCAGAGTCGCTATCTTCTTTATTGGAACTCATTCATCAAAATCTTCTTAACACAAATTATAATTGGTAACAGAGACAGAGAGAGAGAGAGAGGAGTTATTATTTAATATACCTTTACTTAAAACATTATTTTTTTTTGTGTTAATCGTGCGGAGAAGGACACTATTGTTTATTTTTTTACTTTTTTTTTTTTTTTTTAATTTAGTTTCTAGGGTTTGATTTATTTTTCACATCTATTGGTTGAGTATTGACATGAGCATAATTTGTTTTTACTATTGTTTAGTTTAATACGATTACTCTTACTTACTTTAATTAATGAAACAGAAGGGGGATTGCTAATGATTTCTTGTATTTTTTATGACGAAAAATACAAATGGTATAAAATAACGAATTAATTAAAATAAACATAAAAATCGAATTTTCTAAAGTGGGTTTGAAAAGATCAGATTTTGGCGCCAGCTCCTTCGGAGTTCGGATGTTTTAATATCTATCAACAGTAGTTATATGCTCTAGTTACAGATGTGCTAAGATTTTTATAATTCGTGTTAGAAACTTAGAATTAATAAAATATATTAAAGTTTGTGTTGTTTTGTTGGATCGTTAAAACTTACATACTTTTTCAAAACCATTATTAGTCAATAGAGGTAGGGGTAAAAATTTCCAAAAGTTAGCTGTTTACGTTTCGACAGAAAAGTTAGCCATATATATATACTAGAAGTCATTCCAGCTTACATTGTTTTTGAATTTTAGTAATTTGGATATTATAGTTCTTTTATTCGTTTACTCAGCAATTGTTATTTTAATGATTTTTAAAATATACTGATTATTTCAATATTTTTGAGGTTCTTTTGTTTAGTGTTACTTAAATTTTCCTTTTTTATGTAGTATTAGAGTATTTCAACATGTAAAGAAATTTTTGATTACATAGTAGTGTGTTTATGGTTTTTTCTCCCTTTAGACTTTCAAGACATTAAGCATTCTCCATCTTTTTATTTTCTTTCTTGCGTTTGCACAAATTATATTACTACTGACATCTACAAAAACATGAAAATTTTGGAAAATAACTTACATGAATAAAATCTAAATATGAAATTTAAGTAAACAACAATGAACTTAATAAATATATTTTACCAGCTAATTTTTGGTGAGGTAAAAAATGCAATCACATCCCTCAATATAATTTATTCTTTATACATTCTAATACAAATTAATATTTTTTTACGAAATTTTAATAATGAAAATGAATCCAAGTAAATAAGTTTATAAAAAATTACTCTAAGTTTTGGTGTAGTATAAAAATGCAATAGTTTTGTTCCATCGCCGAAATGATTGTTTAGATCTGTCTTTTTAGCTTTATCATAAATGCAATTGAATAAAACAAATATTTATTTTCTCGTAGCTACGTAGAAGAAAAACCGCAGAATATTATTATATCAAATATCATAATAAAAAAGTGTCTTAGGAAGTAAAATATTATATGTGAAAGTGGAAAATGTTATGAGAATATTTGTTGATCTTTTATTTTTAAGATGGTTAATCTAAAGCTATTTGATACTAAGGTTCCTAAAAAATGATACCAATATACAATTAGCATATATTACTCACAAGTCACAACTATAGAAGTCAAATTAATTAATATAGAAAAATGCAACTCATATCATGCTATGATATAAAAAGACATCACAATCTTAACAACATGATTTTTTAAGCATATGATAGTAACATCACAAACTAAATTTACAATGGAGAGACTCATATGCATCGTCTTATAAGAAGAAGTTTTAGTCTACTTTATACACTGTTAATTATAATATAGTAATTTTAAAATGCTACTAATAATCTTAATATAGCGATAATAATTCACTATTATAGAGAGACAAATAATAGCAAAGAAAAAAATGATATTGTATGTGCACCCTCTAAGATGGCACCGACAAAGACAACATTTACAAATCGCTATCGAAACGAAATGATAGCGTTTTTTCGTGTGCTAAAAATACGCATATTTCTTGTAGTGATGTTGAATATATTAAATCATGATAGTTCATTTTTTCATGATGTAGTAGTATTAATATAACCAACAAACACGACAACCCTAGAGTAAATACAAAATATGGTTCAAGGCCCGGACCGAGGCCCAACCCATAGGGTAAGCAAATGAAGCCAAGCATTATGGCATCAAATTTTTTGGAGTATACTTTAGACCAAAAGTTTTGTTTTCTTTTATGTAGAAAAAAATAAAATTATAAGTTCAATTATTATTAGATTTTTTTTATAAGTTCAAGTTTTATATAAGAAAAACATATATTTTTCATGTAGATATATCCAATTTGTATAAATATTTAAATGAATATGAAAACATTGAAAAGACAAAAAAATGTGAGCAAGCAAAAGGAACATATTTCGGTTTATGGACTTAGAAACTATCTTATGAAAATAATTTTTTATATTACTATTCTTATTATTTTATTTACTATAATGAAAATGGTTTCTTAAAAACAAATTGGCATAGGTCATCCAAAATTGTCGGACCGGTCCATGGAGATTAGGAAATACATACATAAACACTCTAATGAATAAGTAAATTTGTCAAACATTCTCACATTATATTTTTCTGATGCATTTTTAATGCAAACAATAAACATGATAACCTGCAAAAAAATATTTAAAATTATTCGAGAATACCTATTGAAATATGAAAAATATATAAAAATAATATAATTCTTCATAGGAACCTAATGACTGAAATTAAATAATCATGACTGAAAAAATCTCTTAAAATGAGAGCAATTAGGGACTCAAATTTTATTTTATGGAAAACTGATTGAATTCTAATATTATGGAAAACAAATTGGTAATATCTAATAGGGAATAAATAAGTAAGCAATTATCAAATTACTTACATAAAACATCCCACCATTAGATTATATAGGATTAAACTCCAGAAACTAAACCCAGTAATGGATACTCAGAAATTAAAATTTGACTCAAAATTTATGAATTTATAAGAGAATTTTGAGAACACGTAAACATCTACAATCTAACATAATTTAGATTCCTTTCTTGCTTATGAATCATTTATAAGAGTGGAAACCCATAAATAATTTTTTTACATAATTTAGAATCCGTTCTTGCTGTGAATCATACATAAGATTGAAACATATTTTTATAATGTCAAAATAACCTATAATCAGATTGTTCCTAGGATGAAACCACAAACTGATAAATGGTGGGTTTAGATTGGGAGGATCTAATTGAAGAAGAGAAGAAGGAAATGTTAAGAGTTTTTTTTTTGTTTTATGGGCTTTTAGTGAATTAGGTCCAAAGTATAAATGAATTTAGTTAATTAGGTCCAAACAATAAAAATGTACAGGTGTTAGATAGATAATAGGCCAAGTGTCATCTTCTTAGCAAAAGTTGAGAAAAACCTTCTCATATATAAGTAATATGAAGTAAATACTTAATCATATATAAGTAAGATTTTGTATGAATGATTTAATTTACTTATGTTTCTTTTTTGCAATTATTAAGAAGAACCGACAAATATTACGATTATTTCTTATATGTATATGCAGTAATTAATCATGAAAATCTGGTTTTGCTTTTAAATTGTGTTGTTTATAAAGGATTTAAATATCGGATTTGATGAATAATGATTAATAATATCCTAAAGTTTGATGAGAGGAGGCGATAGCCAGTGTTAGGATGGGCCGGGACCATTTTTGAATCTGGACTCAGCCACGACGACAGCTGAGGTTTATTGTACCAATTGACCAGAGAACGGATGAAATGTCTAAATATGAAGTTATATGTTGACAACAATGGCATTGTAAAGATATTTGTTGGTGAAGTACTATTATTGAAATCATATGAAATGAGAAACAAAATAATAACTGAAGTATTATCATCAGAACATCATTGTTTGGGCAACTTCTATATTCTCTTTCTAAGCATTGATTTCTTGAAACATTCCTTTAGCAGCCATCCTGCAAATCCATTGCCACCAAAAAGAAACCATATGTCAGGACACACCCATATACATACATACACCATATAAAAGCATATACGAGAAATAAAACATCATACGCAAAACATACCGAGGTGGCTTCTTGTGGCATTTGGTACCAATACAATCGTGAATGCATTTTGCTTTTTCGACAAAGAAAATTTGGCACGAACTAATGCACCTATCTTCACAAGCTGCATATGATTCACTCATTGCTGGTAATGGCATCATCGTCAGTGCCATCATCATCACTATCATCATCAACAACATACACTTCTTTTCCATCTTCTTTGTGTGTGTGTGTGTGTGGTATGATGTCGTATGTGTGTTGTTGTTTTCTCTTGTTGATTTACTTTACTTTACTAATACCAACCCCTATTTATAGCTATTAACCTTCTCCATTATTGGAACCATATCGTTACTTTGAATATGAAATATTACATAGACAATTAAGCTCAACGGAAATTAAGTTCATTCTAATATTCGTGTTGACCAATGAAGTATATTATAATCGTATTCTACATGTCTAACCTAAATTGTGTAGAAATTACTTTTATTTCTTGCCAAATCTATACTACAGATATGTAACCGTTGCCATGAAAATAAAATTTGAAAATGTAAATCCAGCTATAGAAAATAAATATTCTTTAAGAGTTCAACAGAAATTAAATTACACTTGCCTATTTTATTGGTATCAGTCAATAAAATCGAAATATTCCGAATTTATTATCACATTAGAGAACAATATATCATCTGACCGATGTAATTTTTACTATGTAACTGTTGCCATGAAAATAAAATTTGACAACTAGCTATGGAAAATTACACTTACTATTTTAATTGGTGTTGATCAAAAAAAAAAAAAAAACTATTTTAATTGGTATCTCTCTATTAATGAAATCGAATATTCTGAATTTATTATATCATTTACTTCACCGTCTATTTGTTGGGTTTTTTTTGTTTGTTTAATGATGGGCCGATATATCTAACAGATGGGCCGATTATGGACTTAACCTGACAGCTAAGACAATTCCTTTACATGCTTTTTACTGAGTTATTTTTTTTACGGTTTTATTTTTAAGCAGAGTTATCGATATCATCATCACTACAATTTTTAATTCTCCCTGAAAAAAGAGAAAAGAAAAATTCAAATTTAACAGCTAACTAAAAATTCATTACTAATAAGAATATGCTGTTGTATCTTTGCCACGAAGGTAAAGTAAGAACAAACTTAGCGATTAAATAACAAAACTAATAGTAGTAGGTAGTCTTGGCCTTAAAGGTTCTTCAAGCTGAAGAAAGCAAAACTTTAGTTAAAAACAAACTCTCATCAATTTCCTTATTTCAGATAAGAACAACACACAAAAAAAAAAAACAGTCTGTGATCCTCTCACCGAAGGTAACAACAACAACAACAACAACAAAAGTCCATATCTTTATTTTGATATATTTTTCTACTTTTCTATAAACTTCTCCGCAGCATGGGGAGAAATTAATTAAAGATAAACTTTTATTTATGATTATGTATAGAGAGAGAGCTTCCTTATGATTTACAAATATATATATATATATATATAAATGAACTTTTGTTACTTCTTTATTTCTGAATCAAGAAGGATGGTGAAAAATCAGCCGATGATGGTGGTTACTTGAGAAGCCTCAGAGTCGCCGGTGGGTTGTTGCCGGAGTTATTTCCCGGTGACATTGCTCTTTCATCCTCTGTTTCCACAAGTTTCTTCATCTCCCTTATCTGTAAGAATTTCCATTACATTTATTTATAACAGATACTTGATATATATGATTACTTTTACAAGATTTAGATTTCAGAAGCATATGGTATTTTTGGTTTTATGTATTCATATGTATAATCCATTACTTAAGGCCTAAACTATCAACTGTAAGAAGCTTTTTTTGTACAAGTAAATAAAGATTTTGAAAGCATGTTTTCTTATATATATAAAATATATCAAAGTCTTTTAGCTTTGATAGTTCGTACGTATGTAGTAGTATAGGCAAAAGTGCATATATGTTGTGTCTCTCTTATCCAGTGTCCATCTATACTGTGTGTAAAGTGGTTAGATTAGCTTCTAGAAGCATAAGAGGTTGTGTCTTTTTTTACCTGGCTAGCGAGGACCTTGTTTTCTTCTTTCAGCAACTTCTCCTGTTTGGACAAGATCATAAGGTCATTCGAGTTTCTAACAGATTCTAAACCATCCTCATCTCAGTTGGGTGAATTCACCAATTTGATCAAAATTTTCACCACGTCTTTTTTTTTTTTTTAAATCAACTTTCACTAGAGTTTCATCATTTAAATGAAACCAAAATAAATAAATCAAGACCAAAAGACATATATCTAATCTAGAGAGCTAAACTAGTGTTCTGCATACTCTGAGGTTAAGCGGAGTCAAGAATCAGCATAGCCTAACAATGGTTAGGACAGTGATTAAAACCAAAATCACTAACCTTATCCTGAAGGGTCTTCACAAGCTCCATCATTAGCTTTGTCTGTAACAAAACATTGAGGATTGTGTCAATCGGGAAACATGATCCAAAATCAGGCAAGATCCAAAGACTGTTCTTGGAAAACGAAAGAGATAGAAGCAATCACTTGTGGTAGCAGCATATATATACCTTCCTAGCTCTAGTTACAGACAGAGCTTTCTTGAACTGCTCTTCTATGGAAATTAGAGATTCTACACTTGCATTATCACCTTTCGCTTCTTCAAGCTTGCTGCATATATTTTATTCAAGGATTCACAATATAAAAGAAAAGAGAAACTTTTTTTTCTGATTAGAGGACGAGTGCGGAAAAAGGGATCCTAGTGCTAACCATTGAACTATTTCTAGTAACTCCTTGTTTGAAACATAATCCGGAGTTTTTTCTACAAGATCCTGCCATGAAAGAAAGATTGTAAAATTATTGTGTTGTAAGATACACAAATGCTTCAACACTCCAGAGTTAGATTTGGTATGCGATAAGTTTCTAAACTTATCATATACCTTCTAATGCACAAGTAGTGTGAAGAACGGAAAACCTCTATGCCGATATCTTCCCACAATGTTAAAAGACACTACACAAAGTATTCACATTAAAACCATCTAAAATGGACTACACGAGCTAAGCTTCAAATGCTAATCGGTCTCAATCATATATGCTTTAGACTGCTTTGGGAGCAACGAGTGTATATATAGATGACAATATACGATTATAAGCCTAGAAAACTAAATTTGGTTTATACGTAAGTTTACAACCTTGTTGTAGAATTTCTAGTACAAGTACTTCCATATACTCCAGTCTTTCCCCACAATGACAAGGCACTACATATAGTATCCACATAAGACATAACAACCATCGCAATGGACTATAATCTATCATCTAAATGCTCATCTTAGTTACTGTACCCATTCCCCTGACCAGATGTGCAAGGTTTTAAGAAAAAACTTACCGAGGTTCTACGATCTTTAACATTTTTTGCTTCATAATGACTGAGGATCTTGGCCATGCTGGAGAAAAATCAAGAAAGAAACAAAAAGGCAATTAGATATAATCCATGCCGAACTATTTTGAAACCACGAAACAAATAGCTATAGAGACTTTCATAGAGAACGAAATCTTCTTTATATATATACATGATATATATAATATCAATTGAGTTATAGCATCAATTTGTGTTACTACACTCAATTAATCACAATTTTGTTAACCTTCCTTGAGGCTAAAATGTTTAGTTATATGGCTTAAAAAATAACACAAGGTTTGTTAACTAATAGTTTTTTTTTTTTTTTTTTGTATATTTCAAACTATATATTCATATTCATACTGATAGACTTCAGTTTAATTTTCCGGTACACAATTTTCTCTTTCATTTTGATGTCAATGCATATACATTATAAATTTACTACCGAAAACGTAAATCTAAAACTCAAATGCTCTACTTTCTAACTTTGCAGTAACAACTCTAATCACCTTTGCAGCCTCTCAATATTTTGACTTATTAAGTCTTGGATATATATGTTCATTGCACAAAATGAGCAATTTATTCATATATATGAGTATTTAATTGCACACTACTTGCTTATCATTATCAAAGCCAAACCAATGATCGAATTTTTATCACATTTTCAAACTAACAGCAGTCCAGATTAGTATAACTGGATGGCTAGTTGAAAATGATATTGGCCCTTAAAACGAACTTAAGTGAAAAATCTCCAAAAGGTGATGAAAACTAACAATTTGTATATGAAAAGCTATAACTACCCTCCAACCTCCACATAGTATTAAAGCCCTCACACAATCACTCCAAACTGGACAGTCGAAAACAAAATTTTTGGCTATAAACATCCTTAAACAATAAGCAAAGAAAACGGGACTAGCATTTCAGGGAAGGCTACAAATTGATAGGGTTGAGCCCAATGAAGCCCAGAAAGACACGCCACAAAAGCTAACGTATGCATGATGGCGCCTTTAGGTCTTATAGAGCATTATAGCCTATAGGTGGTCTACTCCTCTCAAATGTGAGAGTCACAGTCACAAGTGAAAACACTTTTATATAGTGCCACTGAGTTAAGGTATGAAAGGAGCGACTAAAGAAACTTAGCTACAACTAGAGTTGTAAATCTTGAACAAAAGAAAATTTCCATTACTTCTATCTACAATTTATGCATAATACTTGCGAATTTAACATTTGCACTTACATGATCACCCATTTAGTAGAGTTACTATGAAGGCAATGCCTCCCCGGCCCCATTTCTGTAAGGACTCAATTCGGTTCATTGTAGATCACATTATAGAGGGAAAAAACAAGATTACATGTATTGAACAAAATGGATGAAGAGGCTCACTCTATTTGGCCCATGAGACCCAACACCTCAACAAGGAAAAAAAAATGAATTTGAAGAAGAAGAAAAAAAGGAAACATTATTAGAAGAGGAAGAAAAGAGCTACTCAGTAACGTAGACTCATGCATCTTGCAAGTTGTTATATGCACACACAAAAATTACAATTAAAGATAGATTAAATTATATAGCCTTGTGATTTGTACTAGTGTCATCGCCATGCTACTAGGAGTGGACAGGTGTGATATATCGATGACAAATAAGAAAGAAAATTAATACTCGATCAAAGGAGTAATTAATGAATGAAGCATCTCTCAAACAATGAATTAGAGAGTCTTCATTATAAAGAACTTCAATTAACCATCAAAATCAATTAAAGGAGAAAGTAGTAAATCATCTAGAAAAATGGGACTCGTTTCCACTAGATTCTTGATCCATAGCATTACCCCAATCAATGTAATTTCTCTCAAGTAGTCCCCCAGAGGTGCATTGAATTGGGTAAAGAGGGTATAAGGTGCCTAGACTTAAGTCTCAATTTAAACAATAATAATGTACATTGTTCTTACAAAACTTTTAACAGCTAAAGATTGAGTTGCAAATACCAATAAACAAACATGAATTACGGATAACCACGTGTAGAAACGAATCTATTAAAATGCATGCAAAAAAAAAAAACCAAATCCCTCCAACAAAATTCAATTAAAAATAAAATAAACAAAAAAACGAACACCAAGAACATTTCTTCCGCCAGTACCACATTGTTTAAAATCTTAGAATCAATTAAAACCTACACATCGATTATTTAAAGATGAAGAAACACAACAAGATACAAGCTTATAAAGATTCGAAGGGAACACATACAAGAAGAACCCTAGTTTCATAGTACTATTTGGAAAAGAAAAAAAAAGGAATCTATAAGATAAGAAGAGGAGAAGAATGGTGTTAATTAGTTATACCTGTCGCCGGAGGAGAAGGTGTAGAGTTTGCCGGTGGAAGAGACGATGATAAGAGCAACGGAAGAGCCACAGAGAACTGAGAGTTGACGAGCTTTCTCCATGAGACCATTGCGTCGTTTACAGAAAGTGACTTGTCTACTGTTTTTGTCCTCAATTCGTTTGATCTCAACTCTTCTTCTCCCCATGGCTTTCTTCTTTTCTCCGACACGTCTAAATGCCCTAATTTTTTTGATTCTGATGTCTGTATTATTTTGGTCGGAGAGACGCTTTCCATTTTTATTCCTTTTTTCTCTTTTATTTTTTTTTTGAGCAAAAATTTCATTCTTCTTATGTCAATGAACATAGTAGTAATGAGTGTTAATTACAAAAATTAAAAGAGCAGCTAAACGGCGCGTTTTAATAGAGTCTAGACACGTATTAACCGCATGCCGAATTCGCTGAGGGCGCGTTTTCATTTCCTGTGGTCTTTTCGTTTATTATATTTTTTTTATCTCTTCGTTCATATGACCAAGTAGCTTAAAACTTTATTATATATAGTACATATCAAGTAAATCCGAGTTATAAGCAAAAAGAAAGGATTTGGATTTGTAAACTTATGTTCGGACCTCCGGACCAACCACAGATGTGACAGTTGTACTTTAAGTAATGTTGTTGATACTCTAAAACTCTAACCTCTATTAAAACGTGGCTTCTAAATTTTGAGCCCCCGATTTAATCCGGTTTCGACTTTGCCAGCTCGAGTGAAGCTTAGCTATTGATCAAACAAACTAGTGAACTACTACTACTACTCCTAGTAGGCTAGTACCCACCAAGTGACTTGTCAAGACATTGGTTCATCTCACCCACAGTAATGAGTATGTATTGGGCCGTACGCAACACAATTATTGGTCTGGAACATATAAAAAAACACAAAAACATTTGGGCTGGGCCTTGTAAATTGTAACAAGTCTTTTACCGACCTTCCGCCTAAAAATATATATATATATATTTTTTTTGGATAAAATAGTTCCTAAAAAAAAGGCACAGAAACTCTTATCTTAATCACACATCACTCTGATCTAAATTTTTCCAAATGGCCGACAAAAAAAAAAAAAAAAAAATTCCCAATTAAAAAAAAAAACAATAAAAAAAAAACATCTGAAACTTGGCCTTATAGGGTTCTTCACGCTGAAGAAAGCAAAACTTTTGTAAACTCACCAATTCCTACTTTGCAGACAAAAACAACACACAAAACATAAGAAACAATATTTATTGATTATCTTGTCTCCGAAGGTAATAATACAAATCAAATACATTTATTTGATGCTTCTTCCCTCAAATCTCTCCGTAGCAGGGGAAAGAAGAGGATGATATTTCACATATGTATCTTTTCATAATCAGATTTTTTTTGTACACTTTTAAATTTTCGAACCGTTGGTGATGGTGGTTACTTCAGAAGCAGGAGAGTCTCCCGTGGGTTCTTGCCGGAGCTTTTTTCCGGTGACATTACTCTTGCACCCTCTGGTTTCAGAGACTTCTTCATCTGTAAGAAATTTGTTTTTTATATATTTAGTTTTCTTTTCCTATAGATTTTGACAGTAAATATTATTACTAAGAATCTACATTTTGTAACCATGGTTTTATCATTGAAAAAAAAATAAAACAAAAACTATAAGTCTCACTCATAATTTTGTAGCATCCATCAGTCCTTTAACTTTCATCTGTAATAAACTTTCTTACCGTTTAAAAGCATGTTTCTTAAGAATGAAAAAAAAACCAAGAGTTATTAGCTCAGACAAAATTTACTATCCATCAGAGTACTGTCATATACGTAAGTAGTATATGCAAGTATTTTTGTGAATCTAATGTATAGAAATGATTTATTAGCTTCTAGAAACATAAGAGCAGTATGGTACCTTCGATAGCTGGCTAGTCAAAATCTGGTTCTCTTCTCTCAGTAGCTTCTCCTGTTTGAAACAACATCAACATTCCTAGCATTTTGGTGATTCATCGAGGGGGAAAGTGACATTTGATTAATTTTTTTAATGTTGCCTTTTATATAATTTGCAACCAAGAATATAACTCAGGAGCTAAGACAAGACCACAAGACATATCTAGAGAGCTGAACTTGGTCTAGTAGAATTCAAGAGTCTTGGGATGGGAATATAAACTAAAACACTAACCTTCTCTTGAAGGGTCTTCACAAAGTCCATCATTAGTTCTGTCTGCCAAAAGACATTAAGAGTTATGTCAAACCGGGAAAATAAATGGTCTAAAATTCTACATCCAAACAATGATTCTTGAGCTTTGTAGAATCTATACTTAATTAGTAGCAGCATTTATACCTTCCTATCTCTAGTTACAGAGAGAGCAGTCTTGAGCTGCTCTTCCAGAGACTTTAGAAAATCTATACTTGCATTATCGCTTTTCGCTTCTTCAAGCTTGCTGCATATATTATATGCGTAGATCAACAAAAAGCCAAAAACAAAAACGAAAAGTTTGATAGAGAGAGAGAGAGGAGGAGGGGGGAAGCGGAGTCTTAATGCTAACCATTGGACTATTTCTAGTAACTCCTTTTGTGAAAGATAATTCATACCCTTTTCTGCAAGATCCTGCCATAAAAGAAAGACTCTGAATTTCTTGCGTTTTTAAGACCTCGAATATACAAAACCGGCAGCGAAGAACTACCTACCTCTATGCTAATCTCTTTCCATAATGTCACTACACAAAGCATCCATGTCACAACCATCTCAATGGACCAATCTAACTAAGCTTACACATGCTCATCTCAATTACATAATCATTAGAAGACTTTTAGAGCAATTAGTATATAATGACAATATATGATTCTGACCCTCAAGAACTAAGTTTGGTATACGACAAGTTTGAAATCATGCCATAAACTTTCTAGTGCAATACCGATTGTAAAGAACATGTCATCTCTATTTTGGATCTCTCCACAATAATGGCAAGGCAAAAAGAAAACATAACAAACATCTTTATTGACAGTAAACTAGCTTCCAAATGCTTATCTCAATCACCTATGCCAGCGAGGTTCTAAGAAAAACTTACCGAGGTTTCAGGATCATCAGCCTGCTGTATTTCAACACGACTGAGAATCTTGGCCATGCTGGAAAGAGATTAAGAGATAAACACAAAGGCATTAGATATAATCTATGCAAAACTATTTTGGAACTACGAAACACATAATATTAAATAGAGAGAAAGAAAATATTTATATATAGACCTGTTATTTCTATCATTATTTGTATTAATTAGTGTTATTTATAACCTTACTCAGCTTGTATATAGGTAATAATAGTACATAAGGTTCGTTAACTTTTTTTTTTTTTGGGTACTTTTTCTAACGAGATGTCCATATTTTGTGATGGACTTCTTTAGTTTTAGTGTCATTTTGTCAGTCCACAATCTTCTCTTTCATTTTTATGTCATGCATATATATAGGAAATAAATCTGCTCTTCTAATACTATATCAACTTTGCAATAACTACCAAGTTCATCTCTATGTTTTTGTTATATGTAATCAACTTTGCAGCCCCTGATTTTTTTTCAACTTTGCAAGGTTTTGGATATATATGCAAAAGATGAACAAATTCTCCCTATGAGTTTAAATAATTACCTCACTATTTTCTTATCAAAACTACATCAATGATTTTAAGTTATGTTAATTTAAGGAACTAATTAACAACAGTCCAGAAAACAATAACTGAATAGATAGACTGAAAAAGATAGTTCCTCTTAGAAAAATGTTGATGAAATTCATGCTCGTTTAAGAACCCCAAACTTCATGTTACACAACTAACCGAACTAGAAGACTGAAAATAAACCTTTGCCTAATGTACATAGGATTTTGAAATACTTCTTAAACGTTCAATAAGCCAAGAGAGATTGGGGTTTAGCTTCTTAGGGGTTGAAAGTTCATAGGATTGAGCCCAAATCAAGGCCACAAAACACATCAGAAAAGTTATAGCTTATGGTGTTGAAGTGCCTCTAAGCATTATAGTCTATTTTATTGCTATCCTATGATATTTTTCATGGATACCTACCCTCTTTTCACAAATTCATTCCTACTTTGTGATCTATTTCAGGATTTCAATATATAGAGTGAAATTTGATTCACTTGATCTCCACGTTGCTAATAGCATCCTAAGGTGTGATTTGAAACTATGCAATTAGTGAGGCACATAAAAATCACAAGCTCAAGTGAAACACTTTTACGGATAATGCCACTAAATTAAGGTACCAAAGGAATTAGCTATTACTAGAGTTTTGAATAAAATAAAATATGAAGCCAAAAGTGAAAATTGAAGCCAAAAGAAAAAACTTCCACTATGGTCCTATCTATAATTCGTGCATGTTAGTTGCCAATTTAACATATGTACTCTCTGATGATCAAGCATTTGTGCTGTTAAAATCAAGACAATTCTACGAAGCTTTGTATTTAGCGATGAATGGTTTATATTCCCATCTTTACAAGATCTCTCAGTTCCAGCCATTGTAAGAAATTTATAAAGGAAAAACGAAAAATATACAATTAATGTATGGAACCAAATGATGGTAGAGAGAGTTTATTTGGCTCATGAGACCCAATAACTCAACACAGTTCTTTTTGTTAAGGCATTGCAAAACAGAAGGGAACAACAATTCAAGAAAAGAAAGAAAGAGCTACTCAGTATGTACACATGTTTGGGGCTTGGAGTCCAATGGTTTAAACTATTGTCATCGTAATGTCATAACAAAATGTGCGTGATTTATAATGGATAAAAAGGAGAGAAAATCAAAATCCAATCAAAGGAGTGACTACATTTGACCATTTAAATCAACTAGCAACCTTTTACTTAAGTAAACAAACCATAAATAAAAGAACTAGTAAACAAATCATCTACAATTAATTAATACACTTGTAGATAACCAAATAAGTACTTTACATATAATGTGGCACCTATTCCAATCTAAATTAAGACCCCTAATCAGCTGCAATACTTACTTTATACTTTATCAAATCTACCGGAGGTGCATTGCAGCATTGAGTAAAAAGAGGATAATTAATGAGGATGACTAATCTCAAAAATTAAACAATGTACATTGTTCTTCTATAACTCAACAACAGATGAAGTACACAGAAATTAAAGATGAGTTGAAATCCGAATAGACAAACATACAATACGATTACCACGTGTAGAAAAATCTCTCCAAGTGCATGCAATAATATTCCCGAAAAAAAAAAGATAAAAGAAAGAATACAAATCCCTCCAACATATATGAAACACAATAGAAAATGAAAAAAAAAAGACACAAAACAAACACCAAGAACATCTTTCGCCGCCACATTGTTTAATTTTAAATTTGTTTAAAGCTACACATCAATCACGGAGAAGAACAAAAACAGGAAACTCATCTTAAAGATTCAAAAGGGGGGGAAAACAAAACCCTAGTTCTTTATTAGGTTCTCTCAATGTTTCTCGAGAAAGTTTTAACCAAAGAGAGAGGAAAAGATAGTGTTAGTTACCTTTCGCCGGAGGAGAAGCTGTAGAGTTTTCCGGTGGAAGAGACGATGACAAGAGCGACGGAGGATTCACAGAGAATTGAGAGTTGACGAGCTTTCTCCAAGAGACCATTGCGTCGTTTACAGAAAGTAACTTGTCGACTGATTTTGTCCTCGATTCGTTTGATCTCCACTTTTCTTCTTCCCATGGTTTTGATCTCCGACTAGTCTTATCTCCTAATTTTGATTCTGATGTCCGTCTTACTGGCCGGAGGCACTGAACGTTTTTGCTTTTTTATTATTTGTTCTTCTTTTTTAATTTTATTTTCCTTTTTTATTGGTTTTGAGCAAAAATTAGTGAAGTGTTTTTTTTCTTTTATTTTGTTTTGTTTTGTTTTGTTTAAACGAGAGAGAGAAAAAAAAAAAAACTGACACACACGGTAAGAGTACTAAACGGTTCGTTTTGTTACAGCTAAGACACGTGTTAACGCATGTCGAATTACCTGAGGGCGCGTTTTTGTTATTATCTCTTCGTTGATCACAAAATAATGTGAAACGAATGCATAATGAATTGAAATTTTACTTTCGGGTTTACTCGTATACGACTTACTCCGTCCGGTTCCACTGTTTCTGGGCTCTCGGGTTGTAATCTAAATTCCATTTCTGGTAGGCCCAAATGATTTATTTAATAAGCAAATATAAGCCCATCTAGAGACTTTGCTAGAAACGTGATTGGATGATATCTAATAATATATTTAAAGTAGTTAAAGGCCTGTGTGTACTATTTGTTGTACCAAGTCTTTCCGTTGAAAGTACTAATTTTGGAGTTCCTCAAAAGAAGAATTTAGAAAAAAGTACAAAATATCTGATATGGTTCAATGAATCAAGCTATATAAAAAGCTCAATATAACTATGCCACGTAAGGTAAGACAACTAATCAGTAAAAAAAACTGAATTAAGGGAAACAAAAAGAATTAAGAAGCTCTCTCTAGCTAGGGTTCTTCACGCTGAAGAAAGATAAAAACATTTATATCAAATCCGTACTTTCAAACAAGTATACAAAACACACGAATTCTGTCTGATCTTGTCTACGAAGGTACAATACAACAAAAGGTCGAAAACTTTATCTTAGTTTATACAATACTTTTTTCATAATAATAAAAAAAAAGCTTCGTTTTCCTTTTTTCTTTCTTACCTTTAATTTCCACACATAGAGGGAAGATAAAAAGGGTTTGAGATTATACAGCTTTTTTCTATTTTAGAAACTGTTTTTTTTTTCTTTCTTTCTTTCTTTCTTTTATATTCTGAATCAGGTTATGAGTTTCAGGTGAAAACTCAGCCGTTGATGATGCTGATTACTTCAACAGCGAGAGAGTTTCCAGTAATTTGTTACCGGAGCAATTTTCGGATGACATTCCTCTCTCACCTTCGGTTCCCAGAATCGTCTTCATACCCATCTGTAAGAAACTTTCTTTCGTTTCTTTTAGTTTTTCTACAGCTACTAAACATTCACAAGAAATTAATCTATCTATATATATTTTATACAAGTGTATTAGTGTTTATATCTATATAGTGTATCAAATGATTAATCAGTTTTATGAAGCATAAGAGTTTTGTGTCTTTGTCACCTGGCTAGCCAGAAACTGATTCTCTTCTCTCAGCAACTTCTCCCGTTTGGAAAAGATCATAAAGGTCATTAGAATCTAACATGTTTTTAGAGCTATATGAGCTTATCGCCATCCAAATTCGGAGAGTCCAATTTAATCAAAGAGTTTCAAAATGATTTTTTTTTCATTTGTTAGAATTGGGGTTTCATCTAATAAAAGCCCAAGAACAAAATCAGGAACCAAGACAAGACCTAAAGATATATATCTAGAGTTAGTGATCTGCAGACTCCGAGGTTAATAGTATTCGAAAATCAGCATACCCTACAGAATATGGCTTTGCTACCAAATAAAAAACCAAAGCACTAACCGTTTCTTGAAGGGACTTCAGATCGTCCATCATCAGTTCTGTCTACAACAAGACATTAATTAAGGATTATGTCAAAAGGCTATTCTTGTATATCTAACTAAACAAACATTTTTAGGAAATTAGTTCAATTACTTAATTAGTAGCAGCATATATAGATACCTTCTTAGCTCTAGTTACGGACAGAGCAGTCTCGAGCTGTTCCTCCATAGACATTAAGGAATCTACACTTAGATTATCGACTGGTTCTTCAAGCTTTCTGTATTCATAAGTTGCCAAAAGAAAAAAGAAAAATATTTTTTTTTATCAGAAGAAGAGGGGGATAAAGATGTATTAGTGCTGACCTTTGCACTATATCCAGTAACTCCTTGTGTGGAAGATAATTCCGAGTTTTTTCCTCAAGATCCTGGACATGGAGAAAACAAGGGGATGGTCAGAAAGATGTGGAGTGCTCTTGAGTTTTCTGAGGAATTGCAATAAATGTAACTCTAGAGAATTAAGTCCAGTATGAGAAATTCAAAACAATGAGTTATCTCAGGCTCGACCAGTGCTTCTATCATATCATAACATCAAAACCATTTCCAGAATAGCTAACTTACTAGGACTTTTTGTTCATCGGCATGTTGTATCTCATAACGATCGATGATCTTGGACATGCTGGATATCATGAACAAAACAAGTATGCATTAGAAACAATAATTTGCACAATAAAACCATTACAAAACTACATACTAGAAATAGCATCAATAGATGACATTATAGAGCGAGCAAACCGGAGTGAAATAATGCTTATAAACGTTACATACTGCACCAATTCGCGTCACTGACCAATATATATTTTAAACAACTTTACTTCTTAGGCGTCTATGTATTAAAACAGTCAAAGTGAACATATATAGCTGATAATAAAAAACACTTTCACTCCCGAAGATCCTGTTATATATATGCAATTAACTTGCCAGCCAAACGAAGTCATTTTCTAACAGCTCCCTATGAATTCATTTGACTACCTCATTTTTTTCTAAGCTAAATAAATGTTATATAGAACAACAAAACGTTTAGCCAAACGATGTCAGGATTCTCCTTCAAATATAAGCCAAGAAAGTGAGATTGACATTTCAGGAAGGAGGTCACGACTTAATCCTGATTGGTGTCTTCCATGATATACTGATGCAATAACATGAATATACTTTTTACGATTTTAGAAAAACATCCTAAGTTGTGAATTTAACATTAATCTGAAAAAGAAGAAACCCTAAAAAAGGTTGTTAAATAAAAATCTTGATCTGAAGCCAAAACACTTTGTGTAGTGCAATTAAGTTAAGGTACCAAAAACCTACCAAAGAAACTACCTACCACTAGAGTTTTAAGTGTTGTAAAATAGAGGCAAATAGAGAACTATCCTAAAATTTAATATAGTGTGTATGTACGGTTACAAATTTAGCATATGTATGCGTTCTAGACCAAGCATTTTTGGTGTTAAAATAGACAATGCCAAGGCCTATATTGACAAGGATTACATTCTTATTTTCTAGAAGACATATTTTTCTTATTCCATTGATGATTTCTGTAAGTTGTATATAAGAAACACACTGTCATTATTGATTTGACAATGTACTTTCATTTTGGTTAATTGTACTCAACTCGATAAGTTCTAAAAGATAAGTAGCTGAGATTTCTTCTAAATGAAAGAGTGTCAAAAGGTCAGATGGTTAGGAATATCCACAACCAAAGATAGAAAACTACTAAATTCACTGAACAAATTGTTGTAGTCTACTCGTTTCATCCTATAAGTATAAACCGGCTATCAATTTCTACTCAATTAACCCTCTAGGCCACTGCGACATATAGTAGAAGGTCACCGTAGACTTTGGCAAAACATCTTGAACAAGAGGAGAAACAAAAAAGTCACTCACTAATCTAGATATATATCTTGTATTGGTGTCATATGGACACAACAATTACGCTTTAAAGGATTAAAATCAATATCCGGTTTGATAAGTAATGTGGCATGGGTGGCAAGTATTAATGTGAAAATTTATCCAAGCACCACAATCAACCTTCAAAAGCAAGTATAAACCTGGGAAGGTACTTAATCAAACACTCAATGGAAGAGAAATTATAAAACAAACAGTATACAATAATTGCACAATGTGGGATATCTAATTTAAACCAAAGACTCTTGATCTATGTTACCACTAACCCCAATTAATCTCATAACAAATACACCGGAAGTGCATTGCAATATTGGATATAAACCAAATCTCAAAATCTTAAAAGATACACATTGTTTCTTAAGAAAAAAAAAAAGAATCTTGAAAGTGAACAACAGATGAATTAGCGATACAAAGATTACAGAGAACGTATCACCACGTGTAGGAAAAATTCTTGAATCACATGCAATACTAAATTTTGTAACAATTAAAGGTAAAAAAATTTTAAAATAAAAATAAAAATCCATATTTAAAGATAGAAAAAAAAAAGCACGAAACGAACACCAAGAACATCGAGAAATTTAAATCTCAAATTAGGCTTAAGCGTAAGCATCAGCTCTCATCATATAGAAAAGAAAGAGTAGATCTCAGTTGATTTGTTGAAGGGAACAAAAAAGCCCTAGATTTGAAGTTTCTATATGGGGAAAAAAATAATTAAACAAAAGAGAAAAGGGCACAAAGTGAGAACCAAGAAGTGGGGAAAGTGAGCTTACTTGTCGCCGGAGGAAGAGTTGTAAAGTTTTCCGGAGCCGGAGACGACGAGGACAGCGATGGAGGATTCACAGAGAATTGAGAGTTGTCGAGCTTTCTCGATGAGACCATTGCGTCGTTTGGAGAAAGTGACTTGTCGACTGCTTTTCTTCTCGATTCGCTTGATCTCAACCTTTCTTCTTCCCATGGCTTCTCTCTCCGATCGATAAGGGTTATGCCCTAATTTGGTTCTAATGTCCGGAGACTCTCAAATGTTTTTTTGCTTCTTTTTATTCTTTTTTTTTCTTCTTCGTATTTTTTTTTTCCCTTTTTTGGGTTTTTTTTTTTTTTTTTTTTTTGGTTAAACGAGAGAGAAAAAAATAATAAGTGGAAACGGTTGTGTTTTGAAGCGACGAAGAGTCGTAGTAATCTCTTTACTTTCTTTTTTTTTGGTTTACGCTTGTCGAAATACCTTTGTGGCGGCGTTGTTAGCAATTTGACTATTAATCCAGTCGGTTAAACCGGTTTGAGCCCGATCATCATCCTCACCGAACAATGGTTTTATGCTATATTTTTAGATTGTTTCTTCGGTGGTTATCTCATTGGTTTTTCTTTTCTTTTCTTTTATGAAATTAATTAGTGTATATTGTATACGAATCGGGTACGGTTTATTTTAAAGGATTTTAATTATTATTTATGTAAGAGGGGTCGGATTCAAACTTTCACTACAATGGATGACGATTAGATTTTACTTCAAATATTTTCAAGAAATTACTGATAACCTTTCCGTTCATAATTAAGTATTATTTTTTATATAATGTTGGGATTAATTTCAGTGATATATGTAGTGGTTAAATCATTGTATGACAAATATAAAAGTGTGATATCGAACTAATTAAGAACTAAATTGAGCCGTAAAAAGTCATCTTCAACATCAAACTATCATATAACTTCTACAATCTACCGAGTAAGGAAAGAACAAAACATTAGTACGTCTGTCCAATTGAAATGTAGAAGTCTTTTTTTTTGGGAAACACGAAATGTAGAAGTCTTTATGACGAAAATTTAAGTATTGCATATAACACACATAGTTTATGCGTAAGACACAACAAATATACAATTTTACTACCATATATCTTTTTTGAGTTGGGTGGTTCTAAAAACATTTAAAGCATCTAAAACGAAAAACATACATATGCGCATATTTTAAAGTATTTTGTTATAAAACAAGACATGCCACTTATATAAGCCACATAAATGGTAAATCATTTATATTGTGAAAAATCGCTTGTTGGACCTAATTATAAGATATGATACTATATTAAGAATCATGGACATCCAACCTAAAACTAATTGGCAATGGAGTGTAGTGGTCCATGATACTTATATATTATCCCACAGAATACATCCCAACCGATGTGGGATCAAGGGCGAACTTATTAAGAGAGAAGGGGGTCAATGGACATCCAACCCAAAACCAATTGGAAATGGAATATAGTGGTCCATGATCCTTATATATTACCCTACAGAATACATCCCAACTGATGTGGGATCAGGGGCCAACTTATTAAGAGAGAAGGGATCAATTGACGCCCTAAAATATTAAAATCAACTTTGTTTATAGAAATATAGAAGAGATAGTTAGCACAAATGGTAAATATGTAAGTACACCTAAATCAGGGTTTGACTCTCATTTTCTACACACCTTGTGATTTTTTTTAACTCAGTGTGCTATCAGCCAGTCTCCTCTCCGAGGTTCGTAGACATTTTTTTTTCTTTTTTTTGGTCAAATGGTTCGTAGACATTAAATGTGTTTTTCTCTTAGTATACTATCTTTTTTCATCAATCTCAAAAAGTTACAACTCGTTCACAGTTTCTCAAAACTTGGTTACGGATGTGGTTACTACTGCTTTTAGGCTTTGCCAAACGACCTCGTAGGACCCGCCGATTTCAGTTTTGGACCCGGGAAGAGGATCGTAGGTGTAGTCTTAAATGGGTCAAAACATTATATAGTAAACGAAGGTCCAAATAAGTTAAGCCCGATTTAGTTGACCAAAACACTTTGACACTCTAATTCAGTGAGTCAGACTTCAGATGACTCGGAAGATTACGGTTAGTCAATAGTCAGTCTCGAGTCGGTGTGTCAAACACAAGATACCAAATTATTCTTTTAAGTTATGTTTTACGGTTTTAGAGCTTAGATAAGTTATGCTGCTTACATAAATGTTTTTCATTACTGAAACTGGTCATTTGTTGAAGTCTCCACTCTCCAGACCCCTAGCTCATGTTTCGAGGTACAAATAAAGAGAAACTCTTGTGTTGGCTCCATCTAAGTTATGCTCGCTATTTTAATATTTTGATTTTGATTTTTTTTTTTGTATAAGAATCAAAACTTGTAGTCAAACATACAATACGATTACCACACAGTGATTAGTCTTTTATTTTGTTTAAACGAGAAAGAAAAAAAACACACATACAGTGAGAAGTGCTAAACGAATCATTTTGATATAGCTAAGACACGTGTAAACGCATGTCGAATTACCGGCGGGCGCGTTTTTTTTTCTTATTTATCTCTTTGTTGATCACAAAAATGTGAAACAAATGCATTCGTCGTATATTTTATCACGTTCTTAAATTTTGTAATATTATTAAAGTATATGAGATTTTTATTAAAACAAATCGTCAGGATATGGCTTTAAATTGAATATAATAGAAATGGTATATCCGTATACGCATATGTCCAATTTTAGAATTTACTTTGGGGTTTACTCGTAATTGTCTCGTTAAGACTCGAACCGACTACGACAATTCGCGCATGACTTACCGTCCGGTTCCACTGTTTCTAGGTTCGGGTAGTAAACTTGTAATCCCGAATCCCATTTCTGCTAGGCCCAAATAGTATTTTAATAAGCAAATATAAGCCCATCTAGACTTTGCTAGAAACGTGATTGGATGATATCTTGTTATATTTAAAGAAGTATAGGCCTGTGTGTATTGTACTACACAACCTCTATAAATTAATACTCTTTATAAATTAATAAATTCTTCTGGTCCTGAATTGGGCCGGTGTAAAAAATAACACATTTCAATAAAATAATAAGATAATAATTTTTTTGGAAATCCTATGTAAAAATATGGTCTCATCAATATTATAAATTAATAATCATATAAACTGATATATATATATATATATATATCTAAGAAAATCTAGTAAAATATGTATCTATTGTTGTTTGCCTATTCTTGAATTTGCATTTTTGTTGGAGCTCATCTCTCATTTTTCATTGTTATATTCTCAAATCGCATCCATAAATTGTGAAGAGTAATAGATGTGATATTGCTTCTTTAGTAATTAGTTTTAAAGGTACCACAATATCTTCTGCGACATCATCATTACCATGAAGGATAGTCATAACAATTTTTTCTAAACTCTAAACTTCTAACATTTTTCATTTTTACCTAGATAATCTATTATACAATTGACATTCATCCTATTACGATAATCAAAATTATAAATTAAAAAAATTCTTTAAAAATGTGAATGATAACAAAAGTATCTTATTTTGTAATAGAAATTTTTCAATATGAAAATGAGAAAATCTCTTCATAAATTAATATTTTATTAATTTATCGATAAATTAAAACCTCTATAAATTAATAAAATTTCATGGTCCCGACCTTATTAATTTATAGAAGTTTTACTGTATTTTGGACTTCCTCAAAAACTGAACTAATAAACTTAAAAAAAGTACAAAATATCTGATATGTTAAAGGTAAGACAACTGATCAAACAAATTAAACTGAATAAGGGAAACCAAAAGAATTAAGAAGATATCTCTAGGGTTCTTCACGCTGAAGCTCTCTCTAGGGTTCTTCACGCTGAAGAAAGAAAAACATTTATATCCAATACCGTACTTGCAGACAAGACAACAAACACACGAATTCTGATCTTGTCTACGAAGGTACAACAAAGGTCGACATCTTTATCTTAGTTTTACAATACTTTTTCGTATATAAAAAAGTTTTTTTTTTTTACCTTAAATTCCACACAGAGGAAGATAAAAAAGGTTTGAGATTATGTAACTTTTTCTAATTTACAATTTTTTTTTTTTAATTCTGAATCAGGCTATGAGTTTAAGGAAGAAACTCAGCCGTTGATGATGGTGATTACTTGAGCAGCGGGAGAGTCTCCGGTATTTTGTTGCCGGAGCTATTTTCCGATGACATTCCTCTCTCACCTTCGGTTACCAGAAACGTCTTCTGCCCCATCTGTAAGAAACTTCCTTTCGTTTCTTTTAGTTTTTCTACAGCTACTAAACATTAACAAGCAATTAATCTACATATAAATTTGAGCAAGTGTATTGGTGTTTCTATCTCTATACTGTATCAAAAATGATTACTCAGTTTCATGAAGCATATAAGAGTTTGTGTTTTTGTCACCTGGCTAGCCAGAAACTGGTTCTCTTCTCTCAGCAACTTCTCCTGTTTGGACAAGATCGTAAAGGTCATTAGTTTCTAACAAGTTTTTAGAAGCTATCTGATCATCGCCATCCAATATTCTCATCCACGGAAAAAAGTCTTGATCAAGAATTTCAAAATGTTTTTTTTTTTTTTTCATTTGTTATGGTTAGGGTTTCATATAGCTAACAAGAATAAATCAGGAACTAAGACAAGACCTAATAGTTAAACTTGGTTTAGTAATCTGCAGACTCCGAGGTTAAGAATCAGCGTACCCTACAACATATGGCTTTGCTAGCAAATAAAAACAAAAGCACTAACCTTTTCTTGAAGGGACTTCAAATCCTCCATCATCAGTTCTGTCTACAACGAGACATTAATTAAGGATTGTCAAAAGACTATTCTTGTAAATCTAACAAAACAAAACATTTATAGGAAACTGGTTCAATCATTTAGTAGCAGCATAGATACCTTCTTAGCTCTAGTTACGGACAGAGCAGTCTCGAGCTGTTCCTCCATAGACATTAAGGAATCTACACTTACATTATCGACTGGTTCTTCAAGCTTGCTGTATTAGTAAGTTGCCAAAAGAAAAGAAAAATATTCTTTTATCAGAAGAAAAGGGAGATAAAGGTATCTTAGTGCTGACCTTTGGACTATTTCTAGTAACTTCTCGTGTGGAAGATAATTCCGAGCTTTTTCCTCAAGATCCTAGACATGCAGAAAAGAATGGGAATGGTCTGAAAGGATGTGAAAGTTCTTGAGCTTTCTGAAAAATGCAATCAATGTAGCTTAAGAGAATTAATTCCAGTATGAGAAATTCAAAACAATGAGTTTATATCTCAGGCTCTTAGCTAACTTACTAAGACTTTTTGTTCATCAGCATGTTGTATCTCATAACGATCGATGATCTTGGACATGCTGGAGATATCATGAACGAAACAAAAATGCATTAGAAACAATAACTTACGCAAAACTATTACAAAACTACATACCAGCAATCGCATCAATAGATGCCATTATAGAGCGAACCAATTTGTGTCATTGTTTTAAACAGCTTTACTTCAGTACTAACAGGCGCCTATAAAACAGTTAAAGTGTACATATATAGCTTAAATAAAATAAAAACACTTTAGGTTAGATAACAATAGTTTTTGTGTTGGTCTATTTTAGCTTTTCTCATTCCATCTGATTCTCTTTCATCATTATACCCACGCAATCTAAAACTGTAATGCTATAAGTATATAATCTCTAAATTCTTAATTTCAACCCCGAAGATCCTGTTATATCTATACATTTTCTAACTGCTCCCATTTTGCTACCATATTTTTTTCTAAGCTAAATCAATGTTATATAGAATAACAAAACGTTTAGCTACATGATGTCAGGATTCTACTTCGAGGACAAGCCAAGAAATTTGTTTTGGAATTTCAGGGAGAAAGGTCACGATGTAATCCTAAATGGTGTTTACCAATGATATACTGATGCAATAACATGAATATAATTTTTACAGTTTCAGAAAAATCTTAAGTTGTATATTTAACATTAATCACAGAAAGAACGAAAATTAAAAGGTTAGTTAAATAACAATCTTAATCTGAAGCCAAAACACATTGTATAGTGTCATTTAAGTTGAGGTACAAAAAAAACTACCAACGAACCTAGCTACAACTAGAGTTTAAGTACTGGAAAATAGAGGCAAATAAGAATGAACCTGGAATTGTATATATAGAGTGTGTACTGTTACAAATTTGGCACATATATGCTTTCATGATCAAGCATTTTGGTGTTAAAATAGGCAATGAGAAGGGCTATATTAAATATACACACATTGACAAGGATTACATTCCTATTTTCTAAAAGACGTATTTTTTATCCCATTGAAAATTTCTGTAAGTGTAAGTTTTAGATAAGAGACATACTGTCATTATTAGTTTGACAATGTAGTTTCATTTTGGTTAATTGTGAACAATTCGAGATGTTCTAAAAGAGAAGTAGTTGAGATTTCTTCTAAATGGAAGAATGTCAAAAGATCATATGGTTAGGAATATCCATCCACAATCAAAGATAGAAAACTATTACATTCATTGAACAGATGGTTCTAGTCTACTGGTTTCACCCTATCAGTATAATCCGGCAATCAATTTCTACTAAAGAACCCTCTAGGCCACTGCCACATATAGTAGAAGGTCACAGTAGACTTAGGCACAACATCTTGAGGAGCAACAAAAAGTCGATCACTACACTAATCTAGACATATTTATCTTGTATGGTGGCATATATACAGTTACGATTTGAAAGGGTTGACGAGGTGAAAATTTGATATCCAGTTTGATAAGTATTGTGGCATGTGTGGCAAGTATCAATGTGAAAAATTATCCAAAGCACTACAATCAACCTTAAAAAACAAGTATAAACCTTTGGACGGTACTTAATCAAAAAGAAATTACAAAACAAACATTCTACAATACATTCCGGATCAGTAATTGCACAATGTGTCATCTAATTTAAATCAAAGACTCTTGATGTACATGTTACCAGTAACCTCAATTAATCTCTCAACAAATCTACCGGAAGTGCATTGCAATTATTGGATATAAACCAAATCTCAAGATCTGGAAATATGCAAATTGTTTCTTAAAAAGAGAAAAAAAGAAAAGAAAAAAGGAATCTTGAAAGTGAACAACAGATGAATTGGTGATAAAAAAATTACTAAGAACGCATCAACACGTGTAGAAAGAATTCTTGAATCACACATGCAATACTAAAATTTGTAAAAATTAAAGGAAACATTTTTTCTATAAAAAAAAAAATCCATATTTAAAAACTAAAAAAAAAAAGCACGAGACGAACACCAAGAACTCCAAGAATATTTAATCTCAAATTAGGTTTTAAGCGTAAGCATCGGCTCTCATCATATAGAAAACAAAGAGTAGATCTCAGTTGATTTGTTGAAGGGAACAAAAAAGCCCTAGATTTGAAGTTTCTATATGGGGAAAAAATAATTAAACAAAAGAGAAAAAAAAGGCACAAAGTGAGAGGCCAAGAAGTGGGGAAAGTGAGCTTACTTGTCGCCGGAGGAAGAGTTGTAAAGTTTTCCGGAGCCGGAGACGACGAGGACAGCAATGGAGGATTCACAGAGAATTGAGAGTTGTCGAGCTTTCTCGATGAGACCATTGCGTCGTTTGGAGAAAGTGACTTGTCGACTGCTTTTCTTCTCGATTCGCTTGATCTCAACCTTTCTTCTTCCCATGGCTTCTCTCTCCGATCGATAAGGGTTATGCCCTAATTTGGTTCTAATGTCCGGAGACTCTCAAATGTTTTTTTGCTTCTTTTTATTCTTTTTTTTTTCTTCTTCGTATTTTTTTTTCCCTTTTTTGGGGTTTTTTTTTTTTTTTTTTTTTGGTTAAACGAGAGAGAAAAAAAATAATAAGTGGAAACGGTTGTGTTTTGAAGCGACGAAGAGTCGTAGTAATCTCTTTACCTTTTTTTTGTTTACGCTTGTCGAAAGCGCTTTGTGGCGGCGTTGTTAGCAATTTGACTATTAATCCAGTCGGTTAGACCGGTTTGAGTCCGATCATCATCCCCACCGCACAATGGTTTTATGCTATATTTTAGAGTGTTTTCTTCGGTGGTTATCTCATTGTTTTATTTTTTCTTTTCTTTTATGAAATTAATTAGGATACATTGGTCGGGAAGTATATTCGAATCGGGTACGGTTTATTTTAAAGGATTTCATGTAAGAGGTTCAAAGTTCAAACATTCACTACAATGGATGACGATTAGATTTTACTTCAAATATTTTCAAGAAATTACTGATAACCTTTCCGTTCATAATTGTTATTTTTTATATAATGATGGGATTAATTTTAGTGATATATGTAGTGGTTAAATCATTGTATGACAAATATAATAGTGTGATATCGAACTAATTAAGAACTAAATTGAGCCGTAAAAAGTTATCTTCAACATCAAACTATCATACAACTTCTACAATCTACCGAGTAAGGAAAGGAAAGAACAAACAAACCAATATATAGTATGTCTGTCAAATTGAAATGTAGAAGTCTTTTTTTTTTTTTTGGGAAACACGACATGTAGAAGTCTTTATGACAAAAAATTAAGTATATTGCATATAACACACATAGTTTATGCGTAAAGACACCACAAGTATACAATTTTACTACCATAAATCTTTTGAATTGAGTGGTTCTGAAAACACTTCAAGCATCTAAAACGAAAAAGCATATATATGCGTATATTATAGTATTTTGCTTTTTTTCCTAAGCGTCAAGAGATTTTATAAAACAATTTTGTTGGCACTTCGAGCAGTCTTGACTCTTGATCATTGTACTGGTGCATGCTCATTAACTTTTAAATGGTCGATCTATAACAATTCCAACGATCTCGCGCATATTGGTTTTAATCAAACTCAGTGTGCTATCAACCAGTCTCCTCTCCAAGGTTGGTAGACATTAAATGTGTTTTTCTCTTAGTATACCATCTTTTTCATCAACCTCAAAAAGTTACGACTCGTTCACAGTCTCTCAAAACTTGGTTACGGATGTGGTTACTACTGATTTTAGGCTTTTCCAAACGACCCCGTAGGATCCGCCGATTTCGGTTTTGGACCCGGGAAGAGGACCGTAGGTGTAGTCTTAAATGGGTCAAAACATTATATAGTAAACGAAGGCCCAAATAAGTTAAGCCCGATTTAGTTGACCAAAACACTTTTGACACTCTAATTCAGTGAGTCAGACTTCAGATGACTCGGAATATTACGGTTCGTCAGTCTCGAGTCGGTGTGTCAAACACAAGATACCAATTAATTCTTTGAGTTATGTTTTACGTTTTAGAGCTTAGATAAGTTATGCTGCTTACATAAATGTTTTCCATTACTGAAACTGGTCATTTGTTGAAGTCTCCAGACCCCTAGCTCATGTTTCGAGGTACAAATAAAGAGAAACTCTTGTCTAATTAGCTCCATCTAGGTTATGCTCGCTATTTTAAAATTTTGATTTTGATGTTTTAATTTTTTGTGTAAGATGCAAAACTTGCAAGTTGCTTTCATGTTCTTGTCGTAGTGAAGTGAATTTGATAATTTGCGTAAGTTAAGTGTCTCTTGGGTGAAGATTTTCATGATTAAGCCATTAGATCAGAACACATGTATATTGATTGCCCTGTCAAGCCTTTTATTTTATTTTCATTGTAACTGCTTTTGATAAAATGTTAAATTAAACTGACAAAGTCTAGGAACTGTATACAATATAAGTGGAATCTCTTAAAATGATAGAAAGTGAAAAACTAAAGTGGTACATACATAACCAGCCAGCCACTTGTCTAGGCTTTTTCTTTCAAGTTGGTAGGAAACATCAATTACTTATTTTTTTTTTAAAAAAGAAAACAACAAATAATTATTATGAATAAATGGAATCTATTGGTACAGAACCAAACACTTGTTTTGCTTTTCTTCTGTTTAAGGGCCCAGAGATTTATGGAAATAATTGGTTTAGGTCCTTTGATGGGTTCCATTGTTGATACCTTTGTCCTTTTGTGCTCTCACAATATTGGTTTTTAACTTTATTGCTTACCTCATGTAGCATTCACTGAATTCTTCAATACTTTATCACATTAGAAAAGACTCAATGAGTAATTACAACGTTGATGCAACAAAAAGTTCTTACATTTTGTGGGGCTGTGTGAGAAAACAATGATTTAACTTTATAATTGTACTCAATTATTGACAGCAGATCAATTTAATAACATTTTGGTATCTATGGAGTTTTTTTTTTAACTCTTTTTCTCTTAGAATAGTGTTCTAGAAGTCGAGAGAGTTCTGTGTGGAGTGGTACTATTCTCTTCTAACCAGTTGAAATAACCTTTACTTGGAACGATGAAGCTGCCGCTCTCACTAAAAACAAAAAAAAAAAAGGTGAGAGGCAATGAGGAAAACAAAATGATATTTAGAGAAATCTATATATATAAAGTTAACTTTTCTCTCTTCTCCTTCCTCCACATCATCATCCACCTAATCAATATTTTTTTCTTTGTTTTTCATTAAAAAAATATTATTTTAAATATTCATTAATTGCTTATTCATTATTGATAACTAATAATAGTAGAAAATAAATATAAACGAATTAACTAAATTTAATTAAATTATAAAATAGTATAAACAATAATGTAAATTTATTGTTTAGTAAATAATAAAAATAATAACTATATAAAATGAATTAAATAAAACAAATGGAAATTTTAGAATAGTAAAAATAATACTATGAATTTGTTTTAGTAATAATGTTATTATTCAAATTATAACAAAAAAATGAACATATTTCAAAATTTAAAATGAGATAATGAGTTTTAGAATGGAAGTAAGATTTTAATGCATAGTAAAGCAAAAAAATAATTTATGTAATTATATTTATAAAAGTCTAAACAGAAAAATGAAATGAAACATTAGTTTCTAAGAAACATATACTACAAAGATCTATTGTTAAATTTCACTTGTAAAAAAAAAAAATAATAATTACTTAACTCAACTTAAAAGTTTTAATCTAAAACGAGGATATTGTAAGGGTCACACTTTTTTTTTGGGAAAACTATGAAAAACATTTTTGAAAAAATAATCCATCTAAAAAAAAATCAACGGTCAGAAAATATTGAAAAAAAATATGTAAGGCGTTACAAAAAGTGACATGTGATTTGTGCAGTATCTCATAAGGTATATTATCAACTAGATGTACAATTTTATAACATGATAAAAAAATATATAAAACAAGCTCGAGACTTCATCAATTTTATCAAATGATTTTAACCCAAAATATGGCAAAAACAACATATTTAAAGTACACTATGTTTTTTTTAGAAGACTAAAGTGAGGTTGCATCACAAAATTAACATCTACAAATAACATATGAGGTTTTAGAAAAAAAATGTAACTTGGATTAGTGAACATATATTTAATGTCGGGTTTAAATGTTACCATTTAGACATTCTTAAATTGGTAGGAAATTTTATTATGGCAGATGATGCACTTGTACAACCCCATTGTAACAACATAACACTAAAACTGTTCATGAAACTTTTATATTTGCATTTAGTGTGAGATATTGATATGTTTAAATGGTCTATATAATGAGGTCAACAATTGATATTCGACGTTAGAAATTTAAAAGATGTTTTCATGAGATAGGAATATGGAATGAACTTTTCTAACGATAAAAGGCCAGAAGATTGTCGATAATATTGTTTACTCTTCCATTGAAGTTCTTAAGTCATTTTTGTTATCATGTGATATATTTATATATATAAAGTTAGCTTTTCTCATTTCTGGTGCTGCCACGTCAGCTACTTTTTCTTTAATTTTGTGGGCTTTACAGATTTTAATAAGCCCTTTAAACAATCATACAAATAACAAATTGATTAACTAAATTTCATCCAAAATCTGTAGGCCCAACACTATTTCATTCAAAGTCTCTAGATCCATCACTATTTTTAAATCCTATGAATTCAATTATTTATTTTAAAATAAATTTAAAATATTCATGTAGTGGATATTCATGTTAATCATAATTAACGAAAGTTTAAATAAAAAAATAATTATGTAAAATAAATTAAATGTTAAAATAAGAAAACAATACTAATTTTTTATTAGTGGTAATAATATAGTTAAAATTTTCTATTAAACTGATCATAATTTAAAATTTCAAATATCAAAACAAGGCGACCCAAGCAACACTTTCAAATAATCAAGGAAACACAACTAGAAATCAATTAAAATTATTTGGCAGCACTTCACAAATCCATCACCAAAGAAAAAGACGCAAAGAGATGAACACACATTTAATAAACTTAAATGATTCAGATATATGAATACCACAATCAGATAACCTCATAACCATAACACAAAATTATATGAAAAAGACAACCGAGAAAACAAAAAAACAAACGGACTTTATTAAATTACAGCAAGATAAACAAGAAAATTAATTTTCTCCAAAACACAACTCACATCGAATCGAAAAAATCGCTCACAGGACAAACGGGAAAAAAAATTACAACCAAGAACACAAAACAACTCACAACTTAATTAGGAAACCTAAAGAAGCCAACATATTTTCATATAAACAAATTTGCCACCCAATTGACATTCACCTTTAACGAAATCAACAGGGGATAACCAAATATCCCCAACAGATGCGAAGCGAGCAAGGAATCAACCAAATACGCAAACCAAAAAAAAATTCAAGGGAAAACAATTACGACAGGAATGACTGAAAAAATGATTATGAGCATCAAAGACATAAGTTCAATCCTCAAACAGACCTCTAGATCGGAAAATTTCTCTTCTCCTATCTGTTCACGAGGACATCGGATTTTGAAGAAGAACAAATCAATTTCAACTCAATAACATATAAATAATGGCCCAATAAACCCACAAATTATAAGTCTTACAGAGAAATTGGGCCCGAATGAAACAAACAAAAATAGCCCAGAAAAGAGGAATGTAAGTTATTGATTTTATTTTTTTACTTATTTTTCTTAATAAAATCCACAATCATTTTCACTCCAAACACTAAAACATTGACAAAAAAATTACTCCAACAATTTACAAAATACATATGAAAATATTAAATAACAATTCAACCACAAAATAGAAAATAATAATAAATTAATAACAACTAATAACTACAGCAAAACAACAACTTCAACTAAACAATGTTAACTTCTAATAATAATTTTTTTTAAAAGCATTATAAACACACAAGATGATCTCATTTTTTTCTTTAAAAACAGTAAACTAAATTATATTTACTGCAAAACATATTTTATTAAAATATCCAACAAAACAACATAAACAACCCAAATTAAATAAAAAAATAAACGTAAGATGAATTTACAAAAACCAAAAAAAATATACACAACAAAACTCGGAATACACCTTAATCTAACTACCGCGAGTAGCGCGGATCGATTGCTAGTATATATATATAATGAGACAAGACAGTGCAGCTAATATAAGAAGGATGCTAATGTGTCGAAACGTTTTTGGACATTTTGGTGACGCATTCATCCATTTAACATGTCCACACTAACCTTTTGTCCTGTTCCTAATGCTTATGATATCATACAAAAATTATTTTCTTTCTCTTTTGTAAAATTCAACATATTTTTGGGCCATCATAAGACCTCTCTATTATACATGAGGTAGAACTTGCTATATATAGAATAGAAGTATTCTGAATGTTTGCATCCGTATGAGATGTAAATATATATCTATCTGACTATGCAAGTGATTAAGCTACTAAACAAAACTGTATTCATTATTTTTCTCTAGCTAGATGAAATCGAAATTTTAAATGCGCTGTTTGATTACAAAAAAAAAACACTTGGCAAACTGTATCCATCATTACTTATTTTTGCGATTCATTTACAGATTTGAAGCAATAAATTCGATAATTTTGGGCATTGATTGAATAATGGCAACAATGGGTATGAAAGTCGAACTTTGTTACGCAATCTCTGATTAATTGATTGTCTTAACTCTTAATTTTTTTTTCTCAAGGTTCTTCATTACTTACACGGTTACACCATTATGATTACCTATATATAAAAAGAAAACAATTATAATTGTTAACTAAAAGAATGTTATAGTAATAAAAACAATATTATCTCAATTATTAGATTCTTCCACTTCTTTTCTGTTAAATAACTTGTGTTTTCTTCTCTTCTTCCTCCCCTTTGCTTTTTTCTCCCTCTCTCACTTCACACTTCTCCTCCTTCTTCTTCGTCTTCTTCTTGGAAAGAAAGAGAGAGAGAGAGAGATAAGATGGTGTTAGGAAAGCGTCATGGATCTCTGATCAAGAGAACAACAAGCATGAAGATGATCACACTCGATACACCCACGATCTATGATGCATCTCAGCCGTCCGATCATCTAACCATTCATCAACACCATCATAATCAGACGGTGGTGATGGCTACTAACTACGATGATTTCTTGAAGACTTGTAGCCTCTGCAATCGAAGTCTCTGCCATCATCGTGACATTTATATGTACAGGTACGAATACGGTTTTTTGTTTTTTTTTTTCTTTATTAATATTTCACAAACCCCTTCAACTAATTTCAAAAGATGTATTCATTACCGCTATATATATATGTAATATGGTTGAATATGAACAAATATTTCGTATATAATGAAAATGTTATATATTGTATCGTTTTTGTAGAGGGAACAACGCATTTTGTAGCTTAGAGTGCAGGGAGAAGCAAATTAAGCTGGACGAGAGAAAAGCGAAGAAAAACGGCTTCGTATCATCCAAGAAACCAATTCGTATTTAATCGATCGATCATGTATGATCTCTTATGATAATAATAATTTTTCCTTTATGGGTAAAATTAGTATGTGTTTGCGTTTTGTATATAAGAATGATGAAAAACCCGAGAAAAAAAAAAATAGAAAATGAGACTAAATGATTGTAGAGATCATATAATGTAGCTTCATTATAAGCTCTAGAGTAATCAAATTTGCTTTGTTCGTGTGAGTTTTCGTTGTGATGTGTAATATGTAATGTAATATCAATATTGGTGTATATGTATTCAGGTGGTCTACAACTTGTTGTAACATAATTGCAAAAGACTTTTATAATATCAGATGGACTGATTCTTAAACGTCTTTAGAAAATATAATTTGTGATAGGGATCAGTTGTGAGAAATTCTATAAATAAATTGTATCGAATCTTGGGTGACGAAAACTAAAAGATTTTATCTTATTTAAGAGCAAAATTCCAGTTGGCCGGCTAAATTCTCCCCTAATATTTAAAATTACAAGAAATAATAATATTTCTGTTCTATAAAAATAATAATATCAGTTGAAATATCATAGAATAATATGAGTTTTATATCCGTAGTGAATGTGATTTAAGTCCTAGCATACAAATTATTGTTTGGACTACCGATTTTGATTATAAACTAAATATTCGTATGAGTTAGAGAAAAAAAGAAGCTAATTTAACTTCTAACATTAAATTATAAGTACATTTAAAAGAATTAGATACAATATCAAGAAAATGCATTTTCTAGTTACAGAGTTTTCGGATAGCCAAGTGTTTTACATGTGGTGGATTGATTTGATCATTTGAGCTCCGACTCGGATGTTTTTGATTCGTGATAGGTTCACAAAAAGAAAGAGCTACTTGTCAGAAACATATGCATCCTGAAAATATAGTTGTCGGTTGATATTAAAAACACACAAAAATAAAATGTCTCTTGATGAATATGACTGACCCGAAACGTGGGCCAATACTGGCCCAACAATCATGGGCTTATAATGTCTATTACCGTGTAGTCTTTTTAAGTAATCCATATCACATACATACAAATTTGTGAAATGAAAAAAGTTGTGGGACCTTTTGATATATGAGTTTTGATTCTTGATAAGATCTTTGGATTTAGAAGATCAAAGCTTTGTTTCACTTTGATATTATTATAAGGATCATCGTATTGCAATGCACACTAGGAGTTAAAATTTCATTGGACTAACAAGGATTTGCACCAAGTCATGATCTAGTCCACACATGTTTCTTTTTGTATATAACCATACCTCTAGTGTATATTTTAATTCTAAATCTACTCTTTATTAAGCTTACAAAAGTTAAGAAAGTGTTGTCCTTTGGAATTCTTTAATGGGGATAATCAATGACCACTTACGAAGATCCCAAATCTTACAACTATCATTAAGATATTACAAAAGTAATGTGTAATGGTCTTAATGGATCACATAAAAACTATTAGAGTAATTTGATCATCCTCCATCATAAGGTGTATATAAATACATACAGAGTCTTTGTTCAATCAAACATATCCATCAACAAAAACCTCATCTTTGATTCTTGATTTTGTAAGCATTTTTTTTATTTAAAAAATGGGTGTTATGGAGAAGAAACTTCGTTCACTAAAATGCGAAGTGAGAATAGTAGAAGCAAGAAACGTAGAGATCAAGTCTCAAGCTACTACTCTGTTCGTTAGATTCTATCTCTCTGCAGGACACAACAGAAAGATCGAAGTAAAAACGAGACAGATCTCTTCGAAATCAGACCAGCTCATGTGGGATCAATCTTTTGGTCTGGAGTGTCAAGGGAACGAAGCAGCAGTTCAAGAACTGAAGCAACAGAGAGTTGTTTTCGAGCTACGGAGGAAGAAAACGTCAACTTTTCTTAGGAAGTCATCAAGATCTGAGGTTTTGGGGACAGGAGAGGTTTCATGGGAATCAGTTTTCGAGTCACCGGGCATGGAGATTGAGAGATTTGTGGTGATGGATGACTCCAAAACTCCGGTTTTTAGAGATGAGAAACCTATGTTGTTGAAGGTAGCTTTAAAGGTCCAAGCTTTAGAAGAAACGGAGAAGAAGTTGAACAAGAAAGAAGAAAGATTAGAGAAGCTTTGTTCTGTGTGTAGTAGTAGTAGAGATTGTGGAGGCTGCAGTTGCTTAGATTATGAAGCTTTTGCTTTGGCCTGTGCTTTAGATTGTATTTAAAGAAAGAAAGAAAAAAACAGATTTTGATTCAAATTAACAAACTCAAACGAACATTGGTGATAAATAGTTGCAGAACCAGTTTCACAACTCTTTTATTCATAACAAACCAGGCAGAGTAATAAAAGGGGGACATCAGAAATTGAAACAGTTTCAAACATCACCATGTCCGAGAAGAGCAACAAGCATGTCTTCATAATCACCAGAAGTGTCTTTGGCGATGGCACGGTCCAAAGGAATGCTGTTCCTTCGCTGATACTCCTCTTTGATACGTTCCATGTCAACTTCAGTTCTTGTAGTCACGACACGGGTTAGTCCCCATTCGTCTGTTCCCATTTTGTTGATTGATAGACGCAGAACCTTCTCAAAATGCTTCTCAGGGTATGTCAAACATGTGATTACAGCTCTTAGGAGTTTCAAGTAGTCATTGTCGTCTGACTCTTCCTTCAAGTTCTGCAATAATTTAACTTCATAATCAGCTGTCTAAACAAGACAATATAGCAGAAAAACACAGTTGGTGGGTAAAGTTAACCTTGTTAATAGAGTTTCCATGCTCGTTGTTGTAGTGGTTGAGTGTTGCACCTAGCTGTGCTTTGCTTCTGGTGGTCAAGATTCTGATTAAGTCATCATCGCTGTAAGCTTTCTCTGAGACCTTCTCGTGAAGTATCTTAGCTTCAGATCTTGCAAGCATCATGTTCACATCATCTCCTTCATACCTGAAAGTGCTCACAAGAGGAAGCAAAAGCTACACAAAAGAGGTGACAGAAGACGTCAGAAAAATGAGTCTCATATCCAAAACAAACATGCAAAGGCTCTGTTTAGTTATTGATTGATGTACCTTACGAAGGTCACCAGATGTGTGTTGAGCAACATCTTCCTCAAGTGATTTCTTGTAACGAGCTTGGTAAGCTTGCTTGACCTTGAAAAGCTGAAGAGCAGGCCTTGTGCAAGCAATTTCAACAAGAACCCAATTGTTCTTGGTGAACATTTTGGTGGATTCTTTAGCTAGATAAGCATCTCTCTCTGCTGGATCAAGAGTCCACAACATCACAGCACGCTGTTACAAAATTCAGTTTCACATCCCCAAATCAGTCACAAGAATATGTTTTCAGAGACAGAGAAGAGTTAAAAAAAAAAAACCTCAAAGTCACTAGAAAGCTCTTTGTCTAAGGCCTTGAGAAGATCCTCACTGTAGGTAGCTGCATAAACGCTGCGGATTAAGCTGCGTTGCGCTGCGTTCCTGTGAGCTAGGATTGATATGATCAGCTTCTCGTTGGTACCCCATCCTGTTTCCATCAAGACCAAACCAAAAAACAACATTTTTAAGACATGTCATGTCACAGATCTCATAAAGGAGAACACAAACAAACAACTATACATGTCATTTTCGAAAACATGATTTTGGATCACTACAGAACAAAAAGTAACATACTTTCATCATAATCAATCATTTAGGACATCATCAGACCTAATCTTGTGCTTGGGGGGGGGGGGGGGGGGGTTACACAGATCAGGTCAAACAAGATTAAAGTAAATCCCTAACCACCAATGTACGTAGTCGTGACCAAAACATCAAAAACAGAACAAAATCTAAGAAACTTGACGATGGAGAGTACATAATAAGAAATCAATAGGATCAAACGACAAGATTAGATTAGATCGTAGAAGAAGAAGAAGAAGAAGAAGAAGAAACAAAAACTAGCAGATCAAATGATGAAAAGGAAAAGATCAGAGAGACCTGAGAATGCCTTGTGGAGTTGCTCTGCGTCTTCTTCAGGAAGAGGAACATTGCTTGGGACTTTGAGAGACGCCATTTTTGTTTTTTTTTTTTGTTTGGGATCAGTGAACTCTTTAGATCTCTCTCTCTGTGTGTTTTGATTGTAATGACTATAATGAGAGACGCGCACGTCTACTTAAGTAATGTAACGGGAGAATCCCAAAAATTATTTTAATTTGATAATTTCAAAGTTATTGTAAGTTAAAGTATTTAATTATAATAATGTTAATAATTGAATATGGACATATATTCTTCTACTAAATATTTTTACAGCCTGTTTTTTTCTTTTTTTTCTCCTTTTAACAGATGATTTTCCTCTTTTATGCTAAAAATTAATAAATTTAATTGGGGTTATTGTTTTTAGAAAGTAATCCAAGCAAATTATGTGTAAATTACAACTTTATCTTTTTCTTTTCACAAATCTGGCTGTAATTACCAAATCAATAATGCAAAAGAGATACTATACCAAATTAAGTTAAATTGTTTTTTTTTCAAAAACTTACAAATTTCTTTTTGCTAGAAATCAATTTCTAACAAACTAGAAAAGGATAGAAATCGACCCGTGTCAAAATATGAATTCAATGATATTGATTAGTACAGTTTTTTTAATGTGATGTAACTTTGATTATTCAAAATGTGAACAGGCACGTTTGACTATACATATGTTTATCAAAGAGTAGGTCCAAAATGAAACTAAATCTTTATCCCTTTTTATTATTTTACAAAAATACTATGGAAAAGGCGATGATGATTAGATGAGTTCACACTTTACTTAATGGTGTTGATAACGAATAATTAAAATTTAAAAGATCACGTTATTGGAACAGCTATACATATAGATAAGCTAGAGAGAACTGACGATTAATATAAAACGTTACATTAGGAAAAACGAGATTTTCATTTTCTTCATTTTCTTAACTATACGAAAACGACATGGGAGGATTCACGTGTTTGGCGCTAGAGCTAATGCTGGAGGGTGGAGCAGTTGCTTCGTCTACTCACATTTGATTCTGATAATAACTTAACTATATTTTTGTTTTCTTGGAAAGTGAAATGCTATACAAGTATGTACAAATAATGAATGAGGTTAGGTTACCTGTCTTTTTTTCATATAATAAATGTGAATCTGAAAAGTCTATCCACAAAAAAAGAAAAAGAAAAAAACAAGCAAAAGCGAAAAAGATTGACAAAATGAGAAAATCGACTCCGCTGGGGACGAACCCAGAGTCTCTGGTTTCGTAGACCAGCGCCTTATCCATTGGGCCACGGAGTCTTACTTGCTTAACTATTTACCTACTAAGTACTTATAAGGAACACAAGGCCCTGCACTTAAGTAAGAACAAGCCAAGGACAAATACAAGAAGAGTTGTAAAGAAAGACAAGCTTTTGTAATGAAACAAGTTCGGATCCATCAAATTAAACGTTCAAAATCTTTAAGTATCTAGCTTACAAGATTTGTCTAAAACAAACAAGAACGAGAAAATACGCAGAAACTTGGGCACAAATGCACACGTCGTGTATCACACTTGAAGTAACTGGACATCCATGAAATCTGCAAAAAGAAAAGGAAGAGTTGTTAGTGACTGATACCGATACCTCTAGAAGATGATGATATTATCACATCAACCATATCTGTCTGCAGAAACACATACCTTTGTTTTCTTCTCTCAAACAGCGCCTGTAATGTTCTCTTCTAATCCGTTCTTAGGAAGAGAATCTACTGAATCGGATCCAACCTTAGCAGCAGCTTTATTCTCTTCATAAGCTGCAACATGAACTCCAAGAGCCGCACGGCCTGACGGATCAAGATTCTTTGACCAAGTTGCATCCCATTCTACAGCTTTCGCTGTACTGCAAGCTATACTTGGCCCTCCTGGTACAGTCGCCCTTGCAGCGCTCTGCTCAGGAAACAAAAACATATCAGCACGAAGACAAAGGTGTACTGCAAGCTATACTTTTCAATGAATGATATATTTTGAATATTTATGGCATATTATTATTACCTTGGGGAAGAACTTTTCGAAGATGGTTCTGTAGTAGTAAGCTTCTTTTGTCAGAGGAGTGTTATCCGGGAAGACAAAGCTTGCGTTCGATAACATAGTATCAGAGACCTATACCACGAAAATAGGCAAGTTTTTCTGTCAATCGTTTCTAAAATTCAACAAAAAATGCTTTCAAAGTGATATTTCTTACATGTTTGTTTGCATGATCTTTTAGACCATCAATCCAGCTATACCCAACTCCATCACTAAACTGCTCTTTCTGTCTATACAGAATATGCTGCATTCACCAGAATATGAGAAATTTTGTTAGAACATTGTAAGTGTAACTACAGGGTATATATAAAAAGAACGGCTTTAGTTATTAGTAAACAAACCTTTGGTAGATAAGGTCGTTCTTCATCATCAAAGGCATTGCGCAGCACCCACTTCTCGATCCTTCCAAGATCAGGCTTGATCATCTTCCATTCTGGATCAATGCTCATTGCGACATTTAAAAATTCTTTATCTAGGAAAGGCACACGAGCTTCAACACCCCATGCAGAAGTTGATTTGTTAGCCCTCAAACAATCAAATTGGTGGAGAGCTTTGATCTATAAGTAAGGCAATGCATAGACAACATTCAGTGATGGACAAAATCAAATCATCAAAATATGTTCTTGGGTCAGATTAAAAGGAAATACCTTTCGGCATGTTTCCTCATGAAATTCTTTCTTATTGGGTGCCTTATGGAAGTACAAGTACCCTCCGAGTATTTCATCAGAACCTTCCCCAGAAAGAACCATCTTTACACCTAAAGATTTAATTTTTCTGGACATAAGAAACATCGGAGTGCTAGCTCTTATTGTTGTCACATCATAGGTTTCAATATGGTAAATGACTTCCTCGATTGCATCTATCCCATCCTGGAAATGATCAAGAGTAAGAGCTAAAGCTGTATTATTAAAAGAAACAATGTATGATAATGAATCAGATTCAAGAAATTTTTATACCTGAACTGTAAACTGAAACTCATGGTGGCGTGTTCCAAGATAGTCAGCAACTTCTCTGCCAGCTTTAAGATCCGGCGATCCCTGAAAACAAAAAAACGAAAATATATAGTTAGAATCTTGAAGGGTACACAGCCTTTTAAGAAATTTGATAACAAGGTTGAATTAGTGATGACCTTCAAACCGATGCAAAACGTGTGCAATTGTGAACCCCATTGAGCAGCTTCCGATTGTTCCAAATGGCGTAATGCTACTGCAGCAACAAGAGACGAGTCTAATCCTCCAGATAGGAGAACTCCAAAAGGCACATCAGTCATAAGTCTCTTTATAACAGCCTGAATTTTTTTTCAGATTACAGAATCACATTCATATTTCCAAAAACTGTTCAGCAACCGCAAAAACGTTGCAACAAGACAGAACATTTCTAAGACCTTGACGAGAATAAGTCTCCAAACATACCTTCTCAAAAGCATTGCGCAGAACTAAAGGATCATATGGGGTTGAAGGAACCTGTTCAGAGTACCACGGAGGATTGTACCACCTCCTAAGTCCTCCTACAAGAAAGCAAAGCAATAAAGGCATTTCAGGAAAATTTTACATGGAAATTTGCCTTGATAGACTAATGGAGTTTAATGGTATACAAACCTTGTTTACTTGAGTAGATGTGGCCAGGAGGGAAAGCCATAAACTGTTCACAATCATCACTAAGCGCTTTCATCTCAGAAGCAAACCAGACAGAACCTATAAAAGAAACAGTAGAAAAGCAAATGATTAGACAAGATAAAATAATAAGCTTAACCCTATTGATGTGAATTACTTTGAGAAAATGTTAAGTCATATACCATCAACACCCCATCCAATGTATAACGGGATTACACCAATGGCGTCCCTAGCAGCAATAAAACTTTTGTCGCGTGTATCAAGAAGGACAAACGCGAACATTCCATCCAACATGTCGATAATTTCCTCTCCATATTCTTCGTACTGCAAGACAGAACCAAATGCCAACAATAGAAATGCCCAGTTACATTTTCACTAACTGTCCATATGAAAAAAAGGTTCAACAGATAGTAAATCCAGAAGCAACAACTCAAATCTTTTCCCAATTACACATACTTACAAGGTGTGCAATCACTTCACAGTCACTGCCAGTATGGAATTTATGAGACTTTATCTTTTCACGCAAGATCTTGTGGTTGTATATCTCTCCATTGACCTGACACCATTAGCACATTCGAATGATACAATTGATAAGCAAGCGACAAAGGTCTAAAATTTGACATTAGTTAACACATGAATAGTAAATTGACACTGTTTCAAAGACAAGAGAAAGTACCGTGACAACGATGGTCTTGTTTTCGTTATAGAGCGGTTGGTCTCCAGAAGTTGGGTCAATGATGGCTAAACGCTCATGAGCAAGATAGCAATCTTCATAACAATGGAGTCCACTCCAATCAGGACCCCTATGCCTCAACCTACACAAACAAAAGTAATCAATCCAAACTTCTCCACAAAGATCAAATCTTTTTGGCAGCCAACCAAATCAAACAATGACTGATCAATCGATTAAAACCAACACATTCTATTCCCTCCTAAAAAAAGTTGAAAACTTTATTCCAAATTCATTCATAAACGATTACGTCAGTAACAATGCGCAGCCTTTATAGATAACGAGAACAAGTTGATGGGTAAGATTGAGAGAGAGAGAGAGAGAGAGTACCTGCGAGAGAGTTCGATGATACGAGAACGTTTAGCTTGAGTGTTGTCGATGCAACCAAGAACAGCGAGAATCCCACACATTGTGTTAGTGTGGTGTGGTGTGGTGGCAACGAGAAAACAAAGAAGACAACAATGGCTTTCTCTGAAGAAAACTGATTTATTAGAAGAATTTATAGGGTGGCTTTCAATCACAGCCGTTGATTTATGACAATTTATTAGATTTTTTTTTAACCCTAATCCTTTTTTGTTGTTTAATTTGTTTTTGTTTGTTACTCGTTTTTTGTGATTGGGAGAGATTCGTATCCAACTAATAAGACCAATGGTTCATTGTCACGTCACGAGGTCCATTGGTTTTTGTCAAGTACTTCTTAATGACGTTTGGCCTTTGGCGTTACGAAATCACGGATGCAAAAAACGGCTCATTATTGATTTTTATGGGTTTGATCAATCTTTGAAATCGTATTAACTTCATTCTGACACATTGAAGCGATGTGAAGTTTGAAGTAAAGGGAACTATCAAGTTATGTTCTGCTATGTTCTTACACTTTTCACCTTTCTACAGTATGCCTTTTTTACTTTATAACTAAAATCTTGTGGTTCTCTGTTGAGAAAACGACGTTACTACAATGTGAAAAAGCAGTCTTCAATTCAAAGCACAATAGAAGCAAAAACCCATTCTCGAACTCAAAACAGCGAAGGCGAGCTTCTGTATTCTCTCTCTCGGTGGCCGGAGGAGATTGATGGCGACGGCTAACGGAGCAAAGAGTTCGTCGAGTTTGGCGACGGCTGACGGAGCAAATAGTCCTAAGGTTTTGTTATATTCCATTCTGCTTACACTTCAGTACGGTAGCCAGCCTCTTGTCTCCAAACGCTTCATCGGGTAATATATAATCTCTGGAACCTATGCTTCTCAAAACCGCTCATGTTGGTGGTTGATAACTCGCGTTCCTACTTTGTGATTTCTTGCGTTTTATTAACTTTTAACTTTTATGCAGAGATGTACTTCTGATTTCGTCTGCTTTTATCGATTGAGTCTGCGAATTGTTGTGGTTCAGAATAGTGAATGAAACTTACAATTTGAAGTTATATGCTACGATTTTGATGTATTCCTGTTGTTTCTGTGAGACAATACGATGATGACTGTTAAACTAAGCTATCTTGAGCGTTAGAGATGAATTTGAATCTACTCGTTTGCTACTTTGGTGCCTTGGAGTAGCTATTCATCTTAGTTTTCAGGGTACTATGTTGTAATGCTTCGTGTAATCCGAGTATTTGATCTTCTCTGTAATGGTTGTTTGGTCACACAGCGTTATTATTTACTTGGTCTGATATATGAGGCTCATCCTTATTGTTTTTACAGGAAGGACGTTATTGTAACTACATTTGTTTTGATATGCGAGATTTTTAAGGTACCGGGTCGATCTACTTTTGAATATTTTTGCATCCCTTTAATACTGTTTTCTGAAAATTCGCATGTTTCCATTTTATCTTCTTTATTTTCAGGTCGTATTTGCTCTGATTCTCATGGCAAGAGATGGTAGTTTGAAGGGTTTATCAAAAGAGTGGACCTTTATGGGATCCTTGACTGCATCAGGACTTCCTGCAGCCATTTATGCAGTGCAGAACACTCTGTTGCAGATCTCATACAGGAATCTTGATTCCTTGACTTTTTCAATTCTCAATCAGACGAAAATCTTTTTCACAGCATTATTTACTTTCATAGTACTAAGGTATAACCTTCTTTTCCCTCTTCTTATGGTCTTGCTTTTGTGTGCCTATATCACATTTATGTTAGAGCATCTCTGAAGCTCCTTCATGACAGTAGGAATCTTCTTGAAATTCTTTTATTAGATAAGGCAACTGTTTGATCTGATCGGATTTGTCTTTTCTTATTTTCAAAAGATGATGTTTGCTTGTTTTATTCTGATCTTTAGTGGGTTTTAAAAGAGATATAGTGATGAATTCATAGCTGCTCGATCATATTCAGACATGGTGCTCTTTATGTTTGAAAAGTCAAAAGTAGTGTTTAAACTCATCATCTCAGTGACATATTGTAGGCAGAAACAATCAATTCAACAAGTAGGAGCTTTGTGTTTATTGATTATGGCAGCAGTCCTACTAAGTGTTGGTGAAGGCTCTAACAAAGGTCCAAGTGCCAGTAATTCAGATCAAGTGCTCTTTTATGGGATTATCCCGGCCTTGGTAGCCTCATTGCTCTCTGGTTTAGCCTCATCTCTATGTCAATGGGCTTCTCAGGTCAATTCAGATTTTAAATGTCACATTCTATGTAGTTCAATTTCATACATAGAGCCTTAATGTCTCGCTGTTACAGGTCAAGAACCGTTCATCATACTTAATGACGGTTGAGATGTCAATTGTTGGAAGCCTCTGCTTGTTAGTAAGTCTCCTTAAATTTCCAGATGGTGAAGCGATTAAAAGAGATGGCTTCTTTCATGGTTGGACTGCTTTAACATTGGTAACTACTAATCTCTCTTTTTCTTTCCTAAAACGATTCTGTTGATATAGTAGAAAATCTGTTAATTAAGCACTGCTACTGTTGTAACAAAGGTCCCAGTAATAAGCGATGCCCTTGGTGGAATTCTTGTTGGCCTAGTTACATCACATGCCGGTGGTGTGAGAAAGGTAAAACAAATAAACCTTCCCAATCAGTTTTTACACAATCATAAGCTAAAACATATAATGTCTTTATTGTGTTTGCAGGGATTTGTGATTGTGTTGGCATTACTAGTGTCGGCGCTACTTCAGTATGTGTTTGAAGGAAAACCACCGTCATTGTATTGCTTGGTGGCTCTTCCTATTGTGATGATTAGTATCTCATTATACATGAAATATCCATACACAACGAGAAGAAGAAGAAGAAGAAGGTCTAAAGATCCATTCACAGATTAGCTGCCAAATTAACTAGATGATAGTTGTGATAACTATTGTAACATTGGAAGATGTTAATACATAGAATGAGTCCAATTGACCGACCATATGTAATGTCAATACTTTAACAAATTTTAAAGAATCAAAAGGGAATATCATATTTGTATATTTCCTCTTTCAAAATTTGAGTCTTTAATTAATTATGTTTTAGAATTGTCAAACAAATACGACGTCGTTTAAGCGGTTCCTCTGTACAATGTAGAAAAAGTGAAAAAAGCACAAAAGCAAAACCCATTCATTCTCTCGAACCCAAAAAGGCGAAGGCGATATCTTCTGTATTCTCTCTCTCTCGGTGGCCGGAGGAGATTCATGGCGACGGCTAAAGGAGCAAAGAGTGCGTCGAGTATGGGTCCTATGGTTTTGTTTTATTCCATTCTGCTTACGCTTCAGTACGGTAGCCAGCCTCTGATCTCCAAACGCTGTATCGGGTAATGATGATCTCTGTAACTAACCTGAACCTATGCTTCTCTAAATCGCTCTTGTTGGTGGTTGATACTCGCGTTTCTACTCTGTGATTTCTTGCGTTCGTTTCAGCGAGATTCAGTTTTTTTGTTTAATTAACTTTGTGTAGTTCTGATTTCGTCTGCTTTTACCGATTTGAGTCTGCGAATTGTGGTTCAGAATAGTGAATGAAACTTACAATTTGAGGTTATATGCTACGATTATGATGTATTCTTGTTGTTACTGTGAGACAAAGAAGATGATGACTGTTAAACGAGGTGAATTTGAATCTACTCGTTTGCTGCATTGGTGTCTTGATATTTTGTGTTTCATCTTAGTGTTTCAGGATACTATGCAATGCTTCGTGTAATTCGAGTATTTGATTTTTTGAGTTTACCTTGGCTGATTTTGACATCTATGCTCGAATTATGAAGCTTACCTAACAGCAATGTGCTATGGATAGTTATAACCTAGTGGGATTGGTCACTAGCCCATTTGTTTGTTTTTCTCTGTCATGGTTTTGGTTGTATGATATCAGGCTCATCATTATTGTTTTCACAGGAAGGACGTTATTGTAACTTCATCTGTTTTGACGTGCGAGATTGTTAAGGTACCTGATTGATTGTCTCCTTTCTACTGTTCAAAGTTTTGCATTTGTGTAATACTGTTTTCTGAAAATTCGCATGCTTTCCATTCTATGTTCTTTCTTTTCAGGTTGTATGTGCTCTGATTCTCATGGCAAGAGATGGTACTTTGAAGGGATTATCAAAAGAGTGGACGTTGATGGGATCCTTGACTGCATCAGGACTTCCTGCAGCCATTTATGCATTGCAGAACAGTTTGTTGCAGATCTCATACAGGAGTCTTGATTCCTTGACTTTTTCTATTCTAAATCAGACGAAAATCTTTTTCACAGCATTCTTTACATTCATAATACTAAGGTAATCTTCTTTTCCCTCTTCTTATGGTCTTGCTTTTTGTGATCGAACATGGAGCTTTGTATTAAGCTAGTGCCTATATCACATCTATGTTAGAGATTTTGTTATGTGATTGCCTGAATAAAGTTTTTTTTTGGCTGCTTCTGTGCTCCAAGCGTCTTTGAAACTAATCCATGCCAGTAGGAATCTTCGTCAAATGGTTTTATTAGATAAGGCAACTGTTTGATCTGATCGGATTTGTCTTTTCTTGTTTCCTTATTTTCAAAAGATGATAGAACGTTTCTTAAGATGTTTGCTTGTTTTTTTCTGATAGCTTTAGTGGTTTAAGGAGATAGTGATGAATTCAGAGTAGCTCGATCATATTCACACATGGTTCTGTTTATGTTTGAAAGGTCAAAAGTGTTTAACTCATCATCTCCAATGACATATTGTAGGCAGAAGCAATCAATTCAACAATTAGGAGCTTTGTGTTTACTGATCATGGCAGCAGTCCTACTAAGTGTTGGTGAAGGCTCCAACAAAGATTCAAGTGCCAGTAATTCAGATCAAGTGGTCTTTTATGGGATTATCCCGGTCTTAGTAGCCTCAGTGCTCTCGGGTTTAGCCTCATCTCTATGTCAGTGGGCTTCTCAGGTAATTCAGAGTTTAAATGTCATATTCCAATAGAATAATTCTATAGTTCAATTTCAAACATAGTCTTACTGTCTCACTGTACTGTTACAGGTCAAGAAGCATTCATCATACTTAATGACGGTTGAGATGTCAATTGTTGGAAGCCTCTGCTTGTTAGTAAGTACCCTTAAATCTCCAGATGGTGAAGCGATTAAAAGATATGGTTTCTTTCATGGTTGGACTGCTTTAACACTGGTAACTACTGATCTCTTCTTTTCCCCCATTAAACGATTCTTTAGATAGATAGAAATACTGTTAGTTTGGATTGTGTGTAAGCACTGTGAATGTTCTCACAGGTCCCAGTAATAAGCAATGCCCTTGGTGGAATTCTTGTTGGCTTAGTTACATCACATGCCGGTGGTGTAAGAAAGGTAAAACGAAAAGAATCCTCTCAATCTGTTTTCACACAATAAAAAAAAAAAGCTGAAATATATAACTGTGGTTAATGTTGTGCAGGGATTTGTGATTGTTTCGGCATTACTAGTGACAGCGCTACTCCAGTTTGCATTCGAAGGTAAACCTCCGACATCGTACTGCCTTGTGGCCCTTCCTCTTGTGATGAGCAGTATCTCACTGTACCAGAAATATCCATACATTGACAAGAAGAAGAAGAAGAAGAAGAAAGTCTAAAGAAGCCTTTTCCATTCACAACAGAGTATAGCTGCTATATTCAACAATAGGATATCTTATCTTTTAATGCCAGTATTAGTAACTAGTAGATGATAGTGTGATTCTTGATCCATGCAAAAAAAGCTTTGTATTACTCAACATTGGAAAAGATGAAAATACATGGAATGAGTCCAGTTGTAAGGCCGATACCCTTAGCATAAATGCAATCCTTTATCCAATCCCCCCCCCCCCCCCCCCCACTACGCCAAAATCAAAATTTAGCAAACACATGACACTTGTCTTGCTGGGTGCAACACAAAAGATGGTAAAATCGATTTAAAAGAGGCACAAAATAACACATGTATTACATTTACTAAGATCATCCAAATCTTTCCTATAAAAATAAAACGTGTGATTTCAATCTCGTCAATAGCAAAAACTAAAAAGAGAGAGAAGAGGGAGAGGCGAGGAGGAGGAAGGATGGTGACGTACGATTTCAAGCTAGTGTTACTGGGGGATCAAAGGGTCGGCAAAAGCAGCATTGTCAATCGTCTCAAGTACGGTAAATTCAAAGACGATTATGAGGTTAGCCTTAAGCCCCATCCAAACTTGTTATATTTTTGGTCTTGTTGTTTATGATGATCGTCTAGTAGACCTTTTAGATACGTGTTTCTAGATGATTTCAGACCCGAGATATTTCTTCAAAACTGATAAATTTTATATATACGGCTTTTCTTCTCGGATTCAAATATAGATGTTAAACGAATTCTAGGGTTTTTTTTATGGTCTGAAATTGATAAATGGCAGGCTACAATAGGAGTAGACTTTATGTCCAAAAGAGAGCGGTCTGATGACTGGAATTTTCGTCTGCTCATGTGGTAATAAAATACGTTGTCCCTCACATTCACATTCACATTCACATAACGACGACTCACAGTCAGTAGCATATTCTCCACTGATCAGCTCTCCTTTTGTGTTCAACATTTTTTTTTATATTTGCATGATGACGCGCAGGGATATATCTGGACAAGAGAGATTTCAAAGCATGGTACTCAATTTCATCAAAATTTCTCCTGTTGCTCTTATTAATTGTCTATGATGTTTCCGGTTAAGTCTCTTATTTTTTTAACTCTATCAATGTTCTTTTTTTGCTTTCTCAGTACTCAAACAATAATTACTTACTTCCAATTCTCTCAAATGTTTACAGATAAGCAAACATTTTTAAACACTTCCAAGTTGTTTGCACAAGTTCGTGCAGAAAGAGGAAACGATGTCCTTATTGTTCTTGTTGGTAACAAGACCGATCTTGTTGACAAAAGGTACATAACAAAACAAACCTATCTTTTATATATAACCAAAGCAAAAGATTGGTTCTTTCACTAAAAAAAGAAAAACTTGAATTGTGTCATTGTGTGTGATGTGATTTGATTCAACAAAAACAGACAAGTTACAACAGAGGAAGGGGATAATAAAGCTAGTGAGTTTGGTGCTTTGTTCATGGAGACTAGTGCCAAAGATGGGTTCAACATTAAGGTACATACACACTACACTACCATAAATATTTTCTCTAAAGTGAAAAACAAAAAAAAAAATTAACTTGGTTATTGTTGTTGAGTGCAGGCTTTGTTCTCTAAGATTGGATCGGCTTTACGTAGAAACGATAGAAACGAGGTAATTTCTTTGATGAAACAAGCGGATTTGCTGCGCAAAATCATCTCAGGCAGAGCATCAACCAGAGAGATCAACAAAATCTTAAGACAAATTGTTGCTAAATGACATTATTATACTTAAAACAGACTCAGCAGCAGCTTAAGCAACAAATAAAAATATCGGACTGATATTATTAATTTTTATTGGGTGGGATTAGACTAAAATCTCTCTGTAAACATTGGTTTATTCTTCTAATCTCTGTAGTTTCTGCTACTTTGAGATTTTACATTATGTTTAAGAAACACTCGATACTTAATTTTTAATCAACACAACTCGTGTGAGACAAATTGGATGACGTGTCAACCAACAATAAAAAAAAGAAAGGCACAAAAACAAAGTCACACACTTTTTAGAGTCTTTCAGCAAAAACCCAAACCTGAGAAAATTTTTTTTTGGCTCTGCGGCTCAAACAATGTTAGTGATACAGTATATACTCCTGATACAGACTCACTCGGTTCTTGCTTTAATCTGTTGAAATTTCTGAAATCGAACACACAGTTTTTTTTGTTTTTATGGATTACAACGTCGTTTACTCGAACCTTTGTAATGGGGTTTTAAGGGTTTAAGCAACCCAACTGGATTCGTGATTTTTTGCTTGCTTTCTTTCTTTCTTGCAGATTTGAGCTTAATGGGTTTCAGATCGGTTTATCAATCCCTCACGGAACTATTCCCACATGTAAGAAAGCTCTGATCTTTTGTGGGTTTTAATATGAGGACACTATGTTTTGTTTCTTATAGAATCGATTTCTCAGTAAGTGTTAGTATAGTATTATATTAGATCCAAGCAGCGAAGAAGAACAAGGAAGCGTCTATATTTATTATTCTCAATTAATGTTACTATATACTTTGCAATGATTGATTAAACTATGTCTCACGTGCCTTTACATTTTTCATTTTGTGTAATAATAATAATAATACATTACACAGATTGATCCAAAGATTTTAAGAGTTGTTGCAATTGAGCACCAACATGATGTTGATGAAACTGCCTCTGTTGTTATTTCTGATACGTGTTCTTTCTCTTCCCCTAATTCCACTCAACCCCTCAACAAGAACAAGTCCAAGGTTTCTGATGACTTTCCTTACTTTAAAGGTATGTTTTTGTTTTAGCTTCTGTACGTATTTTGGTCTAAGCTTGAGGTTGCTTGTTTTAAGAAAATTGGGTTGTTTTGAAAATGCAGCTGAACCTGATATGCAAACTGAAGATGGGAGTTTGTCTTTGTCTCAATGGCTTCAACCATCTAAGCTTCCACATAGTTACCTTGCATTGCTCAACGAAGAAGTAACGCCTGATGTGAAACCTCCTCCGGATTTCATCATGGAGAAAGTGGTTCTGCCAAATCGTGGCGAAGCAACTGGCGTAGGAGGAGGAATCCGAAACATGTATTCTTTTGACAACGTTGGTGGTTCTTCTTTGGTGAAACCTTCTATTCGTGTTCAAAGCCGGACCAACAATGAACTCTCTGTAAGCTTCTCAACACATCTCTCTACTTGTCTTTTTTTTTATATCCTTTTAGCACATCTGAGAGTTGTATAAGCTACTTGCATCTTTTTATGTCAGGGAAGTAGCAGTAAGGTTCCTGTGGTTAGACGTTCCTCTCGAAAGTCCGTGCAGCCATGGTCCCCAGACTACTCTGAGGTCAAGTTTCATCACATTTTTAAAGTAATGTCTGATCTGAAAAGTTTCTGTTTTGAGGAGCTAACTTCTGTTTACTGTATCAGAAGCTGAGAAGTTGGAAAAAACGGAACAACAACAACCGTGACTTCCCACACTTGTTTGGCAAAGACAGAGATGTACCCTCAAAGCAATCCAAAAGAAACAATTCCGAATGTTATACCAATGAGCGTGTAAGTTCCACTTATGATGATCAATTTTATCAAAGTTTTACATATGATGATCATGCTTTGTGATTTCATCTGTTGTTTCATGTTATTATAAACCATTGATTCTACTCTTGGTCAGGATCGCAAGCAGCGAATTAACGATAACATCAAGAAATTAGGGGAATTGCTCCCACAGAAAGTTGAGGTAATATTGTTAGAATTATAGATTTCCTCCACCAGAGCTAGTCAGTCACATATAACTCATGAGAGTGTGAAGTTGATGTTTGTGATCTTGTAGGATGATCACCCTGAATTGACACTGAATGCCATTATTGATCATGTTAAGCTTCTGCAGCTACAGATGAAGGTATTGTCTTGCTTCTCTTATCTTTTCTTCTTTATCAACTTGTTTATATAGAGCAAATAGATGAAGGTATATGGTTTAGAAGGATGTAAGTCAAATGCAAACCAATAACTCTGAATCAAAATCCAACTAAAAACCGAACCAAAAAATCTCAATCTAAAGCTTACAGTTTACTTTGTACAGGAGTTAAGTCGAAGCAGGCTGGGAGGAGAACCAGTATGTCATCCTATGACATTCATCGAGGTAATACAATTATGCATCTGAAGCAAACATAAATGGCATAGTATGTGTTTTGTATTTTTAGAGAGAATTATGTTGTTTGTGATAGGGATACGGTCACTACATTCATCACGAGCAGACGATGACAAAATCTCTGGAGGAAGTAATGGAAGATCTACTAACAAATGACTTCGAAGCTGCAGCAAACTTGTTGGAGAGCAAAGGCCTTTACTTAATGCCTTTGTCCACTGCCCAAGGCTCCTACTGACTCCTCACACAAATGCCTCTTCTCCATCTGCAAATCCCACACACATGGAATAGAGTTTAAGACCACTCTTCTGTTTAGTATAAACAACTAGGCCATGAAATCTTTTTTTGTCTAATGAGAGAGAGATGAGACAATCTCTTATCTTGTTTATGAGATATTACAAACCAATTTCAGTGGATCAAAAAAGTCTTAAACATTCCAAGATTAATTACTTTGTTCCGTTAAACATTCCACTATCTCTTTCATCAACCCAAATAGATAAAACTTATGCATTAATGAGAAAACAGAGAGATACAAAACCAAAATCGTATGATGATGATGATGACGTGTCAACCAAAATGGCATCGTCAGCAGAAAAAGGCACCAAGTCACACTTTCACCTAAAAATATATTCTCTGTTTAGTGAAAGAGAGAGAGAGAGAGAGAGATGAAAAGCTTAAAGCTTTATTAAACAGAGCAAAGTACTAGTCACTATAAACTATCTCTCGCTTCTTCTTCTTTTAGATCCCACCAACTATATTGGTTCTTTGGGTCTTGCTGAAAGTTTCTGATTTGCTCAATTCGTCGAGTTCGCCGTTCGAAATCCCAGTGAAATGCGTGGCCTTGATCGATGGTTAGCTGAAGCTGTCAGATCAGATTCATTAGATCACAACAATGGTCAAATCCTCGGCGGAGGATTGTTTCTCGACGAATCTGTTCCTTCCTCGTCTGTCTCCTTTGTCTCCTCTAAGGATTGTTCAGTCAATTCGTGTCGATTTATCCGAAAGTCGAGTTTTTTGAAGTTTAGGAGACGAAACGGAACCAGGGAACCTCCTCTGTTTTGTTCTGTTAGTTTATCGATTAATGGTGAGGAAGAAGAAGGTGAAGGGTACAATAATGGCCGAAACGGTTATAAATCGGAGAAAGACTCTGTTTTGATCGGTGGTGAACAAAAGGCGACGGAGAAACTTAGGGTTAAGGGAAATGGAACTGGAGCTCTCAACACAACCAAGCATTTGTGGGCTGGAGCTTTTGCAGCTATGGTTTCAAGGTCTCTCCTTCTTCTTTACTCTTTCTATGAAGTTCCTATTGTTTGGTAGTCTAAAGTTGTAGCCTTTAAGTGTTTGGGGGTTCTTTAGTGAGAATGCTTATAGAGGTTTTGTATTGATTTGGTTTGTTGTAGTTTTGGTGGCTCATTGGGTTTTGGTTTGAGTTGAGCAGAACTTGTATTGCACCTCTTGAGCGGATGAAGCTAGAATACATTGTTCGTGGGGAGCAAGGGAATCTTCTTCAACTCATTCAGAGGATTGCAACAACTGAAGGGATCAGAGGATTTTGGAAAGGGAATTTGGTTAATATTCTTAGAACTGCTCCTTTTAAGTCCATCAATTTCTACGCATATGATACGTATAGAGGTCAGCTTCTGAAGTTGTCTGGGAACGAAGAAACTACAAATTTTGAAAGGTTTGTTGCTGGTGCGGCTGCTGGAGTAACAGCTAGCTTGCTTTGTCTACCACTTGATACCGTAAGTGAAATTAGAAGAAAAACTTTCTTGAGCTTCTTTTTATACCATTCTCTTGAGGTTCTTTAGCTTTGCTTTGGTGTCGAATTGCAGATAAGAACGGTTATGGTGGCACCCGGTGGAGAGGCATTAGGTGGTGTAGTTGGTGCATTCCGTCACATGATTCAGACGGAAGGTTTCTTTTCCCTATACAAAGGTCTTGTACCTTCACTTGTTAGTATGGCTCCATCAGGAGCTGTGTTCTACGGTGTCTATGATATTTTAAAATCAGCTTACCTTCATACACCGGAAGGTAAGAAACGGCTTGAACACATGAAACAAGAAGGTGAAGAACTTAACGCTTTCGATCAACTCGAGCTTGGTCCCATGAGAACTTTGTTATATGGAGCAATCGCAGGGGCTTGCTCAGAAGCAGCAACTTATCCGTTTGAAGTTGTGAGAAGGCGTTTACAAATGCAGTCACATGCCAAAAAGTTAAGTGCGGTGGCTACTTGTGTGAAGATAATTGAACAAGGAGGTGTTCCTGCTCTATATGCTGGCTTGATTCCCAGCTTATTGCAGGTATGATTCCTTAACTCTAAAGTCATAAGTTAATCTCTTTAAGTCTGTCTTACAGATTTGTTAATCCTCTCATAATTGCAGGTTTTGCCTTCCGCTGCCATCAGTTACTTTGTTTACGAGTTCATGAAAGTTGTCCTGAAAGTTGAATCAGCACAAGGCAATAAGCAAAGTTGTCCTGAAAGTTGAATCAGCACAAGGCAATAAGCAATGAGAAAGGACACGATTACTGGGCTTGTTGAAGAAGTTGCTTCAGAGTTTTTTCGTTTTTTTGGTTTACACTGATCCTTGGAGGGTTTTTTTTCCCTTTTTTACAAAAACAGATAGGTGGTGAAACGTTTTTTTGCAAGAAATAATAACTAATATGGTTTGATGTGTTCTCTGATATAAAAGCTTGCTCGTACAAAACATACAACAATCGCTGTCTATTTTTCATCAACGTAACAGAATGTTTGGAAGAATGCCATAAAGACGGGAAAACAAATGAAAATAGATTCTGTTTCTCAAAGGATCAGTCTTCATAAGTAGAATCACAACTGCCTTTAAGACATCAAGCCAAGACCGCACCATATGAGACTCTTTGAGTTCTCTTTTACTGTTGCCATCCATATTGTTGGTTTCTCGCACCACCCATAGGGTTCTGACCTCTTCCAGATCCACTAGATCCACCGTACTGACCACCACCTTGTGGGTAGTTAGGCGGTCCAACACTATAGCCACCTGGTCTAGGACCAGCGCCATATGGTGCACCTCGACCTTGTGGAGGATACGATACGTAACCTCCACGGCTCTGATTATTATATCCACCAGTCTGGTTTCCTTTAGGAGGGTACCTGTTTGGCCAGACCTGCAGTAATCACAATTAGTTGATTACATATTTTTTTAGTACTATTTAAAAAGGGATTGTCTCAATAGACATAACCAATAATGTCTATTGAAATGTCTATTGAGATTTGTCAATGTGATGGGTATCTGACAATAATGTCTATTGATTTTATAGCGGGTAATTCTTATAAATAGTACCCTCTCTATATTACAAATGTTTTAGAATTTTCACCAAGATTGAAAATAATAAATGATGTATTATTGTTAATTAATTTTGTTTTCTACTCCTTTTAGTTGTGCTTTTTCTAACACTTTTCATTCAGTTACATGCATACATTGATTTATGTATTGTAAAAGTAAAAACAACTAGATTTTAAACCGTGGTATACCGCGAGATTATGCTTTTTTAAAATATATTTTATATAACTTGCTATAAAAACATTATGTTGGATCAAATATATGTTTTAATAATTTTTACAATAATATTGAGATATTTGTAATTTTATTTGCTTTATCTATTTAAAAATTATTATTATTATTTAGAATTTAATTAATCAAAATTCTTTTATTTTGGAATTTAATCAATCAAAATTAGTTGTTGTGAAAGTAAACATCTGTTAATATCTATAATACTTTGTGGTTCGTATAAAATTATTTAAATTTTATTCACCAATTTGAAATTAGTTAGTTTTGTACAAAACCTCTTAGTTATTAAAAAAATATTAGTTTTGTATATGAGTATGATGGAGCGGGTTAGTGTTGGTTTTTAACTCCTTTCATATAATCACAAGTTTTAAGATATTTTGTTTGTGTTTTTAGACCAACCAGCAAAAATATATAAGTTTACTAATATTAACCTAATTCCCATCACATACTTGTGATTATTCTTAGTCTAGATTTGGACCCGTGGATAAATAAAATTTTCCATAAAATATTGTTATTTTAGTATTGTGCATATGTTAAATTGCTAAAATCGGTATTTACACAGATTTAGTTTTATTATCACAAAGTTAGTAATATTATTGATATTACTCATAGGACTAAATTTAATGTATTCACTATTTAAATTGTGCAACATGATATATATTTGTATTTGACATCATAACTCTTTAAATGACAAATCTTTTTTAGTCAAAAAATATATATCATTTTGTGGAGGTTAAAACAAAAAAATATGTATAGTATAATAAAATCATACATTGTTAGTTTATTTTTATATTTTTTTCTACCCATTTTGACATCAATTGCTCTATCCATTTTAACATAGAAAATGTAGAATGGAAAATCAGTTAGTATTTTGCAAATCTTTGGAAATAAATTTGCCAAACCAATTATGGAAAATCGAAATTGAATAAGGTAAGATATTATAGTTACTTTTTTCATTAAAACATTTTAAAACTTGTAATTAAAAAGGAAATAGAAATTGATGTTGTTTAGATATTTTAGGAAAACATGTATTTCCATACTTGATTTTTGCTAATTTCGATTTTTTTTTATTGTATTAAATGTCTTAATTACAATGACATAGGATGTAAATATTGCCCAACTCTAAACCTTCTTCTAAAAAATGCTGTGAAAATGTTAATATAGATAAATAGTTATTTGGTTTTGAAAATAAAAATGCATTAAATACACTAAAGAAAATCATCCTTTGTGATTAAAAAAAATAAATTCTAAAACATCATCTATTCTAATACAGAGGGAGTACTAAAAAAAAAATTGTTTCCAAATCTAGCATAATATCTCTAAAATTCCAAAATAACATTATATTTGAAATTAATTTTTCAAAATACTAAATCTTACCTCTCAAACTATATCCTAAATGTAAAATTAATAACCCAAATCTTTAAAATTTTAAGTTTTGTTAAATAATGCTATTTTTGAAAATTTGTGAAGTATGTGTTAATTTTGTCAATAAAACGTGTTTTAGTGCTATTTTTGTGTAGTTTGAGTTTGATTGATGTGTGTTTGAATTTGTTGTACCAAGGCTGATATTTTTGTCTTTGTTGAATTGATTTGTTTTGTATAGAGGATCGTGACTCTTGCTCCACCCTTCTGCTACATTGCTGGAGTTGAGAAGGGATCTCTCCAGCTAGTGAACGGCATAAAATCACACAAAAAATTCTTCTCGAAGTTTTTTCCATTATCCTTGATAACGGAGGTTCCTTTACTGAAAAATGAGTTTGTTACCCAAGAACTCTTCTCCGTACGTGGAAGCTAGTACTTTTTTTTGTTATACATTCCACTAGATAATTGGTTTTGAAATGTATAATCATAATAGTTACTAAAAACTAAGGTATCGTTCATTTGTCTTTAAGGGAGCTATCTAGAATTTTTGATGAATCTGATAAAAACTAATGCGATGTTTTCAACTTCATTACTCAATAACTTTTGCATAAAAGTGAAAGACGAATATGCATGGAGGATACAAAAAAGTTTTAATTTTTCTCGGTATTGTTACAACTTTTCATCCCCTCCAGAAAACCAAATCTTTGTATCCAACAATTTTCACATTTTTGCCAACAAACAAAAATAGTCTTTTCGCGATATTGAAAACAAAAATATATACAATAAATTAGAAATTGTCTTTGAAGTTGTTATTAGGATCAACTCATGTGGAAAAAACAACACTAATTATCTGGAAAGTTACAATAAGTTAGAAATTGACTTTAAATTTGACAAAGACTAGTTATGTGAAATTTTAAAATAAAGTCCTAAGTTTTTTTGTAAGAAATATGGTTTATTGTGTTCTCTGATATATAAAAGCTTGCTCGAACAAAATGATCTAAACATACAACAATCACTGTCTATTTTTCATCAACGTAACATAATGTTTGGAAGAATGCCATAAAGACGGGAAAACAAATGAAAATAGATTCTGTTTCTCAAAGGATCAGTCTTCATAAGTAGAATCACAACTGCCTTTTAGACATCAAGCCAAGACCGCACCATATGAGACTCTTTGAGTTCTCTTTTACTGTTGCCATCCATATTGTTGGTTTCTCGCACCACCCATAGGGTTCTGACCTCTTCCAGATCCACTAGATCCACCGTACTGACCACCACCTTGTGGGTAGTTAGGCGGTCCAACACCATAGCCACCTGGTCTAGGACCGGCGCCATATGGTGCACCTCGACCTTGTGGAGGATACGATCCGCTGCTGTAACCTCCACGGCTCTGATTATTATAACCACCAGTCTGGTTTCCGCTAGGAGGGTACCTGTTTGGACCAGGTGCTCCACCACGGGGCTTTCCATAGTAATGGCCAGGTCCACCAGCAGGTAATTGGGGTGGTGGTACGTTGTTGTTCATAGGGTGGTTTGGTCCAGCAGGCCAATGTGGAGCGGCATGAGACTGACCAACACCGTGTTGCTGTGGAGGTAAACGAGAATGTTGCTGCTGTGGATGCTGTAGTTTCTGCTTCTTGGCTGCTTCCTCGTTATGTCGCATCTGTTGCCGCTTTTTCTTTGTCTGGAACTCATGTGATGATTCATATGTTGGTAGACTGTTGACATAAGACAATTTTAGTTTGAGCTGAATCAGTCACTACTTATCTCTTGATCGTTAATAGCTGATGTAAGATGAACCAAATGGGGTCTCATAACAAGAAAGTTTAGAGAATTTGATTACCTCTTTGGATCACACGGAAGCGGATCGGTCCAAAAGTACTCAGCATCAAGAGCATCCTTTGCGGATATTCTCTGTACGAACAGACAGATTAAAGGACTTATATGTCTAGACCAAGGCTCTTGATTTCGGCAATTTGCTAATATTTCAAGACAATAGTTCTCTGTATTAAAAACTCTTTGGTACCTGGGATGGGTCAAGCACCAACATTTTCTCAAGTAGTTCAAGGGCATGGCGATCAAAGCTATAGCAGAAGAGGAAAGGACCAAATGAGATGTCTCCTGGATTAAAGTAACTGTTGTCTAAAAGTATCGCAACTACTTAGTAGTTTACACTTACTGTCTATAGAGCTCTCTTACGCGTCTCTTTAAGGGCCTAGGTGATTTCATCTGGTTATACCAAGGCATCTTGGAAACTCCAGGCCAATTGTTTTCATCAGGTGATCCACAAAGTTCATAAATCTTAGTCAATTGTTCATTCTGGAAAAACAAACATTCAAGTAAAATGGTAAGTGGAAACATTATTAAAGAACACTGTACTAATACACATCGCTAATAATCAAAAGATGAAATACTGATTTGAACCGCTAGCTTTAAATTTCCCTCATTGTCAATAAGTAGATTTGAACCTGCACCGAGATATTATAGGTAAGCTATCTAATAAAGACAGGAGAATCAAACAGTTCAACAATGAATTTTTTGGAATAGTCACCTTTTATATCACGGTGAAGCACTTGATTCACATGACAATAGTGAAGCCCGGTGAGCAGTTGCTTCATGTAACACTTTTTTTTACATATGTTCAAATGTCAGACAAAGTCGGAACAATAAGGTTTTTGCAAAGGCTACTACAACAAAGTATCTAGCCATGCAATACCTTTATCTGAGGGACAGTAAATCTCAGTCCAGGACGATCAGCAAGTCCAGTCAAGTCATGATCCATGTACTCAAAGACCATGTAGATTCCACCCTTGTATTTGTTATTATCTAAAAATTATAAGAAAAGCAACAAGGCTTTAGGCGAGTGTAAAGAGTTTTCTATATCATAGCCGTATCTAAGATCTACAGAACAAAAATTTAGAACTTGAGATAAGTTTCACTAACCTGGTTGCCCTTGATCATCCCTATCTCGACCTTTTAAAGACAAAAACAATCACAAAACTCTACATATCAAACTTCACGCATCGTTTAACAGAACTTATAAAGCAATTACAAGATAAGATAAGGGTGGCTTATTACCTGGAGAAGTCACAATCTCTTTCAAATGGATGACATTTTCATGATGTAGCTTCTTTAGAATTTTTATCTCCCGGATAGCTGTTATCGGAAACTTCATTCAAAAGGGAAATATAAGTCATGGTGGACTCACAAAGTTTGCAACTTCTCTAAGCTAAATAGTCACATGTAGACTTACCCCTTCTCTTTCATTGTCCATACGGATCTTTTTCAGAGCCACGATTTCACCAGTTTTGATTTCTTTAGCCATGTAAACTTGACTGCAAAACCAAAGCCAAATATATAAATCTTAACCTCAATTCACTCAATCAACAAAATCAAGCTTATAGAGATAGAGGCAAGGTTAACAATACAATACAGGTATCAACACGTACCTATATGGAATTATACAAACCAAATCGCATAAAAATTAGATCTTGAGCACGAAACCAAATCAATTCGGATAAAGGAACAAAGACCCAGAAAAAGAAAAGGAGACAAAGAATCGAGAGAAGCATACCCGTAAGTTCCTTCACCAATCTGTTCTAGCTTCTCGAAGCAATCGACACTACGAGATCCCCAAATCGGAGGAGGCTCTTCAAGATTCAACTGCCCAAAAGCCGCAGCCGCCATTATTCGTTCGTTACTTCCTTCTCCTATAGAAATCTCAAAACTATCTCGACGAATTTACTCAGACAATTTAAGCTTCGCTCTTGTTGGCCTTTGTCCTCTCCGGCTACTTTAAGGTTTTAGCCCCTTTACGTGTGTCGGCTTCGCGGAAGAAAAATACAAAAAAACCTAAGCTTCTTTATTATCCGGTATAAATCTTTGGTTTAAACCGGTTCTTGCTGTGAACTCAAATCAAACCGGGTATAATTGATTTCTATTTAGTAAACTTGATTAATTTGAAATAGTAGTGTAACAATTATTACTGAAACAGAGAGATATGATGAAAGTCAAAGCAGTCTATATTTTTACGAAAAAAGTTCCTAATTTCTAAATTCTCTATATACATTACATGTGGTTCAAGAAAACCACTTTGTTGATAAATAAATAGCAGAGTCTCTCCTCTCCAAAAATTTTATAATCAAACTTTTCAGAAGAAAGAGATGAGAGACTGGTCCTTGACTAGTTTGACCATCTCTTCTTGTCTCTTAAGCTTCCATAAGAGTTTTTATTTCCAGACTTGAGATATTGTTACCACTCCTGTGAAAAGCTTATAGGATAAATCTTTTGCTTCTACGCACAAAAGGGTTGGTTTATGGAGATTTGAAGAAGTTTTTACTTCATCTGTACAAATTAAGCCAAAAGAAAGGTTGAGAATTTGAGTCTCATAATGTAACAATAAGATATAGGATATCGTAACATACCAAGAAAGTTTTTAAGCTGTTCCAGTGATCAGTTTTTCACGTTGATCGAACTTCTTAACCTTAATGATTCCGATTAGAACTTGGAGGCTGAAGAAAGCACATACTGTATATGCTAGAGTAGCAGGTGTCTGAGAACACAAAGAAACAAGAACATTTGTGAGGTTTATATGTGAAAAAATGAGCAAGAATATTGAATTTGATGAGTGACAACTTACTTTTAAAGAATTCAGATACAAAATTGTTGCGAGATTGACTAAACTTCCTGCAGCAACAGCCTGTAGGGAAACACGTTGGGTTAAAGAAACCAACTTTGATAGGCTTCACATATGATTCATATCCTCAAATATGTTTTGGAAGAACAGATTGACGAGTTTTCATGTACAAGATGTTAAACAATAGAGAGAAGGGGAAGCTCTCTACTTACACTTCCTACTGTTTTTTGAACAGCTGCAACACGTTGAAATGCTCTCTCAGACTCTAGAGCTCGGACCCTAAGCTTCAAATCACCTTGCTCCTGTGGAAGCATAGAGGTATAAAAATAAACTCATTAGATCACGAAAAGAAACTCATGTAGGTTGGGAGTTTGTGGTGGGTTTGTATCTTACAAGTCGTTCGATGACTACAGCTAGCTTTTCAACTCTATCAGCTTGTCTAAATAGATTGTAGAATGCTTGTGATTGCCTGTCCCATCTCTTCCTCAGGTCCTACAAAAGTTAATTTGATTGCATATGAATATAAAGCTATATGCGATAAGATCATATATGGAGTAAAGATTAGACTTGCTTATTACCTTCACTACAACTTCTACACCAGCTTCCCGGAACCGTAGCAATTCCAAAGCATAGCTGGTGAAAAAAAGGTATTTGAGTACTCTTCTGAATAATAAGAAGATATAAAATATAGTGTGTGCAGACTCACGGTTTTGCAATCTCCGTTATATCAAATCGGGGGTCAAGACCTTTGCCAATGCCATCCAATACTGCAGAGAGAAAGTAACCATTAGTATACTTTTATGAGATTTAACTAAAAAACATGGAAGGAATGGTCGAAACAAATTCAAATGAGATTACAAACCTGAAAAGGCTCTAACAACAAATGTGAATGTGGCAGGGAACCGGAAAGGTTGATCAGCTGCAATGGCTAATAAATCTTCTCCAATTGCAGCTAACCGTTGCTTCTTTTTCTCTTGCTTTTCTTCTTTGCTTAGTGGCTTCTTGAACCCTAGCTCTTCTGCTGCTGCTAATTCTTCTTTCTCCTTTCTTTGTGCAGCAAGCCGCTCTTCGAAACTGTAACACAATCAGCTAGTTGATATTATCAGAGGGATACTAACAGCATCTATTATGCACACACTCTCATACATGCTTTAGAGAAATCAGACAAGAAACAAGGATATAATAGAAAGCTCGATCATACAAAACAAGGGTACAAGGATCCAGTAAATCACCTGTTGAGAAAAAATAGTGCTGTTCTTCTAACTGCCGTCAAATCTCCAGTTGGTACAAGCACACCCATTTGAACCATAGCGTCAAGGACCTGCCACAAGATTGTTTATTTATTGATATACATATATTCACGTATGAGCTCAAGTCGTGCAAAGGAGCCATGGAGGTAGAAGATTAATAGTGAGAACACCTTAGAGACTTGACTATACCTTATCTGGGTCCTTTTCATAGACACCATAGAATGCCTCCAATAAACCTTCTCTAATATTTGGGCTAATACTGCAACAAACGATGAAAAAAGGGTTGTGCAGAACCATAAGTTTAACAAATATGATTAAGGAGATCACGTTTCTTCACCATATTGAAATGAAGCAGTTTTCACATAGTATACCATAACCCTGTTACAGCATAAATGTAGTACCTTCCCATCATTCCAAAGTCGTAAAATATCAGCCTCCCACCATTGACATCATCAACCGCAATATTCCCAGGGTGCTTCAGAATAAGCAAATTAGAATGTAGTCTTTTAGTATTGCTACACCAAATTAAAGATTACTGATACTAAGTGTTAAAAAAACACAATAGAGACTTACAGGGTCGGCGTGGAAGAATCCATGAGATAAGATTTGCTCCAGGTAAGATTCAACTGCATATCTCCCTAGCCTGCATTGTACCAAAGTTATAAATCAACACCAACGAGACTATTTTAGGCTTTGCAGAGAAATGGCAAATATTTAAGTCTAGGAATAAGGTGTAAGATAATACAAACCTTTTTCGATCAACACCTAACTGATCTAAGGCTTGTATCTTGTTAATCTTAATCCCAGGGACATACTCCATTGTCAGGACCTGCAAAGAACTGAATGTTAAATATTTCACTCGAGACTCTCAAGGGTTCATATATGGTGAAATAATGGTCATAGGTAATAATTACCTGAGGAGTAGTATATTCCCAGTAGATGGATGGAACTTTTACATACTCCAAGTCTTTGAAGTTATTAGCAAACAATTCCGAATTAGCTGCTTCTTTTGTGTAATCAATTTCCTGAAAATATATAGCACATTGTAATTGGGGAAAAGAAAGGAATATTTGATTGAGCTTCTGCTCAAAGATCAAATTAGCAACAAAAACAAACAAACTCATTCGTAAGAAGTGATGAAATGATTAAACCAGATCACCATACATCGTACAATACACTGGCACATTCATCATAGATTGCAACCCAATCTCTCTTTGCACCATCTGATTTTGGGTCCACCTTTTGGAGATACTCAGCAATCACCTATATAGAAACATAACAAAGTCAATAACTCAGCAGAACATCATAAAACAAAGAGCGGATAAGCAAATCAAGAGACAAGGACAGTTGCAACATGGGATAGCTCTATATTGACTGTGGTAGAGACGCACTAACCCTCAAATTTTTAAGGTCAATATCAAAGAGATCCTTTAGACCGGGCCTTTGTACTTTAAGGACAACCTCTTGACCCTTAAGTCTTGCACGGTGAACTTGGCCTGTACTCAGCAAAAGGTCAAAAACCATTATCATTAGTATTATCATTTTATTGCAATTTTTATGAGAAGTTTATCACAAAAGACGTTACCAAGACTAGCTGCAGCAATAGGTTCATAATCAAAACGGTCGAAAATGTCCTCAACAGATCCTCCAAGCTCCTCTTCAACAATTGATAAAGCAGTAGCAGAAGGGAAAGGAGGAACTTGATCCTACAAAGGATAACATTAAAACTTAAAATGTAACAAAGAAGATACCTCACAAAGCCACAAGTACCATTCAAACTGAACAAGAAGAAGAAACCAAACCTGAAGTTCTGACAATTGATCAACATACTCCTGAGGAAGAATATCAACTCTAGTAGAAAACTGTTGCCCAATTTTAATAAACGTAGGACCTAATCTCAATATGTTTTCTTTCAACCACTTAGCCAAAACCTTCCTTCTTAAAACCTTCTTCTCCTCAGTCATTCCCCCTATACACATCAGAATTTAGACAATTGAGAAAATGGTCAAAAACGTAAGCAAAACAAAAACAAAGTAACAACCTTTGTAAGAGAACTTCTGACTGCTTAACCAAGTCCTGAAAATAAACTGTACAACAAATCCCCAAATCTCCAATGTTCTTTGTACAGTTGAGTAAGTCTTGAACCTGTTCCATCGTCCACCAGGTGCAACAGACACCTGAAAACAAACAAAAAAATTAACAAAATTTAAACAAAAATTGAAAAAGAATACAACTTTAATGTTTTTATATACAGACCTCAACTTGTTTCTGTGGAGTATTCTTAAACCAAGCATCCTCTTGACCAATATCTTCAACTCTCTTCTTCCTCACATCCTCTTTTCTCTTCTTCGAAACTTCCTCCGTTTCCACCGTTACACTCCCGTTCACATACTTCACCAAACTACTACCGTTACCGTTTAAACGAGCGCTCCCGTTACTATCTCCGTTAACAGATTTCCTCGCTGAGCCGTTACCGTTTAAACGAGCACTCCCGTTATAATCTCCGTTGATCACTGCATTCTCACCACGACGACGATCTTCAACCGCGACGGTGGTATCGTCTTTTTTAGAAGCTCTGATCAATCTCGTACGAAGCTTAAGGTTTCTGTAACTTAACCTGTTTCTTGATAAGAAAATCCCAGGGAATGAAACACAGGAACGAGTGATTGTTGTAGATGATGATGAGTGTCTTGAGTTGAAATTGATGTTCGGTAAAAGTAGAGACGTCGCCATTGTTGGTAGATTTCGGAAGAGATCTCGAATCAAAAACCCTAATTTAACATTCCGTGGACGAAAAGAAGAGATTTTTGATGATGAAGAAGAAGAAGAAGAAGGAGACTTGTTGGCACTACGCAGTGAGAGGAGGAAGGATTCGAGGTTCAGAATGAAGCAGCAGAGACTGTGAAGAGAAAAAATAATAATTAAAAAGGGGTGGATATGAGAAAGACACGTGTCATGAGATGAGATGAGTCAAGAAGATGTTCTTGTGTTCTGATTGGTCGTGTTATGACACGTCATCGTGTTATTTATCGGAGCCACACGGTTTTTTTTTCTTTTTTCTTTTTTTTTACATTGTTATTTTTTTCCATTACCAAACGGATTTCAGTGATTTGGTTCGGTAATAGTAATACAGATACTGAACCGGTCCCATTCATTGAATAGTTGTGTGTAATAATAATTTATCCGCTGTGTCTAGGTAGAGAGATATCAAATCATCGCTAAGAACAGAGTAAACATATTACTCTCTCTCTCCCTCAAAAGATTGATGTTTGAGGAACTTCACACAATTTAAGAAATAATGATTATTAATTTTAAACACAATATTATTTTCCTATTAAAAAGTATTATATATTTATAAACTAATGATTATTGAATTTTCTTAATCATTATTTCTTGAAATTTACAAAAGTTTAAGATTAATTAATTAAAAATGGTAAAACATCAATTTTTGTGGGACAAAAAAAAATTACATAACATCAATTTTGGTGGAACAGAGGGAGTATTACCTATTTAATTGACATTAACAATACATTGTATTGAAGAATTCATTGAACTTTAATGTCGTTAAACCAGTATAAATCAATTTTTTAGATTTTTTGGTCAAGTGTTTTTTTTTATCTATATAAAGATAATTAAAACACACATATTTTAAAATTCAAAAGTTATATTCCCAAAAAAAAAAAAAAAAAATTCACTAAAGAGTAAAGACACGAAGAGGCCAAAGTCTTTGCAAGTTAAAGTACTTTTTGTCAAAGTTGTAAAATTGACCCCAAAACTTATGTGCATAGCCTATGGAAGCCCTCGTCCTCCTCTCTTCATCTTCGCCGGAACCCCAAAATCCCATCACCGATCCGGCGAATTCGGAATCAGATCATAAATCGGACGAAGAAGTCAAAGGTGAGACGATAATGAAGAAGAAGAAGAAGAAGAAGACGAAGCAATCAGATTCGGAAAAGAGAAGGCTAAAGGGAAAGAAGAAAGAGATGAACAACGACGAAGCTTCTTCTTCCTCTTGTTCTATATCTTCTAGTTCCAATTCCAATTCTACTCGAAGGGTTTCGAGGGTGGTTGCTCATAGATTACGAAACCCTACGGTGCGTTTAGGCATGTCTCGACGAACCGTTGCTGAACGACAAGCTGAAGCCTTGGCTTTTCCTCTTGGGATGTCATTTGCTGCTTTAGCTAATCTGGTTCGCTCCATTCCCTCAAACTTTCTCTCTCTCTCTTTATTGCATCAGATTAGCTGTTTTAATACGGAATTGGCTTTTGAATTTATCATTTTCTGTTCATATCTCTATAGTTGACCAATGTTAGCGTGTAATTTAGGTTTTGATGTGCTTTAAAGTTTTAATCTTTAGGGAGTCTTTCAATTTAGGTTTTGTTTGATTCAAAACTGGAAACTGATGAGAGGATCTTCTGTTCAAATCTGAATTCAGAGACAACAGGATTTGAAATCTCTGTATTTCTTCTCAGTACTTGAATTGAATTCACACCCTGAATCGAAGATAGGATCGATCTTCTCCTCAAAAAATCTGAAGTTCTTCTTGAGGGTTTATAATCAAGCTTCAAATGTAGCAATTACCTGAATCTACTGTGGCACAGTTATATTGTCTTGTCTCTCACTTGTCTTAAAGCTTGAGCCTTTCTACAAGTATTTGTAGCTCTGGTTGTGATCTCACTAAATTTCATCATGTCTTTTATATTGCTGGTTAGCTACTTTAGCCACAAAAGTCATTGACTTGCATTGTTCTCTAGTTTTTACTGTTTTCTCTGTTTTCTTGTTCTCTAGGTTCTTCAAAGAAAGAACGCCGCTGGTCAGAATGTTTTTGTTGATGATCTTGCTATGGTAACTTAATATGGATTTTCAAATGATTTCTTCTCGCTTTCTATTTAATCCTCATTCTGGTAGTGATCTACGAATTATTTCATTTGATTATGCTCTGCAGATCTCTGCTAGAGCTGCCACAGAAACAGTAGCCAGTGTAAGCTAAACCCCCCTCCCCTCTATTTTTTCTCATTCTTGAATTTTTTTTAAGACTTTCTAATTCATAATGATGTGATTACAGGTTTATGGTTATAAGCTTGGTTCCTTTGCGACTACCTTTGAGAAATCATTCAACCATACACTAAGGATTCTTAAAGTGACCAATGAATCTGCAAATCCGCGTCAGTTAAACAATGATGATGTTGGGAGATGTAATTTAGACTGTTCTATAATAGACGAATACTCGGACACGGAGCTATCTGCAAAAGAAACTTCACCTGCTACGTCTGTCTATGAAGTGATACAAGGCAGTGCAATAGCAACCACTTCGATGAATGAGCTTGTCCTGCGCGAACCGTCTCGGCAACTCTCTTGTCTCCCTCCTTCTACTGCAGTGGTAAGGTGTTTAGCAGAAGCAAACGACCTACAGAGAGAAGCGAATAGTCTTAAGAAGATAGGACTAACCTATAAAAAGATGGAGCTAGGAATAAATTACGAATCAAACACTCTGCAGAAATCGCAGCTAGAGGTGGATGTTTCGAAAGCTGCATTCAGAGAAGAGAAATTCAAAACCAAATTAGAAGATACAAGAAAAGCAGAGATGGTCAGAAGAGTCATGGATTGGCTCGGTGTAAGTGTCTTCAGCATGTGGGTTTCTATGTTAACTGGTGCTTACAATTTTTCACTAAAGAGAATCGAAGACGCTACCGCAGCATGTGAGCCATCCGAGGAGACAAGTTCGTCGTGGTGGGTTCCTAAACATGTTTCAACGTTAAACTCAGAGTTCAACACAATGATCTGCCGGATTCGAGTTTGGGTGCAGTTCGTTTTCGGTTTGATAATGCTCTTGGTACTCTCATACTTCATAATGCAGCGGTCATCAGGTAGGACGCAAGCAATGCCGATTTCGTTTATCGTTATCGTCCTTGGTGTTTTCTGCGGTCTACCGGTAAAGGTTTGTGTGGACATTATAGGTGGTGACGGCAAACTATGGCTAATGTTTTGGGAAGTGTTTTGCCTCTTCCACTTGTTTGCAAATGTCTTCACGTTGACGTTGTATGGTCTAATGTACGGACCTATAATAAACGTGACTCAAGTGACCAAGTCGAGCCGTTTTAAAACACTGTTTCCATATTGGGCGAGGCGCAGTGTCTTGTATGTGGTGTTTATATTTGTTCTTCCAGCCATCACTGGTCTTTTGCCATTTGCTACCTTTGGTGAATGGAGAGACTTGGCTATGGATAACTTTTTTGATGGGTCAGCTTCTGATCCCAAGGTTTGAGACAAAGAGTCAAGTCTCCTTTTGTATTGTAACTTATTGTAACCATTTCGGATTCATCTTTTCTTTTTTTGGGGGTTTTATGTTGTCTTTATTTATATGGGTGCTGTTGAAAACAATTGTATGGCTGGGTTTGTTACAAAGTTATATATTTGAGCTATATTTGAATGTAACTCTCTTGTCAAAAGAAATGTTTTCTTTCTGTATGATAAGGACAGAGGATTAAGAGTCTTATGGTCTTTAAACACTTACCTCTTTAGAATATTCAAATCCAGGTATTTTGGATATCGAATTGGATATGATCAGTTAGTTTTTGACAGCAATTGTACAGTTTGATTAAATTGTAAGTATTATGATGTGATAAAAAAAAAAAAAAAATAAAGATTATAATATTGTGGGTGGGTCAAGTGGGTAATGAGTATGATGTACTATAATGTCTTTGTGAGAATTAGATAATATACAGAGACCTCTTTTATTTTTTCTCCATCCACTTCATCGGCTTATCGGATCCGAATCCGGACCCGAAAGCCTAATAAACCCGACGGGAATAACAAGATGTCCGATGCTCCGTCGTCTTCTCCGGATGCCACGGCTTCGTACTGGTGCTACCACTGCAACAAACGCGTCCTCGTAGAAACCTTAGATGACTTGGTCGTGTGCTGCGAATGTGACAAAGGTTTCGTCGAGTCAATTCAACCAGTGTACACATCGCCGGCGCCACCGCCACCGCAGCCACTTTCCCCAGATCTGACTGTTGAAGACTCAAGTATTGGCTCGCATTTCCTCCAGATGCTCCGTTTGTTAGCCCACGCGCCTTCGCAGCGCTCGCCACCACCACACCTTGATGTTTTATCTTACGATGATGATTTCTTCAGATTGGAGCTTAATCGTGGTAACGAAATCGATGATGACGAGGACGAAGATGAAGATGAAGAAGAGGAGGAGGAGGAAGAGAATCTAACCGTCAACGAAGAAGAAGAAGAAGAAGATGAGGAAGAGGAAGAAGATGATCTGAGGAGGAGAAATCGATTCCCTCTTACAACGACGCGATCAAGAACCGGTCGAAACAGAATTCTCGATTGGGCTGAGATTTTAATGGGAATTGAAGACAATTCCATTGAGTTCCGTATGGAATCAGATCGATATACAGGTAATCCAGCTGATTACATCGACGATGCAGCCGGATACGAAGCTTTGCTTCAGAACTTAGCAGAAGGCGACGGTGGTGGAAGGAGAGGCGCACCACCGGCTGCTAAATCGGCTATAGAAGCGTTGGAGACTTTCGAGGTTAGTTCTTCTGAGGGAGATATGGTCATGGTTTGTGCTGTGTGTAAAGATGGAATGGTGATGGGAGAAACTGGTAAGAAGCTACCTTGTGGGCATTGTTACCATGGAGATTGTATTGTGCCGTGGTTAGGGACAAGGAACTCATGTCCTGTCTGTAGATTCCAGCTTGAAACTGATGATGCTGAGTATGAGGAAGAGAGGAAGAAAAGAACCTCTACTACCTTGACTGATTCTGCTGCTGCTTCTTCTTCTTCTTCGGGTTCTCGTATCTAAATGTGGAGGAAGGTCTCTCTATTTGTTGTCCCGTTCCTTATGTTGTTACTCTTTAGATTAAAAACTTCTTTGCTTAGTCTGTCTCAAACACTGTTTGGTTGGTTGCGTCAAAAAAAATTGAGAAAAACAGGGAAACAAAAAAAAAATCCGGCTCTAAAAGACATTGTATCAGTTTGTTGTTGTATCTTTGGCCTAAACCATCCCAAAGTGGTTTCTTTGATTTTCAGTTGTTCATAATGTTTGCCGAAACCAAAAAGCTTCCTGAGTTTTGGAGAAATGATTATAGGACTTCGTGAGCCTTCCCGAAGTACCTGTTTATGAGTGGGGACTGCACAAAGAAGTTAAAGATGTCAGATTTAGGCTAATGTTCAAAGTTCATTGACAACAAAAGTTGTATCTGTGTTGTACCTTCTCAATTCCTGCAACGTCCGGTGTGTCTGGTGAAGGCAATGGATAGAACTTGTACAACTTCATTTCTTCATAGGCTTTTTTGGTTTCTGCGCTCAGTCCTTCCTTTGCATTCTCTCGCGCTTGCTGTGCCTGCCAATTGTAGAATTCATTGTTAAGTATATATATTTACATGTGCGGCTCTGTTGCAGAAGGTAAGGAACATAATACCTCTTCATAAGCTGTCTTAGCTTTGTCACTCTCCACTTTGACAAATTCCTAAATAATGAAATATATGGGTGAGTGATTTTAGAGAGAACCATCAAATCAATTTGTCAAATCAGATCCAGCTCTAGCTTGGTTACCTCGAACTCATCCTTTTGTTCCGGGAGTAATGTCTCCTCCTTGATCAGATTGTCGGTGAATTCCTGAAATAAACTGAGATGAGCAAGTAATTCAAGTAAGTTGTAGTATTGGAAAAGTCAGATACTGCACCTCAATTTCGCTATTCACCCAGTCATATTCACATGCAACCTGCACCATAGAGAAGTAAGTTTGATTCAATATGAAACTAACAAATTGTATTGTTGAACCATTAGGGAAGAGAAAACTAACTTACTGGTGGCTCAGAAGGGAACATTATTTGAACCACAGTGCTTTGCTCAGATTCATCTACCTTATATGGGTTGTTGATGTCTGCAAATCAAATTAAAACAGTAATATTTAGAGTTTGATGTCTAAGGGAAACATTTTTCAAGCAAATGAAGCCATAGTACTGAGAATCTATCATCTACAATAAACCAGCTAAGCATCAAAATATAAGCTCACAAGGAAGGCAGTAGTTGAATTTTTTAACACGATCGTCCTTCAAATGTTTGAGAGCAGATCTGCAAAGGATATAAACAAAGCTAGACTGAATACACCGAGTTAAGCACTCTAAGTTGCGGAATTTGAATGAAAGTAAGCGAAGGATGGAAAGTGTTGCATAATACTTTCTGATAAAGCTATCTGCTTCAAAACCATAAGTAATGTAATTCTTAATCCTCTACAAAGCAAATGAACAGATCACGTCTTCTATGACTTTCATGGTAACAAGACATTGAGAGAAAAGGATACCACATAATATTTACCTTCTCTGAGTACACCCCAAGATGTAAATTTGAAAGTTCATTCTATCAACTTGTCTATCCCTGCAGAAGAACAAAATCAGATGATATTAGCAACAGCGCTCATAAACATCATAAGTAAGAGTAGTAACACACAAATGTGCAGATAATTATATGTCTATATACCTTTTTTCAAGTGGGATGTACGGAACCCAAGCCATTTTCATAGTTTTCATTGGAATGATTTCCCCAACCTCCCCTTGAACCGATGCAACTCCTATCTGATCAGAAGGGGGGATAGATGATTCAACCTTTAAATAGATAAGAAACAAAATTAATCATCAATATGATCTTGGTTTCCCAAGCAACCTAAATACACCAAATCACAATGCCGAGCATATTTTTTAAACGCCAGAGACATGATATAAAAAACGAAACCAAAGCTTACACAAACGACAGCAGGAACAAGGACATCCTTGGTTTCATCTTTGTAAGGGAGTGATTGAGCTGCAATGATAAGATAGAGGAAATCAAAAGGGGAAGAGAGAGATGCACAATGCAGTACCAGATGGATTTTCAAGGAAATCAGTCGAAACTTAAGTAATCAGTGCCAATGTAATTAACAGAAACAAATAGTGCCAATGTAAAGAGGAAAAGAAATAAGTTACACTCAGTGCAGCCGAACACATAGACTTTCTTCCCATAGAGCTTTCCACCTTCCTCCAGAGCTTCCTGTCATACAAAGCAAAGAGTACCACTTAAAGATACTAAATGAACCATAAATTTGCTAACAATGGGCAATGAAACAGTATGACAGAAGCCACTTACTTCGAGATTTGTAAAATCCCAGTTGAATTCATCTAGTGACTCCATCTGGTCCCACTGTATTCACAATTTACAAAGCATAAGCCACAAATACAATAGTTTTAATCATGAAGATGAAAAAACCTCCAAAGGCAATGTTGCTGCCAAATACCTCCGTTCCCACTGGGAATGCAGCCTTCCATAAATCCTCCTGTAACACACAACAAACATGAAAGTAGTACATGAGAGCCAGAGGTATGGGAAAAAACCAAAACAAGGTAACATCACACCAATCTTGTGGAAAATTTAAATCCAATGAGTGACACATACTGTATGCGTTTTCTATATCTATCTTCTTAATCGTTAAACCAGAGACACAAACCCTTAACGTTTCTCATCGAATCAAACTCAAAGATCTTAAAGCCAAATACGTGAAAAACCAGTAAATCAAAACCAGAGTGATGAGTCTCTAAAGGAAATAGCATACCAGATTACGCTTCTCCATGAAGTACTCAGGCTCATCTTCTTGCGTCTTGGTTGCTTTGGCTCGCTTGGCTTTCGGAGTCGTTTTCTTCTCCGGTGTCATCTTTGAGCCTCTCTTACGCTTACCACGACGAAGCGGTTGCGGTTGGGAAGAAGAAGCACCTTTCGCCTTCTCCTTTTGCGTAGCGGAATCAGGTTTGGCTTCTTCTATCTCCTCATCCTGATCCTCTTTCGCTTCTTCTTCGTTATCTCCCTCCTCCGCAGCAGGCTTAGATTCAACCTTCGCCGCTTCCTCCTGCTGATCCTCTTTCGCCTCTTCTTCGTTATCCCCTTCCTCCGCAGGCTTAGATTCAACCTTTTCCGCTTCCTCCTGCTGATCCTCTTTCGCCTCTTCTTTGTTATCTCCCTCCTTCTCAGGCTCCAGAGCTTCCGTTTCCTCTGTCTCCTGCGTCGAGGTCTGAGTAGGCTGAGTCTCCTGCGTCGAGGTCTCTACCACCGCATCAACGTTCTTCTTACTCGCCGACGAAGTGGAACCAGCTTTACGGCCTCCTCGCGAACCTCCTTTCTTCTTCGTTCCCTTCCTCATTCTCGAGTGTAACTAACTAAATCCAAAACAAAATCCAAAAGAAAAAAAAACAACAGAGATATCAGCGCGAAGAGGCGAATGTGAATCTTCAGCTTTCGCAAGAAGAAGAGAGAAGTCGAGAAAAAGAAAAAAAGCAAGCTAGGGTTTAATGGCGGTTAGGATCGAGGATTTTCGAAAATCAAAGAAAAGAGGAAGAAGACGAAGAGGTTGTTTTTTTGGGAGTGTACCTTTCTCTCTCCCTTCCTTTTTCTTTCGTCCTTTCTTGCGTGATTTTAACGTCCCCACACCCCTACTACTGAAGAAGGTATTAAAAGAGTTTGTTATATTATTTTTTTCTTTTTTTTTCCCAAAGAAAAAAATGGAAACAATTAACGCGGGGCTTACAAAAGACTAATCGTAATTATGTGAACCAACGTCAAAATTATGACGTGTGTATATAGCTGACGTGTTCTCCATCCCACGGCCAGATTTTATCGTTTGTTGTGTATGACGAATACGGAAATTACAAAAAAAAAGAGAAAAACTGTTTTGTATTTTGAATAAATGGGAAATTCATAAACAATTCATTGCCATCCAGCTCATAATTTGTGTGTAAATAAATGTTCTAATTTGCACCATTAATAAATTAAGCACTTGTAATGAATGAAATAATGAATGAAAGATAATCTCCAAAACCGGGATACAATGAGTATAACCGGAGAATAAAAGGATTACTGGCGGATGTCGTCATCACGTCACAGTTATTGATGGAACAACTGTGATGTTTTTAATTTTTTCATCTGACACTATTAATGGGCCAATAGTTTACCATTACATACCCTTAATGGATCTAAGAAATTAGGCCCAAACAGGTTGAACTTGAACCTGCATTAACGTGAGTATTACGCGATGACAGATCAGTGGTTGTGCAAAATAAACTTGTGTTAATCAAAACTCCATCTTTATTAAACGAATTCACATTCAAAAAAATAACTGACTATATAAATTAAAAAAGTTTAGTAGTATATTACAGCTGCTAAGTCTGTATACATATGCATTTGTTTTGTTCGTTGGTCTCTCTGTTGTATATATGAACCCCCTAATGGTGTTTTCCTCCGTTTCCTGTGCTTGGTGGAAGCTTGGGTCTCTTCTGCAACCGTCGAGTTGTGATTTCAACGGTGGTCATAGCATCTTCTTCCTCCTCCTTTGTAATTATACCGTCATCTTCCTCGCTGTGAGATGAAGAAGAAGAAGATGATCTTTCGAGACCGAGACACTTCAAGATAGGAATCGTTAGTGAAGATTGATCAAAGAACGTAAATGGGATCCAGTGAGAATCTTTTTCTTCCCCGTTTCTCATACTCTCCATTGTTGATGATCTCTTATATGCATTTCTTTTCTCTTTTTAATCTTTTTTTGAGAAAGAGATCAAGGGTTGATTAGTGGTTTAGGTTGATGATGGAACTTGGTAACGCAGTTGCGACTCCTTTTATAAGGATGGATTATTCATTTTGGGTTGTTGTGTGGTCAACTGTAAATGTGTGTTGACCGGGTCTATAATAAAGATAAACCGGTTTTGTTGTTAGGTGAACCACACACAGACTTTGGAAAAGTTGGTACCGGTTTATTCAAAACCGAGATGCTTATTTGACTGATAGCTGAAGTGAATAAAATAACAATTTTTGACTCTAGTAATCTCTACGTGGGCGCGGTCAAAATATAGCAGCAAGCAAATACGTGGAGGTCTTCTTGGTCAAAGTCCATTCCACGCTCTTTCTTTTTGGTTTTTGTTTGAATTTTAAGTTATTAAACAAATGTTAAATATGTTTAAGTTGTAATTCAAAGTATGATCTTTGATTATTTCAAACAATAAGCTAAAATCAACACATACAAAAATTCCTCTTTTTTTTTTTTTTTTTTAAAAAGACAAATGAAAGGGTCATGTAAATAACTAAAGAATTAAGTTTGAAAATGTTAATTTTGTACTAACGTTTTTTTTTAAATGCACACTTGTAAGTTGTATATCATTCCATCAACACATTAGAAATTTAGAATAATAATGAACATATATTCCTTTGGATTAATGCAACTCTTGTTTGGGTCGGCACTCGCGCACTGGCTTAAATACCTTTATTATATATGGTCATCACTATCGTACGTGGTCCCTTATAAATTGTACTCTTTCAAACTGGGAATGATTATCGTAGGTCTAGTTGTTACAAAGAGACCACCAAACTTTAAAATTGAACCCATACCTTGTTGTTGTAGGAATTATGATTTTTCTATGAGGTAAGACTTATCACCAATTATGGCCAGATAGCCAAATATGGCTTTATGAGTTTGTTTTCTTAATTATAAATATGAATTAGAGAGATGTCTAAAAGTCACCGTGAGGAATGTTAAAATTGTTTTATACTTATTTGAAAGTTAGTGTGTTGATTGCTGCTCCTCGTGCTCGTTGATTATGTATTTTATTAAATTATATATGATCATCATGCATTACTCATAGAGAGCACCCGTCAACTTTGTATTTTAATATTACTATCATTTCTATATAGTGCACGTTGTGAATTGCGCTAGGAAATAGCTAGGATTATCATCACTGCGTTTAAGGTTTTTTGTGTTATTTTATACATCTAGCTTTGGACAATACTGATAGTCGGATATGATTTAGAAACATATTTCTGATGAATACAAATAAATAAAGGGACTCGATGATCCTATAAATTAATCTGCAAAAATATGATATTAGCCGATTTTTTTTTTTTTTTTGTTGAAATCATTAGTTAGGTAGGTTAAACGTTTTTGGATCGTTTATTCATTTCGCAAGTATGAGTTTATACTAATTAATGTGAGGTAGCTAGGTAGGACGAAATAGCTGTTGACTGTTAATAAAATGAATCCAAATTTTATTAATTAGGTACGTCTTTAATGTTTAACATTGGACAGATATATTCGATAGAGATGGATAATAAATGTCTTCATTTAATATTGATACTGGTTATGTACTTATGATGGTTCATGGTTAAACCCAAATCATATCAAAACAACGACAATTAACGTACATAATGTATTGTGATTTTCTTTTCCGAGAAAAAAATCATCAATAAGACTTTGAAGAACGAAATGAAACTAGCTTTAATTGTTGTTGTGTGTCGGTAGAACAAGATTGTTAATACTACTAGTATATCAAAAATAAAAAGTAAATAGTGCAATGACAACGATATTAAAATTAAACTGATTATTGCTAAATAATAATTGAGCTAAACAATAGTATGTAATTGAAGTGCTAATGGTGTTGGCCACGACGGCCTGAGCTGACTTCTTCCTTCCCCTTTTTGTTAGCTTTGTTCTTCATGGCTCTACTTGTCACATCAACGCCGCGTTTCATGCCCCTAGACGTCACAACGACCTCCTCTTTCTCGGTGACATCCTCTTCTTCTTCCTCCTGCAAGTAGAAACACAAGTTTGGGTTCATACTTCATATATTATACTATTACTTAAAGCATGTTAAATAGGCAGCTTTGAACACCAACATATAACTAACTACTTACTCAAATCATATAATATCATCCAAACTAAATTTGATATTTTTAACAGGATTTACCTTAAAGTAAAAATAGTTAAATGCTTTGGTCTTAACTTAAAAATATTTGGAACTAAAATATAATTATACAAGCGCTCATTAGAAAATGTTACTTGCAAAATTTTTAACTTTTTTTATTTTGTTTAAAGAAGAGATTAAATGGTTTCCCCCTCTAATTTTTTTTTCATGCATAACCCACTTTGTAGTGGCATATATACACAGCAACCAGAAATTAGAAATCCCATATTTATCGAAAACATACCGGTTGGTTTGAAGTTCCCGGAGACGTCGACGGAGAATCTTGATGAGAAAGACCAAGGCATCTCAAGATAGCTTTGAGAGTTTGGTCAAGGCACTGAAGAGGAATCCATAGGTAAGTTGCTTCTTCACTTCGTCTATCTGATTTCTCCATTGAGATCTGGTAAGATGAATAAAATTTCTATTCAAGTCGGATTAAATTTGGTGAGAGGAGTGAAGCTGCTGTTTTTTAGATGTGGGTGTGATTGGGCAGCGAGCTCAGAGAGACAACTTTGCCTTTTTATAGTGGGCTAACTCGGTATTTGGTGTGACTCTTTTTATAAAAATACGTTCTCGTAAATCGTTACTTTTGAATATGAATAGAATAAAATATAAACCTTTTCTGAGTCTTTGATTAGTAAAAAATCAAGAAATAAAATAAATTAACGCATAATTATAATTGTTGTTATTAGTGAAGATAAGCATGTGGCTTTAGGCTTTAGGTAGCTTGATGACTCAGAGCAGAACATGCATTGGTGAAAGACACAATAGATCTCTCACCATATACAGATAGTATTATTATTTTTCTTATTTTTTTTATGTGTCCAATGGGTAAAGAAACTCATATAATATTATTATTTTTAATGTAATTTTGTATTTTTAATATAATTTCATTTGAAGACTTATTTTGTTATGTATTTTATCTCTAATTATTAAAATTTTTTTTGATAATCTAGACATATTAAATTACTTATTAAATAGATTTAGAGATTCTGGAGGATTAAAGATGATTTGTTTAGTTAAAAATACAGAAATCTAAATCTCATGGTTTTATGTAGTATTTGAAAGAATTTTACAATAAATCATATCAAATTCCCTAAAATCTTTCAAAATCTCAAATTTTCTAAATTCCATAATATTCTCCAAAATCATGGTTTCAATACACCCCCTTAATTTTATTAATTTCTTATATTTTATACCATTATCGTATGATAAAAATAATTATAAATACTAATATAGTTAGTTTCACAATACTAGTATATTTTCAACTTTCATAATTTGTTTAATCATACTAATATTTTTTATCTCTAATTATTAAAAAATATTATTGATAATCTAGACATATTAAATTACTTATTAAATAGATTTAGAGATTCTGAAAGAATTTTAGGTAGGTTTTGAAAGAATTTTACAATAAATCATATTAATTTCTCTAAAATCTATCAAAATCTCAAATTTCCTAAATCCCATAAAATCCTCCAAAATCATGGTTTTAATACACCTCATTTAAAGATTCGGAAGGATGTGTTTAGTTAAAAATACAGAATTCCAAATCTCATGGTTTTAGATAGGACTTGAAAGAATTTTACAATAAATCATATTAACTCTAAAATCTATCAAAATCTCAAATTTCCTAAATCTCATAAAATATTCGAAAATCATGGTTTCAATACACCCTCTTAAAGATTCGGGAGGATTTGAGATGATTTGTTTAGTTAAAAATACAGAAATATAAATCTCATGGTTTTATGTAGTATTTGAAAGAATTTTACAATAAATCATATCAAATTCCCTAAAATCTTTCAAAATCTCAAATTTTCTAAATTCCATAATATTCTCCAAAATCATGGTTTCAATACACCCCCTTAATTTTATTAATTTCTTATATTTTATACCATATATCGTATGATAAAAATAATTATAAATACTAATATAGTTAGTTTCACAATACTAGTATATTTTCAACTTTCATAATTTGTTTAATCATACTAATATTTTTTATTGTATTAACTATGACTAATTTAAAATAATATGAACATATAATTTAAAATTTTGCATAATGAAATTTGTTAAATAAATAATTTTCTTTTATGATTTATAAATAAAAAGTAACAACAAATAAATTAGTTAATTAAGATTTTAAGTTGTTATAGATTTAGTTTATTATAATAAAATTGAGCTACTTAAAAAAGTGATATATGTCATCATGTAAAATGATATTTTAGGTTTCTAGAAAATCAATTATCTCCTTTTAAAATTAAAATATTATAAATTTTTTCTTTCTCATTTATTTGTATTATGAGAAACTTCCTACTACCAATGCACATGATCTCAGCTTGTGATAACAACATACAGTATTGGAAAAACAGAGACGAAAACAGTTCACTCGTCGTCCTCAGATGACGAATTTTGGACTATATATATTGATTTTTTTTTTTAATATTTCCCCTAGTTTCTTCTGGTAAGTTTGGATCAAACTAAACTGTCGAATTTAAAATTGTTAATCGTAATATGATGTTCTGACGATTATATTATTTTTTTTTGCTTTATTTATTAATTGGCTTATTGCTACATCCAAAGCCACGAGGGAAATGTATATAGTAAACAAATGTAAAACTAAAGTGGCGTTTGGTTCTCGTGGTCGCCACTAGTGAGTTGTAAGAACTTTTGTTTTTAATACAAGAAATTTAGGCGTTTACTCGTGGAGACCAGCGATGACGTTTTTGCGTTGTAAGTTGATTGGTCTAACTAATTCAATAATGTTCTGTTAGAAATATAAATAAATAAATTTTGCCTTTTTCAAAAAAAAAAAAAAGAAATATAAATAAATTTTAGTTATGTTAAAGACATAACAACATATTAAAAAAAAAACTAGACAGAAATTATTAATTTGCTGGAAGCTACTATAATTAATAATCAGTACACAAGATACAAAATTACTATAGCCAAACAAAGTTTGGTAAAAACTGTCAAATGAAGTCGTTTATATATGCTTTGATCGAGAATGAATATGGCTTCAACCTTCAACAATTATTCCCGATTCAAACCTCAAAGCATATAGTTCTGGTCTGAGTTACACGTATGTTGGGTCAAATATTGTTGTCTTGAAAGAAAGAAAAGGAGGGAATAAAAATAAGCAAGGTACGACTTTGAACGCCACATTGGTATTAAACTAGTGGATAAGTCTCTCTTGGGGCTTTTGATTCCAGGACTTCTTCTTAACCCCCAGAATTTTCTATTTGCTTTTTGTTCAACGCAGAAGTTTCTATTGCTGCGTTGAGTAGTTTATTAGTTTGGCCAGGACGACCTTTACTAGTGTTTTCTTTATCCTTTTTCTTTGCTCTGGCTTTCATGCGGCCTCTAGTCAACACAACGACACCATCGTCTTTCATGGCAACATCATCTTCTTCTTCCTCCTGTAGTTGCAGTTTGCAAACACACGTTTAGATACCCTTCATATATTCATTAACTACTTATAAGTTATAACAACATACTTTGGCACCTATTAAAACCCATAAAATATGATGTTTTCTGATTTGAATGTTATCATCGTCATGATCCAAACTAAATCAGACGTATTCTTTCTATAAATTAATCATTAACTAGGATTTGTTTTATTTTTAACATTTCAAAAATAAAATAGCTAAAAGATGGCCCAAACTAAAAAAAATAATTAAAACACACAAACGCTTCATAAAAAAAAATACGTCCAAAATTTTGGAATCTTTTTTAACATGTCAGATTTGAATAATTTTGTGTTCATTTAGTTATAAAACATTTTTTAAAACAACAGAACTAATTAGGGATAATAATAGCATATTAAACTGAAATTTTATCTGAGATATTCATAAATAATGTTTAAAGAAAGCTAACCGGTTGGTTTAAGGTCACCGGTTTTCTTCGCAGTCGGACAAAGAAGACCAAGACACTTAAAGATAGCTATGACAGTTTGGTCGAGAAACTGAATTGGAATCCATAGATAAGGTTCTTCTTCGCTTCGTCTGACTATTTTGTCCATCGAGATCCGATATATAGTATTGGTGAGAGGAGCAGATCAGCTATATAATTCTAGAGATGATGAGTTATTGAGCAGCTAGAGATCAGAGAGACAACTTTGTATCTATAAATGTGTGAAGAGAGACAACCTTGTATTATATTTTTATAGTGACTTAATTCACTCGGTAGTTGGAATGAGTCTTATAATACATTTTCTTAAAGACTTTGGTATATGATTTTAACAAAAAAAATAACCAAGTGGCTTTGGATGACTCTACTAGTTTGTCTGACTCTACAGGTTGACTGACTTGTGATATGTGTGTAGATCCACAACACTTTATGTCAACAAAGATACGTTCCCTTGTTCGAGAAAACGCGGTCGCGGAAGCCATCAAAGCGCCCGTTAAGTTGGTTTAATAGACTTAATTAAAATGATCAAATCAAAGAAAATGACAGAATTATAACATTAAAACATCGATCAGAAATACATCATTAGTCTCATCTTCAGATTTGCTTTATAAGCCAATTCCAAAGCCATGCTGAGCTTGCAGGTGCGTCTTTACTAAGACAACATTGTTGTAACCTGCATCCTGCAAACTTTGAATACAAGAGAGAGAATTTTCATCCAAGTGTTTAGAGAGCACGATCAAATTGGAATTTTCAGGACTGTCCACTGCCCACCGAAGAATGTCCACTAACATCTTATGATCTCTAGCATATCCATGCGCCTCAGCAACTATACATATCATCAACAAGGGAGATATCTAGATTGGATTTACGTAGTAAGATAAAGAGAGGACGAGGGATAATTAGGTAAAGGAGGAATTCATATTCACACTACGTACCTTCGGGTACGAAATTGAAACTGACTCCGGCAGCCTCATATCCATCTATCACTTCTTGTTTCGTGGTTTTAGTTTTCTCATCTTCAACGTCGTACAACCAGATTGACACAGAACCATTACAACAACCCTGTCGATCAAGACCTGATTTGATCATCCTAGAAACCCAACCAGGATCACATTCAGCAGCAGGGATTGGGAAATCCACCACGTCCCAGAACACGCCTGTGTTACCCTCTGCCACAACGAAAGAAATATCAATGCAAAATTTTAATGTGGCAGATCATAGTTTGAAATCAGATGAAATCTAATCAAATATATATAGACTCTTCGAGAGGCATAGCGAGATCTTACCAGAGTTTATATCGGCCCAAGCATCGGACACAACTGGTTTCACTTCGTATGGTACAGGAAATGATTCAAAATCAATGACTCAAAAACATCATTCTCATTCAGCCCCTCTAAAGGAGAACCTTGACAATTAACAAGTACGCTCCCAGGCTCTAAAAAGACAAGATTGAAACGGTTCCTATCCATAGGATCGGATGGACGAGCTGCTTCTCTTCTTTGATGCTTTCTGAGATTATAAACAAACTCGCTGGACGACTAGGACCGTACAGTGCCCAGAGAAGAAGTTGCTCTGTAATAAAGTGAACTCTCGCATGTTTGTTTCCTGGACGGAGGGACGTCTCATCATCACATGAAATGTTAAGTAAAAAAAAAAAAAAAGAGTAATATAAAAGAAAGCTACGTACCTTTGGGTACGTGAACAAAACGCATTGCAGCATGCCCAAAGACATATGTCAACTTATTAAACATCTCAGGACCTAGATATCCGTTTTCATATAGATCGGATGTGATCTTCTCATTAACCAATCGAGGATTTAGTTTCTCAAGGATTGACCAATCCTCCACGTCCCAGAACACCATGATCTGTCCCCCTGCCAAAACGGATCACGAAATAATTATTATTATTTAAAAAAAAAAAAAATCAGATACAAAATAGAAAAATCAGACCCCCAAAATATATATATATATATATATATATACATATATGTTGAATGAATAGAGACAATATAAACGAACAATTTCGATCTTACATTGGAATTTACTGGTGCTATCATCCATTGTGAAGTTTCTGAAAATCTTCGAGAAAATTAGAGACCCTGAGAGTTTTCTGAACTTATCGAGAATATTTAGGCCATAATCTTAGGTATAAAAAGATAGAAAAAAATTCAAACAGTAGAAGAACAAGGAGAGAAATGATCTTGAGCAAAATCTGATCTTGAGCATTGATCTTGATATTTTTCTCTCTTGCTCTCTCTTACTTTACTATAATATTATTATCTCATTATAATATTATTAAAATTATTTTAAGATCAGTTATGCCATTAAGGATGTCCTTAGAGACCCCCAATTTTGACACTTTATAAATTAGGGTTACATATTTATATATATATATATATATATCCTTTATCGTATAAAAGTATAAGTCTCTTGCTCAATAAAAACATGCCATATAGATTTTTTTTTTTATCATAATGTAAATAAATTAAAAACAAAAAAGCAAATTAATAAAACTGTCCATAATCTTTTAATTTTCCCTAAATTAATCGAGAAATTTTCTCTTTTTCTTTTCCCTAATTTCGTTCTTACATTGGAACTGGTGCTATCCATTGAAAATTTTTGCTGAAAAAATTAACGAAGACGCAACCGGATGATATGAGGAATTTTCTCAAGTTAATTATTACAATGTCATGAAGCCTAGATTCAATAAACTACTATGCTAGCTGGTTTTCCTTGGGACATTGGGACAGAAAGGAATTACCTTGAGCCAACGTCCCCAAGCCCATGTAGCCAGACAATAGTTGCTAGGTGCTTTCCCTTTGGGCTTTACCACATGAGTTTTCCCAAACTCAACTGCTCTTCTAAAATTTATTTCTGAGATGGTGTTGCAAATTGCAATTAAGAGTTTTCTTTAATATTTTTTTTTTCCATTCAAATTCACTCAAAAACGAAACAATAAGTAGCAAAAAGAAAAGAAGAATATACTAACCTGAAGCAACTGCAGCACCGGAGACACTCATACTGGAGGACAAGAATGCTGTGAACAAGCACTACGCAATTAAAAATAAAAGAAGCACAATAAGAAGGCAAGGGATTAACATTGTAAGACATACACATACGTTTGATGAACTCTCAAAGCCGAGAAAAAAGTAGAATGACACAGTTACCTTTAAGAGTTTCCCACTGGTATATATATGAATTAACTACATGGAGAGAAGCACATGGACTTTTTCATAAAACGTTCTGCAATATTGATTAATGAGAAAATTAGCTAGCCATCAAACAACAATCGAAAGTATAACCACAAAATGCCTTAGGTTTCGAAATAAATATATCTAGATCAGTATTTGGAATGAGTCTCTTATAATACAGTTTCTTAGAGACGTTAAAATATTATTTACTGAAAAAATAAACAAGTGGCTTTGAATGACTCTACTAGTGTGTATGACTATACGGGTTGACTGACTTGTAATATGTGAGTGTAGACGACACAACACAATTGTATAATAGTGTAACCGTATCTTTCTTCTGCTTTTGTCTTTTTTCTATAAACTAAATGAGCTACTTATAAAATGGTCGAGAAGGACACATAATTCTTTATTTAGATGATAGTAATTAAGTAGAAGATCTAATCTAGTGGATATTTTGTATAATCTTTAATGCAATAAATGTTTTCGATACTGATTTGGCCAGAAAAAATCGATATGAGCTCATTATTAGCTAGTGATGTTTAGGGCAAGAATTCTGTAGCAACTGTGGAATATTAATAAATATTAAAGTGACCAAACTTTTTTATTTAATAGAAGTCATGTACAATCTAGGATTGACAACCTTCTACGACACAGGCACAAACATAAAACAACTTATTCATATACTAGCATCAAAGTCTAGTACTTTTATTTTTGTCACACACACGGCAATTATTGAAATGAAGGAAAAACAACACTCTGAAACTTGGAAGTCGTAACTTCATGGATACGCTTGTTTAGGCGGTCTCAACTTCAGTTGTCGATCCCTTGGTGCAGAAATTAGAACATGCCTTTGCGCATTGTGCTACCGCTCCATTCACAATTTCACTCGCATCATTTACTGAGCGAAACAGTAATAGAATGGGTTAACATTTTTTCTTGTCTACCGTTCGAAGATAAATAATAATATTATAATTTTTTGAGTTTGGATGCTTCTTTTTACCAGAGCTTTGGAGTGTGTTCATGGCACCGCACACTGAAGATGCACACCCCAACTTGCAGTATTCATTGACAGAAACCGCATCACCTTGAGTAAAATTTTCAAAAAATAAATTAACCTCGATGGAACTGGCAACAATTGACATGATAAAGCACAATAAAAAAAAAATTACCTGAGTTTTGGAGAGTGTCACGAGTATATCCGTTCGGACATGTACTCCCACCAACGATTTTGCATCCACTGATGTTTGCACAAGTTGATTGGGAGGTTCCCAAAAAACGGCAAGAGTTGTAGATATTTCTAGCAGTTGTAGTTGGGCAGCAACTCTTTGCTTCCACTTGAATTTGTGCGATGACCAAACTCATTATGAGAACACTTAGAATCACAGTTTTGCCTTCCATCTTTTGATTTCTTACTTGTTTGATCACAATATATATTCAGTTTGTGTTGATGAAATGGTGATGAAACAAGACTTGCTTATATACTAGTTGTTCTACAGTTTTCCACCACACACTTTAGTTCACACGTTTCTAACAACCTATATAGAAACGTGTTTTAGGCTTCTTCCTTCTAACCAACTCTCTTGTGGTATTGATATACAGTATTTGGGACCAAACGTTTTCTATCCATGTGTGTTTTTGGTAAGACCACGATCTCTAACGTCAAAATGGTAAATTGATTTCCAACCTTAATTAACGAGACTTAATAAAAAGCTAATAAACCAAACCTTTCTGCAAAACTTTTCTCATAAACCCGTAATCAAATTTTTCTTTTTTATTGTCATTTAATTGATCACCTTTATTGATTTAAAGATGGCTAAGATTTTAAGATGAGTCCCGTTTGTTTCGACAATAATTTTGTTATACGTTCCTCTTAATTATAAAAAGTAAGATTAATTAACATGCATGCAACGTATGCACCACCGAAAAACCACTAATTAAGCTTGTCAAGATCAGCAGCGCATCAATTACTTACCTGAAATCAGAATTAGCAGGAACCAAAAATTGCGGCAAGAGTCAAAGATGAGTTTTAATCATCTAAAACCTAATTGAAGGTGGTACTAAGAAAAAGAGAATTCATTACGTTTCTTCACAAAGTCACCTAAACCGTTACACTAGACGCGTCGATGATTACTTTATTAATACCAAAAAAATTTAGTAATTTTCTTATGTTGTTTAAATAATTTCAGAACTTATTTGCCATGAGTGAATAATATTCCTTGATGATACTATATAATATCGAGACCATATATATTAATCATTTTTTTTGTTTATCTCATAATTAGAACAATGTACATTATTGTAATACATATGACTGTTTTCTTCGTCGGATTTATTAATTTTCCAATATTGAAATTTATTAATTATTTAAGTAAACTAACTTCAGCTGGTAACATTTAATAGTTTAATTTAATTACCTTCGTGTATTTATGGTCAGAAAATGTCAATATAATGAATCGATATTACTTGTCTTTTTCTTCATTTATATCTGTATATATAATATACTTGCATTTTATTTTCTATTTATTTAAAGTTTAATATAAGGTGTTAAACTGTAAACGATTTTCTAACATCATAAAAATTAAAACATATTACATATAGTAAGTATTTTTTAACTAATTTTACCGATAAAATTTTGCATTTAGGTAACATTTTATATATTGTATATTGTTTAATATGAAAAAATAAATTAGCAAAATAATAAGCAAAACGTTTAATTTGATAATATATATTGTAAACATCTACTATTCAATTTTTGCTTTGCATGCTAGCGCTAAGTATATGATTTATATGTTCATGGAGTAACCGTATATTTATTTCATTACACTCATCATGTCCCGCTAAAGAAATTGCTGTATGAGAGCACATAAGTAAAATTAAGGCATGGTAGGGCAAAGATTTTTTAGTTACTTGGATGACATAAGTTACTGTGTGAATTCATGATAAGGAGTGAGTAATGAATGGTTTAAAAACGTACACTGTAAGAAAATCTCAGATAAGATTTTGGGTTTGGCTTTATTCACTGGTAGGGACAAAAGGTTTTTTACAACGTGTCTTACGCTTCTTCCTTCTAACCAACTCTCTTGTGGTATTGATATATTTGGGACCAAAGGTTTTTTACAACGTGTTTTAGGCTTCTTCCTTCTAACCAACTCTCTTGTGGTATTGATATATTTGGGACCAAACGTTTTCTATCCATGTGTGTTTTTGGTAAGACCACGATCTCTAACGTCAAAATGGTAAATTGATTCCAACCTTAATTAACGAGACTTAATAAAAAGTTAATAAACCAAACATTTCTTCAAAACTTTTCTCATAAACCCGTAATCAAATTTTTCTTTTTTTATTGTCATTTAATTGATCACCTTTATTGATTTAAAGATGGCTAAGATTTTAAGATGAGTCCCGTTTGTTTCGACAATAATTTTGTTATACGTTCCTCTTAATTATAAAAAGTAAGATTAATTAACATGCATGCAACGTATGCACCACCGAAAAACCACTAATTAAGCTTGTCAAGATCAGCAGCATCAATTACTTACCTGAAATCAGAATTAGCAGGAACCAAAAATTGCGGCAAGAGTCAAAGAGTTTTAATCATCTAAAACCTAATTGAAGGTGGTACTAAGAAAAAGAGAATTCATTACGTTTCTTCACAAAGTCACCTAAACCGTTACACTAGACGCGTCGATGATTACTCCATTAATACCAAAAATTTTTAGTAATTTTCTTATGTTGTCTAAATAATTTCAAAACTTATTTGCCTTGACGATACTATGATATCGACGAGACCATATATATTAAATTGTTTTTTTTGTTTATCTCAGAATTAGAACAATGTATACATTATTGTAATATATACATATGACTGTTTTCTTCGTCGGATTTATTAATTTTCCAATATTGAAATTTGCTAATCATTTAAGTAAACTAACTTCAGCTGGTAACATTTAATTTAATTACCTTCGTGTATTTATGGTCAGAAAATGTCAATATAATGAATCGATATTACTTGTCTTTTTCTTCATTTATACCCGTATATATATATATATACTTACATTTTATTTTCTATTTATTTAAAGTTTAATATAAGTTGTTAAACTTTAAACGATTTTCTGACATCATAAAAATTAAAGCATCTTATTATATAATTGGTTTTTGAAAGTTAGTTATTAACAAGATTTTGACATGTGTCAAGTTTATATCAATCAGAGATTTTGACATGTGTAAAAGTTAATATTTAATATGAAAGATTTGAAATTACAACAAAAACAAAATATTTTGTTTTAAAGAATATTAATAATGTAAAAAGATAATTATCAAAACATTGTAGCCACAAAATCTTAATTTCTTCATTGGGTAACGGAAATTACAATCACCGGTCACCACCAGAATGCTTCGAGGTAGCCAGCCATTTATAGCTCTACCCAACATCATAGAACGCAGGCGAAGCTCGACAGCATCCTGCATCCTTGAATGCGACGACACCATTTGCAATGGTATCTTCTAATCGGAACAGAGTAAAAAGTGAAACCACATTCGTCAAACTCTTGTATTACATATAGTTAAGTATTTTTCAACTAATTTTACCGATAAAATTTGGAATTTCCATAACATTTTATATATTTTATATTGTTTAATATAAAAATTTAAATGAACAAAATAATAAGCAAAACATAGGCCAAAAATAAGCAAAATATGTGCCAAAAATAAGAAAAAAAAAACAAAAATTTCAAAGGAAAAAACTCAGACTTTTTATTTCTCGAAAGACCTTTCGTTTTTGACACAATCTAATACTCTTAAATAAACCTAACTAACCAACATCAATATGGAAACATGTTCCTCACAGGTTCTTCCTATAGTTTAACGCGAGCACAAAATCTCTATCGACAACAATGAGAAGCACGTTAGTTGGGAGATTGTTAAAAAGAGCAAGACCCAACATTTCGTCAATAAAATATTGAGAATCAACATGCTTAAGACTAGCATCAATATTCTTTACAAATTGGTTGATATGGCATTCATATATTACAATGAAGACAATCTTGTAATATAAGATTACTACTACTTCTTCTTTTATATTAATATTGGTTAGTTGGTTTTTACAAACTCAATTGTGTAATGTCATGTTTGTTTGTGGTTATTTTATTTGTTGATTTATAATATTTTTCGTCAATTTCTTTGGTTTTGGTAGACTTATTTTTATTTTATGTTGATTTTTTTGTTTTTAATTTGGTCGATTTTTTAAATTATGGACTTATATTTTATTTCTGTCCATTAATGTTTTTCTCTGTTGACTTATATTAAAAGAAGAGAATCGATTTATTGTTGCTTAATTCTTGTTTACATTGCCGACTTTTTTAAACTATTGATTTTTTACATTGTGATTAAATTTTGAAGAACTACAGAGAGTTAACTATTCGTCTTTTGGCGCAAGGTTTAGCTTGCTGATTTGGAGTGCTTTACAAGCCAATCAATGACGTGATCAATCTTGGTGGAGTTCTAGCAAGAAAGATATCATTAAGCAACGGACTTCTCTATCTGTAAGTGACTTTAATCCCATGTGCAAACAAAACATTTTCAGAATCGAAGTAAGAATACCAATTGTTTTGTGTGTGTGTTTTTTTTAAGCCTTACATTTCCTCGGTTAAGGCTTCTTTGTACAAAGCTCCAGGCTTGTCGGATTTGTTCACCAAGGGCTAGAAGAGGGATACCACTAAGTGACGTCTTGGCTCAACAAATCATGGAGTTCACTTTTCGAGACACTAAAGTTTCACGCAAAAAAAAAAAAAAAAAAAAAAACAAATGAGTAGCGTCAACTCGTTCGTGTTAACCCCAACAATTTCCACCTTTTCATATACACTTACAAGTTTCTCTTTAATCTCTCCTACTCAATAGCTATACGATATTCAACACATAATAAAAACGTGTTATGTACTATGTTCTTTTCTTCTATTCACAAGAGCTTCAATCATCTCTCTTTCTTTGATTCTTGTCTCAGAGAATCATCGGTCTCTTCGGTAGTCCTGTCAATCCCGAAACATTTTAGAAACGCAGATCCAGCCAGCCTAAACAAATTACACGGATGATGCAAACTATGACTCGAATCTTTCTCCAACGAACCCTCTGCTTCTTCCTCTGTTGTTGTCACTCTCCTTGTTACAGCTGGTGTTATCTCTCCTTTTATGCTTTGAGAACTTCCAACCTGTGCTTACAAAAAAACGGATGAGTTAGTTTATTAAACAAAGATGAATCAAAGAAACAAGTCAGTGATTAAGCATAGTATCAACAGATGTAAATTGCAACACCTATGCCTGTACTCATCAATCCAGTAAACTGATCTGTGTCACAATTACAGAGAGACCATAAAAACTTTGAAGAAGACTGTCTGATACAAACTCTTTTCTGAATACATAGTATCCAAATGTCAGAAACGTAACTTAAACTTATAGGTTTTTGTTTGCAACCGGAATCAAAAATCGAAACGTCCTAATAATAATTCAGCTCCTTTCTTACTGAAACAGGCATAGCACCAACAACACTGTGTAAGCCAAGAGAGGAAGCTAATTGTTGCTTAAAGACATAACAAGACAACGTTGTAAGACCTAAGCAACCAAAACTTAACACCAAAGGAAATACCAAGTTACCAACCTAACCTTGGCTAGTTACCCTGAATGCTACAACCAACAAAATTGGAAAGAGACTTAAAAGAAATCAAAAACTTCCAAACATAGATCGAGAGACCAAAACACATAAAAACATGACTATTAACCGCAACTATATGATCCAGAAAACCATGTAATTAGGAAAGATCACATTTCGTATGTTTAGATTGCTACCTTTTTCAGTATTTGCTAATTTCAGAACCCAGATCATTGAAAAAAAAGGCCATCATTTAAACTTTTTAGCTACAACTAACATTCAAAAGTGGACTACTTTAAAGCTAATTATGGCTTGCAACTTTCTTCTCCCTTAATTCTTAATTTGCAATCTAAACCCCTTAAGTTCCATAAACCTCCATCAAATTCCCCCATTACTTTTTTTCCTCTTCCCATTCCCAGAAAAAGCTTAATGAAGAAACAAACAACATCGATCTCACTCTGAAATCTACTTCCTAAACTACTAATTATCTAATTCAGATCTCAGTTTGTGAAACAAAAGCAAGTCAACGTACGACTAAATCTATGATCTGTAAACCAAATTGAAAGAGACAAGGAGTTATCGAGTTACCTGATGAGACTGTATAGAGAAACCCAAACCGTGGTGGCTAATCGGAACCGGATTCCCAGAAAGAAATCGCTTAGAAAGAGATGAACCGGAGGTAGAAGGAACAGAATCAGAAGAAGAGAAACTATTATCTCCGGTATCTAAGGAGAAGACTCCGACGAGACAAAGGAGGAGTAAGAGAAGGACGAAGACGAACAATTGGATCCAAATTAGCCATGGGATGCTATTGTAACTATCTAACATCAAAAACTCTTTCCCGGAATCCACCATTTTATATTCTAGAGAGCTTTAATTCCCGGGAAAGAGAGATTCTGAATCTCTCTCTCTCTCTCTCTCTCTCTCTCTCTATTTGATGAAACGATTGAGGAAGAAGAAAGAAGAAGACAAATCAAACGAAGACGACCACAGGGTGAAAAGATAAAACGACGGAGCTGTGATCTTCGAGAAAATAACGGAATAAATCTTGGTTTTGTTTTGGTGGTTAGTCCACGCGTAACGCGTTAATTGGTTCAATAGGTGAAAATAAAAAACATTGTGATCTTGGTAAAATCTTTTTACAGGAATTATCCCTGATTTTATGTATTTTTTTTTTTTACTGGATTAAAATTAACTATGAGAAAACTTATCTCTACTAAATTTAATTGGGTCTTGCAGATAAGTTGTAGTCAATTTTCCAAATTCAACTACAAATTTTAGTACCTAAAAAAACGTTAATGGCTATAATAATTACTTTCATGCCGTAAAAATTTTAAATATTAAATCCTAAATCTAGATACGATATAGATGGGCGACGACGTTTCTTGGATGATTCACCTAAATCCACACCATCATAAACAAAGTTAAAAGATAAACACAAAACACCACTAAAAGAAAATATGCAAGTATTTATCATTAAATATATAAATTCTGTTGCTATACATATCCAAACTATTAAGCTTTTCACACATATTTACTTATATAAATCTTGTAACATTCAATTAATTTTTTAAGTATAAATTATATAATCTTAGCTTGTAAAAAAATCAATATTTAAATGAAATTCCGTAGAAATTACAAGAGAATAATAATATCATAGAATACAGTTGAAGTAATATAACACTAATTAATCTGACAAACAAAGAAAAATAAAATTAGTCCGCGTAAAATGAATAATTAAAAACAGTAATTAAAGGAATATTTGTTTTTTTCCCCTTTTATTTTCTTTTTCCTTTTCCTTTTGTTTTTCCAATATACGCTACAACGCGTATTACGGACCTATGAATATAAGTAAAAAGCCTCTATTCGATCTCTTCAACAATTACGCAAAACAACTCGTTTCACAAAATATACCTAAATCCTAACAAAACCCTAATTACCAAAGAAGAATATGAGTTACAGAGTCGCTAAAGCATCGCAGTATCTTGCCATCACCGGTGGTGGGATCAAAGACATCAAGCTTGCCAAGAAGTCATGGGTCTTTCCATGGCAATCTTGCACCGTCTTCGACGTTTCTCCTGTGAACTACACCTTCGAGGTTCAGGCTATGAGTTCCGAGAAACTTCCCTTTGTTATCCCCGCTGTTTTCACCATCGGCCCCCGCGTTGATGACCCTCACGCTCTCTTGCTGTACGCCATGCTTATGTCTCAACATGATAAGCACTCCAACCACGTTAACGAGCTTGTTCAGGGTGTTATCGAAGGAGAGACTCGTGTTCTTGTTGCTTCCATGACCATGGAAGAGGTCTTTAAAGGTAAAACAAACCCTAAAGTTCGATTTTTTTTTGTTTGTTGCTTGATTTGTTAAGATGTACACTGAGGTTCTCCGAGAAAACCTTAAAGTTCGAATTTTTTTACTCTTTTGAAACGTATTCAATTGTTTCATATATAGAACTCTGCTTTCTGTTTGCTTATATTAATGACGATTCAATTGTGGCATTGTAGGAACAAAGGAGTTCAAGAAGGAAGTGTTTGACAAGGTTCAACTTGAGTTGAACCAGTTTGGTCTTGTGATCTACAACGCTAATGTGAAGCAGCTCGTAGATGTGCCTGGACATGAGTACTTCTCTTACTTGGGCCAGAAAACTCAGATGGAGGCAGCAAACCAAGCCAAGATTGATGTAGCAGAGGCAAAGATGAAGGGAGAGGTTGGTGCCAAAGAAAGGACTGGACTTACTATCCAGAATGCAGCCAAGATTGACGCTGAGTCAAAGATCATCTCTACTCAGAGGCTTGGAGAAGGAACAAAAGAGGAGATCAAGGTGAAGACTGAGGTCAAAGTCTTTCAGAATGAGAAAGAGGCTCTTGTTGCTAAGGCTGATGCAGCATTGGCTATTCAGAAGGCTGCTCTGTCCCAAAACTCTCGTGTGGCTGAGGTTGAAGCAACCAAGGCTGTTGCTTTAAGGGAGGCTGAGCTTCAGACTCAAGTTGAGAAAATGAATGCGTTGACTCGGACAGAGAAGCTTAAAGCTGAGTTCCTCAGTAAAGCCAGCGTTGAGTATGAGACTAAGGTAATGCATATATCACAATCTTTAGACTTTTTGCTTGAATTCTTTCTCACTTTTGGAACATGACATGACTATTGTTGTTTATTTCAAACAGGTGCAAGAAGCGAACTGGGATTTATACAATAAGCAAAAACAAGCAGAAGCTGTTCTTTACGAGAAGCAGAAGCAAGCGGAAGCAACGAAAGCTGCAGCTGATGCTGCCTTCTACTCGAAACAGAAAGATGCAGAAGGACTTGTCGCCATGGCCGATGCTCAGGGGACTTACCTCAAGACCCTCCTAGGCGCAGTTAACAATGATTACTCAGCCATGAGAGACTTCTTGATGATCAACAATGGCATTTATCAGGAAATCGCCAAGACCAATGCTATTGCGATCAAGGACCTGCAGCCAAAGATCAGTGTGTGGAACCATGGTGGTGCTGAGCAGGGGATGAACGGTGGTGGTAACGGTAACACGATGAAGGATATTGCTGGTCTCTACAAGATGTTGCCACCGGTTCTTGATACGGTTTATGAGCAGACCGGGATGCAGCCACCCGCTTGGATTGGTACACTACGTGGTGCTGAGCCCAAACAATCACTTCAGGCTCAACAGCACAGAGGTTGAGAAGATGTCAAGTGTGCCTCGGCTCTCTAGTTATTATTTTTAGCTTTTGGTTTGTTTTCTTTTATGTTGTAGAACTACTTAGGAAGTCAAGCATCTGACTAATGTCACTTTGACTAGTAGGGGTTTCGATAAGGATAAGTGTTTAAAATTTAAACAAAGTTTGCTTTCAAATTTCAAGTGTTTAATTATTATTTATTATTGCGTGCTCTGCTATCATACAGAGTACAGATACAGGACATCTTTACTTTAGTTCAATAGTTGAATGCAGTATTGTGTAGACGGACCTTTGCAGATAGAAATTTATAAAGTATTAAGTCTTCATCAGATGAATAGTTGAACAACACCTACCAGGCTACCACTTTTATTTATGATATGATGGCTACGTTTTCTAATGTCCTCGGGGAACCATTGTCCATCCAATGCAATTATTTGTTCCTGTATTGCGTATTATCTTCAAGAGTGGTCCTCACCTCTCTGTAAAACTGTAAAATTCCTTTTTTCAGCAAAGAGTACATATCAATTATAGAAGCTGCACACTAGAATCTTTGACTATACAAGAAACATTTTACCTAAGCAGAGAGAGTTTTTGTAAAATATTTATCAAAATTATAATGAGCTTTAACGTTTTAACTTTTAACACGGAAAAAAAAAAGTTTTTTTATGTACGGACCGGTCCAATGTGATTTATTATTGTGGATCATAGGTTTTAAATTTTAAGGGATATAGGATCATGGGTTTGTTTGAGGAATGTATAAAGATCCGATCTCGTCGGCCTAAAAAAAGCCCAAAATACGGCCTTGAAAATGGCGCCATACACCGCACGTGATGATCACGTGATCTCTCTTTCTCACAGGTTTCACCACCACTAGTCTCAGTCTCTCAAGTCTCAACTGCAAAAGAGCAACAAAAATATCTTCTCGCTGGTTTTGTGGGAGTGCGAGCTTTCAATTGAAATTGAATTGATGATCATCATCGATGACGACGATTCTTAGCTCGTCCTCTCCTTCACTCTCTTCTCTCAAGATTTTCCGATTATCATCTCCGGTATCATCGTTATTATTCGACGCAGCTTCTTTCAGGAACAGGACAAAGCCGTCGCAATCGTTCCCAATGGCTATTTCGAGCAATTCGACGACTTCTTCTCTCTCTTGTATTAGCAGCGTCGGTGAAGATTTTCCAGAAGAGTATGAGCACTGGCTACCGGTTCCTGATCCCGCGACTCGGAGAAGAGCTGGCGTTTTGCTTCATCCGACGTCGTTTCGCGGTCCTCACGGCATTGGTGATCTCGGTGTAGAATCTTTCCGTTTCATCGATTGGCTTCATTCTACTGGCTGCTCCGTTTGGCAGGTGAGATTTTGTCTTGGTAGATAATTTTCATATCCTTCTCAAATTGAAACTTTGAATCTATTGAGTTTTAGAGGAAGTTTTCTCAATTCCATGAGCGTAGGTTCTTCCTCTTGTTCCTCCAGACGAAGGAGGATCTCCTTATGCAGGACAGGTCTGTGTTAAGAATTCTCCAGAGAGATTCTTGTTTTTGGTTTCTCAGTTGTTATTATCGCTAACTGGTTCTAGATCTAGGATGCAAATTGTGGGAACACATTGTTGATTTCTCTGGATGAGCTTGTCAAGGATGGCTTATTATTGAAGGATGAGCTCCCACTACCAATGTATTACTAATCTTCTACATGATTTCTAAGTGGACTTACTTTTATTCTGGGGTCTCATTCTCTGTTATGATATTTTTTATATGGACTAGTGAAGCTGATTCTGTGAACTATCAAACTGCCAACAAGTTAAAGAGTCCCTTGATAACTAAGGTAAAACAACCATCTTGCTTGGTACTAGTGAGCTTACTTATCTATTGGCTTGAGAAAGTAAACTTTGATCGCTGACTTTTTCTCAGGCAGCAAAGAGGCTTATTGGGGGCACTGGTGAACTGAAGAGCAAACTGCAGGATTTTCGTAACGACCCCTCTATATCATGTGAGAAAGTATACAGTTTTAAAAGATTTTCATTTGTTTACATTGCGCTGGCTTTAATTAATTTGGATAAACAAGATTTCATTGAGGATGCCATGTTTTTACTATGTATATAGGTTGGCTTGAAGATGCTGCGTATTTTGCAGCTATTGACAATACTTTAAATGCATACAGTTGGTTTGAGTGGCCTGAACCACTTAAAAACCGTCATCTTTCAGCCTTGGAAGCTATATATGAAAGTCAAAAGGAGTTTGTATGATTTTTGTGGCTCTTGCTAGCTTCTTGGATTTGATTTCATCATGAATTGATTATGTTTTGTGAATTCCTTTCAAGGTAAGCTCTTCTTCTTTGCTGCAGATAGACTTGTTCATTGCTAAGCAATTTTTGTTCCAAAGGCAGTGGCAGAATGTTCGTGAGCATGCACGGCGGAAAGGAGTTGATATAATGGGGGATATGCCCATTTATGTAGGATATCACAGTGCAGACGTTTGGGCAAATAAGAAACATTTCTTACTGGCAAGTAAATTGTAACATATGGAGTCAAACACTCTTATCGTATGTTCCAGCAAAAATTTAGACTTTCCTGAAGGTACTCTTCTTTTTTTTTATCTTCATACAGAACAAGAAAGGCTTTCCTCTTCTTGTTAGCGGTGTTCCTCCTGACTTGTTCAGTGAAACTGGTCAATTGTGGGGAAGGTATTGATGCTACTCACTCTAGTACTTTAGTTTACTTATTACACTTTTTTTTGTTCTTTTCACTTAGATAAGTAGGAAACGCCACTGTTTGTTTCTAGTTATAATTTATCCGATGTAAGCATTATTACTACTGTGGCATGTTCAACGTGAATTAGTTTCTGCCTTTCCCTAAACCATTTATTGTACTTCACAATTGTTCCATAACTTGGTTACTCCTCAATCCCTTTTAATTTTCTTCCTCACCATAGTATTTTAGTATTTACTGATATTTTCCATTTATTTGATTTGAAGCCCTCTTTATGACTGGATATCAATGGAGAGTGACCAATATTCTTGGTGGGTTAATCGAATACGACGTGCACAGGACTTGTATGATGAATGCAGAATTGATCATTTCAGAGGATTTGCAGGGTTTTGGGCGGTTCCTTCTGGTGAGTATAATAAATTCAAAGTAGAAAAGAGTGACTGATCATATATGTTGGGTACATATATTGGACTAATATTTTCATAGGACTGATCAGCTGTTGTGATATTCTGCAGAAGCGAAAGTTGCCATGGTTGGACGATGGAAGGTGCTTTGCTTAATTCATTGATGTAAAATAAAATAAGGTAAAGAAATTAAGAACTACAAAATTTGTATTGATGTAGGTAGGACCTGGAAAGTCTTTATTTGATGCCATTTCAAAAGGCGTTGGGAACATCAAAATCATAGCTGAAGATTTGGTAAGCTATCAAACTCGATTATACAAAACACTCAGCACTTACATAAGGCTCAACCCGATAGTTTACAATAGATGTGGATCAATTTATTAGTTTATAAATGAACTTGCAAGACTTGTTTGTAGTTTACATCGAGCATGAGATGTTCATACAGAGATGATTGATGGCCGACCATTTGACCGTGAAATATCATCTTAGACCAGTAGAAATTCTAGATGTCCTGTGTTCCTTATGAATTCGAGTGTCCTAGTGTAGAATCATATGCTCTGTTTCTGCAAGGCCAATTTACATTTTGAAAATCTGGCATTTGATTGTTTGCTAATGGAGGCTACACTTTGCCATAAGACAGGGAGTTATTACTAAAGATGTAGTTGAGCTGAGGAAATCTATTGGAGCACCTGGAATGGCTGTCCTCCAATTTGGTAAAACAACTTTGGCTTCCTTCCTCACGTTATTCAAATATCTATCATTTGTACATTTATTCTTGTCTAATTTCAGCTTTTGGAGGCGGCGCCGATAACCCACATTTACCTCACAATCATGAAGTAAACCAAGTTGTATACTCTGGAACTCATGACAACGACACTGTAAGTTGATTTCACTAAGCAAACTTATAAAAACGAAACGGAAGAAATGTAACTGTCTCGTTGATTTCTCTTTTGATAAATAGATTCGAGGTTGGTGGGACACTCTGGACAAAGAAGAGAAGTCTAAGGTCATTTCTCTAGTCTCATACCAATAAAACGTGTTTTTTGTTTCAGTTTTTGATTGCATGATATTCACATTGGCGATGTCCTCGGTATTGCAGGCAATGAAATACCTGTCGATAGCTGGAGAAGACGATATATCATGGTCAGTCATCCAAGCTGCATTATCTTCTACAGCTCAAACCGCAATCATACCGATGCAAGACATTCTCGGACTTGGAAGTTCTGCCAGAATGAACACTCCAGCCACTGAGGTAGGTCATGCCACTGTATATTGGTTCCAAATAAAAGAGAAAGCTCATAGCAATAGTAATATGTTTGTGAGAAATTGTCTCTAACAATGTGATTTTGGTTTTGTTACACAAAAAGGTGGGGAATTGGGGTTGGAGGATCCCGAATTCGACGAGCTTTGACCATCTAAAATCTGAATCTGACAGACTCAGAGATCTTTTGTCATTGTACGGACGGATTTGAGGGGAACCATCTGACGCGGAAAAGAAGAAGAAGTTTTGTTTTATATAGTAATAATTAATAAATTTGCTCTGGTAAAAAAGTCAAAGAAAGCAAGAAGACGAAGAAGGGAATGTTAAATCTCATGCGTTGTAATAAACTTTGTTAATTGATCAACATTATTTTTTTTTTCTTTTGCAAGTTTACTCTTGAGAAATGAGAAGTCTAATATATTCTATGAACTCAAAAGTCAAATGTAACTTGCAATACAGTCCTTCGAGATTACTAACGTATTTGTGGCAGCATTAAAGCGAACCGTTAATAATCACAAAAGTAACTTGCAGAATATCTGTATTTATTTTAACTAGATGTATTATTTTAAATTTTAGTTTTGTATGTGTTCTTAGAAACTAAAATAATTTTACTAAGTTTTTGCAATTTTTTTTGGTAATAAGCACTTGTAATCTTGTGATGATACATTTAATTACATGATTACTAATGCACATTCAGATATATTTGTCTTTGTTTCATGATATATTTCAGATATATTTCATGATATTAAATTATGAAATGAGGCAAAGGAATCAAAGATAGGATTTTAGGACATAAAGAAAAAGTAAGATTAACATGTCTATTACTTAATCACAAAGATGGAAAATCTAACATTGGAACCGACATAAGCCACACAAGCGGCTGCTTATGGTCATTTATAGAACAAAATATTGGTGATTCGGTGTGAACATTTTGTACATTCTATATATTTTAATGTATTATTTTCTGAAATTTTTTGTAATTTTATGTATTTTGTGTAATTTATTATTTATTAAATATATTTGTATTTCTAAGAGTAGTGATAATCTTACAAAATATTTGTTCGATATTTTTTGATTAATTCAAGTATAATAGAAGTATATGCTGGAAATAACTATTTTCTGCTAATTCAACTATTTTACTATCAAATAGTTAGCTATAAACTATCGAATGAGCCTCTATCATGATGATCAAATACATTTATGCAATTAGTATATTTTTATGATTTTGTTTTCAATTATCAATTTATACTACATAAATAGAATTAAATTTTAAAAATATGAAGTCGAATTTGAGATTACTTGACGAAAAACTAGATACTAAATTAAAAAGATATAGATATTTATTTCGCCGTTATTCTCGGTTTCCTGATTCGTTGTCTTATCACCGCGAATCCAACCAACCACGCATTAGAGTCTTGGCGGACTTTAGCTAAACATAACAAATTGGGCTTATATAAGCCCAATTAATATAATATAATTGGGCTTTTAATGTTAATTAGTATATCTTTATGATTTTGTTTTACATTATCAATTTATACTACATAAATAGAATCAAATTGTAAACATATGAAGGCCAAATTTAAGATTACGGTAATCTGATTACCTGATAAAAGACTAGATATTTAATTAAAAAAATATAGATATTTATTTACATAATCATATATAATCTATTTTGCCGTTATTCTCGGTCTCTTGAATGCTTGTATTATTGTAGATTTCTTTACTCCATAGGAAATGTTTTATTTTTATTTTTTTGGGTTGAACAACCCTCTCGGTTAAAACCAAATTTATCATGATCACGAAGAGTGATAATATAATGTCAAATATGTTCAAGCTTATAATTTGAGATTACCGGATGAAAAAACTAGAAATATAATTAAAAAGATATAGATATCTATCTTTTTTTTTTTGACGATGATATAGATATCTATCTAGACAAACACATATACAATATGTGCCATATATGATGGCATATTAAGGGGGGTGTATTCAAACCATGATTTTAGAGAATTTGATGGGATTTAGAAAATTTAGAATTTTGATAGATTTTAGGGAAGTTCATATAATTTTCTGTAAAATTCTTTCAAATCCCACATAAAACCGTGAGATTTGGATTTTTATATTTTTAACTAAACAAATCCTCCAAAATCCTCCAGAATCCTAAAAATTATTAAAATCCTAATCCACAAAACTGTTTTGAATAACAGTGGTTTTAAAGTAGATTTTTAAATCATCAGTTCAATAACAAATGATTTTAATGGATTTTAAAGTAGATTTTTAAATCATCAGTTCAATAACAGTTGATTTTAATAGAATTTTTAAAATCCATGATTGAATAACATAGAATTTGTAAATTTCACACAAATCACTTAAAATGTCAAGTTATACACCCCCCTAAATCTCAAGCGTATCCTTAGTAAAAATTTGTTTATTGATCAAAATAATCTAATAATTTACGTTTTGTCACTTCCAACTGTGGAGCTAGTTATCAGTTTCCATGACATTAATGGGGAAAATACAGGTTAAAAAAAAAAAAGAGAATTGTTGACAGTGGGATTTGAACCCACGCCCTTTCGGACCAGAACCTTAATCTGGCGCCTTAGACCAACTCGGCCATATCAACTTTGTTACTCTTATTCCACTTTGCACAAAATTAAAGCATTAGAAACGAACAAGGCCGATTCCATGCCATATGTGATTTTTGGCTAGGCCATCTTGTACATCGAATTAAATGAGAGTTATATAAAACCCAACCTTCAATTTTTTAGGTTTTGTGTTACAACTCCGACAGGTTGATTGTATTAAACTTATCTTGTGTATTCCATTGTCAGATGCAAACACACACCATTTGAATATTTCTAGTAACCACCACACGTTTTGCTTTTATTACTATATCTGATATATCACAAATCTGCCCTATATTACACAATAATGAAAATGATCAGTTGTCTAAATAAACCAAACAAAATTACAGGAAAAAAGTATATATTACTACACTTCACATTTTAGAAAACATAATTAGATTAAAGAGTAAACAACAGACAAATTTTGATTGATGCATCCGAAGTAACATAAGTGAAAAAGGTGTCACTACCATTTCTCATTTCTCGTCTTCGAATCATTGTCATTATTATCATAATAAATAAGAAAACACCCTTTAGTTAAGCTTTAACGCAGCAGTTGAAGCAGCTGAAGATTCCTCTCCTCGTCTGTTCCAAGTCATTTACACGTAAAAGTTAGAATGTCGTATCTAAAAGTAAATATAATTTATATTTATGTCAGTTCACATGGTAGGTACATAAATAAAGGATTATGCTTTACTCTGATTGAAAGAAAGAAACCATTACAACTACTAGCAAAAAGAAGAAGCAAATCCCTTTTTTTGTAGGGTAATGATGTACTATAAGTCCATAATTTATGCATTATTGATGTGATCCTCTAGCAATATAATCATAAATCCTATCCAATCAAGTTCCAAATCCAATACAAACTCAAGTTGTGAAGTTTGGTGGGGGTGTATATAATAAATTTCATGTGTAGTCATAAAAAGCAATAAAAGCAACCAACTTGACCAAACATTGAAGGACCACATTTTACCCAATTGCTACAATGTTAGATTCCAAAACCTAATCAACCCAAGAAGGTACACATCAGATGAACACACATCTAAACTCAACAAACACTAGCATCCTATTCCTCAAAGACAAAGTGAATCTTACAATGGATATTCATAACTGTAAGACATAACTATATAAGTGCAATCAAAATATACGTTTCAAAGTCTGGTGTGGGTATGAGCATGAACAACTAACTATAAGAAACAATGTGTGATCTACCCATTTTGCCAGAAACAACCAATATAAAGACTACAAAAAGTTAGATGTCATATCCTAACCAAGTCAAAACACCTACCTACCTACCGGTTTCAATGAACACAGAAAGCTTATACACCAATTCATAAACAAAACCAACAATCAAGAGACAATGAATACTTTAAGGAACAAGAAACTTACAGAAGGAGAATGTGGGCGTTGGTGAGAGAAGACATTGTGGTTGTTGTTGTCGTTGTCACTGTGAACGGTGGTGAGCTTCTTAGAAGGCTTGGTAGTTTCAACAGGGGGTTGATTATGAAAAGGGTTAATGAGTTCTTCATCATTGCCAAGACTAGCTCGAGAAGCATCTCTCTTGTTGAGTTTCCTCATCTCTCTGATCTTAGAGAAATCCATTGAGTAATCAGGAATTGGTCCTCCTTTTTGATCCCAATCTCCAAACTGTGGTACTGATAACCATGGCGAGTTCTTGTTCTGTAAAATTTAATAACTTTTCATTTTCAAGAACCATAAATAACAACTCGAAAAAAATCACTTGGAAGACACACAAATAAAGGTTCTTTTCTTCTTATCCATATAACCTCACAGATTCACAGACTAATTGATCATGAAACACTTAACTTTTAACTGGAAAAACACACAAAAGATTGATTTATGCAAGAAAAAAAAGATAATGGGTTTGAGAGAGATAGGAACCTCTTTTCGATCTTCCATGTGATTCTTCTTTTAAGTCTGGGGAGGGAGAAGAGGTTTGAGAAGATCTTAAGGAGAGGAAGATGGTGAAGGGATACAGAGACCAAATATATAAAAAAGCAGCTAAAGAGAAAAAGTAAGCTACAAACAAAATTAATACAGCAAAGTAACAGGTCGATTGGGTGATACGATTTTATACACCCACACTGTCTGTACACAATGTTTTTTTTTTTTTGTATTTTTGCTTCGGAAAAGGTTAGTTTTTTTCGAACTAATTACAATCAATGCCATTCGTTCGGACACGCACACACGCTTAAATCCGCGTCAGCTTTGCTTTTTCTACGAAATGACGTCGTTTTATAGATTTGGTACTTGTAGATCAATAGTCTAACCTAATTCGTATTGATAAATACTTTGTTACTGATGTAACTAAACATAAGTTTAGGGGTTAAGATTTGAAGGCCGGCAACTACTTTTATTAAATTTTAATCTGATTTCTAATAGATTAAAGGAATTAAGCGAGTTTGTGTTTGAATATGATTAGTTTAACTTTCAATTTTTATTTTTTTTGTTCCTAGAGAGCACTAGTGAAATACACATACTCCACTACTAAACAAACAAAATTCTCTCGTCATCTGTTGACCACAAAAACGAAAAAAAAAACATATCGTATTGTTTGTTTTTGGGTTGTCAAATAAAATCAAACCTCGCCGACTACAAGTGATATACTGATATAGATATCGTTAGTGAATCTTGTATCCCATCCTTTTAATATCATCTAAAATAAGTACGACTTTGCTTCGTCAACTAAACTATATGGGTTATTAAGTATTATTAGCAATCCGAATTATATATATAGTCATGGAGGCGATTAACATAAATACATTTCTAATCATCATTTTAGACCAAACTTGAAACTGCCAAACTATTTATTAGTCTTTGATAGAAAAACAGAACATAAAAATCCCTCAACGACAAAAAAAAAAAAAAAAGAGCCCAACTTGTTGCGTGTGGCCACGTGGCGTGATGACATCCACAAAGAAACTGACGTGGCCTATGATATAGTTCGGCGCGTGGCACATTATGAGAAGTGTCTGTTAATTCAAAGGAGTTTATGTGAACCACAGAGAGATGACTTCCTTCATCGGATATTGTTATCTTCAAACTTCAACCTTCTCTTCTTCCGCACCACAAAATTTAGATTCCTTCGTTTTTTTTCTTTTCTTTAGTTTGTCTTTTTTCTTCTTTATTGACTTGTTGTAATAATAATAAGTAAACGTTGCAATGCATGTGGTATAGAACTCATAGTTAATAAAAACGAATATTCCGATTTGTAGTTAGTTATACATAAACCAGCTCAAAGATGATAATCATCTTGTATAACTAGACAAAATATGGGTGGTTTTCATTCAAACAAATTTGTGGTTTTCATTAGAGAACAAAAAAAACGAAAGTACTATGAGTTCATCATACATTATTAGATTTTGTTTATCATTAAAAAAAACAATAATAATATTGGTTTTTGTTATCCTAATATCCTCTATTGATTTTTATTTTATGATAAGGATATTATATTTGGAATACAGAGCAAAAAAAAAAACTATAATAATAAGAAAACAAAAGACGAAACTACAAAAAATCACAAAAAACAAATAAAAATAAAAATCTCTTGGCTCACACTCAAACGCGAATAGAGAGAGCAAAACTCTTATCAAAGCGCTCTCTCCCTCGAGAGAGTTCTTCTTACTCTGCTGCTGCTTCTTCATCAGTAGAGCGAGACGAGCTTACTCAAACAAATCCACACCATTTCTATCTCTATCTGAGTTACTTCATAAAAGATGGGTTTCACAACGAATCTCCATAGCCTCAACCTCCGTTCAACTTTCTTCACCGGACTCCGTCCTTGTCCATCCCCAAAATCCAATTTCATCAAAATCTCTTCCCTTTCAAACCCTAAACGCTCAAACCCCACCACCATCATCAAATCCCAAGTCTCCACCATCACCATCGAAACCTCCGTTAAAGACCGTCAAGACGAAATCGAATCCCTTTTCTCCAAGCAAACCACCGAACACGACTCCGATCGAAAACGCAACGGCAAGAATTCTAAAAACGGAGCTTCTGGGATCTCTTCAGGTGTCAAACTCGAGAACATTCGAAAGACCTACAAAGGCGTGACGGTGCTTAAAGATGTAACCTGGGAAGTTAAAAAGGGAGAAAAAGTAGGGTTAGTTGGTGTTAACGGAGCTGGGAAGACAACTCAGCTTAGGATTATCACTGGTCAAGAGGAGCCTGATTCAGGTAATGTTATCAAGGCCAAACCCAATATGAAAGTAGCTTTCTTGAGCCAAGAGTTTGAAGTTTCGATGAGCAAGACGGTTAGGGAAGAGTTTATGAGTGCTTTTAAGGAAGAGATGGAGATTACTGATAAGCTTGAGAAAGTTCAGAAGGCTATTGAAGAGTCTGTTGATGATTTGGATCTTATGGGGAGGTTATTAGATGAATTTGATTTGTTGCAGAGACGTGCTCAGGCTGTGAATTTAGATTCTGTTGATGCTAAGATTAGTAAGCTGATGCCTGAGTTGGGGTTTGCTTCTGAGGATGCTGATAGGCTTGTTGCTTCTTTTAGTGGTGGATGGCAAATGAGAATGTCACTTGGAAAGATTTTGCTTCAGGTAGTTTTGATTCTTAAAGCTTTATCCTTTTTTAATTTTGGTTGAAGAATTAAGCTAATGTGTATTGTGTGTGTGTTTCTATGTGAGTAGGATCCAGATTTGTTACTACTTGATGAGCCGACTAATCATTTGGATCTTGATACTATTGAGTGGCTTGAAGGTTATTTGCAAAAGCAGGAAGTGCCTATGGTTATTATTTCACATGACAGAGCCTTTCTTGATCAGTTGTGTACCAAAATTGTGGAAACTGAGATGGGTGTGTCTAGGACATTCGAGGGTAATTACTCTCAGTATGTAATTTCAAAGGCAGAGTGGATCGAAACTCAGAATGCAGCTTGGGAAAAGCAGCAGAAAGAGATCGATTCAACAAAGGACTTGATTGCAAGGCTTGGTGCAGGTGCCAGATCTGGCCGTGCTTCTACTGCAGAAAAGGTTAGCCAAGAAAAAAGAATGCTTATTTGATTGCTGCGGCTTGACATTAGTTGAAGTGTTTATAGAATTCTAGCTTGTTCTTTTATCTATGAATTAGCTTCAGACGGTTAAGCTTATGTTTCCCTTTTGTGTGGTTTATAACAGAAACTAGAGAAGCTTCAAGAACAGGAGCTAATAGAGAAGCCATTTCAGCGGAAGCAGATGAAAATCAGGTTTCCAGAGCGTGGAACAAGTGGAAGATCGGTAGTCAATGTTAAAAACATTGATTTTGGTTTCGAGGATAAGGTGAGTTACTGTTAGAGTCGAACTCATGACAATAGGATGAATCCTTTATTGCTCGTGTTTGACCCTGTGAATAACTGTGTATTGTTGCAAAACCAGATGCTATTCAAGAAGGCTAATCTAGCAATAGAGAGAGGAGAGAAAATCGCCATTATTGGGCCTAATGGGTGTGGGAAAAGTACGTTATTGAAGCTTATTATGGGTTTAGAGAAGCCTATGAAAGGTGAAGTTATTCTTGGAGAGCACAATGTACTGCCAAACTACTTTGAACAGAATCAGGTCTGTTCTCACTTGCTCAATCAATTAAAGACCTAAACAATTGGAGACAGGTTTACTCATTTTATTGACATGATCTGGTCGTTGTTTTTTTTCTTTTTGCTAGGCTGAGGTCCTTGATTTGGATAAAACAGTGCTTGAAACAGTTTGTGAAGCGGCAGAAGACTGGAGAAGTGATGATATAAAAGGTCTTCTTGGACGCTGCAACTTCAAAGCAGACATGCTTGATCGAAAGGTCTCTCTTTTAAGCGGTGGTGAGAAAGCGCGTCTTGCTTTCTGCAAATTCATGGTGACGCCATCAACTTTACTCGTTTTGGACGAACCAACCAATCACTTAGACATTCCTTCAAAAGAAATGCTCGAGGTTAGGCTTCTCTACTTACTTAAGATTCGTTGGATACAGTGATAATTAATCATATTGGACCTGGATAGAAGCTAATAATCTGGATCGTCTTATGAATCAGGAAGCGATAAACGAGTACCAAGGCACAGTCATCGCGGTCTCTCACGATCGATACTTCATTAAACAAATCGTTAACAGAGTCATAGAAGTCGAAGATGGTTGTTTAGAAGACTATGCAGGCGACTACAATGTATGCACACTTTGGATTGCACTCTCTACTTTTTTTACTAATAGAAATTGATCTCTGTATAACTTTGTGAATGTGTGAATGTTCTCAGTATTACCTGGAGAAGAATCTTGATGCTAGAGCAAAAGAGCTGGAGAGAGAAGCAGAGCTAGAAGAGAAAGCTCCAAAAGTGAAGGCAAAGTCAAAGATGTCAAAAGCTGAGAAAGAAGCTAGGAAGAAACAGAAGATGCAAGCGTTCCAACAGGCAAAACAGAAGTCAAAAGCTAGCAAGAACTCCAAGAGATGGAACTGAATGAAGTCAGATTTATAAACAAGGCTTCTTCTTACAGTTTCACAAGATCTTTTTATTGTGGGAATGTATATACAGAATGATACTTTAGAAATGCAGAGAGTATTAAATGTTTCTAAAACACTTTAGCCCCATTGGGTAAAAATATGAAACTTTATTGTCTCAAAACTGTAGTAGACACTGCTGAACCAAACATGTATTTCGAGCCAAGTAAACTGTCTGGTTTAATTAAACTATTTTGTTCGATACGAAACCGGAAAAACCGGTTATCTTAGAACCCGAATCGGGTTCTACCACTCACTCTTCATCATCCATCGGTATGGTTGTTTCAAACATCGAATTCAATAAACCTCGTAAGAAAATTTCTGGTCTGCTTTGATCGAAGAACTGTAATCATGGTCGGAACTCTTTTGGGGTTACCATGGCAATGGGCAGAAGAGGAGCTTGAGTCTTCTGATCACTACAAAACAAAAATCGGCGGTCTTCCGGTAGTAACTTGCAATACAGTCCTTCGAGATTACTAACGTTAATATTGGTGGCAGAGTTAAAGCGAACCGTTAATGATCACAAAAGTAACTTGCAGGATATCTGTACTTATTTTAACTAAACGTATTATTTTTAATTTTAGTTTTGTATGTATTCTTAGTTACTAAAATAATCTTACTAAAGTTTTTGCAATTTTTTTTTGTAGTAAGCACTTGTAATTTTTGATGATACATTTAATTACATGATTACTAATGCACATTCAATTACATTTGTCTTTGTTTCCCTAACGCTATTTCTATTTATTTTCTAAACTTTTCTCGACCTTTACCACCGTTACTAAAGTTGGACACTAACTTAAGGCTCTAACCAAAAAGAAAATATAGCAAAATTAACAGATCTATTAATTTGTAATTTCGTAAGATTTATTAAAACGTTGATATTAAATTATGAAATGAGGCAAAGGAATCAAAGATAGGATTTTAGGACATAAAAAAAAGTAAGGTCAACATGTCTATTACTTAATCACAAAGATGAGAAATCTAAAATTAGAACCGACATAAGCCACACAAGCGGCTGCTTATGGCCATTTATAGAACAAAATATTGGTGATTGGTGTGAATATTTTGTACATTCTATACATTTTAATGTATTATTTTCTGAATTTTTTTGTGTAGTTTTATGTATTTTGAAGCTCTGAATATTTATTATTTTGTGAATTCAAAAAAATTATAATATTTTGTAGGGTTATAAAGTAATTCAAACAAATGTTTGTTTATTACAGAATGATACTTTTAGAAATGCAGAGAGTATTACTGTTTCTAAAACACTTGAGCCCCATTGGGTAAAATATGAAACTTTATTGTCTCAAAACTGTTCTAGAGGTTGGTCAGTTTAAACCGTCTATTTTCTCCTGTGAACCAAGATATATTTCGATTGAGCCAAGTAAACCGTCTATTTTCTCATGTGAACCGAATATATATTTCGATTGAGCCAAGTAAACCGTCTAGTGATCATATTGCAAACCCGTTCGGTTTAATTAAGCTATTTTGTTCGATTTAAAACCGGAAAAACTCAAATTACATGAAAATCCGGTTATCTTAGAACCCTAACCGGATTCTACACTTCTCTAATTCTCTTCATCATCATCGGTCTTGTGGTTGTTTCAAACATCCAATTCGATAAACCTCGTAGGAAAGTTTTTGGTCTGCGTTGATCATCATCGAAGAAGAACTGTAATATGGTTGGAACTCTTCTGGGGTTACCAGGTCAATGGGCAGAAGAGGAGCTTGAGTCTTCTGATCACTACACAACAAAAATCGGCGGCGTTCCGGTAGTAACACCTTCCTAGTACCTCTCTGTATAATCTCTTCTTTCATAAAAGTTTCATATCTTTTTATTCTGATTACTGAACGAAGTGTAATTTTAGGATTGGCCGCCAATACCCGATGATGCACTGAGACCAGAACTACTCAATTGCTGTTCATGTGGAAGCAAACTTTCTCTCGTAGCTCAGGTTTGTGTTCAAATCACAAAGCTTTACTCTTTTTTGGGTTTCTCTGGTAGCTCAGGTTTGTGTTTAGATTATGGTGTATTACTTTCTCTGCATTTAGGTGTATGCCCCAATCTCAACTGAGAATTCAGACATCCAAGAGCGTACGCTCTATATATTTGGTTGCTTGATGCCTAAATGTGGAACTTCTGAGCTAAGGTTTATTCTTTAACTTCTTTATGATTCTGTGATCACTTGTCAAATGGTTGCCCAACATTGTGGTTTTGGTTATGTGAGAATGACCAATGTGTTACTTAATGTTTTCAGCTGGAGAGCTT